>NC_086317.1:128498642-129874892 GCF_036172605.1 Pelobates fuscus
GAGGAGGTTAGCCGTCTTTCCCTGAGGCGGCGGGAGGAACCCGAAGTGGGGGTCCTCATAGACTGGTCCTGTGAGGAACCACAACAGGCAGGTAGAGATGGGACCAAGGTCTCTCCACCGGGATGCTGGGCAACCGGCCCAGATCCCCAGCAGCAGCCAGAGTTGCCAGGTGGGGAAGCAGGTGGCCCTTACTCACAAATGTTGAGGGGCCTCACGGGTTGGTCCTGGGAAGACCCACAGATGGCAGGTGGAGATGGGACTGCAGTCTCTCTACCGGCCCTACAGGGATGCTGGGCAGTCGGCCCAGATCCCCAGCGGCAGTGTGAAGTGCAGGGAGAGGAGAGCAGCGTCCTCCCTCCCCAGCGGCAGGCTGAGTTACAGGGGGCAGAGGTAGTTGGTCCTACCCCCCAGCAGCAGCGTGATTTTTTGGGAATAGAGAGCCCAGTCTCCGTTCCCCAGCAGCAGGACACTGAATTGGGAGGAGAGACAGTCGGTCTCCCTCCACAAAGACTGAAAGTAGGCATGGGAGAGGAGATTGTTACCTCCTCTCCCCAGCGGCAGATCATCAATGGGCAGAGTGTTCTAATGGGAGAGGAGATTGTTACCACCTCTCCCCAGCGGCGGATCATCAATGGGCAGAGTGTTCTAATGGGAGAGGAGCTGGTTACCACCTCTCCCCAGCGGCAGCTTAATGTACCAGGGGGAGACTGTAAGCCCCACACCAGCACAGATGGGACCGTGGTCTCTGTGCCCAAGTTACAGGGAGCTGAAGGGGCCGTCCTCCCTCCCCAGTGGCAGTGTGATTTGTTGGGAATTGGGAGCCCAGTCTCCATTCCCTGGCAGCAGAACACTGTATTGGGAGTAGAGACAGTCGGTCTCCCTCCACAGAGTATAGAAGTATGTAGGGGAGAGGAGCTTGCTACCACCTCTCCCCAGCGGTGGATCAGTAAAGTGCAGGGAGAGGAGAGCAGCGTCCTCCCTCCCCAGCGGCAGCCTAACACACCAAGGGGAGACAGTAAGCCCCACACCAGCACAGATGGGACCGTGGTCTCTGTGCCCAAGCTACAGGGAGCTGAAGGAGATGTCCTTGCTCCCCAGCGGCAGTCTACGGTTCAGGGAGAGGAGGTTGTTATTCCCTCTCCCCAGCGGCAGCACAGCTCACCAAGGGGAGACAGTAAGCCCCACAACAGCACAGATGGGACCGTGGTCTCTGTGCCCAAGTTACAGGGAGCTGAAGGAGCCGTCCTTGCTCCCCAGCGGCAGTCTACGGTTCAGGGAGAGGAGTTTGTCATCCCCTCTCCCCAGCGGCAGCTTAGCACACCAAGGGGAGACAGTAAACCCCACAACCGTGCAGATGGGACCGTAGTCTCTGCACCTACACCACTGGGGATAGGGACAGTCGGTCCTAGTCCACAACAGCCAGACAAAATATCGGAAGGGGAGACAGTCGTTTTTCCCCAACAACAGCTGTGTTCAACCAGGGGAGAGGACACCCTGGTTACTTTTTCCCCAAGCCTTGGACTTACAACTGGACACGAGTGGCAGGGGGCCATCTGGACAACTACCCCCTGTAAGGACAGCCAGCCGACTATCAGAGCCCCAGACCGACTGGAGGTCTGGAGTCTGGATAGTCTAAATGGGAAAGGGGAGAAATGTGGCGGAACCCACCTCGCCACTGGACATTGGAGGGGCCTGGCTGCCTGCCTCTTACCTGCTGACTATGGCCCCTGGAAAATTGGTACACTTAAAGATTTATATTTGGGCATATTGTACTGTATATTGCTGCTACTGGCCCTTTTAACAGCATCTATGGACACATTGGGACTTTTGGGACTACTGTCCCTTTAAGACTGTGAAGCATGTTCTAGTGTGCTGCCTGTAATATTGTATATGTATTCATGTGTTAAGTTTAGCCTGGGTGATATGTATGCAGCATTCATCTGATTGTTCGGTATAATCACTCCATTCATTATATTGAGTGAAACTACTGAACAACCAGACCACCCAGGAATAAGTGTGCCTCCAATTACAGTTTGCAACAATGTTGCAAACGGGTAATTGGCAATCAGTGTAATGTAGTCTTTGTCCTCTGGGTGGCCGCCATTCGGGAAACAAACACGTGGCGGCGGCCATCTTAAACTACCGAACAGCGGTGTTTTGCCGTCGAGTGTCTGGAACTAAAATCGGACACTTGACTAGGCAAACACCGCTGAGACCTCCATACTTCCAGAAATTCGTATGGAAACTACCGAATGACCCGCCGTTCGGTAGAAAGAACCCCATAAACAAGGGAATTCATTCAAACCCTCTCCAGGCTCTATAACACAGGCAATTCGCCTGTTTTCATTCCCTTGTTTGTGACCGACCGCAGGGCCAAAATGCATGGAACTGTTTTCGGATACTTTACCCATGCGGTCGGTCAAATCTTTGGAACCCCATATCTCACGAACCATTCATCCGAATTACTTGAATTTTGGATATGTTGTCCCCCTGAATAAGGGCTATCCAGCGATGCTGGATTTAAAGGTGTACCCCCTGTTTTTGGGGTACATCCAGAACTTGGCTGAAAAGGTGTACCGGATAATTGGGTTTAATGTTATCTGAGGGGAGGGGATGTGTGGGCGGAACCATGTATGTGATTGGTTATTTTATGCCTCCCCCTGGGTGTGGCCTGTATGTGGATTATTGTAATAAAAGCCAGGCTGGATGAGCCAGTCCAGAGTTCCTGTTTTACCCTCAAAGTGATGTGTCGTCTCATTATTGGGGGAAGGATTTAATGTATGCTGTTCCAGTTGACTGCTAGGAGTACAAGCCTATTCGTATGGTTCCTATTCAATGGTCTACAGCATTCATACGCTTGGGAGAATTTAAAGGTTTCTCGGATTCGGTGATTATGGTGTCTGCCAGAGTGCTTGGAGTCCTCAGGAAGCGCTAGGAGCATCCATTAACGGAGGTACCAAGTCGGGGTGCCAGGTGATCCGTTACAACGCATAAATGCATATTCAAAATCAAAGATAAAAAAACTAAGTATATATTTTTGTGTTACTCTTATTTATAATTTTAGAGTTTTTCTTTTCCACTATGAGTGGGAGATGGGCAGAGTTATAGAACACCTTTTATTAGATGTTGCCCTCATTAATGAAATGTAAGGCATGTTTTGTTCATAGACTATGTATTTTTTTTTTAGCATTAATAGTTTGTAATGATATATAAAAAAGTTGGTACAGACTCAAAAGGGGGTTATAGGGGAGAGAGTTACACAATCATAGTAATATTTATGTACCCTGTCTTGCAAAAGTTAAGGCAGCTTTGTTTAAGGCAGCCTTGTTTATCTTTGTCTGGTTACTATTATACATACGGTAGTACAGACACATTTGGACATGTTCGGAGACTGGAAAGATACACTATGTCTATGGGCAGTTATTATTAATTTGAACAATATGTAAATATTTTAACTAATTAGGAAGTTTTGAGTTTGATGTATAAAAGATGGATCATTTGTACAGCATGTTAGTCTTAGGCATCCTTCTAAAATTAAAATGAGCTACCATACTTACTTTCTGTTACAAACTCTCTGACAGTATCACTGCATTTTAAGTCCTCTTCTATTTTTGTTGTTGCAGGAAATATCTAAAGGTGTAACCTAGAGAATTGGCATATATCGGCATAGCATGGAAATTACATTCAGTGTTCTCTTAATACCATCCCCAACCTTTTGAATCAGGGTGCCCAAAAGGTAAATACTAAGATGGTTTACAACTACAACTTCCATGATCTTTTGTCATTCTGCAGGCATAGGCAACCTTCGGCACTCCGAATGTTTTGGACAACACCTCCCATTATGCTTTGCCAGCATTAAAGGTGTAAGAGCATTATGGGGGATGTAGTCCACAACATCTGGAGTGCCGGAGGTTACCTATCCCTGTTCTAAAGGCATGCCGGAATTCCAGTGGCAGAGTATTAGGTCCTGCTCCTTGGCTTCACTGTTCCTTGGTCCTGAGGAATTCTAAACATACTGTAGAGGTAGGCATGTGAGCTGCAAGTGCCTTTGGCAGCAGTAGCAGAGGGGTCACATTTTCAATTGGATATTTCTTTTTGTATATAATTGCTATACTTGTTTTAAAAACAAAAAATCTTATTGTGTTTCAAATCAAGCAATTTCCTTCATTATTATCAAAATAAACATGAATAGAATTTTGGCATTAAACCATACATTCTTCAGTCCTCTTAGTTTCCAGTTAAAATTGGTGTTTTATTTTTATTAAATAAATATAACATTTAAACTCCATGTAATCAATGTAGTTCTTCAATGACTTTGTGTAATGGCCTTGCGCTATAATTCACTATACAGCAGTAGTTTCAGAGCGGTTTTCTGGTGATATGTTCCATAAGTGGAACACAAACTGGTATTATAAGTACTATTTTTATTTCATTGTGTCAGCTTGGAGAACCATTTTAAAGTAAGATGCAGTACCCCATCTTATATTGTCATGTATGACTATTTAAAAAAAATCTAAATTCAGTCTAAATATGGAAAATCTGATTAAAATTACAAGATTTTCACAAGATTTATAATTCAAATATGAAGTCGAATCTGGTAGAAATCTAGCTGTTTTCACGTAATGAGTCCATCTCATTTGGTATAATTCACTGTCTAGTTTAAAATGATAATTTACATATTCAAAACTAAACAAAATATGCAATTCACATATTTATCAGCCACTGGATTTTTACTGGATCTGCTCCCGTAGAAGGCTTTGCAGACACACCTATTCAAATCTGCTCTATTTGACCACTAGCAGTGCAAGCAGCCAACAGGCAGATGGTTAAAATTGACCTTTCTAAAGTGACGGTTATAATGTGGCAGCTGGCCAGCTACTGCTAGCCAGACTTTATATTTAGGTAACAGGAATAAATGTGGAGGTCAATAATGATCACTGAAATTATAACCACAACAACCCAAACAAACAATTATCAAAGTGGAAGGTGGTTAAAAGAAGTACCAGCAATTGATTGCCCCCAAAGTCCCTACCCCTTCAATCTAAAGTAATAATAGGGGGATAGCTAAAAGTCAAAAGAAAGGGAGAGAGGAGAAAAAAGGTCCTCCAACAAACCCTAATAACTGATTGCTAATTACCTCAGCACCATAGTGTAAGCCACTAGTGCCTACCTAAACCACTTGTCCTATGGACTTAGCAAATGAAAAAGCTACATATAAACAAGCATATGTGCAAAAAAGTTCTACCCAAAAGTGTTAAGTGGAAAACAAATAGTAGCCCGACACCCTCTCCCCCTTCGGGCTCTTGGACTGTCTTCCAGGTTTGCTAGATTATTCTTTCTTATAAAATCTGGATCTGGAGTCTTTACTAGGAGAAGGACACAAGGTTGGTGATAGAGCAGTTAATTGATAAGTGCCAAAAATCCCTTAATTAAGTACCTCCCAGAGACACCAAGAGAACCTGTTACAGCAATTATATAACATAAAAATGTTTGAATGAAAATAGCTTTAATATAAGAAAGAAAAAAATACATAGGTCACAAATCAGCAGCCAAAGGGCAGGCTTGGTGAGCTAAGCAGTTCCTAATTGCCACCCTATTTCTCAATGTTATGACTATCTATGATACCGATAACTCTTTAATGGCTATACTAGCGTTAGAAAAAATCATTTCCTTTCAATCTATTTTATTGGAAATTTAAACAGTAATAAACAAGGACAAAGGTATTACATATCCTGGAACTTAGAGAATGTAATTCTCAATAAACCATAGTGATTTTTTTATGATGCTTGAGAATGTAATGATTATTAGAGAGTATAAAACATTGTTTCAAAACACAATTATTTGCAGTAACAATTCTATACTCCCTGATTACATCTGTGTTTATTTCTGTATATTTTCTATGTCAAAGTGCATTCTGTGAATTAAGTTCAAGAGTAGAACCTCTGTACGGTTAGACAGACGGAGCACAAGGTGATATTTCGTGATAAATCATGGTGAATGTATAAAAATCCTGTCCTAGAAAATGTTATTGCTAGACAAAGATATCAGAATTATTATTGTAGCTTTCTCTGTTTATCACAGATAATTTCGATGTAAAAGGTTAATGGTTTTTCCAACCTTCCAAATGTTATTAAAATAAATCAAAAACAGATTAAGCAGCTTATACAATGTTCCTGTTTTGTACTAACAAGTATTCTATTTCCCAAAATACATATACCTAATCAAAATTTAAATGTGAATTAAGAAAAATGTCAACAATATTTCAGAGGTATATACCGAGGTCAGATTAATGCAAAACAATAAAGAAAAACAAGATTGCTCATCAATTTATCTGATGCAGTTTGAGTAGCAGATCCAGAAGGTAAACCCTGAATATGAGTAATACACAATGCGCTCATGTGGTATTAAGCCTCTGGTATAGGTAAGCACTCCAAATGAAATCCATATAGACAAATGTTGAAATTGAAGACTAACACCATTAAGCATCAGAATTCAGGATATCGTATCAAATAATCAATTCTTTCAATTTACTATTTTAAAGGGACACTGTTGTCACCAGAACAACTACAGCTTAATGTACTTGTACTGGTAAGTATAGTCAGTCCCTGTAGGCTATTTGCAATAAACACTGTGTTTTCAGAGAAAAGGCAGTGTTTACATTATAGTCTAGAGAAACCTTCAGTGGCCACTCCTCACCACTGTGCAGCATTGACATTCAGTGTCTTCACAATCATCATGGAGACACAGAACTTTCTTCATAAAGATGCATTGATTAAATACATCTCTAAGGAGCTGCTGATTGGCCAGGGTGGCATTTGGCTCCACCCCTGGCTCACCTCCTTGGCTGAGATCATCAGAATTGACTCTTGCTTTTCTTTTTTTCTTAAATTGCCCATTTTTATTTTCCTATTTTGCAGAAAAGCAAACAATGTGAGGGATACAGAATAAGAAAGGGGTAGGGAAAATATTGCATATTGTTATACATGACAAACTTTCCTGATATTTATACAGAATTAGCATTACGCTTGTTTGTATGTGGTGTTTTATTTCTTTGGTTGGTTTTGTGGACGAGGTTATGCAACATATCCAAAGAAGTTGGGCAAGGGGTGATGTACTTACAGAAACATAAATACATAAACATATTTACAACCTATGGTGTAACTTTGTTGTAACTAGGCTCTCTTTTGGTTTAGACTCCGTCAGGGCTTCTCGGTCGGGTCTATAGTATAACAAAATCTGACTCCTCTTTTCTGGGTCTCTAGTGGTCTCAACTGTTGTGTTACACCGGCAACATTCTCTACATATTTTAATCTGGTGCTCCTGCACTCTAAGTCGGGGCCTGGATTTGTGTCTTGTCCTGTGTGTGCATTTTTTCTATGTGATTTTGCTACATGGTGTATGTCAATACATTTGTGCGGCCTGTATGGCCTTGTGATCCTGCAAATCTCTCATATGCTACATTTGTGGATGTTAGGTTTAGTATCTCCTGTTTGGAGGGGATCGAGGTTGATCTCCATTTTCTGGCTACGATAGTTATCGTTGCTATAATAATAAGATACACCAGTTTTTGAATAGGTTTCATTTTTGAATAGGATTCTGTGGCATAATGTGGAGTAGGAACATTTCCACAGATAATGGAATCCGTGTCCCTGTGCTACTTTTTATTATGTCTCCCACTGACTCCCAGAGTGGGCATATCCTTGGGCATGTCCATCATATATGTATTGTGTCTCCCAGTGATCCCTGGCATCTCCAACATTTGTCGTCTATTGTGTTATACATCTTGGCGAGTTTGTCGGGTGTGAGGTACCACCTATATAATAGTTTTCTAGATGTTTCAAGATGTGAGGCACGCCTTTGTGGGCTGTGAATGCCATGTTCCATTCTTGTGGTGATAAAGCCCTCCCTAAGTCTTTCTGCCATTCTTTCTGAAATCCCCAAAGTTGTGTTTGTGGTTCCCCTAATAGGGTATTATAGCAGAAAGAGAGGGTTTTTTCTGTTGTCTTATGTTTATGCATTTGTTTTCGAATTGTTTCATGCGTGCTTCTTCCCCATTTGTCTTTGCGTGTTTGCCTTCTGCTTGGATTGTATGTTGTAGTTGCATGTACGAGAATTGGACCTTGACTGGCACCTTGAATGGAGACTGCAGTTCTTTAAAGCTTTTGAGGGAGCCTTGGTGGATTAGTTGGTGTAAGAGAGTTATACCGTGCTCTGCCCAGATTTTGTAGTTGAACGAGGAGTTTAGTATGTGCAGTGTTCTTAGAGGGGTCGCTGTGGACCACTTGTGTACCGAGCTCACCCTATGTCTGTTTTTGTCCCACACGGAGAACATAAGTCTGGTGGTCGGCAGCATCTGGGGTGTTCGCGGTCTCATTTCCTTCAGGTGTGTTAGGAGTTTCCCTTCTAGTCTGCTGGATTCCAGAGCTACCCATTGGGGGGTCTGGGCATTTGAGTGACATCCCAGCACGTTGGCCATATGTGTAGCTCTATGGTATTCTCTTACGTTGGGGAAGCCTAGTCCACCCTCTCTTACTGATCTTGATTGGAGTCTCCATGGTACCCTAGGTTTTTTATTTTGCCAACCAAACCTTAAAAGTGTTGACTGAAGGGCCTTGAGGTATTTAGAGGGGACGTTTATTTGTAGTGTGCGGAATAAGTATAGAATTTTTGGCAGCATCATCATTTTGATAGCCGCACAACGGCCCACCCAAGAAAGGTATTTGCCCTCCCATGACTTTAATGTGTTCTCTATTTCTGTGTGTAGTTTTTGATAGTTCATTGTGAAGAGCAAATTATATGTTTTTGTCAGTTTGATACAAAGAAAGGTAAGGTAGTCTTCTCTTCAGTCATAGTTGAATGCCGATTTGAGTCTGTCCATGGTGTCGCTCTCTATGTCTATTCCCATTGCTTGAGTTTTTGTGGTGTTGATCTTGTAGTAGGATTGTGCGCTATAGTTTTGTAGTTCTTTTTGTAAGTTGGGGAGTGATATTGTCGGTAGGGATAGTGTTAACAGGACGTCGTCAGCGAATAGGTTAATTTTATATTCTTGTTCCCCTATTGTTATGCCATGGATGTTGGGGTTATGTCTTATGGCTTCTGCTGGCGGTTCAAGGGCCGTTACATAAAGGAGGGGCGATAGCGGGCATCCTTGCCTGGTGCCATTGGTGATGGCAATTGGATCTGATTGGAATCCTGAAGTCAATACAGCTGCATTGGGAGACTGTATAGGGCTTTAATGGCCAATAGGTATGTGGTGGGGAAGTCAAATTTAGTGAGGACAGCCTGCAGAAATCACCAATTTAGTTTGTTGAAGGCTTTTTCGGCGTCTAGAGAGATTATTAGTCCTTGTGTCTGGTCCATGTGTATCGTCTGTATAATATCTACCACCTTTCGAGTGTTTTTCGATCCTTGTCTCCCGTGTACAAAGCCTACTTGATCGTCTGATATAAGGGAAGGGAGAATGGTTTTAAGTCGGTAGGCCAGCACTTTTGCATATAGTTTGGTGTCTGAGTTTAGTAATGATATTGGGCGGAAGTTTTGGCAATGTGTAGGTGGTTTACCCGGTTTTGGTAGGGTAATTACTCTAGCTGCTAGAAACTCTGAGGGGAAGCTTCCCGTGTGTCAGGCATGGTTAAATGCCAAGGTAAGGTGGAGGTGTTTTAATTTTGTATAGTATTAATTTGTGTATCCGTCGGGGCCTGGGGCTTTCCCTGTGGGTAGGGAGTCAATGCATTCTGTTATTTCGCTGTCCGTAATGGGGGCTGCAAGGAGTTGTTTTTGGGAGTTGGCATTGGGATGTTGTTTAGATAGGATTGTATGCCTATTTCCGTGGGGTTTTGTTGTGTTTGGGTGTTCTGTGAGGTTATATAGTTGACTATAATAGTGGGCAAATTCTCTACATATTTCTGAGGATAGGTGCAGTTTTTGGCCCTCTTTGTTTATGATATGGGCTATTTGCGTTTGCTGCTGTCTTTCTCGTAGGCGTTCTGCTAAGAGTTTGCTAGCTCTATTTCCCTGTACGTAAGTGCGTGTTTAGCATTAGGCAAAATTTATGGAGTCGGATCTCCTTTAGTTTCTCTTGGAGTGTAATTATTTGCTGTTTGTGTGCTATTAAAGGGTGCGTTTGGTTTTCCTTGTGTATTTTGTTCAGTTGTTTTTTGTATTGTGTTGCTTCTTTTTCCGATTGTTTCTTCAGTTATGAGGCCCTGCTTATAAGTGTGCCTCTTATGACGGATTTGTGTGCTAGCCATAACATGTGTGGGTTCTGATCTGGTGAAGTGTTAGTGTGGAAGTAGTGTTGTAGTTCTTTTTCTAGAGATGCGCAGTATTGTGTGTCATTGAGTAGATTTTCATTGAGGCGCCATGGGCTTCTGTGTTTATATTCATATGAGTTCGCTAGTGCAGTGGTGCATGGTCTGACCAGTCCATGGGCATAATGTCACAGTCTAGTATTTTGGACATAGTGGATTCATGCATGAAACAGACATCGATTCTGGAGTATGTGTTATGTACTCTGGAGTGTTGTGTGTATGCTCTTTCTGACGGGTGGAGGGCTCTCCATATATCTCATAGTCTGAAAGAGAACATCAAATTCCTGAAAGCTTTGCTGTGTTTTTTAAGAGTTCTGCAAAAAACAGGTGTGATGAAGGCTGAACTTGATGGACGCAAGTCTCTTTTCAGCTATCTAACTATGTAACTATGTATATTGTGGTGACGAAGTGGGCCTGGTTGAGTCTACTACCGGATCTAAAACATGGTTGATGTCTCCGCACACCACCAGAATACCCTTTCTCACTTTTACAGTTTTGGTAAGGACCCCATGTAGGAAGTTCCTCTGGTTGGCGTTCGGGGAGTATACATTCACTAGTGTGTAGTCTAGGTCATTGATGGTGCATTGCCATATGATATACCTTCCCCCTGGGTCTATTAGTTGGTCGTCTGAGGTCACTGTGAGGTCTTTACTGAGGAGTATAGAAACCCCTCTAGATTTTCTTGTTGTGGTGGCATGCAGTTGGAGGGGATATGAGCTTGCGTTGAGGTGGGGATGGGTGTCCGTCTTAAAGTGTGTCTCCTGTAGATGTATAATGTTGGCCTGTGCCTTTTTAAGTTCCCTTTCCAAGATGTGGTGTTTATAGGGGATATTCAGGCCCTGGACATTATGGGAGTACAATTTTAGACTGAATGTGGGAGATTGGACGGTGTGCTGTTTTGTCTCTTATTATCTTGGGTACTGTCTTTCGGTCTGTATCTGTACCGAATAGTGTGACTTGTTGTTTCGCGGGTTGTTATTCTGTTGAGGCAGATGTGTTTAATGTGTGGACCTTTTACCCAGCCCTTACTGATGTACGTGTACAGAGAGATACGAGAGGATATGAGTGTGACCATAGGAAAAGTTTCAACATATATACAAAAACATAAGCATAACAATAACTGTAACCTGAGCATTGTGCCCTAAGCGTTCCTGAGGCCGCAGGTTAACCCGCTAGTTTCTCCCACTAGCTCGCCCTGTCTGGGGGGTTTGGGTTATCGGGTCCAGCCTGGTGGCCACTCGAACGTCCGTTTCCCCCGAGCCCGCGACTCTGACATTTTCTACCTTTGAATTAGTATTAAGCTTAATAGTGGAAATCACCTTGCATATAGAATTTTGGGATAGAATAATCTGCTATCCCTTTCTCTCAGATAAGGTGTTGCTGTTGTGGTTCTCTAAGCTTGCATTTGCATGGGGATTGGATGAATGTTACATGGGTTCGCCTTATAGTTATAAATCTGAGGGGGAGAAGAGGGGAAGTGGGGTCGTGTCCATATTAGTGGAGCACTTGTGCCCGGGTATAATAGGGGCGTAGGCCTGCTTGGTTAATGGAGCGTCTATGTCTCCTGGTTCTGTTAATGGATCTCTTATGATGGTATGCTCCCCCTAGATCCCCTACTTCTGAGTTCCTTTACCTAAGGATATCTGCATCGGCCTAGGTATTAGTAATATAAGGCGGTATCAAGAGACATATTACCCACTCCCGATCTTCTTCCACGGAGTTTAGATTGACACAGTTCAATAAACGTGATAGAGTCTTCAATAAACACGATAGGTCCGTATGGAGCTGGAAGGGTGATGTCCATTGCCCCTCTGTCTCCTTTATTTATTGGATGAGTTCTTGGATGGATTTGAGTATCTGACCTTCTGCCATTCCGGGTGGAGAGGTGCTCTTTTGTTGGGTATGTCTTCCGTTGTGGCTGTGATGATGCCCCAGGAACGCAGCAGTTGGATGCCGGCCTCTGTGTCTGTGGCTGCATATGTTTTGCCTTCTCATAGGATTAGAAATTTAATTGGGAATCCCCATCGGTAAAGAATTTTCCTATTTCGCAGTTCTGATGTGACTTCTTTAAAGGTTCTCCTGCGTCGTAGCGTTTCAGCCGATAGATCTGTGAAGATCTGAATAGGCCTGTACTGCTCTGGTAGTTCGTGTTGCAGTCGTTTGTAATGCAGGAGGGAGTCTTTTACATGGAATTAGTGCTTTTTAGTTTGCACATCCCGCGGTGTAGAGGCGGGTAGGTGTTGGGGTTTTGCCATTTGGTGCGCCCTGTCCATGAGCATCATGCTGGTTGGAATATTGGGGGCCAGGGCTTGAAACAGGCCCGTGAGGTACACCTTAAGGTCTGCTGCCTGCTCCTCCTCGAGAATCCCTCTCACTCGTAAGTTTTGGTGCCTGGACCTATCTTCAAGGTCCATGTTGTTTTATTTCTTGTTTTTCAAGTTTTGCTTCTATTTCTTTCTAGCTTTTCTGTGAGGCTGTTATGAGCTTCTGCGTATTCCGCCATCTTGCCTTCCATGTGTGCTGTGCCGGTTTCCTATATCAACTATGTCCCTTTTGAGGTCTACTATTGCCGCTTTTACTGTTGCTTGGATCTTTAGCGCCATGTCATCTAGCATTTTCTGAAACAATTCTCTTTGAATTTGCATTGTGTGTTGTGGGGATTGTGGCTGGGATATCTCTCTATTATCTCCACTGTCGTCGCCATCTTGTGTTGATTGTACCGATGGTTTGTGGCTTGCCGATTTCGCCACAAAGAAGGAATGTTTTTCTTTGCTGTCCGCCGCTTTCCTTGCTCCCCTTTGTGACATTATGGGAATCCGCCTGCTTGGGGTGATTTTGCGTTATTTAGCCGCTTTGTGGTATGCTTTATTTAGCCGTTAGCTCGAGAGCTCCGTCTTCACGCGGCCATTCTGCTCGAGTGCAGGCTCCGCCCCCTCCAATGCTTTTATATGGGAAAGCATTGTGATTGGCTGAGATCATCACTGATCATCACTGATGATCAGGGGCAGTGCCAGCACCAGCACACTGGAATAAAGGTAATATTTCATTATATTTATGGGGGGTACTATATAGTATTTTTTTAACACTAAAGCGTCAGGAATACATATTTGTGTTTCTGACTCTATAGTGTTCCTTTAAGCATTAGAAAGTAGCTATATGTGCCTAAACAAGAGTATGTCCAACATGTACAAGCATTTTGTATCTTTCATGAATCCAGTTATAGAATATAATATATAAACTTATACTAAATTAAAAACATACAGCAATATTTTTATTTTTAATTTGCTTGATGAAAAATAAATTATTTCAAATAGTACTTATAGATGAGCAAAAAAAAAAGTTGAGTTGAACCATTAAATCCTGTTATTTTCCAATTTTTTTTTCTGAAAATAAAGAGAATTTCTTACATGCTCCAAAGGTCAACCACATTTTATAATATAATGAAAAATAACCTTTGTTACAGGTGCCAACTGAATATGCTGTGCTGTATTTCACTTTCTTACTAATGAAAATACATGTCAATTCTCTGCACTAAATATGAATACTTCCAAGGTACAATCTATACCTTTACAGTCATGTGGTGATATAGATTGTGGATCTTTCATCTATTTAATAACATAAAGAGAAATATTGGGAGGACGTTTTGTGAGCTATAACATACTTTTGAGAAAATGTTGTAGGATCAGATACAAACGATAGGTGCCTTCTGAATATGTTCTAAGAAATAGTGTAAGGGGTAAATTAGAAAAGTAATATGGAGACATATTCAGATTGTAATCTAAGCATGGTAAGCTTCACTATATCCTTCTGGGAACTAAGGAAAAAAATGTCTTCCAATGTGCCATCCATTTTTGATGAAAAGGATGAGGAAGTTCCAGCATGCCAGCCTGTCACATGACATATCACTGGAAAGCCCAGGATACCCTCTTTACAATACAGCAGGGATTTATATAGTAGCTCAAAGGCATAAAAGGAGATGCATGTGAAAAAAATGTCCAGTACAGAGGATACAAGTTAAAGGGCTGGGTCTCAGGGATGGAAGACTCCATAATAGACATGCAAATTGAAGTGAATAAAATATCTCACTATCACGGCTACCAAAATCTGTAGAAATGGAAATGGAAGTGAAGCTTTTAGAGTTTGTTTAACATTTGACAATTGTCATCAAATTAAAAATGAAAAGAATATTGATTGAATTTGAGGTCATGTTCAAAGTATTTTTTAATACAAACTATTTTATTTGAGATAATTTATGGTTGTATTGTATCCATGAACAATGGATCTATTAATCAGCTTTATGTGAACCAAGGACTTCTATAATCATTGCTTTATCTGCAGGATTATATTTTTTCAACTCACATCAAATCTATGATTTACTCACTATGACTTGTGACCATCTAAATTAATTTCTCAATTTACTAGTGACGGCTTTGATTCTAAAAACATTTCTCTATAAAATGTTCATTTTTAATCCATTTATCGTTCTTGATGCTTGAGGTATATGGTGAATTAAAGTTCTTTAAATCTCATTTTCTTGACTTTAAAAGAGCAAAACTGTCTTCAAATAATTGATATAAGATGGGAGTTATATGAATTCCAGATAAATTATGGAATGAGTGTTCTTTGGAAAAATGAATATATTCTTTTGAAAATAAATGGAGTGTCAGGGAAGATATTTATTTCTTCTGTTATTAAAAAGGTTAGAATTGATATGCAGTTTATTTAAGTTCTCCTAAGAATATAGTAGTCTAAAAGACTTGAAACAAAACACCATTTATCCTGAAGTTTATGAGTTAATTGTGTAAAAATGTCAGGATTTGAAAATACTCAATAATTTATAATAACATGGCATCAAAAACAAAGCATTATTTGGCATCTGTTTTCACATTAACTTTATATAAAAATTTGGAAGATCTGGCGTGGCCTGGCTACTCACGGAACTGGACGCGTGAGAGATCAGCTCCGTCGGGGGTAACCACAATACAGCGATTATAATAGCATACCCGAAGAAAAAACCCACTCATACCAGCACTGGTGAGCTCTACACCGACCATGTCACACCGATCAGCAAAAAAAACGAAACTTCGACCGGCGGAATTGAGAATCGCGGCACTCACACCACCGCGAGGTAAGCCTCAAAATGGCGCCGAAGGCCCCAATTCCCCCACAGCCTACTCTGAACGGAGTGACAGCACCTCAATTTCACTAGATCCCACGATGCCGGCATCAGAAACAGCCATGCACCGAATGATGCAAGACCTACAGAATAATCTGCAGGCTGAATTTTCTAAATTGGCCAGAGATGTCCGCGCGGACATAAAAGCGATATGTGAACGCACTTCCCAATTGGAAGAAAAGACAGAAGAAATAATCGCTGCACACAACAACCTAGCCTCAGGCTATGAAGCATTTGACACAAGACTGAATGCACTCGAGGCGAAAGTAGCGGATCATGAAGACCGCGACAGACGGAACAATGTCCGCCTGCGCGGTATTCCAGAAGAGATTATTCCCGCTGAGCTCCAAAACTTCACCACGGAACTTTTCAAAACTTTATGCCCAGACCTCAAGGAAGAAGAACTGCACCTAGACAGGATCCACCGACTACCGCGCCCTAAGTTTCTGGCCTCCACCGCTCCGCGAGACGTGCTAACGCGGGTACATTATTTTGTGGCCAAAGAAAAAATTATGAGGGCAGCGAGGAATCCGGGCACATTACCAGACAAATTTGCGGGTATTCAACTGTTTACGGATCTGTCAGCGGCTACATTGGCGAAACGCAAGGCATTTACACCCTTCACAGCAGCTCTGCGGAATGCAGGAATCCAATATAAATGGGGGTACCCCACCCGCCTAATAATAAGAAAGAATGGGGTGGAACAACAAGTCCGCACAGTACAAGAAGGCATCCATCTTCTCGAAGAATGGAACCTCCCTATACCTGCGCATGAACGGGACGCCGAGGATGGGACTCATCGCCAACCACCAAAGATGGTATCCAAAGACTGGTTCACAATATCCAATCACAAGTGAAGGACATTTCTCGTATTCTCCGGTACAGCTAACCTGTATTCTCGCAAACATCACCTGAGGATACGTGAGCATATACAACTGCTTAATCGTAGTATTTACACTTAGAGATTGTATTGATTTATTGTATAGTTTTTGTTGACATATGCTTTTAGTTCTTCCTATGTCTGTTAACAATATTTGAAAGGTTGTGATAAGTAACTTAAATCCGAGACTATAGCGAGCTCGAGAAAGTAGGGTAAAACATGTATAACGTATACCCTCCCCCCACTTGGCTCCACAGAGCCGCATACCTTTACAAGATGGCAGTCGCTTCAGAGCTGCCAACCATGTTGTATATAGTTGCTTTCGAGCATTGGTTTAACCTATACCCTTCCCCCCCCTCCCTGAATCCCTCGAGGTATCCAGATTCGACTTTAAACTTTCAAGTCAAACAGCACACAATGAAAATAGGGTATGTTATTCAACCACATCGACCACACTTGACGTGCACACACTATAATTGTACCCACAGAAATAACCCATGGTGTAAAACCCACATTACAGCTAACGTTGGACTTTTTTGTACAAGGCCCGACATGCCAGGCAACATATATGCAGAGGCAACGCATTGTCACATTATCACCTATGACTGGTATCTACTTAATAATCTCCGACGGCACAATCTAGCACCTCCAGCGGCTTCTAACGCCCGCAGATGACGACCCTAACTATATTTTCGCTAAATGCTAAGGGCCTTAACACTCCTCACAAAAGGAGGCTGGCCTTGGCTGAAGCTACTAAATTTAAAGCCCAAATTGCGTTTTTTCAAGAAACCCACTTCCTTAAAACCAAAATGCCCAAATTCACCTCCACACAATTCCCCCTAGGGTTCCATTCTGGGTACACGAAGAAAAAGAGGGGCGTCTCTATTCTAATACACAAGGATGTCACCTTTAAGCTCCAAAAAACAATTAAAGACAAGGAAGGCAGGTTCCTTTTACTATGTTGCACTATAAATGAAGACCCATACACTCTACTGAATATATACGGCCCGCATAACAATCAAAAAGACTTTCTGTCCAAAATCATATCCCTAGCTCGTAGATTCACCTGCACGAATCTAATCATCGGTGGTGACACTAATTTTATTCTCGACAGCAATGCCGACACAACCTCCGCACACAGTGTAAATCGAACGACCTCACGAAAACGTACTCTCCTTACACAGCAAATACGCCAGACGATCAATGATGCAGGCCTTATAGATATATGGAGGATACTACATCCCTCTGAAAAGGATTTTACCTTTCATTCGCAAGTATACAATTCATACTCCAGAATAGATAGGTTTTTAATACCCACTGCTCTGACCCGAAAAATTATCAATTCACAGATAGGGATAATGACATGGTCAGACCATGCACCTGTGTTACTCACAATACAGGAACACTTCCCACACAAGGGTCAAGGCACATGGAGACTCAACGAAACGTTATTACACGACCCACACATAGTCAAAAGCATTAAAGACGATATCCACACCTTCTTTGATATAAATGATGCAAATGAGACATCCATAGCCACGAACTGGCAGGCCCACAAGGCCGTAATCAGGGGTAATTTAATCAAACATGCCAGCTATAGGAATAAGCAGAGAACTGCTAAATATACAAACCTCATACAACAAATAACGGAGTTAACTCACACAAACAAGTCGAACCCTTCCCAAGACCACTACGAAACTCTTAAATCTCTTCAAACACAACTAAGCGATATAGAGACAGAAAAAACTAATTATATTTTACACAAATTCCGACATAAATTTTTTGCGCATGGTAATAGATCAGGCGCTACACTACCGGCGAAACTTAAAGAACGATCACCGAATGCCAAAATAGCCTACCTCCTAACAGCCGACAAACAAAAAATACTGCACCCGCAAAACATTGTAGATGAATTCGCTAAATATTATAGTACGTTGTACAACCTCAAAGACTCAGAGGGTACACATGTCCCCACCCCCACCCAAGTCCAAGAGTTTTTATCCAAAATGACCTTACCTACTCTCACAGACGAAGAAATAGCACTGATCACGAGCGAATTCACAGAATCAGAAGTAGCGGCAGTGATAAAAAATCTGCCCACGCATAAATCTCCAGGCCCAGACGGGTTTACAAACCTGTACTATCAAACGTTTACGAAAGCATTACTCCCACATATGACCCGACTTATAAATCACTGTTACACCAACGGTTGTATGCCTACAGAGATGCTTCAAGCGCATATCTCCACATTGCCGAAGCCAGGCAAACCTGCAGTCATATGCCCAAATTTTCGACCTATATCCCTTTTGAACTGTGACACTAAGATATACGCAAAACTTATAGCGGAGAGACTGAAAGGGATCTTAACACGCATTGTACATAATGACCAATCAGGTTTTATTAAATCGAGGCAAGGGTCAGATAACACTAGAAAAATTCTAAATATATTAGCCCATATGGACACAAACAGATTGGAAGGTCTTCTCTTAGCGCTGGACGCGGAGAAGGCCTTCGATAGACTGAACTGGTATTACATGGAACAAGTGATGCTTAAATATGGTTTTCCATCCTCTTTTATAAAGGGGATCATGGCATTGTATCGACAGCCTTCAGCCAGAGTCACAAACGCAGGCTTTGTCTCGAGCCCCTTCACCATCTCAAATGGGACGAGACAGGGATGCCCATTGTCTCCATTGCTATTTGTGCTCTCCCTCGAGCCCTTAGCACACATGATAAGGAACCATGCCCACATTAGAGGGATAAGGGTGGGAACAGACAAATTCAAACTGGCTATGTTCGCTGATGATATTTTCATAACTCTTGCGGACCCCGTTGAATCTTTGTCCTATCTCATAACTACCCTCGAAGAATATAGCAGAGTCTCGTACTATAAACTGAACCAATTAAAGACTCAAGCTCTACCAATTCGGCTACAGCACGAGTTAGTACAATCGCTAAAACAACAACACAAGTTTGACTGGAGAACCACACATGTTGTATACTTAGGAGTAAAAATTGCACCCACACTTAGAGGAATCAATACCCTCAATTTATCCCAACTCCCGAACCTCTGCCTACACACATTGCGCAAATGGAAAGATGTGAGGCTGTCTTGGCTTGGGAAAATTAATGCTGTAAAGATGGTGGTCCTTCCCAAACTTCTGTATGTATTTAGGATGCTGCATCTCCCTTTAGCACCATCACTGAGCAAACAACTTCAACGCCTTATACACACCTACATATGGAATAACAAGAAACCACGCCTTCCAAGTGTGCTTTTACAACGGCAGGCAAACAAAGGGGGATTAGGCCTCCCTAACATTGCACTTTATCACAAAGCTGCGATACTAGAAGCAGCAATAAAACTGCACGCCCCATCTCATCTATTTCAGTGGGTAGATATGGAAAACAGCTACTCCCCAAACTCCTCAGTAGCAGACATGCTATGGACGCCCAAGCACCTCAGGGATAAGAATACCTCGGTGCTTCCTACATCCAAACTCACGATCCAGTTGTGGGATTACCTCCACAAAAAACGTACGAACACTACACAATTCTCCCCGTGGGCCCCGATAACAGCTCTTCAATCCATATCACCATGGTTGTTTTTCCACAAATGGAAAGAAAAGGGCATCTCACATATAAATGATGTGTACCGACATGGGACCATAGTGCCGTTCCCTGATCTCCAACTCAAGTATGCTCTACCTTCAAGCTATATATTCCCGTACCTCCAACTCAAAAGCATAATTATAGACAGGGTACATAAACCAAGCCAAGGGGATAACACTCCAAATATGGAGCTTATAGCCATGTACAATAGGTGCCACAAAGCACCACTTAGGCCCAAAGCCTTATCCTTAGGGTACGCTGCATTGCAGCACCATCCTCCCCTGACGAGTTTTGCTTTTGCGACTCAATGGCATAAAGAAGGTCACCCACAATTCACTAATGACCAATGGTTGCAATCACTTGGTGCACTCAAAGGTGTAACATCATGCTATACACATATAGAGGCGCATAAGAAATTAGTGTATCGATGGTATCTCACCCCACACAAGCTACATAAGATCTATCCGAATAGCCCACTAACTTGCTGGCGATGTACTAATGGGACGGGAAATATGAGTCATATCTGGTGGGAATGTCCCATTATCCTACCATTGTGGGCGGAGGTCCAACATCTGAGTAACTGCATGGGACTTTTAAGGGGAATACTTACACCCACCAACACTATATTCCTAATATTTTCCGATCAGGTCCCTCCACAGGACAAACACCTGTTAATTATGCTAATCCTGGCTGCAAGGTACCTTATTGCCTACCACTGGAAGCAACAGATTTGCCCGTCACCAAAACAGTTACACCACAAAATACAACAATTTTTGAAACATGAAACCTTAACCTCCTCTACGACCAAGCGTAGAGACATAGCACACAATAACTGGCTGAGATGGAACCGTTATATAACCGAAAATCACAGCCCCTAATGATCTGCCGTACAGACCCGGTTGGTACTACACAAAGAGTAAGCCGTACCCATACACCTGG
Source organism: Pelobates fuscus (assembly GCF_036172605.1). Lineage (NCBI taxonomy): Eukaryota > Metazoa > Chordata > Amphibia > Anura > Pelobatidae > Pelobates > Pelobates fuscus. The sequence continues at coordinate 128,519,560 of NC_086317.1, forward strand.
CGTACAATACAATACATAACTGATAACAAAAAGTTGCACATCCTTGTCTGTTTCAACCCCGCCATTAAATACCATTTATAATGCTATATACACATGGCGTTTCCAGACAGATGTACTTTCCTGATCGCAATATTATGTTTTGAATGTCTATTTTCCGTTAAACTGCGTTATCTTTATTATGTAAACACTATGTACCCACATTTAACCTGTAGGTGCGGAGCAACTCGCTAGCATATTATGCTTTTAGTCCTTATATATTACGCTGAACATTGTATACTGTTGAGTGTTACAACGAATCTATTTATGGGTTCTCTCCATAATCCTCTCAATCTGCTCACTTGTGGCTAATATATGTTTTAACAACTGATATTTTAATCTCTGGCTTGGTCGCAACTAGATCTAAAATGTTTCTGCATCAACAACCCTGCAATGTACTATGTCTTTACTATATTATGCTTATATAATTGACTATGTCTGTAAAATACCACAATTGTAACGAATTATCTGTATTTACCATAGCATAAAACTTGGATATGTATGTTTATGGATACCCCCCTCCCCTTTTTCCTTTCTGTATCCCCACCCAATTACATACTTTGAAAACTCAATAAAATACGAATTTGAAAAAAAAAAAATTTGGAAGATCTACAAATGAATAATAGTCACGGTGCCATTACTTTCTTTGTTAAATTTTTCTGTTGCTGAGCTCAAATCCACACAGTATTTTATTACCCACTAAATTGTTATTGTTTTATTGGTCGTAAGCATAATGGAGGGTAAAAAAGCGACTTCTTCTCCTAGGGGATTGCTGGCTCCTTTTAGTTTTATAAATTAGATAAGGCTTCTCATTAGATTTTCTCATTATTCAATCTCTAAACAATGGTCTTAATGTTTCATAATTATAATTATCTAGACCTCTTTCATTTGTGTTTCACATGAACAATTGTTAGTTTGGTATTTTGAATTATTCCTAGGTATTATACTAGCCTTAATTAAATAAATGGTTCAGGCATTTGCCAGTATATCTTATTATTATTATTATTATTATTGCCATTTATATAGCGCCAACAGATTCCGTAGAGCTTTACAATATTATGAGAGGGGGATTTAACTATAAATAGGACAATTACAAAAAAACTTACGGGAACAATAGGTTGAAGAGGACCCTGCTCAATCGAGTTTACATTCTATATCTTAAATTGCTCTAGAATCTAGAATTGCACAAACTCAGGGTTTTTAATCTGGTTATCAGATATGTATGGGAGCCACTTGGTATCTCCTGGCTTTTTATTCTAGGCATTCTGTTTTAATTGTTTTAAACGAAACCATAACATTATATCTGAGAAGAAGTACTTTGTGAAATGTGAGTAGCATGTAAGAAGACACTGGGATAATTGAGGAATACATATTGAGGAATACATTCCAATCCCCCCCCCCCCCTCCACCCCCCTTCACCCCCCTCTACCACCCAAACAAAATAAATAAATACATACATAAAACAAGAAAACAAAGCAGCAATATAAAAATGTGCTGACAAAAAGTCCCGGTCAATGAGGAGTCTCTGAGAGGTTCTGACCCAGTGAGGAAGGATAGACTAACAGTTCCCCATGTGGGCCAGTTAATTGAGATATTCTGTGATCTGTAACTATTCATGTACCAGACAGGCTGCTCATAAGGAGCTGGAACTGAGGTAATATTTGCCTGCTGGCAGGGATTAAGTTCTAAAAAAAACAAGTATAGTAAGTCATCAGGTTCCCCACCCCTTTGCATCCACTGAGGACTCCACTATTCTTAAAGAGACACTCCAGTCCTCTAAAGCAAGCATGTCAAACGGATATGAATATATTTGCGGCCCACCTGTCCTGGGGACACTTTGTGTTGTGGCTGTGACCAGCCGCAAGACAGGAAAGATATTTCCTGTCTGATTCATGTCTTCCCTACCACGGCCGATTGCGTGAAACTCCATGAGGTGAGATCTTGCATGGAGCACCAGACCGAGGGAGACTGACAGTTATTTTGTGTTTCTTCCATTTGCGAATAATCGCACCAACTGTTGTCACCTTCTCACCAAGCTGTTTGACGATGGTCTTGCTGCCCATTCCAGCCTTGTGTAGGTCTACAATCTTGTCCCTGACATCCTTGGACAGCTGTTTGGTCTTGGCCATGGTGGAGAGTTTGGAATCTAAATGATTGCTTCTGTGGACAGGTGTCTTTTATACAGGTAACAAGCTGAAATTCGGAGCACTCCCTTTTAAGAGAGTGCCCCTAATCTCAGCTCGTTACCTGTATAAAAGACACCTGGGAGCCAGAAATCTTGCTGATTGATAGGGTATCATATACTTATTTCATTAATTGACATGCAAATCAATTTATAACTTTTTTGACATGCGCTTTTCTGGATTTTTGTTGTTGTTGTAATTCTGTTTCTCTCTGTTAAAATACACCTACCATTAAAATGATAGACTGATCATTTCTTTGTCAGTGGACAAACGTTCAAAATCAGCAGGAGATCAAATACTTTTTCCCCTCACTGTAGGACTTCAAAATCAACAAGATAACGTTGTTTGTTCTTTACAACTGTGCAATAGCATTCAATCACCATTTCAGTCCCATTACCAAACTTTTCTTAATATGTCAAGGTAGTTGGACTGAAACATTGGTTATATGCAAATGCACATCTGCATAAAATAAATTTGCTCTTTTGTTTACTTTGAAGCTCTACAAGCGTGAGGACGTCCAGTGTCAGGCAACTTTTTTTATACTATACTTTTCTAAATAAACCTACGTTTCTATGAAAACTGAAGTTTTTGTGTTTTTTTGCAGCCTATATAAACTTAAACCTTGCGTATTTGGCCTGTGATAGCCTTTGAGTTTGAGTCTTCTGAGGCTGACTTTGCATTTAGGAGTAGGTGCTGTGTCTCTTGAAATGTCATCTTATTACCAATGGTCTTGTAAGTATTTTTAATTATTTGCATGCAGTGAAACTTTTATACAGTGAGCACTATGGATCGGTTAGTATCTTTATAGTTTAAGTGGTGGAGTATTAAGCAAATTGCGGGACTGCATGTTTTGGAGCCAGTGTCGCTTGGACGATTAAGTGAGGCCTTTGCTGACTTATTCTGATTAAGATTATGCTGTTCTCTTATTGGCATTGAAAACACTAGATTATGTTTCAAATGGATATTAAGTGTACCCTAATATGCAGAACTTAGGAAAACAGAACAGACAGAATGAATGTATTCAATGACCTTAGAATGGCTAAGATAAAAATGTTTATAAAAGAGAAATCATGGTTAATAAACAAGCAAAGGTCAGGAAAACAGATAAGCCTATAATCAGAGGTACTAGCTAGATCGGGGTCACAGCATATTAGATACATGTATAGCTAGCCAGGTCAAAGTCATAGAGGACCTCAGAATCCAAAAGACAAGGTAAGGCCAAACCAGAAATGCTATGAATAATATTAAGAATGCACTAATCGGTTAGCAGAACATAAACCATGATAAAGTAATGAAAAAGGTGTACTGTGCCTTTAAATAAATAAATAAATATATATATATATATATATATATATATATATATATATATATATGTGTGCTTTTAAACTGATTGATTCATGTCACTTCTTTGACCCCAAAAAGTACAACAATAGGGTATCCTGAATAACGTAGTTCCCACGTGACCTGAAGTGATGGTTTGGTACTTTTATTTTATAAATGGACGTGCACAGCAAGCAGGCAGCATCCTTTATGCTTCACAGTTAAGAGGTTAGTGCTCCAAACAAGGAGGGTAAGTTTCCAAGTAGATCCAGTAGTAATAAGTAGTTCATAGAATAAAATTATGGTTTGCACTCAGGCATAAATCCCTGTAACCCACAGAAAACATAGATTTCTATGCGAATAAATGAGGGAATGAATATGTTGCAAAAACTCTCATTTATTGATAATTAGTTTAAAAAAATTAAATATGGCAGTCCTCATACATGATGAATATCAACGCAGGCATGGTATTATGCAAACAGCATGCAATGAATTGAAATGTTAATCTTACTTCAAGTATCCAGGCAAAAATGAAACGGATTTGTAAAAAAATAGGAATATTGGATAAGATGAAATAGTGGCAAAATGATAGCAATACCTGCTGCTGCCAGATGAGAGAGAGACCATCCACACCGCTACCCAAAAAGAGATGTTGAGAAAGCAACAGGAGGGTGCGAAACGCTTCCATGGTACTCACCTCAACCTTTTTTGGGTAGCGGTGTGGGTGGTCTCTCTCTCTCATCATGAATCTGGGCACACTCAATGGTTTCTTTAAGAAGACAGTCTTAGAGTACAGAGTACAGTAAAAAAGAAGACTGTCTACTTAAAGAAACCATTGGGTGTGCCCAGATTCATGTACTTGCATCCAATAAGCTGTTAGGTGGTGGGCCACGTGAATGATCATAGGAGAATTAAAGGGACTCAATAGTCACCAGAACAACTACAGCTTATTGTATATGTTCTAGTGAGTACAATCATTCCCTGCAGGCTTTTTTTTGCAGTAAACACTGTATTTTCAGAGAAAATGCAGTGTTTACATTACAGCCTAGGGATACCTCCACTGGCCACTCCTCAAATGGCGACTAGAGGTGTATCTGCATGGATACACTGTACTTTCCTCATAGAGATGCATTCATTCAATACATCTCTATGAGGAGATTCTGGTTGGCCAGGGATGTATTTGGCTTGTGCTGGCTCTGCCCCTGACCTGCCTCCTTGACATTCTCAGCCAGTCCTACGGGAAAGCATTGTGATTGGCTCAGAGAATCACTTCTGATGATGTCAGCCAAGCAGGTGGCTAAGGGCAGAGTCAACACCTGCAGACTTGAATTAAAGTAAGATTTTACTATATTTTTTGGGGGGGCAAGTGGGGGTCAAGGGGGGGCTAGATGGTGGTTTTAGCACTGTGGGGTCAGGAATACATATTTGTTTCTGAAGATTTCCTGTTTTCAAAGTTCCTATATCTCAACTGAATACACCATTGACATTAATTCATCCTGATCTGAAAAAGCAGTTTACACATAAAGAGGGGTCAATTGATATGTAATGAAGCTCTGGTCATTACATCTCAAGTGACTAACACATCACTATATTTCAGTGTTTGTTACAAATCAATTTCCCACAGTCATGCTCTATGACTATATACCGTATTTTTCGCTCCATAAGACGCACTTTTTTTCCCCTCAAAAGTGAGGGGAAATGTCTGTGCGTCTTATGGAGCGAATATGAAGCTTTACTTACCTGTCTTGCAGCGTTGGCCGGCAGCACAGGGCGCACCGCGGTTGTGGAACTTGAATTTCATGTTCCGGTTTCCGGCGGGACTGAAAGGAAGTGTGCACAAGCTGAGTGCGCACTTCCTTTCAGTCCCGCCGGAAACCGGAACATGAAATTCAAGTTCCACTACCGCGGTGCGCCCTGTGCTGCTGGCCAACGCTATAAGACAGGTAAGTAATTATGGGATAAGGGGAGGGGGACAGTATGGGAGAGAAGAATAGGGGGAGGGGGATGAAGTCTATGGGGAGGGGGGGGATGAAGTCTATGGGGAGGGGGGGGATGAAGTCTATGGGGAGGGGGGGGATGAAGTCTATGGGGAGGGGGGGGATGAAGTCTATGGGGAGGGGGGGGATGAAGTCTATGGGGAGGGGGGGATGAAGTCTATGGGGGGGATGAAGTCTATGGGGAGGGAGGGGGGGATGAAGTCTATGGGGGGATGAAGTCTATGGGGAGGGGGGGATGAAGTCTATGGGGAGGGGGGGATAAAGTCTATGGGGAGGGGGTGGATGAAGTCTATGGGGAGGGGGGGATGAAGTCTATGGGGAGGGGGTGGATGAAGTCTATGGGGAGGGGGTGGGTGAAGACTATGGGAGAGAGGAGAAGACTATGGGAGGGGGGAACACTATGGGACAGGGGAGAAAAGAAATATTCTGTACAAACTGTCCCATAGTAAGAAACACTATGGGACAGTTTGTTCAGAATATTTTTTTTCTGGGTTTCTTCCTCTAAAAACTAGGTGCGTCTTATGGTGAGGTGCGTCTTATGGAGCGAAAAATACGGTAATCTGTTATATCAGATTTTGATTCGCTCAGGTTGAGTTTAGGTCATAAAATTCCCAACTACAAACAAATTGACGTCTCCTCCAGAATGACCTAGATAAGCCTCATATTGTATTGTTGCATCGAGATATTTTAATGTGGCTGTGGGATTATAAAACCTAATTTTGTGTTTCTTCAATTACAAGGGATATTTTACTCACATCTAATTAACATTTTGCTGGCATCATACAAATGTAATTTATTTAGTTAGTGGGTTCTTGATATTGTCATCATAGCTGCCAAAATGCAGAGTACACATTTTAATACGTTTTATTTCTTGTTGTTTACACGAATGATCATTTCAGGTAAATGGTATATTGTAGAAACTCAAATACACGTAACGGTTTAGTTATTAGATATGTCTGAATGCACAGTAAAGAGAGACTTAAGTATTTTTAGATTAGGATTTACCATTGATCCTTTTTACGTTTTAATATTAATGCAATTTAATTTGTGTTTCTATTTTTTGCTAGTAAAGAGGTGCCAGGACTCATGTCTGATGTTGTATATAAGGAAAACAAAAATCCTAAAATCCTGCACAAAACTCCACGAATCCCCACCAATTCTAGAGTTATGGACCTACAAAAAATATATATATTTTTTACAAGGTAGAATCAAAATGAATCAGGGCACATAAAAAAGAGAAAATACAACTACTTATGAAGTATATTTAAACTAGCATGTGTTGAGTTATTATATGATGTCAACATGTGACATGCACTAATTTACAACATGGACCATTCGCTGTATTTGCGATTTAATTCTCAAACACTCATTCACTAACAGCATTCTTTATGGTGCTGTTTATTTGGATGCTAATTGATAGGCAGAATGATATGATTACCTTACTAGTCAGTTAGTCTAGTCTCCAGTCTAGTCTCCATCTAGTCAATATGATGCATGTGTTGTACATCTGATTGTGAGGAAATATTAGCTCACATATCAGGAAATACCTTGTGTATTTGGTGTGGCTGAGTTGCCAGACACATACTGTCAGGACCTATCATTTCACTGCATCTAGAATGAAGGAGAACCTCGTACAGTTTCAGTTTAGCTGGAAGAGAAGTAAAGATGGATTATAATGGGTCATCACATTAACTTGGTTTGACACATCTGTGATCATCATGCTGCCTGAACCCAAGTCGGAATGTTGATTATGGCATTTGATGCTGAATGAAGTGACATAATGGCCTTGGTATCCCAGAATCCTTTGCACAGCCCTAAGCAGAATAAGACCATGCTACAAAGAGCAAGAAAGGTGTTAAATAACAATGTAGCCAAAAGGGCAACATGTTGACTGGATTGGATGTTACATGATAAGAAATGATAGTTGCTGTGGGCGATAGTACTATGTATACGAGGATGCCTTGTGTATACATTTTTACATGCTTAAGCATAAATTTTTCAGAAATTGTCTTAAAAAATAGACAGGTCCATGCTTTTTTAAAGAAATATTGCAGGGAAGAAATGAATTTTGGCTTATTCCTATATAATGTAAACTAATCATGACAAATGAAATTATAACATCAAGAACAAAATGTTTTGTGCTACCGTCCTTTGATACGGACACAATGACAGGAAAAAAGTGGTAAATTATACAAATAAATAAATAAATATTGAATCTGCTTTAAAGCAGAGTTGGTCATGGTGGTTCAGAATAATAAATAAGTCCTTGAGTTACCCTTAGTACATGGATTTCTAAAGACATTCTTGCAAGATACATATCTTTGTCTTTATCTTCGCCAAACTATCCTTTTAAATATACATTCACCTTAGCTATTTAACAAAGCATGTTGGGTCCTGCTTAAAATATAGACAGGCTCTTTATTCTAAACAGTGTTTGTGCCTCCATCATCTGGACCTGCTGGTGTTTTTTAAGCTAGTTCCTCTTCCCTGAATCCTTAGTATGACCAATCTGCATTTCCATTTTCTACCTCTAATATTTCAGCCAGGCTTTAGGGGGCAGTTGCCCCTGCCACTCTTGCCAACCTTCAATTCAAAGTGCGCATTTAAAATTTTTGGCTTCAATGGTCGAAATGAAAAACAAATTTGAATAATTGCTTCAATTTGGCATTTTATTCCTAAAATCTGAAATTTCCATCAATTAACACTTTAGTGAAAATTCTGAGCACAGAGGATCTCTGTGCCTTTAAAAGTAACTGTCACCAGGCCAGAATTATGTTTTTATTTAAATATATGTTTTCAAAAAAATTAAACAATGGCAAACATTATACACTGTGTGCAGAATTATTAGGCAAATGAGTATTTTGACCACATCATCCTCTTTATGCATGTTGTCTTACTCCAAGCTGTATAGGCTCGAAAGCCTACTACCAATTAAGCATATTAGGTGATGTGCATCTCTGTAATGAGAAGGGGTGTGGTCTAATGACATCAACACCCTATATCAGGTGTGCATAATTATTAGGCAACTTCCTTTCCTTTGGCAAAATGGGTCAAAAGAAGGACTTGACAGGCTCAGAAAAGTAAAAAATAGTGAGATATCTTGCAGAGGGATGCAGCACTCTTAAAATTGCAAAGCTTCTGAAGCGTGATCATCGAACAATCAAGCGTTTCATTCAAAATAGTCAACAGGGTCGCAAGAAGCGTGTGGAGAAACAAAGGCGCAAAATAACTGCCCATGAACTGAGAAAAGTCAAGCGTGCAGCTGCCAAGATGCCACTTGCCACCAGTTTGGCCATATTTCAGAGCTGCAACATCACTGGAGTGCCCGAAAGCACAAGGTGTGCAATACTCAGAGACATGGCCAAGGTAAGAAAGGCTGAAAGACGACCACCACTGAACAAGACACACAAGCTGAAACGTCAAGACTGGGCCAAGAAATATCTCAAGACTGATTTTTCTAAGGTTTTATGGACTGATGAAATGAGAGTGAGTCTTGATGGGCCAGATGGATGGATTGGTAAAGGGCAGAGAGCTCCAGTCTGACTCAGACGCCAGCAAGGTGGAGGTGGAGTACTGGTTTGGGCTGGTATCATCAAAGATGAGCTTGTGGGGCCTTTTCGGGTTGAGGATGGAGTCAAGCTCAACTCCCAGTTTCTGGAAGACACCTTCTTCAAGCAGTAGTACAGGAAGAAGTCTGCATCCTTCAAGAAAAACATGATTTTCATGCAGGACAATGCTCCATCACACGCGTCCAAGTACTCCACAGCGTGGCTGGCAAGAAAGGGTATAAAAGAAGAAAATCTAATGACATGGCCTCCTTGTTCACCTGATCTGAACCCCATTGAGAACCTGTGGTCCATCATCAAATGTGAGATTTACAAGGAGGGAAAACAGTACACCTCTCTGAACAGTGTCTGGGAGGTTGTGGTTGCTGCTGCACGCAATGTTGATGGTGAACAGATCAAAACACTGACAGAATCCATGGATGGCAGGCTTTTAAGTGTCCTTGCAAAGAAAGGTGGCTATATTGGTCACTGATTTGTTTTTGTTATGTTTTTGAATGTCAGAAATGTATATTTGTGAATGTTGGGATGTTATATTGGTTTCACTGGTAAAAATAAATAATTGAAATGGGTATATATTTGTTTTTTGTTAAGTTGCCTAATAATTATGCACAGTAATAGTCACCTGCACACACAGATATCCCCCTAAAATAGCTAAAACTAAAAACAAAATAAAAACTACTTCCAAAAATATTCAGCTTTGATATTAATGAGTTTTTTGGGTTCATTGAGAACATGGTTGTTGTTCAATAATAAAATTAATCCTCAAAAATACAACTTGCCTAATAATTCTGCACTCCCTGTAAATGAGAAGAAGAAATGGAATCATTATTTCAATGCTCCTCTTCTTTGTAAGCTTTCTCTGTGTTAAAGCAGGTCAGGCATTTTATGAACATACGGTCTTGAAATACTAATCACGATGGCATTGGAATTTGATTGAAATGCCAAAGCAATCCAAAGATACCATAAGACTACCTTTTCTTTTGGACAAGCCTGAAGGTGACAAAAATTGACAAAAGGCAGAGGTCCGTGATCAACTTTTATCCAAATCCAGCTGCTCTCACAAGTTATGTTTGTAGCATTCCACCATTATGAATGGAGACTTCTGCCGTCTTGTAGGATCGTCCATAGACCTCAGTGTTTTGATCTCATGCATGTGCAGCAGAAGCTGAAGATGACGGGCGAAGATGGCAATGGTTGCAAGGGCTGCTTGTGGTAAGTAAAACTTCCCTTTCCCTGCACCCTACAGCCACAGACCCACACTTGATCTGTCACTTTCAGGAATCTTTGCAAAATATTCAACAACACGAAAGTAACAGATCCGCTTTAACTGCCAGGTGCCAATGACAGAGATTACAACAATGATTGACAGGCTGTGAAGATGAAAAGACACGGTTTCAGTTTAAAAAGGTGTGGATTCTTACATGTAATTTTTTTCACACCCTACACATACATATATGTTAAATTTAGTTATATGTAAAAACAATTTATAATATATCCTGGCAAGTAACAGTTCATCTTTAAGTTTTAGGTTGGATTAGCTGCATCTCCATGCGGTTGCTATCTAAGAAAATGGATTGAATATTTACTATTGGACTACACGAATTAAAAGCTGAATAAAAGGATGAATGATTTCAGATTCACACTTGGTCATTGTGGCGAAGCCAACCTCGCCACTGTGAACTGGAGGAGCCTGGTTGCCCGCCTGCTGCCTTTAGATTATGGGCCGGCAACTAAAGGGTTAATTTTGCTGTGCAGAAGGATTTATTTCTCCCTTTCTGCACAGCAGTTCAGTAGATTCCATCTACCGAACAAACAGCCGTTTACCAACCTCCCCAGAGCCGTGGGAAGCCGGCCGGCGTTGTTAATGGGCCACCCAGAGTCTACCTCCCAGAAGCCACGGTTAACCGCGGCTTAACAAGCATGTGCCGGCAATTGACCACCCAGTAGCTGCGGTTAACCGCAGCTTAATTGATTGTGACTGGGTGGTCACAGTTACACTCAGCCGCCACACGATGGCGGTGTTCTGGAGCTCCCCAGGCAGCCAGCGCCTGTCTGCCTGGCTTTCATGCACCAAACCTGGACACTTTTACGTGCAGGCACCGCTGAACCTCCAACTCCTGGTTCTATTCGTATGGATTAGGCGAATGCATGAAAATTCGGTAGTTTGGTTTATGTGAATGTTTTAACCCAGATAGCCATGCCATGGAGCCTGTTCGTGTAATTAAAGACTTTGGATCCATGGCAATTAAACTGTATTCGTGTGGTCTGAGTGCCATTCACCTAATAACGTGCACTCAGACTTGAGCTATCTGGGTATATGTTAAATGTGTATGTTTTCTGTACCATTTGTCCTATTGTATATTTTAAAGTGATATACTGTATTTGTATCAGCACATGCATAATGGAGTCTTGCCTCTGTCCTGGGAGATAATTGAATTACTTCTCTAATTATCTCCAGGAGAGAGAGGAGGATGCCAGGATGCATTGTGGGAAAGTATTGTGGCTCTATGTACTAAAGTGATACATGTCTGTTTGCTGGTTCAGTCTCCCATTTGGTCCCTTAGGGGAGTGTCCACCAAGTGGGAGACCTGCATAAATACTGGGCAGGTAGCCCTCAGTAAAACAGATTCTGCTTGACCCTCAAACCGATGTGTCGTCTCGTTTTTTGGGGGAATTGGATTGTATGCTGACTGCCAGGAGTGTAAGCGGATTGTATGCTTTTTCTGTTCGGCTGATTTCAGGGTTCGTGTGTTTCCAGTTCGGGAGTTGGTGAATTCGTACAGTTTGCAGTTCGGGAGATTGGTGCTTGCAGTAGCTGCTGGTCTATGGAAAAGGGGATTATCGCCTAAACGGTTTTTATCCTCTTGTAAGTGAAACGGTCCGTTACAGTCATCCACTAAAAATTAAATTCTTTATTAGTTGGTCTTTCTTAAATATCATCGACAGATTTAGCCAGAGTGAGACAAGAGGATAAACATGAACGTTTAAATTTAATGAAGTGTTTATTCAAAGGCATATGATACTTTTAATAAGGTGAAGTCTGGACAGATGTGATTTTTACTTCTACCCGACACATATTTTTGGAAGATTGCATTTGAATAAAATGTTAACACAAAGTAATTTAGGCCTACTTGCCAACTGTCCCAATTTTGCCAGGTTAGTCCCATGTTTTGGGTTTCTGTGTTAGAGTTTGTGTAACAGTGTGTATGTATGTGTAAACTGCTCTCTTTCTTCTGGCACTGTTCCTGCTGTCCTGAAACATGCTACTGTAGTACCCATCTTAAGAAAACCATGCCTCGACCCATTCTACTCCTCTAACTATCGTCCTATATCCCTGCTCCCTTTTTCCTCAAAGCTTCTTGAAAGACTAGTCTTCACCTGTCTGGCCTGCTTCCTCAACTCCTACTCTCTCCTCGACCCTCTTCAGTCCGGCTTCCGCCCCCTCTACTCTACTGAGACTGCCCTTATCAAAGTCACTAATGACCTTATCACAGCTAAATCAGCTAAAGGTCACTACTCCATATTAATTCTTCTTGACCTCTCTGCTGCTTTTGACACTGTTGATCGTGTTCTCCTTCTCCAAACTCTTCAATCACTCGGTCTCTGTGACTCTGTCCTCTCATGGTTTTCCTCCTATCTCTCCCAATGCTCATTCAGCATCTCCTTTACTTATGATACCTCCACCGTTCGTCCTGTCTCAGTTGGAGTCCCTCAAGGCTCTGTCCTTGGTCCCCTTCTATTTTCTCTTTACACTGCCTCTCTTGGCAAGTTTATTACCTCTTTTGGATTCAAATACCGCCTATACGCTGATGACACCCAGATATATCTCTCCTCCCCAGACCTCTCCCCTAATGTCCTGCAACGTGTCACCTCTTGCCTTTCTTCTTTCTCTGATTGGATGTCCTCACGCTTTCTGAAACTGGATCTTTCCAAAACAGAACTTCTTGTCTTTCCTCCTCCTAATATTAATCCTCCTCTCTCGCTCTCTCTTCAGATTGGTGGTACCTATATCAGCCCATCCTTACAATCATGTTGCCCTGGTGTTACTTGACTCTTGACTACTTGACTCTTGACTCTTGACTCTGGCCTCACCTTTGAGCCTCACATCCGGTCTGTTGTCAAATCATGCCAATTCCACCTCAAAAACATCGCCCGCATCCGCCTCTTTCTTACACAAGATGCTACTAAAGAGTTTGTCCATGCTCTAGTAATCTCTCGCATGGACTTTTGTAACTCTCTCCTAATTGCTCTTCCCAATAGCCGTATTACCCCACTACAATCTGTAATGAATGCTGCCGCCAGACTGATTTTCCTCTCTAGTCGGTCCTCTCACACCTCACCTCATTGTATCCTATAGGAGTCAATTCAAAGTGCTAACCCATAACTATAAAGCACTGAATAAACTTAGACCCCATATGGCCAACTCGCGCTTGCAGGACTTCTCGCGGGTGGCTCAGATCCTATGGAATAGCCTGCCTACCGCCATCAGACTCTCCCCTAGTCTTCAATCATTTAAGAAGTGCCTTAAAACTCATTTGTTTAGGAAAGCCTATGGCCTCCCAGACTAACCTCTACCTCACATACCTGCCTCTTGCCCTCTCCTAAAGGGCAGCACTCTACTCTCTCCTCCAGCTCTGCTCCACTCCCACCTAACTTGATTTCTATTCCCTGTCCTAATGTGTTTTATACCTCACCTCCTATAGACTGTAAGCTCGTTTGAGCAGGGCCCTCTTCAACCCTTCGTTTCTGTGAGTTTTCTTGTAATTGTCCTATTTATAGTCAAATCCCCCCTCTAATAATATTGTAAAGCGCTACGGCGCTATATAAATTGCAATAATAATAATAATAATAATAATAATAATAATAAGTGTAAAAGTGTTTGTATACATTCATAACAGTGTGTGTATATGTGTAAAAGTGTGTGTGTGTGTGTGTGTGTGGATATGTGTAAGAGTACGTATGTATATATGTGTAAGAGGGTGTGTGTGTATATCTGTAAAAAATTGCGTATGTGTAGCAGTTTATGTACATGTGTAACAGTGTGTGGGTATGTGTGTCTGAGCCTATATGTCTAGGAGTGTGTATGTGGGAGTCAGTGAAAGTTTTGTCACTGTGTTCCAGTTGGCACTTTTAAAGAGCAAGAGCCATTAGCAAAATATAATTGTAATGAAACGTAATGTTATAATGATAAAACTATAATAAGGTCAATATTTCAGATGTTTCTATCTTATTTCCGAACATTTTAGTAATTTGGCTGAAAAATTTACAGTGGTAGACCTTCGTCTGGTGCAGCCCATACGGCAACACTGGGGCTTTCACACCAGGAAGACCATCTGGCCCATGCATTTAGGGCCACTCAATGGGTATTTGTGAACAGGGGCCCAGTTAGGCTCTGTGGCCCTTGAATCCCTTAGTAATCAGACCATTTTTCAATTTTCTTACCGTTAAGGACCAGGGCTCTTTTTACATTTCTGTGGTGTTTGTGTTTAGCTGTAATTTTCCTTTTACTCATTTACTGTACCCACACATATTATATACTGTTTTTCTCACCATTAAATGGTCTTTCTAAGGATACCATTATTTTCATCATATAATTTACTATAAAAAAAATTATAAAATATGATGAAAAAAAAACCTTTTTCTAAATTTGACCCCCAAAATCTGTTACGCATCTACAACCGCCAAAAAACACCCATGCTAAACAGTTTCTAAATGTTGTCCTGAGTTTAGAAATGCCCAATGTTAACATGTTTTTAGCTTTTTTTGGAAAGTTACAGGGCTATAAGTACGTAGCACTTTGCAATTTCCAATCCGTATTTTTTCAGAATTAACGCAAGTTACATTGTAACACTGATATCTCAGGAATCCCTGAATAACCCTTCACATGTAATATTGTTTAAAAGAAGACAACCTAAGGTATTAAATTTGGGGTAATTTGACTCTTTTTATGCAACCATTTTACCACCAATCTTTGCCAAATAAAAACATTTTTGATTTTTTTTTTACACACATAGCAATTTAAGAATACATGTACAGAGAACTTACATGTTACTGCCAAAGAACACCCCAATATGTGTTCATCAACATCTCCTGAGTAAAGTGATACACACACCATGTATGGGTGTATCGGGTTCTCTGGGGGCTAAAAGACCTTATTTGGAGGGTGCACTTTCCAGTTTTCCAACTTGGAATTTTCTCAGCTGGTCATCATGTATCCTTGTCCTATTTGGGACATTTTTGAAGCCGGACAATGTAATTTACCCCCATCAAACCATATAATTTTGAAAAGTAGACACCCTATGGTATTTAAAATGGTGGTATTTTAACACTTCCCATGAACTAATTCTACCACCAGTCTTTGCAAACTTTGGGTAGTCATTTCGTTTGTTATTTTTCTCTCACATTGTACTTTAGGCATGGATTCTCAGTTCCTGTTATATGTTACTGACAAAGAACACCCCAATATGTGTTCAGCAACATCTCCTGAGTACAACAGTGCCCCCAATGTACAGGTTTGATGGGTTACAGGGGTAAAATGTAGGTCTTTTTCCTTTTGCATGTTAGCACATTGAAATTTGCCAGATTGGTTTGCAGGGCCGGACTGGCCCACCAGGATACAGGGAAATTTCCCGGTGGGCCACGGTACCTGGGGCCGGGCGGGGGCCGGGTGTGGCTTAGCGTGCGGCGGAGGTGGAGCTTACTGTGCGGCGGGGGCCTGGCTGACTGCAGCATGGGAAGCAGGAAGGAGTCCCTGCTTCCCCAACACCCAGCCTCCAGAAGCTCCAAGCAGGAGGTAAGAAGAAGGTCAGCATGTCTGTGTGTGACTACCTGTGTGTGTGTGACTGCCTGTGTGTGTGTGACTGTGTGTGTGTGTGACTGTGTCTGTGTGACTGTCTGCGTGTGACTGCCTGTGTGTGTGACTGTCTGCCTGTGTTGTGGCTGTCTGCCTGTGTGTGTGACTGTCTGCCTGTGTGTGTGACTGTCTGCCTGTGTGTGTGTGACACTGTCTGCCTGTGTGTGACACTGTCTGCCTGTGTGTGTGTGACTGTCTGTTTTCGTGTGACTGTTTGCCGGTGTGTGTGACTGTGTGTGTGTGTGTGACTGCCTGTGTGTGTGACTGTCTGCCTGTGTGTGTGACGGTCTGCCTGTGTGTGTGATGGTCTGCCTGTCTCTGTATGTGTGGATGTTTGCCTCAGTGTCAGTGACTGTCTGCCTGTCTCTGTATGTGTGGATGTTTGCCTCGGTGTTAGTGACTGTCTGCCTGTCTCTGTATGTGTGGATGTTTGCCTCGGTGTCAGTGACTGTCTACCTTTGTGTGTGTGCATCTGCTAGTGAGTGAGCGAGCGAGCATCTGTGTGTGTGTACGCACGCATCTGCTAGTGAGGGAGCCTCTGTGTGTGTGCGCCTGCTAGTGAGTTTGTGTGTGTCAGTGAGCTTGTCTGTAGTGAATCTGTGTGTTAGTGAGCATGTGTGTGTCAATGGGCTTGTCTGTAGGGAGAGTGTGTGTGCATCAGTGAGTTTGTCTGTAGTGAGCGTGTGTGTGTGACAGTGAGCTTGTCTGTAGTAAGCTTGTGTGTGTATCAGAGTTTGTCTGTACTAAATTTGTGTGTGCCAGTAACCTTGTCTGTGTGTGTCATTGAGAGTGTCTGTCAATGAGCCTATTTGTGTGCATCAGTAAGATTGTCTGTGTCTGCATGTGCGTATGCTTTACTGTATTATTTAATTACCCTAAAAGAACTAATATTTTGAATTAGAAGAAGAAATGTATCAAAATATATATATTGATGAAATCCTGATGAAAGTCCACAGGCTGGACTGAAACGTCGATTCTTTTTAATGGAACCAGAATAAAAGTTATATTTTAAGAAATACCCGTGAGTGCAGCCATACTACTTATATCTATAATGTTTTGGCCCTGGTAATGCACACACACACATATATATATATATATATATATATTTATATATATATATATATATATATATATATATATTTATATATATATATATATACACCCTACATAGCACAATAACTTATGGGGCTGGCATAGATTTTTTTCCAGGGCTGCTTCGTATCCCCTGGCCGGCCCTGGGCCTATGTTTCCTTTGAGACTGTATAGCAGCCCAGTAATTAATATTAACCCCATCATGGCATACCATTTGTAAAAGTAGACGACCCACGGTATTCAAAATGCGGTATGTTCAGTCTTTAGTAGTATCCACTTAGCCGCAAGCGCTTACCAAAGTTAGCATTTTTATTTGTTTTTTGCAGTTTTTTTTACACAAAAACTGCACTTTTACTGGTGATTTAATCGTCATGATAAGTTTTACTGTTTTAAACACTCATATTTTTTTTCAGGGAAGTCTCCCAAATATAATAATAACCCCATCTACAGGTTTATGGTGTTTTGGAAATTTAAAGGGTCAATATAGGGCTTGCCCAATTCAGTTTACCAGATTGGTTTGCTGGGCCTGTGTTGCCTTTTGAGACCATATGGTAGCCCAGGAATGTGAAATAATTCCATCATGGCATACCATTTTCAAATGTAGACAACAAATGGTATTAAAAATAGGGTATTTTTTTGTAGTAAGTGGTCACAAATACTGGAGAAAGTTAGCGTGGATGGTGAGACCCCTGGGGGGGGGGGGGGGGGGCAGAGAAGAGCAGAGATCACTAAGGGTGAGATGAGAGACCACTAATGGAAAGGGGGAGAAGAGGAGAGACCACTAAGGGAGGAGGGGGAGAAGAGTAGAGACCACTAAGGGACAGGGGAAGAGAGGAGAGACCACTTAGGGGCAGGGAAGAGTTCTAAAGGACAGAAGGGAAAGATCTGTAGGACAGGGGGCAGGGGAGAGCTCTAAGGGACAGGGGGTAGGAGAGATCACTAAGGGGTGGGGGGGGGAGCGCCAAGGGAAGGGGGTAGAAGAGTGCACTAGGAGACAGGAGGGGAGAGCACTATGGGAAAGGGGGCAGGGAGATCACTAAGGGACAGGGAAGATCACTAAGGGACAGTCGGACAGGGGAGAGCACTAAGGGACAGGAGGGGAGAGAAGCTGGGGAAGGGGGAAAGAGAATCACAAAGGGGCTGGTAGGACTCAGCCCCTATCCTACCCCAAAAACTCTCTCTTTCACACTACGCATACTCACACAATGCATCCCTATACATACACAGAAACACACAATGCATCCCTACACACACAGAAACACAACATGCTTCCCATACACACAGAGAAACACACACTGCATCTATTACACACACACAATGCAACCCTTACACACACACGCAAACACACACTGCTTCTCTTACACACACACACACACACACACACAGAAACACAATGCATCTCTTACACACACTCAATGCACCCCTTACAGACACAGAAACACCCCTTGCATCCCTTACGCATAAAAAAACAGATTCACACAATGCATCCCTTACACACAACCAGAAACACACAATACATTCCTTATACACAAACACACACTGCTTTCTATCCCTTACACAAAAACACACTGCTTCCACTACACACACACACACTGCATCACCTACACAAACTGGTTTCCCTATACACTACATTCCATAAGCACACACATTAGATCCTCTACAATAACACATAACACATCCCCTAAACACTCCACTCCCTGTGAGCGAACACATGGGTAGAACATGTAGGTGGACTTATGGGTGGGCCTTATGGACATACTCACTGTCAGGCTCTGGGGCTGTGTAAAGGGCCCCCAAAAATGGAGCTGCTTCCCGTTTTTCCAGAACATTGAATTTTGTGACCACAGTTACAAACAGCCTCCAGAAAGCCTGTTCTACACCAGACCAGTGGATCCAGACTGCAGTCATCCTCATCTGGTTGTAAGTAGGCAATCTAGTTTATTATGTGAACTAATCTCTAATTTACCTCACATTAAAGGGACACTATAGTCCCCAGAACCACTGCAGCTTAATGAAGTGGTTCTGGTTTCTATAGCTTGTGTCTGCAGGCTTTTTAACCCCTTAAGGACGCTGGACGGTTCAGGACCGTCATCGGCATTTTTCACTTGCCGACCGACGACGGTCCTGAACCGTCCTAAATTTAAAATGTACTTACCCGATCGCCGTCGTTCCCCCGGCGGCGATCGGCGGTGCTCTCGGTGTGGGGAGACTGCCTGCAGCCCAGACAGTCTCCCCATGGCGGTTTAGGACCCCTGTGGCCATGTGATCGCCCAACAGGGCGACCACATGGTCACAATAGGTGTCCTAGTCTCTGCCTGCAGGGGGACTGTCTGTGCTGACAGGCAGTCTCCCTGCAACTGTAAAATCAAAAAAAAAAAATTAAAGTTATAGTTAATAAAAAAAAAAAAAAATTATAATATATGTGTATATATATATGATATATAGACATATATTATACCTATATAATATATGTCTATATATCATATATATAATGTCATGCTAAGTGTATTTTTATATTAATATGTACATATATTAATATAAAAATACACTTATAATTAATTTACACACGTATATATATAATATATATATAATAACTATATATATTGTATATATATATTATTATAAAATACGAATAATAAATAATTTAAATTAAATTAAAAAAATTAAAAATAATAATAAAAATTAAAAAAAATTATATATCTATACGAAATTTTATTCTAACTGTATTTTGATATTAATATATATATATATTTATATCAAAATACACTTAGAATGAAATTGTATATATATCTATGTATATATAAATAAATAAAAAGAATGCGAACTATTCATATGTCCATATACAAAATTACATAAATAATTATATAAATATACACGTAGACTTCAAATATATAAATATGCATATATATTTAAATTCTACGTGCGTATTTATGTAATATTTTTACATAATTAAGTTATTTTATTGATTGCAATTTAAGGGACCTGCCTGCCAACCCAGGCCGAGAGTACAGAGAATTTAATTTGCTATCACTGTATTTTACCCTGTAACGTTCTACGACACCCTAAAACCTGTACATGGGGGGTACTATTTTACTCGAGAGACTTCGCTGAACACAAATATTAGTGATTCAAAACAGTAAAACATATCACAGCGATGATATTGTCAGTGAAAGTGACTTTTTTTGCATTTTTCACACACAAACAGCACTTTTACTGATGATATAATTGTTGTGATACATTTTCCAGTTTTGAAACACTAATATTTGTGTTCAGCAAAGTCTCCTGAGTAGAACAGGACCCCCCATGTACAGGTTTTATAGCGTTTTTGAAAGTTACAGGGTCAAATATATGGGCCAAATATTTTTACATTGAAAATGGCCAGGTTGGTTACGTTGCCTTTGAGAGCGTATGGTAGCCCAGGAATGAGAATTACCCCCATGATGGCATACCATTTGCAAAAGAAGACACCCCATTTGCAATACCTTGGGTTATGTCCAGTCTTTTTTAGTAACCACTTAGTCACAAACACTGGCCAAAATTAGCGTTCAATTTAGTTTTTTACTTTTTTCACACATAAACAAATATGAACGCTAACTTTGGCCATTGTTTGCGACTAAGTGGCTACTAAAAAAGTCTGGACATACCCCATATTGAATACCCTGGGTTGTCTACTTTAAAAAAAATATGTACATGTGGGGTGTTATTCAGCGATTTATGACAGATAATAGTGTTACAATGTCACTATTGATACATTTTAAAAATGTATGTTTTGAAACCGCAATATCCTACTTGTACTTATAGCCCTATAACATGCAAAAAAATAGCAAAAAGCATGTAAACACTGGGTATTTTTAAACTCAGGACAAAATTTTGAATCTATTTAGCAGTTTTTTTCATTCGCTTTTGTAGATGAGTAAAAGATTTTTCACATAAAAGTAAAAAAACATGTATTTTTTTCAATTTTTCATCATATTTTTTAAAATTAAATTACATGAGATTATATAAATAATGGTATGTAAAGAAAGCCCCTTTTGTCCTGAAAAAAACAATATATAATTTGTATGGGAACAGTAAATGAGAAAGCGGAAAATTACAGCTAAACACAAACACCACAAAAGTGTCAAAAAGATGCCTGGTCGCAAATGTACAACATCGCAAAAAAAGTCCGGTCCTTAAGGGTGTGGCGAAACCAACCTCGCCACTGGGCCCTGGAGAAGCCTGTTTGCTAGCCTCCTACCTACTGACTATGGCCCCTGGGTTATTTGGGGCATATTGTACTTTATATGGCGGCTACTGGCCCTTTAAGCACAGTGAATGGTATTTTATTGTACTGCTGCTGGCCCTTTAAGAACTGTCTGGGGACATATTGAGACTTTGGGTAACAATACCCTTTAAGACTATGGCCCCTGAAAACGTATGGACTTTTATTTGGTGTGTATGGCCCTTTAAGAACCGGCTGGGGACATCTTGTAACTTTGGTGAACAATACCCCTTTAAGACTATGTCCCCAGACCTGTAAAATAACTTGCCCCTGGCTTTCCCCCACTTGGTTCAGTAAATAGGGCTTACTGAACCAAGTACCACACAGGCGGACCACCCAGAAGTTAAAGTGTGCAGGCAATTTACCTCCCAGGCTGTGAGGTTACTGCAGGTTAATTGCCGAGCGCTGGGTGGCCGCCATTCGGCAGCCGAACACGTGGCGGCGGCCATTTTGGTCATTCGAATGCGGTCAGCGGTGTATGTTAAAGATTCTGTGGAACTAAAATCGGCTACACATTCTGCCGAACACCGCTGACCCTTACCTTCTCCCATACGGAACTTGCAGCTCCAGAGACTAAGTCCCGTTCGAAATGGGACTTAGTCATTTTTTCGCATGAAATTGACCGACCGCACAGCCCAAATCTATGGAACTGTTTTGGGCAGGAAATTGTGCTTGCGGTCGGTCATAAAGGACTTCCAGCTAACTTTTGATCCACTGGAGGGATTTGGCTGATTTTTGGAAGTGTTTATGTTTGATGTATGTTGAGTCTGAATATGCAACTTTTATTGAAATTGGATGTATGGTTTTAAAGTTACAGTGTGTATGTGAAAACTGTATTTTTATTGTATGTAATAATTGGTTTAACTGTTTATCTGAGGGGAGGGAATGTGTGGGTTGCACCAGATGTGTGATTGGTGATTTTATGCCTCCCCCTGGGTGTGGCCTGTAAGTGTACAAGTGTAATAAAAGCCAGGCTGGATGAGCCAGTCGAGAGTTCCTGTTTTAACCTCAAAGTGATGTGTCGTCTCATTATTGGGGGAAGGATTTATTGTATGCTGTTCCGGTTGACTGCTAGGAGTACAAGCCTATTCGTATGGTTCCTATTCAATGGTCTACAGCATTCATACGCTTGGGAGAATTTAAAGGTTTCTCGGATTCGGTGATTATGGTGTCTGCCAGAGTGCTTGGAGTCCTCAGGAAGCACTAGGAGCATCCATTAACGGAGGTACCAAGTCGGGGTGCCAGGTGATCCGTTACAAAGGGGTTAATGTAAACACACACTGTATGCAGCACTGGCATTAGCTCATATGGGTGGGGCATTGTGATGTTACATGGGGGGGTTGGGCGACACATTTTTCTTTTGTCTAAGGCGGCAAAAATCCTTGCACCGGCCCTGGAGAGAAGTAATAAGAGAACAACTTTAACCCCACACTTTCATTAGTCTTAGACACAAGCAGAACTAAGGAAGCCACACATATTACATGTATGTTTGTTATCTATGTGTTTGTCAGGGTATGTGTCATTGTATCTATGTGTTTACCAGTGTGAGTATAAATGTGTGTATCTGTGTGTCAGTTTGTATGTGTCAGTGGGTGTTTATATGTGTTTGTCACTGTGGGTTTATGTGTCAATGTGTGTATGTGTTAATGTTTGTATGTGTGTATCAGTGTGTGTACTGATATCAATGAGTGCATATGTGTGTATCTGAGTGTGTGTATTTATGTGTCAATGTGAATATCTGTTTTAATGCGTATTTGTATCTGTGTCAATATGTATGTATGTGGCAGTAAATGTGTATATGTGCATATGCCCCAGCAATCAAATGCCACACTATGTGCAATTGCAGCCTTCCATTCAAATGCAAACATCACCTACTAACACACCTCAGCAGTCAAACAACCAAATTATATACAGGAATTCGCCTACATTCAAACACCAATACTGCACACAAATGTACATCCACATTTAAAAGTAAACACTGCATATGGACTGTTACATCACTGTTGTCCCCTGTTATGAAAGCTTTATTCTGTCGCATACTTTTGGTACTTTGGACACTGTTCTGACTGATTTACAGTCCTCGTATGGTCCAGCACGAACCCGCTATGTAAGCCTAGAGGTGGCCGCCATTTCGGGACTTTGCACGTGTTCGCGGCCATCTTACCTACAATCAGCGGTGGTCGCCCATAATCATCTGGAACCAAAAACGGAGACCCACACAGGCGAACACCGCTGAGACCTCCAGGATCACATAACTCAGTGTTGGACGTACCGAACTATTCACCGTTCCGTAAAGCACTTGCCCTGCACATGGGGAATACAGCGATCCCAGGGATGACTACGGAAGACAAAGGGTTGTGGAGTTTTACCGTCCGAACGAAGACCGACCGCAAGGCCTAAACGTATGGAACCATTTTCGGCTGAAAAGTCCGTGCGGTCGGTCTAAACTTTAGAAGCCCCTAACTTCCGAACCGCTCATCCGAACGGGCTAGTTTTTGGATATGTTGGCCTCCAGAACAAGATCTATCTAGCGATGCAGGATATATGGGTGTACCCCCTGGTTTTAGGGTACATCCAGAATATGGACAAAAGTATGTGTAATATAATTGAGTTACTTGGTTATCTGAGGGGAGGGGACATGTGGGTTGAACCCAATATGTGATTGGGTATTTTATGCCTCCCCTTGGGAGTGTCCTCTTTGTGTGTATTTACAATAAAAAGCAGGCTGGGCATCCCAGTCCTCAGTTCTTATTTTGACCCTCAATTCGCAGCCTCGACTCGTTTTGTGTGGGGAAAGGGTATCCTAGCTGCACCATAGCTAGGGGGAGATTCTACACTTACAGGTCTCTACCGAGTATCGCTCCATTCTACTCTTCAAGCCGGGAACCAGGACATCCAAGCGATCAAACCTCCTGCTAGACTGGAGGCAATCGTAACATGGACATATCCATGTATTAAAATAACAAAATTATATACAAACACCCCTTACACCAACATTACACACAAAAGTACACCTGCATTTAAAAGTCAACACTACATGCAAACAATACATAGAAGTATATAGTTTTATTTTAATGACAATGGTATATACAAATACACCAGTACATACACACACACTCTATACTTACATTCAAATGCACAAACACTGCTCATAATTATAACCCTGCAAGAATGTCCAAATGGTATATCCCCAGCTGGTGTTGTCCGACAGATTGAAATTTACCTTTTGTCCACACTTGCACTGGAGAGGGAACCCGAGAAGGACGTTCCGCCACTAAACATTGACTGCATACTATTGCTTATCAATAAAGCAGTTGTATGGCTAATTTAAACTGCAGTTTAGTTTTTACACCTGTAAATCTGCACACTATGCAACAACATACATTACAGAGCTGATATTAATTTTTTTTATTTTTGTTATTATTAATACAACCCAGATAGGAGCCTCGTACAATATACACGGACTGTGATATCAACTACTGAGGTTGATTTAGAGTGACAGAAATACAAATAAGTGCAACAAGCATAATTAATACATGTTGCCAAATATTTACAAAAAAATGAACTGTACAAGTATTGGCGAAACTTTGATAAATTTTCCCCAAAGTATGACTTGATCTTTTTTTCAAATATGTGAACTATGTTTAGGTGAGTACAAAAATATACATAAGCCCATGGTTTTTCATGATGATTAATTGTCCCAGAATAGCATGTTGATCCCTACCAAAGAGGGTAGCATAGTTAACCTAAAACTGTAACTTTATACATTTAATACAGTCTGTTCGAGAAATGTGATGTGCACCGTTCAGTTTTATATTATGAGTTTTCTTGTTCTGCTGTCATAATATTGTAAATTAACTACATTTGCTATCTGCAAGCCATAAATGTCAGGTTATAACTCAGACTCCAAGTTTAAAAAGCTTTATCAAGCTGTACCTATTATTTGAAGTCTATATATCAATTTAAGGTGCTGTTTGTAAACACGATAATATCGTTTTTCTTAAGGCTATGTTGTCTGCTAAAATTTCGAAGGCAATGAATTACAAATCAGATTTCGGAACTACTCCAGAATGCTTTATTTGTTTGTTTGTTTATTTTTTTATTTTTTTATTGCTATAGTAGTCTTTTAGAGATTTAGTAACTCACAGCCACATAGACAACTGGGATAATTCACTAAAACTCAGATTTGACCTGAAATTACTGTTGGGATATTCACTGAAAGCAATATGGGGTCATATTCACAGATGAGACTCTGTAATTTCAATTTGGACAATTAGGTCTGTTTTAAAATTAATCAACATTCATTCCAAACTAGAGGAATATGCATGTTTTTGCTATCATAACTGCCTCTAAATTCTCTTCTTTCAGAGAGATATTTCAAAATGTTTGAAAAATAGAGAAATATAGCAAACTGACATTTACTAAACCCATTATAAAGAAGAGTATAAATATTACTCTAAATTTACAAACTCCATTCTAATGACATGCCTGTTATTGAGCATTGGTAGATAAACTAGATAAACACATGGGTCCCAAAAAACCAAATCCTCATCCCTTGGACTTTGATATCATAACAATATTATCAAATAATATTAGAGGAGGACTAAGAGATATCAGAAAAAAACTAGATCTGTTTCAGATTTTCATTCATCCATTTGAGGCATGGATGGGGGTGGCAGAGTTTCTGAAAGAGCAATTGGGTACTCCAATGTTATCCTAATTAGAAAGAGATTGACACAGTACAATTCACTAGGCTTCCCCTTAGCACACTATATTCTAGGACAAGTGGTTTGTAGACACATAAAAGCCATTACTCCAGAGGGTGCCAATATTTATCATGTAACCTCTCATTTGCCTCATATGTGGGAAATTATGTAGGTTTACATTATCAAGGTTGACCAAGGTATAGGGAGCCTATTAAATTGTGATTTGCAGTGTATCTCAGAATTAGTAGGTAGGAAATGCTTAAAAAGTCAGTTTACTAGTATTCATAATAAGAATAGATCATAATTATTATTGTCACATTCCTTCTCCATTTGGTGTATATTGAGCTGTAGGGCAGTCACAAACCTTTGAAAATTCTTAATATTTCCTACTCAACATAGGTGTTGTGATGTGGGGCAGTTGAGCTTGACTGTAGGCTTGAGGATCCTCAAGTCTAATAACTAAATTATGATAGGGCAAAATGATGCCCTGTTCTAATCCCCAAGTTTACAAGCCCTAATACCACAAATCTCTGTCTTAATATTAGAAAAGCCCCTTCCCCTAGTCCCAAAAACACAACACTAACCACCACCTTATTTTAAACTGCAACATCATGCAAAACAAACCAACAACATGCCTACATGTTGGATGTAAAGACTTATTTCTGATTTATACACTTATCTACATAGTTATAGCAAATTCATCCGCTTATGTCATTGTGTTTAATGGTATTTACCAACCTGACAAGAATAGTTGTGCCCATCTACAGCCGTGTGCCCGGATACCTGATAAACCCAGCATGTCTAGGGATGCTGGCCACTGCAGATCTATGCCACCTTATAGCCCCATAACCACTCACATTGAGGATGACGTTGGTGTGCGCATAACGTCAAGCGCGCACGTTTTGGGGTCAAAGGTCAATTACAGCCAATCGGAATAACAGAAGGGTTATTTAAACGTATTTTTACATTCTCTCACTGCCCTGTCGTGGTTTCTGCCTGATGGCAATCTGAAAGTGCGTTACTGATCTTGATTTTTTGGTATTTGACTATGACTTCGTTCTGACTTCCCTGATTTCTGGTGTCCTTGACTTTTGGCTTTTTCTCATTGCTGTGTCTGATTCTCTATCCTTGACCTCGGCAAGTATTCTGACTATTCTTGGATATGTTAAATCCGGCCATTCTAAGGTCCGGTTAGATGTTATCTTTAGTCCTAGATGTGATACAATTCTGCATGCGGGATCAATTAGTAATCCTGACAATAGTATCATCATGTTTATTTTTTGATTTATGCGTTTATCTGTGTTATCGAGTCCCTTTACCTCTTTCCACTCATGAGTTAATATATCTAGTAGTCCATATTGAGTCTTTCTGTAATGATATGTTTTGCTTTGTTTTCGAGATCAATAAAAGCGCATATAAATTCAGCACACACTAATTAAATGTGGAAGTTGCCCTTTCATGTTATACTATATATGTAAATATAACTTAGAAGGTGATACGGTACATTCTCTGCATTATGCACAATATTGACTCATAAGTGAGATGGTAATTTTGTGTTTATATTGGGAAAATTGTCTGTGCTGATTTAGAAAGCTGAAGGAACACTGACAACTAAATAATTGTATGTTTTACCATGGATACTTTAAAATTTATAGTTAACAGTGCTATAATTTCCTATTTTTAAAAAATATATATATTCTATTGATTTAATTAACATTTTTTATAGATTATACTTCTCGGGGGTGCTTTGTGTACATCAAACTAATACAGTCATCAATGAGTACATTAAATAAAACAATCATCAAAGAGGACACAAAGCATTAGACTCAAAATTAAGCTACATAGTTACATAGTTACATAGCTGAAAAAAGACTTGCATCCATCAAGTTCAGTCTTCCTCACATATGTTTTTACTGTGGATCCAAAAGAAGGCATAAATCCCAGTCTGCAGTGCTTCCAATTTTGTAACAAGCTAGGAAAAATATCCTTCTTGACCCCAAAATGGCAGTGAGATATCTCCTTGTATCAAGAGCTATTACCCCACTAATTTGAAATTATATCCCTGTATGTTTTTGGTAGTATTTCTCCAATTGCTGTTTAAACATCTGTAGACTGTGATAAAACCACCTCTTCCGGCAGATAATTCCATATCCTTATAATTCTTACTGTAAAAATACCTTTTTTTTGCCTTAGGTTAAATCTCCTTTCTTCCAGCCTTAATGCGTGACCTCATGTCCTAGGTATAGCGCTGTTTATGAATAGATTTCCAGATAATGGTTTTACTGGCCCCGAATATATTTGTATAATGTTATCATATCCCCTCTGATTCGCCGTTTTTCCAAACTAAAGAGATTTAAATTTTTTAACCTTTCTTCGTAACTAAAAGGCTCCATTGCTTTTATCAATTTTGTAGCTCGTCGTTGCACTCTTTCTAGTGCCATGATATCCTTCTTTAGAATAGGTGCCCAAAATTGCACAGCATATTCAAGGTGTGATCTCGCCAGCGATTTACAAAGAGGCAAAAATATATTTTCATCCTGAAAATGTATGCCCCTATTTATACATGACAAATTCTTACTGGCCTTAGCAACTGCAGATTAACATTGCATATTGCTGCCTAATTTGTTGTCTATAACAATTCCCAAATCCTTCTCATGTGTGGTTACCTCTAATTCACTACCATTTAGAGTGTAAGTTGCTTGTGCATTCTTGACCCCGAAGTGCATAACTTTGCATTTCTATACATTCAATTTAATCTCCTATTTTAGTGCCCAGTCCCCCAATCCATCTAAATTTTATTACTTTACAAAGTTTTGTGTCATCTGCAAACACTAAACCCTGGCTTTTTAATGCCTATTTCAAGATCATTTATAAATATGCTAAATAGAAGCGGTCCCAAAACAGAACCCTAAGGGACACCACTTACCACTTTTGTCCAGCTTGAAAATTTACCATTAATGACAACTCGTTGTACTCTATCATTAAGCCAGTGTTCTACCCAAGAACAAGAACATTCATCTAGACCAATCTTTTTTAGTTTGAAGACTAATCTATTGTAAGGAACCGTATCAAATGCCTTGGCAAAATCCAAGTAGATCACATCCACTGCAACACCCTAATCTATACTTCTACTTACTTCTTCGTAGAATTCAATTAGGTTAGTTTGACATGACCTATGTTTCATAAAACCATGCTGATTATTGCTATTAACAAAGTTCTTCCCAATGAATTCCTGAATATTATCCCTTAATAGCTCTTCAAATATTTTCCCAGTCACAGAAGTGAAGCTCATGGGTCTATATTTTCCATGCAAGGATTTTCAACCCTTTTTAAATATAAGAAAACAGCTGCCTTTCTCCAATCCTCCGGTACAATAACTGAAACAGAAGAATATTGAATGATTAAAGGGATACAAAGTATCCCTTTTTTCCCCACTCAGCTCCTAAAGTATTCGTGGGTGAATACCGTCAGGCCCCGGAGCTTTATTTACATTAATTTTCCTAAACTGCTGTAGCAACTTGTCGTGAGTCATCCAATCACAAGTTATCTGAAAGTTTTTTGCAGCAATCATTTGCAAATCTCTTGCCATAGGATCCTCATTAATATATACTGAAGAAAAATAGTTATTTAAAATGTCTGCCATTTCCTGGTCTTCATTAACTAATAGACCCGTTTCTGTTTCCAGTGTACCTACACTTTCATTTTTTGTTTTTTTTTTAGAATTCATGTACTTGAAAAAAATTTGGGGTTGGTTTTGAATTCTTGGCTATCGATTTCTCATTTTCTAGTTTAGTCACTTTAATTGCCTTTTTGCAAGCATTATTGGCTTCCTTATATCTTATATAGGATGCCTCTGATTTTTCCGATTTAAATGCTTTAAATGCCCTTTTCTTATTTTTAATCTATTGTTTTACTTCTCTACTAAACCACATTGGTTTCAATTTGTTTATTTTATATTTATTACCCAATGGTACATACTGAGAAATTTACCTCTCTAATATTTGTTTGAAGAGTTTCCATTTATCCTCAGTGTTTTTTTTTTTACTAAGGAGTTTATGCCAGTCGATATGTTGTAGAGCTGCCTTAATCTTATTGAAAGTGGCTTTTTTTAAATTATACGTTTTCGTATACCCCACGTGCTTTTGCTTTTTTGAATTTATTTTAAAAATTACCAAATTGTGATCACTATTACCCAAATGCTCCCCTACATGAATGTTGGTCAAAAGCTGGATGGGAGACACAGGTAACCTTCCCTCCTGTGGTTCTATGGTGTTTGCTTGGTATTTTTAAAAAATAATAGGAGGAACACCTATAAAATAGTGGAGTGCTAAGAAACAGGTTTATCTTACCCTCTTGGAACAATAGTACATGGGAAGTCAGGGAGGCAGCATGTGAAAGAAAATGAAAAACACAATATATAGTGGAAATGGTAAAATACACTTTGGTGCAGTAAAACACAGATATCTGAATATACTCACATGGAGTGGAGCCTGAAAAGAATAAGGCCCACCACAACTCACATGGTTAAACTGGTTCATGGATTGCAGGGTAAAATTTACCAAGAAAGGTTAAATGAGCTTAACATATAGCTTGGGGGAAAGACGAGACAGGGTGGTTATGATAGAAACATTTAATTACATAAAGGGAATCAACACAGAAAAGGAGGAGACAATATTTAAAAGAACAAAAGCTACCACAACACAAGGACATAGTCTAAAATTAGAGGGGCAAAGGTTTAGAAATAATATCAGGAAGTATTACTTTACTGAGAGGGTAGTGGATGCATGAAATAGCCTTCCAGCTGAAGTGGTGGACGTTAACACAGTGAGGGAGTTTAAACATGCATGGGATAGGCATTAGGCTATGTACGATATAATACAAGGCCATGAACTAATGAAAGTATATTGGAAATTGGGCAGACTAGATGGGCAAAATCTGCTGTCATATTCTGTGTTTCTATGTTTCTATGCCTTTATAGGTAACACCACACAGAAATAGGATGATAGTGCAATCTGTTTGGACAAGATGTTACAATGATTGAAAATACAAATATGCTCACCATGGCTAGAGATACTTGGCTCTAAGTATAAAACCCTTGTGTTACTTATGGGGTTACACTACCCATGGCTGTATACCAAAAGACCAGGTTGCAGAAAACGACTACAATAAACTTAAAAAGTACTTACAAGATATTAACAATACATTATTTATACTAATACACAGGGCCGATGCAAGGACTTCTGTCTACACAGGCGAAAACCCATTTTGCTGTCCCCCAAATTTTTCTTCAACTGTCTGTCTGATATCCCCATTTTTGCCCCTCTTCTTTTGCCCCTTTTGTGCATCTTGCCACCTTTTTCTTTCTCGTTTTACCTTTTTGTATATTGTATCTCCTAGAAATAAAACAAAAAATAGGAGAAGGGTGCGCCTTTAATGTAGATATTGTGTACAAGTAAAATAATATGGTCCAAATAACTTAACACTAGTCCAAAGTAGTATAGTGCAGAATGGTAAGGAAGATTCTTGTAGAGCAGCAGTGATTCATCACGGGTGCATGCTTGTAATTTCAGTAAAACATATGGAAAAGAAGCAGAAAGATGAAAAAGTTTAGACATATAATTTAAATACATCTATATATATATATATATATATACATATATATATATATATATATTAAAATTCTTCGTGCATATTTATGTTAATCTTTTAACATAATTATGGGATTTTATTAATTAAAATTTGAGGGACGTGTCTGACAACCCAGGCAGAAAGTCCAGAGAATTTATTTACGAGCACTATATTTAACCCTGTAACTTTCCAAGTTACTATAAAACCTGTACATGGGGGTACTGTTTTACTTGAGAGACTTCGCTGAACACAAATATCAGTGTTTCAAAATGGTAAATTTTATTGCAACAATGATATTGTCAGTGAAAGTGAAGTTTTAAAAAAAATTTAAACAGAAAAGGCACTTTCACTGACGATATTATTGTTGTAATACTTTATACTGTGTTGAAAAACGAATATTTGTATTCAGTGAAATTGCCCGAGTATAACAGTATCCTCCATGCAGGGGCATACCTAGAGCATATGGCACCCGGGGCGGGTTCTGGCTTTGGCACCCCCTCCCCCCCCTCCTCCTCCCAAAAAAAAACACCTACTACATTTTTAAAATGTCTTATTGTTTACATTTTTAAAGATGTATTACACATATTTGTAAACTTTTTAAAACCTCTGCCCCTTCTACAAAATCCCTGCACCCCCTCACACAGGCAGACAGTCACACAGAGTTACAAGCAGACAGTCACATGCACACAGTCACATGCAGACAGTCACACATATAGTCACAGCCAGTCATACACACAGTTACAGGTAGAGAGTTACACACGCACGCAGTCAGTTACAAGCAGTAACACACAGTCACACACACTGATACAGGCAGACAGTCACATATACTTGTCACACACGGTCAAAGGTAGACAGTCATACACATAGTTACAGCCACACACACACAGTTAAAGGCAGCATCACAAAGTCACAGGCAGACTGTCACACACAGTCACAGGCAGTTACACACATACACACAGTTACAGGAAGACAGTTACACACACAGAGTTACAGACAGACAGTTATACACACACACACACACAGTTACAGGCAGACCATTACACACCCACACAGACACACACAGTTACAGGCAGAGAGTTACACACACACACACACACACAGTTACAAGCAGACCGTTACACACACACACACACACACACACAGTTACAGACAGTCACACACACAAACACACATATTTACAGGCAGACATTTACACACAAACACACACACACACAGTCACAGGCAGACCGTTACACACACACACACACAGTTACAGGCAGACTGTTACACACACAGACACAGTTACAGGCAGACCGTTACACACACATACACAAAGTTACAGGCAGACAGTTACAAACACACACACACACAGTTACAGGCAGACAGTAACACACACACACATACACACACAGTTAGACAGTAAAACACACACACAGTTACAGGCAGATAGTTACACACACACACACACACACATACACACACACACACACAGTTACAGGCAGATAGTTACACACACACACACAGTTACAGGCAGTTAGTTACACACACACTTACAGACAGTGTGGGCTGGAAGAGTGGATTCCCTGGCTTGAAGTCCTTCCCTGGAACCTGGTAGGTGGAGGAGCAGGGATTTCTTCTTGCTGCACCTCCATGCGCAGCAGTAACAGCAGCGGGTAAGGGCCGTGCAGTGGCGTCACGGGGGGGGGGGGGGGGGCAGAGGGGGCCATTGCCCCCCCTACATCATGCTGTGCCCCCCCTTGGGCCCCCCCAGATGCCAGCAACCTGCTGGCCATGTGCTTAGATTATATTCCCTCGGGGTGTAACAGTCTGTGACAGCCCGAGGGAATGCAGGAGAGAGGGGCTGGAACTGTGCTGGGGGCTGTCTGTGGCCGGAGGGAGCACTGACAGGCTCCCCGTCACAGGCCCCGCCCCCAAATGAAGCCCCACCCCGTACATAAGCCCTGCCCCCGCTGTTAAGCAGCAGCCCATGCTGCTGCTGCTGCAAAGGCCAGAAGATGGCTGACCCCCAGCAACAGGTAGACTTGATGTGCTCAGGTGTGTGTGTCTGTCTGTGTGTGTATGTCTGCTAGTGAGGAAGCTTGTGTGTGTGTCTGCTAGTGAGGAAGCTTGTGTGTGTGTCTGTGTGTGTCTCTGCTAGTGAGGAAGCTTGTGTGTGTATATGGACTCCGCAGTCTGTGTGTGTGTGTGTATATGGACTCCGCAGTCTGTGTGTGTGTGTGTATATGGACTCCGCAGTCTGTGTGTGTGTGTGTGTGTATATGCACTCCGCAGTCTGTGTGTGTGTGTGTGTGTATGGACTCCGCAGTGCGTGTGTGTGTGGACTCAGCAGTCTGTATGTGTGTGTGTATATGGACTCCGCAGTCTGTGTGTGGGTGTGTGTGGACTCAGCAGTCTGTATGTGTGTGTGTATATGGACTCCGCAGTCTGTGTGTGTGTATGGACTCAGCAGTATGTGTGTGTGTGTGTAAATGGACTCCGCAGTCTGTGTGTGTGTGTATATGGACTCCGCAGTCTGTGTGTGTGTATATATAGACTCCGCAGTCTGTGTGTGTGTGTGGATTCAGCAGTCTGTGTGTGTGTGTGTGTATGGACTCAGCAGTCTGTGTGTGTGTGTGGACTCAGCAGTCTGTATGTGTGTGTGTATATGGACTCCGCAGTCTCTGTGTGTGTGTGTGTGTATGGACTCAGCAGTCTGTGTGTGTGTGTGTATATGGACTCCACAGTCTGTGTGTGTGTGTGTGCGTGTGTATATGGACTCCGCAGTCTGTGTGTATGTGTGTGGACTCAGCAGTCTGTGTGTGTGTGTGTGTGTGTATGGACTCCGCAGTCTGTGTGTGTATATGGACTCCGTAGTCTGTGTGTGTGTGTGTGTGTGTGTATATGGACTCTGCAGTCTGTGTGTGTGTGTGGACTCAGCAGTCTGTGTGTGTGTGTGTGTGTGGACTCAGCAGTCTGTGTGTGTGTGTATGGACTCAGCAGTCTGTGTGTGTGTGTGTATATGGACTCCGCAGTCTGTGTGTGTGTATGGACTCAGCAGTATGTGTGTGTGTGTGTAAATGGACTCCGCAGTCTGTGTGTGTGTGTATATGGACTCCGCAGTCTGTGTGTGTGTATATATAGACTCCGCAGTCTGTGTGTGTGTGTGGATTCAGCAGTCTGTGTGTGTGTGTGTGTATGGACTCAGCAGTCTGTGTGTGTGTGTGGACTCAGCAGTCTGTATGTGTGTGTGTATATGGACTCCGCAGTCTCTGTGTGTGTGTGTGTGTATGGACTCAGCAGTCTGTGTGTGTGTGTGTATATGGACTCCACAGTCTGTGTGTGTGTGTGTGCGTGTGTATATGGACTCCGCAGTCTGTGTGTATGTGTGTGGACTCAGCAGTCTGTGTGTGTGTGTGTGTATGGACTCCGCAGTCTGTGTGTGTATATGGACTCCGTAGTCTGTGTGTGTGTGTGTGTGTGTGTATATGGACTCTGCAGTCTGTGTGTGTGTGTGGACTCAGCAGTCTGTGTGTGTGTGTGTGTGTGGACTCAGCAGTCTGTGTGTGTGTGTATGGACTCAGCAGTCTGTGTGTGTGTGTGTGTATGGACTGCGCAGTCTGTGTGTGTGTGTGTATGGACTGCGCAGTCTGTGTGTGTGTGTGTGTATATATATATATGTGCACAGACCTGTACAATGCTACCTGTACAATGAAGAGGGGGCCCAGCAGCACACTCTGTCCTCCTTTCCAGCTGCTCTCTGTCTAACTTTCCTGCGCCCTGCTGCCGCCAGAGCGTTGCCACGGGGAACTATGGCAATGCTCCGCACATCATGCAGGCCTGTCTCGCGAGAGTTAGTCAGAGAGGAGCTGGAAAGGAAGACAGTGTGTGCTGCTGGGACCCCTCTTCAATGTACCATGGCTGGCTCCCTCCACCATGCCACTGGACCAATAGGGAATGCAATCTCCCCCCCCCCCCCCCCCCTGGCACGGTAAGAACCAGGGAGGGGGGAATAAAATTGAAATTTACACAAATGAATTAAAAAAAAAAATACTCTCCTCCCCCTATTTTACACACACACTGAATCCTTACAAGCACAGACTCTGCACTACACACACACACTACATTCACTAAACACACTCTGCACTACACACACACTACATTCACTAAACACACTCTGCACTACACACACACACTACATTCAATAAACACAGTCTGCACTCACTACAAACACTACATTTAATAAACAGACTCTGCACTACACACACACACTACATTCACTAAACACACTCTGCACTACACACAAACACACTACATTCATTAAACACACTCTGCACTACACACATACACTACATTCACTAAACACACTCTGCACTCACTACAAACACTACATTCACTAAACACACTCTGCACTCACTACATTTACTAAACACACTCTGCACTACACACACACACACACACACTACTTTCACTAAACACACTTTGCTCTACACACACACTACATTCACTATACTAATTTTGCACTACACACACACACTACATTCACTAAACACACTCTGCACTACACACACACACTACATTCACAATACACATTTTGCACTACACACACACTACATTCACTAAACACAATCTGCACTACACATACTCACACTACATTCACTATACACTCACTGCACTCACTACAAACACTACATTCACTAAAACACTCTGCACTACACACAATACATTCACTAAACACACTTTGCACTACACACACGCACACTACATTCACTAAACACACTTTGCTCTACACACACACACTACATTCACTATACACACACGTTGCACTACACACACACTACATTCACTAAAAACACTCTGCACTACACACACACTACATTCACTAAACACACTCTGCACTACACATACTCACACTATATTCACTAAACACACTCTGCACTCACTACAAACACTACATTCACTAAACACACTCTGCACTACACACACACACACTACATTCACTAAACACACTCTGCACTCACTACAA
This sequence comes from Pelobates fuscus, assembly GCF_036172605.1. Classification (NCBI taxonomy): domain Eukaryota; kingdom Metazoa; phylum Chordata; class Amphibia; order Anura; family Pelobatidae; genus Pelobates; species Pelobates fuscus. The sequence continues at coordinate 128,556,204 of NC_086317.1, forward strand.
CCACTACATTCACTAAACACACTTTGCACTACACACACGCACACTACATTCACTAAACACACTTTGCTCTACACACACACACTACATTCACTATACACACACGTTGCACTACACACACACTACATTCACTAAAAACACTCTGCACTACACACACACTACATTCACTAAACACACTCTGCACTACACATACTCACACTATATTCACTAAACACACTCTGCACTCACTACAAACACTACATTCACTAAACACACTCTGCACTACACACACACACACTACATTCACTAAACACACTCTGCACTCACTACAACCACTACATTCACTATACACTCTCTGCACTCACTACAAACGCTACATTCAATAAACACACTCTGCACTACACACACACACACTACATTCACTAAACACACTTTGCACTACACACACACACACACACCACATTCACTATACACACGTTTCACTCACTACACACTACATTTATTAAACATGCTCTGCACTACACACACTGCATTCACTAAACACACTCTGCACTACACACACTACATTCACTAAACACACTCTGTACTACACACAAACACACTACATTCACTAAACACACTCTGCACTACACACATACACTACATTCACTAAACACACTCTGCACTCACTACAAACACTACATTCACTAAACACACTCTGAACTCACTACAAACACTACATTCACTAAACACACTCTGCACTACACACACACACTACTTTCACTAAACACACTTTGCTCTACACACACTACATTCACTATACTCATTTTGCACTAAACACACACACACTACATTCACTAAACACACTTTGCTCTACACACACACACACCCACACTACATTCACTATACACATTTTGCACTACACACAAACTACATTCACTAAACACAATCTGCACTACACATACTCACACTACATTCACTATACACTCACTGCACTCACTACAAACACTACATTCACTAAAAACACTCTGCACTACACACAATACATTCACTAAACACACTTTGCACTACACACACGCACACTACATTCACTACACACTTTGCTCTACACACACACACACTACATTCACTATACACACACGTTGCACTACACACACACTGCATTCACTAAACACACTCTGCACTACACACACACACACTACATTCACTAAACACACTCTGCACTACACATACTCACACTATATTCACTAAACACACTCTGCACTCACTACAAACACTACATTCACTAAACACACTCTGCACTACACACACACACTACATTCACTAAACACACTCTGCACTCACTACAACCACTACATTCACTAAACACACTCTGCACTACACACACACACTACATTCACTATACACACTTTGCACTACACACACACACTACATTCACTAAACACACTCTGCACTCACTACAAACACTACATTCACTAAATATACTTTGCTCTACACACACTACAGTCACTATACATACTTTGCACTACACACACACACACACACACACTACATTCACTAAACACACTCTGCACTACACATACTCACACTACATTCACTATACACTCTCTGCACTCACTACAAACGCTACATTCAATAAACACACTCTGCACTACACACACACACACTACATTCACTAAACACACTTTGCACTACACACACACACACACACACACACACACACCACATTCACTATACACACGTTTCACTCACTACACACTACATTTACTAAACATGCTCTGCACTACACACACTACATTCACTAAACACACTTTGCACTACACACAAACACACACACACACACACACACACTGCATTCACTATATACACATTGCACTCACTACAAACACACTACATTTACTAAACACACTTTGCACTCACTACAAACACACTACATGCTCGATACACACTACATTCACTATACACACTACATCCACTACAAAAACACACACTCTGCATTCACTATACACACTTACATTCACTACACACACACTCTGCATCTAATGCATGCATACAAACATTACATACATTACACAAAACGTGCAATCTGCATCCACTATACACACTGCATCCATGACACACATACTGCATCCACTATACACACTGCATCCATGACACACATACCGCATCCACTACACACATTCTACATCCACTATACACACTGCATCCATGACACACATTCTACATCCACTATACACACACACACACACACACACACACGTCATCCTTGTGGGTGGAGTCGGGGCTGGCCCCGGGTGCCCTAAAATTTCTGATGGCAGCCCTGCTCAGCAGTCTGTGTGTGTGTGTGTATGTATATGGACTCAGCAGTCTGTGTGTGTGTATGAACTCAGCAGTCTGCATGTGTGTAAGGACTCAGCAGTCTGTGTGTGTGTGTGTGTGTGTGTGTGTGTGTGTGTCTGTGTGTGTGTGTATGGACTCAGCAGTCTGTGTGTCTGTGGGTGTATGGACTCAGCAGTCTGTGCATGTGTAAGGACTCAGCAGTCTGTGTGTGTGTGTCTGTGGGTGTGTATGGACTCAGCAGTCTGTGCGTGTGTATGGACTCAGCAGTCTGTGTGTCTGTGGGTGTATGGACTCAGCAGTCTGTATGTGTGTGTGTGTATGGACTCAGCAGTCTGTGTGTGTGTGTGTATGGACTCAGCAGTGTGTATGTGTGTGTGTGTGGACTCAGCAGTCTATGTGTGTGTATGGACTCAGCAGTCTGTGTGTCTGTGTGTGTATGGGCTCAGCAGTCTATGTGTGTGTCTGTGTGCAGGGGCGTATTAGCCGCGAGGCAAACAAGGCATTTGCCTTGGGCGGCATTTTCCAGGGGGCGGCAAAAAAAGCCTAGGGCAGCACAAAACCAGGATACACCACTGTCTGTGTGTGTATGGACTCAGCAGTCTGTATGTGTGTATGGATTCAGCAGTCTGTGTGTGTGTATGGACTCAGCAGTCTGCGTGTGTGTATGGATTCAGCAGTCTGCGTGTGTGTATGGACTCAGCAGTCTGCGTGTATGTATGGACTCAGCAGTCTGCGTGTGTGTGTATGGACTCAGCAGTCTGTGTGTGTGTGTCTGTGTGTGTGTATGGACTAAGCAGTCTGTGTGTGTATATGGACTCAGCAGTCTGTGTGTGTGTCTGTGTGTGTGTATGGACTCAGCAGTCTGTATGTCTGTCTGTGTGTGTGTATGGACTCAGCAGTCTGTATGTACGTGTATAAATTAGCCTGTGTGCATTCAGGAGTCTGTGTGCATTCAGAAATCTGTGTGTGTGTGTGTGTATGTGTTCAGCAGTCTCTCGGTGTTCGTATTCAGTGTACTGTGTGTATGTACTCAGCAGTCTATCAATAATTAAATGTTTTATTCCTGTGAGTTGTTGTGTAGGAAGGGCCCCAGTGCACTGATTTGCCCGGGGGCCCTTAACGCTGTTAAGATGGTACTGCTTGTGTGTGTCAGTGAGCTTCTATTTACTGAGCATGTGTGTGTCAGTGAGCTTGTCTTTAGTGAGCTTGTGTGTGTCCCTGAACTTCTTTGTAGTGAGCCTTTTGTTTATATAAGTGAGTTTGTCTGTAGTAAGCTTGTGTGTGAGTCAGAGAGTTTTTTTCTGTCAATAAGCCCATTTGCGTATGTCAGTGAGCTTGTGTGCTTATTGTACAATATATTCATATTGACTTGTAGAAATAGCATAAATTTTTTTCTTGGGCTGCTTTTGGATTCTCAGTTTGGCTCTGCCAGCGAGTGCGCTTTACCGCTGAATCATCTGTGTGAGCTGCCGCACACTTTAGCCCTGTTACACGCGTCTGGGAGCTGCTGTTGACAGGTACTAGTAGTCTAGAGATTGGGACATGGGGTATATGCTCAGCTATCTGTATAATACTATAGTGCTGTTCTCTGTATAATACAGATCTTTGTGTGTATAATATCCTGGGATTGTCAGTGTTCCTGTATTGTGCTGCTCTCTGTCTTGGGATATTATACACAAACAGACCTGTATTAGGTCAGCACTATACAGGGAGCACTGACTGTCCCAATTTATTATACACACAACCCTGTATTATACAGAAAGAACTGACTGTCCAGGGATATTATACACAGACAGTAATTGATAGCTGTGCTGCAAAATGTCCTTGGAAATTTTTTTCAAATGTTGGCAACTATGGCACTGTATCAAAGGAAATGTGTTTGTTTTTTAATAATCCCTGGTGGAAAATAATGAATCCTCCACCAGTGATTATAACAAAAAAAAACAACACATTGTGTCGGGGGCGAGGCTTAACATGCGGCAGGGGCGGGGTCAAACTGCGGCAAGGGCGGGGTTGAATGTGCCCCCTACTTTTGTCCCTGGCCCACCCTGTGCCCCCCCTAAAAATGAATCCTAGAGACGCCACTGGGGCCGTGTTAAGCGCCGCCCCTGCTCTCGGATTGGCCCCACCCCCAAACAGCCATAGCTCCGCCCCTTCTTCTTTCCATGCGGCTAGTTCAGCAATTAGTGTGAGCTGTGCGACACCCCAGCTGCCATGGGGCACAGTTAACACATCCCCCATTAAATATAAGGCTTGTATTTCAGTTGTATTTCACCTTTTTTCACCTGGTTTTCACCACCAGCCAGACTGGAACCATTAAAACAAGCAGAAATCCAATCCCCCCAGTAACCAGACGAAACATAGTTCTGGGAGTCAAACGATTTATTTCAGGCCACACACGGCTTATATGCACAGACCCCCTACATGGAGTCTCCAATACAATAATGCAGGGTTTCATTTCCAGGATCCTTTGTGCGTGAGAGATAATTGTGTGAGAAAAACATATAATTCAATTATCTCTAAGGTACAGAAAATTGACACAAAATATACAGTACCCCAAAAGTGCCCCCACTATAACTAGGAACCCCCACAAAAGTTATATCCGTTCGCATAGTTGGTCGGGAAGTAGAACGGGCAATGGTCTAATCTTTACCGGGGTTTGTGTGAGTGCCTAGCCAAAAAGAGTTCCAGGCACTCGAAGACCAAGTGTTGCTGCCAACATTCTGAAGACAAAATGGCCTCCATTCTTTTGTCGACCATGTGCATTCAGTTATACGAAATGGTGGCCACCGAGGGGAAGCATTCATTAATGACTTCCCATGTTGTTTCACGCTTAAGTTGCTGGTGTGAACGTTCTAATGGGGTGCAGGGGTGGTCCTCAATCGGGAGACGAATGGAGGAGGTTCGTATAGAATAACTTCCGAACGGAAAAGGGCAAAACGTGCGAAATGGGGCAAAACAGACTAAACTGGTGGTAGGTTCTGCAACATGCATTTAATATAAAAGAGGTTATTTATGGTTGAACAGACATATAGAGCAAATTCCAGGGTTTGTTTACATTTTGTTTTGATTAGAACTTGTACAATTGACTCTGTTCTTAAGGGGTTAAATCTCACGTTATTTAAAAAAAAAAAAAATATATATATATATATATATATATGGAAGGCAGGGCCTGAAGTTGTGGGAGGGGCTTGGTTCCCCTTCTTAAGGAGATCCAGCCCTTCACTCACTACCATCTCAGGTCTAGAGATTTGCATAACCGAACTTCCGGTCCGTGCAAATCTCCTTTTTCGCAGGCTGAATCTCGTGTATATACTTACCTGGTCCTACTACTCCGGTTCAGCTCGCACGGTGGTCCTAACTTCCCGGTGTATCCGCATATCGGCTTATCTGCATAAGTGCCCGGCGACCGGTGCCGTTTTTTTGACAACAAACCGTAAGTCACGGCTGCCGTTGTGCGGCAGTCGCAGTCGCTCCGCGTCATCTTGGGATACCCCTATACAATACAGAGCTTATCCATTTCGTCACAATTTTGATTATTTTGGCGGGCGGTCGGGATAGCACGTACGCTGGGCAAACTTACGAACTATTTCTCGGCATGATTTTGTTTAAATCATATCTCGATCATACGTACATATAACCTGGCTAAAGGAATGTTCATTTGTGATGCCAATGCACTCGTTATTCATTCATTAAACGGCCCATTAAAACTTTCATTGTTGGGTTTAGGTGGGTTAGGTCGGCCCCTTGTGGTCATACTAATTATGACATATTGTGCAAATTTAAAGCATATTTTTGTTACATATAGTATTAAGTATTTAATGCAGATATGGTTACTGCCCTCTGCACCTGAATTCAGACCAATTACATGTAGGTCTGGCATGATACATTCCGTATTCTAGATACTGCATAGCAATCAATATGATGCATTTTTTTTTTTTTTAATGTTGCACATAAAATTTCTAAAACACGTTACACAGTTACACATATCATTTTATCATGTTATAAACTAGCCACTTGAGGTTTTGCATAGTCGGTGGACTTACATGTAACTTCTGTAACTTCATTTATAGGCTAGGCCATCTGTGCAACCTTTGGGTTTTTGGTTCCTGTTTCCTATTTAGGATAAATCTACCTGGTAGGTATCTTGGGTACAGGAGGGAATTTAGAGGTACATATCGATAAACCACTAAATAGTAATTTAATTAAATTTAATTTTAAACTCACTAGTAATCTTGTAGGACCTACAGATCACCTGTATTACCTTATCCGGCTAAATACTTGGCTCAACAGGTACGTCCTTTTTCCACACGATTCCCGTCCCCGTCTATTTTCATAAGCTAGTTATACACTGGCATTGAAGCATAGAAGCCTCTAGGTACATTCTTCCTGGCCTTCTACGCCTTACGTTAGTGTTCCCGCGAGGCCAACACCCATCCTCAAAACGGAGGTACGACATCCCCTCGGGCCAAATCATAGTTAGCCGCCTCGCATGGTTGCATAGAGAGGGCCTCACCTGTCACTCCCATTCTGTCTTTTTCTGGTTATTGTCACAGAGGGGCCAACTCCCCGCCATAATGGCAATGGCCTCATACCCCAATCGGGCCAATTCATAGGTAGAGCCTCTCACAGCCGCTTGGCAACTAGCAGGGCCTCACCTGTCACCTATCGTCTTAATTGTTTCGCCGCTTGGCACTAGTTAAAGCAGCCAGTAAAATTTTACCCTAGGTAAAACTTCAAATTTATTTTATAGCATGTCACAACTACCAGAAGGCGGGGAAGAACTGTCTATACCTAGCACACCGGCTAGATCAGTCACTCCATCTCAAGGAGGCGACAATGCAAGCCCTTCATCTCTCCGCTCCTGGACTGTTCCTCGGATCACCGCCGAATTGAGAAAAATATTCCATTCCCAGCTAAGGCTAGGAAAGCCGAATTGTATAGACTTTTGAACACGCAAACTGATAATACAGGGGCTGATGAAGGGTCTAGTAGCGGTCAGTCTTCTGATCTGCACGCTGTATTATCCTCGGTCTTGACCTCTTTAGGTCGTATTACCGATAAACTGGATAAAATGGACACAGATAGCCGACAGCAGTCGCAAACGGCTCTGGGAAATAGTGACACGGCGGTTGTCCCCAGCCCTTCTCCTGGTAATGCTCCAATGGGTACTAGAGATCCTCATATTATTAACCCGGCAAACTTGGTGCCTGCTAATTTGAGAAAGGACATCTTGGAGGGGAAGGATGTAAATTTGGTATCACTACTCATTGCCTCCCAAGATTTCCTGGAAAACAAGACATAAGCTTATGGTGACATATCAGTGGTACTTAAATCTGGGGACCCCAGACTGAATCGTAAGCTGTCAATCCCTGAATTTGTCTTGGCTTTTGGGACCTACAGGGATGTAGTATGCGCAGTGCATCCCCATAGGAGGGAGGAATTGGATCTGTACCTACACAAGCTGGTGGATTTGGGGCACAAGTACGGTGGTACGTTTTTTTACGACTACCACCGTGCGTTCGCCGCAAAGGCGTCGGCGGCTCTATCCCAGCTTAGTTATCAAGTAGACCGGAGTGTGCTGGATACGGAGCTCTTTTGTCGACACTTTGTGGGCCTCAAGACATCAGCTTGTGCCATTTGTGCTTCCAATTCGCACACATCAAATCTATGTCCCAATACCCCAGAGGTAAATACTTTCTACCCCCTCCCAATATGACACCGGCTGGGAGACCAGCCAAGGCCCTTAAAGATAAACCGGGCCGCGATATTATATTTCTGGGGAAGTCGCAAGTTTGCAACAATTTTAATACAGGCACTTGCGGGTTCAGTGCCTGTAGGCTGCTTCATGTTTGTTCCTTATGTTTCTGGGCTCACTCTAAAGCAATGTGCCCAAATAAATTATACCCCAAGCAGTACTTCCTTTGGACTATGGCCCTGGGAGATTGGGCCCTTTACAAACAGTATTCGGCCCTAACAGAGTGCATGTCACTCATTCTGGCCCTTTAAATACAGTGGGGCCATTCGGTACTTGCCCTGTGTGAGCAGTGATACCCCCAGATAGCTATGCCATGGAGCCTATTCATATAATGAAAGACTATGGGAAAGACTTTGGCGCCATGGCAATTAAACTGTATTTGTGTGGTCTGCGTGCCATTCACCTAATAATGTGTACGCAGACCTGAGCTATCTGGGGATATGTGAAATGTCTGTGTGTTATGTGTAAAATGTGACTTTATGTATTTTAAAGAGTTTTATGTTGTTTTGCAACCATGTGGTTAATGGAGTCTGCCTCTAGTCCTGGATAATTCGATTACTTCTCCAATTATCTCCAGGGCAGAAGGGAGGAAACCGGGATGCATTGTGGGGATGTTTTTCTTCTGTTTGAACCAGATTTTGCCATGCTGCAAGCCAGGGCCCAAAAGATACTTTTACTAACTTTTGAACCCCTGGTCTGATTCATGCAATTTTTGAGTATGTTGTTCCCCCGAATGGATTGATTGTGAATATGTATTTTTATGTGAATGTGATGTATGGTTTTAAAGTTATGAAAGTTATGCAAAAGTATATTTTGAACTGTACACATAATGGGATTAAGTGTCACACTAAGGGGAGGGGATGTGTGGGAGGTAACATCTATGTTATTGGTTATTTTATGCCTCCCCCTGGGTGTGGCCTGTATGTGTACTCATGTAATAAAAACCAGGCTGGGTGCCCCAGCACCTCAGACCACTGCTTGACCCTCAACACAGAGCCTTGTCTCGTTCTTGGGGGGATTCACTGTATGCTGTTGGAGATTGATTGCTAAGGAGTGTAAGCTGATGTCTGCTTTTCCTATTCATCTGCTAGCAGCTATTTGTGAGGTTCCAGCTGGAGTGCTACCTTATTCATCTATATCCAGTTCGTGAGTTTTGGTGCTTTTACAGTAGCTGTGCCTTTCTGAGAAAAGGGGATTATCGCCTAAACTGATTTTAACCCCTCATATGCTGAAGTGGATCCGTTACAATTGGTGGCAGCAGTGGGATCGTTCCTACAGCCAGAAGGACAGCTACAGAACGCCATTTCTTTGGATTTACAATTTGAGTGCAACTCATGTCTGAGTACAGCGACCCTGACAGCACCAGGATGGAACCAGCAGTGGAGTACGATGAGGGTGTCATGGATGACAGAGATGCAGTCCGCAAAGGCATCTGGTACCAGGCACTGGGTATTGTGGAATATCTGCGGGACGAGAGGCTCCCCAAGGACGAGCAGCGACAGCAAAAGCGACTAGCCCTGCGGATGCCTTTCCTGGGAGAGCAGCCCCTGGAAGAGTGGGTAGAAGATCTGAAGTACCTGATAAGGCGGGAGATGTGGCTGGAGGATGCCTACCAGGCACTCTGGTGGTATGAAGCTCAGTACCTACCCCGGACAGTCGAGCATATAAAGCCAGTGGGAGAGGAGTTTGATGGTCCTGGCTTGTTATGGGAGTCTTTTTCAGAGCCTGAATTTGGGAGCCCCACACAAGCCCGGTTCAGTGATCTCTTTGAGTGGAGGGAGAGCAGGTATGACTGGGACGACACTCAGGAGATAGAGCAAGACCTGGTCTACCTAGTGACCCGAGAGATGGAGCTGGAACAGGGCTACCAAAATCTGTTCCACTCCAGTGAGAAGGCTCAGCAGGGAAGCGCAGACCCAGATCCAGACCCCTTCAGCTGGGAAGATATTGTACAGTTTTACTGGGAAGAACCCCAGGTGGCCAGTGGAGATGGAACCAAGGTCTCTCCACCGGTCCTGCAGGGAATTGGGAGCCCAGTCTCCATTCCCCAGCGGCAGTGTGAATTGCAGGGAATTGGGAGCCCAGTCTCCATTCCCCAGCGGCAGGCTGAGTTACAGGGGGCAGAGGTAGTTGGTCCTACCCCCCAGCAGCAGAGTGATATGCCGGGAAGGCAGTGTGAAGTGCAGGGAGAGGAGAGCAGCGTCCTCCCTCCCCAGCGGCAGGCTGAGTTACAGGGGGCAGAGGTAGTTGGTCCTACCCCCCAGCAGCAGCGTGATTTATTGGGAATTGGGAGCCCAGTCTCCATTCCCCAGCGGCAGTGTAAAGTGCAGGGAGAGGAGAGCAGTGTCCTCCCTCCCCAGCGGCAGGCTGAGTTACAGGGGGCAGAGGTAGTTGGTCCTACCCCCCAGCAGCAGAGTGATATGCCGGGAAGGCAATGTGAAGTGCAGGGAGAGGAGAGCAGCGTCCTCCCTCCCCAGCGGCAGGCTGAGTTACAGGGGGCAGAGGTAGTTGGTCCTACCCCCCAACAGCAGCGTGATGTTTTGGGAATAGAGAGCCCAGTCTCCTTTCCCAAAAGGCAGAATGTCCAGCAGGGAATAGAGAGCCCAGTCTCCTTTCCCCAGCAGCAGGACACTGTATTGGGAGGAGAGACAGTCGGTCTCCCTCCACAGATGATGGAAGTATGTATGGGAGAGGAGCTTGCTACCACCTCTCCCCAGCGGTGGATCATTGATGTGCAGGCAATAGAGAGCCCAGTCTCCTTTCCCAAGCGGCAGGACACTGTATTGGGAGGAGAGACAGTCGGTCTCCCTCCACAAAGGTGGAAAGTATGTATGGGAGAGGAGCTTGCTACCACCTCTCCCCAGCGGCGGATACGTAATGTGCAGGGAATAGAGAGCCCAGTCTCCTTTCCCCAGCGGCAGAGTGTTCTAGTGGGAGAGGAGCCTGTTACCCCCTCTCCCCAGCGGCAGCTTAATATACCAGGGGGAGACTGTAAACCCCCCACCGGTGCAGATGGGACCGTGGTCTCTGCACTCACCACACAGGGGGTAGGGACGGTCGGTCCTACCCCCCCACGACAGAGCTGTGTATCCAAGGGGGAGACAACCGGTCTCCCCACTCAGCAGCAGAGCTATGCAACTAAGGGGGAGACAGTCCGTCTCCAGCAACCAGGCTCCAACCAGACTACTCCGGTGGTAGTGCTGGCACCAGGACAGAGTACCGCTGGTCTCTGCCCACTCAGCAACCCACCAAGGCAGCCTACCAGTCCCCTACACAGCCGTGGTGAGGCACCTGGACATGGACAAACTTCTCCTCTACCCAGGTGTAGTAACTATTTATTGTGGGTGGGCTGTACTGTTTTTTTTGCTTTATGGGTGGGTTGCTGGACTAACAAGGGCACTGACCGGCAGGAGGTCAGGTACCCTGTTAGTCTTTTTGGAAAGGGGGAGAGATGTGACGAAACCAATCTCGCCACATTGTATTGGAGGAGCCTGGTTGCCCGCCTGCTGCCTTTGGACTATGGCCCTGGGAGATTGGGCCCTTTACAAACAGTATTCGGCCCTAACAGAGTGCATGTCACTCATTCTGGCCCTTTAAATACAGTGGGGCCCTTCGGTACTTGCCCTGTGTGAGCAGTGATACCCCCAGATAGCTATGCCATGGAGCCTATTCATATAATGAAAGACTATGGGAAAGACTTTGGCGCCATGGCAATTAAACTGTATTTGTGTGGTCTGCGTGCCATTCACCTAATAATGTGTACGCAGACCTGAGCTATCTGGGGATATGTGAAATGTCTGTGTGTTATGTGTAAAATGTGACTTTATGTATTTTAAAGAGTTTTATGTTGTTTTGCAACCATGTGGTTAATGGAGTCTGCCTCTAGTCCTGGATAATTCGATTACTTCTCCAATTATCTCCAGGGCAGAAGGGAGGAAACCGTGATGCATTGTGGGGATGTTTTTCTTCTGTTTGAACCAGATTTTGCCATGCTGCAAGCCAGGGCCCAAAAGATACTTTTACTAACTTTTGAACCCCTGGTCTGATTCAATTTTTGAGTATGTTGTTCCCCCGAATGGATTGATTGTGAATATGTATTTTTATGTGAATGTGATGTATGGTTTTAAAGTTATGAAAGTTATGCAAAAGTATATTTTGAACTGTACACATAATGGGATTAAGTGTCACACTAAGGGGAGGGGATGTGTGGGAGGTAACATCTATGTTATTGGTTATTTTATGCCTCCCCCTGGGTGTGGCCTGTATGTGTACTCATGTAATAAAAACCAGGCTGGGTGCCCCAGCACCTCAGACCACTGCTTGACCCTCAACACGGAGCCTTGTCTCGTTCTTGGGGGGATTCACTGTATGCTGTTGGAGATTGATTGCTAAGGAGTGTAAGCTGATGTCTGCTTTTCCTATTCATCTGCTAGCAGCTATTTGTGAGGTTCCAGCTGGAGTGCTACCTTATTCATCTATATCCAGTTCGTGAGTTTTGGTGCTTTTACAGTAGCTGTGCCTTTCTGAGAAAAGGGGATTATCGCCTAAACTGATTTTAACCCCTCATATGCTGAAGTGGATCCGTTACAATCGTCTATTGATTTCTCACTGCTGAGAGAGTTATTATGTGATCACCCATCTCAACACTTAGTGGAATTTTTGGTGTCAGGTTTCACGTCAGGATTTCACACAGGTATTATCCACATGCCTACTGGGGTCTTAGAATGCAAGAACTTGCAAACAGCCATAGCGGATCCTGACGCTATTGACCGACTTATACAGAAAGAGATTGACCATGGGTTTGTAAGTGACCCCTTTTGATTCTCCACCTTTTGCTGTATGGAGAACTAACCCCACAGGTCTGGTCACAGGTAAATCCTCAAACAAGCAAAGGTTGATTCTTGACCTCTCTGCTCCCCATGCATCATCTACACCAAGTCTAAACTCACTTATTCCGTCAGAAGAGTTTTGGCTGCAATACGCAACTATAGATAATGCCATCACGGGCATCCTCTCAGCAGGAGTGGGCGCTTGGCTTAGTAAGAGGGACATAGTAAATGCATTTAAGCTACTCCCTATTCATCCATCCCTGTGGCATTTACATGGTGTTAAATGGCAAGAGTTATATTATTTTTTCACACGTCTCACATTCGGTTCCAAGAGCAGCCCATGTATTTTTGATATGTTTGCCGAGACGTTGTGTTGGATATTGCTTAACACATGTAGATGCCCCACCATTATTCATTATCTGGATGACTTTCTTTCCATATAAAGTAACCTCTTACCTCCCAGTAGCCTCCTGGCTATGACACGACTTTTTACACAACTAGGAGTCCCGTTTTCACCTACTAAGACTGAAGGTCCCGATACGGTCATCAACTTCTTGGAGGTTGTGCTTGATTCTGTACACATGCAGGCTAGTCTCCCCAGGGAAAAGATCGAACGCATACTGGCCGTCATTGACCTTTACTTAACCGAACAGTCATGCAGCAAAAAGGAGTTGCAATCGCTATTGGGTTCCCTTAATTTTGCCATGAAAATTATTCCTCAAGGGCGGGCTTTTATATCCCGCCTGCTCAGTTTATTTCCTCGTTTTCAGACCGATTCCTCCCGTATAACGTTAGATGTGCATGCCACCGCTGACTTACGCATGTGGAGGGAGTTTTTACTGCACTGGAACGGAAAGAGCATTTTCGTACCAGTATTATCAGATGAGTCTGTTTCTATTTGGACAGATGCTGCGGCCACTTCCGGTTTTGGCAATGAATGGATGTGGCGCAACTGGACAAAGGAAAGTGCTGAGATTCCAGAATTCAAGGACACGTCTGCTTTATTTGAACTTTATCCCATTGTAGCAGACGCGGTTAAATGGGAAGCTGTCTGGTCAGGGAAGTCGGTGCGGTGCTTCTCGGACAACATGGCAACATGCCATATTGTTAACAAGGGACGTTCCTCTTCCCTGGCCATCATGCGATTTATTAGGAATCTCACATGGCAAGCAGCGAAATACAGTTTTTTCCTGAATTGCATACATGTTCCTGGGGTTCTCAATGTTGCCGCATACCATTTATCCCGATCTCGTTTTCAGGAATTCCGGGCGGCCCTACCCACAGCGGCCTTAATACCCACTCCAGTACCACAGTGGCAGGAGATGGTGTTGGATTAAACAGATTACTCGCTCACGGATATCACCTCTCACAATTAGGGCTTTCTGTTAACACTAGAAAGGTTTATGGCAGGGCTTTTCATATGTTTAATAAATTTGTGATGGAACACAACATTTCTGACAAATTTGCCATGAGCACAATGATTGCGTTTATTTATTTTTGCCATCTTCACTTAAAACTATCCTTCAACACCATTAAATGATATATCACTGGTATTCAACACCACATCCTCACCACATGGCCTGATAAACAACATTTCTTGTCCTCTTATCAAGTAAAGTCCGTACTGAAAGGTATCAAGGACTCCACCCCGGCACCTACAACGTCCAGATTACCTATACACGATCTCCTATTTCAGTCACTGTCGAATCTTTTAGACACTTCACCTTTTAAGACTCGCACAAACCAGGTCATTAAAACAGCCATCTACTTGGCATTCTATGGGTTCCTTCGGCCCAAAGAGTTTACCACCACTAATTATAACACCCCAAACTTCCTCACAAGAGCTAACCTAGTTAAAACACACGACCACTATTCACTGTTCCTACACCATACAAAAACCAGTGTGAAGGGACAGACAGTCACTATTCCCTATTACCCTACTGACAATAAATGGTGCCCTGTGGTAGTCTTCGACCAGTACCTTTCTTCCATCTCAATGACACCACATCAACCACTACTGGCATTATACGGTAAGACTCTGACGATCAGTAAGTTCATGTTCTACGTAAGAACATTGTTAGTACGCTTGGGATTAAACCCGGACAAATATTCTGGTAATTCATTTTGAATAGGAGCAGCCACTACCGCTTCAAAAAAGAATATCCCGGCACACATCATTAAAATTATGGGCCGCTGGAAGTCCACAGCTTACACCCGATACATTCCCCAGCCAGTTCAAGAAGTACGCCTAGCATTCAAGAATATGATTATGTAATAATATTATACTGTATTGTAGGCTGAATAAACTGGTTACATCTTTTTGCCCTCTTTTATTTTCAGGCCTTCTGCGTCTTCAGTTACGGCACACCCCAACTGACTGTTCAGGTCTTGTTTGTTTAGGTTACTAAATCTACGGCTTTATGCCTTGACCACAAATGGAAGGCAGGGCCTGGAGTTGTGGGAGGGGCTTGGTTCCCCTTCTTAAGGAGATCCAGCCCTTCACTCACTACCATCTCAGGTCTAGAGATTTGTCCCACCCACCACTCCTCCTTTTAATCATTTCTTGAGGTAGGCCCTCTTTTATTTTCAGGCCTACTGCGTAGTCAGTTACGGCACACCCCAACTGACTGTTCAGGTCTTGTTTGTTTAGGTTACTAAATCTACGGCTTTATGCCTTGACCACAAATATATATATATATATATAACATTGTCCAATGCTTGCACTCCAGTAAAAATGTAAATAAAGCCCGGTGCTTGTCAGCAAAAATTTATAGAAATGGGACAGGAAAAGCACTCCAAGGACTTCATAGAATGGATGAAAAAAATAACTTAACTTTATTCAGCAACTGCCACGAGTGATCAACGTTTCTGTCCTATGTCAGGACTTTGGTCAGGATGATCCTGACGAAAGTCCTGACATAGGACTGAAACGTTGATCACCCGTGGCAGTTGCTGAATAAAGTTAAGTTATTTTTATATTTTTATATATATATATATATATATATTATATTTAACAACAATAAGAATTTTTAAAAGACTTTATATTGAGAATATTTGCTTGTTATACTCTGTGAAAGTATTCTGGAACAGTTCACAGAGGTTGCAAGGTGACTTCCTTGTGGTAATTTCAATGACGAACCTTGAACAATTAGTGAGATAAACATGTGTTTTTGTTACAGAGTGAATTACAGCATATCTGATGAATAACTTTTTCAGACTTTCAGCCTGTATCCAACCCGATCACAATCTAAAAGCGTTACAAACTTCTTCTATCAGTAACATCGCAGAAGTTACAAATCTACTTAAAAACTAGGCTAAACTTTAGTCATCATTGTGTACCTGGAGAGCAATAATTTAACATCATGCTTCAAAATAGTGATGGGCTCATCAGCTGTCATGAGTGCGTCTATAATTATCAAATGACAGATTGCCCCTTGTCTTCCAAAAATGTCTAAGCCTTCAACTAGAAAACAACATTGATTAAATGATTACACTTGTATCATGAACTTTATTTTCACCACAATGAAAAAATTACTGCTATCATCATCAAAACACCTTTTATCAATATTTCTGTGTTATTCAATATTGAGTTATGAAATAGTACGATAGCATTTAAAAAATGTATTTTTAATGTACATTATTAAATTCTAATTATTATCTTTTACAAAATGCAATTACTCATTGTCATGTTAATCATTATTTTGTGTTTGGTTAATAAACACATGATAAATTGTTATATTTACTAAACTCATAAACAGATTGAATACATTTGTTATGAGTAACTATGCCATAGTAGTACGCCTGATTATGTAATGACATTAGGTGATTTAAAAAGAACAAATATGTTCATTAACTGAGTAGCAGAGAGAGCCATATACTTTAGGCTTCCTTTACCCATGCTAAAATAGGCAGATGTCACTACTTGTTAATCGTTCTTCCTCCCAGTTCCTTGTTTCTTGTTTAAATAATAGGAGAAAAATCGCAATGAAAAATGTACATAAGATGAGGTGACAAGCTGGTTCCCACCATAGATGTAAGTGTTGGACCAATAAACCCCCAATGACACTTCAATTCAAAAGATTACCACGCTCCCACATGGTACCCGGTTTATGGTACGTTGCCCATATTTGAGCTATACTAGTGCTATGCCTCACTGATGATGCCTAACAAGGCTGATACAATCGTCTGGGG
Organism: Pelobates fuscus; assembly: GCF_036172605.1. Lineage (NCBI taxonomy): Eukaryota > Metazoa > Chordata > Amphibia > Anura > Pelobatidae > Pelobates > Pelobates fuscus. The sequence continues at coordinate 128,573,277 of NC_086317.1, forward strand.
TTACTGTGTCTCTTGTGCAGAGGGAACTTGCTGGCATTTTGGATCTGGACTGCCCATATGGGTGGGACCAGTGTGATATGTTTCAGAGATATTCTCTCTGTAATGGCACAAGATGAGCCCGAAGGGCAGGCTATTTTAGCTACTGCCCGTTCTCAGTATTCTCTTGCGCCCTGTTTTTTGCTCTATACTAGTGCTAACTACTCAGTTCTTAACCTTTCATTATAGCTCAACAACCCCCCCCCCCACATTACTCCTTCCACCTTCCTCTGTGTCGAATCTAATTTCTCTACGTCCAACTACCGTTTTCCATGCTTCACAAGGATATTCACTTCTGATTCATATTGTGTGACGCTAAGCGCCACTAACCGAGGGCAAAGGGGTCATGTTGAACCCATGGATATACTTATGAGTGACCTGGCTTCTCACCTCTTCTTAACTAGAATAGGAACATACCAGCTTAATTTTAAAGGAGAATTGAACGTATTTGATCGATGGTTGGTAAAAGCATATATGTCACCACAATATGAAAATACACTGTCGTAACATACAAGGCCTGAATACCCCTCTTAAAAGACACTGCCTTTCCGTGACCTAAGACGCACACAACCGGACGTAATTTGTCTACAAGAGACGCACTTAAAGACGTCCCCTCATCTTAAACCTTTTCTCTACCCATTCCAATACCACCCGTGGCAGGTCATTAAATCCAAGGTGTCTCAATCCTAATAAGCCCTAACTTATTTTTTCAACATCATGAATCACACTTGGATTAGGAGGGCAGATTTTTAATCTTAAACTGCACAATAAATAGCAACAAATATATAATAGTCAATGTATACACTCCAAATACTAATCAGAGGAACTTCTTACACAGGTTACACAAACTCTCGCCAGTCTGGGAGGGAATGCTCATTCTCATTCAACCATATACTAGGCCCTTGCTGGAATAAAACTGCCCAATCCTCTCGAGCAACAAGAACGTGCCAACAGAAAACATGCACTAAGTACAATAAACTCCTAGATACACACCATCTCTACGAAGTGTGGAGAGTGACCCACCCACAGGAGAAGGACTATACATATTTCTTCCCTCCCTACAATACATACACCAGAATAGATAGATTCCATGTTGAAGGGCGACATCTTGACCAAATCTTAGACTGTTCCATAGGACCTATCAACTGGTCTGACCACATAACTCTGACCATCAAGGACACATATGACTATAAACATAAGAGTCCTTGGTGACTTAATGAATCCATCCTACAAAACCCTTTCCTTACAAACAACATTAAAGGTAGGATTGAGAGAGTATTTTTCACTCAACCAGACCACGGATACATCTATTAGCTCCACATGGCAGGCACACAAACCAGTCATTAGGGACCTTTTCCTGCAATTAACAACACAACAAAAAAGAAACAATCAATTCTTGCACAAAAACTTACACGATCTAACAAATAAGAATAAAACCCAACCAAGTAGTACACTACAGAGAGAAATCGCGACATATTGAACAAAATCAAATCACACACTTTAAAACAGGTAGACTTTAATCTCGACAGACTGAAAGCAAACCAATACCCGCAAGGAAACAAAGCAAGCAAAGCACTAGCAATGAGACTGAAACAAAGAGAAAAGAATACAAAAATCTCATACGTTCTAACCACCAACAACGAAAAAGTGATATCGCCCATATATATCGGCAATGCCTTTGCATTATACTATGAAAAACTCTACAATCTAACACAATCTATTCTAACTGATGCCCAAACCAACTGTACAGGAGATAGCTGACATTAAACTACAACACCACTACTGACCAAATTGATGCCATCCAAAGCCCTATCACTCCTGTAGAACTAGAAACTGCCACTCAATCGCTACCACCTAACAAAGCTCCAGGCCCAGACGGGTTCACAAACCTATACTATAAAAAAAATTAGGTCAGTGCTTGCCCCCCCTTTAGCATCCCTAATCAATTTGGCTGCACAAGAGAGTTTGTTGCCTAAAGAATTCGTAGTGGCACATGTCATCACACTCCTGAAAACGGGTAAACCAACGACTCACTGCCCCAATCTTTGACTGATCTCCGTACTCAATACAGATGCAAAACTATATGCCAAGGTTTATGCCAGATGATTAAGCACCATCCTACCATCCTTGATTCAAGATGCTCAAGTTGGCTTCATAACAGGGAGGCAAGGAGCTGACAATAACTGAAAGGTTCTGAACCTGATACATAGTGTTTGAAGGATGCGTGCCGGAGGCCTTCTGAAGTCGCTATATGCAGAGAAGGCCTTCGACAGATTAAATTGGACATTTTTGGGAGCGATGCTACAGAAGTTCCAGTTTCCCACCCAATTTACAAACACTGCGAAAGCCTTGTATAGCCACCCCTCAGCCTGAGTCATGACGGCAAGTTTTTGCTCTAAACAGCTTGATATAGCAAATTGCTCTTTTCAGGGATGCCCTCTCTCCCCACTCCTGTATAATCTAGCACTTGAACCCCTAGCATCAAATATACTCTTAGAATCATCCATACATGGGGTGATACTGGGTCCAAGAGAAAACTCAGCCTTTTCACTGACAATGTTTTCTTAACTCTGACACAACCGCACATATCCCTACCTAATCTGATGAAACACATTGACAACTATGGACGCCTGTCATACTATAAACTCAATGTCACTAAAATGCAAGCTCTGAGTATAAACATACCGAATGAGCAGAAGAAAAGATTAAGAGGAGCTTTTCCTCTGGACTGGCGGGATGACTCCCTAATGTTTCTAAAAATGACTAAGAACCCAACTAATCTATTTAAGGCCAACTATGAAGCCTTAATCAACATTTTCAAAAACACCTTGCAATCTTGTGAAGGGAAATACCTATCCTGGGTGGGACGCATTGCGGAAATCAACATGTCCCTATTACCAAAACTGCAATATTTGTATAGAATACTCCAGATCCCCTTACTTGAAAACTTTACTGAAAATGTTAATCAGATTCACATGACAAAACAAGAAAGTAAGAGTGGCCACGAAATTGTTACAAAGACATATGGCTGCAGATCGTTTAGGTCTCCTGGACTTGCGAGCATACCAGAGAGCAGCAGCTTTTACTATAATTCCAACTTAAACCACAACCAGACTCATCTCAATGGCTGCACATTGAAAATTTCTGGGACAAGCCAATAGACATATATAACCTATTTTAGACACCCGTGAAATACCACCCAGACACACACAATCTGTTGCCCACAACAAAATCTATCCTACATAAATGGGACAATATGAAGGTTCAATTGGTTAATTACAGCGCAATTCCTCTAGCCACACCTATAAATTCACTAGCGAACCTTATCCCTACCTTTGACAACTTAAAATGGATGAGGTGTGGCATCACCACAGTAGCACAACTATATAAAGAGGGCTCCATGATGGCTTTTACAGATAAACAAGCACAATAAAAGTTCCTCCTATACTTCATCTTCTCCTACCTCCAATTGAAATCCTACCTGGCTTCAAACAAACCGAACAAACACAACTCCAAACTTACGACAGCCATGTCAGAGTATGAATAGATATGCACATGAAACAAACCCTTCAAAAATTAGATTGCTCTTGGTCACCAACTCTATCGAGACATACACATACTATCCTGGCATGCAGAACTAAAGTGGGTACTAGAAGAAAACTGGGTACTAGCTTACTCATCGCATAGAGGGGTGACCTCATGCACCACACACCTAGAGCTACAATGCAAACTAATCTATTGCTGGTATTTAGTGCCTGCCAAAATTCACCACATTTGGCCTAACCGACTGATAAATGCTGAAGATATGGGGTCCACGTGGGCACCATGATGCATATCTGGTGGACATATGAGATAATTAGAACATTTTGGCAAGAAGTAGGCAACATAGTAAATGGAATCACTCGCACTCAAATATCCTTGACATTAGAACTGTTTATCCTATTTATTCCACCAGATAAAATGCCCAAAGCCCAATGGGCCATTATATGCCACATCCTCATCTCAGCAGCCTTAACAAAATCTAGGCCAATGAAATCCACATATGCACCATCCTGTTCAGCTCTCATAAAACAAATTAACTTTAACTGGATGTACAAAGAGATGTTTGCTTCCCAATTCAGAATTAGAACACATATGAGACAAGCCCACAATATGTAGACTGAATACCAACAGTCGCTAAACGACCTAGAATCCTCTCTCCCATAAACATTTTTTTTTGCCATATTCACAATGTAGGGAATAAGAGACCATATCTTATCAGAAAGAAGCTAATGCTTCACCACGTAACTCGACTCAAACCCATATAGTCCCATACCAAGATTCACGGCCGTCTTTAATATTGATTGGACCCTGGGCAAGAATTTACTTGGGCCCCCGGGATCCCGTCTTCCCACACCCTAGCATGCAATCACGCCCTCCACCACAACACACACAAAAATGTGCAGTATGTGAGTATATATCAGCCAACCCACTGCTTTCACCTAGGAAAGCATTGCGAGGCTATTGGGCATGCGTGGCAAAACACTGCCACCAATCAGCATCTCCTCATAGAGATGCGTTGAAGCAATGCATTTCTATGAGGAGTGTTCAGCGTGAATGCCAGTGCTGCACGTTGTGCAACACTGGACTAGGAAGCATCTCTAGTCGCCGTCTGATGAGTGGCCACTAAAGGTGTTCCTAGGCAGTAATGTAAATACTGCCTTTTTTCTGAAAGGGAAGTGTTTACCTTAAAAAGCTTGCAAAGACATGCTATAGACACCAGAACTACTATGTTTAGCTGTTGTGGTTTTGGTGACTATAGTGCCCCTTGAATATAGAGAAAAAAATAATCAGTACAAATGTATGAAATGAAATTTATGTATCATTATTCTAAAAATTATAAAAAAAAAACTATGCACATTCCTAGCTTTTAGCACAACTTCTGACACAAACATGTTGTACTTTGCCGATTACTTTGTATATGTATAAAAAAGATATAATAAGTAATCTGTGAAATACAAAATATTTTTGTGTCAGAAGTTGTGCTTTTTTTTATTTTTAGAATACTGATACAGCCATTTTATTTCATAAATTTGTGCTAATTTCAGTGCTGGTTGGAGGGGGTGACGGGCGGTATTACACAATCTTTCATTTATATATATATATATATATATATATATATATATATATATATATATATATATTTTTTTTTTTATATACATATACAGATTGTGTAATACTGCCCCTCACCCCTTCCAACCAGCACTGAAATTAGCACAAATATATGAAATAAAATGGCTGTATCATTATTCTAAAAATGTAAAAAAGCACAACTTCTTACACAAATATTTTGTATTTCACAGATTACTTATTATTTTTTTAAACAATGTGTAGATAGAGACAGTACAATACTAACCCCTCATCCCCACCCCCCTTCTCCAACAACCGCTCCCTAATCCTTCCCCCTCCAACCACCCAGCCCCGTTACCCCCATAGAACATCCAAGTAATATATCTTCAGTGAATTACTGTAATTTAAATATTTACAGTTCTGAAGACAGCAGGCAGCAGGCTCAGGGATCAGTGCTCTGGGGCCTGGGCTCAGGATTCATGGTATGCGGTGCAGCTCTGCAGTTAGGGGAGACCGCCTCCGCGTGACGTCACGGCAACGCGCACAAGTAAAAGGCAGGGGAGGTCGGGAGTGACGGGAGGAGATCGGGAGGATGAGCGAGTAAGTCCTTCAACTCCTTCACTATGCGGCAATGTCGCTCGCATAGTGAAGGACTCGGGAGGCAAATAAAATATGTAGCATATAATTGTGGATACTGGGGCTCAAGAGGTAGCTGCCATGGGCCCCCCAGGAGCAACTGGGCCCAGGGCAGCTGCCCCTTTTGCCCCGTGTTAAAGATGGCCCTGCCAAGATTCCCAAGACACACTGAAGAAAATTATAAACGCAACACTTTTTTGCCCCCATTTTAATTAGCTGAACTCAAAGATCTAAGACTTTTTCTATGTACACAAAAGGCCTATTTCTCTCAAATATTGTTCACAAATCTGTCTAAATCTGTGTTAGTTAGCACTACTCCTTTGCCGAGATAGTCCATCCACCTCACAGGTATGGCATATCAAGATGCCGATTAGACAGCATGATTATTGCACAGGTGTGCATTACACTGGCCACAATAAAAGGCCACTCTAAAATGGGGGCGTCGAAAACCAGTCAGTATCTGGTGTGACTACCATTTGCCTCATGCAGTGCAACACATCTCCTTCGCATAGAGTCGATCAAGGTGTTGATTGTGGCCTGTAGAATGTTGTGGAATGATACCCCGATGAGGAAGACGAGCATGCAGATGAGCTTCCCTAAGACGGTTTCTGACAGTTCGTGCATAAATTCTTTGGTTATCCAAACCGATTGTTGCAGCAGCTGTCCAGGTGGCTAGTCTCAGACGATCTTGGAGGTGAAAATGCTGGATGTAGAGGTCCTGGGCTGGTGTGGTTACACGTGGTCTGCAGTTGTGAGGCCGGTTGGATGTACTCCATAATTCTCTGAAACGTCTTTGGAGACGGCTTATGGTAGAGAAATGAACGTTCAATTCACGGGCAACAGCTCTGATGGACATTCCTGCAGTAAGCATGCTAATTGCATGCTCCCTCAAAACTTGCGACATCTGTGGCATTGTGCTGTGTGATAAAACTGCACATTTTAGAGTGGCCTTTTATTGTGGCCAGCCTAAGGCACATTTGTGCAATAAAAATACTGTCTAATCAGCATCTTGATATGCCACACCTGTGATGGTGATGGAATATCTCAGCAAAGGAGAAATGCTCACTAGCACACATTTAGACAGATTTGTGAACAATATTGGAGAGAAATAGGCCTTTTGTGTACACAGAAAAAGTCTTAGATCTTTGAGTTCAGCTCATGAAAAATGGGGGCAAAAACAAAAGTGTTGCATTTATAGTTTTGTTCAGTGTTAGTGATGTCGCGAACCTAACATTTTCGGTTCGCGAATGGCGAACGCAAACTTCTGCAAATGTTCGCGAACGGGCGAACCGGGCGCACCACCATAGACTTCAATAGGCAGGCGAATTTTAAAACCCACAGGGACTCACGCAGGCCCTGAAACGCACACGCGTGAAGGAAACTGACTGCTATTATATTACAGTCCAAAAATGTTTTTTTGTTAAATGCAAGCTATTGTGACACCAGATATGAGTAGTGGCACTGGGCAAGTGGGCACAGTATACACTGTGAGCCTGACACACACGCTGGCAGACAACTAACTGCTATTCAATCTATTACAGTCAAAATTTAATTTTTTTAAAAAAATGTACACTACTGTTACACCAGATATAAGCTGCACTGGTGTGACACTGTGCCCTGGCAGGCCCTGAAACGCGCGTGAAGGAAACTGACTGCTATTATATTACAGTCAAAAAAGTTTTTTTTTTTTACATGCAAGCTATTGTGACACCAGATATGAGTGAGTGGTGGCACTGGGCAGGCCCTGAAACACACACTCGTGAAGGAAACTGACTGCTATTATATTACAGTCCAAAAAGTTTTGTTTTTTTCAATGCAAGCTATTGGGACACCAGTGAGTGAGTGGTGGCACTGGGCAGGCCCTGAAACGCACACGTGTGAAGGAAACTGACTGCTATTATATTACAGTCAAAAAAGTTTAGTTTTTTTTAAATGCAAGCTGTTGTGCCACCAGATATGAGTGAGTGGTGGCACTGGGCAGGCCCTGAAACGCACACTAGTGAAGGAAACTGACTGCTATGATATCACAGTCCAAAAAGTTTTTTTTTTGTTAAATGCAAGCTATTGTGACACCAGATATGAGTGGTGGCACTGGGCAAGTGGGCACAGTATACGCTGTGAGCCTGACACACACGCTGGCAGACAACTAACTGCTATTCAATCTATTACAGTCAAAATTTTATTTTTTTTTAAAATGTACACTACTGTTACACCAGATATGAGTTGCACTGGTGTGACACTGTGCCCTGGCAGGCCCTGAAACGCACACGCGTGAAGGAAACTGACTGCTATTATATTACAGTCAAAGTTTTGGTTTTTTTACATGCAAGCTATTGTGACACCAGAAATGAGTGAGTGGTGGCACTGGGCAGGCCCTGAAACGCACATTCGTGAAGGAAACTGACTGCTATTATATGACAGTCTAAAAAGTTATTTTTTGTTAAATGCAAGCTATTGTGACACCAGTGAGTGAGTGGTGGCACTGGGCAGGCCCTGAAACGCACACTAGTGAAGGAACTGACTGCTATTATATGACAGTCCCAAAAGTTTTTTTTTGTTAAATGCAAGCTATTGTGACACCAGTGAGTAAGTGGTGGCACTGGGCAAGTGGGCACAGTATATGCTGTGAGCCTGACACACACAGGCTGGCAGGCGGGCAACTGCAAATACATTACACAGAAAAAATAAAAGCAGACTGATGTTCTAGCCCTAAAAAGTACTTTTTGGGGTGCTGTCCTTACAGCAGAACTGTAGTGGACACTGAATGCACTAGCCTAGCTATCAATTTTCCTATCAAATCAGCAGAAGCTACACTGTCCCTCCTCTCACTAAGAATGCAGCTTCACAATGAATGTAAAATGGATGCTGTCCAGGAGGTGGGAGGGTCTGGGTGGGAGGGTCTGCTGCTGATTGACTGGAATGTGTCTGCTGACTGTGAGGTACAGGGTCAAAGTTTACTCAATGATGACGAATAGGGGGCGGACCGAACAGCGCTTATGTTCTCCGTCCGTGGCGAACGCGAACAAGCGATGTTCGCCAGGAACTATTCACCAGCGAACAGTTCGGGACATCACTATTCAGTGTATGATACCTGACTAAGTAAACATCCACCATGACCTAAGTATAGTCAGCTATTCAACCTAAAGCAAGGTTTATCCTGCAAAGATAGGAGAGTAAATAAGTAATGGCTTTGGTATGAACAATTGACAGATGAACACACAGTATCTTCTCTTCCCCCCCCTTTATAGATTTCCTCCTCCCTCTCTTCCACTCACTTTCTTTACTCTTTCCCCCCTCATTAATTGATAAAAAGACAATTATGTTATACCGTGTGATGATCCTTGGTGTACCTGTTTGTTCAGTACTGTAACTGTATATCTATGTTATTGACACACCTAATGCTCACTGATAACAACGTACAATTGTTGCAACTGTTGTTTTATGTACTCTTCTATGCGATATCATTGTACACCTTAAGGTGGCTTGTAATTTCGATGATGGAGAACCAATAAAAATGTTAAAAACAAAAAACAAATATAAACTTAGCAAGTTGCTCTTGAAAGCCTTTGGGGTACATTATGACCCTTTTGTACCTAAAATGGTGTAAATGGGTACATAGGCCTCTTATCTCACAATGTAAACAAAAAGGCATATAAGTGCCAAACCACAAGAAGAGACAGTCTAGCCATGCTTCTGTCACCTTAATACATTAAAAAAAGGCCACTAAAGGTAAAATAAACTGTAAATGCACTAAATAAAATGGTACAGAATTATACAAAATAGACCAAATAATACATAATTAATTTAATGTAGACACTCTACGACTGAAGTAATTCCACAATGACATATAAAAAATAAATCACATATAATATATAGTGGTATCACACTTATATTGCTTTGAGAAACTCCATGCTCACAATAGAGGGTACAATTTCCCCTTCTGATATAGTAGAGAAGCAGTGTCCTATGCTGAAATTGGATTATAAAACGAAACATTTAATAGCAACTAATAGTTAAAAAGCACACATATAAAAAAATAAACGTAAGTGAGAAATCATAAGTGAGGGAACGTGAGTGACATAAACAAGTAAATAATAAAAAGAATGTAGAGACCTAAGTATTTAGGATGCACAAATGCTGGGTATAAGTTTATATGCTATTGAGGTATCCCATACTATGTTAACTTTGTAAAAAGGACACTGTTGCAATATAGTATCTATGTTATTGTAACAAATGAAGAGCAAAATCTGATTCCTATCCCAAGCAGAGAAACATTAGCAACAATTAGGTAAATATTGCCGAAACGAGTGTTTAGAGTGTCTGAAGAAAAAGTCTATATATTACATACTGTTTACTGCTGCAGTGATATATACACAATTCCTGATTATAAAAAGTAGTAGTGCTACCTAAATTAGGGGTCTACAGAGAAATAACTAAGCTAAACAGTTAGCAAATACAAGAGAGCAGAGAGAAACTAGTTTAACCCCTTAAGGACACATGGCATGTGTGACATGTCATGATTCCCTTTTATTCCAGAAGTTTGGTAAAAGGTAAATCTGTGCCTCCAAGGGCACCTATCAAGTTAAATAACTAGCCTAACTGCCTAACGAGTAGTCCTGTCTCCCATTATAGAAATAAGATATATTGTGTGCTGAAATCAGTCTCAGTCTGGAGTAGCTGTGCAGGAGACTAATAAGCTGAACGACCCAGCAGCCTAATAACAGATAAATCAGATAATATTGATAATGTCAGCATCTAGAGTAGAGATAATATAACAATGTAGGAAGCTGGAGGTATCAGGCAGAATGAGCCCTGACGCACATTTCACCGGTAAGCAGCTCTTCAAGGGAAAACGGAATCCCTGTTCACTCAGGTTTAAATATCGTGCTCTAAACCATGATAGGCGAATGGAATTATGACATCACGGACCAACTTGTGAAAGTGGAAGATGGCCGAGATCGTACAAAATTGTATGAATACTGTAAGAGAAGAATCGATGTGGAGAGTCCAAATGTCTGGAAAAAGTCATTAATTCCCAACAATTAGGATTATATGTCCAGTCACAATTTGGGTCTTGAAGTATATCAAGGAGGGAATAAGGTTGTAAAATACTGAAATCCAATCCCCAAACTATACGTTTTGATCGACTGAAATAAAATAAATTGAAAAAAATAATAATAATAAAAGGAAGGAGCAGAATAAGTACTGTATTGGTGTGTACTGATTAATATTGAATCCATAGAGAATAACATTCATTATAGAAGAAAAAGATAGCGAGAAATTGTAAAATAAAAGATAACATTTGTTTAAACATGCCAATGAGGAAAATATTTGTTTGCACTTATTGGTGTATGAAAGGAATGTAATTAAATTCCTCATTTAACCCTTGAGGAGTCAAAGTCTTGAAAGCATAAATCCATTGTGATTCCTTTGGAAGTAATTGTCTTTTGTAATTAGGGCAAAGTTTCTCAATTGCCTGGAACTTAAGGTTGCCTTGATACAAATTGGTGATGTGTCTGGTAACTGGTGTGGGTGTTACAGTATTGGTAATAGATCCCATATGTTGAAGGATCCTACGATGAAATTGTTGGAACGTCTTACCAATGTACTGTATACCGCAACTACATGTGATAAGGTAAATTACATGAGTGGTGCTACAGTTTACCAATGCATTTGTCTCAATTGTGATGTTTGACTGGGTGGATCTAGTTGATTTTGAAGGGGTAATGTATTGACAGGCCTTGCAATGGCCACATTTGTAAGTGCCTTTAGTTTGTGTTAACCAGTTAGGTTGGACGGAGTAGGTTCTAAATGGAGGTCCTTAAGATTTTTGGATCTCCGAGCTGTGACGGGTGGATAGGTGGGTAGTGATTTTTAAGAGTGGAATTGTGTAGCATTATGGGCCAGTGTTTAGTTAGAGTACGAGTCATGGTTGTCCAATCCACTGCACCTAGCAGTCAGGGAGTTTTGTTGAGTTCTTGTAGGTTTTAGATTTATTATTCTGTCAGTCTGACTAGCACATTGAAAAGCTTTCATTAGGATATCCCAATGCCTTGAAAAGTAGTTTTAAAAGTTGGCATTCTTAGTAGAAAGTCAAATCTTCCGAGCAGTTTCTCCTTGTCCGGAGATACTGCCCATGAAGTATAAAGACTTTAAGATTATACAGGCGATGACTCCCCCAATGGAGGAGGCTGTTAGTGGATGTTGATTTTCTAAACAGTTCTGTTTGAATGGAGCCTCCATTAGGAGAATATTGAGGTCTAAGAAGACAAGTTTGTGCTCGTCGATGACGTGAGTCACTTTTAGGTTCACATTATTGTCATTCAGTGTGGTGACGAACTGTTCAAATCATTGGACTGAACCAGTCCATAGGCGGAACATGTCATCAATATATCTTTACCATTTGAGGATATATCCATGGTACAGATTATATTGTGAGGCTTATTTTACACACTGCTCCCACCATCCCAAAAATAGATTTGCAGAAGTGGGGCCACAAGCCGTACCCGTGGCTGTGCAGGTAGCATGTAAGTAATAATTCCCATTAAATGTAAAATAATTATGGGTCAGTATAAATTCCAACAAAGCAAGAATGAAGGTGATTTGTGTATTGTCATAGGTAGAAGAGTCAAGGAAGAGTCGACAGGCTTGCCTTATGTGAAATGTTAGTGTAGAGGGAATCTCCATCAAGACTTGCAAGTAAAGTGTAAGGTGGTACCCAAAGTCCTTCTAGGGCTTGCAATGTGTCTTTACTGTTCTGTATATAAGATGGTAAATGTATTACAAAAGGATGTAGAATTTATTTAACAAATTTGCTTGCTCTTTCAGTTATGCAGTTATTGCCTAAGACAATTGGTCTACCTGGAGGGACCCTGATGTTTTTGCGCACTCATTGCAAACAGAAAAAGTGGCTATAGTGGGATTTGTGTGAGGCAATAGGTACCTGTATTCATCGGAATTGATAACCTGTTGTTGCAAGGCTTTGGATAGAAGATCATCCCATTACTTTATATAGTCCTCAGTAGGATCAAAAGGAAGGATACTGTAGCAGGATTGATTATTCAGATGTAACATGCACAAGTAAATGTAATTGTCCCTATTTAGTAAAACAATGTTTCCATCTTTATCGTCGGGTTTTATGATGACATTATCTAACTCTCTTTGCTCAATAAAAGTCAGATTGTTGGTCATGTGGGTTTCTCAATAGTGCTATTTTCCAGTTCACCTTTGGACATTTGGACAAAGAGGTCCACATGTGGTTTGTCTTTTAAATTCGATGTAGACCAACTTAGGGGTTTCAGGTTGGTTAAACGTTTAAAAGGATTCTTTTCCTCCAGTAAATCAGTGAGTGTTTTAGAAAATTGCTAATTTACATTATTTGTATTATTTACTTGTTTATGACACTCATGTTACCTCACTTATAATTTCTCACTCACAGGTTTATTTTGTTATATGTGAGTGTGCTTTTTTACTATCAATTACTAATTAACCCCTTCAGGACGGAGTCAATAGTGCACGTTCTGATCAAAATAAAACGTAAACAAAAACTGGAATTTGTGCTATATGTCTGTTCAACCGTAATTCACCGATGTCACATGCAGTGCACCCACACTTATTATATATCATTTTGTTCAGGAGAAACAGGGCTTTAATTTATCAATAACTATTCATATATGGAACATAATTTATTATGAATAAAATTAAAAAAAATGTGAGAAAATAAGATTTTTTTTTTTAAATTTGTATTTCCATCTGCCATGTTAGCTGTGAATGGCATAATACTGTTTTACTGCACAAAAATACACATATTTGTAATCAGCGATGTCTCACGAGTACAACAGTACCCCCCATTAACAGGTTTTATGGTGTTTTGGAAAGTTACAGGGTCAAATATAGAACGTCCATTTTCAAATTGAAATTTGCCAGATTAGTAATGTTACCTTTGAGACGGTGTGGTAGCCCAGGAATGAGAATTACCCCCATAATGGCATAGCATTTGAAAAAGTAGACAAGCCAAGGTATTGAAAGTGGGGTATGTTTAGTCTTTTTTAGTAGCCACTTAGTTACAAACACTGGCCGAAGTTAGCGTTCATATTTGTTTTTGTGTGAAAAAAGCAAAAAACAAATATTTGGCCAGTGTTTGTGACTAAGTGGCTACTAAGAAAGACTGGACATATCCCACTTGCAATACCTCGGGTTGTCTCCTTTTGTAAATGGTATGCCATCATGGGGGTAATTCTCATTCCTGGGCTACCATACGCTCTCAAAGGCAACATAACTAATCTGGCAAATTTCAATGTGAAAAAAAATTAAATGCAAGCCTTATATGTGACTCTCTAACTTTCCAAAACACCATAAAACCTGTACATGGGGGGTACTGTTGTTCTCGGGAGACTTCACTAAACACAAATATTAGTGTTTTAAAACAGTAAAACATATTACAACAATAATATAGTCCATAAAAGTGCCGTTCGTTTATAAAAAAAATGCAAAAAACGTCACTTTTACTTAAAATATCATCGTTGTAATACAATTTGCCAGCTTGAAACACTAATATTTGAGTTCAGCGAAGTCTCCTGAGTAAAACAGTACCCCCCCTGTACAGGTTTTATGGTGTCTTGGAGAGTTACAGGGTCAAATATAGGGTTTGCAAATTAAATTCTCTGCACTTTCTCCCTGTGTTGTCAGGCATGTCAATCAAATTTGAATTAATCAAATCACATAATTATGTTAAAAGATTACTTAAATATACATGTCGAATTTTAATATATATACATATATATGTATTTAAATTCTACGTGTATACTAATGTAATCTTTTATGTAATTAGATGTATTTATCTATCTATCTATATATATATATATTTGCGGTTATTTGTATTTTATATATAGATAGATATATATAGAATGTCATTCTAAGTGTATTTTGTTACCAATATATATATATTAATAACAAAATACAGTTAGAATGAAATTACATATGGATATATAATTTATATTAAATTTTGTTTCAATATTTTATTTATTTATTTATTTTATTTATTTATTATTTTAATTATACGTATATATATTTTTTTTAAAAAAAAACTTTTACAAACTAATAAAATCTGTCAACATTGAAGTTGCTGTTTAGTAGATAGGAGAGTGCGCTGGATCTTGTGTATTGTTTATTGTATAATATGGCCCCCAGCAGCACCCCATTTAAGCATGTTTAGGTGAGTGCAACCATCCCCCCATGTTTCCTATATATATTTGGGAGTCTAGCCAACTCCTTGGTTTTGCACCCCTCCCTGTTACAGGTGCCTCATCTCAGGTCCCTATTTAGCCTTGTACTGCAGAGAGCCTCAGATGGAATTTGTTCCCAAGTAAGTGTTTAATCTCATAAGAGCAGACATTAGACTGTGAGAGTAGGACCTGCCAAAGATGGGGTACATTGACGTTGTGGCAGGCTTATGCAATGTATGATCATATAATGTAACTAAATCCCCATTTTTTTGCCTAGATTAGGTGTTTTTTAAAAAAACTTTTACAAACTAATAAAATCTGTCAACATTGAAGTTGCTGTTTAGTAGATAGGAGAGTGCGCTGGATCTTGTGTATTGTTTATTATATATATATATATATATATATAATATATATGTAGATCTATTATATATATATAATATATATACATATTATATATATGTAATGTCATTCTAAGTGTATTTTAATACTAATATATATACTTATATTAGTATTAAAATACACTTTGTATGACGTTACATATATATAATATGTATATATATTATGTATATAATATATATACATATTATATATATATAAAAATACTTTTAATTTATTTTTACACATGTTTAATTTTTTTTTTTATTCTTCCTACCAGCAGGGGGACTGTCTGACATTTCAGACAGCCCCCCTGCTGGAAGATCCATAGCCAGCTATAGGGGGTCATGTGATCGCTCTTTGAGAGCGATCACATGGCCCCCGGGGGCCTCATTTGCCGTGGGAGGGCTGCCTGGGCTGTCAGGCAGCCCTCCAGAAGAGGATCGCGGCGGAGGTAAGTACCTCCTGGCTCCTGGGGCAGAAAGCGTTACGGCATTCCATGCCGCCGCAACGGCTTTAAAGCCCATTTAAAGCGCGACGGCATGAAACGCCGTAACGGCGTTAAGGGGTTAATTAAAAGTTAAATTTTACGATCCAATTTCAGCATAGGACAGTGCTTCTCCTCTCTTGTTTACATTTCTAAATCAGGGTTAACCCCTTCACTGCCCTACGATTGCCTCTTGATACATATTAGCTTCCAACTGTCTTATTAATTACAACTTCTGATATAGTAGTTCCGTTCGTCTTAACGGAACAGTAAGCCAGCCCATTTGACCATTTCCTTTTTGAGAGCCACACATACACATTTTCTACTAGTTACACACCTAATAAGCTTAAACATATCTTCCCTAAATGTACAATGAATACCTTGGAGGCATTCAGCTCAGGGTGCTTATTGTGGGTGGTGATTTTAATCTCCCGCTTGACCTGAGTTGGATTACTTATCAAGGACAAGTTAAACTTCTGCATTTAAATTAAATAGTATGTGCGTGACCTTAGCCAAGATTCATTTGTTTGACTGTTGGTAGGCACAGCACCCAGAAGAGAGGAACTTCACCTTTTTCTCAGCTGTACACCAAACTTACACCAGACTGGACTGCATTTCACGAGACAGGAACACTTATCTGACCTGAAAGACACTGTGATCGACAACATCACATTGTCCAGCCACCTCCCTGTCACAGTAAAGTTTTCCTCCTCTCTCATAAGGCCGTGCAAATGGAGCTTGTGGTTCAATGAGTCTATCTGATATGGAAGAACAAGAATTCAGGAACCGTGAACTGCCTTGAGTTGGCTCTACTTCATCAGAAGCCTGTTCACAGCAATTCAAAGCAGTTCACGGTTGAATCTGGGAGGAGAAAGTCAAGTCTCTACAATTTAGGTGTATTTTGAAACTGTAGCAGGAACTCAGACAAATATTGTTCAGGCCTCTTACCTTCTGCTTTCAGCCCTCTCAGAAAACCCTTTAGCGTTCGAACAAAACATTCTGCTTGACCATTAGTAGCAGGAAAATATGGTGCTATTTGATGATGCTGAATATTTTGTTTCTTGAGAAAAGCCTGAAATTGTCCAGAAACAAACTGTGGTCCATTATTTGAAGCAACCACTCTGGCAGGTCAAATGTTGCAAATTGTTTCTGTAATGCTTTAACAGTATCTTCTGTAATGGTCTGTGACATGAATACAACTTCTGGCCATTTAGAATGTGCATCTACCACAATCAAATACATTTTACTTTCCACTGTTCCAGCAAATAATATGTGAATTCTCTGACATGGTGATTGAGGCCAGGTCCAAGGTTGTAGAGCACAATGTGGCAAGTCATGCTGATGCTGTGCTTGTGCTTAACCAGTGGAAACTGAAGCATAACTGGCAATATCATCATCAATGGTTCTCCACCATACATGAGCTCTTGCCTTCTGCTTCATGCGGACTATGCCAGGATGACCTGCATGTAAAATGTCTAAAATCTGTTGTTGTAATACAAAAGGGATAACAACCCTTTCTCCCCAGATTAAACAGCCATCTTGAATTGATAACTCCTGTGCCCTTGTTTGGAATGACTTGAGATGTCTTTAGGGGCCAACTCTTGCATACAAAAGCAAGTATTTCCCTCAGAACAGAGTCCATGGCTAACTCCTGTGCAATTTCTATAGGCATCTGCATTAGAATGCAGGAGTTTGGACAATATTGTATCAGATACTGATAGGCCCCCAGAGTTAAGGCATACCTCTGAAGCCTTGCTGCTGTCATGATTGAGAAACCTTTCTGTGGGTTAAAAATTGTCAATAAAGGTTTACAGTCTGTAAGCAGTATATATATATATATATATATATATATATATATATATATATATATATAAATATATATATATATATATATATATATATATATATATATATATATATATATATATATAAAGATGGATTTTCTTTACTGCCAATACGATTGCCAGAGCCTCTTTATCTATTTGAGAATAGTTTTGTTGCAGCTGTGAGAGATCTACAGGCAAAAGCCACTGGCTTGTCTGTTCCATGAGACAGAACTGCCCCCAATCCATAAGGGGATGCATCCCAAGAAATGGAAACTGTCTTTTTCAAGTCGTAGCGTACTAGAAGACGTGAACAATGAACTAGTTATTTTTACATATGGAAAGCTGAAGCACATTCTACTGCCCAGCGCCATTGTCGTTTACTCTCTAGAAGACGATGTAAAGGGTACAGGACATGAGCTAATTTTGGCAAACACCTATTGTAATAATTAAGGAAAAGAGATAGGATCTTAGTTGTGTCACATTTTGTGGAGTTAGAGCATTGACCTTCTCATCGGTTGTATGCAGCCCCTGTTTGTCAATTACATTAGCACAAAATTCAAGATGATCCTGCATAAATTGGCATTTATCCAAATTCACCTTCAATCTATATTCAATAAGTCTTTCCAAAACTGCCTCTACATTCTGCTTATGTTCCTCCTCTGATTTATCTGTCACCAGTATGTCATCTAACAGGCACTGTGCCTCAGGAATTCCAGCTAACAGCTTGCCTATTGCTTGCTGACAGACAGCAGGTGCCGGTGAAATGCCAAAACCCATACTGTTCTACCTGAATAGCCCCTGATGGGTATTAATCGTAAGTAGTGGTCGACAATCTGGATATACAGATAACTGTAGACAGTGGTGTATTTTGGTTTTGTGCTGACTTAGGCAGGACTAAACCTGGGAACCCCCTAATTTAAATTTGCCCAACCCCACCCCTTCCTGATTAAGAACCCACCCCTTCCTCTTTAGACTCCACCTTTTCCTATTCCTTTTAAAGGGATACTATAGTGCCAGGAAAGTTTCCCAGCACTATAGTGCCCCCCGCCCTCCTGTTCTCCTCCCCCCCACTCGGCACTGAAGGGGTAAAACTCCTTCAGTCACTTACCTGAATCCATTGCCGATGTCCCTCAGCACTGGGTCAGGCTCCTCCACCATGCTTACATTAGGCTTTACATTAGGCAGACGCTGGATGTCATCATGCACAGCGTGAGGACATCCAGCATCAGTTAGGCGACTTTTGGTCACCTAACCACCTGGAAGGAGTTAAACCCTAAAGGTAATTATTGCAGTTTCTGAGAAACTCCAATAATTAAACTTGCAGGTTTAAGGGGAGTGGGACACTGCACCCAGACCACTTCAATGAGCTGAAGTGGTCTGGATGCCTACAGTGTCCCTTTAAGCACATACTCTGACAGGCACACACACATTGACTGACAAACACACACTGACAGATACACACTGACAGTCACACACACTCAATGACAAACACACAGACATCACTGACAGACACAGACTCACTGATCTGACACACACTCATTCATTAACAGACACACACATGCACACACACTGACAGACATACAAACACTGACAGACACTCATTGAAAGACAAACACTGACAGTCACACACAGACTCAATGACAAACAGACTCTCGCTAATTTGACAGACACTCATAAACACACAGACACACACACACACACCCATACACTCACATGCACACTCACAGACTCACACACACACACACACACACACACACACACACACACACACACACACACTCACAGACAGACACACATACACTCACAGTCACACACACACAGATACACTCACACTCAAATACACTCATACACACACACATTCACAGACACACTGCTCTGTGCTCTCCCAGGTCTGCTCCCTCGCGCCTTGTGGGCCATCTGCTGATGCCGGGAGCCGGTATTACATCATCAGCAAATGGCGCGAGAGGGAGCAGAGCAGAGAGAGCATAGCTCCCCTGCCGCCTTTGATTCTAACACAGCTGCACGCTGGGGGGTCCATAAGGTGGCTTGCTGGCCACCTTATAGACCCCCATGACAGGGGGAAACCCCCGGGGATGCCCGAGTGGGCGTTTGGGGTGTCAATTTTTGCCAACCCCTGGTTAGTGCCGCCCAAGGAAAATGCCTAGTTTGCCTTGGGCTAAATACAGCACTGACTGTAGGTATGCATTTTTAACTAAATTTTGCTGAATTGAATTGCTAGGGAAGGGATACTTAGCTATTTTAAGCTGTGTGTTAAGAGCCCTGCGGAAATCCCCACAAATACGTATCGCACCATTTTGTTTTCTCACAGAAACCATGGCCACTCACTATTGCAAACCTGGAGAAATGCAAGCTATTGTGACACCAGATATGAGTGAGTGGTGGCACTGGGCAGGCCCTGAAACGCACACTAGTGAAGGAAACTGACTGCTATGATATCACAGTCCAAAAAGTTTTTTTTTTGTTAAATGCAAGCTATTGTGACGCCAGATATGAGTGGTGGCACTGGGCAAGTGGGCACAGTATACGCTGTGAGCCTGACACACACACTGGCAGACAACTAACTGCTATTCAATCTATTACAGTCAAAAATTAATTTTTTTTAAAAATGTACACTACTGTTACACCATATATGAGCTGCACTGGTGTGACACTGTGCCCTGGCAGGCCCTGAAACGCATACGCGTGAAGGAAACTGACTGCTATTATATTACAGTCAAAGTTTTGTTTGTTTTACATGCAAGCTATTGTGACACCAGATATGAATGAGTGGTGGCACTGGGCAGGCCCTGAAACGCACATTCGTGAAGGAAACTGACTGCTATTATATTACAGTCCAAAAAGTTTTTGGGTTTTTTTACATGCAAGCTATTGTGACACCAGATATGAGTGAGTGGTGGCACTGGGCAGGCCCTGAAACGCACATTCATGAAGGAAACTGACTGCTATTATATGACAGTCCAAAAAGTTTTTTTTGGTTAAATGCAAGCTATTGTGACACCGGTGAGTGAGTGGTGGCACTGGGCAGGCCCTGAAACGCACACTAGTGAAGGAACTAACTGCTATTATATGACAGTCCCAAAAGTTTTTTTTTGTTAAATGCAAGCTACTGTGACACCAGTGAGTAAGTGGTGGCACTGGGCAAGTGGGCACAGTATATGCTGTGAGCCTGACACACACAGGCTGGCAGGCGGGCAACTGCAAATACATTACACAGAAAAAATAAAAGCAGACTGATGTTCTAGCCCTAAAAAGTACTTTTTGCGGTGCTGTCCTTACATCAGAACTGTAGTGGACACTGAATGCACTAGCCTAGCTATCAATTTTCCTATCAAATCAGCAGAAGCTACACTGTCCCTCCTCTCACTAAGAATGCAGCTTCACAATGAATGTAAAATGGATGCTGTCCAGGAGGTGGGAGGGCCTGGGAGGGAGGGTCTGCTGCTGATTGACTGGAATGTGTCTGCTGACTGTGAGGTACAGGGTCAAAGTTTACTCAATGATGACGAATAGGGGGCAGACCGAACAGCGTTCTCCGTCCGTGGCGAACGCGAACAAGCGATGTTCGCCAGGAACTATTCGCCAGCGAACAGTTCGGGACATCACTATTCAGTGTATGATACCTGACTAAGTAAACATCCACCATGACCTAAGTATAGTCAGCTATTCAACCTAAAGCAAGGTTTATCCTGCAAAGATAGGAGAGTAAATAAGTAATGGCTTTGGTATAAACAATTGACAGATGAACACACAGTATCTCCTCTCCCCCCCCCCCTTTATAGATTTCCTCCTCCCCCTCTTCCACTCACTTTCTTTACTCTTTCCCCCCTTATTAATGGATAAAAAGACAATTATGTAATACCGTGTGATGATCCTTGGTGTACCTGTTTGTTCAGTACTGTAACTGTATATCTATGTTATTGACACAACTAATGCTCACTGATAACAACGTACAATTGTTGCAACTGTTGTTTTATGTACTCTTCTATGCGATATCATTGTACACCTTAAGGTGGCTTGTAATTTTGATGATGGAGATCCAATAAAAATGTTAAAAAACAAATATAAACTTAGCAAGTTGCTCTTGAAAGCCTTTGGGGTACATTATGACCTTTTTGTACCTAAAATGGTGTAAATGGGTACATAGGCCTCTTATCTCACAATGTAAACAAAAAGACATATAAGTGCCAAACCACAAGAAGAGACAGTCTAGCCATGCTTCGGTCACCTTAATACATTAAAAATGGCCACTAAAGGTAAAATAAACTGTAAATGCACTAAATAAAATGGTACAGAATTATACAAAATAGTCCAAATAATACATAATTAATTTAATGTAGACACTCTACGACTGAAGTAATTCCACAATGGCATATGAAAAATAAATCACATATAATATATAGTGGTTTCACACTTATATTGCTTTGAGAAACTCCATGCTCACAATAGAGGGTACAATTTCCCCTTCTGATATAGTAGAGAAGCAGTGTCCTATGCTGAAATTGGATTATAAAACGAAACATTTAATAGCAACTAATAGTTAAAAAGCACACATATAAAAAAATAAACGTAAGTGAGAAATTATAAGTGAGGGAATGTGAGTGACATAAACGAGTAAATAATAAAAAGAATGTAGAGACCTAAGTATTTAGGATGCACAAATGCTGGGTATAAGCTTATATGCTATTGAGGTATCCCATACTATGTTAATTTTGTAAAAAGGACACTGTTGCAATATAGTATCTATGTTATTGTAACAAATGAAGAGCAAAATCTGATTCCTATCCCAAGCAGAGAAACATTAGCAACAATTAGGTAAATATCGCCGAAACTAGTGTTTAGAGTGTCTGAAGAAAAAGTCTATATATTACATACTGTTTACTGCTGCAGTGATATATACACAATTCCTGATTATAAAAAGTAGTAGTGCTACCTAAATTAGGGGTCTACAGAGAAATAACTAAGCTAAACAGTTAGCAAATACAAGAGAGCAGAGAGAAACTAGTTTAACCCCTTAAGGACACATGGCATGTGTGACATGTCTTGATTCCCTTTTATTCCAGAAGTTTGGTAAAAGGTAAATCTGTGCCTCCAAGGGCACCTATCAAGTTAAATAACTAGCCTAACTGCCTAACGAGTAGTCCTGTCTACCGTTATAGAAATAAGATCTATTGTGTGCTGAAATCAGTCTCAGTCTGGAGTAGCTGTGCAGGAGACTAATAAGCTGAACGACCCAGCAGCCTAACAACAGAGAAATCAGATAATATTGATAATGTCAGCATCTAGAATAGAGATAATATAACAATGTAGGAAGCTGGAGGTATCAGGCAGAATGAGCCCTGACGCACATTTCACCGGTAAGCAGCTCTTCAAGGGAAAACGGAATCCCTGTTCACTCAGGTTTAAATATCGTGCTCTAAACCATGATAGGCGAATGGAATTATGACATCACGGACCAACTTGTGAAAGTGGAAGATGGCGAGATCGTACAAAATTGTATGAATACTGTAAGAGAAGAATCGATGTGGAGAGTCCAAATGTCTGGAAAAAGTCATTAATTCCCAACAATTAGGATTATATGTCCAGTCACAATTTGGGTCTTGAAGTATATCAAGGAGGGAATAAGGTTGTAAAATACTGAAATCCAATCCCCAAACTATACGTTTTGATCGACTGAAATAAAATAAATTGAAAAAAATAATAATAATAAAAGGAAGGAGCAGAATAAGTACTGTATTGGTGTGTACTGATTAATATTGAATCCATAGAGAATAACATTCATTATAGAAGAAAAAGATAGCGAGAAATTGTAAAATAAAAGATAAAATTAGTTTAAACATGCCAATGAGGAAAATATTTGTTTGCACTTATTGGTGTATGAAAGGAATGTAATTAAATTCCTCATTTAACCCTTGAGGAGTCAAAGTCTTGAAAGCATAAATCCATTGTGATTCCTTTGGAAGTAATTGTCTTTTGTAATTAGGGCAAAGTTTCTCAATTGCCTGGAACTTAAGGTTGCCTTGATACAAATTGGTGATGTGTCTGGTAACTGGTGTGGGTGTTACAGTATTGGTAATAGATCCCATATGTTGAAGGATCCTACGATGAAATTGTTGGAACGTCTTACCAATGTACTGTATACCGCAACTACATGTGATAAGGTAAATTACATGAGTGGTGCTACAGTTTACCAATGCATTTGTCTCAATTGTGATGTTTGACTGGGTGGATCTAGTTGATTTTGAAGGGGTAATGTATTGACAGGCCTTGCAATGGCCACATTTGTAAGTGCCTTTAGTTTGTGTTAACCAGTTAGGTTGGACGGAGTAGGTTCTAAATGGAGGTCCTTAAGATTTTTGGATCTCCGAGCTGTGACGGGTGGATAGGTGGGTAGTGATTTTTAGGAGTGGAATTGTGTAGCATTATGGGCCAGTGTTTAGTTAGAGTACGAGTCATGGTTGTCCAATCCACTGCACCTAGCAGTCAGGGAGTTTTGTTGAGTTCTTGTAGGTTTTAGATTTATTACTCTGTCAGTCTGACTAGCACATTGAAAAGCTTTCATTAGGATATCCCAATGCCTTGAAAAGTAGTTTTAAAAGTTGGCATTCTTAGTAGAAAGTCAAATCTTCCGAGCAGTTTCTCCTTGTCCGGAGATACTGCCCATGAAGTATAAAGACTTTAAGATTATACAGGCGATGACTCCCCCAATGGAGGAGGCTGTTAGTGGATGTTGATTTTTTAAACAGTTCTGTTTGAATGGAGCCTCCATTAGGAGAATATTGAGGTCTAAGAAGACAAGTTTGTGCTCGTCGATGACGTGAGTCACTTTTAGGTTCACATTATTGTCATTCAGTGTGGTGACGAACTGTTCAAATCATTGGACTGAACCAGTCCATAGGCGGAACATGTCATCAATATATCTTTACCATTTGAGGATATATCCATGGTACAGATTATATTGTGAGGCTTATTTTACACACTGCTCCCACCATCCCAAAAATAGATTTGCAGAAGTGGGGCCACAAGCCGTACCCGTGGCTGTGCAGGTAGCATGTAAGTAATAATTCCCATTAAATGTAAAATAATTATGGGTCAGTATAAATTCCAACAAAGCAAGAATGAAGGTGATTTGTGTATTGTCATAGGTAGAAGAGTCAAGGAAGAGTCGACAGGCTTGCCTTATGTGAAATGTTAGTGTAGAGGGAATCTCCATCAAGACTTGCAAGTAAAGTGTAAGGTGGTACCCAAAGTCCTTCTAGGGCTAGCAATGTGTCTTTACTGTTCTGTATATAAGATGGTAAATGTATTACAAAAGGATGTAGAATTTATTTAACAAATTTGCTTGCTCTTTCAGTTATGCAGTTATTGCCTAAGACAATTGGTCTACCTGGAGGGACCCTGATGTTTTTGCGCACTCATTGCAAACAGAAAAAGTGGCTATAGTGGGATTTGTGTGAGGCAATAGGTACCTGTATTCATCGGAATTGATAACCTGTTGTTGCAAGGCTTTGGATAGAAGATCATCCCATTACTTTATATAGTCCTCAGTAGTATCAAAAGGAAGGATACTGTAGCAGGATTGATTATTCAGATGTAACATGCACAAGTCAATGTAATTGTCCCTATTTAGTAAAACAATGTTTCCATCTTTATCGTCGGGTTTTATGATGACATTATCTAACTCTCTTTGCATAATAAAAGTCAGATTGTTGGTCATGTGGGTTTCTCAATAGTGCTATTTTCCAGTTCACCTTTGGACATTTGGACAAAGAGGTCCACATGTGGTTTGTCTTTTAAATTCGATGTAGACCAACTTAGGGGTTTCAGGTTGGTTAAACGTTTAAAAGGATTCTTTTCCTCCAGTAAATCAGTGAGTGTTTTAGAAAATTGCTAATTTACATTATTTGTATTATTTACTTGTTTATGACACTCATGTTACCTCACTTATAATTTCTCACTCACAGGTTTATTTTGTTATATGTGAGTGTGCTTTTTTACTATCAATTACTAATTAACCCCTTCAGGACGGAGTCAATAGTGCACGTTCTGATCAAAATAAAACGTAAACAAAAACTGGAATTTGCGCTATATGTCTGTTCAACCGTAATTCACCGATGTCACATGCAGTGCACCCACACTTATTATATATCATTTTGTTCAGGAGAAACAGGGCTTTAATTTATCAATAACTATTCATATATGGAACATAATTTATTATGAATAAAATTAAAAAAAATGTGAGAAAATAAGATTTTTTTTTTTAAATTTGTATTTCCATCTGCCATGTTAGCTGTGAATGGCATAATACTGTTTTACTGCACAAAAATACACATATTTGTAATCAGCGATGTCTCACGAGTACAACAGTACCCCCCATTAACAGGTTTTATGGTGTTTTGGAAAGTTACAGGGTCAAATATAGAACGTTCCATTTTCAAATTGAAATTTGCCAGATTAGTAATGTTACCTTTGAGACGGTGTGGTAGCCCAGGAATGAGAATTACCCCCATAATGGCATAGCATTTGAAAAAGTAGACAAGCCAAGGTATTGAAAGTGGGGTATGTTTAGTCTTTTTTAGTAGCCACTTAGTTACAAACACTGGCCGAAGTTAGCGTTCATATTTGTTTTTGTGTGAAAAAAGCAAAAAACAAATATTTGGCCAGTGTTTGTGACTAAGTGGCTACTAAGAAAGACTGGACATATCCCACTTGCAATACCTCGGGTTGTCTCCTTTTGTAAATGGTATGCCATCATGGGGGTAATTCTCATTCCTGGGCTACCATACGCTCTCAAAGGCAACATAACTAATCTGGCAAATTTCAATGTGAAAAAAAATTAAATGCAAGCCTTATATGTGACTCTCTAACTTTCCAAAACACCATAAAACCTGTACATGGGGGGTACTGTTGTTCTCGGGAGACTTCACTAAACACAAATATTAGTGTTTTAAAACAGTAAAACATATTACAACAATAATATAGTCCATAAAAGTGCCGTTCGTTTATAAAAAAAATGCAAAAAACGTCACTTTTACTTAAAATATCATCGTTGTAATACAATTTGCCAGCTTGAAACACTAATATTTGAGTTCAGCGAAGTCTCCTGAGTAAAACAGTACCCCCCCTGTACAGGTTTTATGGTGTCTTGGAGAGTTACAGGGTCAAATATAGGGTTTGCAAATTAAATTCTCTGCACTTTCTCCCTGTGTTGTCAGGCATGTCAATCAAATTTGAATTAATCAAATCACATAATTATGTTAAAAGATTACTTAAATATACATGTCGAATTTTAATATATATACATATATATGTATTTAAATTCTACGTGTATACTAATGTAATCTTTTATGTAATTAGATGTATTTATCTATCTATCTATATATATATATATTTGCGGTTATTTGTATTTTATATATAGATAGATATATATAGAATGTCATTCTAAGTGTATTTTGTTACCAATATATATATATTAATAACAAAATACAGTTAGAATGAAATTACATATGGATATATAATTTATATTAAATTTTGTTTCAATATTTTATTTATTTATTTATTTTATTTATTTATTATTTTAATTATACGTATATATATTTTTTAAAAAAAAAAACTTTTACAAACTAATAAAATCTGTCAACATTGAAGTTGCTGTTTAGTAGATAGGAGAGTGCGCTGGATCTTGTGTATTGTTTATTGTATAATATGGCCCCCAGCAGCACCCCATTTAAGCATGTTTAGGTGAGTGCAACCATCCCCCCATGTTTCCTATATATATTTGGGAGTCTAGCCAACTCCTTGGTTTTGCACCCCTCCCTGTTACAGGTGCCTCATCTCAGGTCCCTATTTAGCCTTGTACTGCAGAGAGCCTCAGATGGAATTTGTTCCCAAGTAAGTGTTTAATCTCATAAGAGCAGACATTAGACTGTGAGAGTAGGACCTGCCAAAGATGGGGTACATTGACGTTGTGGCAGGCTTATGCAATGTATGATCATATAATGTAACTAAATCCCCATTTTTTTGCCTAGATTAGGTGTTTTTTAAAAAAACTTTTACAAACTAATAAAATCTGTCAACATTGAAGTTGCTGTTTAGTAGATAGGAGAGTGCGCTGGATCTTGTGTATTGTTTATTATATATATATATATATATATATAATATATATGTAGATCTATTATATATATATAATATATATACATATTATATATATGTAATGTCATTCTAAGTGTATTTTAATACTAATATATATACTTATATTAGTATTAAAATACACTTTGTATGACGTTACATATATATAATATGTATATATATTATGTATATAATATATATACATATTATATATATATAAAAATACTTTTAATTTATTTTTACACATGTTTAATTTTTTTTTTTATTCTTCCTACCAGCAGGGGGACTGTCTGACATTTCAGACAGCCCCCCTGCTGGAAGATCCATAGCCAGCTATAGGGGGTCATGTGATCGCTCTTTGAGAGCGATCACATGGCCCCCGGGGGCCTCATTTGCCGTGGGAGGGCTGCCTGGGCTGTCAGGCAGCCCTCCAGAAGAGGATCGCGGCAGAGGTAAGTACCTCCTGGCTCCTGGGGCAGAAAGCGTTACGGCATTCCATGCCGCCGCAACGGCTTTAAAGCCCATTTAAAGCGCGACGGCATGAAACGCCGTAACGGCGTTAAGGGGTTAATTAAAAGTTACATTTTACGATCCAATTTCAGCATAGGACAGTGCTTCTCCTCTCTTGTTTACATTTCTAAATCAGGGTTAACCCCTTCACTGCCCTACGATTGCCTCTTGATACATATTAGCTTCCAACTGTCTTATTAATTACAACTTCTGATATAGTAGTTCCGTTCGTCTTAACGGAACAGTAAGCCAGCCCATTTGACCATTTCCTTTTTGAGAGCCACACATACACATTTTCTACTAGTTACACACCTAATAAGCTTAAACATATCTTCCCTAAATGTACAATGAATACCTTGGAGGCATTCAGCTCAGGGTGCTTATTGTGGGTGGTGATTTTAATCTCCCGCTTGACCTGAGTTGGATTACTTATCAAGGACAAGTTAAACTTCTGCATTTAAATTAAATAGTATGTGCGTGACCTTAGCCAAGATTCATTTGTTTGACTGTTGGTAGGCACAGCACCCAGAAGAGAGGAACTTCACCTTTTTCTCAGCTGTACAACAAACTTACACCAGACTGGACTGCATTTCACGAGACAGGAACACTTATCTGACCTGAAAGACACTGTGATCGACAACATCACATTGTCCAGCCACCTCCCTGTCACAGTAAAGTTTTCCTCCTCTCTCATAAGGCCGTGCAAATGGAGCTTGTGGTTCAATGAGTCTATCTGATATGGAAGAACAAGAATCCAGGAACCGTGAACTGCCTTGAGTTGGTTCTACTTCATCAGAAGCCTGTTCACAGCAATTCAAAGCAGTTCACGGTTGAATCTGGGAGGAGAAAGTCAAGTCTCTACAATTTAGGTGTATTTTGAAACTGTAGCAGGAACTCAGACAAATATTGTTCAGGCCTCTTACCTTCTGCTTTCAGCCCTCTCAGAAAACCCTTTAGCGTTCGAACAAAACATTCTGCTTGACCATTAGTAGCAGGAAAATATGGTGCTATTTGATGATGCTGAATATTTTGTTTCTTGAGAAAAGCCTGAAATTGTCCAGAAACAAACTGTGGTCCATTATTTGAAGCAACCACTCTGGCAGGTCAAATGTTGCAAATTGTTTCTGTAATGCTTTAACAGTATCTTCTGTAATGGTCTGTGACATGAATACAACTTCTGGCCATTTAGAATGTGCATCTACCACAATCAAATACATTTTACTTTCCACTGTTCCAGCAAATAATATGTGAATTCTCTGACATGGTGATTGAGGCCAGGTCCAAGGTTGTAGAGCACAATGTGGCAAGTCATGCTGAAGCTGTGCTTGTGCTTAACCAGTGGAAACTGAAGCATAACTGGCAATATCATCATCAATGGTTCTCCACCATACATGAGCTCTTGCCTTCTGCTTCATGCGGACTATGCCAGGATGACCTGCATGTAAAATGTCTAAAATCTGTTGTTGTAATACAAAAGGGATAACAACCCTTTCTCCCCAGATTAAACAGCCATCTTGAATTGATAACTCCTGTGCCCTTGTTTGGAATGACTTGAGATGTCTTTAGGGGCCAACCCTTGCATACAAAAGCAAGTATTTCCCTCAGAACAGAGTCCATGGCTAACTCCTGTGCAATTTCTATAGGCATCTGCATTAGAATGCAGGAGTTTGGACAATATTGTATCAGATACTGATAGGCCCCCAGAGTTAAGGCATACCTCTGAAGCCTTGCTGCTGTCATGATTGAGAAACCTTTCTGTGGGTTAAAAATTGTCAATAAAGGTTTACAGTCTGTAAGCAGTATATATATATATATATATATATATATATATATATATAGATGGATTTTCTTTACTGCCAATACGATTGCCAGAGCCTCTTTATCTATTTGAGAATAGTTTTGTTGCAGCTGTGAGAGATCTACAGGCAAAAGCCACTGGCTTGTCTGTTCCATGAGACAGAACTGCCCCCAATCCATAAGGGGATGTATCCCAAGAAATGGAAACTATCTTTTTCAAGTCGTAGCGTACTAGAAGACGTGAACAATGAACTAGTTATTTTTACATATGGAAAGCTGAAGCACATTCTACTGCCCAGCGCCATTGTCGTTTACTCTCTAGAAGACGATGTAAAGGGTACAGGACATGAGCTAATTTTGGCAAACACCTATTGTAATAATTAAGGAAAAGAGATAGGATCTTAGTTGTGTCACATTTTGTGGAGTTAGAGCATTGACCTTCTCATCGGTTGTATGCAGCCCCTGTTTGTCAATTACATTAGCACAAAATTCAAGATGATCCTGCATAAATTGGCATTTATCCAAATTCACCTTCAATCTATATTCAATAAGTCTTTCCAAAACTGCCTCTACATTCTGCTTATGTTCCTCCTCTGATTTATCTGTCACCAGTATGTCATCTAACAGGCACTGTGCCTCAGGAATTCCAGCTAACAGCTTGCCTATTGCTTGCTGACAGACAGCAGGTGCCGGTGAAATGCCAAAACCCATACTGTTCTACCTGAATAGCCCCTGATGGGTATTAATCGTAAGTAGTGGTCGACAATCTGGATATACAGATAACTGTAGACAGTGGTGTATTTTGGTTTTGTGCTGACTTAGGCAGGACTAAACCTGGGAACCCCCTAATTTAAATTTGCCCAACCCCACCCCTTCCTGATTAAGAACCCACCCCTTCCTCTTTAGACTCCACCTTTTCCTATTCCTTTTAAAGGGATACTATAGTGCCAGGAAAGTTTCCCAGCACTATAGTGCCCCCCGCCCTCCTGTTCTCCTCCCCCCAACTCGGCACTGAAGGGGTAAAACTCCTTCAATCACTTACCTGAATCCATTGCCGATGTCCCTCAGCACTGGGTCAGGCTCCTCCACCATGCTTACATTAGGCTTTACATTAGGCAGACGCTGGATGTCATCATGCACAGCGTGAGGACATCCAGCATCAGTTAGGCGACTTTTGGTCACCTAACCACCTGGAAGGAGTTAAACCCTAAAGGTAATTATTGCAGTTTCTGAGAAACTCCAATAATTAAACTTGCAGGTTTAAGGGGAGTGGGACACTGCACCCAGACCACTTCAATGAGCTGAAGTGGTCTGGATGCCTACAGTGTCCCTTTAAGCACACACTCTGACAGGCACACACACATTGACTGACAAACACACACTGACAGATACACACTGACAGTCACACACACTCAATGACAAACACACAGACATCACTGACAGACACAGACTCACTGATCTGACACACACTCATTCATTAACAGACACACACATGCACACACACTGACAGACATACAAACACTGACAGACACTCATTGAAAGACAAACACTGACAGTCACACACAGACTCAATGACAAACAGACTCTCGCTAATTTGACAGACACTCATAAACACACAGACACACACACACACACCCATACACTCACATGCACACTCACAGACTCACACACACACACACACACACACACACACACTCACAGACAGACACACATACACTCACAGTCACACACACACAGATACACTCACACTCAAATACACTCATACACACACACATTCACAGACACACTGCTCTGTGCTCTCCCAGGTCTGCTCCCTCGCGCCTTGTGGGCCATCTGCTGATGCCGGGAGCCGGTATTACATCATCAGCAAATGGCGCGAGAGGGAGCAGAGCAGAGAGAGCATAGCTCCCCTGCCGCCTTTGATTCTAACACAGCTGCACGCTGGGGGGTCCATAAGGTGGCTTGCTGGCCACCTTATAGACCCCCATGACAGGGGGAAACCCCCGGGGATGCCCGAGTGGGCGTTTGGGGTGTCAATTTTTGCCAACCCCTGGTTAGTGCCGCCCAAGGAAAATGCCTAGTTTGCCTTGGGCTAAATACAGCACTGACTGTAGGTATGCATTTTTAACTAAATTTTGCTGAATTGAATTGCTAGGGAAGGGATACTTAGCTATTTTAAGCTGTGTGTTAAGAGCCCTGCGGAAATCCCCACAAATACGTATCGCACCATTTTGTTTTCTCACAGAAACCATGGCCACTCACTATTGCAAACCTGGAGAAATGCAAGCTATTGTGACACCAGATATGAGTGAGTGGTGGCACTGGGCAGGCCCTGAAACGCACACTAGTGAAGGAAACTGACTGCTATGATATCACAGTCCAAAAAGTTTTTTTTTTGTTAAATGCAAGCTATTGTGACGCCAGATATGAGTGGTGGCACTGGGCAAGTGGGCACAGTATACGCTGTGAGCCTGACACACACACTGGCAGACAACTAACTGCTATTCAATCTATTACAGTCAAAAATTAATTTTTTTTAAAAATGTACACTACTGTTACACCATATATGAGCTGCACTGGTGTGACACTGTGCCCTGGCAGGCCCTGAAACGCATACGCGTGAAGGAAACTGACTGCTATTATATTACAGTCAAAGTTTTGTTTGTTTTACATGCAAGCTATTGTGACACCAGATATGAATGAGTGGTGGCACTGGGCAGGCCCTGAAACGCACATTCGTGAAGGAAACTGACTGCTATTATATTACAGTCCAAAAAGTTTTTGGGTTTTTTTACATGCAAGCTATTGTGACACCAGATATGAGTGAGTGGTGGCACTGGGCAGGCCCTGAAACGCACATTCATGAAGGAAACTGACTGCTATTATATGACAGTCCAAAAAGTTTTTTTTGGTTAAATGCAAGCTATTGTGACACCGGTGAGTGAGTGGTGGCACTGGGCAGGCCCTGAAACGCACACTAGTGAAGGAACTAACTGCTATTATATGACAGTCCCAAAAGTTTTTTTTTGTTAAATGCAAGCTACTGTGACACCAGTGAGTAAGTGGTGGCACTGGGCAAGTGGGCACAGTATATGCTGTGAGCCTGACACACACAGGCTGGCAGGCGGGCAACTGCAAATACATTACACAGAAAAAATAAAAGCAGACTGATGTTCTAGCCCTAAAAAGTACTTTTTGCGGTGCTGTCCTTACATCAGAACTGTAGTGGACACTGAATGCACTAGCCTAGCTATCAATTTTCCTATCAAATCAGCAGAAGCTACACTGTCCCTCCTCTCACTAAGAATGCAGCTTCACAATGAATGTAAAATGGATGCTGTCCAGGAGGTGGGAGGGCCTGGGAGGGAGGGTCTGCTGCTGATTGACTGGAATGTGTCTGCTGACTGTGAGGTACAGGGTCAAAGTTTACTCAATGATGACGAATAGGGGGCAGACCGAACAGCGTTCTCCGTCCGTGGCGAACGCGAACAAGCGATGTTCGCCAGGAACTATTCGCCAGCGAACAGTTCGGGACATCACTATTCAGTGTATGATACCTGACTAAGTAAACATCCACCATGACCTAAGTATAGTCAGCTATTCAACCTAAAGCAAGGTTTATCCTGCAAAGATAGGAGAGTAAATAAGTAATGGCTTTGGTATAAACAATTGACAGATGAACACACAGTATCTCCTCTCCCCCCCCCCCTTTATAGATTTCCTCCTCCCCCTCTTCCACTCACTTTCTTTACTCTTTCCCCCCTTATTAATGGATAAAAAGACAATTATGTAATACCGTGTGATGATCCTTGGTGTACCTGTTTGTTCAGTACTGTAACTGTATATCTATGTTATTGACACAACTAATGCTCACTGATAACAACGTACAATTGTTGCAACTGTTGTTTTATGTACTCTTCTATGCGATATCATTGTACACCTTAAGGTGGCTTGTAATTTTGATGATGGAGATCCAATAAAAATGTTAAAAAACAAATATAAACTTAGCAAGTTGCTCTTGAAAGCCTTTGGGGTACATTATGACCTTTTTGTACCTAAAATGGTGTAAATGGGTACATAGGCCTCTTATCTCACAATGTAAACAAAAAGACATATAAGTGCCAAACCACAAGAAGAGACAGTCTAGCCATGCTTCGGTCACCTTAATACATTAAAAATGGCCACTAAAGGTAAAATAAACTGTAAATGCACTAAATAAAATGGTACAGAATTATACAAAATAGTCCAAATAATACATAATTAATTTAATGTAGACACTCTACGACTGAAGTAATTCCACAATGGCATATGAAAAATAAATCACATATAATATATAGTGGTTTCACACTTATATTGCTTTGAGAAACTCCATGCTCACAATAGAGGGTACAATTTCCCCTTCTGATATAGTAGAGAAGCAGTGTCCTATGCTGAAATTGGATTATAAAACGAAACATTTAATAGCAACTAATAGTTAAAAAGCACACATATAAAAAAATAAACGTAAGTGAGAAATTATAAGTGAGGGAATGTGAGTGACATAAACGAGTAAATAATAAAAAGAATGTAGAGACCTAAGTATTTAGGATGCACAAATGCTGGGTATAAGCTTATATGCTATTGAGGTATCCCATACTATGTTAATTTTGTAAAAAGGACACTGTTGCAATATAGTATCTATGTTATTGTAACAAATGAAGAGCAAAATCTGATTCCTATCCCAAGCAGAGAAACATTAGCAACAATTAGGTAAATATCGCCGAAACTAGTGTTTAGAGTGTCTGAAGAAAAAGTCTATATATTACATACTGTTTACTGCTGCAGTGATATATACACAATTCCTGATTATAAAAAGTAGTAGTGCTACCTAAATTAGGGGTCTACAGAGAAATAACTAAGCTAAACAGTTAGCAAATACAAGAGAGCAGAGAGAAACTAGTTTAACCCCTTAAGGACACATGGCATGTGTGACATGTCTTGATTCCCTTTTATTCCAGAAGTTTGGTAAAAGGTAAATCTGTGCCTCCAAGGGCACCTATCAAGTTAAATAACTAGCCTAACTGCCTAACGAGTAGTCCTGTCTACCGTTATAGAAATAAGATCTATTGTGTGCTGAAATCAGTCTCAGTCTGGAGTAGCTGTGCAGGAGACTAATAAGCTGAACGACCCAGCAGCCTAACAACAGAGAAATCAGATAATATTGATAATGTCAGCATCTAGAATAGAGATAATATAACAATGTAGGAAGCTGGAGGTATCAGGCAGAATGAGCCCTGACGCACATTTCACCGGTAAGCAGCTCTTCAAGGGAAAACGGAATCCCTGTTCACTCAGGTTTAAATATCGTGCTCTAAACCATGATAGGCGAATGGAATTATGACATCACGGACCAACTTGTGAAAGTGGAAGATGGCGAGATCGTACAAAATTGTATGAATACTGTAAGAGAAGAATCGATGTGGAGAGTCCAAATGTCTGGAAAAAGTCATTAATTCCCAACAATTAGGATTATATGTCCAGTCACAATTTGGGTCTTGAAGTATATCAAGGAGGGAATAAGGTTGTAAAATACTGAAATCCAATCCCCAAACTATACGTTTTGATCGACTGAAATAAAATAAATTGAAAAAAATAATAATAATAAAAGGAAGGAGCAGAATAAGTACTGTATTGGTGTGTACTGATTAATATTGAATCCATAGAGAATAACATTCATTATAGAAGAAAAAGATAGCGAGAAATTGTAAAATAAAAGATAAAATTAGTTTAAACATGCCAATGAGGAAAATATTTGTTTGCACTTATTGGTGTATGAAAGGAATGTAATTAAATTCCTCATTTAACCCTTGAGGAGTCAAAGTCTTGAAAGCATAAATCCATTGTGATTCCTTTGGAAGTAATTGTCTTTTGTAATTAGGGCAAAGTTTCTCAATTGCCTGGAACTTAAGGTTGCCTTGATACAAATTGGTGATGTGTCTGGTAACTGGTGTGGGTGTTACAGTATTGGTAATAGATCCCATATGTTGAAGGATCCTACGATGAAATTGTTGGAACGTCTTACCAATGTACTGTATACCGCAACTACATGTGATAAGGTAAATTACATGAGTGGTGCTACAGTTTACCAATGCATTTGTCTCAATTGTGATGTTTGACTGGGTGGATCTAGTTGATTTTGAAGGGGTAATGTATTGACAGGCCTTGCAATGGCCACATTTGTAAGTGCCTTTAGTTTGTGTTAACCAGTTAGGTTGGACGGAGTAGGTTCTAAATGGAGGTCCTTAAGATTTTTGGATCTCCGAGCTGTGACGGGTGGATAGGTGGGTAGTGATTTTTAGGAGTGGAATTGTGTAGCATTATGGGCCAGTGTTTAGTTAGAGTACGAGTCATGGTTGTCCAATCCACTGCACCTAGCAGTCAGGGAGTTTTGTTGAGTTCTTGTAGGTTTTAGATTTATTACTCTGTCAGTCTGACTAGCACATTGAAAAGCTTTCATTAGGATATCCCAATGCCTTGAAAAGTAGTTT
Organism: Pelobates fuscus; assembly: GCF_036172605.1. Classification (NCBI taxonomy): domain Eukaryota; kingdom Metazoa; phylum Chordata; class Amphibia; order Anura; family Pelobatidae; genus Pelobates; species Pelobates fuscus. Next base: position 128,609,950 of record NC_086317.1, read on the forward strand.
TAAAAGTTGGCATTCTTAGTAGAAAGTCAAATCTTCCGAGCAGTTTCTCCTTGTCCGGAGATACTGCCCATGAAGTATAAAGACTTTAAGATTATACAGGCGATGACTCCCCCAATGGAGGAGGCTGTTAGTGGATGTTGATTTTTTAAACAGTTCTGTTTGAATGGAGCCTCCATTAGGAGAATATTGAGGTCTAAGAAGACAAGTTTGTGCTCGTCGATGACGTGAGTCACTTTTAGGTTCACATTATTGTCATTCAGTGTGGTGACGAACTGTTCAAATCATTGGACTGAACCAGTCCATAGGCGGAACATGTCATCAATATATCTTTACCATTTGAGGATATATCCATGGTACAGATTATATTGTGAGGCTTATTTTACACACTGCTCCCACCATCCCAAAAATAGATTTGCAGAAGTGGGGCCACAAGCCGTACCCGTGGCTGTGCAGGTAGCATGTAAGTAATAATTCCCATTAAATGTAAAATAATTATGGGTCAGTATAAATTCCAACAAAGCAAGAATGAAGGTGATTTGTGTATTGTCATAGGTAGAAGAGTCAAGGAAGAGTCGACAGGCTTGCCTTATGTGAAATGTTAGTGTAGAGGGAATCTCCATCAAGACTTGCAAGTAAAGTGTAAGGTGGTACCCAAAGTCCTTCTAGGGCTAGCAATGTGTCTTTACTGTTCTGTATATAAGATGGTAAATGTATTACAAAAGGATGTAGAATTTATTTAACAAATTTGCTTGCTCTTTCAGTTATGCAGTTATTGCCTAAGACAATTGGTCTACCTGGAGGGACCCTGATGTTTTTGCGCACTCATTGCAAACAGAAAAAGTGGCTATAGTGGGATTTGTGTGAGGCAATAGGTACCTGTATTCATCGGAATTGATAACCTGTTGTTGCAAGGCTTTGGATAGAAGATCATCCCATTACTTTATATAGTCCTCAGTAGTATCAAAAGGAAGGATACTGTAGCAGGATTGATTATTCAGATGTAACATGCACAAGTCAATGTAATTGTCCCTATTTAGTAAAACAATGTTTCCATCTTTATCGTCGGGTTTTATGATGACATTATCTAACTCTCTTTGCATAATAAAAGTCAGATTGTTGGTCATGTGGGTTTCTCAATAGTGCTATTTTCCAGTTCACCTTTGGACATTTGGACAAAGAGGTCCACATGTGGTTTGTCTTTTAAATTCGATGTAGACCAACTTAGGGGTTTCAGGTTGGTTAAACGTTTAAAAGGATTCTTTTCCTCCAGTAAATCAGTGAGTGTTTTAGAAAATTGCTAATTTACATTATTTGTATTATTTACTTGTTTATGACACTCATGTTACCTCACTTATAATTTCTCACTCACAGGTTTATTTTGTTATATGTGAGTGTGCTTTTTTACTATCAATTACTAATTAACCCCTTCAGGACGGAGTCAATAGTGCACGTTCTGATCAAAATAAAACGTAAACAAAAACTGGAATTTGCGCTATATGTCTGTTCAACCGTAATTCACCGATGTCACATGCAGTGCACCCACACTTATTATATATCATTTTGTTCAGGAGAAACAGGGCTTTAATTTATCAATAACTATTCATATATGGAACATAATTTATTATGAATAAAATTAAAAAAAATGTGAGAAAATAAGATTTTTTTTTTTAAATTTGTATTTCCATCTGCCATGTTAGCTGTGAATGGCATAATACTGTTTTACTGCACAAAAATACACATATTTGTAATCAGCGATGTCTCACGAGTACAACAGTACCCCCCATTAACAGGTTTTATGGTGTTTTGGAAAGTTACAGGGTCAAATATAGAACGTTCCATTTTCAAATTGAAATTTGCCAGATTAGTAATGTTACCTTTGAGACGGTGTGGTAGCCCAGGAATGAGAATTACCCCCATAATGGCATAGCATTTGAAAAAGTAGACAAGCCAAGGTATTGAAAGTGGGGTATGTTTAGTCTTTTTTAGTAGCCACTTAGTTACAAACACTGGCCGAAGTTAGCGTTCATATTTGTTTTTGTGTGAAAAAAGCAAAAAACAAATATTTGGCCAGTGTTTGTGACTAAGTGGCTACTAAGAAAGACTGGACATATCCCACTTGCAATACCTCGGGTTGTCTCCTTTTGTAAATGGTATGCCATCATGGGGGTAATTCTCATTCCTGGGCTACCATACGCTCTCAAAGGCAACATAACTAATCTGGCAAATTTCAATGTGAAAAAAAATGAAATGCAAGCCTTATATGTGACTCTCTAACTTTCCAAAACACCATAAAACCTGTACATGGGGGGTACTGTTGTTCTCGGGAGACTTCACTAAACACAAATATTAGTGTTTTAAAACAGTAAAACATATTACAACAATAATATAGTCCATAAAAGTGCCGTTCGTTTATAAAAAAAATGCAAAAAACGTCACTTTTACTTAAAATATCATCGTTGTAATACAATTTGCCAGCTTGAAACACTAATATTTGAGTTCAACGAAGTCTCCTGAGTAAAACAGTACCCCCCCTGTACAGGTTTTATGGTGTCTTGGAGAGTTACAGGGTCAAATATAGGGTTTGCAAATTAAATTCTCTGCACTTTCTCCCTGTGTTGTCAGGCATGTCAATCAAATTTGAATTAATCAAATCACATAATTATGTTAAAAGATTACTTAAATATACATGTAGAATTTTAATATATATACATATATATGTATTTAAATTCTACGTGTATACTAATGTAATATTTTATGTAATTAGATGTATTTATCTATCTATCTATATATATATATATTTGCGGTTATTTGTATTTTATATATAGATAGATATATATAGAATGTCATTCTAAGTGTATTTTGTTACCAATATATATATATTAATAACAAAATACAGTTAGAATGAAATTACATATGGATATATAATTTATATTAAATTTTGTTTCAATATTTTATTTATTTATTTTATTTATTTATTATTTTAATTATACGTATATATATTTTTTTTTTAAAAAAACTTTTACAAACTAATAAAATCTGTCAACATTGAAGTTGCTGTTTAGTAGATAGGAGAGTGCGCTGGATCTTGTGTATTGTTTATTGTATAATATGGCCCCCAGCAGCACCCCATTTAAGCATGTTTAGGTGAGTGCAACCATCCCCCCATGTTTCCTATATATATTTGGGAGTCTAGCCAACTCCTTGGTTTTGCACCCCTCCCTGTTACAGGTGCCTCATCTCAGGTCCCTATTTAGCCTTGTACTGCAGAGAGCCTCAGATGGAATTTGTTCCCAAGTAAGTGGTTAATCTCATAAGAGCAGGCATTAGACTGTGAGAGTAGGACCTGCCAAAGATGGGGTACATTGACGTTGTGGCAGGCTTATGCAATGTATGATCATATAATGTAACTAAATCCCCATTTTTTTTGCCTAGATTAGGTGTTTTTTAAAAAAACTTTTACAAACTAATAAAATCTGTCAACATTGAAGTTGCTGTTTAGTAGATAGGAGAGTGCGCTGGATCTTGTGTATTGTTTATTATATATATATATATATATATATATATATATATATATAATATATATGTAGATCTATTATATATATATAATATATATACATATTATATATATGTAATCTCATTCTAAGTGTATTTTAATACTAATATATATACTTATATTAGTATTAAAATACACTTTGTATGACGTTACATATATATAATATGTATATAATATATATACATATTATATATATATAAAAATACTTTTAATTTATTTTTACACATGTTTAATTTTTTTTTTATTCTTCCTACCAGCAGGGGGACTGTCTGACATTTCAGACAGCCCCCCTGCTGGAAGATCCATAGCCAGCTATAGGGGGTCATGTGATCGCTCTTTGAGAGCGATCACATGGCCCCCGGGGGCCTCATTTGCCGTGGGAGGGCTGCCTGGGCTGTCAGGCAGCCCTCCAGAAGAGGATCGCGGCGGAGGTAAGTACCTCCTGGCTCCTGGGGCAGAAAGCGTTACGGCATTCCATGCCGCCGCAACGGCTTTAAAGCCCATTTAAAGCGCGACGGCATGAAACGCCGTAACGGCGTTAAGGGGTTAATTAAAAGTTACATTTTACGATCCAATTTCAGCATAGGACAGTGCTTCTCCTCTCTTGTTTACATTTCTAAATCAGGGTTAACCCCTTCACTGCCCTACGATTGCCTCTTGATACATATTAGCTTCCAACTGTCTTATTAATTACAACTTCTGATATAGTAGTTCCGTTCGTCTTAACGGAACAGTAAGCCAGCCCATTTGACCATTTCCTTTTTGAGAGCCACACATACACATTTTCTACTAGTTACACACCTAATAAGCTTAAACATATCTTCCCTAAATGTACAATGAATACCTTGGAGGCATTCAGCTCAGGGTGCTTATTGTGGGTGGTGATTTTAATCTCCCGCTTGACCTGAGTTGGATTACTTATCAAGGACAAGTTAAACTTCTGCATTTAAATTAAATAGTATGTGCGTGACCTTAGCCAAGATTCATTTGTTTGACTGTTGGTAGGCACAGCACCCAGAAGAGAGGAACTTCACCTTTTTCTCAGCTGTACAACAAACTTACACCAGACTGGACTGCATTTCACGAGACAGGAACACTTATCTGACCTGAAAGACACTGTGATCGACAACATCACATTGTCCAGCCACCTCCCTGTCACAGTAAAGTTTTCCTCCTCTCTCATAAGGCCGTGCAAATGGAGCTTGTGGTTCAATGAGTCTATCTGATATGGAAGAACAAGAATCCAGGAACCGTGAACTGCCTTGAGTTGGCTCTACTTCATCAGAAGCCTGTTCACAGCAATTCAAAGCAGTTCACGGTTGAATCTGGGAGGAGAAAGTCAAGTCTCTACAATTTAGGTGTATTTTGAAACTGTAGCAGGAACTCAGACAAATATTGTTCAGGCCTCTTACCTTCTGCTTTCAGCCCTCTCAGAAAACCCTTTAGCGTTCGAACAAAACATTCTGCTTGACCATTAGTAGCAGGAAAATATGGTGCTATTTGATGATGCTGAATATTTTGTTTCTTGAGAAAAGCCTGAAATTGTCCAGAAACAAACTGTGGTCCATTATTTGAAGCAACCACTCTGGCAGGTCAAATGTTGCAAATTGTTTCTGTAATGCTTTAACAGTATCTTCTGTAATGGTCTGTGACATGAATACAACTTCTGGCCATTTAGAATGTGCATCTACCACAATCAAATACATTTTACTTTCCACTGTTCCAGCAAATAATATGTGAATTCTCTGACATGGTGATTGAGGCCAGGTCCAAGGTTGTAGAGCACAATGTGGCAAGTCATGCTGATGCTGTGCTTGTGCTTAACCAGTGGAAACTGAAGCATAACTGGCAATATCATCATCAATGGTTCTCCACCATACATGAGCTCTTGCCTTCTGCTTCATGCGGACTATGCCAGGATGACCTGCATGTAAAATGTCTAAAATCTGTTGTTGTAATACAAAAGGGATAACAACCCTTTCTCCCCAGATTAAACAGCCATCTTGAATTGATAACTCCTGTGCCCTTGTTTGGAATGACTTGAGATGTCTTTAGGGGCCAACCCTTGCATACAAAAGCAAGTATTTCCCTCAGAACAGAGTCCATGGCTAACTCCTGTGCAATTTCTATAGGCATCTGCATTAGAATGCAGGAGTTTGGACAATATTGTATCAGATACTGATAGGCCCCCAGAGTTAAGGCATACCTCTGAAGCCTTGCTGCTGTCATGATTGAGAAACCTTTCTGTGGGTTAAAAATTGTCAATAAAGGTTTACAGTCTGTAAGCAGTATATATATATATATATATATATATATATATATATATAGATGGATTTTCTTTACTGCCAATACGATTGCCAGAGCCTCTTTATCTATTTGAGAATAGTTTTGTTGCAGCTGTGAGAGATCTACAGGCAAAAGCCACTGGCTTGTCTGTTCCATGAGACAGAACTGCCCCCAATCCATAAGGGGATGTATCCCAAGAAATGGAAACTATCTTTTTCAAGTCGTAGCGTACTAGAAGACGTGAACAATGAACTAGTTATTTTTACATATGGAAAGCTGAAGCACATTCTACTGCCCAGCGCCATTGTCGTTTACTCTCTAGAAGACGATGTAAAGGGTACAGGACATGAGCTAATTTTGGCAAACACCTATTGTAATAATTAAGGAAAAGAGATAGGATCTTAGTTGTGTCACATTTTGTGGAGTTAGATCATTGACCTTCTCATCGGTTGTATGCAGCCCCTGTTTGTCAATTACATTAGCACAAAATTCAAGATGATCCTGCATAAATTGGCATTTATCCAAATTCACCTTCAATCTATATTCAATAAGTCTTTCCAAAACTGCCTCTACATTCTGCTTATGTTCCTCCTCTGATTTATCTGTCACCAGTATGTCATCTAACAGGCACTGTGCCTCAGGAATTCCAGCTAACAGCTTGCCTATTGCTTGCTGACAGACAGCAGGTGCCGGTGAAATGCCAAAACCCATACTGTTCTACCTGAATAGCCCCTGATGGGTATTAATCGTAAGTAGTGGTCGACAATCTGGATATACAGATAACTGTAGACAGTGGTGTATTTTGGTTTTGTGCTGACTTAGGCAGGACTAAACCTGGGAACCCCCTAATTTAAATTTGCCCAACCCCACCCCTTCCTGATTAAGAACCCACCCCTTCCTCTTTAGACTCCACCTTTTCCTATTCCTTTTAAAGGGATACTATAGTGCCAGGAAAGTTTCCCAGCACTATAGTGCCCCCCGCCCTCCTGTTCTCCTCCCCCCCACTCGGCACTGAAGGGGTAAAACTCCTTCAATCACTTACCTGAATCCATTGCCGATGTCCCTCAGCACTGGGTCAGGCTCCTCCACCATGCTTACATTAGGCTTTACATTAGGCAGACGCTGGATGTCATCATGCACAGCGTGAGGACATCCAGCATCAGTTAGGCGACTTTTGGTCACCTAACCACCTGGAAGGAGTTAAACCCTAAAGGTAATTATTGCAGTTTCTGAGAAACTCCAATAATTAAACTTGCAGGTTTAAGGGGAGTGGGACACTGCACCCAGACCACTTCAATGAGCTGAAGTGGTCTGGATGCCTACAGTGTCCCTTTAAGCACACACTCTGACAGGCACACACACATTGACTGACAAACACACACTGACAGATACACACTGACAGTCACACACACTCAATGACAAACACACAGACATCACTGACAGACACAGACTCACTGATCTGACACACACTCATTCATTAACAGACACACACATGCACACACACTGACAGACATACAAACACTGACAGACACTCATTGAAAGACAAACACTGACAGTCACACACAGACTCAATGACAAACAGACTCTCGCTAATTTGACAGACACTCATAAACACACAGACACACACACACCCATACACTCACATGCACACTCACAGACTCTCACACACACACACACACACACTCACAGACAGACACACATACACTCACAGTCACACACACACAGATACACTCACACTCAAATACACTCATACACACACACATTCACAGACACACTGCTCTGTGCTCTCCCAGGTCTGCTCCCTCGCGCCTTGTGGGCCGTCTGCTGATGCCGGGAGCCGGTATTACATCATCAGCAAATGGCGCAAGAGGGAGCAGAGCAGAGAGAGCATAGCTCCCTTGTCGCCTTTGATTCTAACACAGCCGCACGCTGGGGGGTCCATAAGGTGGCTTGCTGGCCACCTTATAGACCCCCATGACAGGGGGAAACACCGGGGATGCCCGAGTGGGCGTTTGGGGTGTCATTTTTTGCCAACCCCTGGTTAGTGCCGCCCAAGGAAAATGCCTAGTTTGCCTTGGGCTAAATACAGCACTGACTGTAGGTATGCATTTTTAACTAAATTTTGCTGAATTGAATTGCTAGGGAAGGGATACTTAGCTATTTTAAGCTGTGTGTTAAGAGCCCTGCGGAAATCCCCACAAATACGTATCTCACCATTTTGTTTTCTCACAGAAACCATGGCCACTCACTATTGCAAACCTGGAGATGATATTCAGCTTCTCTAATCTCCTTAATTCTGCATCCACTCTGGCTCTTAGAGAAAATGACACACTTCTTGCTTTAAAAAAAAAAAATGTGGTGTTGCTCCTTCTTTTAATTTCAGGAAACTTGTTGTTACTTTACAGTACCCAATCGTTCATCAAACACTATTGCATAATTCTCTTGTTATTCCCTAATCCAGTCAAGCCTGGTCTGCTTTTCATTCAGCACATGACATGAATGCTCATGCACTTGAGGCATCGCAAGAGCCTTTATCCATTCCCTACCAAAAAGTGGAAGTCCTTCATTCTTTAAAATATAGAGATGTAGTTTCTTCTTACACGTGTTTAATATAACTGTTTCAGTCACCCACTGCTATTACCAGCTCTTCAGAATACATGTGCAGTCGCACGGTGGTCTGAATTATTGGCCTATTTATTTGAAGACGTTGCCAGTCTGTCAAATAAAATACCAATACAGCTGCATCTGTGTCCAAATCCATAGTCAGCTCCTTTCCATTTACAACAACCTGAACTATGAATGCAGCCAGATTAGAACCCAGTTTATATATTTTTACATTTTGAACAGGAAATTGTTCATCCAAATCCTCAGCATTTGTACTCTATAGGCATCCTTTGCTCTGTCTCTCAAATGATTGCTGACTCTCTCTGCTGTGGATCTACAGACTTTTTGTAGGTTTTTACCCCAAGCATGACACTTGGCATCCTTGAATCTACATGCAGTTGCAACATATGTAGCAGCTCTTCAGTAATAACATTTGTAATGTAAATGTTCCTGTTTTAATGTCTTTTTCCCTGTGATTTACTCCATGCTCTTGCGTCTAATTTTAAAACTTCTAGTTGGGCCTCCCCTGTCTTGTCCAGTCTGCTGTGTAATAGATTAGCATCTTTAGAGGCTTGTTCTATAACTCTTGCCATGTTCATTGCCTTTTAAAATTTTAAATCTTCTTCTGTGAGCAGTCTCTTTGGCACTGCATCACTTGCAATGCCCATTACAAACTGGTCTCGCAGAGCAGTGGGCAGGTAGTCCCCAAAACAACAGGTGCTGACAAGTTTCCGTAATATTATGGCATATGCTAAAATTGATTCCCCGGGCTCTTGCCTTCTTTTATAAAATTTAAATCTCTCTGCTATCTCTAGAGGTTTTGGTTGGAAATGGCCACTTAACAAAGTAATCAAGCTTGCCAATGACTTGCTGGCAGGTTTCTCTGGGTGTAACATGCTCCTTAGAGTTTCGTGCGTTCTGGCTCCTATAACTGTCAGGAAAACAGCTAACTGTTTGGTGTCAGGAATATCATTGGCAGTAAAATATTGTTCAAGCCTTTCAACCCAAGAAGCCTATAAATCCGAGTCAGGATCAAAGTCCTTTATAGTGCCAATGGCTGCCATGTCTGATTGGGTTCTACAGCCTCATTACCACTGTGATGTTTTGTACAAATCAGTAAATAATTCCTGTATAACAAAGTACTCACTTTATTATTAAGCATACAACAGGATCTTCATATTGCTGCATAAGGTAGTGGCTTATGCCGATGACATGTTTTTTATGTCAACCACCCCACCACCTCACTCCCAGCTCTGGTGACCCTGCTCAGCCAGTATTGGTGCTTCACCAACCTCAAGCTTACCAGGTGAACATGCATAAGTTGGATATTCTTAACATCACCGTTCCACAGGCCGCTCACATAATCTACATACCAGTTTCCTGTTTGGATGGTGCTATCAACAGATGAAATACAGATATGGCTGTCACTTGACATTTCCTCTATGTACCAATACAACTTGTCAGACATTTTGTGATAAGATTGAAATTAAATGATACAGTAAATCACTACTTAGCAGATGTGACTCAATTTTGTAACAAAATGTAACAAGGCGCAGACACATGTTTTTTTCTTTCTTACTCTATTAACCAAAATGATTGGAATGTGACTAATGAAATTTAATGTAAACAGTAATTGAGTTAAGACATGTCTTACAAAGTGTTTGGAGGGGGGGGGGGGGGTTATAAATATATATATTTATGTACGGCACATTTAGAGGAAGGAATGGTTATGATATTATGTAAATTAATAAGAACAAAAAGTCGGTTGAGGTGTGCCGAAACTGACGTGAGGTTAGACCTGTAAAAAGAGGGTTCTAGATAATATGAAATAATATTAAAGGGTGTGGTGGGAGGGGAACTTCTGAGATCATCAACGACAGGTAAGCAGGGGCTCCTGTGTTTATATAGGACTCTTAGTGCCTCCCATGATTACATGCCAAGCCTTCTATTTGTGTACGGCACATTTAGAGGAAGGAATGGTTATGATATTATGTAAATTAATAAGAACAAAAAGTCGGTTGAGGTGTGCCGAAACTGACGTGAGGTTAGACCTGTAAAAAGAGGGTTCTAGATAATATGAAATAATATTAAAGGGTGTGTAAAAAGAGGGCAAAATTGAGAAAACGATTTCTTTGCCAGACATACTTTATTTAGCAAGACATTATTTAGACAGTTCATGGAAAGCTAATCTGATTTATTTTTCTGGATTAGGGATGTACCTGTAAGCGGAGGATTTCCAGGATCCCATGTTCTTAATGATATGTGTTGGTATGTGATTATCAGAAGCCCCAATACGGAATGAATGGCCAGAGAAGGAATGCGGGTTGTTTCCCAGTCTGAGTATCAATGTGCGTATGTATAGCATGAACATGGTTATGGTGGTTAGGGGCTTCCCTTGAATGGCTAATAGTGGGAATTCAGGGTCAGTTGTAAGCTGTACCTTGACAAAGTTATCCAATATGTGAATAGGACACCACTTGGTAGAGGTAGGGTAATATTTAATCTCTACTGGGGGGGCCAGTCTGGCTTGTTTTGGTATGAGAGATTGACAGAATATAGTGGTCATCCACTTTAGTTAGTTGTTTCCTCTTAAGGCATGTTCCTCTTAATAAGTATACAAAGTAATCTGTGTTAACAGGCGCTTAAAATAATTTCCAAAATAAGGTGCTCTTAGTGCAGCAGCTCACACACAAAAAATAGGAACTCTCCAATCCTATTATAATCCAGTACAATAAATCCACTATATACACAACCAATATGTGATAGTGAGAGTGTGTAGCGCTTAGTAATTAGTCACTTACTCCCCAGCAATTTCTTAAGGGTATGTAAGGTATCTGGGTAGTATTCAATCCGTTTGTTGTATGTTCCTCAAGAAAGAACAAAAAGAAAACAGGGAAAATTCGCCCTGGTGTTGAAATCCTTATAACTTTTGGTATCAGAAATAAAGGTGGAGGTATTCTTCTCACCTGAGTAAGAGCCCGTAACCTGGCTCTAAGTGTAATGGCCCGTGAGTCCTTTTTAGGGATGACTCTTTCCCCCTTTCAGCAGGATAGAAGATGTACCAGATGCATGTAACTTGATAAAGGTTTATTCATACGAACATTTAAAACCATTTAAAATACATACAATATCCTGGTAGTTGTCCAAAACGCGTTTCGCCGATCTCACCCGGCTTTCTCAATTGGTGACTTCCATCCTGGTTTGTTATACTTAAATATCCCTCCTTCCGTCCGGATTGGAGGAAACGGACCGCATTCCAACCAATCACGGGCGTTCTCATGGGGGAGTATGAGGAAATCCAGCTGAAGGTACTCTATCCCTTATTGGTGACGTCATCGCGCACGCACGTAAAAACGAGCGCGTGATGTCACTTCCGGGAATCTGAATAGTCTCTATCCATCCCACTATTTGATAATGCCTCCTTCCCGGTCACGTGGGATCCAGCTTCCTTTTCTGTGATGTAGATTCGTGTTCAGGTTTCCACACATGTAGAGGGTGATTTCGCCATTTTGTTCGAGGGCAAAGTGTTGGCAAAAGAATGTCCTTAATAATGTCCACATAAAAGTCCATATTCTTCCCTTTATTTGGATGGTATGCCCATATTAGAGCATTGTAAACACATAAATAAAGAGATACAGATTATTAGTCAATCCCAAATACATTAAAAATCATTTTACCATCTCCACCAAAAAGCAACCCAAAACGCTGTGCAAAAAAAGGAGGGGGGGGGGGGGTCTTTCTATAATGGTTACTATGATGATTTCTCCACCTCAATTCGTAGCAATAAAATACAAAAAGTTTTTATAAAAATTAAAAAATAGTAAATAGATAGAAAAATATTGTTATAAAAATTTGTAGCCAATAATTATGTTAAATATATATGAAAAATATATATATAAAAAATATATAATAAAAAGAAATTATAAAAAGTGGCATATTTCAAAATCATCATTAAGACCATAAGGTTGCATAGTGTTCAAATTAAAAATCCATTTCATCTCTGCTTGTCCAATTAATTTTATGGGATCCCCGCCTCTCCAATTTCCAATTACTTTTTGGATTCCCATAAACTCCATTAGATGTGGATTACTATTATGATAATTTTTAAAATGTAAGGATACACTGTGTTTTAAAAAAGCATTTTTTAATATTTCTAATGTGTTCCTGAATCCTAGTTTTAAGGGTCCTAGTGGTCCTCCCTATGTAAGCTAACCCACAGGGGCATGTAATCATATAAATTATCTTTGTAGAGTGACAGGTAATAACTTGTTTTATTTTAAACTTAGTGTTTTTATCTTGTGGGTGGCAAAATTCTCTCACTGCTCTTTTGCTGCTTTTAGAATTTCTACAAGCCCCACACATCCCGCATCCATAAAAACCAAACTTTTCTTTAAAGAACTGGTTTGTCAATTTTCTTGTTGGTGTATGGTTCTTGACTAAGGTGCTTTTAAGATTTGGTACCCCTCTACCCACCAGACATAGTGTATAGAGGGGTACCAAATCTTAAAAGCACCTTAGTCAAGAACCATATACCAACAAGAAAATTGACAAACCAGTTCTTTAAAGAAAAGTTTGGTTTTTATGGATGCGGGATGTGTGGGGCTTGTAGAAATTCTAAAAGCAGCAAAAGAGCAGTGAGAGAATTTTGCCACCCACAAGATAAAAACACTAAGTTTAAAATAAAACAAGTTATTACCTGTCACCCTACAAAGATAATTTATATGATTACATGCCCCTGTGGGTTAGCTTACATAGGGAGGACCACTAGGACCCTTAAAACTAGGATTCAGGAACACATTAGAAATATTAAAAATGGGTTTTTAAAACACAGTGTATCCTTACATTTTAAAAATTATCATAATAGTAATCCACATCTAATGGAGTTTATGGGAATCCAAAAAGTAATTGGAAATTGGAGAGGTGGGGATCCCATAAAATTAATTGGACAAGCAGAGATGAAATGGATTTTTAATTTGAACACTATGCAACCTTATGGTCTTAATGATGATTTTGAAATATGCCACTTTTTATAATTTCTTTTTATTATATATTTTTTATATATATATTTTTTATATATATTTAACATAATTATTGGCTACAAATTTTTATAACAATATTTTTCTATCTATTTACTATTTTGTAATTTTTATAAAAACTCTTTGTATTTTATTGCTACGAATTGAGGTGGAGAAATCATCATAGTAACCATTATAGAAAGACCCCCCCCCCTCCTTTTTTTGCACAGCGTTTTGGGTTGCTTTTTGGTGGAGATGGTAAAATGATTTTTAATGTATTTGGGATTGACTAATAATCTGTATCTCTTTATTTATGTGTTTACAATGCTCTAATATGGGCATACCATCCAAATAAAGGGAAGAATATGGACTTTTATGTGGACATTATTAAGGACATTCTTTTGCCAACACTTTGCCCTCGAACAAAATGGCGAAATCACCCTCTACATGTGTGGAAACCTGAACACGAATCTACATCACAGAAAAGGAAGCTGGATCCCACGTGACCGGGAAGGAGGCATTATCAAATAGTGGGATGGATAGAGACTATTCAGATTCCCGGAAGTGACATCACGCGCTCGTTTTTACGTGCGTGCGCGATGACATCACCAATAAGGGATAGAGTACCTTCAGCTGGATTTCCTCATACTCCCCCATGAGAACGCCCGTGATTGGTTGGAATGCGGTCCGTTTCCTCCAATCCGGACGGAAGGAGGGATATTTAAGTATAACAAACCAGGATGGAAGTCACCAATTGAGAAAGCCGGGTGAGATCGGCGAAACGCGTTTTGGACAACTACCAGGATATTGTATGTATTTTAAATGGTTTTAAATGTTCGTATGAATAAACCTTTATCAAGTTACATGCATCTGGTACATCTTCTATCCTGCTGAAAGGGGGAAAGAGTCATCCCTAAAAAGGACTCACGGGCCATTACACTTAGAGCCAGGTTACGGGCTCTTACTCAGGTGAGAAGAATACCTCCACCTTTATTTCTGATACCAAAAGTTATAAGGATTTCAACACCAGGGCGAATTTTCCCTGTTTTCTTTTTGTTCTTTCTTGAGGAACATACAACAAACGGATTGAATACTACCCAGATACCTTACATACCCTTAAGAAATTGCTGGGGAGTAAGTGACTAATTACTAAGCGCTACACACTCTCACTATCACATATTGGTTGTGTATATGTTCCTCTTAATGTTGGATGATTTCTCCACAGAAAATTCCTTGGGTCTCAGGAAACCGTAAAAGGCTATATAGGTTGCGGATTTGATTATCAGATTAGTGATGCTTTCAAAAGGGCTCTTGTCTAGTAAATCAGAGATGTTCCTAAATAGGTTACTATTTATTGGATGTCTTTTGATGAGGTTACGGGTTGTTAGTCTCTGAATGCCTCTTAGGACACTTTTGACTGGATACGAGGCTAGGAATGGTGCTTTGTTTGGATACATAGTTAGCATGTAGTGTTGTATGCATGTTAAGTTAAGTTTGATGTATTGTATGTATTGTTAAATGTCCGCTTGAAAGTTAAACCTGTTGCAGATCATCAAAGAAATACCCTTTTAACCTCTGGTTACAGAAATACATGGTGTTGGTTCCTGAATAAGCAATATCGTGTTTAGCTGATGTAATCTTGCCATGTTACTTTTGCGGTAACTTCTGTCTATAAATATGTTTGCCTGACCCTTAATACACTGGTAGTAGCCCAATTTGAAACACATTGTCTGTGTATCACTGAAAGGCTCTCCCCGAACGTTTGGTCCAAATGTGAGGTGCATGGAACGCTTTGCCCAGCAGTGCAATATGACCCCAACATATATATATCTAAATAAATGAAACCAAGGATGGCTAGGGCTGCACTCACATGAACATGCATACATTATAGGGTGCTTCTGGGGCCATATATCACTAACCAAATAATTACGTTTAAATATATACAAATAGTATCTATGTTAATAATTTGAATATATTCATACATGAAAACTAATTAATAAATATCATTATTATTAAAAGTAACATTAGCTTAATGTGTGTAAAAGACACACATCACATATTATTAATACAGACACACTTAGCTCTATCCAATGGGACAGTGTAACTGGAAGAAACCAGACACAGATTAGAATTACCAAGAAGAAATACTCCCTACCAGTAATTCATTTGACTTTAAGGAAAGTCTATTTCAATGACAGGTTTCTATAAGACCCCAATGTAAGACATGAGTTGAACCAAAGTCATTCAAAATTTGACTTGACTTTTTACCTATTTTGTTACATTACAGCCTTAAGTTCAATGTTTCATTAATCTGAATTGAATGTGATGGATCAGAACACAATAGTCCAAGTTGGTGAAGTGAAATGAGAAAAATATATACATCAATTTTTTTTAGAAATGGAAACAGAAAATTGGCATGTGCTAATGTATTTACCCCCTTTGTTATGAAGCCCATAAAAAGCTCTGGTGCAACCAATTACCTTCAGAAGTCACATAATTAGTGAAATGATGTCCACCTGTGCGCAATCTAAGTGTCACATGATCTGTCATTCGATATACACACCTTTTTTGAAAGGCCCCAGAGGCTGCGACACCTAAGCAAGAGGCACCACTAACCAAACACTGCCATGAAGACCAAGGAACTCTCCAAACAAGTAAGGGGCAATGTTGTTGATAGGTACAAGTCAGGGTTAGGTTATAAAAAATTATCCAAATCTTTGATGATCCCCGGAAGCACCATTAAATCTATCATAACCAAATGAAAAGAACATGGCACAACAGCAAACCTGCCAAGAGACGGCTGCCCACCAAAACTCATGGACCGGGCAAGGAAGGCATTAATTAGAGAGGCAGCACAGAGACCTAAGGTAACCCTGGAGGAGCTGCAGAGTTCCACATCAGAGACTGGAGTACCTGTACACAGGAAGACAATAATCCGTACGCTCCTTAGAGTTGAGTGTTATAGCAGAGTGGCCAGAAGAAAGCCATTACTTTCAGCAAAAAAAAATGGCATGTTTTGAGTTTGCAAAAAGACATGTGTTAGACTCCCAAAATGTACGGAGGAAGGTGCTCTGGTCTGATGAGACTAAAATTTAACTTTTCGGCCATCAAAGAAAACGCTATGTCTGGCGCAAATCCAACACATCACATCACCCAAAGAACACCATCACCACTATGAAACATGGTGGTGGCAGCATCATGCTGTGGGGATGTTTTTCAGCAGCCAGGACTGGGAAACTGGTCAGAGTGGATGGAAATATGGACGGTGCTAAATACAGGGATATTCTTGAGCAAAACCTGTACCATGCTGTGCGTGATTTGAGGCTAGGACGGAGGTTCACCTTCCAGCGGGACAATGACCCCAAACACACTACTAAAGCAACACTTGAGTGGTTTCAGGGGAAACATGTAAACGTGTTGGAATGGCCTAGTCAAAGCTCAGACCTCAATCCAATAGAAAATTTGTGGTCAGACTGAAAGATTGCAAAAATCCCAGTGGTAAGATGTGGCAAGCTCATAGAGACTTATCCAAAGTGACTTGGAGCTGTGATTGCCGTAAAAGGTGGCTCTACAAAGTATTGACTATAGGGGGGTGAATAGTTATCAACATTGACTTTTTCTGTTATTTGTAAATACTTTTGCAAGGCACTGCACCTGGATGATGCTGATCAGATTTCAAACTTTTCAAATCATAATTATCTGAGAAATATATAATTCCATTTTCTATACTACAGCTGGGATAAAAGAATAATATAGTTACTGGTAATTTGCCATGTTTAGCATATGATGCTATTATCCAGAGATATTGACTTCTATCTGAAATATCAAGGAAAAGTTAAAAATCTGCAGCAAGGCATTAAAGGCTTAGAATTGTTATTTTGGTTACTGGATGATAAAAAATTGCTAAGTTGACTATGTATGTGAGAAATTTTGTATATTTTGTTTGCAGTGCTTAAGTGTTTACACTGTGAGAATTGTAGCCAGCAGTGAGTGAGATCATTCTCTTTGAGCTGATTTTTACTGTCAGCATCTAGTTTTATGACTTTGAACTGTGTAAAAAGCTCTGTTTTACATTCTGGGTATAATGGAATTCTAAAGCTGTTCTAATTTCTATAGCATTGTTATGTATCTATGTTAAAAATAATTGTTGATTAAATTCTAGAGGAATTATCTGTAATTTTTAAAATACAAAAATGTAACTCCTTTTGAAATTAAAGGGACACTATAGTCACCTGAACAACATTAGCTTAATGAAGCAGCTTTGGTGTATATAACATGCCCCTGCAGCCTCACTGCTCAATCCTATGCCATTTAGGAGTTAAATCCCTTTGTTTATGAACCCTAGTCACACCTCCATGCATGTGACTTGCACAGCCTTCCATAAACACTTCCTGTCAAGAGAGCCCTATTTAGGCTTTCTTTATTGCAAGGTCTGTTTAATTAAGATTTTATTATCCCCTGCTATGTTAATAGCTTGTTAGACCCTGCAAGAGCCTCCTGTATATGATTAAAGTGCAATTTAGAGATTGAAATACAATTATTTAAGGTAGATTACATCTGTTTGAAAGTGAAACCATTTTTTTTTATGCAGGCTCTGTCAATCATAGCCAGGGGAGGTGTGGCTAGGGCTGCATAAACAGAAACAAAGTGATTTAACTCCTAAATGACAGTGAATTGAGCATTGAAATTGCAGGGGAATGATCTATACACTAAAACTGCTTTATTTAGCTAAAGTAATTTAGGTGACTATAGTGTTCCTTTAAGTTAACTTTATCTTGATGATAGCTATTGATTATTCATGTGAGATTTGTACTAATATCTACTGACCCCTACTGGTGGAGAATTTCTATATAGACTAACAATCTAATAATCCATTTAGGGCAAATGGTTTAGAAATAATCTTTGTTGTGGTTATTGTGCCATAATTGTGTCATATTTATACTATTGTTATACCAAATATTCACTGATTATCGCCATGCATGTTACTTATTATTAATATAATTATTTATCACAATAAATTATATTTTTTATAATCGGTTGTGATTAATGTGTGAAATGCAAATCCTGTAATAAACATACTCCAGGGTCTATGAGAGAGAAAATAGTGAGTAAATCTTCACTTTAATTCAATCAAGGGGAAACAGTGCCAAAATAAAGGCTCCTCTTCACCACCATACAGCACTCAGCTTCCTCTTGGAGGGTGGACCAATCTTATAGAAAATGTAAACAGTCAGAGAATATCACTCTTCCAGGATCTTTATTTCCACAAACAAATAAAAAGCAAAATAAACTCTGCTGAGATGTCCCCAAACAGCAGTATTGCACTTCAGCCCTATTGCCAGCTTTCTCAGGGCTTATGTGCAGAAACACTCCGAAAACAGTTCCGGGAGAAATAATAATGATCGTTTGATATCATTTTTAGTGCCATATTTTACTTGTTGTTTTTTGTATATGATAGAAGTAATGGCACGAATAAGAATGCTGTCAAGGCACACTGGGACAGGCTTGTGCGCCATGCTCTCTCACCAGACGCCACATGGAATTCAGCATCCTGGGAGTGGGGGAGGTGCCAAAACCTCCTCCTGGCCACCAGCTTACACTGCAGCTCTTCAGCAGCATGCCATGAATGCAAAACACACTGCACTCTCTCCTCACCCGCCAGCCCCTGCAGCCACTCCATGTGGGTTGCGACATGCAGGGAAAGGCAGGCATGCCCTGTTTGCCCTTATACCAACCTCTCCTCCTGTGGGCATGTTGTGCTGTGTGTTTGTCATGCTGCTCCAGGATACCCTTGGGCTGACAAAGCCCTGGGGAATCCAGCTCAGCAAACATGGAAGCAGCATGGAGTTTGCAAATTAAATGAACAAATGGACATAACGTCCCGCCCACACAGGGAGGTATGGACACCTACTCGCGCAGAGGTTCCAGTCTCCAGTCTTGGTTAACCCTTGCAATCCTGTTTCAGTCTTGGTTAATCCCTGCATTACTGTTCCAGCCTTGGTTAACCCCTATAATCCTGTTCCAGCCTTGGTTAACCCCTGCAACCCTGTTCAAGCCTTGGATAACTCCTGCAACCCTGTTCCAGCCTTGGTTAGCCCCTGCAAACCTGCTACAACTCCAATCAAGCCTTTCATCATTTGCCAGTGCTGAAACTCTGGTAAAATATTTTATTTTACCTTAAAGACTTTTATTTCCTATGAAGATATAGCCTTATTTTCCACTTCTATTTTGCATTTGGACTCTTTAATAATACTTATTTGCTTTATAATAAAGACCTTAAATTTAGCGTCTGTGTCCATATAAAATCTCTGCATACCGAGCCCATTCACCCCAAACCCGTGACAAATGCAGGCAAGAGGTGGGGGAGCAGGTACTGCATGAAGACATGATGTGGTAGATCAGAGACTATTAATACAGATGGTAATCTACAATTGAAAGAATATAACCGATCCAACAGTATTCTGGCTCTTCCAGATATTGGGCAGCACTAGATCTCTATCCTTTGACATTCTGTAAGTCCTCTGATAGCGTCATAAAGTATCACCATAACTCAATGATGGTATAGACAAATAGAGGATCACAAAGTCTCTGAACATAACATAACATTCAAAGTTTTCCTGTCAGACAGCTGACAGCAATATTTGTTGAGTTCATATCTATATTTCCACTGTAGTTTTGGGATGACCCAGTACCGGGCTCCTTAGCACTACTGCTGTCATTTTAGTACTGTCCTTGGGTCCTGTCTAGTGTAACAGATCATGCTTTTTTAGCCCAAACAACATTCCAATATGGATGCTGATTATCCTGGTTGTATTAGTTAGTCCATGTACTGCTCTTGGTATACAGCTTGATGTCCTCCATGTTGAGAAGTAGCTAATTGTTGCTTCACTCTTGAGTTTGAATCCATATTCACCCATCATAAAGATGTATGTGTGATAGTTGAGCATGGATGTAGGAAGCAGGAAGAGCTGATTGGACAAATCCACTCCCAAAAATATATATGTGAGGGGTACGATTTTCACCAGTCATGATACCTTATCTTTTACTGTTTAAGAAAGATGAGAAACACAAAACATATTTTAAAGGATCTGGTTATCTTTTCCACAAAGTTTTAAAAACAATAACTTTTCAACAGGAAGGTACAAATCTATCTGTTTCAACAACCTTTCTTTTTTCATAGTTCAAATATGTCTAAAACCAATGCTACTAACTGCCTCTTCAGTGATATTGGTTTAATTTGACTATAGAAACTGCATGGTTTAACATATGTTTCAAAATGTGTATATATTTGTTATGGAAGGCTACCCTCTCATATATTCCATGGTTACAACGTCTGTGGCAAAAATAACCTCGCCACCCGGTTTTAGAGATGCCTGTTTGCCAGCCTCTTGCCCTGTGGCTATGGCCCCTGGGGTGTATTGCCATTTAAAAAGTCTATTTGGGCTTGTTGGATTTTAAAACACTTTTTCTGCCCCTTTAACCCCTTAAGGACACATGACATGTCTGACATGTCATGATTCCCTTTTATTCCAGAAGTTTGGTCCTTAAGGGGTTAAATCCATGGGATAAATGTGCCTCTTCCCCTCCCCCTTTTTCCTGTCCTATTGTTCTCCAGCAGGGCGTTGTCCCAGGGACACTGCCAGACCATTTGAAATGTAATGTTTTGGGGTGTTTTCTGTGTTTTGGGAAAAATGTGTGTTTTCTGCCAGTGAGTAATTAAGTTAGCCCATTGTGTTTGTTAATTGTATCACAGGCAGAGGGGAGGGTTTGTGTACATTGTCTGGGAGCATCTAAACTGTACAAGTCTGTCCTGAATTCAATCCAATATCCACTTCTAAGGAAAACCTTCCAGCAGGAAGTTTAGTTAGAAAAAATATATATTATTTACTAGAATACTAAAAAAAACTTTTAATACAGCTAGGGTAAAGTAAAACCATATAAAAGTCAAACCACCTAGCAGCTGTTGTTTAGATCCTCTGATATTGTTTCTGATTCCCTGCTGAGTCCTGCTCATGCATTAACTCATATGCCTATCAATCTTGGAGGTTGCTGACATAGCTTTCCATGTTGTTAGGAGACAGGTGACTGGTTGGTTGGGGGTTTTCATTTTTGAGTCTTCCAAAGAATTGCTATATCTTGCCAGTGTTGATGTAGCATTATTAGTTTCATTATTCAGTCACATCCTGGTGATGACCAATTCTTCATTTTATTGTGTATATATATATATATATATATATATATATATATATATATATATATATCTGTCTGTCTGTCTATGTTGTGCATAGTGGTAAAATTTACCAATCAAATTGATTTGTTTGACAAATTTTTTATTTTTTTTCAGAGATTCATCTGTGTGGCTTCTTAGTTCAGACAAACTTTGTCCATGTGATTGTTTCAGGAAAAACAATTCAGACGAACCAAATGGCCAATCAGTGTACTGCAAAATATAAATATTATGTATATATTTTACAGTACAATGGTAAGCACATGTTTTGGTTCACAGATCAAGTGAGAAGAAGTGGCCAAGAAAGGGAAAAAGAGGGTAGCAGCAAAAAAATAAATTATCCAAATTAAATATTATATATTTATTAAATACATAATGTATAAATATATTTTATTTTTATTGCTCATCCTTTCGGTCCCTCTATTAGACACTTCTTACTTCATCTATAAATAAAATCAACATTTAGTGGCTCCCCTAACCATTAATCGTCTATTTTTTTCAAGTCCATATGGTTTCATCCACTGTCCGTTTAGTTTGATCGTGATTGTTTAGCACAGTTTGACAATTTATCAATCAGCTGCCGGATTATCTGGAACCTGCCTCCAGTTGCATATTCTGCATCCAGCCTGTGTGAGAGTCAAGATTTAGCATATGATCTCAGGCAGGGATTGTAGTGCCCAGGTAGTGTTCTGTCTAAATCCATTATTATATAAATATCCATTTTCTCTTTTTATTTATGATTGTTGAATCTTTAACACTTTGACAGAAAATGTCAGTTGTCTATTTCATTTTTTTATTGAGAAACAACATAACTTAAAATAATCAATATTACTTCTCCATATTAAGAAAAGATCATCGATATATGGATGATAGAAAAGTTTTTCACCATCACATGAAAATGTATCTAGTCATATATTAATAATGGATGCTTTGTGTACAAATATAAAAACAATATCAGTTGATGTCTGTATATATATTACCATAGCGTTTACATTATTGGCGATGATTCTGTACATTTTTATTTTTTTGCTATTTTAGATTTACTAATAATTGCAGAAAAGATGAACAGAAACAGATTCTACAGCATTCAGGTGACATTTGGAGAGAGTGTAAACCACATTTTGACTGAAATAGTAAATTCTGAATTTGGAATTAAATAGCTGGAGAAGGATATCAATTACAAGTTAAAACAATTAACTTACAAGTATGAACTGTTTAATGTTAATGAAAGTAAAACCTCCTGGGACAGTAATAGTTTAAAAAAGTACAAAGACTGTAATAGAATGTCAATGGAATTGTGACTGAATAAGGTCACAACATACAATAAAGAAACACACGTTTAATGGAGAAATTGAATGAATCCTTAACTAAGTGATCCATGAAATGTATTACTCACCTAATTTAATTCAATGAATCAAGCTCAAAGGGATTAGAAATGTAAATTAAGGACACAGAGATAAAATTGAGAAAAACAATTGTACCACATCTTCGTTCTTGGAATGGGATACAAAGTTACAATAAAATGAAAACCAAATAAGACAATATTACGAATAAGAAAATAAATTCTACAGAGACAATGGACACTACATGAGCAATTGAAAAATGTAATGTAAACATATTAAAGAAATCACATTTATTATTATAAAGAAGAAAAATATCTTATTTTGAGCACTGTTATACTTGGCTTCATTATTTGATTTGTCAAAATGCACTAGTTGGGATGTTAAGAAAAATAATGCCAAAATCGGATATAAACTGGATATACAATACAAAAAAAAAAGGAAAAAGAGGCAAGCAAACTGTCATAACAAACTTAAAGGAAGAAAGAGTACCAGAGGTATTGAAAGATATAAGAAAATACGGCCACAGATGTAGGAAAAACCTTCACTGTTGCTATAGAAAAGGTTACTAAGGTAATAGGGGGTATGAACTCAGTAAACATCAATACTTAAAAAATATAAAAAGTGAGGTTAGGTCTCCAAATGAAAAATAGATGGGACCCACCTCGCTATTTCTATTGTAAAAATATCATAAATGGAAAGAGTCTTTAGTGAAAACCAAATACACAAAACATAAACAAATCCACGTATAAAAGGTGTGCACATAATCCACCATGTGTAAAACAAAAAAACACAGCAATACACTTTCAAAAACCTGGGGTAAGAGTAATCATATAAATGTATATGTATATAGACCAATACTTGTGGTATATACTATTGGTTGAAATCAGTATGTATAGACAGATCTCTCATACATATATTTTAAATCAGGATCAGAGTATAGTAGGAGCATTCATCCTATGCTTCTTTATCAAATATAGATGACAACATGTCTTATAATAATTAGACGCTGAACATACTGTGTCCAAGTGACAAGTAAGTTCTCTGGTCTATAAAAGTGGCTAGTCTTGGCTGCATGCAGTAAAGTGGTCTAAAAAGCCCTTGTTAGCAAAAAGGGATAACTGATATGAATAGTCCTAATGGTAATGATAATAGCAATGTCTTAGAGGATACGCTGTAACGTATTTTTATGTTTTGTGTATTTGGTTTTCAATAAAGTCTCCATTTATGATATTTTTGCAATAGAGGTAATTCTAGCGAGGTGGGTCCCATCTATTTTTCATTTGGAGATCTAACCTCACTTTTTATTTTTCAAGTATTGAAAGATACGTTAGCTAGTTCTGGGTGGCATATGAAGTCACACCACAGACACTTTTGGTTGTTAGAGAATTTCTTTATTTATAAGTTACACTGTGATCAGCAATGGAGAAAATAGAATGCAGAAGATAGGCATTCCTACACTCACTATGTATACTGGTTAAAAAAAAAAATATGATTAACCCCTTAAGGACGGAGGACGGTTCAGGACCGTCATCGGCATTTTTGCGTTGCCGACCGGTGACGGTCCTGAACCGTCCTAACGGTCCAATGTACTTACCCAATCGCCGTCGTTCCCCCGGCGGTGCTCCCGGTGTGGGGAGACTGCCTGCAGCCCAGACAGTCTCCCCGTGGCGAATTAGGACCCCTGTGGCCATGTGATCGCTCAACAGGGCGACCACATGGTCACAATAGGTGTCCATGTGTCTGCCTGCAGGGGGACTGTCTGTGCTGACAGGCAGTCTCCCTGCATGTGTAAAATCATAAAAAAAAATAAAGTTAAAGTTAATAAAAAAAATTATTATTATATATGTGTGTATATATATCATATATATAATGTCATGCTAAGTGTATTTTTATATTAATATGTACATATTTTAATATAAAAATACACGTATAATTAAATTACACACATATATAATAACTATATATATTGTATATATATATATATATTATTATAAAATACAAATAATAAGTAATTTAAATTAAATTAAACATGTAAAAATAATAATAACAATTTTACAAAAATTATATATCTATACGAAATTTTATTCTAACTGTATTTTGATATTAATATATATATATATTTATATCAAAATACACTTAGAATGAAATTGTATATATATATATATATATATCTATGTATATATAAATAAATAAAAAGAATACGAACTATTCATATGTCCATATACAAAATTACATAAATAATTATATAAATATACACGTAGACTTCAAATATATAAATATGCATATATATTTAAATTCTACGTGCGTATTTATGTAATATTTTTACATAATTAATTTATTTTATTGATTGCAATTTAAGGGACCTGCCTGCCAACCCAGGCCGAAAGTCCAGAGAATTTAATTTGCTATCACTGTATTTTACCCTGTAACGTTCTACGACACCCTAAAACCTGTACATGGGGGGTACTGTTTTACTTGAGAGACTTCGCTGAACACAAATATTAGTGATTCAAAACAGTAAAACATATCACAGCGATGATATTGTCAGTAAAAGGGACTTTTTTTGCATTTTTCACACACAAACAGCACTTTTACTGATGATATAATTGTTGTGATACATTTTCCAGTTTTGAAACACTAATATATGTGTTCAGCAAAGTCTCCTGAGTATAACAGTACCCCCCATGTACAGGCTTTATAGCGTTTTTGAAAGTTACAGGGTAAAATATATGGGTCAAATATTTTTACATTGAAAATGGCCAGGTTGGTTACGTTGCCTTTGCGAGCGTATGGTAGCCCAGGAATGAGAATTACCCCCATGATGGCATACCATTTGCAAAAGACGACAACCCAAGGTATTGCAAATGGGGTATGTCCAGTCTTTTTTAGTAACCACTTAGTCACAAACACTGGCCAAAATTAGCGTTCAATTTAGTTTTTTACTTTTTTCACACACAAACAAATATGAATGCTAACTTTGGCCAGTGTTTGCGACTAAGTGGCTACTAAAAAAAGTCTGGACATACCCCATATTGAATACCCTGAGTTGTCTACTTTAAAAAAAATATGTACACGTGGGGTGTTATTCAGCAATTTATGACAGATAATAGTGTTACAATGTCACTATTGATACATTTTAAAAATGTATGTTTTGAAACCGCAATATCCTACTTGTACTTATAGCCCTATAACATGCAAAAAAATAGCAAAAAGCATGTAAACACTGGGTATTTTTAAACTCAGGACAAAATTTTGAATCTATTTAGCAGTTTTTTTCATTCGCTTTTGTAGATGAGTAAAATATTTTTCACATAAAAGTAAAAAAACATGTATTTTTTTAAATTTTTCATCATATTTTTAAATTTTTTTTAAATTAAATTACATGAGATTATATAAATAATGGTATGTAAAGAAAGCCCCTTTTGTCCTGAAAAAAACAACATATAATTTGTATGGGAACAGTAAATGAGAGAGCGGAAAATTACAGCTAAACACAAACACCACAAAAGTGTAAAAAGATGCCTGGTCACAAATGTACAACATCGCAAAAACAGTCCGGTCCTTAAGGGGTTAAAATGGCTAACAATGGCTAGCTTTCTAAACAATAAAGTATACATATTCGCATGTAAAGGAGGGAGTAGCGCCTTGAAAGCAATCCTCAAATGGAGACAAATATGTAACGAGAGAAGGGGACAATATGACACAAATATAGTGTAGTATGTATGGTATTGATTGAAGAAAGAAAAAGACATACCTTTACAGTGTATAGAGCTATCAGTTAGCTCTACTTCTCTATGCCTGGATGGTATAGGTCCAAGAGCTATATGTAGTGTATCTCCTGGTCCAAAAGGTTAACAAATTCAGGAAATGAATTTCCCATTGGACTAAGAGATACACTACATATGATACTTTAACTCCTCTTAACACTTTTTGTCTGGCCATTACAAAGGTGGTGATTTGTAAAATGAGATGTACCTGTCTGATGGATGAGTTCATGGCTAGGATCAAAGGATTGCTGCATCCTTCCAAAAAGGTGTGGACTTTGTGGGTGGGCAGCACAATGATGACATTTTGAGGAATATACTGCCCCTCACATGACTTCCCATGTTCCCATGTTCTACCGTCATCTACTTTGTCTTCTCTTCTCTTTCCTTTATTTTCTGTATTATTTTATTTCTATATATTGTCACATCAAAAATAAAGCTTATAAAACAGTTTTACAAACAATGAATCAGTAAATTGATACATGTGGTATATACTTAGGATAACACATGGAGGTTTACTATTTTCCCCTCTAGGTCAATAATTAGATTCATACAATTATACAGTATTAGTTTTGCCAGTGAGAAATAAGAAAGTTCTCACAAATAAAGAGAATGTTTCCACAAGAAACAAATGTTATCGGTTTTGGCCGATATGAAGAATTCTTATGCAAGCGATATTAATTCTAGGTATCTTCATGTGCTAAATAAAATGGAATCCTAACAGAAAGAAGAAAGTGTCAATTATGCAAATAACAGTGAAACTGTTCCAACAAATGTTAGCAACTACTAACATGTAATGCCTTGGTAATAAGAATCCAATGCTTGCCTATGATCAACATCTAATGACATTCAACAATGAGCGTCACCTAACCAAGTCAAAATCAGTTATGAGTGCAGAAGCACCTACACTGGATGTCAGGAAGACAGCCACTAAAGGTGTGTTTAGCCCTGCAAGCAAATCATTGACATTTCTACTAAACATCAATTGTTTTCATTGCAGCACTAAAACGACAAGGGCACTGCACCCAGACCACTTCATTACATTTAAGTTGTTAATCAATTACATCAATTAAAAAAGAAATGAGCAAAAACATTTAGCTAAAGGTGCTAAACCATAGTTTGGTTTAAAGGGACACTCAAGGCACCCAGACCACTTCTGCCCATTGGAGTGGTCTGCGTGCCAACTCCCACTACCCATAACCATGCAAGTTAATTATTGCAGTTTTTATAAACTGCAATAATTACCTTACAGGGTTAACTCCTCCTCTAGTGGCTATCTATTAGACAGCCACTAGAGAGCACTTCCTGGTCTATATACGTGGGACATGTCGCTGCCTCTGGTAAGCCACTGAAGGGGTTTTCACCCCTTCAGCAACCGGGGATGGGAGGTGGGTGGGAGAGGGGACCTGCAGTGCCAGGAAAACAGATTTCTTGAGAGGTGAGGAAATACATAGGAGGAATCAATTGGACATGCCAGCATCCTTGATTTGTGCAATTTTAACACAGATGACTTGTAACTATGGTCCAAAGTTATATAGAATTTGCAACCTATTCCACTCCGTCGACTGCAAGTGGCTTGCAATCATCAATGTGCAAACAGCTTGTCAAAGTGTTTTTTTTCGGAATCACTCAAGACGTATGATTCTATGTAACCCACCCATCTTTGAAACATTTGAGGGGGGCATTGCTCAAAAGGTTTGCTTTTAATAGACATGCTCAAAGAAGAAAAAACTTACAGGCACTCCAACTTCAAGCCGCAGGCAGATTTATTATGACAGAATGCAACGCAACGTTTCGACCGGAAAGGTCTTTTTCAAGCAATGTTTATTATATTATGACAAATGGAAATAAAAACTTGACAACAACAATGATGTGCAATTGT
The DNA here is from genome assembly GCF_036172605.1 of Pelobates fuscus. Taxonomy (NCBI): domain Eukaryota; kingdom Metazoa; phylum Chordata; class Amphibia; order Anura; family Pelobatidae; genus Pelobates; species Pelobates fuscus. The sequence goes on from NC_086317.1 coordinate 128,638,624, forward strand.
GATATTTGAGTTCCAAATGTCTGTACATATTAGACATATGCAATTAATTTTGTTCCGAGTCAAATTTCAGATACATTCACCACAATTTGGCAATTTCATTTAAAAGGATCCATGTGTTCAATTGTTTTGTTTCAGATCCACTTGTTTTTATAAGGATAGAAAATTATGGAGTTATGTACTAAACAACTGAAAGAGCAAATTTAACCCCTTAAGGACTGGACATTTTTTGCGATGTTGTACATTTGCGACCAGGCATCTTTTTGACACTTTTGTGGTGTTTGTGTTTAGCTGTAATTTTCCGCTCTCTCATTTACTGTTCCCATACAAATTATATATTGTTTTTTTCAGGACAAAAGGGGCTTTCTTTACATACCATTATTTATATAATCTCATCTAATTTAATTTTAAAAAAATGAAAAAATATGATGAAAAATTGAAAAAAATACACGTTTTTTGAATTTTATGTGAAAAATCTTTTACTCATCTACAAAAGCGAATGAAAAAAACTGCTAAATAGATTCAAAATGTTGTCCTGAGTTCAAAAATACCCAGTGTTTACATGCTTTTTGCTTTTTTTTTGCATGTTATAGGGCTATAAGTACAAGTAGGATATTGCGGTTTCAAAACATACATTTTTAAAATGTATCAATAGTGACATTGTAACACTGTTATCTGTCATAAATTGCTAAATAACACCCCACATGTACATATTTTTTTTAAAGTAGACAACCCAGGGTATTCAATATGGGGTATGTCCAGACTTTTTTAGTAGCCACTTAGTCGCAAACACTGGCCAAAGTTAGCGTTCATATTTGTTTGTGTGTGAAAAAAGTAAAAAACTAAATTGAACGCTAATTTTGGCCAGTGTTTGTGACTAAGTGGTTACTAAAAACGACTGGACTTACCCCATTTGCAATACCTTGGGTTGTCTTCTTTTACAAATGGTATGCCATCATGGGGGTAATTCTCATTCCTGGGCTACCATACGCTCTCAAAGGCAACGTAACCAACCTGGCCATTTTCAATGTAAAAATATTTGACCTATATATTTGACCCTGTAACTTTCAAAAACGCTATAAAACCTGTACATGGGGGGTCCTGTTCTACTCAGGAGACTTTGCTGAACACAAATATTAGTGTTTCAAAACTAGAAAATGTATCACAACAATTATATCATCAGTAAAAGTGCTGTTTGTGTGTGAAAAATGCAAAAAAAGTCACTTTCACTGACAATATCATCGCTGTGATATGTTTTACTGTTTTGAATCACTAATATTTGTGTTCAGTGAAGTCTCCCGAGTAAAACAGTACCCCCCATGTACATGTTTTAGGGTGTCGTAGAACGTTACAGGGTAAAATACAGTGATTGCAAATTAAATTCTCTGGTCTTTCGGCCTGGGTTGGCAGGCAGGTCCCTTAAATTGCAATCAATAAAATAACTTAATTATGTAAAAATATTACCTAAATACGCACGTAGAATTTAAATATATATGCATATTTATATATTTGAAGTCTACGTGTATATTTATATAATTATTTATATAATTTTGTATATCGACATATGAATAGTTTGCATTCTTTTTATTTATTTAAATATACATAGATATATATACAATTTCATTCTAAGTGTATTTTGATATAAATATATATATATTAATATCAAAATACAGTTAGAATAAAATTTCGTATAGATATATAATTTTTTTTCAATTTTTTATTATTATTTTTAATTTTTTTAATTTAATTTAAATTATTTATTATTCGTATTTTATAATAATATATATATACAATATATATAGTTATTATATATATTATATATATACGTGTGCAAATTAATTATAAGTGTATTTTTATATTAATATATGTACATATTAATATAAAAATACACTTAGCATGACATTATATATATGATATATAGACATATATTATATAGGTATAATATATGTCTATATATCATATATATACACATATATAATAATATATTTTTTTTTTATTAACTATAACTTTAAATTTTTTTATGATTTTACAGTTGCAGGGAGACTGCCTGTCAGCACAGACAGTCCCCCTGCAGGCAGAGACTAGGACACCTATTGTGACCATGTGGTCGCCCTGTTGGGCGATCACATGGCCCCAGGGGTCCTAATCCGCCATGGGGAGACTGTCTGGGCTGCAGGCAGTCTCCCCACACCGGGAGCACCGCCGATCGCCGCCGGGGGAACGACGGCGATCGGGTAAGTACATTTTAAATTTAGGACGGTTCAGGACCGTCGTCGGTCGGCAACGCAAAAATGCCGATGACGGTCCTGAACCGTCCTGCGTCCTCAAGGGGTTAAGAAAAGTGATTTGCTATTCTTTTTTTTTTTCATTCTTTTCAAATGTTTTTTATTTCATTTGCTATTCTTGTGTGGGATTGCCATAAATAAGGATACCAAGAAAGGGTACTGTTTACCAGATTACTCACATATTTGGTATCCTTAAATATGGTAATCCCACATAACAATAGCAAACCAGGGCTTTCCTTAATTTGAATTGTCAGCAGTTATTTTGTAACTTTGTGACTGTCACCTTCACAGATTCCCTTCAGGGAAAATTAGGTGTTCGAATTTTGGAAGTTAACATGATTTTCAGACAAATTTCAGGTCATCTGAATAATTATTTTCCGAATTTCTGACGAACCAAAATTAAAAAATGTATAAAACAAAAATGTTTTTGCACATATACATTTCTATTGCAAATCACCCACATAGGTTCTGCTGGGGGTAGAGCAGGAGCAAGCAGCTCTTCCTTTACTAGTAAAAAATGTTTGCCAAACGTGTTTTGTCCTATACAGGGAGTGCAGAATTATTAGGCAAGTTGTATTTTTGAGGATTCATTTTATTATTGAACAACAACAATGTTCTCAATGAACCCAAAAAACTCATTAATATCAAAGCTGAATATTTTTTGAAGTAGTTTTTAGTTTGTTTTTAGTTTTAGCTATTTTAGGGGGATATCTGTGTGTGCAGGTGACTATTACTGTGCATAATTATTAGGCAACTTAACAAAAAACAAATATATACCCATTTCAATTATTTATTTTTACCAGTGAAACCAATATAACATCTCAACATTCACAAATATACATTTCTGACATGCAAAAACAAAACAAAAACAAATCAGTGACCAATATAGCCACCTTTCTTTGCAAGGACACTCAAAAGCCTGCCATCCATGGATTATGTCAGTGTTTTGATCTGTTCACCATCAACATTGCGTGCAGAAGCAACCACAGCCTCCCAGACACTGTTCAGAGAGGTGTACTGTTTTCCCTCCTTGTAAATCTCACATTTGATGATGGACCACAGGTTCTCAATGGGGTTCAGATCAGGTGAACAAGGAGGCCATGTCATTAGATTTTCTTCTTTTATACCCTTTCTTGCCAGCCACGCTGTGGAGTACTTGGACGCGTGTGATGGAGCATTGTCCTGCATGAAAATCATGTTTTTCTTGAAGGATGCAGACTTCTTCCTGTACCACTGCTTGAAGAAGGTGTCTTCCAGAAACTGGCAGTAGGACTGGGAGTTGAGCTTGACTCCATCCTCAACCCGAAAAGGCCCCACAAGCTCATCTTTGATGATACCAGCCCAAACCAGTACTCCACCTCCACCTTGCTGGCGTCTGAGTCGGACTGGAGCTCTCTGCCTTTTACCAATCCAGCCACGGGCCCATCCATCTGGCCCATCAAGACTCACTCTCATTTCATCAGTCCATAAAACCTTAGAAAAATCAGTCTTGAGATATTTCTTGGCCCAGTCTTGACGTTTCAGCTTGTGTGTCTTGTTCAGTGGTGGTCGTCTTTCAGCCTTTCTTACCTTGGCCATGTCTCTGAGTATTGCACACCTTGTGCTTTTGGGCACTCCAGTGATGTTGCAGCTCTGAAATATGGCCAAACCGGTGGCAAGTGGCATCTTGGCAGCTGCACGCTTGACTTTTCTCAGTTCATGGGCAGTTTTTTTGCGCCTTGGTTTTTCCACACGCTTCTTGCGACCCTGTTGACTATTTTGAATGAAACGCTTGATTGTTCGATGATCACGCTTCAGAAGCTTTGCAATTTTAAGAGTGCTGCATCCCTCTGCAAAATATCTCACTGTTTTTGACTTTTCTGAGCCAGTCAAGTCCTTCTTTTGACCCATTTTGCCAAAGGAAAGGAAGTTGCCTAATAATTATGCACACCTGATATAGGGTGTTGATGTCATTAGACCACACCCCTTCTCATTACAGAGATGCACATCACCTAATATGCTTAATTGGTAGTAGGCTTTTGAGCCTATACAGCTTGGAGTAAGACAACATGCACAAAGAGGATGATGTGGTCAAAATACTCATTTGCCTAATAATTCTGCACTCCCTGTAATGTTAGAACTTCAACAGAGGATTTCAATGTCTACTACTAATGCTGCAATCTAAATGGAGCACACATATTCCCTATATGTCTTTGACAATTTCTAAACAGAGGTGGAACCAAATCAAAAACATTGTTTATTGAATATAATAAACCTCCACCTCCCCCTAGCGTTTAAGCCTTCAACACAATCTACCATCATTGAAAGATATGGAGTTCAGTAAACTTATATATATATTCTCGCAGAGTATGATGAGATTCAAAAAACATAAAGGGAAGTCCAATAAACTGTTCATATGTGTACCCTAATATATCCTGGACTCACGTCCAGCATTGACAGACATAATTCGTTATCGTTATTTAATCATATTAAACTGCACTTAACAGTAATATACAATAAAATGACATAACAAATATAATATTGCTAAAATAAAATTATGATGACCTAAGAGTCTTCCTCCCTGTTTTTGCAGTTTCATTGTGTTTATCTTTCATTCACAATCCTGCTGAACTACTTTAGGCATATTTACATACTAACAAATTTATCAATATATATTATAATAAGCATTTTTCTGCACTAGGAATATGTCACCTTATGCCTTGTTTCTCCATATGGACAGTACTTCAATCCGGGCATGGTTTCAACCATACAGTAGAGTTCTACTAGTCAGTAGGAATAATATATTTTGAATCCAATTACATCTGGTATTAATATGTCTACTAGCACAGTCATTGCTTGGACATAGCATATCACCAGTAGTATGAATGTTAGGCAGTTATTGCATGTGTCACAATAGATCACTCCAGTTCTTACTGGTAGTATGTAATTCATTTTGCTAGATGATTGTCTTGCTATATGCATATCAGATCACTGTGTGTATTGCCTCTGTGTATGTATGACTGTGCAGTGTCTCAAAACACTTATGCCTGTACACTTTGACCATTGAGTCTCTATATGAAGTTGCTAGTCTGTTCACTATTTGCATATTTGTGTTGATGAATCCCTATGCATTGTCTCATAGTAAAAATGTCTATTCACTCTGAGCATCGCCTCACTGTATGAATGTCTATACACTTTGTGCATTGTTGCACAAGTGTAACTCTATGCATTGTCTTACACACTGTTCACCAGACAAAAGTTCACTATAGTTATGTACATTGCTTCACTATGTGAATATCAGTTCACTCTGGGCATGGTTCTGCTATGAACATCAGTTTGTTCTTCGTACAATCTCTTACTATGCACATATAAATTATCGATTGTGTAGTATATTGCAGGTATCTATAATTCTACTGTCAAAAATTATATCAGATAATAAGGTAAATTTAAAATTGTACTTTACATTTCAGATATTCAACATACCTTGTCTTGTCATTATTACTAAGCATGTGACCACTGGAAACAATGCCTCTCTTTGTTAGATTTTGAGATTCATCAGCCATTATTGTGATGGGTATCAACACTCCTTTGAGACTGTTGGAAGGTTAGGTCCTGTAAGAAAAACACTGTTGAGTGAATATACCTTCATATTGCGCACTGGAGTCAAGCACAACTCTAATTTGACCTGGCTTACATGGATGGCACACTCCAAATAAAAAAAGATACCAGCATTTGTCAACTTCCTTTAGTGGTGGAGCTGGTTCTGCATGTTTATCCTCAAATATTTTGTGCAGTGTTCCTTCATCTCTGTATTTTTGTTCAGAGAAGCTGTAGACAAGAAAGTCTAGAAAGCGCTTGAGTTCTATTAATAGGTAACTTTGGTCTTAGTGTGCAGAATGGTAGAGGGGTTTCCCAACTGTTTAACTCAATGGCGGAACTACTGCCGGTTGCACTGGAGCCTGCATGTTGGGAGGAAGTGACAGCCAATCACTTCCTCCCAGGGTCAAACAGACAGTGCCATGTGGGAGGGAGGAGGAAGCAACGGGCAGTGAGCTGCTGCAAACCTACTTCAGCCTCAGCTAGCAGCAACTAAAAAAAAATCCCCCTCCTGCAGATATAAGGTGGGAGAATGGCTGCAAATCTAAAAATTATGATCTGTGTGTTTATGTTATTTTGTGTGTGTGTATCTGTGTGCGTATCTGTTTGTGTGTATCTGTGTGTGTATTTGTATATGTATATCTGTGTGTTAAGGTGTTTGTATGTGTCATTGTGTGTTTGAGTGTGTGTGTATATACCTGTGTGTATGTCATGGTGTGTGCATGTGTCCAGGCGTATGTATCATTGTGTCTATGTGTTTATATGTGTCTGTGTGTATATATATGTGTATCTGTAAGTTAATATGTATGTATCTGTGTACGTATGTATGTGCAATCATCCCAGCAATCAAACACCAACATTAGATGTATACACACCCTTGCAAACATTACATCCAAACACACCCCTGAATTCAAATGCAATCATGACATACAAACACACCTGCTATTGAAATGCTAAAATGTATATAGAAACATCAACTCTACGCACAAAAGCACAACTGCATTTTAAAGCATATATTACATACAATCGAAAAGTACACAACTGCATTCCAATGGCAACAATACATAGAATATGCCCACACATACTCTATACAGAAACACGATTACATTTAAATGCACAAACACTGCTCACAAATAGGATGAGCAAATAGTAGATCCTCCGCTGGCATAGAAACATAGAAACATATAATGTGACGGCAGATAAGAACCATTTGGCCCATCATAACATCATGGCAGTTTTACAAAAGATGGGGATTTATCTTGTGGCAATTCTTGTGCTAGAGAGGGGCCCAAACATTTTTCTTGCACCAGGGCAATTTCTACATTAATTCTGACACTGGTTTAACTCCTTCTTGTGAAATTCCTTATCCATTAACTTGAGGAGTCCTCTTTCTTCAATAGAGGGAGTTACGTTGTTGTTACTGTGTACTATAGAACGCTGCATCTTGTTTGTCAAGGTCGTCATGAAATGTAGAGCTTATGCTTTTATTACTCTATTTAGCAGCAATAGAAGGGCATAATAAAGGGGGAGGGTAGCTGCTTAACTAATAATTGAAAGTATATAATCAAACCTGTTTGATGAAACACTTGTTAAAGGTGTAGGTTTACACAAAAAAAGTTTTAAAAAACCCCACAAAAATATATAGTTTAATGTATGCATTATATATTTTTTATAACAAATGGAGGGGAGCTGCCCAAGCTGCCATTATGTATGAGCATAAATGATGATGAAAAAGCTGTATCTGCGTGTGAAACGTGTTCTGATATCAGTCTGTCATGTTGATCTTTTTTAGCTTTATCTGTGAATAATTACCAGACCAACTACATAGTTTTACTTAAAAATGACAGTAGTCCATGGTGTTTTTACACCTCCGGAATTGTCTGGGGAATTATCAGCCAACCCTGGATAATAAATGTTTGATGCACAGACACTCATTCATGAGCTGAGAACCAATCAATGAGTGGCAGATATAACATTCAGCTTCTGCAAATCAAACAGCGCCAGGGTGCCCCTACCAGCAAATTGAACAGCGCTAGGGTACCCCTACTAACAAATTGAACAAATCGAACAGCACCAGTGTACTCCTACCATTACAGCCTGCTGTAGTGGCTATGATGGATGGAGTAACCCTTTAAGGTATAAAAGTCATTAGTTTATTGTAATCAAAGACAGTGTATTAATTATCTAGCCAAGGTTATGTTAATAGTAATTTCAAATGACAGAGCCCTTTAAAACTAAGACAAATATAGTACGTGTAGGAACAGAAATATGCTATGTTCCTTTACAGTTACTTCTATATTACAAGCTTTGTTTATCATGGAACAAAATCCCAAAGTGTTAACATAGCATTTTCAGTGCCCACATATTTAATTTTGTTTAATTAAAATACAGCTCCTCCATTGAATGTTTGTAATAATACCTGTATTGCAATTGGGACCTTAATATATTACTTCTGGATAAATTACATAAAAATAGAGCTTTGTAATTATATTACAGGTGATACTGTACCCACACAATGGCAACTGTAATTTTATATTGGGAAAATGTTAATATTATTCTGTTACTGGTAATTCAATTAATTCTTTACAGATGTTAAAATAAGAACATCCAATGTCAAGCTTGGAGCATCATAAAGACAAAAACAAAATAGTGGCTGCTTCAATTTTATTTTCATCAGCTTTTAATAAGTTTGGAGATATTTACTGACCATTATGTATTTTTGAATTTCTCTGCCAAATGGTGAACATCTATTAATGTGTTACAGCAAATGTTGTTTAAGAGAAAGTAGAGGTATATTGGGTACATACAATCAGGGCCAGACTGGGACAAAAATTAAGCCTGGGTATTTAAATGCAGAGCATTCCAACATGATTTGTCACCAAATAAGTACCCCTCCAGGACATCTCATGCGCTAAAGTGATCTCTGATAGGAAAATTGCCCTGTGTTTTTGGGCTACCAGAAGACAAAAATGGTCCATAGGACCCGGAGCGAGAGTAATGCCCTCACCGCACATCAGGAGTCACTTGTCATTCTCCTCATTCTCCACTCACAAGCTGTATACCTACCGACCTTGGAAATAGGTTGAACTCCTGCTTGCGATCCATGGTGCTATTACAGCTCATTCTATGGGACCCACCCTTGTGTACCAGCTGCCATCACAATAATTTTATAGCTCTTTTAGGCTGGGTTCCTTAACCATTAAGTGCTAGTTTCTAGCTCTATTATGCTAGCTTCAGCCCCTTGTGTTTTTTAGTTGTGATTGTAATGCATATTTTACTTTAAATCCCTGAGATGCCATATCTTGGTTTACGAAGCATATAATATAGTGCAGTATCAGGAACCAGTGGTATCAATCGTATGTTAAACGCATGTCTATATCTTTATCTCGATTACTAATGTGAATCTCAAATCCTACTTTACTGCACATATAATTTTACACTCATAATAATCCCACCCAAATGGGAAGTACATAACCAAAATTCCAGTAAGTCCTCTCTAAGCATATAGGATATATATTGGGTAGGATATGGGCTTTATTCATTTATTATTTTTAAAAATATATACAAAAAAAAGCAAACAACATTTATACACCTTCCCTGTTGTTATCTAGCAGGGAGGGTGATATTCAGATGCCTGGTGGTACACTGTAAATAGTGATGTACCGAACGGTTCGCTGGCGAATAGTTCCTGGCGAACATAGCGTGTTCGCGTTCGCCACGGCGGGCGAACACATGCGCGGTTCGATCCGCCCCCTATTCGTCATCAACTTTGACCCTGTACCTAACAGTCAGCAGACACATTCCAGCCAATCAGCAGCACACCCTCACTAGCAGACCCTCCCACCTCCTGGACAGCATCCATTTTAGATTCATTTGGAAGCTGCATCCATTTTTTTTAAATTTATTTTTTTATTATTTTATTTATTTATGTATTTTAAATTCTTTATATTTGCAATGCATGGAGGTATAACAAATGAGGATGTGGTACCCCAACGGCATTCCTCATGCTTTTCAAGTAACAATTGTCACAATAGGGTATATGTTAAAACCCTAGTCTACGCGGAGCCCTCCATGGGTGAAGATGGATTAATTTTTTTTTGGCGCATGGTTTTTTTATTTTATTTTTAAGTTCGACGGGTATGATGGCTTTTTATTTGTCCTTTTTTGGGGCTGAAAAATGAAGATTTTAGAAAAAAGAAGACGTTGAATAGTAAGTTGAATTTTACTTTACAGGGTAGTAATTTTATTCCCCCCTCACTACTTTTTAGGATGAGGGGGGCAGGTAGGGGCTTTTTTATTTGGGTGTGTGGCTAGGGGCTTGGGACCCCTAGTCACCTTTGATGGGGGAGGGGGGGATTTTCATTTAGGGCCCCCACCCGCCACTCAGGGGTGGGGGCCGGGGGAGACAGTAGGTCCCCCCCTCTTATTGTAACTTAGGACCCCCACCCGCCGCTCAGGGGTGGGGGCGGGGGGGAGGACAGTAGGTCCCCCCACCCCATTATTCTTTTATAGGGCCCCCACCCGCAGCTCAGGAGCCATGTTACTCTGTATATAGAGGGAGCCATGTTTACACTGTATATAGAGGGAGCCATGTTACTCTGTATATAGAGGCAGTGGCGTACTAAGGGGGGGGCGGCGGGGGCGGTCCGCCCCGGGTACCACTCACTAGGGGGGTGCCCGGGGTGAACTTTCACAGGGGCGGCGAAATGCCGCCCTGTGTCTTGTGTAAAGGGACCGGCCGCTAATAAGACTATCTACCCGAGTTTCCCATCCAGCAGCAGCAGGGTCCTCTGTTCACGCGATCCGCCATGGCAATGGCGGATCGTGAGAACAGAGGACCCTGCTGCTGCTGGATGGGAAACTCGGATAGATAGTCTTATTAACGAGCATGGAGAATACTGGGCCCCTCTAAACTGCCCAGTGATGCTGTGCCACCGGACCACCAGTCGAGGAGGACGGGAGGGACAGGTAAGTGGCAGCACTTATTCCACACAACATACACACTGCATCTGCATACACTCTAGACACACTCTACACACACTGCATACACTGCGTACACTCTACACACACTGCATACACTCTACACACACTCTACATACACTGCATACACACTGCATATACACTGCATACACTCTACACACACTGCATACACACTACACACACTGCACACACTGCACACATACTGCATACACTGCACACACATTGCATACACTGCACACACACTGCACACACACTGCATACACTGCACACACACTGCACACACTACACACACTATACACACACGGCATACACTCTACACACACTATACACACTCTACACACACTGCAAACACTGCACACACACTATGCACACACTGCACACACTCTACACACACTATACGCACTATACACACACTGTACACACTATGCACACACTGCATACACTATACACACACACTACACACACTGCATACACACTGCACACAATATACACACACTACACACACTGCATACACACTGCACACACTATACACACTGCACACACTACACACACTGCACACACTATACACACACTGCACACACTATGCACACACTGCACACTCTATACACACACTGCACACTCTATGCACACACTGCACACACACTGCATACACTATACACACTCTACACACACTGCATACACACTGCACACACTGCATACACTATACACACTGCACTAACTATACACACACTGCATACACACTATACACACACTGCATACACCCTATACACACACTGCATACACACTATACACACTGCATACACACTGCATACACACTATACACACTGCACACACTATCCACACACTGCATAAACACTATACACACTGCACACACTATACACACACTGCACACACTACATGCACTACGCACACTGCATACGCACCATACACACACACTATACACACACTGTACACACTATGCACACACTGCATACACTATACACACACACTACACACACTGCATACACACTGCACACAATATACACACACTACACACACTGCATACACACTGCACACACTATACACACTGCACACACTACACACACTGCACACTCTATACACCCACTGCACACACTGCATACACACTGCACACACTATACACACTGCACACACTATACACACACTGCACACACTATACACACACTGCACACTCTATACACACACTGTACACACTATACACACACTGCACACACTGCACACACTCTACACACACTGCATACACTCTACACACTCTACACACACTGCATTCACACACCACACACTGCATACACTATACACACACTGCACTAACTATACACACACTGCACACACTATACACACACTGCATACACACTCTACACACACTGCATACACACTATATACACACTATACACACTGCTTACACACTATACACACACTGCATACACACTATACACACACTGCACACACTATACACACACTATACACACACAATATACACACACACACTGTACACACTATACACACACTGTACACACTATGCACAGACTGCATACACTATGCACACACTATACACACACACTACACACACTGCATACACACTGCACACAATATACACACACTACACACACTGCATATACACTGCACACACTATACACACTTAACACACTATACACACACTGCACACACTACATGCACTACACACACACTATACACACACTGCATACACTATGCACACACTATACACACACACTATACACACACTGCATACACTATGCACACACTGCACACTCTATACACACACTGCACACACTATACACACACTGCATACACTTCATACACTATACACACACTGCATATACATACATTAAAAAAAATTGCAGTTGTTTTTTACATGTCAAAGTTGGGGAGGGGGGGTGCCAAATAAAGGATCCGCCCCGGGTGCCAAATGCTCCAGGTACGCCCCTGTATAGAGGGGAGCCATGTTACTCTGTATATAGAGAGGAGCCATGTTTACACTGTATATAGAGGGAGTCATGTTACTCTGTATATAGAGAGGAGCCATGTTTACACTGTATATAGAGGGGAGCCATGTTATTCTGTATATAGAGTGATCCATGTTTACACGGTATATAGAGGGAAGCCATGTTACTCTGTATATAGAGAGGAGCCATGTTTACACTGTATATAGAGGGAGCCATGTTACTCTGTATATAGAGGGAGCCATGTTTACTCTGTATATAGAGGGAGCCATGTTACTATCTGAGGTGGTTAACTATGATTGGCCCTGGTATGTTTGTTAGTCTGGCCTGCATGGTTGTCAGGCATGAATAAAAGTAGCATGTTTCAACTATATTAGTAGTTAGACTAGTTAGCACTAAAGCATGTGCAAATGGGGAGTTTGCGGTTGTGCAAATGGACTGTTTGCGGTTGTTTGCGGTGCATTAAACGGGGAGTTTGGTCTGTCACTGTGAAGCGGGCGTAACCCTTACACTACCTGATCGATACAACATCATACCTGATGTTTTAAAGCACGTTATTCCAAACAATTTAGGAATGTTAGGTGATTTATGCCCTTTATGGATCAGAACCAGACTCTGCATCAACTATGTAATTTTCCATGGGAGTTTTGCCATGGATCCCCCTCTGGCATGCCACAGTCCAGGTGTTAGTCCCCTTGAAACAACTTTTCCATCACTATTGTGGCCAGAAAGAGTCCCTGTGGGTTTTAAAATCGCATGCCCATTGAAGTTTATGGCGGTTCGCCCGGTTCGCCCGTTCGCGAACATTTGCGGAAGTTCGCGTTCGCCATTCGCGAACCGAAAATGTTATGTTCGTGACATCACTAACTGTAAATAATCAGAACAGAATGCCGTCTCTCAAAGGATCCCCTTAGGTTTAGTGTAGCAAGTGGAACCCTCACAGGGCTGGCCATGATGAATGTGTTCTTTCTTGAGTACTTCAGGGTGGCTTCAGGGCAACAGACCAACTTATTGCACCTGCATGATAAAGATACATGGTTGGATCGGCCCTGCTATTAAGCATTCAGTATTTCTGTAAAATGTTGTATTGATAGTGTTTTTTGTTGTTGTTTTTTGTGTTTCTTAATTACTGCTGTTTAAGATGTGTTATGCTATTTTGACTATTTGTTTACCCTTGTGAAATCTAATAAAACCTTAAACTATACAAAAGGTGAATACATCAATTAACCTGCATAACTATTCTCTCATGCGCACATACAAATTTTATAGCACAAACTTTTTACTCTTTCCAGCTGTATTTATTTCGACTTAAATAAAGGGGACATTATTGTCACCAGAACAATTACAGCTTAATTTAGTTGCTCTGGTGTCATCTGCCTTTCTCTGCAGTCCTTTTAATGTAAACACTGCTTTTTAAGAGAAAATGCTTCCTGGTTCAGTGCCTTGATGCTCTGCATGAAGGCTATAATGGAGACGGTATTTAGACTGAGTATCACCATTAATATCCCTCCTTTCCCACTAGGACACCTTCAGTGATTATAACAGCTCATCCAGCTCATAGCAGCTCATCAGCCAAGACTTGATGAAGGTTGGAAACAAAAGACACTTTATTTATTTCAAGCGTCCACATTTATACATAGAGCCGCAGCATGGGGTCTGTGGCGAAAGTGACCTCGCCACTGGTTTTTAGAGGGGCCTGTTTGCCAGCCTCCTACCCTGTGACTATGGCCCTGTGGTAAACTGTGGGTTAAAGATTTCTGACTGGAACAGATTCGAACTTTCGAAGTGGCACTTCGGCTACAGTTGAAGTGGCCGCCATTCGACATTCGAACACATGGCGGCGGCCATTTTATTTGGTCGAACGTGTTCAGCTGTGTTTTGTCATCGAGTTCATGGAACTCAAATTGGACACGCGATGGCACGAACACTGCTGAACAGTTCCCTTCCAGGGAAGTTTTACTATTTGAACGGGAGTCGAACGGCGTTCGGTGAGACGAAGCCCACGAACAAGGGACACACATTGACTATGGTCATTCACCATTCCATTCGGTAATTCAAACAGTACTTTGACTGTTTAAAATAGACTGGCTGCCCAAAACAGTTCCAATTCTCTGTAACTTTTTTGGGCATGAAACCACACGTGCGGTCGGTCAAAAAGAGACTTCCAGGAATTTCCTGAAACCCTGCTCTGATCTGGGTGATTGTTGGATATGTTGTTCACCCAGATCAGGGCTTTCAGGGCATTTGACGTTTATGGGGAAATGTTGTGTTTTGGGGTACTTGTTGGACTTTGTAAAAATGTGTTTTTTCTGTCTGGGGATAATTATGTTAATGCATTATCTGCCTTAATTATATCACAGGCAGAGGGGAGGGTTTGTGTACTGTATGTGGCAGTGTCATTCATTGTCACATTGTTTTTATTGGCTTGTACACTGTGTGTGCCTGTGCCCAACAAGGTCCACCTGGGCGTCACCTTTGTTGGGAAACCTGCATAACAGGCAAGTGTGCCTCCATTAAAATTGAGTTCCTGTTTTACCCTTAATATAGTCTCCTCTCATGTGTGGGGGAAAAGGCTGTATCTACCATGGGGATTGCTATATCACTATACTCCCCTGGGATTATAATCACTAGCTCTTTTAAGAGCTGTTCCTGCTTTGCTCTTTGGAAGCTGGATCCTGGTCTTGGGTTCAGGGTGGGTGGAGGCCGGCGAGTTCCCAGCCAAGCTGTAACACTGGACGTGGGGACTGCAGTGTTGATGGTGTCTGGTGGAGTGCTTGGAGTCCTCCGTAAGCAGTAGGAGCATCTGTCAGGGGAGGTACCCAACCAGGGTACAGGAAGTTCTGTTACAGGGCATTCTGTCACATGGGGTCCGTGCTACCTCCTCCTGAAGTTTTAGCGCAGTTCCATAGACTCTGTGGGAGTCTGGTCAGGATAGGCTAGTCTGGATTTCCCATTTACCCAGTGCCTCCAAAAAGCACAAGGTGACTTAGACATAAAACGGGACAGGAAAGCATATTTGCCATGGCCCCCCTCCAAAACATATCCCCATATGTCCACATGAACAGTAACCTTGGAACCCAATGTTCCCGGCCCAGGGTAGCACTTGTCACAGAAGCATTGAACATTCCTCATAGAGATGCACTTGTTCAATGAATCTCTATGAGAAGATGCTAAATGGCGCAGCGTTGAGTTTTGCAGAGCATGAGCAATAGCCTCCTATGCATTTATATGGGAAAGCATTGGATTGGCTGAGATCAAAAAGTTTGATCTCAGCCAAGGGGGCAGAGTGGGGGCTGAGCCAGCCATGAACCCACGTGGTGCTGGAAAAAAGAAAAGTAAATCATCTTTTTAACGGGAACAAGTGGGTGACCAGGAGCTTAATGGCAATCTTAGAGCTATAGTGTCAGGAGTACATGTTTGTGTTTCTGACACTATAGTATTCATTTTAATAAAGAAGTGTAGCAAGCAGACTTTAGAAATTGATCTATTATACTAGGTGTATCATGAGCTATAAGAACATGGTGTCCAACAACCTGGTAAAAGTAGGATAAACAGTTGCTCTACATCTGATTATTACACATAATTAAGCAGATAAGAGGCTATATTTAATTCATACAGGCAAATATCATAAAACTGGGGATTGTTAGATCAAAATTGTTATGTTTCTTCACAAACCAATAATCTCCAGAAGTCTGACATATTTTGGGGGAGAGTTTTCAAGGCAAAACAGATGCTATTTTTGTGCTAAGTGATAAATGTTAAGAGACATTCTTTTATTTTACATGGCAATTTCTCCTTATTTAACACTTTGCCTCACATTACCAACTGTTTTGCATGGATAAATCTCCCCTTACATGCTTGTTTCTATAATGGTTGTAAATATCAGCCATAAGCAGTTATTATTAACAGCCAGTCAATATTTGTGACCCAAAATTACCAAGTGGTTTCCAACTTCCGGGTCTATACTTTATGGCACTCTGCTACTGATGTCTGACCTTCATTTTCCATTTGCATCTTAGCGTTAACCTATTATTGATTTTAGTATGGGTATGGATTATGGATTATGGATGGGTATGGATTTTCAGGGGGCCTGGTCAGCACTACAGTGCTTTAACAGCGTGACTGGGCCCCCTGTAATGACATCACACGCTGGGAGGAAGTGACTGCCCCGGTCACGCCTCCCAGCTATCAGAGCCACGCGGGAGGAAGCAGAGGAGGGACTCCCATCAACCTGAGCCCCCACTGGACTCCAGGGAAAGTCACCCTCCTGCAAAAGGTAAGAAACAAGAGGGTGACTTAAACATTTTGTGAATGTGTGTATCTGTCTGTATGTGTGTCTCTGTATGTATGTGTCTGCATCATACAGATACATACATACAGAGACACACACATACACTTACAGAGACGCACAAATACATACAGACTGTGTGTGTGTCTCTCTGAATCTGTCTGTATGTGTGTTTATGTCTGTCAGGGGTGTGTGTGTGTCTGTATGTATGTCTGTCGGGGTGTGTGTGTGTGTGTCTGTCTGTGTGTATGTGTCTGTATGTATGTGTCTGGGGGGCGGGGCATGGATTGGTTTCGCACTGTGGCCCCATGGATTGTTTGTACGTAACTGAGTAGAAGAATAGGAGCCCACTATGCCTCAATCCTGAATATGATCTGCTAGGGAAGATTTGTATATCTCCACAACTGCACTGCCTAGCACTAGCTGGTCCCAGCATACAACCTGACTCCATAACTGAGTACCAGCTGTTACCCCTGCTGCTGATTATCATTAAAAATAAGTACAATTATGTTGTATGGAAACAGCTGACAGTCACTAACAATAACAACAGCTATTTTAGTCATTGGCAACTTGTTGGAAGACTTTAACAACAACTTTGGAAATAAGCCCTTACTTTTTCAAGATAACTAAACACCCAGAGAAACAATGCTGATTGAGCGCCTGTTGTAATTAATTCAAAGGGATATTCCCTGTTGTCTGTTTGAAAGCCAAGGGGGTGTAACCATGTTAATTTATAAAAGTGTAAATTTTTATGGAAATCTGCACTATTTGCAAAACAAAAAAAAAGAGGACACACTCTTAACATACAATGTTTTTCAGCAAACTAAAGTGCTCTAGGGGTCTGGAGTATCCCTTTAACAAAAGGCGGTAAGAAAATCCTTGTCAAATATGTGGAGTGGGATCACTGTCCATTCTTTTAATTGTTTTTTTTTAAATGTTTTATTATTGAAAACTTTTCATTCCATTTAACCAGCATGAAAGACAAACTTATCCTTAATTTGTAGATACATAATCATTATTGTGTTCGTAACTTATAACTATAAACATTAAAAATTAAATTTGTGTCATTAAGGGTTTATGAAACGAGTACAAGTAAATTGGTCTGAGCCCTCTAATCACTGCTTTGTCTGCTTCTGTAAATACTGGATGTATTATTCCCCTCCATTGGCACATTCATTGGGGATGAAGGAACACATTTTGCAATACGGTTCTCTAATTTTTAGTTATCCATTAAAGTTATAGTACCAGATGGACAGCTGACTCACTGGTTTTGATGCAAAGCCAGTTGTCTCAAGATACTTTACTTTTAGAACTGTCTCCAATGTTATTTCACAGGTAAAAACATATAACTCAAAGTAGTCATAAAGCACTAGATGCAATGAACGTAAAGGCAAACTTTGCACTGAATGTGAAGAAGAAACACTGACAGAGTTATTCAACAAACTTTTATTTAAAGTAATTAAAATAGGCTAAAAAAGCCACGTTGTGGCTACAGTTGAGCTGGATAATTTTTCCAGATTAATAATAGTGATGTACCGAACGGTTCCTGGCGAACATAGCGTGTTCGCGTTCACCACGGCGGGCGAACATATGCGCGGTTCGATCCGCCCACTATTCATCATCATTGACTAAACTTTGACCCTGTGCCTCACAGTCAGCAGACACATTCCAGCCAATCAGCAGCAGACCCTCCCTTCCAGACCCTCCCACCTCCTGTACAGCATCCATTTTAGATTCATTCTGAAGCTGCATTCTTAGTGAGAGGAGGGAAAGTGCAGCTGCTGCTGATTTGATAGGGACATGGATAGCTAGGCTAGTGTATTCAGTGTCCACTACAGTCCTGAAGGACTCATCTGATCTCTGCTGTAAGGACAGCACCCCAAAAAGTGTTTTTAGGGCTAGAACATCAGTCTGCTTTTTTTTCATGTGTAATCTAATTGCAGTTGCCTGCCTGCCAGCTTCTGTGTCAGGCTCACAGTGGATACTTTGCAAACTTGCCCAGTGCCACCACTCATAGCTGGTGTCAAAATAGCTTGCATTTAATTTTTTTTTTCACTGTAATAGATTGAATAGCAGTTAGTTGTCTGCAAGCATCTGTGTGTCAGGCCTACAGCATGTACTCAGCCAACCTCTGCCAGTGCACAGTGCCACTCATATCTGGTGTCACAATAGCTTGCATTTAAAAACAAAAACAGTTTTTGACTGTAATATAATAGCAGTCAGCGTCCTTCATAAGTGTGTGTCAGGCCTACAGCGTGTACTCTGCCAACCTCTGCCAGTGCACAGTGCCACTCATATCTGGTGTCACAATAGCGTGCATTTAACTTGCAGTGAACTTTTTTCACTGTTATAGATTGAATAGCAGTTAGTTGTCTTCAAGCGGGTGTGTCAGGCCTACAGCGTCTACTCTGCCAACCTCTGCCAGTGCACATTGCCACTCATATCTGGTGTCTACTGATGTACCGAACTGTTCGTCAGCGAATAGTTCCCGGCGAACATAGCATGTTCGCGTCCGCCACCGCGGGCGATCACATGCGGTGTTCGGTCCGCCCCCTATTCGTCATCAATGAGTAAACTTTGACCCTGTACCTCACAGTCAGCAGACACATTACAGCCAATCAGCAGCACACCCTCCCTAGCAGACCCTCCCACCTACTGGACAGCATCCATTTTAGATTAATTCGGAAGCTGCAACCATTTTTTTTTTTATTTTTCAATTTATTATTATTATTTTTTTTTGTGCATATAAATGTTACAAGCAGATACTCCCCCCAGACACTCTGTATTACTGCAGATACTCCCTCCAGACACCCTGTGTTACTGCAGATACTCCCTCCAGACACCCTGTGTTACTGCAGATACTCCCTCCAGACACCCTGTGTTACTGCAGATACTCCCTCCAGACACTGACACAGAGCAGAATAGGGACTGTTCCCCCTACATAGGGTCACTTGGCAGATATGGATTGACACCTATCCTAAGGATCCCTGATAAACACTGACACGGAGCCCTCCATGGGTGAAGATGGATTAATTTTTTTTTGCGCTTAGCGTTAACCTGTTGTTTTTTATTTTATTTTTAAGTTCGAGGGGTATGATGGCTTTTTATTTGGCCCTTTTTGGGGCTGAAAAATGAAGATTTTAGAAAAAAGAAGACGTTGAATAGTAAGTTGAATTTTACTTTACAGGGTAGTAATTTTATTCCCCCCTCACTATTTTTTAGGGTAGGTAGGGGCTTTTTTATTTGATTGTGTGACTAGGGGCTTGGGGACACACACTGCATACACACTATACACACACTGCACACACTATACACACACTACACACAATATACACACACTATACACACAATATACACACACTGTACACACTATACACACACTGTACACACTATGCACACACTGCATACACTATGCACACACTATACACACGCACACTACACACACTGCATACACACTGCACACACTATACACACTGCACACACTATACACACACTGCACACACTGCATACACTATACACACTCTACACACACTGCATACGCACTGCACACACTATACACACACTACACACAATATACACACACTATACACACAATATACACACACACTGTAAACACTATACACACACTGTACACACTATGCACACACTGCATACACTATGCACACACTATACACGCACTACACACACTGCATACACACTGCACACACTATACACACTGCACACACTATACACACACTGCACACACTGCATACACTATACACACTCTACACACACTGCATACGCACTGCACACACTATACACACACTACACACAATATACACACACTATACACACAATATACACACACACTGTAAACACTATACACACACTGTACACACTATGCACACACTGCATACACTATGCACACACTATACACGCACTACACACACTGCATACACACTGCACACACTATACACACTGCACACACTATACACACACTGCACACACTGCATACACTATACACACTCTACACACACTGCATACGCACTGCACACACTATACACACACTACACACAATATACACACACTATACACACAATATACACACACACTGTAAACACTATACACACACTGTACACACTATGCACACACTGCATACACTATGCACACACTATACACACACACTACACACACTGCATACACACTGCACACACTATACACACACTACACACACTACATGCACTACACACACTGCATACACACTATACACACACACTATACACACACAGCATACACTATGCACACACTGCACACTCTATACACACACTGCACACACTATATACACACTGCATATAGGTATAGTGGTTTGAAAAGTTCTCAAATAAGACCATATGCATAAAAGGAGAGAAGGGTAGAATTTGCTTTCCCATTTTAAAAACCTATCATCCTAAAATTATTACTTTAAAAAATGGCACATCTCAAAATCCGCATTGAGACCGTAAGGGATTAGGGTGTTTAATTTAAAAATCCATTCCATTTCGTTTTTACTCATCTTGGTATTAAAATCACCTCCTCTCCAATCTCTTTCTAATTTTTTTTATACCTAAAAATTTGGATTTTTTTGTTTCACAATTATGGTATCTTTTATAGTGTGCAGAAACGCTATGGTTCTCAAAACCTTTAGTGATGTTTCTGCCATGCTCTTCTATGCAGATATGTAATGCCCTTCTGGTTTTTCCAATATAGTATAATCCACAAGGACATATCATTAAATAAATTAAATTATTAGAGTAACAGGTTAAGAGGTCTTTTATTTGATATTCTATTCCATCTTTATTTGTAAAGCTTTTTATATGTTTGTTGTCCTCCTGCATGCCAAACAGCTTCCACACCCATAAAAACCTTTATCTGTATTTAAGAATGTTCTGTTATTCTTTTTTTCTTTTATAAAGCTAGATGTAAGGGTGGTGCGGAGATTTTTAACTCCTCTATGAATAAAGTTTTTCTGGGAGAAATTCCTTTACTGCCGGATCCTGCAGAAGGATTGGCCAGAACTTGGAGATTATCTTTCTAACTTTATGGTTGTCTGTGCTGTAGTTACATATTGTAACGGACCGTTTTGCTTACCAGAGGATAAAACCCAGTTTAGGCGATATCCCCCTTTCTGAGAGACAGGCACAGCTACTGCAGAACACCAATTCTCCCGAACTCCAAGCTGTACGAATCTTCCAACTCCCGAACTGGAACCACACGAACTCTGGAATCAGCTGAACAGGAAAAGCATACCATCCGCTTACACTCCTGGCAGTCAGCATACAATCCAATTCCCCCAAAGAACGCGACGACACATCGCTTTGAGGGTTAAGCAGGAACTCTGGACTGGCACATCCAGCCTGGCTTTTATTACAAGAGGACACATACAGGCTACACCCAGGGGGAGGCATAAAATAACCAATGACATAGATGTTACATCGCACACATCCCCTCCCCTTAGTGTGACACATAATCCCATTATGCATACAGTTTAAAATATACTTTTACACAACTTTCATAACTTTAAAACCATACATCGCATTCACAAAAAAATCACATATTCAGACTCAGCATACTTTAAACATAAACACTCTCAAAAATCATACCAATCCCTTCAGTAAATAAAAAGTTACACGGAAGTCCTTTTATGACCGACTTTAGTCGAAGTGTCGAAGTGAAGTCGATGGTACGGGTCGGCGGTCTGTACGGGCCTTGCCAAGAGGCTTGCATCTTGTTGGCCTTCACAGGTTTGAGCACTAATACTTTTTGCCCCACCTGGAAGGCTCGCTGTCGGGCACCCTGATCGTACCATCTCTTCTGTTTCCCCTGGGCCGCCCGGAGATTCTCCCTTACCATCAGGGACAGTTTCTCCATGCGGTCCCGAAGTTCCAGAACATATGGCACTATGGGGGTCCCTTCTTGCTCAGTCTCCCCTTCCCAGTGTCCCCGGATGAGATCTAGGGGTCCGCGGACCCGTCTCCCATACAGTAACTCAAAAGGGGAGAACCCAGTAGATTCCTGGGGCACCTCCCGGTATGAAAACAGAAGGTGCGGCAAGAATCTCTCCCAGTCCCTGCAAGTGTCCGTAAAGGTCCTCAGCATCTGTTTGAGGGTACCGTTAAAACGCTCGCAGAGACCGTTAGTCTGTGGATGGTAAGGCGAGCTAAGCAAGGGTTTAATGCCACATACTTTCCACAGCTGCTGGGTGAGCACCGCAGTAAATTGGGTTCCCTGGTCGGAGAGGATCTCTTTAGGGAACCCAACCCTGGTAAAAATCCTAACCAGGGCATCAGCAATCGTCTCTGCCTCTATGTTAGACAGCGCTACTGCCTCTGGATAGCGAGTGGCATAGTCCACTACAGTAAGAATATACTTCTTGCCTGATGGACTAGCCCTGGCCAGTGGACCCACAATGTCAACAGCTATGCGGGAAAAGGGCTCCCCTATAATAGGCATCGCTGATAGTTTAGCCTTAGGGTGGTCCCCCCGCTTTCCTACCCGTTGACATGTGTCACAAGTACTGCAATATATCCGCACAGCCTGGTTGAAGTTGGGCCAAAAGAAATTCTGGGAGATCCTATAGGCTGTGCGACGAGACCCTAGATGTCCTGCTAAAGGGACATCGTGCCCTATCCGCAGAAGCTCCTGCCGGTATTTCGCGGGCACCACCAGCTGGTGATTTTGCGGAGGGGCTATCTTCTTCTGGGAAGGTTTCGGGATTCTGTATAGCCTGTCCCCCACCCACTTATACCGCTCCCCGTCTATCCCTTCCTCTCCAGCATCTGCTCTGTCCCTGTACTTTTGTAAGGTAGGATCTGCCCGGGTTTCCCTCCCAAACTCCTCTGGGGAATCCCAACGTAAGGGGGTCTGAGCTAAGGTGTCAGTCGGGGAAAAGGGTCTTACCTAGGCCTCCTCGGCAGGTGGGCTGGTTCCAGAGGCACGGGTCTGAGAGCGAGTAGTCACTGGGTTAACGTCCAAGGGGCCCATTGGAGCATAGGCCGAAACCAAAGGGGCCAAATCATTCCCAAGAAGCACATCAGCGGGCAAGTCTTTCATAACCCCAACATCCACGTGTCTAGCGCCCACTCCCCAGTCCAGGTGAACACGGGCAACAGGTAACCGGAATACGGCTCCCCCTGCTACCCTCACGGCCACTGTGTCTCCGGTGTGCTGGTGTTCTGAGACCAAGTTCTTTTGGAGCAGTGTCATGGTGGCTCCTGTGTCTCTAAGTCCATTTACCACTCGGCCATTTAGTTTCACAGTCTGCCGGTGTTGCTGGCGATTGTCCTGATGGGCGGCTTGCACCGGGTCGGCTTCGTGCAAGATGCCCCAGAATTCCTCCTGCTCTACACAGTGAGCAGCAGGCTGTGGTGGTCGCTGATTCGGGTTGGCTGATCTCCTCCAGGACTGAGCTTGGTTAGCGTGTTTCAGTGGACACTCCGGGCGCTTGTGTCCCAACTGTTTGCACAGAAAGCACCGGATGGGTTGGGAATAATCCCTGGCATTAAATTTGGATGGCTGCACATAAGTATTGGTCGGTGGTACTACTGGGCTGCGATGCACTGGGGGTTGGTATGTTGTTGGAATCGGAGGGGCTGCTGGTCGGTATTCCACTCTGGTCGGAACTTTAACAACGGTATTGTCCAGTTTGCGAGCATCAGTATATTCGTCTGCCAACCGGGCCGCCTCGGGTAGGGTAGAGGGTTTTCTATCTCTGACCCACTCCCGGACCCCGGTAGGCAATTTCTCGAAGCAGTGTTCCAGTAAGAATACCTGCAGCACCTCTTCCCCCGATACTGCTTGGCATCCTGCCATCCAGTGGGCTGCAGTACGGTGAACTCTGCAGGCCCATTCCACATAAGAATCGCCACTTTGCTTGTTGGTTTCCCTGAAGCGCCGTCTGTAAACTTCTGGGGTCACCGCATACCTGGCTAGGAGCGCATCCTTCACTGCCCGGTAGCTGGTGATCTCCTCCTCTGGGATGGCCCGAAATGCGTCACTAGCCCGGCCGGATAATTTCCCAGAGAGGATGGTAACCCATTGGTCTGTGGGTACCTGATGGAGGGCACACTGCCTCTCAAAATCGGCCAGGAACCCATCGATCTCTCCTTCATTTTCAATAAAATTTTTAAATGCAGCAAATGGTACCTTTTTCCTTCCGGAATCGTTATTGGGTACCTCTGCTGCTGCAGCTCCTCTTCCTTGGAGCGCTTGGTGTGCTGCTACTGCGGCTTGCACACGTTCCACAATGTCTGCTGAGGGGTTGGGGCCAAAGTGTGCCAGCCTTATTTGCACTGCCCGGTTAAATTGTATTTCCTCGGGTGTTAAATCCAAACTGCTGGGCACATTAGCGCTCTCCGTTCCCTGTGTTGCATCCATTTCCCTTAGCAAAGCAATAATTTCCAGTTTCTTTAAATTGCTTGCTGATCGACCTCGGCGTTCTATTATGTCCTTAAGAGTAGCACGTCTTAACTGTTCATACTGCATTTCTTTCCTTCTGTGTTGTGGGATTCATCCCGTCGCTTGCCACCAATTGTTAAGACACCTTTTGTCTTAATAAGTAAATCACCGTTTAGTCCACCTTCCCCTCTCACCGTATCAAGTCCTTGTTCGTATACTGTATAATCCACGAACCATAACCAGGGGAAGCAGTAATCTCTCGAATAACGATATCCACCAAACGGCATAAGTTCCCAATAATAGTCCTTAAGCGTAAATAAGAATCCCCCCAATAACGAGACTGAAGCTCCGTGTTGAGGGTCAAAACAAGATCTGAGGACTGGAACATCCAGCCTGCTTTTTATTAGGAAAAGGCACACACAGGGCACTCCCAGGGGGAGGATGAAAATAACCAATTATACACAGGGTAACACCCCCACCTCTCCTCCCCTCAGATAACCACATAACACAATTATACTGTACAATAATTTACCCCAGTTATGGATGTACCCCAAAACCAGGGGGTACACCTTTAAGTTCAGCACCGCTTGAAAGGTCTTGGTTAGGGGAACACTCTGTCCAAATCCCAGCCCATTCGGTTAAGGGGTTCGGGAGTTATGGATGATTGAAGTTTTGACCGACTGCACGGATCTTCTAGCCGAAAAGAGTTCCATAAGTTTTGGCCCTGCAGTCGGTCTCCGTTCGCCGGTTAAAATCATACGAAATCCTCATCATCCACAACTATCTCCGAGTTCGCTGGATTCCCCATAGCCGATTACAAGTAACTACCGAATGGCTCGTCATTCGGTAGTTCCAACACGAACTTCTGGGTGTATGGAGGTCTCAGCGGTGTTCGCCTGTTTGGGTATCCGTTTTTAGTTCCACGCGTTCACAGGCAAACACCGCTGTTCGCACGCAAGATGGCCGCGAACACGTGCAAAAGTCCCAAAATGGCGGCCACCCATATGTTAGAAATGGAGTTCGTGCGAAATGAGGTGAACGGCTGGAAAACAGGCTGGATAGGTAAAACATGCTTCATAACATCACAAATCAGTCCTTTAGACGGATGGCCTAAAATAGTTGAATCCACTAAAGCACCAGACAGACGGATGGTTCCGTCACAGGATATTTAATGTTAAGAAAATTATACTCTTTTTCATTCAGTATTTTCTGTTCTAGACCTTTATTTAAAAAAATTTAAAAGACTTGGTTCATATCATTACTGGGATACGAATTAAGTTTCTTATACGTATGCTCGTCCCCTAAAATTCTCTCTGCTTCTTTGCAGTAGAAATCTTTAGACATTAAAACTATCCCCCCCCCTTTATCGGCTGGTTTAATGATAAGGTTGGTATCTGCTTTTAAATCATTCAGTGCTTTCTTCTCTTGTATAGTTAAATTGTGATTAAATTGCTTGCCCTTTTCAAATTTCTTTATTTCCGTCATAACCATTGTTTCAAATGTTGTCATTTTATCCGAAACCATATGTTTCGGAAAAAATTAAGATTTTTCTTTTAATTTTGTATATTTTAATTCTTCCTCTTGATTATATTGCAGTTCTATGGGATTTTTTGCAAAATATTTCTTTAGACATACATTTCTCTTGAATTTATTCAAGTATACATAGAAATCAAACTGGTTTAGAGGTTTGTTAGGGGCACATTTTAGTCCCTTCGTCTGAACTTTTTTGTGATGTTCCGTTAATATTTTTTGACTTAGATTAAAAATGCCTTTAAGGGGAGTTAGATCCTCTGCATTCTCTCTCGTCTTTCTTTTTTTGACGTGTTTTCCTCCTCTTGTACCTCTAGACTTGAATTCCTTCTTCTTTTGTAAGGTGTTGTATTTTCTTGGATTTCCTCTCTCTTGTATCTCTCCTTTCCTTTGTTCCTCCAAAAATCCTGTTCTTCGAAGTCATCTAGAACTTGGAATCTGTTGCTAGTTTGCACTGGTTCCTCTTTCTTGTGGGTGGTAGGCCTTAAGCTCGAAATTTGCTTCATTTCTCCTCTGGTTCTTGTCCCTTCTTTCGGTCTTGCTCCTTCATATCTATATCTTTTTCTATACCCTTCTTTCTGGGTTTCCTCATATCAGGGCCGGCCTTAGGCATTTAGACGCCCTGTGCGAAAAATATTCACAGCGCCCCCCCCCCGGTCATCCATGTATGCTGTAATGTTTGTGTTGTCTGTGTATGTGATAGTAGGTGTGATATGTATGCTATGTGAGATATTTGTAATGGGTGTATTAACAGTGTGTGATATGCGTGCATTGGTTGTATGTGACACACACACACACACACACACACAGAGTCAGACGGCCATACACACACACAGGAAGACATCCACAAACACAGGCAGACAGTCATACACACACACACAGACACACAAAGGCAGACAGTCACACACACACACACAGACATACACAAAGACATACACAGGCAGACAGTCAAACACACAGACACACAGAGGCAGACAGTCATACACACAGACACACAGAGGCAGACAGTCATACACACAGACACAGACAGTAATACACACAGGCAGACAGTCATACACACAGACACACAGAGGCAGACAGTCATACACACACACACACACACAGACAGTAATACACACAGGCAGACAGTCATACACACACACACACAAAGGCAGACAGTCACACACACACACACACACACAGACATACACAAAGACACACACAGGCAGACAGTCAAACACACAGACACACAGAGGCAGTAATACACACAGGCAGACAGTCATACACACAGACACACAGAGGCAGACAGTCATACACACACACACACAGACAGTAATACACACAGGCAGACAGTAATACACACAGACACACAGAGGCAGACAGTCATACACACACACACACAGACAGTAATACACACAGGCAGACAGTCATACACACAGACACACAGAGGCAGACAGTCATACACACACACACACAGACAGTAATACACACAGGCAGACAGTCATACACACAGAGACACAGAGGCTAACAGTCAAACACACACATAGACAGTAATACACACAGGCAGAGACTCACACTCACCTGACAATCACTCATTGTGGAGGCAGTGCAGCTCCTGGTGACTGTTTGGTGGGGAAGCAGGGACTCCTTCCTGCTTCCCCTGCAGCAGTTTTCCGGCGCTTTTAGCTCCGCCCCCGCCGCACGGTAAGCTCCGCCCCCGCCGGAAATGTAAAAAAAAAAATATATATATTTTTTTTTAAATTCCGGCCGGCTGTGCGGCCGCACGGCGCCCCCTGCTCCATGGCGCCCTGTGCGGCCGCACAGCTCGCACACCCCTAAGGCCGGCCCTGCCTCATATGTAGGTCTTCTTCTCTCTCTAGGTGCTTCTTCATGTACAAACCTCCTATCATTGTGTTCCTTTTCCTGATATTTCGTATTATTACGATATCTATCCCTATTGTATGTGTATTGCATTCTCGGTCTAGCATTCTCCCAGTTTCTCAAAGGGTATTGGTCATGGTTGTTTCTATATATATGATTATAGGACCTATATTCTCTATATTTCGGATAAATCTTATTCTCTGTGTTCTCTCTGTACGGTAGTTTTTTATATTTTGGTGAATCTTTCCCAACTTCTTTATTTTCTACTTCTTTATTTTGATGGTTATATTTAGAAAATGTTCTGACCTGTTTGGTTTTGTAATCTTTAATATCTCTAAGATATTTACTTTTCTTTACATCTATTACCTCTTTCTCTAATTTATCCAGATTTTCTTTAATATCTTGTGTCATCTGATCAAATTGTTCTTGATTTAATGTATTCAAAATGGCGTTTTGGTTTTTATTAATTTCTAGATCTAATTATTTTAGATATTCTTTTCTCCTTTTTAGTATAAGGTTCATGGAGGTTATAGAAAAATTCTCTAACATGGAATTTCATTCCTCCATGAAACTTGTGACATCTTTGTCAAATGTAGGCGTTTTGAAATATCTCAGACCTCTGGGAGTGATGCCTTCTTTTAAATATTTTTCTAGTGTGGCTATCTCCCATTTTATTTTTAGCTCTTTTTGCAATAGTTTTTCCAACTGCTCCCCATTATTATTGTATTCTATTTTATGTCTTATTGTTTGGGGATCTGTCCAATTCGCTATTTCTGTCTCCATATCCATATAGCTTTTATTTCTTCTATCAAATAATGACATATTAATTCCTCAAGCAGCCAAGTACAACTGGTAAACAAGATAAGAAAAAATACCAAAAATAGAAATATATAGAAAATAGATTGTACTGGCGCTACTTATGGAAAGATGGGTAGTTGTTGTATAACACCGCAAAACACAGCCGCTATAACACCAATATCTTATCTTAAAACAAAGTATAGGAAGGTGTAGGTGAAGCGCTAATAATATGTATCCCGTGATATAAAGTGCGGAATATATAGCAATACCTCTACCTTAAAATATGTTAATACTGGAATCCTAATGGAGGTATGCTGTACCTTAAAGACAAAAGGCAAAATAACCACACATAGTGTATACTGTGATATGAATAAGCAGTGTACAAAAAATAGGGGAAATATGCCTGTGACAAAACCAATCTCGCCACATTGTATTGGAGGAGCCTGGTTGCCCGCCTGCTGCCTCTGGACTATGGACCGGCAGCTAAAGGGTTAATTTTACTGTGCAGAAGGATTTATTTCTCCCTTTCTGCACAGCAGTTCGGTAGATTTCATCTACCGAACAAACAGCCGTTCACCAACCTCCCCAGAGCCGTGGGAAGCCGGCCGGCGCTGTTAATTGGCCACCCAGAAGCTGGAGTGTGCTGCCAGTTTACCCCCCTGAAGCTGCGGTTAATTGCCTGTTAACTGTGTGGCCGCTGTTACACTTAGCGGCCACTAGGTGGCGCTGGTCTGGAGCTCCCCGGGCAGCCAGCACTTTTCTGCCCGGCTTTCATGCACCAAAATCGGACACTTTTCCGTGCAGGCACCGCTGAACCTCCAGCCCCTGGTTCTCATTCGTATGGATTTGGTGAATGCAGGGAAATTCAGTAGTTTGTTTTATGTGAACTGTAGTAACCCAGATAGCATGCCATGGAGCCTGTTCGTATAATTAAAGACTTTGGCTCCATGGCAATTAAAATGTATTTGTGTGATCTGGGTGCCATTCACCTAATAATGTGCACCCAGACCTGAGCTATCTGGGGATATGTTACATGTCTGTGTTTTATGTATAAAATGTGTCTGTATGTATTTTAAAGTGATAGTCTGTTTCTGTGTCACCATGTGCATAATGGAGTCTGGCCTTTGTATTAGGAGATAATTGAATTACTTCATTAATTATCTCCAGGGCAGGGAGGAGGAAACCAAGATGCATGGTGTGAAAGTATTGTGGCTGTGTGTACGAAAATGATACATGTCTGTCTGCTGTTTCAGTCTTCCATCTGGTCCCCTAGGGGAGTGTCCACCAGGTGGGAGACCTGCATAAATACAGGGGCAGGTAGCCCTGAATAAACAGACCACTGCTTGACCCTCAACACGGAACCTTGTCTCGTTCTTAGGGGGATTCACTGTATGCTGTTGGAGATTGATTGCTAAGGAGTGTAAGCTGATGTCTGCTTTTCCTATTCATCTGCTAGCAGCTATTTGTGAGGTTCCAGCTGGAGTGCTACCTTATTCACCTATATCCAGTTCGTGAGTTTTGGTGCTTTTACAGTAGCTGTGCCTTTTTGGGAAAAGGGGATTATCGCCTAAACGGATTTTTCCCCTTTTATGCTGAAACGGTCCGTAACAATTGGTGGCAAGCGGCGGGATCGTTCCTACAGCCAGAAGGACAGCTACAGGAGACACCATTGCTCTGGATTTTACAATTTGAGGGCAACGCATGTCTGAGTACAGCGACCCTGACAGCACCAGGATGGAACCAGCAGTGGAGTACAGATATTCTGTAGCCGAATTTGACCGTATGATGTGGTTGCGGCTGAACTTTTTCGGACCTAATCCAGCTGAGAAATCCGTGAAGTTCGTGAGGGGTCTAGTGTTCAAGACTCTGCTATACCGGGCAGAGGGTGACGGTCAGCTGCCACGTTGGGTGGACCTCCACCGGAAATTACAGTTACGGGACAGAGAGCTCAGTCTCCAGTCCCCAGCGGCAGTGTGAATTGCAGGGAATTGGGAGCCCAGTCTCCATTCCCCAGCGGCAGGCTGAGTTACAGGGGGCAGAGGTAGTTGTCCCTGCCCCCCAGCAGCAGAGTGATATGCCAGGAGGGCAATGTGAAGTACAGGGAGAGGAGAGCAGCGTCCTCCCTCCCCAGCGGCAGGCTGAGTTACAGGGGGCAGAGGTAGTTGTTCCTGCCCCCCAGCAGCAGAGTGATATGCCAGGAGGGAAATGTGAAGTACAGGGAGAGGAGAGCAGTGTCCTCCCTCCCCAGCGGCAGCGTGATTTTTCGGGAATTGGGAGCCCAGTCTCCATTCCCCAGCGGCAGTGTGATGTGCCGGGAATTGGGAGCCCAGTCTCCATTCTCCAGCGGCAGAGTATCCAGCAGGGAATAGAGAGCCCTGTCTCCTTTCCCCAGCAGCAGGACTCTGTATTGGGAGGAGAGACAGTCGGTCTCCCTACGCAAAAACTAAAAGTATGTATGGGAGAGG
Organism: Pelobates fuscus; assembly: GCF_036172605.1. Lineage (NCBI taxonomy): Eukaryota > Metazoa > Chordata > Amphibia > Anura > Pelobatidae > Pelobates > Pelobates fuscus. The sequence goes on from NC_086317.1 coordinate 128,670,794, forward strand.
AGCTTGTTACCCCCTCTCCCCAGCGGCAGCTTAATGTACCAGGGGGAGACTGTAAACCCCCCACCAGTGCAGATGGGACCGTGGTCTCTGCACTTACCACACAGGGGGTAGGGATGGTCGTTCCTACCCCCCCACGACAGAGCTGTGTATCCAAGGGGGAGACAACCGGTCTCCCCACTCAGCAGCAGAGCTATGCAACTAAGGGGGAGACAGTCCGTCTCCAGCAACCAGGCTCCAACCAGACTACTCCGGTGGTAGTGCTGGCACCAGGACAGAGTACCGCTGGTCTCTGCCCACTCAGCAACCCACCAAGGCAGCCTACCAGTCCCCTACACAGCCGTGGTGAGGCACCTGGACATGGACAAACTTCTCCTCTACCCAGGTGTAGTAACTATTTATTGTGGGTGGGCTGTACTGTTTTTTTTGCTTTGTGGGTGGGTTGCTGGACTAACAAGGGCACTGACCGGCAGGAGGTCAGGTACCCTGTTAGTCTTTTTGGAAAGGGGGAGAGATGTGACGAAACCAATCTCGCCACATTGTATTGGAGGAGCCTGGTTGCCCGCCTGCTGCCTCTGGACTATGGACCGGCAGCTAAAGGGTTTATTTTACTGTGCAGAAGGATTTATTTCTCCCTTTCTGCACAGCAGTTCGGTAGATTTCATCTACCGAACAAACAGCCGTTCACCAACCTCCCCAGAGCCGTGGGAAGCCGGCCGGCGCTGTTAATTGGCCACCCAGAAGCTGGAGTGTGCTGCCAATTTACCCCCCTGAAGCTGCGGTTAATTGCCTGTTAACTGTGTGGCCGCTGTTACACTTAGCGGCCGCTAGGTGGCGCTGGTCTGGAGCTCCCCGGGCAGCCAGCACTTTTCTGCCCGGCTTTCATGCACCAAAATCGGACACTTTTCCGTGCAGGCACCGCTGAACCTCCAGCCCCTGGTTCTCATTCGTATGGATTTGGTGAATGCAGGGAAATTCGGTAGTTTGTTTTATGTGAACTGTAGTAACCCAGATAGCCTGCCATGGAGCCTGTTCGTATAATTAAAGACTTTGGCTCCATGGCAATTAAAATGTATTTGTGTGATCTGGGTGCCATTCACCTAATAATGTGCACCCAGACCTGAGCTATCTGGGGATATGTTACATGTCTGTGTTTTATGTATAAAATGTGTCTGTATGTATTTTAAAGTGATAGTCTGTTTCTGTGTCACCATGTGCATAATGGAGTCTGGCCTTTGTCTTAGGAGATAATTGAATTACTTCATTAATTATCTCCAGGGCAGGGAGGAGGAAACCAAGATGCATGGTGGGAAAGTATTGTGGCTGTGTGTACGAAAATGATACATGTCTGTCTGCTGTTTCGTGAGTTTTGGTGCTTTTACAGTAGCTGTGCCTTTTTGGGAAAAGGGGATTATCGCCTAAATGGATTTTTCCCCTTTTATGCTGAAACGGTCCGTAACAATGCCCACTCACACTTTCAGGAGCTAACAATATATAGCTCACTGTGATCGCCTGTAGGGTCCGTAAAGGCGACCCTATCCCTTCTTGGATGGTTGTTCCTTTGTCACTTGTTTTCTAGATAAAACACAGACATCTATGGTGCAATATTGTGGGTTCCAGTGGTGATATTCAAAAAGTAAAATATGTACTTACAAACCCAGAGCCCTCCACATCGGCTCTGGTTTGAGGGTGTATGTAATCTCGCCAGGGGAAGGGGACATTTCTGACACAGTGCACTGTTCTGCTTGTCACTAATAGTTTTAATAACTCTAACTGCACATACCCACTATCTTCTTTAGCGTGCTCAGCTACTCTACAGCTCGTGCTATGGCTAGTTGAATGTTGTGAAGTTTCAAATTTCAGGACTGGGGCTGCAACTCTGAGGACTGACCTGATTTTGATTTCAATCTGTTTTAATCTGCAATGGATTGCTGATTCTATTAACAATATCAGCTACTTCTTGAATGCATATTACCACTGCAGATTAATGATATTGCCAGCTGCAAATGTAATAAGGAGTCTGTCAGTATCCTGTTGCTTTAAACATGTGTATACTGTGTGCTGAGAGCTAATTGAGTACTTGACATGTTTCATAACAGCAGCAATATTTAATAGAAAACTAAAGTTATGAAAGCAGGAACACAACTCAAGATGAAATCATGAAATGGAGAGAGAGCTAAGAGAGGGAAGAAAGAGAGAAAGAGATAAAGCATTTTTTATAGCATTTTACAGAGATGTACTGTGTGGGAATCTCTGTTTTGCAGCTCTGTTTATTCCATCAGTGATCCTGACTGTGTGGGATAGTTGGGAGTATCTCCTTATTATGCCCAACACTGCATGGTATTTCTCTGTTTTTCTCAGCTCTGTTTGTTGTATGGTTATGTATTGTATTCAGCTCTATGTATTTTGTTATGTTGTGCCCAGCTTGTTTTATGGTATAAGCATGTCTATATTATGCTCAGCTCTATGCATTGCACGAGTATCTCTGCATAGGGAGGAGTAAAATTCTGGGGAGGAGTGTGGCAACCCACCATCTTAAAATGTCAACAGCTGCTACTGGTATCATCTTGTCAGTATCAGAAGCACGCCACTATTTGGAATTTAATTTAAATGAGGTCCTATGCAAATTCATGATTTATTTTTGCCATTTTTTCCCTGAATGTATTAATACAACCTATGGCTAAGACAAAATACCACTGTTGGTGATCACCTGTAGTCAGTAGAGTGGGATGGGGCAATTAAATAATATTTATAAAAAATCTGGTTTAGGTAGTGTGACGAGACCAATCTCGCCACATTCCATTGGAGGAGCCTGGTTGCCCGCCTGTTGCCTCTGGACTATGGCCCCATGTTAAAAAGTCTTCTTTTCCCCTGCAGAAAAGGCTTGTTCGTGCCTTTCTGCCCGGCGGTCGGTAGATTCAATCTACCGAACTAACGCACGAATGACTGGACCACCTGGGAGCTGGAGTGTGCCATCAATTGATCCCCCAGAAGTTGCGGTTAACCGCAGCTTAATTGACAAATACTGGGTGGCCTTTGTTCGTTTGCCGAACACGTGTCGGCGGCCATTTTAAAGTCCAGAACGGTCAGCGGTGTTCAGCGCCCAAACTATGGAACTGAAAACGGACACTTATTTGTGCGAACACCGCTGAGCCATCAGCCTCCTTGCTTCTATGGTCGGTCATTTAACCGGATGCCTGTTCATTCGGTAGTTTCAACCGTATGAACAGCATTTCCCCAGATAGCCATCCCGTGGAGTCTATTCGTATGGAGAACAGACTTTGTGAACACTTTAACTCCACGGCGATTGGACTGTGTGCATTGGATCGGAGCGCAATTCTGTACTTTTGTGCACTCAGATCCCAGCTATCTGGGGATGGGTTACAGGTATATATTTTATGTGACAAATGTAATATTTAGTAGTTTAGTGTTTTACTGTAACCATGTGGTTAATGGAGTTTTGCCTCTGTCCTTGGAGATAATTAGATTACTTCCCAATTATCTCCAGGATAGAGGGGAGGGATTGTAATGTACTGTGGGAGTGTTTTAACCCTGTATGCCTGTGATTGGTTATTTTAGCATGTGTGTCCCAGTCTTCCATCTGGTCCCCTAGGGGAGTGTCCACCAGGTGGAAGACCTGCATAAATACCGGGCAGGTAGCCCACATTAAACCAGACCACTGCTTGACCCTCAACATGGAGCTCTGTCTCATCTTTGGGGGGATTTACTGTATGCTGTTAGACTGATTGCCAGGCGTGTAAGCCGCTTTGATGCTGTTCGTCTGCTAGTAGCTATTCGTGAGGTTCCAGTTCGGGAGTTTGGAGCATTCCCTTGTATTCAGTTCGGGAGTTTGGTGTTCTGCAGTAGCTGTGCCTGTATCTCTGGAAGGGGAAGATCTTCTAAACGGCGGTTTAACCCCGTTATGCCCGTTACAGGTAGCATCATCAATTTTTGGTTGTAGAAGAATTTGTTTTAAGTCTTGTACGCTGTACGAGAGAATAATATTAGTTTTATAATAAACATGGCTTTACCGCACAATTTCTAAATTGCAGCTAAAAAGAATGACTATATACCGCTAAACTGAAGATGTGTTCACTTTATACTCCATAGTCCAGAAATTGGCAGTACTTGGGTCCAAAGTGAGTCCATGAGTCAGATCCATGAGTGTTAGGGGTCAATGTACTCCTGACCACCTACCTTACTAGGTTCTACCACACTAACAACATGCTATTTAAAATAAAATTCTAATTAAAGTTTCTAAACCACCATTTTTACTAAAAGCACAAAAATTGTCCATCATAGGGGTTATGGTGCTAACATGGTGCCGCCCCCACCTTCATTTCTGTGTCAAACTATTTTAGAGCTGTATGACATTAGACAGATAGGCCCCTCACTCATTCCTTCTGTTTTAGTAATGTCAGTTTCAGCCAAATGTATTAGATGAAAATTTCAGCTGACACACTCTCTTGCATATCAGCATTAATACATGCGTAAATAGCAGCATGACTTGTTCATCTCACGTTCCATAAACTTACTTGCTTTAACTGAAATATGTCTCTCTCCCTTTAATACCGCTACCCCTGTTTTATTATCCTTTGGTGGTTTTAAGGGTGGCGGTGTAGGGTTTCTGGTTTCACCCTACTGCTCATTCAAACCTCTACCCATCCCTGCTTCTCTCTCTTTTACCTCCTTTGAAATTCACTCAATAGCCTGTTCAAACCCATCTCTGCATACATTGCCATTATTTATTGCCGCCACAGCTCCCTTCTTCTCCTTCTTGACCATTTTTCTTTCTGGCTTCTGACTTAATTTCAAATAATATTCCACCTAAATTCTCAAGGATTTCAACATTCTCATTAACCCACCAGTTACTTCAGTAGCCTCAAAACTTCTTTAAATTACCTCCTCCCTTGGGATATCGCAGTGGGCTAGTTCTCCCACTCATGTAGCTGGTCAAACCCTAGAATTTATTTTTTCAGATGCAAGCATGGTCTCCAATCTATGTAACATTCCAATTCCTCTCTCAGACCACCACCTCCTATTCATTTTTCTTCAGTGCCCCTTTACCCAACATTCTCAGCCTAACCTCCCTCAAGTCAGAAGGAACCTGAATTCTCTTGACCTCCAGCAACTCTCAGCTGATATCTGTTCTCATCCATCCATCCATCCGAACTCTCATCCTTCCCTACCTTCTACTGTCCTTCTCTGATTATCTCCTCATATAATGCTATCCTCACCTCTGTCCTGGATGCTGCAACCCCACTCCAAACATGCACCTCAAGGAGGACACGCCTCCAACTGTGACACACAAAGTCAATATGCTACCTGCAGAGATGTTTCCCATTTAGCTAAAAGCTGCTGGAGAAAGTCTTGCACTTTGTCTGACTTTCTCCATTATAAATTCATCTTATATTTGTACAGTGCAGACCTTTTCTAAGCAATCATAATTTTCCTCTCTCATTAGTTCATGCTCCCACAATCCTAGGCATCTCTTTAATGCCTTCAACTCTCTTCTTTGCCCTGCTACGCAACCTCCCCCCCAAGCTAACCTTTCAGCTAATAGCTTTGAATGCTAATTTACCGACAAGATTAAACAGTTAAGGAATGAAACATAGAAACATAGAATGTGACGGCAGATAAGAACCATTCGGCCCATCTGTTTTGCCCAATATTTCAAAATACTTTTAGTTAGTCCATGGCCTTATCTTAAGTCTAGGATAGCCTTATGCCTATCCCACGCATGCTTAAACTCCCTCACTGTGTTAACTTCCTGAAATTATTTTTAAACCTTTGCCCCTCTAATTTAAGACTGTCCTCTTGTTGTGGTTGTTCTCCTTCTTTTAAAAATAGTCTCCTCCTTTACTGTGTTGATTCCCTTTATGTATTTAAATGATTCTATCATATCCCCCCTGTCTCGTCTTTCCTCCAAGCTATACATGTTAAGCTTCTTTAACCTTTCCTGGTAATTGTTATCCTGAAATCCATGAACCAGTTTAGTAGCTCTTCTCTGAACTCTCTCTAAAGTATCAATATCCTTCTGAAGATACAGTCATCAGTACTGCGTAAAATACTCCAAGTGAGGTCTCACTTTCTACTGCTAATACCTCTCCCTATACAACCAAGCATTCTGCTAGCATTTCCAACTTCTCTGTTACATTGTTTTACTACCTTTAAGTCATCTGAAATAATTACTCCTAAATCCCTTTCCTCAGGTGTTGAGGTTAGTAGAGTATCAACTATCCTATACTCTGCCCTTGGGGTTTTACGTCTAAGGTGCATTATCTTGCACTTATCCACATTAAATATCAGTTGCCACAGCTCTGACCATTTTTTGAATTTTTCTAAATCCTTTTCCATTTGGCTTATCCCTCCTGGAACATCAACCCTTTGGCACATTTTAGTATCATCAGCAAAAAGACATACCTTACCATCAAGACCTTATGCAATATCACTAATAAAAATATTAAAGACAATGGGTCCAAGTACAGATCCCTGAGGTACCCCACTGGTAACTAGACCTTGATTCGAATATACTCCGTTGATGTCAGGATCGGGACAGGGATCCAACACGCAGAGTACAAACCGTAGCCAGATGCGTATACCGGACCTTAGAATGGCCGGACTAACGTAAGTAGTACAGTATAGAATGGTCAAAGACAAGCCGAGGTCGAGGGTAACAGAAGACAGGTAAGCGAGAGACAAGCCGAATCAAGGGTAACAGAGATAAGCAGAGTAAGGTAAACAAGCCGGGTCAAAACCAAAAGGGATAATAGAATACACAAGCACTGAGTGACTAGAACAAGCTAGAACCACGACAGGGCAATGAGCTAATGAAAGAAGCTCTGTTAAATACCCTGTTCAGAGCAGTAACCACGCCTCCGAGGCGTCCTGATTGGTCCTGCAGCAATTGACTGACAGGTCGTTCCGGGGGAGTGTCCTGATGACTACTTCCTGCCTAGATGCTGTAAAAGGCAGTCACTCCCTCGCGGCCGGCCTAGCATGACCGGATAGACCGCGGGGAAGGGAGCCATCAGACCATCTGGATGGAGGAACAGCTAAGTCTCTACCTCTTTCGGAGGTAGAGACCACAGGTACCCTGACAGTACCCCCCCTCTCAGATACGCCCACCGGGCGGAATGAACCGGGACGAGATGGGAAGCGAGAGTGATACGCCCTGCGGAGACGGGGAGCATGAACATCCTCCTGAGGTACCCAACTCCTCTCCTCAGGACCATATCCCTTCCAATCAACCAGATATTGTACTCTCCCCCGGGAGATTCGAGAATCAATAATAGAGTTAACCTCATACTCCTTCTGACCCTCCACCTGAACGGAGCGAGGAGGGGCTATTGTGGAGGAAAATCTGTTACATATGAGTGGTTTCAGCAATGAAACGTGAAACGAGTTCGGGATGCGTAAGGTATTAGGAAGAGCTAAACGATACGCAACTGGATTGATACGGGTCAGCACCCTGTAGGGTCCAATATAACGAGGAGCGAACTTCATGGAGGGAACTTTTAAACGGATGTTCCTCGTGCTCAGCCATACCCTATCACCAGGAACAAAGACCGGAGCCGCCCTTCTACGTTTATCAGCGTGTTTCTTGACCAACATAGAGTTGTGCACAAGGATTTGTCGAGTTTGATCCCACAACTTCCTCAAATTGGCAACATGAACATCAACCGACGGTACCCCCTGGGAAGGAGAATCCGAAGGAAGAATAGACGGATGAAAACCATAATTCATGAAGAAGGGGCTTGAATGAGTAGAATCGCAAACGAGATTGTTGTGTGCAAACTCCGCCCAAGGAATCAAACCGACCCAATCATCCTGGTGTTCAGAAACAAAGCATCGTAAATATTGTTCAATTTTCTGGTTGGTACGTTCAGCAGCTCCGTTAGACTGAGGATGATAGGCAGAAGAAAAGTTTAATTTAATACCAAGTTGAGAGCAGAAGGACCTCCAAAAGCGGGAAACAAATTGGGAGCCTCTGTCCGATACAATTTGAGAGGGTATCCCATGTAGGCGAAAAATCTCCTTAGCGAATATCTCTGCCAATTCGGGAGAAGACGGGAGTTTAGGCAGGGGAATGAAGTGTGCCATCTTAGTAAACCTGTCAAACACGGTGAGGATAACAGTCTGTCTTTTAGAGATAGGTAGATCGACAATAAAGTCCATGGCCAAACTAGGGTGTAGGGTCCCCTCCAACAAATGTCTCCACTCCTTTAAGGCTTTAATGACTGCTAACAGTTCCCTTTCCCCGATGTCATATCTGCTCTCAGGCCCAGAAAATTTCTTAGAGAAGAAACCACAAGGGTGTAACGGTTTATCCACCCCTAACCTTTGAGACAGAACAGCCCCAACTGCTGTCTCAGAGGCATCGACCTCGAGCAAGAAAGGCAGAGTCGTATCAGGATGGACTAGAATGGGAGCCGAGGCAAAAAGTTCCTTGAGAGTCTTGAAAGCACCCAGAGCTTCCTTAGACCAGAACTTAGTATCAACCCCTTGTTTGGTCATATTGGTAATAGGCGCAATGATAGAGGAGTATCCTTTAATGAAGCGCCTATAGTAGTTGGAGAAACCAATAAACCTTTGGATAGCCTTGAGTCCTTTGGGCAAGGGCCAGTCTAAAATAGATTGAAGTTTTACAGGATCCATTTTAAAATCTTCCCCAGAAATCACGAATCCAAGAAAGTCTACCTGAGACTGATCAAAACTGCACTTCTCCAATTTGCAATATAGACCATGTTGCAGCAGCTTGTGTAATACCTTTCTGACCTGTCTATGGTGAGTCTCAATCTCCTTAGAGTGTATTAGTATGTCGTCCAGGTAAACAATAACACAATCATGCTGAAACTCCCTAAGTACCTCATTAATCAAATCTTGAAATACTGCAGGAGCATTGCATAGTCCAAATGGCATAACAGTGTATTCGTAATGGCCATACCGGGTATTGAATGCCGTCATCCACTCGTGACCTTGCTGGATTCTCACCAAATTGTAAGCCCCTCTGAGATCTAACTTGGTGAAGATTTTGGAGCCCTTAAGACGATCAAATAACTCGGTAATCAGTGGGATAGGATAGGCATTTCTGACAGTTATTTTATTCAAGCCTCGGTAATCGATACAAGGTCTCCGCGTGCCATCCTTCTTCTTAATGAAAAAGAACCCAGCCCCGGCCGGAGAAGAAGACCTCCTGATGAATCCCTTTTCTAAATTCTCCCGAATATACTCCTCTAGAACCGAGTTTTCCTGAACAGACAAAGGATATACATGGCCCCTCGGAGGCATAGTGCCGGGTAGAAGCTTAATCTTACAGTCAAATGACCTGTGTGGAGGCAAAGAATCGGCATTCTTCTTGTCAAACACTGCCCTTAAGTCTAGGTAAAGGTCTGGTATTTGTCTTTCTGTGGACTGAGTAGGATTCTCCGGTATGTTAATATTAGCTAATGGAGAAACCTTGCACAAACACCGATCCTGGCAGCCCTGGCCCCACGAGAGTATCTCTCCTAACTCCCAATCGATAATAGGGTTATGTTTTTTCAACCATGGGTACCCCAGAACTATGGGAACGGAAGGAGACGAAATGAGCAGAAGAGATAAATTCTCCACGTGTAGGATACCAACATTTAAATTAATGGGTATGGTCTCACGAAAGATAACAGGGTCTAGTAGTGGTCTACCATCTATGGCCTCAACGGCCAAAGGTGTCTCCCTTAGCTGGGATGGGAAATTGTTCTTACTAGCAAAGGCTTGGTCGATAAAATTCTCAGCAGCACCGGAATCTATCAATGCCATAGCCCTTACTACTTCCTTCCCCCAAGTTAAGGAAACTGGTAGCAGAAGCCTGTGATCTTTATAATCAGGAGTAGAGGACAAAATAGAAACACCCAAGGCCTGTCCTCTAGAGAGACTTAGGTGCGAGCGTTTCCCGGGCGGTTAGAACAGTTCGAGAGTAAATGACCCTTGGCTCCACAATACATACACAAACCCTCTCTTCTCCTGTGCTGTCTTTCCTCCTCAGAGAGGCGGGTATACCCTCTCTGCATAGGTTCAGTAAGCAAAGATATCGTGGAGTCAGGACTTGGAACAGCGGGAGCTAACCTAAAAGAAGGTCTCTGGTTCCTCTCTCGAGTGTTCTGTCTCTCTCTTAGACGTTCATCTATACGAGAGATGAACGAAATTAAATCCTCTAAATTCTCAGGGAGTTCTCTGGTAGCAACCTCATCAAGGATTACATCAGGCCATTCAAAAATACATCCATATACGCCTGCTCATTCCACTTGATTTCTGCCGCCAGAGACCTGAACTCTAGTGCATAATCCACCAGTGTTTGGTTCTCCTGTCTCAGGCGCAACAGTAATCTGGCTGCATTAACCTTTCTACCTGGAGGGTCAAATGTTCTTCTAAAAGTAGCTACAAATGCGTTATAGTTATAAACTAATGGATTATCGTTCTCCCATAGTGGGTTGGCCCATCTCAGAGCTTTCTCAATGAATAGGGTGATAATAAATCCTACTTTTGCCCTATCTGTAGGATAAGAGCGAGGTTGCAATTCAAAGTGGATACTAATTTGGTTTAAAAAACCACGACACTTCTCAGGAGCCCCACCATAGCGTACTGGGGGGGTAATGTGAGAAGAAGCACCCACTGTGGCTACCTCTAGACCTGAACCGACAGGAGAAACAGGGGTATTACGTATCTCCTCTGGTGGGTTATTGGCACAAGCTAATAGAGCCTGTAGCGCAAGCGCCATCTGATCCATTCTGTGATCCATGGCTTCAAACCTAGGATCAGGAGCAGCCAGCTGACTGTTTGTACTTGCAGGATCCATTGGCCCTGTCGTAATGTCAGGATCGGGACAGGGATCCAACACGCAGAGTACAAACAGTAGCCAGATACGTATACCGGACCTTAGAATGGCCGGACTAACGTAAGTAGTACAGTATAGAATGGTCAAAGACAAGCCGAGGTCGAGGGTAACAGAAGACAGGTAAGCGAGAGACAAGCCGAATCAAGGGTAACAGAGATAAGCAGAGTAAGGTAAACAAGCCGGGTCAAAACCAAAAGGGATAATAGAATACACAAGCACTGAGTGACTAGAACAAGCTAGAACCACGACAGGGCAATGAGCTAATGAAAGAAGCTCTGTTAAATACCCTGTTCAGAGCAGTAACCACGCCTCCGAGGCGTCCTGATTGGTCCTGCAGCAATTGACTGACAGGTCGTTCCGGGGGAGTGTCCTGATGACTACTTCCTGCCTAGATGCTGTAAAAGGCAGTCACTCCCTCGCGGCCGGCCTAGCATGACCGGATAGACCGCGGGGAAGGGAGCCATCAGACCGTCTGGATGGAGGAACAGCTAAGTCTCTACCTCTTTCGGAGGTAGAGACCACAGGTACCCTGACAGTACCCCCCCTCTCAGATACGCCCACCGGGCGGAATGAACCGGGACGAGATGGGAAGCGAGAGTGATACGCCCTGCGGAGACGGGGAGCATGAACATCCTCCTGAGGTACCCAACTCCTCTCCTCAGGACCATATCCCTTCCAATCAACCAGATATTGTACTCTCCCCCGGGAGATTCGAGAATCAATAATAGAGTTAACCTCATACTCCTCCTGACCCTCCACCTGAACGGAGCGAGGAGGGGCTATTGTGGAGGAAAATCTGTTACATATGAGTGGTTTCAGCAATGAAACGTGAAACGAGTTCGGGATGCGTAAGGTATTAGGAAGAGCTAAACGATACGCAACTGGATTGATACGGGTCAGCACCCTGTAGGGTCCAATATAACGAGGAGCGAACTTCATGGAGGGAACTTTTAAACGGATGTTCCTCGTGCTCAGCCATACCCTATCACCTGGAACAAAGACCGGAGCCGCCCTTCTACGTTTATCAGCGTGTTTCTTAGACTGCGGGGAAGGGAGCCATCAGACCGTCTGGATGGAGGAACAGCTAAGTCTCTACCTCTTTCGGAGGTAGAGACCACAGGTACCCTGACAGTTGACTACAACCCTCTGTTGCCTGTCATTTAGACACTGCCTAACCCATTCAACAATGGATTTTCCCTCCTTCACTTCTCTCTATCTCAAATGCACTTGGATAATACATTCCCTATCGACCAGGCCTTCTCTCCAGTTAAGGAACAGGCGGTGGCTGCACTTGATCACTTGATCCTGTTCCATATCAGTTTCAGATCTCTCTCCCCTTGTCTTGTGCCATCCTTAACACACACCTTCAACTTCTCTCTTCTTCTGGTGTTGTCCCTGTTCCCCTTAAACATGCTACTGTTGTACCAATCCTAAAAAAGCCATCTCTTGAGTCAACATCCCCATCCAACTAGCATCCCATGTCCATGCTCCCTTTTTCCTCAAAGCTTCTAGAAAGACTTGTCTTTACCCATTTGACTCTCTCCAGTCTGGCTTCTGCCCCCTCCACTTAAAAGAGACTGCTCTTATTAATGTCACAAATTATCCAATCATGGCTAAATACGAAGGCCACTACACCATACTAATTCTTCTTGACCTCTATTCTGCCTTTGCCACTGTTGATCATGGCCTCTTTCTCAAAACTCTTCATTCCCTCAGTCTCTGTGACACATGCCTGTGGCGAAACCAACTTCGCCACTGTGGGCTGGAGAAGCCTGGCTGCTAGCCTCCTGCCCTGCGACTATGGCCCCTGGACATATTGCACTTTAAAGACTATATTTGGGCATGTATAATTTATATTGCTGCTACTGGCCCTTTAAAATCAGCGGTGGACATTTTGGGACTAATGTCCCTTTAAGACTTTGTAACATATCACAGTAATACTGTCTTAAATATTATGTAGGTATTTGTGTTCAGTTAAACTGGGGATATGTAGAAATGTGTGTTTTATGTGTTAAATGTATCAGTATGTAATTTTATGTCTTTTACTGTCTTTTTGCAACCATGTGGTTAATGGAGTCTGACTCTAGTCCTAGATAATTGGATTACTTCTCCAATTATCTCCAGGGCAGAAGGGAGGAAGCCGGGATGCATTGTGGGGGATGTTTTACTTCTGTTTGGGCCAGATTGTGCCATGCTGCAAGCAAGGGCCCAAAAGATACTTTTAGTAACTTTTAAACCCCTGGTCGGATTCATGCCATTTTTTAATATGTTGTTCCCCTGAATGGATTGATTGTGGATATGTATTTTTATGTGAATGTGATGTATGGTTTTAAAGTTATGAAAGTTGTGTAAAAGTATATTTTACTCTGTATGCATAATGGGATTATGTGTCACACTAAGGGGAGGGGATGTGTGGGAGGTAACATCTATGTCATTGGTTCTTTTATGCCTCCCCCTGGGTGTGGCCTGTATGTGTGAGTTGGAAATAAAAGCCAGACTGGGTGTCCCAGTCTAGAGTCTTGCTTAACCCTCAAAGCGATGTGTCGTCTCGGTCTTTGGGGGAATGGGATTGTATGCTGACTGCCAAGAGTGTAAGCCGATGTCTGCTTTTCTTGTTCAGCTGTTCCAGTGTTCGTGTGGTTCCAGTCGGGAGAATGGTGTTTGCAGTAGCTGCCTGTGCATCTGTAAAGGGGATTATCGCCTAAACTGGGTTTTATCCTCTTGGAAGTGAAACGGTCCGTTACAATTGGTGGCAAGCGGCGGGATCGTTCCTACAACCAGAGGGACAGCTACAGACAACACCATTCCTGGATTACAAAGTGAGGGCAACGCCAGTACCCGTACAGCGCCCCTATCTACAAGGAACCAACTGTAGCAGAGCAAGCATGGCACCCAGCTACACTCAAGAGGCGTATGACAGAGAGGTCACCGCGGTGCTGGCTATATGCGGACCCAACCTCTCAGAGGATCTAATACAGCAGGTGAAGAAAGCAGTGCGAGAGTACTTGCCGCGGGAATCAGAGCGGGCCAGGGGGTTTGCAGACCTCCCTCCCCAGCGGCAATGTGTGGCCCAGGGAGCTGATGGTGTCGTCCATCCTCCCCAGCAGCTGTGTGTGTCCAAGGGAGCCGAAGGTGCAGTCCTTCCTCCCCAGCGGCAGGCTGAGTTACAGGGGGCAGAGGTTGTTGTTCCTACCCCCCAGCAACAAAGTGATATGCCAAGAAGGCAGTGTGAAGTGAAGGGAGAGGAGAGCAGCGTCCTCCCTCCCCAGCGGCAATGTGTGCCCCAGGGAGCTGATGGTGTCGTCCATCCTCCCCAGCAGCCGTGTGTGTCCAAGGGAGCCGAAGGTGCAGTCCTTCCTCCCCAGCGGCAGGCTGAGTTACAGGGGGCAGAGGTTGTTGTTCCTGCCCCCCAGCAGCAAAGTGATATGCCAAGAAGGCAGTGTGAAGGGAAGGGAGAGGAGAGCAGCGTCCTCCCTCCCCAGCGGCAATGTGTGCCCCAGGGAGCTGATGGTGTCGTCCATCCTCCCCAGCAGCCGTGTGTGTCCAAGGGAGCCGAAGGTGCAGTCCTTCCTCCCCAGCGGCAGGCTGAGTTACAGGGGGCAGAGGTTGTTGTTCCTGCCCCCCAGCAGCAAAGTGATATGCCAAGAAGGCAGTGTGAAGGGAAGGGAGAGGAGAGCAGCGTCCTCCCTCCCCAGCGGCAGTGTGTGCCCCAGGGAGCTGATGGTGTCGTCCATCCTCCCCAGCAGCCGTGTGTGTCCAAGGGAGCCGAAGGTGCAGTCCTTCCTCCCCAGCGGCAGGCTGAGTTACAGGGGGCAGAGGTTGTTGTTCCTGCCCCCCAGCAGCAAAGTGATATGCCAAGAAGGCAGTGTGAAGCGAAGGGAGAGGAGAGCAGCGTCCTCCCTCCCCAGCGGCAGTGTGTGCCCCAGGGAGCTGATGGTGTCGTCCATCCTCCCCAGCAGCCGTGTGTGTCCAAGGGAGCTGAAGGTGCAGTCCTTCCTCCCCAGCGGCAGGCTGAGTTACAGGGGGCAGAGGTTGTTGTTCCTGCCCCCCAGCAGCAAAGTGAGATGCCAAGAAGGCAGTGTGAAGCGAAGGGAGAGGAGAGCAGCGTCCTCCCTCCCCAGCGGCAGTGTGTGCCCCAGGGAGCTGATGGTGTCGTCCATCCTCCCCAGCGGCAGTGTCTATCCCAGGGAGCTGATGGTGTCGTCCATCCTCCCCAGCGGCAGTGTGTCCTGCAGGGAGCAGAGACAGTCAGTCTCGCACCCCAGCAGCCGGACAAGAGAATGAAAGGGGAGACAGCTGGTCCCCCTTTCCACCAGCAGAGAGAGTGGCAGGGAGAGGAGCCTGCTAACCCCCCTCCCCAGCGGCAGTTTACCGTCCAGAGAGAGGAGCTTGTTACACCCTCTCTCCAGCGGCAGCCTAACCCACCAAGGGGAGATGTTAAGCCCCACATCTGGGCAGATGGGACCGTAGTCTCTGCACTTACAGCCCCAGGGGTAGGGACGGTCGGTCCTGTCCCCCAGCCACAGAGCGATATACCTAAAGGGGAGACAGTCGGTCTCCAGCAGCCAGGCTCCCACCAGACTACTCCCGTGGTAGTGCTGGCAACAGGACAGAGTACCGCTGGTCTCTGCCCCCTCAGCAACCCACCAAGACAGCATATCAGTCTCTCCCACAGCCGTGGGGAGACACCTGAACTTGGACAAAATTCTCCCTCACCCAGGTGTAGTAACTGTTTATTATGGGTGGGCTGCTCTACTACTTCTGTTCTGTGGGTGGGTTGCTGGACTAACCAGGGCACTGACCGGCAGGAGGTCAGATACCCTGTTAGTCTAATTGGTAAAGGGGAGAATTGTGGCGAAACCAACTTCGCCACTGTGGGCTGGAGAAGCCTGGCTGCTAGCCTCCTGCCCTGCGACTATGGCCCCTGGACATATTGCACTTTAAAGACTATATTTGGGCATGTATAATTTATATTGCTGCTACTGGCCCTTTAAAATCAGCGGTGGACATTTTGGGACTAATGTCCCTTTAAGACTTTGTAACATATCACAGTAATACTGTCTTAAATATTATGTAGGTATTTGTGTTCAGTTAAACTGGGGATATGTAGAAATGTGTGTTTTATGTGTTAAATGTATCAGTATGTAATTTTATGTCTTTTACTGTCTTTTTGCAACCATGTGGTTAATGGAGTCTGACTCTAGTCCTAGATAATTGGATTACTTCTCCAATTATCTCCAGGGCAGAAGGGAGGAAGCCGGGATGCATTGTGGGGGATGTTTTACTTCTGTTTGGGCCAGATTGTGCCATGCTGCAAGCAAGGGCCCAAAAGATACTTTTAGTAACTTTTAAACCCCTGGTCGGATTCATGCCATTTTTTAATATGTTGTTCCCCTGAATGGATTGATTGTGGATATGTATTTTTATGTGAATGTGATGTATGGTTTTAAAGTTATGAAAGTTGTGTAAAAGTATATTTTACTCTGTATGCATAATGGGATTATGTGTCACACTAAGGGGAGGGGATGTGTGGGAGGTAACATCTATGTCATTGGTTCTTTTATGCCTCCCCCTGGGTGTGGCCTGTATGTGTGAGTTGGAAATAAAAGCCAGACTGGGTGTCCCAGTCTAGAGTCTTGCTTAACCCTCAAAGCGATGTGTCGTCTCGGTCTTTGGGGGAATGGGATTGTATGCTGACTGCCAAGAGTGTAAGCCGATGTCTGCTTTTCTTGTTCAGCTGTTCCAGTGTTCGTGTGGTTCCAGTCGGGAGAATGGTGTTTGCAGTAGCTGCCTGTGCATCTGTAAAGGGGATTATCGCCTAAACTGGGTTTTATCCTCTTGGAAGTGAAACGGTCCGTTACAATGCCTTTTGTGGTTTTCCTCCTATCTTTTCCAGTGTTCATTCAATGTCTTAATGTCAATGACACCTTATCCCCTCATCGTGTCTTGATTGGAGTCCACCAAGGCTTGGTTCTTGGTCCCCTTTTGTTCTTTCTCTATACTGAATCTCTTGGCAAATTCATTTGGATTCCGCTACCACCTGTACACTGATGATACCGAGATATATCTCTCATCCCCTGGTCTCTCCTCTGCTGTCTTACAACATGTCACTGCTTGCCTTTATTCCATCTTTGACTGGATGTCCTCCTTTCTCAAAAACTGAGCTTCTTATTTCCCATCCCCATAACAGTGACCCCCCTTCTTTTGCTCTCCCTGCAGCTTGATGGTACCTGTTTAACCCTGTCCTTGCAAGCTCACTGTCTAGGTGGTATCTTTGATCCTGGCCTCACCTTTGCGCCTCATGTACAGTCTGTTGCTAAAACCTGTTGATTCCACCTTTAAAAACATTGCCTGTGTCTGCCTCTTTCTTATGCAAGATTATTGTAATCAATGCGAGAGATTTCTTATGCCAAGGAGCTTGTTCAAGCTCTAGTAATCTCTTGCATTGATTACTATAATTCTCCCCTAATTGGTCTCCCCAGAAGCCATACTGCCCCCCTACAATCTGTAATGAACGCTGCTGCCAGGCTGATCTTTCACTCTGTTTCTCTGTTACCCCTCTCACACCTCGCCTCTCTGCCGATCCTTGCATTGGCTTCCTGTACCCTACAGGTGTCAGCTCATAATACGAACCCTTACCTATAAAGCTCTAAACAACTCTAGCAACTGTTATATTTCTTTACTAATTTGTATGTAAGCCCCTTGTCGGTCTCTCCATTTTACCAGTGACCTTCCCCTGACCGCTGCTCGCACCCTTACTGATAATTAGCGCTTGCAGGAACAGCCTGCCCACCCTCATCCGACTCTCCCCTAGTCTTCAAGCATTTCAGAAATGTTTATAGTCTACCAGATTAACTTCTCTTTTACAAATCTTTCTCTTGCTTTCTCCTAAAGGGTCACACTCCATTTTCACCTTCAGTTCCCCATACTTTCCTACGTTTTTTTGTTTGCTGTCCCCCTTGATGCCCTTCCTATTCCAATACACCAATTCATCCAGACTGTAAGTTGGTTTGAGCAGGGCCCGTATCTACCCATTGTTCATGTAACATTTTGTAATTGTCTCATTTATTGTTACATTTCCCATTTTTATAATATTGTAAAGTGCTGCAGAATAAGTGTTTGCTGGTTGTGAATTTATAATAAAACGTCAGCATGGCGTACTTCAATAATCCTCCTCTTCTCATCAGTTCTAAACCCATTTAGCAGCTGTGAATTCAATAGTTATTTTATTCTTGTAAGGGGATGGTATTATTGCAGCAACATTTTACTGCTGCCTTTGGAACTAGCAATTCCCTTAACACGTTCACATTGTAAATCAATCAGATGTGAAATTGAAAATAAAAAATGACACGTTTGCCCAAACTCTGCCTTGCTAAGAATATGAGCTGTAAAGTTATGTACCTTGTCTTCTGCAAGGAAAATAAAGCATTTGTTGTCTGCAGGAGAAAGATTTCACATTTTGACACTATCTACATAGTGGATGAGCTTTATTAAGGTGTAAAGCCATAATTTAAGTTGGCATTTGCTTTCTCTTTGTTAATTCTCTCTAAACTTGTTGTAATAGATATTTGTGAACTATTTTTCCGATGATGCTCAGCCTAGCTCTATCGTGAGTGTGGCCAGCTATTGTACAACTACAACAAAGATGAGTCTGACAGCCAAAAGCTTTTTAGCTCTACTTGAATCCACATTTTTTCCTCTAGTCATTATTTAAAGGACCATTCAAAGCACCAACACCATTACAGCCCTCTATAGTCGTTATGGTGCAAGAAATGCCCTAGATCTCTCCATGGGTAAGCACTCAGATCTGCCTTTACCTTTTGGTGTGCATGGCCAGCTCATTGGCTGAGATTGTCAGTTGTGCAAACCAAATAATCAAATTTCCCCCTCTATGCCCAAGGTAAGCAAGAGGGAGGGCAAATGCATATTATTATGTGATTTAATAAATATTTATTTCATATGTAGCCAAAAATACCCATACAACCAATAATCCCTAGACTACATCCCCTTTCCTAATCATACAGTCCATACCACCCTACTCTACAGCCCCTATCCCCTACACTAGAGCCTTATTTCACCCTCACACCCTCATAGTACTTCCTATATCTTCACTACAGCCCAGTTTGTCCTCTAAACTACAGCCACTTTCTCCTACATTACATCCCATATCCCCCCACACTAAAGCCATTATTTCAGCCTCACACACACACTAATGCCTCTATCTCCCACAAAAACATACTAAAGCCCTTCCATATACTACAACACCTTTCACTCCACACAAAACCCCTTACTACCTCTACATTACAGTCCCTTTCTCCGACATCTCTGCCCTTATTGTACCATTACAAACTTTTTTACACACTATTACCCCTATCTTCAACAAACACACACTGTACAGCCCTTATCTCCCCTACACTACATTCATTATCCACAGGGCCAGATTAACATAGGGGCTGATGGAGCTGCAGCTCCAGGCCCAGGCCCATGGAATAGGCCCATTTAAAAAAAATAAAATAAAAAAGATTTTTCACTTTTTATTTAATTTTATTTTTTTTACACACTACTCTTAGGTTTGCCACCTGACTGGTATATTATTTGAGGCTGCCTGGCCGTGACAGTATAGTAGTAATACCGGCAATGCAAATATTTTTCACAGTATAAACGAAGATAACTCTGCAATATCAGCACTGGCCAGTAGGGGTCACTGTGTATGGAGCGAGGCAGGGATAGGAAGTTACAGCATATCCCTACCTCCCTCTCTCTACTCATTGATCCACTGGTGAGAAGCTACACAGCATAGAGAGTCCAGACAGCAGCTCCCAGCCTGCAGAGACAGACTACAGCTCAGTATGTGAAGAATGGGGGGAACGGCAGCAGGCAGATATGGGGACACGGAGACACTAGGGGACACTGGGGGATGTGTGGACACTGAGACACTTGGGGACACCGGGAAACATGGGGACACTGAGATACTAGGGGACACTGTGAGACATAGGGAGACACATTGGGACACGGAGACACTAGGGACACAGTGTCTCAATGTCTCCATGTCTCCCAGCCAGTGTCCCTAGTATCCCAGTGTCTGTGTCCCCATGTCTCTCAGTGTCCCCATGTCTCTCAGTGTCCCCATATCTCCCAGTGCCCCCATATCTCCCAACCAGTGTCTGTGTCCCCATGTCTCTGTGTCCCTATGTTTCCCAGCCAGTGTCTGTGTCCCCATGGCTCTGTGTCCCTAGTGTCCCCATGTCTCCCAGTGTCCCCAAATGTATGTGTCCCCATGTCCATAAGTGCCCCATGTCTCCCAGTGTCTGTGTCCCGATGTCTCCCAGCCAGTGTCCCCTAGTCTCCCAGTGTCCCCTAGTCTCCCAGTGTCTGTGTTCCTATGTCTCTCAGTGTCTCTAGTGTCTTAGTATCCCCAAATGTCTGTGTCCCCATGTCTGTGTCCCTAGTGTCTGTGACCCCATTTCTCCCAGTGTAACCAAATGTCTGTGTCTCCATGTCTCCCAGTGTCCCCATGTCTGTATCCACAAGTGCCCCATGTCTCCCAGTGTCCCCAAGTGTCTCAGGGCCCCCATGTCTCCAAGTGTCTCAGTGTCCCTGGCTCTCAGTGTCCCCATGTCTCTGAGTATCCCCTAGTATCCAATGACACTGGACACACTGAGACATGGGGACACTGGGAGAAATAGGGACACAGAGAATGGGAGACTAGGGGACTGGGCGACATGATGACACTGACACTGTGATACAAAGGGACACTGATGCCAGGCTGGCCTTCCAATTCTTTGGACACATGCCCTCTTTTTGGCATGTTCGCACCTTTTGGCAGTTCTGGTCAAGTGATTTGCGTCAGTGGCCCACCCTTTTACCCCTCCCATTGACTTCCTGCTTCACTGGACACGGCTGTTAGGGGGTATGGATTTACTTGAAAGATGAAAGTATAAATTAGATAAAGATGAGCATAGAGTATGTGTCTTCTTATAGCTGCATCCTTTGAGTTTCCCTCCAACATCAACTCCATCAGATACATGACGCTCAAGAGGTATGACTGTTTTAGTGTTTTTGGTCGATAAGATTCTGTAATTAGGCCACATCATAATTGTCAGCACCAGGCCCACTGGGCTCTTAATCTGGCCCTGATTATCCACCCATTTTCAACTCCTTTCCTCTCATACTACAGCCCATATTTCCCCCTCACACATATTACAACTCTTACCCCCCCCCCCCCCACAAACACATGCACTGCACCTCCTAATTCCCCACAATTACATACACACTACAGACCCTTTCCTACCACAACACCATAAGCAGCATCCCTGCAAACACACAAAACCACAAGCAGCCTTTTCCCACACACAACACCACGGACAGTTTACTTCCATATACGCAACACAGCACACAGTCTATCCCCATGCACATAACCATACAAGCATGCAACACAAAAAACAACATTCCCATAAATATGCAATACCACAAGCAGCCAACCCACATGCAACAACACAACCAGCATCCTTACAAACACAATAATATAATATGCCTTCATATACATATAACATAGGCAGCTTACCCCAGATATGCAACACAACATACATCACACACAACACCCTCTCCCAGCCCTTTCTGACTTGTCCGGTTTGGCTATTTTAGCTTTAAAATTGAAAGTCAGTTTGAATTCCTGACAATTTACACTTTAGTGTATAACCTCGTTAAAAAAGTGAATTCTGGTTACTTTGAAAGGAATTGCAAAATTTAGGCCAAAGTAGCCTTAAGTTCTTCTTTGGAAGATTTTTCCAGCTCTGATACTTTATTCTAAATTCTGCAACTTGGTTTGTCATATCATCACAAATCACTAATTTTGATGAATATCGCCCCCTCCCCCTCCTCACCCCCCGATTGAAGATTATAACTGCAGAATACAAATACAAGTTTCACATAATTACAAATAAATTACTGATATGTCGGAGCTGCCATTACTTTAACAATTTGTCTATTAAACAGAAGGGAAAATAAGACACAGTCTGCATATGTAGAAATTAAGTTTAGGTCATTCTGAACTGTTTGTTTATGCAGGCATGTAATGAATGTCTCAGAAGTGTGGATTTTGGTCTACAGTAGCTGGTTGGGAAGGATAAAAAAAAACATTTATTTGATATCTCATTATATGCTTGACTAAACAACTCAAGGAAAACAAGGACATAAACAACATTCTATACATACGTCAGGAACACAACTGTCAAATTATGTGGGAGCTTGTTCACTAAACAGTGAGAGATGTGTAGATTTAAAATAAAGTCTGTATAATTTATGGCAAAATAGCTGAACTGATCAAATTCTCAACAGTGTTATATTCCCAGCCTGGTTATTTTAGAGAAAGAGAGTAGTTTCAAAGAGACCTTTCAAATGATTGCTAGCTGAGTACATAAGAGGGACACAGTCTATATAGAGTAAAAATGTTAATACATAATCGTAACAAACTAGCTTGATTACAATTTGTGATAAAACAAGGCCAGATTTACATGTGATGCCTGTAGGCGCAAAAGTCTAAGGTGCCTATGCTGCCCATCCCCAAAATAAATCAGACAAAATATGTATAATGAATTTCTGAACTGTACATTGCAGGCCTAATATATATACATGCATTCATATTTGACAACTGCATGTGAACAAATGTATGTATGTATTTGCATATTTCAGCTCTGCTTGTAATGTATTGTGTTTGAATCTGTGTGTATAGTGAGTGTATGCAGCTGTGTAAATGCATGTATGGTGAAAGATAATAGGAGAAGTGGTTAGAGTAATGGGGGGTCAAAGATACAGGTAGGTTAATGTAATTGTGAAAAAAACAGTAGTATACCCACTAACCACAAGCAATGAGTCTGCTAAATTGAAAGGGTCCCAGGTAAACCTCACTGACACCCAAAGTAGAAAACAAACAGCAACAAAGTGGAAACCACATTCAAATAAACATATAGTTGAAATACAACCTGAAGAATATATCCAAAATTGGAATATTCTATATAAGAATATAATAAAATCTGTAATGATAAAAAGTGTATATCATAGGGGCGGAGCCTGACCACCGAGGCGAGCAGTCGCAAGGCCTAACAGCTCCGCGTGTAAAACGGGGAAAAACTGAGGAAAACCCAGGCTGGGTGCCCCCAAATCATCATAAAGACGTAATATACCCCCTATAAGCGACATGGGGCGAAAAAACAAGAAAATGCCGACCGAGAAACACTCCCCGAGACTCTCGATTAGCGATATGTGGGGACAGGCCCGCGGGGCAAGCGGGACCGACATGGCGGCGCTTCATGGCGGATGCTCCGATTTTTAGGATGACCTCTCTGGAGAGGAGTATCTTCTGGCACCCAAGTCGGGGAGACCAACACAGCAGTCTACCCTGGACCCAGACACCGCTCCGGTGACGATAGCGGCCCTCACGCGGCTACTGGCGGACCACCACAAGGATCTGCACAACGACATCTCTGCATTGAGGGGAGACCTCAAGGGAATAACGACCCGCCTCAATACGCTGGAACATACAGCCCGAACCACTAACCAAGACATTGGGGAACTCAGACTAACTGTCCAAGACATCCAGCGACAACAGAGACTCCTCGAACACCGCATGGCGGAGCAGGAGGATGCTGGGCGGCGCGATAACATGAAGATAAGAGGGATCTCGGACGGGATCCCCGAAGCAGACCTAGCCCAAGCTGTTGCACGCCTCCTGGCAAATATCTTACCGCCAGCGCGGGCCAGCAAGATTGCTCCTGCCAACGTATTCCGGATCCCCAAACCGCCAAGGGCGCCGACCGGGGCCACACGAGACGTCATACTTACCTTCCACACGAGACTAGACAAGACAACAGTCCAGAATGCCTTGAGGGGAAAGACACCGTTCCATTTCGAAGGGATGACTTTAACCTTCTTCCCCGATCTCTCAAGAGGCACCCTAGCCTGGAGACGTTCCCTCCAGCCGTTGACCACGCTACTCCAGCAGAGAGACCTCAAGTACCGATGGCAAATGACCCACATACTCACCGTACATCAGGGGACGGACACTCATCAGACACGAGAGCTGAGCGACGCAACACCGCTTTTACAGGCACTGGGCCTACAACCTGACGCCCTCGCACAGACAGGACGAGGGAGTGACACGTCTCCTTCACACTCATGGGACCCGGCGAGATCCATCCCGTTTGTACCGACAGGCCACACACCCGAACCCTACGTGGCACTCACTACCTGAAAAGCACAAGGGACGGTAATGCGACGACCTCGGGGCTTGACGCAGGGTATACCAGCATACAAATACTAACAAACAAATGGACGATGGACAAATATATTTAATTTAACAAGTACCACAATGTGACTACATGTACGTAGAAGATCTCTTAACCCCGATTGCTGGACATTTCTCCTGTCATACCGATCTAACGGAGGTAGCTCTTACTATTCACTGGCGCACATAATAGCACTAGTCCTCATTGACACCACAAGGTATACTGGAGGTTGATTATACACTGTTTTGACACAGCTGCACCCAGATAAAACCACCAGACGATGCATCACCCACCTGCAAAGTTTTGTTAATTAGCCCTTATTACAGACGAGGTTGTAACCAGCAGCCGGCAAACAACTAGTCACCACACTTACACTATCGAGAGGTACATACCCGTCTCACTCACTTCACCCCTACACAAGCAAACCTACGGGAACCACATAATCATTGTATAATGTATACTATTAAGCCTCTGATAACAAAGGGATAACTGATTAAGCCTGTTGCTTGACATTTTTCGTTCATGTCCTACTTAATTCCCCCCTTAAGGTTAAAACGAGGCAAACCCAACACGCTACGACACTGATTAGTTTGGACCCGCCGCTGCCTGTCATGTCATAGGTCATAGCCCATGTCTCCCTAAGCATCGTACCTTTATCGTGCTTACCACGCACCGTACGCGTTTGCATTACTTAAACCTGCTCTTTTACACACGTTACACTTAGAATTTACCTACAAATGCACAACCGGATTAACGCAACCAACGTATCTTGCTTAGTAACATGTTGTTATGCCTTTTGTCCTACCGCTTATAACCATTATAATGTATTTTAATCGTGTATTTACTAATGCTGATGCTCATATGCCGGATAACACTAGAACACTAATCTAACTGTGCGTTTACATAGGTTTAAAAAATGTTAAAAAATGTGCTTCCACCTCAATGCCACATACATCTGAACTTGTGATATTGCTGTGATTATGTCTGTTGTTGTGGCAGCGTATATCTCCTTGTTAAACCATGCACGTCAAAAATAAAGAATTCAAACAAACAAAAAAAAAAGTGTATATCATAGCGTAACACAGTTAAGATATAATGGTGAAATATGAAGTAAGTAATGCACTCACAAACAAAAGTGTAAATCAGGCCTCTCACCCCCTGGGGTATATGCAGTATTGGACTTGATAGTAGATCCAAACATAGAAGTGTCTTCAAAGAAATGGATAAAAAGAGCCATACATGGTGAAGTATGTATAAAAATATCAAAAAGTGAGGCATGGGGGGGAGAAAGCTTATCGATCAGGTAAGTGATCACGCCATTGTCTGTAGGCTGTCTCCCCCATACCTCACTCAACCTATAAATCAGGTAAGTGAGGGATGGGGGGGGGGCAGCCTAAGATCAGACAGTGGCGTACACATAACCCATGGGGCCCTGGTATGAAATTGATCCATGTGCCCCCCTCCCTCCCCCCTCTGACTTCCCTCCCCAACATAATAATAAAAGGAATAGAACTATGAAGAAAGGTTAACAAATTTAAACATATTTATTTTAGAAAAACATTGCCTGAGAGAGGATATAACCTTATACAAATATATTCAGGGCCAATACAAACCATTGTGTGGAAATCTATTCACAAACCGGACTTTACATAGGACACGAGGTCATGCGTTTAGACTGGAAGAAAGAAGATTTTGTCTGATGCAAAGTAAAGGTTTTTTTTTTCTACTGTAAGAACAATAACGATGTGGAATTCTCTGCCTGAAGAAGTGGTTTTATCAGAGTCAAACAGCAACTAGATGCATACTTGCAAAAACAGAAGATTCAAGGATATACTCTTTCAATGTAGGGTAATAACTGATTGATCCAAGGATAAATCTGACTGCCATTCTGGGGTCAAGAAGGAATTGTTTTCCTAGCTTGTTGCAAAATTGTGCTTCAAACTGGGTTTTTTGCCTTCTTTTGGATCAACAGCAAAAAACAAATGTGAGGAAGGCTGAACTTGATGGACGCAAGTCTCTTTTCAGCTATGTAACTATGTAACAGACACACACGCACACACACACATACATAGACACACACACACATACATACAGAGACACACACAGACAGATACATACAGACACATGCATACACACGCAATACATGCATACAAAGACACATATATCCAAACAGACAGACAGGCACACATAATATACACACACAGACACATACACACATACAGACACACACACAAGACACACATACATACATAAAAACAGACAGACACATACAGACAGACACAGACAGGCACACACACACACAAACATGACACACATACAAACAGACAGGCACACATACATACAAAGACACAGATACATACAGACAGGCACACATACATACAGACCAACAGGCACACATACAGACAGACAGGCACACATACATATAGACAGGCATACATACAGACAGACACACAAATACACACAGACATACACACATACATACACACATACAGACAGACACATACACACACACACACACACAAGACGCACATACATAAAGAGACAGGCACACATACATACATACAGATTGACACAGACACGTATAGACAGACAGACACACATACATACAAAGATACATACATGCAGGCAAACATACATACAGACACATACAGACAAACAAACACACACACAAACACAAACATAATTTTTAAGTCACCCTCCTGTTTCTAACCTTTTAGGTGCAGGAGGGTGACTTTCCCTGGGGTCCAGTGGTGGCTCAGGTTGATGGGAGTCAGAGTTCCAACTTTGACTCCCTGTTCTTCCTCCCGCGCGGGCTCTCAGTGATAGCTGGGAGGAGTGACGGGGAGTCACTTCTTAATATACTAAATACATAAATACATAGTACTCTATCGTTTTTGAGAGTTGATGGATGATAGAAATAGGAGTTGGAGTTCTGTCTATACCTGTAGGGAAGTCTAAACACAATGTACTTTTTATCACGTGTCTAGATTTATAATCAGATCATTGTAAAGTTAAACGCAACTTGCATATTGAATGCTTCGCTTTGCTGAAAGTAAGTTTATAATTCTGTTTGCCATTATGCTGATTGAAATGAACAGTATATATACAGCTTTTGTTCTCCTTCCGTGAAGCAGCTAGTATGGTTGCTTTTATGCAGTTTTATATTTAGAATTGTTTGTATACCCAGGTTTCTATGGCAACGACCCCTGGCTGCGTTATCGAGCGTGACACCACGTGGCTGCAGACTTACGTCAGACATCCCGCGGCAGTCTCGGTCCGGGTGTCCTGGGAGTCGGATGTTACACAGGTGGGGGTGAGTAAGTCTTACATTTTATGCTTTATATGTTAGGATATTTTTTGTGCACAGTTTGTCCTTAGGAAACCTTGCGGGGATCAAGCTAAAACGTTGACCGTTTTTATTTAGAAGGTAATAAAAGTTACATTTTATATTAAGTCCTTGGAGTGCTATTCTTCAATATTTTTTTTATGTTTTTGTCTGGACAAGCACCGGGCGTGATACTAATTGTTTGAGTGGAGTGCAAGATTTGTTACTATTTTTTATATATATATATATATATATATATATATATATATATATATATATATATATATATATATATATATACGTCCCAGGTCCCAGCACTCGATGCTCCCGGTCTTTTAATGCTCTGGTGCTGTCTCCAACCAAATTGTATATGATACCAGTAGAGAGCACTCAGGAGTCTTTCAAAGTAAATTTCATCTGTTGCTTTATTGAGCAATTACAAATTCACACAACGTTCCAAACTTTTTTCATGACAATTGTGTATGTGAGATGGATACCTTATATACAAAAAATGCAGTGATCCTATTTGAGGGTGAACAGGTGAAAGGTAACAACGGATCAGAGTGATGTCATTAATGACGTAAACATGGTTTAACTTACGTAATAAATTGACGTTAACACTATGTGTAACCAGTATGTGAAACATACTTTCGTGTAGATAAGTCAGAAAGTAATAAAAGATAAATAACTTTAAAAATAAAGTATATACAAATGTTTCAACCCTAACCAAGGGAACATAGATAGATAGTACTTATCGTCATTAGCTAAATACTAGCTCAGTTATATAGCAAAATATTGTCAGTGCAATTTTGAAGCATTTACGATATGGACTACTTCCTTTGTGGAGCTACGGCAAATAACTGCACTATAGTAATGCGTTCTGTAAAACCTAGCTCAATCATATATTATATTCTAGGTAAAAAACAATATAATGAGTTCTTCTCATTTAAACCAGATGGTGATAATGTTTCCAATGTGTATATCCAGAAAGCCTCACATCTGAGTAACAGGTTATCACGATCTCCTGCTCTGGGCGAGATAGGTATGTGATCTATTCCCATAAAGCGAAGTGAGGACAGGCTATGTCCCATCTCAAGGAAATGCCGGGCGACTGGAGTGCTCGCAGTACCGCTCAGTAGTGCTGAACGTATAGTAGATCTGTGATCCTGCATGCGTTCCCTTAGGTCATTAGATGTCTTGCCCACGTAAGTGAGACCACAGGGGCATACAATTCAATACACAACATGTGTGGTCCTGCACATAATCCTGTGTTCAATTGTGTACACCTTTCCAGAATTTGGGTGACAGAAGATTGGCGTGCAATTCTATGATACCGGGTAAAACCCGGTATCATAGAATTGCACGCCAACCTTCTGTCACCCAAAATCTGGAAAGGTGTACACAATTAAACACCGGATTTTAGATGTATGTATGTATGTATGTATGTATGTGTGGTTGGGACAATATTGCCGTAATGGTTAGATAATACATAATAAGCAATAAACAGCTTAGTCAATTGTACCGGTCGGGTTGTGGTGTGCCGGAACTGACAATGCAGTAGGCCTGTAATAAAGAGGGAAAAAGAAGTGTACCGTACAAATATATATAGTCTACAATACCTCCATATTACTTGAATATGACACAAAATGCCTGACGAATCCTTAACAGGTTCAGGTATAGATAATGTATAAGAGGATGATGTCCGGCCATGATTCGTGGAGTAGTCCCGCTCTAAGGGATGCTGGACTAACTGTGTATACTCAGCGAGATGGAGCCCAGACCTTGCAAAGGTGTTGGGTAGAGATGGTCCCCCAGTGACTTGGGAATCGAGACATACGATTTATACAAAGCCACCATTAGTATGATCCATATAACGTACTGTCAGGCTTGCTATTGCCAAGTGTTTATATATATATAAATAATTACATAATATAATAATATACACACATACTTTAACACTATATATATATATATATATATATATATATATATATATATATATGTGTATATATATATATATGTATATATATATATGTATATATATATATATATATATATATATATATATATATATATATATATATATATATAGAAGGCTTGGCCTGTAATTGTAGGAGGCACTTAAGTTCCCTATATAAACCGAGTAAGCCCCTGCTTACCTGTCTTCGACGTTCTCGGAAGTGCTTCAGTGTACTTCCGGTTCACGGATCCGTGACGTCAGTTTCCCGCCCGCCGGCAGCCCGGTTCAAAACGCTCTGCGGCTGAATTTGTGAGTATTACTGCTTAGCTTCACACGGACGGCAAAAAACGTAAGTTTAGCCCTGACTCTCGAGGGCTCGGGTCTTTCTCCGCTCCGTGCAAACTCTCGGTCTGTGTAACACGTTCGGTTACACATTCATCTCGTAGTCTCATTTCACATGTTCAGCCGGGCTGGGTTATCGTACGTTATCTACAAATGTAGCCAGTTCGTTCATACTGTTACATTTTCATGTGTGATGGTCATATTATTGCAGTCGAATAAATAGGTAATTTTGTTAGCTGTGTGTTAAGTTGGTTTCTCTCTTTTGTCCGGTCTAGTATTCCTTCCTCTAAAGTTTTGGTTCTTAAAAATTATTTATACGATCCCCTTAAAGGTATATTAAAAATAAAAAAAATAAAAAAAAATACTATATTCATATAATTAGATGGCTGTTTATGTCCTCTTTTCTGTTATAGTCCTACTAGTTCAGACACTACTTGCAAGTGGCCCTTCGCGGTTATACGTGTTCGCAGCGTTATTAAAGAGGTAGGCCTCCAATTCACCCAGTTCGTTGGTATGTTTATTTCAGGTAAGCAGGTACTTAACATAAATAGGTCACGTTTCTTTCCCTTTAGTTCTGTTGGTTCCCTTCAGGACAAGCGTTTCCCTCCCGTCTTTAGGCAAATATTAGGTCAAGTAAAGTTTATTCCTTCCTCTACAGTATACCTAGTACGACACCGTCAGCAGGTACGTTTACTTGTGTGCCCCTGGGGGGGGGGGGTTTAGGACTAGTTGTAATTCTCCCGCCAATTTAGGTATATTCCCATAGGCCTCTTTGCCTATAAGTTTAGTGGTCCCGCAAGGCATAAAGTCAGCCTTCCGTTCGGAGGTTCAGGCCAATCGTCCCAACGCTTAGTTAAAGCCTTGCTTCAATTCATAGTTAGGGCCTCACCCGTCACGGCCAAACGTTTGTACATTCTTTTACGTTTCACCGAGAGGCCAACACCCCGCCACCCACCTCAGTGGCACAAAGGCCCCACGAGCCAAACCATAGGTAGTGCCTCTCATTGCCACTTGGCAAGTAGTTAGGGCCTCATCTGCCACCAACTTAAGCTAGTTAATACAATTTCGCCTGTTGGCACTAATCTAGTAAGCGGGGTCCCTCCGGTAATTTACAGTACTGTACTAATTCAACCTCTCTGCCTCACGCCCTTAGCATGTCCAACGCTTCTGTGTTAGAAGACAATCTGTCGGTTACCAGCACCCCTCTCAGATCAGGCACGCAGAGAAGGCAACCTATCCCTCCGAGTCCAGCTTCCAGCTACCGGTCCTGGAATATCCCAAAAATCACCGCAGAACTCAAAAAGAGGAATATCCCTTATCCGGCTACAGCCAGGAAAAATGAACTTTTTCGTTTGTTGAACTCTACTGAGGATGACGAAAGGCCTGGCCCTAGTTCAGAGGTTAACGTACTAAATAGCCTGGCTGAATTGCACACCATGATGGCCTCCCTAGTATCCTCAGTAGCTACTATAAATAATAGGTTGGATAATCTGGAGGCTAATAATGTTCCAACAGTCCCTGAAGTTCCCGGGCCTGTTACTCAGCCCGCGCCTAACCCTAGAGGTAACGATAACCCTCTGCCGGCTAAAAAAGCTACTAATGTAATCAATCCTATTCACCTCATACCACAGTCTCTGAGACGTGACATCATAGAGGGCAAGGACGTTAACTTGGCCTCACTACTGATAGCGGCTCAAGACGTTGTAGAGAACAGGGCATACACGTTTGAGGATCTGTCAGTAGTGATGAAGGCTAGAGATCCTAGACTAAATAGGAAACTTAACATTCCCGAATTCGTCTTGGCATTTGGTCTTTACAGAGACGTAATCTGTACAGCTTTTCCCCTCCGCAGAGAGGAGCTAGACTTATATCTACACAAAGTGATAGAGCTAGCTTATAAGTATGGGGGCTTTGCCTTTTACGACTATCACAAGTCATTCTCCTCCAGATCAGCCGCATCACTATCTCAATATAATACAGTCACAGACTGGGGACAGTTAGACACAGAATTATTTCTGATGCATTTTGCAGGTCTCAAAACTCCTTCCTGCGCCATATGCTCGTAAGCAGCTCCTTCGGTTAATTTCTGTCCCGAAAATGTAGCTATCCCGTCTACCAGTTGCGCCAACTCCGATTATCAGTCCACCTCTACCCAGAGGGAAGTAAGAGACAAATTAGGCAGGCCAATTGTGTTTTTGGGTAAAGCTCAAGTCTGCAATAATTTCAATGCTGGGGGTTGTAGTTATAGTGCCTGTAGGCTGCTACACGTGTGCTCGCTTTGTTTCAGGGCACATGCCAAAACGATGTGCCCAAACAGATTGTACCCTAAAAAGGCTTCCACTCCAATAAACGTACCTAATTTGCAACGTTACCTGTCTAATCATCCTTCTTTACATCTGGTGGAATTTCTCATGACAGGGTTCACTCACGGGTTTCACACAGGGTTTGTGTCACTCCCCACAGGTATCTTGGAATGCCCCAACCTACAGTCAGCTCTCACAGACCCAGACACCTTACAAGAGCTCTTACAGAAAGAAGTCACTAATGGGTTCATGATAGGCCCTTTTACTACATCACCTTTCTCCTCCTGGAGAACTAACCCACTAGATATCGCCACAGGGAAGTTTAACAATAAAAAGAGACTTATTATCGACTTTTCTGCACCTCACTCATCTCCCACACCTAGCCTGAATGCACTAATCCCATCAGAAGACTTTTCACTACAGTACACCAGAATCGACTATGCCATTCAAGCTATCATTAACTCCGGGAAGGCGGCCTGGTTAAGTAAATCAGATATTACTAACGCCTTCAAGTTACTTCCCATTTATCAGTCACTCTGGCATCTGCATGGAGTTAAGTGGCAAGACAGCTACTATTTTGCTACCAGGCTTACCTTCGGCTCCAAAAGTAGCCCCAAGTTATTTGACCTTTTCGCCGAAACGTTAACGTGGCTACTCCTCAACTTCTGCAGATGTCCAGTTGTCATACACTACTTAGACGACTTCCTCACCATCGAACCACACCAGTGCACTCCACACAGCCTTAATCACATGCTCACTCTCTTCAAAGATTTAGGAGTCCCTGTAGCCCAGGACAAAACTGAAGGTCCCAACACGGAGATTACTTTCCTGGGGATTACGCTCAATTCTGTCTCCATGCAAGCCAGCCTGCCCCAGGAGAAAGTAGACAGAATTCTTTCTTACATTAACATCTGCACGTCACAAGGCACTTGCACCAGGAAACAGCTACAGTCACTACTCGGTTCACTAAATTTCGCTATGAGAATAATTCCACAGGGCAGGTCTTTTATTTCCAGAATCCTCTCACTTTTGCACGGTCTCCCTGACGACGACTCCACGACACCCATAGACGAATCAGCTACAGCTGATCTAAAAATGTGGCAGCTGTTCCTATCCTCTTGGAATAGCAGGTCGCTATTTGTTCCCCCCATTTCCGACGATTCCCCAGTACTCTGGACTGACGCTTCAGGTGCCATAGGTTATGCGGCCATTTTTGGCGATGAATGGCTATACGACTCTTGGCCGATCGAGACCTCATCGCTCGAAAATTTCAGTACCACCTCGGCACTTTTCGAGATTTACCCTATCGTAGCAGCAGCACACACGTGGGGTAAAGAGTGGAGGGGGCAGTCAGTCAGATGTTTTTGTGATAACTTAGCTACGTGTAACATCATTAACAAAGGCCGCTCTCAGTCCCTCACGGTTATGAATTTGGTCAGGAGACTCACTTGGCTAGCAGCTAATCTCCAGTTCTGCATAACCTGTGTTCACGTCACAGGTATACAAAATACTGCTGCTGATGCTCTGTCACGCTTTAATTTTCAGGAATTCTTCAGACTGCATCCAACAGCAACCCAGCAACCCAGGGTACCTCCAAAATTCAAAGACCTAATAATGCATTAAGCTCTCTCTTACAACATAGTGGGACGCTCGCTCAGGCGGGTTTATCCCTTAATACAAGGAAAGCTTATTACAGAGCATATGAACTGTTTAAAAGTTTTGTTCGTGATTACTGTATAATAAATGTTTTTTCCATTGAAACCATGGTTGCATTTACAACTTTTTGCCACTTTTCTCTTAATCTAGCTTACAACACAATCAAACTCTACTTAACGGGAATTCAACACTACATGTTAACCTGCTTTCCCAACAAATCTCCATTCCTAGCTTCCTACCCAGTTAAAAGTGTCCTCAAAGGCGTTCAGTAATTATCAGTACACATACCCACTAAGCGTCTTCCCATAGATAGTAAGCTCTTTAAGAATATCTCCGATGTACTCGACACGTCCCCTTTCGAACAAATCACAAACCTAGTTATCAAATCCGCGGCTTACTTAGCCTTTTATGGTTTCTTGAGACCCAGAGAATTTACTGTAGAGAAAGCTTCTGACTCCAGCTCATGCCTCCAAAAGAAACACTTAGTTAAAAAACAGGACCACTACGTATTGTCTGTTACTCATACCAAAACGAGCCAAACAGGTCCACCAGTGGAAATTAAGTTTTATCCCACATCGACCAAATGGTGTCCTGTCCGAGTATTGGATAAACTAGTAGGATCCCAATTTAATTCCAACCCTGATTGCCCACTTCTAGCTATTCTAGGGAAGCCCCTAACCACTAAAAACTTTATGCTTTACATACGCACGTTATTACTCCGGTTGGGACAAAATCCATTCATTTTCGGGCCATTCATTTCGCATTGTAGCAGCCACAGCTGCCTCAGGTAATCATGTACCTACACACATAATTAAACATATGGGGAGGTGGAAATCGTCTGCATACAACAGATACATCCCCAATCCGGAAAAAGAGATAAGAATGGCTTTCTGTGAAATGTCTAAATGATGTATTGCTTAATAAACGCATTTGACTTAATCGCTTCTTATTTTTGCCCTCTTTTACAGGCCTAACCTCACGTCAGTTTCGGCACACCTCAACTGACTTGCTCTTAAGGAACTACTTATTTTAACTTTGCTTTCCTTACGTCCTCGGAATGTGCCGTACACAAATAGAAGGCTTGGCCTGTAATTGTGGGAGGCACTTAAGTTCCCTATATAAACCGAGTAAGCCCCTGCTTACCTGTCTTCGACGTTCTCGGAAGTGCCCCTCCCACCGCACCCTCAATTTTATCATTTTACCTAGGTGGGCCCTCTTTTACAGGCCTAACCTCACGTCAGTTTCTACTTATTTTAACTTTGCTTTCCTTACGTCCTCGGAATGTGCCGTACACAAATATATATATATATATATATATATATATATATATATATTTCTATTTCTACATGTGTTTTTGTGTAATTCTTTTTCATTATGTGATTTCATTAATTACAATTTGAGGGACCTGGGACAACCAAGGCAGAAAGTCCTTTATTTGCAAGCCCAATAATCAACCGTGTAACTTTCCAAAACGCCATAAAACCTGTACACGAGGGGTATGTTTTTTTACTTGTCAGACTTTGCTGAACACAAGTATGAGTGTTTTAAAAAAGTAAAATGCATGATGACGATGATATCATCAGTGAAAGTGCTTTTTTTATGCCTGCAGGAACCAGTCTGAAACAAAAGGATTCATGGAAAAGGAACGGATGTGGCCACAAAAAACAAACATTTACATGAATCCAGGAGACTGGGAATAACAGGAACGGAATACAGGAATGAACCCAGAAAACCCAGCATAAAGAAAACCAGACATAGAATAGAATACCAGAAAAAACAAGAATTGTAAAAAGAGTACTGGATACCAGAAGCCATTGCCAGAATGATCCGCAGCTAGGAACAGGATGTGACATAAACTAAAATCTGGATGGCTTCTGAGATCTGACGAGATCATACACTTTCAGACTGGTTCCTTTAGGCAGTTGCTCAAGTTCTCTGCCTTTTCTTGCAGGTAAGTGCTGTATGTGCTCTTTTATGGTTTATTTAGCAGACATTAGGCAGAGTAGGACCTGCCAAATATGGGGTACATTGGCATTGTGGCAACATAAAACAAACATTTAAATGAATCCAGGAGACTGGAAATTCCAGGAACGGAATGCAGGAAGGAACCCAGAAAACCCAGCATAAAGAAAACCAGATATAGAATAGAATACCAGAAAAAACAGAATTGTAAAAAGAGTACTGGATACCAGAAGCCATTGCCAGAATGATCCGCAGCTAGGAACAGGATGTGACAGATACACACAGTGACACATACACACCATTTTTTTTTAAAACTAATGAGCCAGGGGGTGGTCGGTGTTCGGTGGATTTATCTACCGAACGCAGAAAAATACATTTTGGGAAGCCAAAGTATGTAGTTTTGTCACATTACACTATTGGATTTTTCTACCTCTTATCTCTCCATATGTTGTGAACATCGGAGAAAATTCTAGCCAAGTCGTACTCTCCGACCCTAAGAAAATCTCCACCCTACATCATACCCTGAGAGGGGTTCTTCTCTATGTGAGGAATTCTACCTCCTTGATTGGAACTATTTATTTTCCACTTTCAGATTAACTTATTGGTCCTTTATATATATATATATATATATGTGTGGCGCAGTCATCCCTTTTTGTGTTGTTTATTTGTCAATTAAGACTCTGAAATCCAAGTGGAATGCACTACTTGTGTTTAATTAGATAAAATGGCACAGCCTGGATTTGGTGATATAATCCCAGTTTCATAGTAATATGAAAGAGGTGTACACCGATTATTAGCAAATGTGAAACCTCAGTTTCATGTAATAACCGCTCTATCGAAAATATTTCCCTTTACGAATACATATTGCCAAACTAAATATATGTGTTTATTACATGCATTATTCTAAACAAATCTTCACTTAAACACTGTGCTTCCTTTTTAGATTGGCTTAGACACTGCATAAATGTGGATGCCTTCTGAAAGGCCTTCTGTACTACGTAATGACTACTTGTACTTATAGCACTTGGTGGTGGAATATAGTCTAAATCAGGCATCTCAAATTCTCCCTACTGATCTTGCTGAACTACAACTCCCGTGATTCACTGGCCATCTATTGCATAGAATGATTGGAATTTTAGGTCATCAAACATAGAAGCATAGAAAGTGATGGCAGATAAGAACCATTCAGCCCATCTAGTCTGCCCACTTTTCTAAATACTTTCATTAGTCTCTGGCCTTATCTTAAAGGAACACTATAGGGTCAGGAAGTCAGGAACACAAACACGTATTCCTGACCTTATAGTGCTAAACCCACCATTTAGGTAGCTTGCCTCCCCACTCAACCCCCTTAAAAGCTATTAAAACTCACCTTATTTCCAGCGTTGCGCAGGTCCGCCGGTGCTGGTCCCATCCCCTTGGTAACATCATCAAAAGTTCCCATGGGGAAAGCATTGGTGTGGCTAAAATCGGCAAGGAGGAGGGGCCAAACACAGTTTTGGCCAATCAGCACTTCCTCATAGAGATGCATTCAATCAATATCAATATGAGGAAAATTCAGCGTCCCCATCATTAGCCTTTGTAGTAAGGATTACACGTTGCTGATTAGTGTTGAGCTATGCATTCATTTGTATGTAGTGTTTCCTATATAAAATAAAGAGCACGGGCAAAAATATATTATATATTTGTTACACGCACGGATGTCCTACATTTAAATGACCAACGTGAGGATCATTATTAGAATATAGGACAAAAAACAATGAAGTATAATATAAATTATTTCACTTTTACATTCTGTTTTCCCTGTTTGAGATTGAATATCCATTATTTATTTGTCAGTATGTCTTGATGACCTCTTTCTCATAACCTAGTAGAAAGATAATTCAAATTCTCATATTTTGTTTTACAAATGCAAAGTCTTTCTAGTCTGAACAGTTGAACTCGAGGGATATAGTAATAAACATTTATGGAATGGTGATAGTTATAATGCAAGATTAACACTCATTTAGAAATTAGGTCAATTGTACAATATTGAAATTAGATCATTATCTTTTCTATAGAGAAAAATATCTCTAGAAGCTTCAGGATCCTGTTTTCCTGTTATATGCAGGAAAGTCCTGAATTCAGGATCCTGTCCTGTAATCCCAGGTTTGCTCTCTGATGTCCCGAGCATGTTTGTAAGCACATATTTAGATGCACTACTAGGTTATAGAAATATATTCATGTACCTCTAAATTATTATTATTCATCTATAAATTATCTCTATAATTGGTGTTAGTAAGTGATAATATTCTCTGTGCATGTTTG
This sequence comes from Pelobates fuscus, assembly GCF_036172605.1. Lineage (NCBI taxonomy): Eukaryota > Metazoa > Chordata > Amphibia > Anura > Pelobatidae > Pelobates > Pelobates fuscus. The sequence continues at coordinate 128,708,799 of NC_086317.1, forward strand.
GTACACTTCACAGACTGCAACAGCAACCTTAAATGCTTATATAGTAGTTCTGTAACTTTTACTCCTCAACATTATTTTAATAAAAAGAACAAATCATAGTGTAAATCATAAAAAAAAACCTGCGTTAAAATTCCCACTACTCCTGAGGGGCAACAACGACCATAGTACACATCAGCCCCAATACATAGTGATGTCGTGAACATAAAATTTTCTGTTCGCGAACGGCGAACGCGAACTTCCGCAAATGTTCGCGAACCGGGCGAACCGCCATAGATTTCAATAGGCAGGCGAATTTTAAAACCCACAGGGACTCTTTCTGGCCACAATAGTGATGGAAAAGTTGTTTCAAGGGGACTAACACCTGGACTGTGGCATGCCGGATGGGGATCCATGGCAAAACTCCCATGGAAAATTACATTACATTAAATACAGTTCATGCAGAGTCTGTTTTTTATCCATAAAGGGCATAAATCACCTAACATTCCTAAATTGTTTGGAATAACGTGCTTTAAAACATCAGGTATGATGTTGTATCGATCAGGTAGTGTAAGGGTTACGCCCGCTTCACAGTGACAGACCAAACTCGTTTAACGCACCGCAAACAACCGCAAACAGTCCATTTGCACAACCGCAAACTCCCCATTTGCACAAGGTTGGATACTGATCGATGGTTCGATATTCTGAGCCCTCTCTGATTTACTGTACACGACTATTCGATATTCCCACAAATTTTATATAGTATTTTATGTTTGTTTGAGACCACCTTAAAAATATTGGATATCGCTAAAAATCATGATCACTATATACTTTCTCTACAAACCTCTAAAACGAACCAAACTACTCATCCATCCGCTATACCACTTTATCCCACCTAGAACTAGTGCCCAGTTAAAATACTTGACTCTTACTTACCCACACTCAGTCATGCCACACACATTTCACCACTACTCTCACTGAATCCCTCTGACTACGGCTAAATTCATCTTCTACATCAGAACACTACTCCTAAGAGTGGGTTGTATCCATGTCTCGGGTCTTTCATTTAGAATAGGGGCAGCTTCGGTCTCCTTCAACACTGACACTCCAGTGCATATTATTAAAAGATTGGGCAGATGGAAATCCTCAGTCTACAACCGATATATTCCTCACCCCGAGAAAGAAGTGAGGAGAGCTTTTAAAAGCTTTTAAAAGTTTGGCTTTGTAAATTTGATGCAGTAAGTGTGTTTTTCTTTAATACCTTTTCACCCTCTTTGCATGAACCCAATTTACATATATTACTAATATGTTTCTAAACATATATTATATTATTCACTCACTCACTCTCTGGGCCGGCCTAAGACATCATGCTGCCTAGGTCCAACGATAAATGACTATGGGGGCTAATGTATAATAAGCACAGGTTACTGGCTATGGGAGGATAATGTATAATAAACACAGGTTACTGGCTATGGGGGATAATGTATATTAAACACAGGTTACTGGCTATGGAGGGTAATGTATAATAAACACACACAAAAAAATAATACAAAAAAAAGAAAAAAAGAATGCAGCTTCAGAATTAATCTAAATTGTATGCTGTCTAGGAGGTGGGAGGGTCTGGGAGCGAGGGTCTGCTGCTGATTGGCTGGAATGTATCTGCTGACTGTGAGGTACAGGGTCAAAGTTTAGTCAATGATGACGAATAGGGGGCGGACCGAACATCGCATATGTTCCCCATCCGTGGCGAACGCGAACATGCGATGTTCGCCAGGAACGATTCGACAGCGAACCGTTCGGGACAGGCAGAGGCTGTGGTGGGGATCAAAGGCTGTAGAGGAGGGCACAGGGCTTGTTAATTTTTATTTGATTAAAAACAACAAAAACTAACATGTATTCCCCCTCCCTGACGATTACCTTTGACCAGTGAAGGGGAAACCTTATTCCTGGTGGTCAGGTGGATCTGGAGCTGGAGCCAGCACACAGCAGCCAGTGAAGTCGGCCAGCTTCACTGGGGAGTCTGGGAGAAGAGCAGTACAAGTCATGCCCTCCTTCTGACATCATCAGTTGGGGCCAGCCGACTTAACTGGCAATCTGCTGTGTGCTTGCTGTATGGATGCGCTGTCCCTGGGCACAATCCTAGCAGGATTACCCCTATATACTTTACATACCCCTAGTAAGCACACATCATTAGATTTCTACCTTCTGCATTCATCTCAAATTTCCAAACTGCCCAGGAGATGGCATAGGCACAGGGAAGGCATACCTATATGATCAATAAGTGAACTCCCCCTTGTGTTTGACACCAATCTAGATAGAAAATGTTGATTTTATCTTTTGTGCTTGCCTTAGAAATATTTTTTGCATCTATGAATTTGTTGCAATTAGATATGTCACACTTCCTACTTATGACCTAATACCGCAGACATCACAATTTCTTCCAAACAGCTTAAGTTGCTCATATTTATACTCCTTTTGTAGAGTGCAATTTCACTGTTCATAATCATTAATCTCAGGGTTATTACTAATGTATTCTGAAATTCAATTTGAATTCACCTTGAGTTCACAATTTAGTGAATAACCCTGTTAGTTGTGTGGTGGAGCAACAATTAAGCTGGCTCAAAGAGGCAGTTTATCTGAGAATTTCTTAAGGATCCTAAGGATTCTATTCCCAGTAGGGGCAGATTAAGAAGTAGTCACCAAGATATGGAGGAGGGTGCACTCCTCTTTCCCATATATCACCAACATTGGCTGTCAATTGATGGGCCTATAGTGTGTAGAATATGCAGAGTACTCCGAGTAAGCTTAGATCACCTATTTTGAACCACTGTTGTGGCATGAACTCATGTCCCTATGCCTCCTCCCATCTCCCCATGAATTTAGCTGAGGGTGCCTTCAAGTGATTTTGCAGTGTACTGTGGAGAACTTTGATCCCACTGTTCTAGGGGGTCACAGTAATAATAAAGAGTCTCAAAAGATGTAAGTTTCGGAGACACGGGATAGATGAGCAAAATCCAATAGTTGCCAATATTGAAATTGTGGCATTAAAGTTAATTTCTTGTGTCCTATCAAACACCAGGGGATGAAACTTACCCTCCTGGAATCATTGTTGAATTTGAGGGGTTGGTACTCTGAATAGTTACCAGAAGGCGGTAGCCTCCATACTCCAGTGGGAATGCTGGATTAAAAATTACTGGGAGTAGCAGTGATTGAAAGGGGGACACCTCAATCTTGGGGGCAATGGCATGCCATATTAGTAGCGTAGCTGAAATTAAGGGTGAGGAGCTGCAATTCTAGACACCTCCAACTTGTCCATAGATAAAAGGTGAATTGGGGCCACACACAGAACATGCATTTCTCAGAAGTCGTGGTGCAGTGGAGACTGGAATTTATACAAAATACAGACTTAGGAAAAAAGTATAGTTTTAAAATGTACAAGATTACTTAAAATCACCCATCCCCAACAAGACCAGTGGTCTAACGTCTTGCACTCTCTCCACCTACTTTCATAAGTTGAGGACTCCAGAACTGGACCCTCTGAAGGTGTGTGGCATGATCAGAGATAGTTAAAGTCCAAGAGAGCTAAGCCCCCCCCCTGGCTTTCGGCAGGGCCAGGAGGTCACAGCTGAAGTGTTGCCTCATGTATTTAAGGATAAGAACCCAGACAGGCCTATCACTCAGGAGGCATACATTGAGAATCATATACTTGTGATAATTAATGTGCAGATTACCTAGTTGCCCATAAGAATTTAGACATTATGTGAGGTAAAGCATGATCAGGGTTAGTCAAGAAGAACAAAAGGTCATCTGCATATACAGCTATCTTGAGTTCAGTTTTGTCTACTGTGAGGCCATGGATGCATGTATTCTGTCTGAAAGCATTCAGGAAAGATTTGAGAACAAGGATGAAGAGCAAGGATGGATTGGAAAGGATTCAGACTCTATTAAAGGGACACTATACTCACCAGAACATCTCCAGCGTAATGTATTTGTTCTGGTGAGTATAATCATTCTCTCCAGGCATTTTCATCAAAACACTACCTTTTAGAGAAAAGGCAGTATTTACATTGCCCCCTAGGGACACCTCCTCAGATGGCCACTGAAAGGGCTTCCTGGGGCAGTGCTGGACAGTAAAGCGCTGCCGTTCAGTGTCTCCATGCTCTGCATGGAGGTGCATAATTTTTCTCATAGAGATGCATTGATTTAATGCATCTCTATGAGGAGGTTTTGATTGTCCAAGTCCCGCTGTCTTCCAAGATTTTATTAATGAAGTTTTGAGAGATTACATTCACTCATTTGTCATGGTATAGCTAGACGATATACCCATTTTCTTTCCCGATCTCCACTCATATCAAATTCATGTGAGGACAGTTCTACAGATGTTGTTATAGAATGGATTATATTGCAAATTAGAGAAATGCCTGTTTGATCAGACTCATTTCTTGGGGTACATAATTTCTTCTTCCTGGTTTTTCTATTGACCCTAAAAATTTAGAAGCCGTACTTAACTGGCCCTTACCCAAAGGTCTGAAAGCAATTCAGCGAAGTGTGGGTTTTTGCCAATTACTATCGTAGATTTATCCAAGGGTTTTTATCATTAATATTAATATCAGATCATATCACTAACCTAATTAAGAAAGGGGCTTCTACACATTCCTGGCCTCCCAAAGCCTTTTCAGCATTCGACAGATTAAAATCCTTAGCAAATACAATTACAGAGTCTGAACGTGTATACCAAAGAAGTGCCAAGTAACTCAAACACCCTGTGTGGAAACCTCTCTACCCACACTATAAACAACAAAATTTATACATACACAGCAGGTGGTTTTTATTATGGTTTTTAAAAGAGCGGATTTTTGCTATGAATTAATTTATTTTGTATGTCTTTTGTATGAACAAAGTGAATAATAAAGTTTTTCAGCGAATGGAACGCATATGCGTTCCAACAGTGACTGAAACCGAAAACCAGAAGCTCGTCACTGAAAGGAAGCCGCGAACCAGAAGTTCGTCATCAGGATGCTGCCGCGAACCCAAACCCGGAACAGGTGAACTAAATGACACATTTAGAAAGAGCTATAAGAAGACATCAACAAGAAGGTAATTTTAGCAACTGAGGAAGCCTATTCACAGGCGAAACGCGTCTTGCTATATCAGGATACCCCACAGTGGAACCTTTGACTCTATCACTTTTAGTGGCATCTGCAGGAATTTTCCTTGCATTTATTTTATTTTGTTTTATTTTGTATTTACTTTGTATTTTAATGTTACCCCTCTATTAAAAGGAAGTTTTGTCTTCTTCCATCTGTATGGACATTCTTCCTTTTTTGGGAACAAGACAACAACACATCCACTATATTTCTAAAGGGAGTGGGAGCCCTTCCAATTATTCCCACAGGCGTCCAGATTGAGCCATAATTTTCTGGCTCTTCCTTTGTGAGTATAAAATCACGGAATCTTCTATTTACTATATCTATGTACTGTATGATCTTGCACTAGGTGCTTGTGTACTCATTTTGTCTTACAGTCATCCCATTTGTACATTTGCCATTTCCCTTACACCTTCTACCGAGATACTCCACCCGCTGTGTATGTATAGATTAAAATCCTTGTTTACAGTTGCTCCTGTTCTTCAGCATACTGACACCTCTAAACCATTTGTCTTAGAGGTCGATGCATTGGAAACACAAGTTGGGGCTGTTCTTTCTCAAAGAGAATCGTCCTATAATCTCCTACACCCCTGTGGTTTCTTCTCTAAGAAATTCTCTCCTGCTAAACAAAACTACGATATTGATATTCGCGAACTACTGTCCATCGTTCTAGCTCTTAAAGAATGGAGACATCTCTTAGAGGGATCCACGATACCTGTCATGATTATAACTGACCATAAGAACTTGGCATACATTAGTGAAGCCAAATGGTTATCATCCAGACAAGCCAGGTGGTCTTTATTATTATCCAGATTCCACTATATAATAATGTACAGACCAGGTACCAGAAATACAAAGGCTGATGCCTTATCCTGACAGTTTGATAAAGAAGATATTATTGAAGTGGTTATATCTCCTATCATTCCCTCTCAACAGATTGTAGCTACCACCATTCTTTCCTTGTTGTCTTGCTTGTTAGAAAAAATACAAGCAGGTCAAGCATCAGCTTCTCCCGAAAAGTCTAGAGTTTTTTCCTTATTCTATGACATCTCTGCAAGACACCCTGGCATCCATAAGACCATATCCAATATCTCTTGACAATTCTGGTGGCCTACGTTACACATCAATACCCAAGAGTATATCTAACCAGTCTCTCAAAAAGTATTTGAGATGTTTAATTTCCCATAACCAAGACAATTGGTCTGATCTTATTCTGTGGGCCGAGTTTACACACAATAACTCCACTTAAGAATCCTCTCGTTATAGCTCATTCTACAATAATTATGGATGTAATTCCTTTGTTCTTCCCAATTCCTTTTCTAAAATTGGTATGCCTGTCTTGGATCAGCACCTAGAATCTCTTTAGAATACCTGGGTTCAGGTTAAAGCCTTTCTGTCCCACGTAGCCATGTGTTTTAAGCATATTCCGGACAGAAGCAGGAGTGTTGGTCCTAACTACATAGTGGGTGACAAGGTCTGGCCCTCTACACGAAATCTGCAATTAATGGTCCGTCAATTAAATTGGGCCCCAAGTAGACATGAGCATTTAGTTTTGTTCCGAATGTACATTCGTATGAATTTTGTGGCATTCGGACATTCAGATGTTTATGAATGTCCGAAGTTCTGAAGTGCCAAAATGCCGAAGTTATTCGGATTTCTGAAAAGTGCCAAAACAAGAGAGAGGGAGGGAAAATTATGTGAATGATGACAGGAATCTTCATCAATAAGCTAATTCCTTTTGTGCAATGTAATACTTGCTTGCCCAATCTGGTTTCACTATTCCCTGTCCAATGAAATTAGTTAATTTTTGTGATTAATACAGCCAATTAATGGTGATTTTGTCACTGGCACTTGGCCAACGGAGGCACACAGAGTCATTGAGGTGGGATAGTATATAAATCAGGCTGTCGGGGTGTTGGCTTCCATTCATGTGACCAGACTAGTTGTGATAGCACAAGAGACTGATAGAGATCAATGAAATTACATTTATTGTACTTTACTTGTTGCAAACTTGGGGAGCCACATTGCTCTTAAGTGTGTGTTCCAGAGAGAGAGAGTGCGGTCCTGTGGTCCACTATGCAATGTAAAACATTGCTGTTTTAGAAAAACACACAAATGTTTAGTTTTCAAAACGAATGACATTCTGAACTGCCGAATGCTTGAATAGAATGACATGCCAAACTGCCAAATGCTCAAAATGAATGCCTGAATCCCGCGTGCCCGAATGTCGAATGTCCGAACCAAATGCCATTTGGCAGTTCAGAAACTGAATGCCATTGGTCTGAATTGCCGAAGCAGACACATTTTTTTACTTACCTGAATTTCCGAACCGAACCAATTTTTTTGCCCATGCACATCCCTAGCCCCAAGGTTTGTGGGTCTCTTCCGCAATTTTACGGAAGGTTAATACTTTGTCCTATGCCCTGGAACTGGCTTGTACATTGCGCATATCCAATGTTTTTCATGTTTCCTTGCTGAAGCCGTTGATATGTAATTGTTACATGAAGGCTGTTGTTCCTCCTTTCTCCTGTTACTGTGGAGGGTCAAGAGGAATACAAGGTTCATTCTATTGTTGATTCCTGGTTCTCCCGGGGTTACTTGCAATATTTGGTTCACTGGAAGGGGTGTGGTGCTGAGGAGAGGTCCTGGGTTCTCGCCTCCATTGTGCATGCTTGATCCAGTCTTTTCATGCCAGGTTTCCTACTAGACCGGGTCCTGTCCACGGTCTTCGAAGGGGGGGGGGGGGGTACTGTCACACTGCCGATCCGGGAAAGGCGCATGCTCAACTCACTGGTCTATTTGTTTGATACCCTGTCGTGGTTTCCATTTGTATGGTTTATCAGAGAGTGCGTTTATATTTCTTGTATTTCTTATATTTCTGGCATTTTGACCTTGGCTTATCTTTGACTATTCTTCTTTCTATTTGTCCTTGACCTTTGGGTATTCCTAATGTTTATTTTGACTTCTATATCCCTGACCTTGGCTTGTCTTGTACTATTTTATTTGGTGTTTAATCCGGCCATTCTAAGGTCCGCTAATATTCCTTCTGTTCTTTTAGTATTTGCTCTCCTTGTCTTTGCTTGTTTTATCCTATCTGTCCATCACAGCTGCTGGTTGAATGAATTCCTATCTGTACCTATGAAATAAAGCATGGGCCTCTGCTTCTGGTGGGGTCGCCAGATAAAAATATAAGGGGTGTGGACCATTTCATATTACTAGGGCGTAGCTGGTGCAGGTCCCCCACAGCTACAAAATCCCTGTGGGTATGCACTGGATGCTCGCCCTCAGGCATGAAGACTGGCAATAACAGAAAAAATAGCTACAGAACACAGAGAAGTGTTTCAAGACTAAATTAAAGAGGGAGTAAGAAATAGATTCAATAAATTCACATTACACTGTGTTGTTTTCACAAACAGTGGGAGTGACTCTCATGCTATATTTTGTGGACTTTTTACATTTTGGGACTATAAATTGTTTGTATTTACATTGAGATTGTTGTTTCATTTGAATTATATATCTTCATGTGAGGTTTTTCAAAATCTTTATTGCGGGAGCAGTTCCTGCGAAGGCGCAGGAACTGACTCTTGGGGACCCCATCTAGCCAAGGCTGGTAATGGCAACTAGATTTTTCAATAACTGTGTTGGTACATACTTTTTTAAAATAAGTTTTAGTGTTAATAGTACCTTCATGGATAAAAATATGATTGTCTAAAAAGTTAATCAGGGGTAGGGGTAATAAGCACTTCGTACACATATTTTTACAGATGAGATAAAGTGAAATACAACTTTTCATCATACTCTGGTTGGTAAAAGCCAAATAAAAAGGTATCTGCACTCTATCCTGAATCCCTATGTATTTTTAAACAAATGAAGGTCCTTTAGTTACTCCAATGGCCATTGGAAGGAATGCCCATCTGGCCATTGGAGTAACTAAAGGACCTCCATTTGTTTAAAAATACATAGGGATTCAGGATAGAGTGCAGGTAACGTTTCCTTTGGTTTTTACTGTATATATTTTGGCTGATGTGTACTGTGGTCGTTGCTGCTGCCCAGGAGTGATGGGAGTGAGCGCAGGACTTATCCTTTTGCATTTGTATACTCTGGTTGGTGCTGCGTCAGTGTTAGAGCACCTCTACTGTGGCTCCCGCCCTTAACAAAAACATGTTGCCATATGTGGTGGTTCATGGTTTACCGAGACCTGCGCAGCTATAGACAGCCTTTTTCATACGGTAACTGTTATGTTTTAGGGTAACATTATTGGGTAACAGTGTTGGGTGCCGATCTCCATGAGTCCCACAGGCTCCATGCATCCCAGAGGATTTTAGAGGGGGTGTGATGCTTCTAAAGCTCTTTTAATATGCCCTTTGTCTATCTCTTTAGTTAGTTATGCTATTGTTGGTGGGGAAGCAGACTTCAATGCTCTCGCTGTGCTGTCAAAAGTATATGTAGTATAAGTTTTTGTTTGTACGTGGGGGTAGGTTCTGGTTGGTGCAGGAGTAGAAATCTTAAAGGTATAACATGGTTAGTCACTGCAAGGATTAGGTTATTTACTTGTCCCCAACAGACGGTTATTTTGTTGCATCGCCACCACACATGCATCATATCTCCTGCAGTCTGGTGGCATTTCTAGAATGCGGTGAAGACTGTGGGAATAGCTTTTTAACTTTTGTTGGGACCATATACCAGCTATATAGCAGTTTGCGGTTTTGTTCAAACATGGCTGATCTGGGTGAAGTATTCTGTTAAGTCATCGTGTATAGAGTTAGCGAAAGCGTCATCGAGAACGTGCGACTCATTAAGTCGACACGTTCCCTTTTCCTTGGAACAAATCCATTAGGTCTAGATATATCAGACTATGGTCCAACCATGTGATGTTGCCTATAGTGCATAAGGATACCCAGGTCAGGGCCCCATGGTATAACAGGAAAGCATCTATTCGTGTGTATACGTTATGGACTCTGGAATAACAGATATAATCCCTTTTCAGAGGATGTAGTGTTCCACACCCATCGTATAGGTCATGAAGTGAGAGCAGTTTTGTGATATTTTTGCATGTGGAAGCAAGTTGTTTTTTCCTCCTGCCCGTGTGAATAGTGGTTGTGTCGAGTGAGGTGGATTGGATGAGATTGAAGTCTCCACACAAAATTAGGTTACCTTGTTTAAATTCGTCAATTTTATGGAAGAGTGAGTAGAGGTAGTTTCTTGAGTCGTTATTAGGCTGAGACTAGTGCATAGTGAATATTGTTAAAGAGACCGACTAAAATAATGAACCTGCCGTGCGGGTCAGTATACGGTCTGTGGAGACTTAAGGCTGTAATCTTGTGTATAAAGATAGACACTTCTTTTGTTAAAGTCTGTTTCCTGTATACATGCCACATCTATTTTGTGTTTTTTGAGGTCTTGGAAAAGTAGTCTCCTTTTCCCGGGGGAATTTGATGCTTTCACATTATAGGACACTATCTTCATAATTATTTAGAGCGGGTAGTTCGCTAAGCCTGGAGACTGTGTGTCGTATCTTACAGCTGCCCAGAGTCGAGTAGGTGTCAGAGAGCAATTGAGAGAGGGCCAACTGGCCAGAGCATGTGGGAGAGCTCCTTACCTCACATGGAATAAAAAGGTACCTGTGTAACCTGTGAGTTTAATTATACTGTAAGGGCAACCTTGGATCCCCTTCTGTAAGATTTAGCGACAGTTCGCATGTCAAGAAGTGTCAACTTGTGTAGGGGAGGCGTGGGGGTTGTAAAGAGGGGGAACATAAACCTAAGAACAAAAACATTGTAACTTGTCTCTCTACAATGGAGACTAAATGTGTCGGGTCTAGGTCAGTCACGTGTGATGGGGGTCATGGAAGGGGGATCTCTCTGATAGCGCTCGGTGAAGAGCTGTTGGTTAATTCAGGTTGCATATTGGGTTGTAGAGATTTGTGATACTTTAGGAGCATACAAACTGCAGTATTTTTTTTTTTTTTACATTAAGATACTATATACATATGACCCGTTGATATGTGGAAAAGTCTTGTATCACCATTCAGGGGGCATCCGGGGAACCTTAGCTGATGGGTTGCCGTCAAGTCGGGTTTAATACATATCTTAATAACTCTGCTTACTTTATTTCAGAGGTTTTTTACTGAAACACTGCTGATAATTTGTGAATTAACATCTAATTTTTGAAAATAAGCTAAAAATTTGATTATCTGACATTAAAAAGATGATCTCATCTGCTAACTCACCATTATCACCATGAGACAAATTAACAAAATCCAAAGAACCAAACTGAAAAGGGTAAATACAAAGAAATCTTTAGCAGTCTGATATGCCTTTTTTTCTTACAAGGTCTGGATATGTGGAGGAAGACATATACCAAAATATCACAGAACTGCCTTTCATGGTTATAGAAAACATACTTTTCATGTCACACGCTCATAGTCTTTGCAAGAGCTCTTTTACATGATACATCTAAAGCCAGGTCTTTTATTTTGGTCCTTGACTCACCTTATATAGCACACTCACTGAAATGAAAACTAAAGGCATACTGGATTTCAGACAGCTATATGTTTTTGGGACACTAGAAGCATCACAGCTTAACATAGTGGCTATGGGGTTAAGAGTCTGTAAAATGAGTGTTTACACACAGACAGCAGCCAGAGGTGCTTCTTCCTTACATTCCTGTAATATTTGCGAGCCCGAAATTTGATGTCCTTATGCTTAGAAATAAAAAGCCGAACATTTGGTATAATGCATCTCTATGAGGAGATGCTAATTGGTATAGTAAGGCAATTGCTGTGGAATGCAGTATGCCCCTAATACTTCTCTATGGAGAAGAATACGATTGGCTGCAATGCTCAGGAGGGGCAGAATGGCAGCAACAGTGAGAAAAGCAAGTTGGTGGCTAAAAAAGTTGAGTAAAACTTATTTATTTTGGTCGCATGAGTTGGAAGTCTAAATCAAAATCTGCTTGAAAAAAATGCACCCGTAAAAAAATGCAGTATTGTATTTCTAATGTCAAATACTCCCTTTAAATGTAAAGTTTTACTTTAAGAAAAGTTTTGTTGAAAGATAAATAGTTTGTGAGAGCTGCAAGTTTGGAAAAATAGGTCAATTATCTTTACTAAGCCTTCCATAGATTACTATGGTATCATTCCAGGATTGAATGAGACTGGCACTTAGATCATATTGTAATTGTTTTTTCTTTATAAAGCTAAAGTCAGTGCTGGTCTGTGTGCTTTGAATTAATAGAACATCTCCTCCTGCTCTTGAGAATGAACACCTCCACTCAGCACATTTTTGCTGATGTTCCACTAGCGAGTCACGATTTGACAACTATAATGACAGTGAGTTTTATCCAGATGCATTGTACATAAATACAGCAAAACTAATTATACAATATGCGTCGCTGACTCATATGTAAAAAAAAACCAAAAAAACGTTTCCAGAAACGCTTTATGCCTGACTATCAGAGTCAGAATGTATCTCTTAATCATTCACATTTCCTGTATTCCAGTAAATATATAGCATTTTTTACAGCATGATTTTTACTCCAATGGTCACCCAAACTTTCAGCATGAACAACCTTTAAATAAATATTTACTTGTATAAAATGTTGCACATCTACTTTTCAAATTATGCCCATTTTGGGCTTTGATTTTTGTTGAAAATCATACAAATAATTGATTTCTTTTAATCTTATAATTGCTTTTTTTAACTAGAAAATAAACTGAAATGTAATTTCTATGATAGCTGTAATATAAGAAAAATACTTCAAGGCCAACTAAACCTCAATTAAGTGGTCTGGGTGCAGTGACCATTTAGTTTTAACCCTGCATACTAAAACATTGCAGTTTTGTAAAAACTGCAACATCTCTAGCAGGGCCAGCGCTACCATAAGGCGGCCCAGGCGCACCAGCCCTGGGGGCGCAACATCAGGCTGATCCGGAAGGAGGAAAGCGCACTGCGCTCCCCTCCAGCCGGTTACTATTTATAGCATGGCAGAGCGCAGCCCAGAGATTCCCGCCCGCGGAGCCCAGCCTCGGCCCGCCCACCTCCTACACTGGTGTCTGCCGACTGCCGCAGGCTGTGTGGAGGGGGCGGGAATATGAATGACATCATATCCCTGCTCCCTGTGTCCCACACAGCGCGGCTGGTGGCCAGTGATGAGGCTGGGATGCGGGACAGGACTCCACAGAGCCGGACTCCATGCACCCCAGGGACCAGATTGAACTGATGTAAGTATGAAATTATGTATGTATGTATGTATGTCTCTGTATGTATGTATGACTGTCTGTATGTCTCTGTATATATATGTCTGTATGTATGTCTCTGTATGTCTGTCTCTGTATGTATGTCTGTCTGTATGTCTCTGTATGTATGTATGTATGTCTGTCTGTATGTCTCTGTATGTATGTCTGTCTGTATGCCTATGTATGTCTGTATGTCTCTGTATGTATGTATGTATGTCTCTGTATGTCTGTCTCTGTATGTATGTCTGTATGTCTCTGTATGTATGTATGTATGTCTCTGTATGTCTGTCTCTGTATGTATGTCTGTCTGTCGCAGTATGTATCTCTGTCTGTATGTCTCTGTATGTATGTCTGTATGTCTATGTATGTATGTATGTCTGTCTGTATGTATGCCTCTGTATGTAAGGATGTCTCTGTATGTATGTATGTCTATGTATGTATGTCTCTGTATGTATGTATGTCTCTGTATGTATGTATGTATGTCTATGTATGTATGTCTCTGTATGTATGGATGTATGTCTCTGTATGTCTATGTATGTATGTCTCTATGTATTTATGTCTATCTGTCTGTATGTCTCTGTATGTATATGTATGTCTCTGTATTTCTATGTATGTCTGTCTATGTATGTATGTCTCTGTATTTATGTCTGTCTGTCTGTATGTCTCTATGTATGTATGTATCTATGTATGTATGTCACTGTATGTATGTATGTCTCTGTATCCATGTATGTATGTATGTATCTATCTGTATGCATGCATGTATGTATGTATGTATGTATGTATGTTTGTCTCTGAATGTCTGTATATATGTCTCTGTATGCATGTGTGCAACTGTGTGCCGTTATGTCTTTGTATGTACGGATGTATGTATGTGTCTGTGTGTGCCTGTATGTCTTTGTATGCATGTTTCTGTATGTATGTATGTGTCTGTATGACGGTTTGCCTCTGTATGTATGTATGTATGTATGTATGTTTGTATGGGTCTGTATGCCTGTATGTCTTGTATGTATGTTTCTGTATGTCTGTATGTACATATGTATGTGTATGTATGCCTGTATGTCTCTGTATGCCTGTATATATGTATGTGTCTGTATGGCGGTATGTCTCTGTATGCATGCATGTCTTTGTTTGCCTGTATGTATGTATGCCTGCATGCCTGTATGTTTATGTATGCCTATATGTATGTATATATGTGCCTGTATGTCTTTGTATGTATGTTTCTGTATGTCTTTGTACGTATGTTTCTGTATGCCTGTATGTGTCTGTATGACGGTATGCCTCTGTATGTATGCATGTCTTTATATGCCTTCAAGTCTCTGTATGCATGTATGTCTCTGTGTCTGTATGTCTCTGTATGACTATTTCTGTGTTTGTATGACAGTGTTACCTGTATGACTTTGACTGTGTGACTGAAAAATTATGGCTGTGGCTTGGGAGAAAATACACACAGGTGAAGATGCATTTTTTTAAAAAAAACATTTTTAAAGGAGGGTAAGGGCGCCAAAATGCATCTTCGCCTGTGTAACATAAATCCTAGCACCGGCCGTGATCTCTATTGGCTATAACAAATAGCAACAGCTGAGCTGCAATGTAAAATCCCAATCTCCTTTATTCTCCCACGGATAGGATATTAAAAATCATACGGCAACAATCGGCATATGAAGTAATGTTATACCATACAGCAGCAGTCAGCAGTGGATAATATAATGCATTCTGAATTCATATGTTATATTTATCGTCTCAGTATATTATATGTATAAGCATTTTATCATCTCAGCATTTGTGGATGTGGCGAAACCGACCTCGCCACGTGTCCTTGGAGGGGGCTGATTGCCCGCCTCTTGCCTTTGGACTATGGACCAGACTTTATGGGAATGTGATACCCCAGATAGCCATACCATGGAGCCTATTCATATAATGAAAGACTATGGGAAAGACTTTAGCTCCATGGCAATTGTACTGTGTGAGTAGGACCTGCGCGCTATTCGGTAGTTTTGTGCGTGCAGATCCCAGCTATCTGGGGATAGGTGAAATGTCTGTGTGTTATGTGTAAATGTGACTTTATGTATTTTAAAGTGTTTTATGTTGTTTTGCAACCATGTGGTTAATGGAGTCTGCCTTTAGTCCTGGGTAATTGGATTACTTCTCCAATTAACTCCAGGGCAGAAGGGAGGAAACCAGGGTGCATTGTGGGGATGTTTTTCTGCCAGCCAGAAAGGAACAAAAGATACTTTTAGTAACTTTTGAACCCCTGGTCGGATTCATGCCATTTTTTAATATGTTGTTCCCCTGAATGGATTGATTGTGGATATGTATTTTTATGTGAATGTGATGTATGGTTTTAAAGTTATGAAAGTTGTGTAAAAGTATATTTTACACTGTATGCATAATGGGATTATGTGTCACACTAAGGGGAGGGGATGTGTGGGAGGTAACATCTATGTCATTGGTTCTTTTATGCCTCCCCCTGGGTGTGGCCTGTATGTGTGAGTTGGAAATAAAAGCCAGGCTGGAGGAGCCAGTCCAGAGTTCCTGTTTTACCCTCAAAGTGATGTGTCGTCTCATTATTGGGGGGAAGGATTTATTGCATGCTGTTCCAGTTGACTGCTAGGAGTACAAGCCTATTCGTATGGTTCCTATTCAATGGTCTACAGCATTCATATGCTTGGGAGAATTTAAAAGGTTTCTCGGATTCGGTGATTGTGGTGTCTGCCAGAGTGCTTGGAGTCCTCAGGAAGCACTAGGAGCATCCTTTAACGGAGGTACCCGGTCGGGGTACCAGGTGATCCGTTACAGTGGACAATCAGCTTTATATTGTCATTTACATACTTCTAGTGGCTGCCATGCGGAGTTCCCTTGTGATAACTGAGTCGAACTCGGTTTTCAATCAAATGCTGCTACTGGAGAGTATTTGATTGGTGCAGTGTGGTGATTTCCCCTATGGGGAAGTATTGGATTGGCTGAGATCATCAATGTTGATGATCTCAGCCAGGAAGGGGGAGCGGCTATGGCGAGACTAGCATGGTGAGGGAAGAAGGGTAACTAATAGTCACCTTTCAAATGCTCATGGAGTAGTGGAGGTTGGATACATCAATGGGTAGGGATACACTGTAAAGTTGGAAAAACATTTATGTATTCCTAAAGCTATACTGTTTCTTTAAGAAGGTTAGCATGGGCACCCACACAATTTTTTTCAGGGAGGGGGGCATAATTGTAATGATATCCATGATTGGCTTCTTTTTTAAGAGCCGGAATGGGGATACAAAGCAGCCCTGGAAAAAAATGTATGCCAGTCCCATAAGTCATTGTGCCCTGTAGTGTGTGTGTGTATATATGTGTGTATAAGCTTGCTGATGTATAAGCTCATCGTCACACACACATGCTCACTATAAGTTCACTGACACACTCAGATGCTCACTATGCTCACTACAGACAAGTTCACACACACATGGTCACTACAAACTCACTGAC
Source organism: Pelobates fuscus (assembly GCF_036172605.1). NCBI lineage: Eukaryota > Metazoa > Chordata > Amphibia > Anura > Pelobatidae > Pelobates > Pelobates fuscus. The sequence goes on from NC_086317.1 coordinate 128,725,629, forward strand.
ACACATGTTCACTTACAGACAAGTCCACTCAATAGCAGACACACACTGTCATGGCCTGAAGTCTACCTATCACAGAAGGCTGTGGGAGACTGGGAGCGCTGGGAGGTGGTATCCATGGTCTGTCTTTTTCCTTCCGGCGAGGTCAGCAGCTTGAGTGTGGGAGCGAGGCTTGCATGCGGAGGTGGGGCATGAATGTGTGGAGGTGAATAGAGGCATCAAATTGCTGGGGATTCGCACAGTGCTCTCTCCAACCCCTTGGCAGCCTAAATGCAGACCCCAGCACCTTCCTCCAGCCCCAAGCACTTCCCTTTTTTTCTTCTTCAGTCTGAGGGAAAATTGCCTGTGGGGAGGGGGCATGTTGGAAAATCAAGTGCTGCCCTTGCCCCCTCCTGCGGACGCAAATGAAGGTTAGGAATACATTTCAGTATTAATAGCCTGCAGGGTGTATTCACTAAACAGTTAATTAGCAACCTAATGGTAAAATATATGCCAGATTTAATTGACAATTACATTTAATGCATCCTAACATTTTAAGAGGTGTTCCTGACACATAGCTCCCCATCTGTGTCAATTTGTGCATATCTGCCATTACAGGTAATTCAAACCTGCCATCACAATTAGAATAAATATGCATTACAAGGATAAAATAAATTTAGATTTTATCATTTTTAGGTATGCACTCAATGATATTCATGTTGTTAATGACCTTTTACACATATATTGACATGTTACATGATCTAGAGTTGGAGTATTAACCAAATGGACAGTCTCATTAGCTATGTTGTTTATGAAATTGCATAAAGACTTTGTTAAAGGGACACTCCACTTCCCAAATACAAAATAAATAAAAAATCACTGATTAGTAGATATACCTGTGACAAACTGCCATTTGCCACTGGGCATTGGAGAGGACTTATTGCTAGCCTCCTGCCCTGCGACTATGGCCCTGGAAGGTATTGCCCTTTGAGACTTACATTTAGGCATAAAGGATTTTTGAGTGCTGTTCCTGGCCCTTTAAATGCTTTGGAGCAGGGTTACAACTTTTAAACTGGCACTTTGAATGCAGTCAACGTGCCAAAGCCGTCGAAGTGCCGAAGCCGCCGAAGTGGCCGCCATTCGACAAACGAACACGTGGCAGCGGCCATTTTAACTTGTTCGAACGCGGTCAGCGGTGTGTTCAGCCAAATCTATGGAACTGTTTGCGGCTACCCAAATGCACGAGCACCGCTGACCCGTACCTACTTCGACACTGCGGCTGGAGACTAAGTCCCGTTCGAAGATTTGAACGCTCGTTCGAATGGGACTTAGTCGTTTTCTCGGTGTAAAATAGACCGACCGCACAGCCCAAATCCATGGAACTGTTTTGGCATAAAGGACTTATACCTATCTTCCGAACGGCTGGACGGATTCGAATGATTTTTGGGTATGTTTGTATTTAGAATGTGCTGATTAATAATATGTAACTGTTATTAATATTGGATGTATGGTTTTAAAGTTATGAAAGTTGGGTAAAATGTATGTTTAAATTGTACGTTATAATTGGATTACCTCTCAGGCTAAGGGGAGGGAATCTGTGGGATGTAACCATTGTGTGATTGGGTAATGTTTAATTGGATGTGGGCGTCTCCCTTGCAGGGGAGAATTGCATAAAAGCAGAGTGTGTGTAATTAAACCAGAGTTCTTCTTGATCCCTCAAAACGTAGCCTTGTCTCGTTATTGGAGGGAGCTACTATAATCACACTGGAGATTGCTATGCTCTGCATACTCACCTGAGCTTGAATCACTTAGCTCTTTTGAGAGCTTGATCCTCCTCCTTGGAGGAGAGGTCTTCCCCACACGGTCCTGAATGCTGGAGGTTCATTCCAGGGTGGACGGAAGACGGCGCGGCTCCAGTTAAGCTACGGCGGTTGTGGAGTCTGCGGTGGTTGTGGTGTCCGGTGGGGTACTTGTGGTCCTCGGCGCAAGCTAGGAAGCGTCCATCAACGGAGGGTACTCGGTCGGAGTACAGGGAGCTCCGTTACAATACCCTAAATGAAAACTTGCGTGTATTTAACTCTTTATTTTTCTAATTGGAGTTATACCTAAAATCAGTTTGCAAAACCTGCAGTTCTCTTGTCTGCTGCCTTTGCGAGCTTTCCCCTTCTTTTTTTTTTTTTTTTTTTTTCTTTTACTTCTTTTTTTTAAAAATATTTCAGACTGTACCTGACGTATTTCATCGTTACCAATTTTTCCTTTATGGCTGGTATATTAGTCATCATAAATATTTGCTGGTTCGTCCCTATCATTTCTATTATATTTCCTTGCTTATTTAAGCTTTATAAACTTTATTTATTCTCTTTCTATTGGTATTCCTTAAAACATTAGCTTTCCCCTTCTAACCCTGTCCCGACTTTCTGTGACTGTCCAATCACAGATTTCCCAATGCAGCTCAATGTGAAGTCTTTGTAAGTCAGGTGCTCTGGCAATTGCTGACTCTTGAGGTCAGCTGCATTGAGCTAACAAAACCAGGAAGTAACATTACCTGTTGTCTGATTGAAAGCTAAGGGGTGTAACCAGGTTAATTTATAAAAGTGTAAATTTCTATTGAAATCTGCACTTTTTGCAAAATGAAAAAAAGAGGACCCACTCTTCACACATAAAACTTTTCAGCAAGCTAAAGTTGTTTAGGGGTTTGGAGTGACCCATTAACTGGCGTTGTAATGTTCTCTGACATTCATTAGTGCACAGATAGAAATATAGCAACTAGAGTTTTTGTGGAAAATATTTGAGTATACCACTTTATACATTGCACAGAACTGGAAAAATACAAATTCTATAATTCAGGCAATAAACCTCTTATATACCTTGTTGTCAAATGTGAACATAATAGTTACATAACACACAACAACAACAACAGTTAGCATTTGTCCTTGAATGTTCAATAATAATCCTTCTAATGCACTTGTTTCAGAACAAATAAATGTATGCATTCGGAGCCTAGTTTCAAAGATGTGAGACCTTGATTAGATAAAAGTATTGCATCCATGCATTATGCAACATTGCACCTTGCAAGGCAGATAAGATTCCAGAAATAACCTTTAGATTTATTTTAGTCCATGAATTTACAAGTGTGCCCTTACATACATATATTCCAAAAGCAAGATATATGTTTATGGATAGTAGCAACTATTAAACAGTTGTTGGCGCGTGGTGTGATATTTTGATGGAATTGTGGTTCTAAATATTGGCTCATAGCACATTAGTGAAGATTCCACATAACTATGATAGTTTGGGCTATTTGGAGTGATGTGAGAGAAAATGGAGGAGACAAAAAGATACAGGGATACGGCATGAGACAAATTTACATTTGCACAGACAAAAATCCATGTCAGAGCTGTAACTATTTATTATCTAGAATACTTTGTCATGAAACTTTATAAAGCAAAACTCTGCTAAACTGACTTATTTATTGAGATAAATTACATTTTACATTCAGAAAATTGTGATTTACTTCTCTTCACCAATTGCAATTCTTCAAAACACTGACTTTTCTCATGTGTCATATGGCTTTCAGTCTTTTAGCAGAACAATTAAGGGAGAGATGGGAAGATAGTAAAGAAAGGCAATGTTAAATAATCAGTCTGACTGTATTGGTTAATGCGCCCCACCCCAAACCCCCCTGAGAAAATGCAAAAAAAAAGGTTTGGTTTTCTATGGTAATTGTTTATTTAGCATGTTTCTCTAGAATAGTAGTCTGTTTTGTTTTGATAAATCTACTTCATCAACATAATTTGGTGATCACTGGTCAATCCAAAATCCCGAACTCAAAAAATGCTGTGTGGATTATTCACAAAAAAAAAAAAACAGTAATGGACGATGCACAAAACCATTTTGCTTGATTTGTGATTTGGAGTTCCATTCCTGGAACAAAAAAAAAATGTTAGGAATAAAGATGATTTATAGTTAGGAGGACAGCCAGCAAATGTTAATTTTATTCACAGATCAAGAAGTTACCAGTAGGAATAAAAAAGGAGTAACAGTAAAACAAATCTATATTTATATATTTTAATAAATACATTATATATAAATATAGATTTTTTACTGCTTCCCACCAGCTGTCAAATGTAAAAATTTGTAGTATGGAAATAGCTAGGAGTCGCTAACTTTATCTACAGTCATTTTAACTATTACTGCCTTGTCAGTAACTGAGATAACACGTATAAAAACAAGCCTTAAATTAAATATTAATTGTCATTCCCTATTTTAACTCTTTAGTTGCACAACATCCATTGTAACAAGTCTCTAGCCCATTGAGTTCAGCTCTAACGTCCTTATATCCTTCATTGGACATAATGTTGATCTTTTTTTCCCCATGGCTGGCTGTTAATATAGTGGAAATATTTGAGATGTACTATAAGTAAACATGGATCTAATTCTTAATCTTTTGAGACATAATTGAAAATATTTTTTCTATAAAAAATAACTTGTAAATGTTAACCCCAGGTGATGAGTTGGTACATTTGTAATTGGAAGTTGCCCCCTGCTGCTATGGACATGGATTACTTCTCCAATTTGTTTTGAAGACTATCATCTTACAGATCTACGTGGCATTACGAGTGAGATAAATCTGACATTTGAATCAAAGACAAATTGCAGTGTCTGTATAGGTGTGATGATAAAAGCAAACCTCTAATTCATTTGAATTCTGTTAATTCCTTGAGAAGAACATGGCTATCAGCAAAAATCAGCATGGTTTTATGAAGCACAGGTCATGTCAAACTAACTTGGATTTTGCCAAGGCATTTGATACAGTTCCACACAATAGATTGGTGTTCAAACTCAAGGATATTGGTCTAGATGAAAATGCTTGTTCTTGGGTAGAGCATTGGCTTAAAAATAGAGTACAAAGAGTTGTCATTAATGGTAAATTTTCAAACTGGACAGAGGTGGCAAGTGGTGTCCCTCAGGGTTGTGTTCTGGGACCCCTTCTATTTAACATGTTTATAAATGATCTTGAAAAAAGCATTGAAAGTCATGTTTCAGCGTTTGCAGATGACACAAAACACTGTAAAGTAATACAATATGGGCAAGATATTACTTTGCTGCAGATGGATTAAGATAGACTGGGGGACTGGGCACTCAAATGGCAGATGAAATTAAATGTTGAAAAATGCAAAGTTATGCACTTCGGCGTAAAGAATGCACAAGCAATGTATACCCTTAATGGAAGCGAATTAGGGATAACAACACACGAAAAGGACTTGGGAATTGTTATAGACAACAAACTATACAACAATGTGCAATGTCAATCAGCAGTGGCTAAGGCCAGTAAGGTATTGTCATGCATGAAAAAGGGCTTTCATTCCCGGGATGAGAATATAATTTTGCCTCTTTCTAAATCACTGGTAAGACCACATATTGAATATGCTGTTCAATTTTTTGCACCTTGTAACGGAACTCCCCGTACTCCAACCGAGTACCTTCCGTTGATGGACGCTTCCTAGCTTGCGCCGAGGACCACAAGCACCACAACCACCGCAGACTCCACAACCGCCATAGCTTAACTGGCGTCTCGCCGTCTCTTGTCCACCCTGGATCAGCTTCTTCTCCTCCAGGACTGTGTGGGGAAGACCTCTCCTCCAGGAGAGCGTATCAGGAACAAGCTCTTTAAAGAGCTAAGTGTTTAAAGCTCAGGGGAGTATGCAGAGCATAGCAATCCACAGTGTGAGTATAGTTGTCCCCTCCAATCACGAGACAAGACTACGTGTTGAGGGTCAAGAAGAAATGTGTTTAATTAGCACCAAAGGGCCTTCTTTTATGGAGGTCTTACACATACAGGACTGCCCACGGGGTTTTTCAGAAGAAACAATAAAAACATTACAACACATACAATAAAGTAAACCACTCCCAGAAGAAATCCTCCCCTCTACCTGTGATGCAATTATCTCCAGACAATAGACTAACTTAATCATCACAGGCAGAAAAATACAGCACTCTGGATCGTGGGTTGCTAAGTGGGCAGAGACCAGCGGTACTCTGCCCTGTTGTCAGCGCTACCACAGGAGTAGCCTGGTTGGAGCCCAGGTGAGGGAACGGCGTAGTAGGCTCCTCACGCCGGACCTGGGGCTGCTGCTGGAGGGGAAGCCAGGCTGTCTCCCCTTTGGATGAACAACCCTGCTGCAGGGCTAGGCTGCCACTGGGGAGGTGAACCGATGGTCTCCATTACCAATAGAATACTCTGCCACTGGGGAGTAGGACCAACTGTCTGTACTCCCTGTAGCTTGGGCGCAGAGACCACGGTCCCATCTGCGCCGGTGTGGGGCTTATCATCTCCCCTTGGTGGGCTAGGCTGCCACTGGGGAGAGAGGGTCCTGGCCTCCTCTCCCTGAAGAACACACTGCTGCTGGGGAGAGAGGCCGGCTGCCTTCTCTCCCTGCAGAACACACTGCTGCTGGGGAGAGAGGCCGGCTGCCTTCTCTCCCTGCAGAACACACTGCTGCTGGGGAGAGAGGCCAGCTGCCTTCTCTCCCTGCAGAACACACTGCTGCCGGAGAGAGAGACCGGTTGTCTCCTCTCCCTGGAACTCACTCTGCCACTGGGGAGTGAGGCTGGTTACCTCCACTCCCTGTAGGGAACACTGCCGCTGGAGAGAGAGGCCGGCTGCCTTCTCTCCCTGCAGAACACACTGCTGCTGGAGAGAGAGACCGGTTGTCTCCTCTCCCTGGGGCTCACTCTGCTGCTGGGGAGTGAGGCCGGTTACCTCCACTCCCTGTAGGGGACACTGCCACTGGGGAGAGAGACTGGTTGTCTCCTCTCCCTGAAGGATACGCTGTTGTTGGGGTGCATGGACAGAATACTTTGCCATCTCTGCCCGCCATTCTGCTTCCTTCTGCATCTCCTCGGCCACGACTCTCCTCAGTTTCTGTATATGTTGCTTTGTTGGGTTGGGTCCATAGAGAGCCAACAGCCCCTTCAGTAAGGTGTCAAACCGTACGTGACTGTACCAATACTCCAGGCTTGCTTGGTGTTCCCAGGATGCTGCTCCTCGCACTAGGGAAGCCATCCCACTGCTGCCACCACTGTAACGGAACTCCCCATACTCCGACCGAGTACCTTCCGTTGATGGACGCTTCCTAGCTTGCGCCGAAGACCACAAGCACTGCACCAGACACCACAATCACCGCAGACTCCACAACCGCCGTAGCTTAACTGGAGTCTCGCCGTCTTCTGTCCACCCTGGAACAGCTTCTGTCCTCCAGGACCGTATGGGGAAGACCTCTCCTCCAGGAGAGCATATCAGGAAAGCATATCAGGAACAAGCTCTTAAAAAGAGCTAAGTGATTAAAGCTCAGGGGAGTATGCAGAGCATAGCAATCCCCAGTGTGAGTATAGCTGTCCCCTCCAATCACGAGACAAGACTACGTGTTGAGGGTCAAGAAGATTTCGTCTGAGGCAAGGGAAATATTTTTTTACTATAAGAACAATAAGAATGTGGAATTCTCTGCCTGAAGAAGTGGTTTTATCAGAGTCCATACAGATGTTCAAACAGCAATTAGATGCATACTTGCAAAAACAGAATATTCAAGGATATAATTTTTCAATGTAGGGTAATAGCTGCTTGATCCAAAGATAAATCTGACTGCCATTCTAGGTTCAAGAAAGTACTTTTTTTTGCTAGTTTGTTGAATGCTTCAAACTGTTTTTTTTTTGTTTTTTTTGCCTTTTGGATCAACAGCAAAAAACAAATGTAAGGAAGGCTGAACTTGATGGATGCAAGTCTCTTTTCAGCTATGTAACTATGTAACTATATGTAAATATCTGTTAAAGGAACACTCCGAGGGTCCCACCTGCACTGCCAGGCAGAGAGCATCAAGGCTGCAGAGAACAGCACCTGTTGGACTCCAACTAAGAAGTCAAACTGTAACCAAACACTTTGATTGCTTATATTGTGGGGGCATCAGGTCCCTTTAATGTAAACATTGCACACGTGTCAACTGGAAGTGACTGACATGCATCTTTTCTAATTAGTTGTAATAAATGACTCTACATCTATTTGCTATTTTGGAGTAGGCAATTATTATAAATGAGCCATTTTTCTCTTCTTCATAATGCACTTTGATTTGTGGTATAAATAATAATTAATAGACAGATAATCATTCGACTTGTGCATGGGGAAAAAACTGGGTTTGTCTAAATCAATATGGAATTAGCCTACTTAGGAGGAATAGCCCAAGATAATCTATATTTATATATTAATGTATTATATATGTATTAAATATATTATATAAATTATATATTTTCTTTTACTGCTCCTACTTTTTTTCCCTTGGTTGGGAACGTTTCATTTGATCTTTGAATAAAATCAATATTTAGTGTCAGTTCCCTAGCCAACTATCATCTTTATTTCCATCATGAAGGGAAACTCTGAATCATAAAATAAACAACCAGTATTAATTTTGCATCCATGTAGTTGCAATTTGTCTAAAACCAAATGCACATGTCTAGTATTTACAGTTACCCATTAACATTCAAATCTCTTGAAAATAACACACTACTTCCAGTTGAGTCTAGAGCAGGGGATATTTAATTGTTTAAATGTCCATCTCTACATGCTACGACACATTTTTCAGTCCAGTGTTAGGTAGTCAAAAAACTATTGGTTCTGAAAAGATAAAATTAAAAACCTATAACTAAACAAAAATTTGAGACGTACGTACAACAAAGAGATAATAATCATAACGCATATCATACTGGAATGAATGCTTGGATATTTGTCTAGAACATGGATAGGCAACCTTTTCCCTTCCCAATGTTGTTGACTAAATCTCCCTTATGCTTTGCCAGGATCATGACTTCAAGAGCATTATTACTTGTCACTTTTTTATCACAAAATGAAGCTTCATATGCCACACTTCGCACCTTCTGAAATCCCCCCCCCCCATATCATTACCATTTGAGAGGTTACACTTACACGGGTGAAACGTGTGTTGAGTGCAGACTTTGGTGTCTCGCGAGTCGGAGGTCGTGCACTTACAACTCAAATTCAGTTTAACTTCACTCCTCCACTCTGGACTCCATATTGAATTATCTATTCATCCAATACTTTTTCTCCTTAACTATTAGATTTTTGGTTATTGGGGTATTATCATCAAACTTTTGGCAATTCTAAATATCAGGTTGCTGGCATCGAGGGAACAGCCGGCAGCTAAATATGTGAGGATTAGAAATCCTTTTTTAACTTCCAGACTAGTGCAGGGATCAGCCGACACATGCACCCTCCCTGTTATTCCTCATACGAACTGATAGATGTTGGGCTCTGGGTTTGAATTATACTTTTTATAAACCTATTTATTTCCATTGGACTGGATTTTTTTAGCCTATATGGCACGCTATCTATCCCTTATAGGGTTGTGTTATGTTATGTTGCAAAGGTTATCTAAATGTCTTGATATATTTTGCATCAATTGATTCTAACTATATCTAATACACCACCCAATTGGAGAAACTTTCTAGTACCTACTTCAAGTTCTAGTATATATCTTATTGTTAAACCAGACAGTATTTACTTTAAGTCCTAGCATATACCTATTTACTGCAGGACAATATATTTTACTATTATAATTTGCTGTACTACTTATTTTTCATTATCAATTTTTCCGTTGAAGTACTCTTACCAAATTTTAACCTCCAGCCATTTAGGAGGATATTACATTTATATCCCTGTTTTGGATCATTTTAATTCATATCTAATAAAAGTTACATTTTAGAATTATTATTGTATGGTGTCTCACCACATCTGATTTATTATGGCCATACGCTTATAGGGCTTAATCCCCTAGATTGAGTGGTGAAACACATTTATTCAGTACCATCCTCTCACCTTTTTCAACAGTGGTGGACAAGAAAGATGTTTATCCTCTCTGTAAGAGCATTATGGGAGATGTAGTCCACAACACTTTATAATGCCGAAGGTTGCCTACTCGTGGTCTAGAAGATAAAAATGTGATTATTGACTATTGATATTGTTTGAAGGTGTTCTGTTGTATTAATACTCATATTATCCTGCTTGGCATGAAAGTGGTCAATTGTACAAAAGACTTCCAGCTGATTAAACATTGTCCTAGGAATGTTAGTGGTCATATGATCACAAGCCCTTCACATGATGAACTTAACAGCCATTAAAAATATTGGAAAATGTTAATCTATTCGATTAATCCAGAAACTCTGGAAACCAGCTTTGAATATTAATCAAAATGATTCATTAGGGTCCAGTTGCCTTGTGGTTAAAGTGTTGATACTTGATGACCCTGAAAAACCAAATGAATTGCATTATTGTAGAAAAATGAACACATACGCATTTTGTTCAACACTGCATGCAAGATGAATATTTAATAGATTACTTGCAGCTCTGAATCAATTATCTGAGCTTAACTGAACTATGGCTCTCTATATGCACAGACCTACAAAATTAATATTTTTATTGTATGGCAGATGAATGTGATGTGGATAGAGACACAATATAATGTTTATCATTAAAGGAAGGCACTGTGATACTGTATATGGGGAACTTGGGGCAGCTATTGAAATTGAATCTCTTATCACTAGGTTGCTGTAGACAATACAACTCTTAAAGCTTTTTCTTGTTAAATTACCTATAAAAGGATAAATTCCAGTCAATAAAAGTAAGCCATGCATTTGTTTCTTTTATTATATGGGATTGGATTGAAAATCCTGACCTAACCTTCAAAGCTCTCAAAATATGAACCCCAGACTATATGTCTTCTCTAATTTCCAAGTAAATTACTACACAGTCTCTTTGTTCAACTCAAGAGTTTTTCGCGTAATTTGTTTGCACATATCTTATCTCCAATTGTTCTTATCTAGCCTTTCAATCAGACATTGACTTTCTTAAAAACAATTTCTTTTTAAGTTTAATTATGGATTGACTGCTATGCAGAGAAAAATTACTCCATATTGTGTCATGCTACCATCATACTCGATAGCTTAGTTTTATATCTTCCATAATTTTTATATATTTGCTAACTTAGATATAGATTTCATACCTGTCGTCACATTTTCATTCTGGATACCTTGCTGTTTACTGATTGTGTAACCAATTTCCTAGAAGTACCATATAGCGGAGGCCTGGTATTCCACAGGTTAACTCCAGTAAAGATCCCAGTGAGGCTCAGGAACAAGTAATAAAAATACCATGAAGTAATAATTCCAGCAAGCAAAGTAATCCACGAATATCCCCAAACAGATCCAATAACTGGACGACACACAGCATCAGGAGCAGAACTGACTTTGAATCCACACAGCCTCCTTATAAAGCATTCTCCCATGCAAGGGAGGGATTCACATTAATCAGTACAGTATCCAATAGTGTAACCGTTACCTCCCACACATCTCCTCCCCTCGGTGTGACACTTAATCCCATTACACATGCTGTAGTTTTCCCCGAGTTCTGGATGTACCCTAAAATAATCAGTGATAATAATACTTTGGGTACACCCTGGTAGCCCTGATCTGGGTGACTAACATATCCAAAATTCACCCAGATCAGACCAGGGGTTCGGGAGTTAGGTGGAGGGTGTAATTTGACCGACCGCACACGAGGTGGCATCCGAAAAGGGTTCCATGTGTTTTGGCCCTGCAGTCGGTCTCCCTACATAAAATACTGCCATCATAACATTAGATTCATATGAATCCCCTTGTTCGGTACTTTAAACTTACCAAACGGGGGGCTGATTAGCCTTCCCGTTCGGGAGTTACGGAGCTTTGAGTTCCAGACACTCGATGAGATTTTCGTGCGTAAGATGGCTGCCACCACGTGTTCGTATACCGAACGGCGGCCACCCAGATACATGCACAAAGTACCAATTAACCTGCGGTTAGAGAAGTGTGAAGTCTAATAAGGTACACACTTCTCTCTGGGGTGGTCTATTGGTTCGGTAGTTCCCATTCGTATGGAATACGGATAGAAACTACCAAACAATCATACAAATCCTACATACAGTTTAACCAGATAGGAGAAAACAACACACGACTTGCATTTTTACCACAGTCTTTTAGGACAGCCCTAGTACCATCCGCTACATACCATTTTCTTTGCACATAGGTTCCTAATACATGAGACATTGAATATGTGATGGCTTTTAGTGAAAAGCAAATGAAATTATAGTTACCATGAGGAGCACTTACACATTACTTGGATACGCGATCAATAGGCACAATGTGTTTTTTTTCTCCTATTTTATTTTATAAAATTATATGTTTAGCAGCTCTGGACATTAAATGCCATTGGCGGAACATTGGCCATCATATCATTGGAACTATTCATTATACTAAATATCTGTCATAGGGTTGTACCCCAACTTACAGGAAATAAATAAACGAAATAACAAGCAAGGTTGGGATACCAGAAATACTCAAAGTCATCAACAAGCCGGATCAGGATACCAAAAATACATGAAGACAAATATAAGCTAAAGTCAATATCAGAATATAAAGAGAGACTTACTTTAAGCACTAAACATGTATCAAGGCAGAAACCATAATAAGACACTGAATAATGGCCCAAATTAGTATTATGATGGTTACACTTGTTCTGATTGGTCCATGTCATCTCTGTGACTCCAAAATAATTGATACGGGGGTCGCCTGAATGACATGGTCAATTTAAGGGCGGGCGTGACATCATAACATTCAAACTAATAAAAGACTAAAGTGAAAAAAATGTGGGAAGGCCGTAGCTGTGTGATATTCGGCCTGTGTCAACCATGAGTAGGAGTTGTTCACTGGCACTGAACGGTATGTAGTGTAATGCTATTTCCCTGTTCGGCTCACGCGGCCCGACGAGGAGGGCAGTGTGGCTGTGTTGGTCATGTAAGTTTGCTACAGTATCTGCTTGTATATACAGTGTATGCAATTTCTTTTGGCTTGTCTGTATGTTGTTAAAGTTAAGGTGTTGGGGAAACACTTATTATGCACACAATGCTTAAAATGTATGCAACATGAGACCAATGCTAATCTAGCAAGACCCAGCTTGACATACTTGCATACCACCGAGGTCTCCAGGTTTTCTTCACATCTGTCACCAGTGGCAGCAAGGGAAAGTTCTATTGTTCCATGCTTCACAGCGAAATACCTTGGAGAGTAGAACATTAATTCACGGTCAAAATTGCCATCATTGCCTCATCTAGATTCTTGCTTATAGGCCAAGAGTTATTAAATAAGACATCCTTGGATAAACAGCAAAAATAGATGTGAGAAAGGCTGAACTTGATGAATGCTTGTCTCTTTTTAGCCTATGTTACTACGTAATCGTGCCTCTCCATTTATTCCTTCCTTACAGATATAGTTAATAATGTTCAATATAGAGGCATTCTAAACAAGTTGTATCTATTGTTCTATTTCCAGAAGTATCCGCAATACTCAAGAACACATGCCAGTTATAATTAGCTTATCACTTATTTAGTGAAAAGATATACACTATCCTTGGGTTCACTCTTTGCGTTAAGCCCATCCAGCTTTCTTTGATAACTGTGAGGATTTCATCAAAAGGTTTTGTTTCTGTCTTAGGCATACAGGGGTGCTAGGAATCCACAGATGACACCCTCTCTAAGTTACAAAATGGGCATATGTCTCTTTTCAATAATTTTGTCTAGAAGAATCCTGAAAACAAATTAAAGAAATTTACAGTACTGCTCTGACAGAAATATTCCAATTATTTTTGTCTGCAAGAAGAACAGAAAAGCTCCATATGGAGTGAAGCTTGACAGAGGTAGTTATGACTAAATGTATAAAAGGTTTATCTAAATTAGAAAATTAAATTAAAACACAGAAACACAATACATTACAGACAGCAATGAGAAAGTGAACAAAAACAAATCCCAGTGCTTATTCATAGATAGTACATATCAATCAACGATGCAGAGAAATATAATGTCTGTGAAAATCCATTGAAAACACAATTTGAGACTAAACTATTAGTAGCACTCCCTAGAAAATGTGTTGTAGAAATCACTGTACAGTGTATGAATATATAGCTACTCTGGGATTTAAATGATATGATACCATCTATATGGTAGAGCCTTAAAAGCAAAAAAGGAAGAGAAATGGTATGCAATATGTACAAATAAGCAAAATTACATAGTTACATAGTTACATAGCTGAAAGGAGACTTACGTCCATCAAGTTCAGCCTTCCTCACATTTGTTTTTTGCTGTTGATCCAAAAGAAGGCAAACAAATAAACAGTTTGAAGCACTTCCAATTTTGCAACAAACTTGACCCCAGAATGGCAGTCAGATTTATACTTGGATCAAGCAGCTATTACCCTACTGAAAAATTATATCCTTGAATATTCTGTTTTTGCAAGTATGCATCTAGTTGCTGTTTGAACATCTGTAAGGACTCTGATAAAACCACTTCTTCAGGCAGAGAATTCCACATTCTTATTGTTCTTACAGTAAAAAAAACCTTTCCTTTGCCTTAGACAAATCTTCTTTCTTCCAGTCTAAACGCATGACTTTGTGTCCTATGTAAAGTCTGGTTTGTGAATAGATTTCCACACAATGGTTTGTATTGGCCCCCGAATATATTTGTATAATGTTATCATATCCGCTCTCAGGCGACGTTTTTCTAAACTAAAGAGGTTTAAATATGTTAACCTTTCTTCATAGCTGATATGTTCCATTCCTTTTATTAATTGATGTTTTATTAATAAATGTTATTAATTCTAGTTAATGACTGTAAAAAATAATGCTTACATCCATTTTTTAACAAACAATATAATAATTGTTATAGAAATATTATAACTGTAAACAGAATTAAAAACTCTTTTTCTTCTCAAGGCTCTTTTCCTATATGTATTTTTAAGATATAATGTTTATTGACACATAATATTACCGGTAAATAGTATATTCACTATAGCTATATTAACATAGAGAAAAAAAATGGATATGCACTCAGGAAAATCAAGTCTGAACTACAGAAAGCTGTTAAATATGAAAGTTGAGATTTATAAAAAAAAAAAAAGCATGCCTCCTATTATTGAACTATATATTTTAATCTGAGTGGCTTCTCACAAGTGTCTAATTACAAAAAACGAATCCTAAATAACAGCATCTATCCCCATGGAAATGAAAAGGTAGCAAACCAAAATCTGTTCACCTTTGAAAATCTTTAGCGTTAAAAAGTCTTGCATCCCTACTGCCTTTCTTAGTTATCCCATTTTAGAGAGATCCATTATAAATTAAGATGATGCTTCTTAAAACAGAAATGGAGAGTTTCTCTAAGTGCTTTCATTGTTGTTCTAATAAAATAACCCCAACGTTTTTCTGTTTGCTCATGCGCCTGTCTACCAATAAAATCACACAGTGCTCTGTGAATGTCAAGGCGCTTAAATACAATTTTTTAATAGTGTAAAACTACAAGCTACTACACATAGGTGGATATCTCCCTAGTCCACCCCAACGTGAAAACCAACAACCAAAAAAAGGGGAAGGTGTGCTAAACACCACCTAAACAGTGGAGTGGTTAAAAAAAATTACAATGTTCTGAATAAAATACTCTCCGACACACCAATGATTGTATACAGAGGGGCACCAAAACTTAAAGATAATTTAATACAGAGCCATATCAGGACAGAGGAGATTGAAAAAAACTTTTTTAAAGAACCAAAATAATTTTATGGGTGTGGTATATGTGGGGCATGTAGAAACACAGGTTTAAAGAAAAGACACATAACGACATTTAGTAACCCTCAAAATAAACAGGAGAAATGTTTGATTAAACAAATTATTACCTGCCATTCAAAAAGGGTTATTCATATTATTGTATGTTCCTGGGTACTAGTGTATGTAGGCAGGACCGGTAGATCTTTAAATGTGAGAATACAGGAACCCATAAGAAATATCAAAAATGGTTTTGATAAACATAGTCTTTCATCTCACTTTAAATACAAACACAACAATGACCCAAAACAACTAAAATTGTTGGGTATCCAAAAGATAGATATCAATTGGAGAGGGTAATATATTATCAAAAAGATGGGTCAGCAGAAGATGAAGTGGATTTTTAACCTACATACCCTCACGCCTTTTGGTTTAAATTACAATTTTGAGCTGTCATTTTTTGTATTATACAGATTTATGATTTTTATACTTCATGTGTTTTTAACACATCAGGCTTTTATATTCTATTAATAACCATATATTGACCATCAATTATTTTGTCTTTTGTGTGTGTATAGGTTTTTTATGGGAAAACCTGTTTAGTGAATTATGAGATTATGTTTTTATTTATATATTATTCCCTTTTTCCCTTTTCTTCCCTTCCCCTTTTATACACTGTATATAATATATTATTTATGTATGAATTGGCTGCACATGATTAAGGGATACCAGTGTTGATATTCCCTCATCAGATAGCTAATATTACACACAGAATCTCGTCTTTTCCCTGAAGTTAATATGCTTGTCCATGACATAATATGGTAAGAAAGGAAAAGGAATAGGTGACGTATGCTTCAAATGGCGTAACGTACCTTCCGGTTTGGAAGAATACGATGAGACATAGCAGTTTCAGGAGGAAGTGACGTCAATTCTTGAAGAAATCAGGACGGAACCCACGTCAGCTGGAACAGGGACATATCCCTGCCTTAGTTGGATGAAATATGGACAATCTGACCAATGGGGGAGGAGAGTGCCTTATTTGAAGAAGAACAGCATGCAAGCAGTTTATGCCAATTGATAAAGCCCTAGTAGAGGGTGAAACGTGTTTTGGAGGAGCAGCAAGGAGATACTATTTTTGACAATTTGCATATAGCTTTTATTTGTTTTTATTGCACCATAGTTTGGTTATGTAATAAATTGTTTTTTAGTCCAACCAGCTACTTCCTGCTTGCTTGCAAAGAAGGGTTGTGCCCCCTTATAGGCACAGAGTGTTACCACCTAGAGCCAGGTTCAGAGGGCTCTATTTAAGGTGAGCAATATTTGTTGTTATAGAACTTACCAATCTTAGCTCTGTTCCATGTGACTTGGATAATAGCACACTTTGTTTGTGTATCCACGTTTCTTACGATGTTACACTATTAGCCTCTATTTGTATTCCCTTTTTTTCAGCAAGATTTCCTTGTCCCTGACCAAGGGTAGGTGTTTTATAATACACCTGACACGCTCCCCTGTTTTGGGTGGTGTTTAGCTCACCTTTCCCTTTTTTTGTTTTTTGCCTGTCTACCAATGTCTACCAATAATGAACCTAAGTGCTTTGTCCGAATTTGAACAGTCATCTATTATTGAACCTGACCTTTGAAATGTCTATTACTGTAGTTGCTGTGCTGCATATCTTGACCTCTGAGCACAACATGTGTAGCTTATATACTGCTGTCACGTCATGGTTGTGGGAAAAGACATAGTGGCCACAAATAACAATGGCTCATCAGGGTACTTAGTTGAACACCCTGATCCTACAGTGGCAGTGCATGTATGTGATATCCTCTGCAACATGGACAAGGCTCCATAGTAATATAGCCCAGATAAACATAAATATAATTTATTCTGTTTCTATTAACAGTTGTGAGGTTATATTGTAGTTAAATAGTAGAATCACTAATGGTTTTCCAAGCCAATTGTTCCCATGAAGGATGTTCATTAGCATTAAAAAAATGTGATATAACAAAAACATATTACAATTTTTTTTTATTATTGTTTATTATTTTAATAGGGATTTTTGCAAATTCAGACTTGAAGGATGTATTGTTGTTTGTCTACCACTTAACACAAACATTCTGTATTGCATCCCGAAGACTAAAATATATAGAAAAGCTATAGCTTGCTTTCAAGTCTGCATATGTGAGCTGGCTCGATTAGCCTGGAATATTAAAATGTTATAATTGTGCCTTTATTTGTTATAATGTGATCCCTGTGCTAGCGCATGGTGATATTAGTCTTCTTTTTCTGCTTCGGAATTTAAATATTCTTCTATACATATCAGCATACATGCAGGTATACTGCAGAGCGGGTTACAGAATAGGACATCTGCTTTAATTTTCTTTTTTTGTTAAGAATCAAATCATTATTTATGAATGTGTGACCTTTCTCTGATTAATTATCATGGCAGTGGGAAGCTGCAAGTATTGTCAAAGCCGTGCTGCCTGCTTCTATTACCCACAGTTTTCCCCATATTAATCTTTATAGTAGTCAAAGTCAGAAGTGTATGCTCCTGTTATGAAAGAGCTGAATGTCCTTGGGGTGTTTGTGTGCTATTCCTACAAAGTGAGTTGCATTTTATTTGAATCCTGTAATTAATCTTAAATGTTTATCCTGTTAAAGATGATGTCGGGTATGCAATATAAATGTCATTTTTTTCTAGTCAACTGATGCATTATATGTGTGCACAAATATTCATTTTATAAAATGACCTACTGATTTTAAATAAGTGTATACATGCAGATGTTGTTGGATCTTATAAATAAAATTAAATAGGTATTCAATGGTCATAGTTGTTAATAATTGTTCTCTTAAAATTGTTACATTATATTATACAGTATATGTATTGAATCACATAATTTTGGTCATACTTATAAATCAGATAATACAATAGAAATACTGTCAAAAGATGGTATCAGACAGGTATTTACTACTTAATTTTAAACTTGTGCACAGCAAAAGTTTCAACTGGTATTTCCTTTTATCTACAACACTTGTGATACTTAACAGTCCACTGCAGTGGTTATGGTGCCAGGAGCGAAGGCCTAGTTTATTGGCTGAGATTGAGCAGGAGTGCCCAGGCACCCCTCCGCTCTTGTAAGTGGTTAAGTTTAATTTGGAATGAGTTTACTTCTTACCTGTGGTCTGTTGGGCTATGCTCAGACCCTCTGCAGGGAGGCAGCATCTACTACTTAGGAGTTTCTATTAACTCATTGGCTGGGAGCACGTCCTGATCACTCTCAGCCAATGAAGTAGGCTCTGAACCACCTGGCTTAGCTTAGACAGAGATTCAGAAGACCTGTCTGATGTAGTGGAGGTGGATAATGGCGACCTCTGGGGCCCAGGTAAAAAGGCAAACCTTTCTAATTCAGTGTGACAACTCCTGGACAATAACCATTACAATACTCTGTAACTATGGAGTGTGCCTTTGAAATATTAAACATTGCCTATAGATCTCAATATCTTCTAATATTAATACACACTAAAATCATTTCCATGTACATTTATTTGACAGTTTCAGTAGGCTTGCCATTGTGAGTGATTAATAAATACATATATTGTTAGAGTTGCCTAAAAATGATCAGAAACAAGATAAATGACCAGAAAAGTGAAGATATAAAGCCTGATGAAATTTAAATTTGGCCTGGGATTCCCGGACGTACATGCGTTACATGAAGCCTGTACCCTATCCCATTATTTAGCTTGGGACAAAAATAACAACATTTCTAACTTATGGAAAGGAATTGAAACCCAAGAGTTTAAAGCTGATTTCCTTTATGATTGTTTTTGGATAGACGAGAGGTGCCCATTAGATAAAATTACAAAGAACTCTATTATTAAGGCAACTTTGAGTACGGTCAAAACTATAAGGAAAAGGTTTATCAAAAAATGGATTTTCACAATCTTCTCCACTAGAACTATTGGAACTTAACATTAGAGATTTGGATTTGAGCAGTTGGAGCAGATGTGGTATTAGTCATCTCTCGAATATTTTTTCTAAGGGCGCTTTAACTCCTTTCCATCTATTACAGACTATCTATTCCAGGGGTTCTCAAACTATGGCCCGTGGGCCGAGTCCTGCCTGCCAGAGTCCAGAACCCGGCCCCAGCACTCAGGGCCACCAGATGGGCCCTATATCTTCAGGGGCCTGGTCAATGCAGCGGCTGTGCAATAGCGTGACCGGGCCCCTTTAAAAATTTGCAACCGCAAAGTACTGCTGGGAGGAAGTGACGGCCGATGCTCACTTATTCCCAGCTCCCTCCGCGCCGTGCGGGAGGGAAGACTGCCAGGCCGCGGGAGCCACGCCGACTCCCATCAACCACAGCCACCCACCTGCAAAAAAAGGTAAGCAAAATTAGCTATGTATATGTGTATGTATTTCTGTCTGTGTGTATGTCTGTGTGTGTATGTATGTCAGTATGTATGTGTGTGTATACAGGGAGTGCAGAATTATTAGGCAAATTAGTATTTTGACCACATCATCCTCTTTATGCATGTTGTCTTACTCCAAGCTGTATAGGCTCGAAAGCCTACTACCAATTAAGCATATTAGGTGATGTGCATCTCTGCAATGAGAAGGGGTGTGGTCGAATGACATCAACACCCTATATCAGGTGTGCATAATTATTAGGCAACTTCCTTTCCTTTGGCAAAATGGGTCAAAAGAAGGACTTGACAGGCTCAGAAAAGTCAAAAATAGTGAGATATATTGCAGAGGGATGCAGCACTCTTAAAATTGCAAAGCTTCTGAAGCGTGATCATCGAACAATCAAGCGTTTCATTCAAAATAGTCAACAGGGTCGCAAGAAGCGTGTGGAAAAACCAAGGTGCAAAATAACTGCCCATGAACTGAGAAAAGTCAAGCGTGCATCTGCCAAGATGCCACTTGCCACCAGTTTGCAACATCACTGGAGTGCCCAAAAGCACAAGGTGTGCAATACTCAGAGACATGGCCAAGGTAAGAAAGGCTGAAAGATGACCACCACTGAACAAGACACACAAGCTGAAACGTCAAGACTGGGCCAAGAAATATCTCAAGACTGATTTTTCTAAGGTTTTATGGACTGATGAAATGAGAGTGAGTCTTGATGGGCCAGATGGATGGGCCCGTGGCTGGATTGGTAAAGGGCAGAGAGCTCCAGTCCGACTCAGACGCCAGCAAGGTGGAGGTGGAGTACTGGTTTGGGCTGGTATCATCATAGATGAGCTTGTGGGGCCTTTTCGGGTTGAGGATGGAGTCAAGCTCAACTCTCAGTCCTCCCAGTCCTACTGCCAGTTTCTGGAAGACACCTTCTTCAAGCAGTGGTACAGGAAGAAGTCTGCATCCTTCAAGAAAAACATGATTTTCATGCAGGACAATGCTCCATCACACGCGTCCAAGTACTCCACAGCGTGGCTGGCAAGAAAGGGTATAAAAGAAGAAAATCTAATGACATGGCCTCCTTGTTCACCTGATCTGAACCCCATTGAGAACCTGTGGTCCATCATCAAATGTGAGATTTACAAGGAGGGAAAACAGTACACCTCTCTGAACAGTGGCTGGGAGGCTGTGGTTGCTTCTGCACGCAATGTTGATGGTGAACAGATCAAAACACTGACAGAATCCATGGATGGCAGGCTTTTGAGTGTCCTTGCAAAGAAAGGTGGCTATAATGGTCACTGATTTGTTTTTGTTTTGTTTTTGAATGTCAGAAATGTATATTTGTGAATGTTGAGATGTTATATTGGTTTCACTGGTAAAAATAAATAATTGAAATGGGTATATATTTGTTTTTTGTTAAGTTGCCTAATAATTATGCACAGTAATAGTCACCTGCACACACAGATATCCCCCTAAAATAGCTAAAACTAAAAACAAACTAAAAACTACTTCCAAAAATATTCAGCTTTGATATTAATGAGTTTTTTGGGTTCATTGAGAACATGGTTGTTGTTCAATAATAAAATTAATCCTCAAAAATACAACTTGCCTAATAATTCTGCACTCCCTGTATGTCTGTGTATGTGTGTATGTATGTCAGTATGTGTGTGTGTATGTGTGTGTATGTATGTATGTATGTATGTGTGTATGTATGTCAGAATGTGTGTGTGTGTGTGTGTGTATGTATGTCAGTATGTATGTATGTCAGTATGTCTGTTTGTATGTGTGTCAGTATGTCTGTATGTCAGTATGTGTGTGAGTATGTGTGTGTGTGAATGTATGTATGTCAGTATATGTGTCTTTCATATCATAAGGTATTATTACCCTTTGTACTTTTTTTTTTTTATTTTTTTTTTATTTCAGTTTTGTAAATGGTACAATAACAATTCTTAGGCATAGTGGTTCATTCAGTCAACATGACAGGGTATCAAATATTTTCATTTGTGTACTGTACATTTCAGCGTCTTATATATACTATGGTCAAACATTTGTAAGGTGTTGTCTGCGAACGGCCTGAACTTCGTGGTTCAGTTATCAGATGGAGTGTTTTCGTAGGTACTGAATCCATGGGTCCCATATATGTGTGTATTCCTGGTATTGGTGTGTTAATGAGTAGCATGTTTCTTACAGATTTCTAATAGTTTCTACCTTTTGTAACCATTCCCGTGTAGTGGGTGTCTGTGGTTGTTTCCAGAGGGCCGGGATGAGTTGGTTGGCTGCTGTGATGAGATGTATCAAAAGTGTTTTCTCATGTTTATGCATTTCTAGGGGTGGTAGGAGAAAGATGTATGTGTCTGGATGTAGGGGGATGTTCATCCTGAAGATCTTGTACAGTGCCCCTGAGATACGCGTCCAGTATTTGCGGATCTCAGGACAGGTCCACCATATGTGCGCGGTTGTGCTTTTGGTTTGCTG
The DNA here is from genome assembly GCF_036172605.1 of Pelobates fuscus. Taxonomy (NCBI): domain Eukaryota; kingdom Metazoa; phylum Chordata; class Amphibia; order Anura; family Pelobatidae; genus Pelobates; species Pelobates fuscus. The sequence continues at coordinate 128,748,158 of NC_086317.1, forward strand.
GCATCTCCAACATCTGTCTACAGTTGTGGGAAAAAGATGGTGAAGTTTTGACGGTGTATAGTGCCACCTGGCTATCCGTTTGTAGTTACTTTCCTGTGCTATCGTATTTCTAGAAGTTTTGTGTATTTGTCTGAAAATCTGTTTCCATTTGTTTTTGGGTATCTCTATCTTTAGTTCCCTTTCCCAAGTGGTAGTAAACGTTGGTAGATTGTGGGTAGTTGTTGCTTGGATAATAGTGTACATTAGTGTGATGTGTTTCTTTTTGATATCCTGACTGGAGCAATGGTGTTCAAATGCCGTTTGTGACCTGCTCTGTCTCTGTGTTAGTGGTCCTGAGTGTACGAAGTGCTTTAGTTGGTTGTAATGGAACTTTTGTATCACAGTTGGGGATTCGATTAGGTCCTGTATTGGTTTGATCTGCTGTTCCCCAGATTCCTCTAGAATGTCTTGCAACGAGAGGTATGTGCTCGTGCAAAAGGGTTTTAGAGCCTTACCATCTGCCCCTGGTTGGAAGAGTGGGTTATGTGAGATCGGGTAGAGTGGGGACGGATAAGGTGAGATAAGTTCGTTTGGCTTGAGGGTCTCCCAAATGCGCAAGGTGGGTGTAATCGTGGGATGCGGGCCCTGTATCAGTAGAGGTTGTCCTGTTTTGTGCCATGGAATTGTGTATATGGGTGCTCGGAAGAAAGTGCCTTCGATGGTTACCCATTGTTTCATAGTGTTAGTGCTTGACCAATCATAGAGTCTGGTCAGGTGGACCGCTTTATAGTATCTGCCTATATCGGATAGGCCTAGGCCCCTCTCATCTTTTGGGCGTGTGAGTAGTGTATGCGCTAAACGAGGGCTTTTGTGCGACCAGATGAAGATCGTGAATAATTTGCGTATTGTGCTGAACCATGCCTTTGGTATCGTTATGGGGAGTACCTGAAGCATGTACAGGATCCTGGGCAGGACATTCATTATTAGAATGTTTAGCCTGCAGAACCACCCAAATTGTGGCTTATTCCAGGCTATAAGATCTGATTGGATTGCTTTTTGTAGGTTTGGGAAGTTGCTGTCAAATAGGCGTGCTGTATCTCTGGTGATGTGTATTCCTAGATATTTTATACTATGTGGGGCCCACTCAAATTGATATTCACGTTTCAGTACTGTTGCGGTGTTTGCATGTACGTTTATTGGAAGGATTTCACATTTAGTGAGATTTGCCTTGAAGTTAGAAATGTAGCTGTATTTATTCATTTCTTCCATCAGGTGTGGTAGTGATTCTAGCGGGTGTGAGATTGAGAAGAGCATATCGTCCGCAAATGCGGCTATTTTATGGTCTTGTTGACCCGCATTAATGCCTCTAATGTTGATGTTATCCCGTATACCTTGGAGGAATGGCTCTAAGACAATAACAAAGAGGAGAGGGGAGAGGGGGCACCCCTGCCTAGTGCCATTGGAGATTGGCACGCTATCTGATAACTGTCCATTAACTCTAATGTTGGCTGTGGGATTTGAATAGATTGCTTTAATCCATTTTTGCCAGTTAGGGCCAAAGCCCAAGTATTGGAGCGTGTGTAGCATTAGGGCCCAATCCACTCTGTCAAATGCTTTTTCTGCATCTATGGACAAGAGTAGACTGGATTCTTCCGAGTGCGCGGCTTGGTGTATTAAGTTTATGATTTTCGTGGTATTATTTTTTGCTTCCCTACCGGGTACGAAGCCTGATTGATCTGCATTTATTATTCCCGGTAGTAGGGGGCGGAGCCTGTTGGCCAGGATTTTAGTAAAGAGTTTGAGATCTACATTTATCAAGGAGATCGGTCTATAACTACCGCATTGGGATAAGTCTTTGCCTGGTTTCGGGATAAGTGTGATTGTAGCATTTAACGCTTGAGGGGGAAGTGAGGTGCCTTGAAGAAGGGAATTAAAAGATTTTGTAAAATGTGGGATGAGGGTGGTGGCGTATGTTTTATAATATTTCGTTGTAAACCCGTCAGGGCCTGGGCTTTTCCCTATCGGGAGGTTTTTAATCGTGTTTCGGCATTCTTCCGTTGTGATTGGGTATTCTAGAGTTTCGCTCAAATTGGTCGGTAGTGTAGTATGTATTCTGTTCTCGAGGAAGCTCTGAATGTCCCGGGTCGATGGGGGTGTTTGTCTTAGGTTGTATAGGGAATGATAGTATTCCTGAAATGCTTTGGCTATGTCTGTTACAAGGTGGGAGATGTTCCCCTTTTTATCCCTTATGCACGGTATGAAAGTGTTTTCTCTCTGTTTTTTGAGTGCATTGGCTAATAAACGCCCACTTTTCCCTCCTTGTGCATAGTAGAGGCTACGTGTCTTTGCTATTGCGTATTTTGTGCGGACGTTCAGGATTGTGTTGAGTTCTGTTCGTTTCTCTAATAGTCTTTTGTATAGGGGTAGTGTGTCGTTTCGGGCGTGAGCTTCTTCTAGTTCTCTGATGTCTTTTGTTAGTTGTGTCACTTGTGTCTCACGTTGTTTTTTGTGTCTGGATGCTATTTGTATAATTGTTCCTCTAATAGTACTTTTGTGTGCTTCCCATACGATGGGGTGTGGTGTTTCCGCTCTAGTGTTTGTTTCAAAGTAATGAACCAAATGTTCATCTATTTGAGTCCGTATTACTTGATCGTTAAGTAGGTTGTCGTTTAGTTTCCATTGAGCCCTAGTGGGGTGTAGGGTGGGTATTGTCATCGACATGGACAGTGGGGTGTGGTCCGACCATGTTATAGGGGCATATTCGCAAGTCTTGATAAGGTTCAGGAATCTATGTGGGGTAAAGAGCATATCTATTCTTGAGTATGTTTTCGATGAGTGTGAGTAAAATGAGTAGTTTCTGCTATTAGGGTGGAGTACCCGCCAGGTGTCATGTAGTTGGTGTGTGTCTAGGAGTTTTTGCACTTGGTTTCTCGTTGAAGTCTGATAGGATCGGGCTTGAGAGGTGGTATCCAGTATCCCATCTAGTGAGACATTAAGGTCCCCACCCAATATTAGTAGACCCTCTGAGAATGTTTCTAACTTGTGAAGTATTTTGCGTAGAGTGGGGGCTTGTTTCCTGTTTGGGAGGTACACATTAGCTAGGGTTGTGGTAGTATTTCCTATTCGTCCTTTTAGGAAAATGTATCTGCCTCCCTCATCTGAGAATTGTTCTTTGTACGTGAAGGGTAGTCGTGAGGAGAGTAGGATCGCAACTCCCCTTGATTTTGAGCCACTATAGTTACTGAAGTAACCATTGGTGTAGGGTTTCGATCTGAGAGTGGGGGCTGAGTCTTTACGGAAGTGTGTTTCTTGTATATAAATGATGTCTGCTTTTTGCCTGTGGTAGTCTGCCAGTGCTTTGTGTCTTTTCTCGGGTGTGTTGAGGCCCTTAGTGTTGTGTGTAAGTATTTTTATGGTTGTCATTGTTTTGCTGTAGGACTTGTTGCGTAATCCTTATGATGTTTGCGTGGGCTTGTAGTGTAGACTGATTTAATTAGAGTGTGTGTTCTGTGTGTTTAGCCTTATGTTCAGCAAGTTCGCACAGACACCTACAGTACACAGCTGTACAGTTATTAAGTTTGTTAAACAATAAATATAAAATAGTAGTTAAAACAATATGATTTAAAACAGTAATCACATATGAAACCAGAGACCGTCTGTAGTTCCCTTCTGGTGTTCCTGTGGGTTGTCGGTCAACTATTTACAATGGTATGATACAAGTGAGTATCTAGGAGAGCGGTGCTTCTTACTTCGGAAGGGTGGCACTCTCCTGTGGGTGGAATTCACTGGTGTCTGCCCCTGAGATGACCCTGTATCTGCAGTGGGCTATGTTGGATGACACCGTGTTTCGTGTCGAGGGTGGCGCGTCTGTGTTAGTGTATAGTTTAAATATTGAATGGTTGTCGTCTATCGGTGAGATGGTTTCGTGTTGTGTAAGGTTTCTGTTAATTTCTATTTTTTGTAGTAGTGTTAGTAGCTGGTCGGGTGGAGCTTGCGGGCGAGGTCGCTTATTCCGTTTGTCTGTTTGGAGGAGGATATTTGCGTGGGATAGCGTGGGTGTAGTGGGGAGTGGGGAGCGTGTGGTTATCTGTGTGTTTGTTGTGCAATCCCAGATGGACTGTGAGCTGTACGATTGTAGGTGGTTGTCTTGCGTAGTTATTTGTGTTCTCGTCTTTGTGTGGGCCTAGCGTCTCTTTAGGGTCTAGTTTAGTAGTGTCTCTGTTTTGTGTGTCTGAGTATCGTCTTTGAGGGTCGACCTAGAACAGCTGAATGTCTCGTGGTTTTGGTTCAGAGTGTATAGGTCGCGTGTAACATCTGAGTCATACTGCTCAAATAAGTATGGTCTTACTTAATCTTGTGCATTAGACCCAGTATGGTGCTACAGCCTAAATATCTTTGACTTATACAAGGAGACAGTATATAAATTATAAAAATCATACGACCTGTGCAGGAGCCTCACTCAATTTATCTTTCAGCAATGTTTTTTTTTTTTTTTTTTATGTTTTTGTTGTGTTCAGTCTCTGAGTCCCATTTTCAAGTTTTTTCGGCTCTAACGTCCCGTTCTGTATTTGTTGCTTGCTATGGGGAATTGCGTGTCCCTTGGCTTATATCAACAATTTTAGGGCTGTCCCTCTGGGTGTAGTCGTGAGGTCTTGGCGTGAGGGCTGTACGTTGTGATATTCTCGATTAGTCCCATCTATTTGTGTCCTGTGAGTTGCTTGTAGTCCATCTGGGAGTTTCACAGATGCGTTGCTTATTCATCCCTGGGTCTTCTGGTTCGTCTGTCGTCCCTCTGTGGAAGGCCATTCTGTCCCATTCTTTGCCTCTTTGATGGTGTATGCCAATTGTGGCCGTATGGTTGTGCGTCAAGCGTGACCGCCGGGTCCGGGGCATACCAGTTTGCTATGCTGACTTTTGTCAGGTTCAGGGCTTCGGTGAAAGGGATGACGTCCTGGTATGTGGCGATCGTGTAAGTCGACCCTTTCAAGCCTACAATCAAGGCGAAGGGGAATCCCCATCTGTAGCGTATGTTACGTGCTCTTAATTGGTCCGTGATCGGTCGTAGCGCTCTTCTTGCCTGGAGGGTATGCCAGGATAAGTTGGGGTATATCTGGATTTCGTGTCCCTGGTACAATAGCGGTGAGGACGTGTCCCTTAGTGCCTTTAGGATATCCTCCTTTAGGGTATAGTAGTGAATGCGGCATATCACGTCACGTGGTGTCTCGCCCGTGCTGTTTTTGGGTCGTAGGGATTTATGTGCCCTATCTAGTATCACTGGGGCGTCTGGGGAGCGGTTTAGAATTAGGTTGAATAAGGTGGGTAGCTGTACCTTTAAATTTTCTTTTTCTGTCTCAGGCATCCCCCTAATGCGTAAATTGTTCCTCCTGCCCCTATTATCTATATCATCTAGGGACCTCTGTAGCATGGTCAGATGTCTTTCTTGGATGGTAAGTGTTTGGGTGAGATCCTGTATTTGTGTCTGACATGAGCCCCTGTCATCTTCCAGGTCCTGCACCCTTCTGCCTACCTGTTTGATTTCTGAGCTCAGGCCCTCCATTTTGAGTTGGAAGGTATTCTCTAGTTTTCCTAGCATTTGTGCTAGGTCTAGTCTGGATGGCAGGCTTTTCAGGATGTCCTTGATGTCTATATCCGCAGATGAGATTTCAGACTGAGCAGGGCTTGGTGGCTCGGAGTCTGTGTGGGTTGCCGCCGGCGCCATGTTGGATTCCCCTGTGTCTCCCACGCGGTCGGCGTATTCTTTAAACAGACGGGTAACCGAGCCCGGTTTACCTGCTGGCGGTTTCCCCTGTTGTTGGTGAGGGGTTTGCTGCCTCCTATTGTTCCCCATCTCAGTTGTATTCCTCCGTTTGGTTCCGATCTCTGCCCGTTTTGCTCGGAGCCTGTTTAGTGTGCGGCCATTCCGGTCGGCTGCAAGCCACGCCCCCTCGTATGTCAGTATATGTGTGTATGTGTGTATGTATGTATGTATGTATGTATGTCGGTGTGTATGTATGTCAGTATGTATGTCTGTGTCTGTATGTACGTATGTATGTGTCTGTCTGTGTGTATGTACGTATGTCTGTATGTATGTGTGTATGTATGTCAGTATGTGTCTGTCTGTGTGTATGTATGTCCATATGTATGTGTGTCAGTATGTCTGTATGTCAGTATGTGTGTGTGTATGTATGTCAGTATGTGTGTGTATGTGTGTATGTATGTATGTCAGTATGTATGTCTGTGTGTATGTATGTCTGTGTGTATGTATCTGCATGTATGTATGTCAGTATGTATGTCTGTGTGTGTGTGTGTGTATGTATGTATGTATGTGTCTGTCAGTGTGTATGTATGTCCGTATGTATGTGTGTATGTATGTCAGTATGTGTCTGTCTGTGTGTATGTATGTCCGTATGTATGTGTGTATGTATGTCAGTATGTGTCTGTCTGTGTCTATGTGTATGTATGTCTGTATGTATGTATGTATGTGTATGTCTGTGTCTGTCTGTTTATGTATGTATGTCAGTATGTGTATGTGTGTATGTGTGTATTTATGTCCTTATGCATGTGTGTGCAGTGTGCATAGGAATTTGTTTAAAAAATTTATAGTCCGGCACCCAACAGCGTCTGAGGGACAGTGAACTGAACCTCTGTTTAAAAAGTTTAAAGACCCCTGATCTATTCTCTTGCCCCAGTGTTTACATATTTGAGAATCAAAAGTTACTTATCTACTAAACAAATTCTAGATTATAATGACTTCACTGATTTTTTAGAGAATCACAACCCTCAGAAAAGAATATCCTGAATATCCTGATCACAAATTTCTTTGTATTAATGATATTTTTGTGAAAGCCTCCAATACTGAAATGGGAATTTGATTTTAAGAAAACATTTGAGCCACATATTTGGAAACTAAGCATCAAACAGGTTAAAAAAGGTATGCATTATGTAAATTTGATTAAGTTGTACTTTAACGTATTATACAGGTGGTACATGGTCCCTTCTAAATTAAACAAAATGTATATTGACCACACCGACCAATGCTGGAGATGTAGCAATGCTAAGGGATCGCATCTCCATATTTGGTGGGAGTGTTCAGGGCTGGACACTTTGAAAAATAATCTAAAAAGACTTCTCTTAAATATTCTGGGGAAAGAGACATTATTGACTACGCAGTTTTTTCTTCTCCATTTAGACCCTCCCTAAATGGACACATTTTCACTTAATCTAATGATCCATATTATACTGACAGCTAAAATATGCATAGCCAGAACTTGGTAAAGCAAAGACACCAAAATTGGCATTAAATAACATCTCAAATTAATTACCAAGGCTCTATGGAGATGAATAATCAATTGGACCTATTCAAAAAAATTGGGGGAAAATGGCTAACATCTTCCTATACTAATACGTTCTGGAAGTTTAAATAAGACCTTTATTCTGTGAATTTCACGCTTAACTGATTCTAAGCGTTATCCCTGATTTCTCAACGACCTACCCGGCGTCCGAATGGTTAACGAATGCAGTATAAATGTGGATGGAATGTTGATTGATTTTATTAGAAAAGATCACTGATGCATTGCAACTGTTGTTAAAACATATATACTTACAATAATGTCAAGTTCTTATTTTGTACTTCATATGCACCAGATTCTAATAAAGATGATATAATTAAAAAAAAAAAATTGAAATGTGTTGTCCAAACATTGTCTGCATTTTGTCTATTAATGAATGCTATGATGGAAATGTTTGTTTTACTTAAGTAAGTTATTTAATGTCTGCTTATAAAGTACATTTATTTTCATGATATTTGTCCATTTTGTTTGTCCTGGAGTGTTAAGGTGCCATACTCATGACGTGAGAATCCTCAGGGGAAAATCATCTGCAATAATAGCAGAGAACATTGTGCATTGCTTTTAAATTGATTCAATATATATATGGCTCAGAAACATGTGCATTGAATACTTCACATTCAATATATGTGGTTTGGAATGCAATTTAACAAGCTACGAGAAATCTCTTTTTGCTTATTTGAAAGATTATAACTCTAGTGAATTGACGTGTAATTTATATTACATTGTGCACTATTGCTTTTATGTTGTAACCAAAACATCTGTGTAAGTGAACTGCACAGGGATCTGGACTTACAGACTGATATATAGTAAATCAATTATTACACTTCTGATACAATTTACTTAATTAGTTTAAAAACACATTTATGGCTTACTTTTGAAAAACATACACATAATTTATTTGTTATTTTTATTGGATATAATTATACCTCTTCTCATATCATTATTTAATTAATCTAATTTTTAAACACTGATTCCTACACATATATTGATTATTCTGCCAGCAATACATGCAATTACTTTATGGTTTCTTCAGTACAACAGTATTTTTAACAATCTCATGTGTGTGCAGCAATTTTTCTCTTTTCGATCATTATTAATTACATTGTTTACAGAACACGTTCATTAATCTTGCTTTCAACACTGTCGGAGTGCTATTGGCAATTATGCTGTGGTTTCTACAGTGTAATAGCATTTTGAGATTCCAACGGTTTGCTTAAATATCATTACTACTTATTCAATCAATGGAGATCCTATAATGATAATTATAGCTATACGCTCATAATGTTGTCATAAATTCTAATTTACGGCACATTTGATGAGTTACAGTTTTGATACTAGATGATTCATGAGCTGGGGTGCTTTAAAATTAACTTAATATGAATATTTATTTAATCAGAAGTAACATTATTAAAAAATAACAAAATAAATAAAACTAAAATTACTATACCTTGTGGAAATCTAAACTCCCACACTACGATATATAATAAGGACATTTTAAGATACTGTGTAGGCAAGAAGCCACTGGCCAAATGCCTTTATAAGATCACAAAAAACAGTCATATAAAATATATTACTAAGTACATTTAACTGAACACAATTCACAACTTGTACTGAAATGAGCAAACATTTTGGAAATATAACTTAAATATTTTGTAGATTTGTTAATAAATTATATAACAAACTTCTCTAGATTTATAATGTCATTCAAAAAAATAATCTCTTGTGACAAATTGCCACTGCATGTTGAATGTTTTATACCACATTTGTGCATCACAATTTTTTTATGTCTCAATTTTAGCTGCCTTGATATGGAGTTTAACATGTGCCAGTTTATAGAATTAGTGGCATCTGCTCTATCAACTGAAAGTAATGGTTAAAGCTATACTGTTAAGGGAAGATGTAACGCATGTTTACCCATAGAAAGGAGAGTCTCACAGCAACACAGGTTCATAGTGGCTGAAAAGCTTAGGCTTTACCTATCCCTCCTGTAACTCACATCAATAGAGGACAAGAAGCATTATAAGCAAGCACATTGCATATCATCCCCCCTGATGAGCAACCCGGGTGAAACGCGCGCGTTAGGGGTTAGGACGCCTAGCCGGCAATGTTCATGTTTGCAACCAGCATTGCCGATACCCTAAAAGCAACCTTACTCGTTATGGGCTTCCTATTGATCGATGAACAGTCCATTATCTATTGATACCAATAATTACCTTTTTCTTATTCTCCTTGCTATATTGCTGCTATATGGGGGGGACTAGTGTCAGAGTAGGCATTTGATAAGGGGTGCCCTCGAAGACACGTTAGATCTCATCTATTACTACCTCAATATAGGCACTTGCTACACTCTTTCCTTTCCTCCCACAGCACTTTATGTCCCGACAATTTTTTAAGGTCTTTGGGTGACCAGGCGATCTACACAAACCCTGCTTAATCAAGCATTCCTATTTTTGCACACTAGTCTCTTTCTGCAGAAGAGTCTAGCTAGCCAACTGTGTAGAGTATTGCCTCACAATACAGTACATTGTGCTATAGACACATATATATGCTCTTTCACCTCTTAGTCCTGACTTTTTTAGATTTAACAAACAGAAATAAGCTCATCCATTATTTTCTTATTTCTCTTTTTGTTGTTTATTGTGCTGTTGTAGCAATACTTATCTACTATATGGTTATATATAGAAAAGTGGAACCCACCCAGAATACGTGAATATAAGACAGAATAACCTGTTTAGGTAGATATTCCGGTATGTGTTTAAACAAATGAGAAAAATGAGCCTTTCACCCACTCAGGGGTACTTTGACGAAAATGAGCAGTAGTCTTCCAACCAGATATGTAAATAAAGAATAAGAATATAGTGAAGCACGTATGTAAAAAAGTATAACAAATTTATTGGTCGCACTTACACTTCAGTAGTTTAAAAAGGCATATCTCCAAATAATTGGACCTCCTGGTGTATGGAAATCCAGAGTTCCGTGGTAGTAGTACTTGGAGCAGTAATAACAATACATAAAATAAACAATAGAGAATAAAATAAAAGTCCACAGGGAATAAAATCCAACGCGTTTCGTCCTTTGTAGAATATTGGACTTCTTCAGGGATTCTTGTAGATCATTCCTTGCGAGCATTTATACCTAGTGGCGTCTCCGATTCATCTCAATCAGCTGTGCGTTCCGTGTGCGTTCCATAGATGGAGCGCATAAGGGCGCCAAACATCCGGGATTCTCGATTTGTATTTCCGGGTGTGAAAGGCGCATGCGCGGAATACGCGCATGCGTATGTAAAGAGTACCGTGACCTGCGAGGGACATAAAGCAGAAGGCGGAAAGCCGCCTGAAAATCTAATACTGACAGATAAAGATACATATTCGTGTGGGTGTGACACTAGCCAAAACCATATAATATATTCGGGGGAAATAGTGTCAAATTGACCTAAAACAAAATATATAGATAGCGGTCTGAGACCACACCAAATATGGTCTATATAGAAAACTCTTTTTTTGATCAACTTATAAGGTTAACTAATTATTGTAATGTTTTAGGGATGTCACACCAACATAATATGAATCGAAGTTACCAAAATACAACCATTTATACGAGTAACAGAAATGATAAAATAAACCAGATATAAATATAGATGATTAGTGTAACGGATCGCCTGGCACCCCGACTGGGTACCTCCGTTAATGGATGCTCCTAGTGCTTCCTGAGGACTCCAAGCACTCTGGCAGACACCACAATCACCGAATCCGAGAAACCTTTAAATTCTCCCAAGCATATGAATGCTGTAGACCATTGAATAGGAACCATACGAATAGGCTTGTACTCCTAGCAGTCAACTGGAACAGCATACAATAAATCCTTCCCCCAATAATGAGACGACACATCACTTTGAGGGTAAAACAGGAACTCTGGACTGGCACACCCAGCCTGGCTTTTATTTCCATCTTACACATTTAAGCCTGCCCACAGGGGAGGTGTAAAATATCCAATAGCATAGATGTTACCTCCCACACATCTCCTCCCCTTAGATTAACACTTAACCCAATTACACATACAGTTAAAACATACTTTCTACCCAACTTTCATAACTCTAAAACCATACATCACATTCACATAAAAATACATATCCACAATCAATCCATTCAGGGGAACAACATATTAAAAAATGGCATGAATCAGACCAGGGGTTCAAAAGTTAGTAAAGTATCTTTTAAAACCCCTGTTAGCATGACTTTCCAGCTCAGACCGGTTACCTCCCACAATGCCTCACAATCCCTCCCCTCTGGCCTGGAGATAATTGAGGAAGGAATCTAATTATCTCCAAGGACTGAGGCAAAACTCCATTACCCACATGGCAGACAAAAAGACAGTAAAAGACATAAAATACTTTAAAATACAGAAAGTTACTTTTTATCCATAACACACAGACATTTCACATATCCCCAGATAGCTGGGATCTGCGCGCACAAAACTACCGAATAGCGCGCAGATCCTACTCACACAGTTCACTCGCCACGGAGCCGAAGTCTTTAACTACACGAATGGGCTCCATGGCATAACTATCTGGGTTAACACATTCACATAAGGTCTGGTCCATAGTCCAAAGGCAAGAGGCGGGCAAGCAGCCCCCTCCAAGGACACGTGGCGAGTTCGGTTTCGCCACAATTAGCACATCTAGTTACCATATTTGCATATAGGAAAAAATAGATTCCATCCTAATACATAAAGATCTAGTAAACATGTGTAAACCAGTGTACATACAAGATACAAGTGAATAGTGGAATGTAAAAATATACAAAGAAACATCAAATGAGCCCTTGTAGATCGATTTCTTGGTTTAATCCCAACTTCAAAGTTTTAAGATTAAAAATCCAGGAGGCTTCCTTTCTGATTAACTCCTGCATCCTGTCCCCTCCTCTCCATCCTAAATGTACAGAATCAATTCCGAAAGCCTGAAAAGAATCTGAAAAGAATCTGAAAAGAAAAAAAAAAAAAAAAAACACTGCCACCTTACAGTTGGGATTAACTGCATTAAATTTGTTCTCACAAAAAATTTCTTTTGGTTTAATGATCAGTTTTTCCTCCAAAGATGCGGCGTCGCCATGGGTACCAAATTTGCCCCCAGTTTTGCCAACCTGTATGTGTCCCACTGGGAATTACAACACATCCAAATAGGTTGTCAGGACGGGGGCGGTTTGGTCCTATGGCGACGCTTCATCGACGATGTGCTAATCATCTGGGATGGCACAAAAGAAGATCTAGATATATTTTTGAGCCAGGTCAATAGGAATGACTATAATCTAAAATTTACTTATGAGTCCAATGTCTCTACCATCAATTTTTTAGACCTAACGATATACGTAGAAAATAACCAGCTGAAAACAAAAACGTATTTTAAACCCACGGACTGTAATACAGCCATAGAATATTCCAGTAGCCACCACCGGCCGTGGCTCTCTAACATCCCTAAAGCCAGCTAACCAGACTTAGAAGAAACTGTTCAGAGAACCAGGTTTTTCTTGAACAGTCTAAAATTATAAAGAAGAGATATGCGGATAAAGGTTACGATCAAAAAAATATGGAAAAAACAGAGATTGAGATACTTAACACAGAGAGAACAGTATTTTTGAAAGAAAAGAATAGCAATGACAATGAAAATAGCAAGGAAGATTGCCTTACAATAGCTCAAAAAATTGGAAATAGGTCTATATACAAAGATAGAAATAAGAATAAAAATAAAGATAAGGTTACGAATAACAAATTTGAATTTGCTTTTATAACTCAGTTTAATTCCAAAGCAAAACAGATAGAAAAAATACTCAAAAAACATTGGTATATATTAAAAAGAGATGACATTCTAAAACATATAATTCCAGATTCACCAATGGTCATTTTTAAAAAATCCGCCAATCTTAAAAATAAATTGGCACCCAGTTTACTCCCTAGTACACCAGCCTGTAATAATAATTTCCTAAAGACTCCGATACAAGGTTTTTTTAGTTGTGGTCATTGTTCAACTTGCAAACATCAAAAAAGAAAAATTAAAGATTTTATAGGTACTTATACTAATAAAACATACACTATAAGAAAACACATCCACTGTTCATCTTCATTTGTTATTTATTTACTGCAATGTAGTTGTGGGGCCCAGTACATTGGACGTACGTCTAGAAAATTACATATCAGAATTTTGGAACACTTTAACAACATAAAGAAAAATAAACTTGATCATAGTGTTCCAAAACATTGCAATTCATGCCCCTTGTTTAGTTGGGATTCTTTTCAGGCTTTCGGAATTGATTCTGTACATTTAGGATGGAGAGGAGGGGACAGGATGCAGGAGTTAATCAGAAAGGAAGCCTCCTGGATTTTTAATCTTAAAACTTTGAAGTTGGGATTAAACCAAGAAATCGATCTACAAGGGCTCATTTGATGTTTCTTTGTATATTTTTACATTCCACTATTCACTTGTATCTTGTATGTACACTGGTTTACACATGTTTACTAGATCTTTATGTATTAGGATGGAATCTATTTTTTCCTATATGCAAATATGGTAACTAGATGTGCTAATCATCTATATTTATATCTGGTTTATTTTATCATTTCTGTTACTCGTATAAATGGTTGTATTTTGGTAACTTCGATTCATATTATGTTGGTGTGACATCCCTAAAACATTACAATAATTAGTTAACCTTATAAGTTGATCAAAAAAAGAGTTTTCTATATAGACCATATTTGGTGTGGTCTCAGACCGCTATCTATATATTTTGTTTTAGGTCAATTTGACACTATTTCCCCCGAATATATTATATGGTTTTGGCTAGTGTCACACCCACACGAATATGTATCTTTATCTGTCAGTATTAGATTTTCAGGCGGCTTTCCGCCTTCTGCTTTATGTCCCTCGCAGGTCACGGTACTCTTTACATACGCATGCGCGTATTCCGCGCATGCGCCTTTCACACCCGGAAATACAAATCGAGAATCCCGGATGTTTGGCGCCCTTATGCGCTCCATCTATGGAACGCACACGGAACGCACAGCTGATTGAGATGAATCGGAGACGCCACTAGGTATAAATGCTCGCAAGGAATGATCTACAAGAATCCCTGAAGAAGTCCAATATTCTACAAAGGACGAAACGCGTTGGATTTTATTCCCTGTGGACTTTTATTTTATTCTCTATTGTTTATTTTATGTATTGTTATTACTGCTCCAAGTACTACTACCACGGAACTCTGGATTTCCATACACCAGGAGGTCCAATTATTTGGAGATATGCCTTTTTAAACTACTGAAGTGTAAGTGCGACCAATAAATTTGTTATACTTTTTTACATACGTGCTTCACTATATTCTTATTCTTTATTTACATATCTGGTTGGAAGACTACTGCTCATTTTCGTCAAAGTACCCCTGAGTGGGTGAAAGGCTCGTTTTTCTCATTCGTTTAAACACATACCGGAATATCTACCTAAACAGGTTATTCTGTCTTATATTCACGTATTCTGGGTGGGTTCCACTTTTCTATATATAACCATATTTACTTAGGTGGCTGTGAAGTACACCTGGGATCACTCCCAGTAATACGTTTTTCTTATCTTTAGTGTATATACTTTCTTTGTTTTACTATTATCTACTATATGGACTGACCATCTCGGTCTTCATTTATCTTCATTTATTTATTTATTATTATATTTTTTCATCACTATTATTTTACTAACATTTATTAAAAGTTAAGTTTGACCTTTTTTCATATAACGCTAATAGTTAAGTCTGATAATTCTCTGGTGACAACTGACATTATTAAGACAATTACTGGTAGCTTATTTCTTTTTCTCTTTTTTTCTATTAACCATTTAGGGGTTACCCCCCCATTTTTTTTTGCATTTTCTACCAGTACCTAATCTCACTAGGCTCAATTTTTTTTTTCTTTTGAACTATAATTATAATTAATAAGAAACAGGAAGAATGTGGGTAACTATGTCTAACTTTTATTTTTACCTAGATCCCTTCCTTGATAAAAATAGTATAATTTCAGCGCAATGCATACGCAAATATGGGGACACGTCCAAAAGGGATTTGTACTGCGCATGATCTTCTTTATATCTAGTATGCAAGTTAAATAGTTATCAATTGCAATCTATAACTAGTTGCAAATATATAACTATCTTACAGGAGAATGACTAGTCTCTTAGATGCTCAAATAGCTGATGGTTTACTTATTATGGAAAGACGACAAACATCTAAAGTACTTCAGCTTGTTAATGTTCTGTCAAAGCAGGCTTAATTTATAAAACTGCCAATTTCAAGGGAAATCAGCACTCAAGAAATCCCATTAGTAACATCCCCCTGCTGTAGTTCAAAGAGGAACTGACTGCTTCTAATATCACTAAGTCCCTAATATGAAGAACTAACTTATATGAGAAGCATTATTGGTGTATTGAGGTAATTCCCGTGCATGCACGGTTTCCTGATGCTACTCTGTTCTCTCTGAGAAGCATCAGATTGGAAACAGTCATCAATAAACAGGACTTCACAGGAGGTAGATCAGATGCAGCAAGGAGACACTCCCGGAGTTAGGATAGAGGTGAGTTTATTCTTAACCCTTAAAATTCTGGAAAATCCTGCCAATTTCACCTTAAAAATGGTGCATGTCCCCTTTCATATGCAAGATTCTAGTCATTTCTTTGTGGATATCCCCACGCTGCCCTTCCTATTGTGTTTTTATGCCCCACCTGCTCTAGATGGTAAGCTCTTTCGCACATTAGCCTTATATATCCTGTAATAATTTATAATTATCTTATTTAATGTTAAAATTTGCCCCCTTATAATATTACACTTCCCCCTTTATAATATTATAATTTTCGGTGGAATAAGTTGGCGCTATATAAATGCCTATTATTATTATTATTATTATTGCCATTTATATAGCGCCAACAGATTCCGTAGCGCTTTACAATATTTTGAGAAGGAGGGATGTGACAATAAATAGGACAATTACAAGAAAACTTACAGGAACAATAGGTTGAAGAGGACCCTTCCTCAAACGAGCTTGCAGACTATAGGAGGTGGGGTATTAGAAACATTAGGACAGGAAATATCAAGTAGGAGTGAAGCAGAGCACTGTCGCATAGGAGAGAGCAAGAGACAGGTATGTAATGTAGAGGTCACTCTGGGAGGCTATAAGCTTTCCTGAAGAGATGGGTTTTAAGGCCCTTCTTAAATGATTGAAGACTAGGGGAAAGTCTGATGTCAGAAGGCAAGCTATTCCATAGGAGAGGAGCTGCCCGCAAGAGGTCCTGCAAGCGTGAGTTGGCAGTACAGGTGCGAGCAGCGGTCAGAAGGTGATCACGGGCAGAGCGGAGGGTACGAGGACGGGCATACCTATGGATCAGTGAAGAGATATAAGAGGGGCTGGAATTGTTCAGTGCTTTAAATGTATGGGTTAGCAATTTGAATCGACTCCTATAGGATACAGGGAGCCAATGTAAGGACTGGCAGAGGGGCGAGGTGTGAGAGGACCGACTAGAGAGGAAAATCAGTCTAGCTGCAGCATTCATTACAGACTGTAGCGGGGCAATACGGCTTTTGGGGAGACCAATCAGGAGAGGGTTACAGTAATCCATGTGGGAAATTACTAGAGCATGGACAAGCTCCTTGGTAGTATCTTGCGTAAGAAAGGCGTGGATGCGGGCTATGTTTTTGAGTTGGAACCTACAGGACTTGGCAACAAACTGGATGTGAGTCTCAAAGGTGAGACCAGAGTCAAGTATGACGCCAAGACAGCGCGCTTGCAGGGATGGACTTATGTGGATATCACTGACTTGAAGGGAGAGCGAGAGAGGAGGATCAGTATTAGGAGGAGGAAAGACAAGGAGTTCAGTTTTAGAGAGGTTAAGTTTGAGAAAGCGTGTCAACATCCAGTCAGAGATGGAAGAAAGGCAAGCAGTGACACGTTGCAGGACGGCAGGGGAGATGTCCGGGGAGGAGAGGTATATCTGAGTGTCATCAGCGTACAGGTGGTAGTGGAATCCAAAAGAGGCAATACGTTTTCCAAGAGAGGCAGTATAAAGAGAAAATAGAAGGGGACCAATGACAGAGCCTTGGGGAACTCCAACCGAGACAGGATGAGGGGAGGAGGTATCCTTGGAAAAGGAGACACTGAATGAGCGTTGGGAGAGATAGGAGGAAAACCAAGAGAGGACAGAGTCACAGAGACCAAGCGATTGAAGAATTTGAAGGAGGAGAGCATGATCAACGGTGTCAAAGGCACCAGAGAGGTCAAAGGAGAATTAATATGGAGTAGTGACCTTTGGATTTAGCGGAGATAAGGTCATTAGTCACTTTGATAAGAGCGGTCTCAGTAGAGTGGAGAGGGCGGAAGCCAGACTGAAGAGGGTCAAGGAGAGAGTTGGAATTAAGGAAGTGAGACACACGGGTAAAGACAAGTCTTTCCAAAAGCTTTGATGAGAAAGGGAGCAGGGATATGGGACGATAGTTAGAGGGGGAGGACGGGTCAAGAGATGTTTTTTTCAGGATAGGTAATACAGTGGCATGTTTAAGGTCAGCAGGAACAGTGCCAGAAGAGAGAGAGCAGTTAAAGATGTGTGTTAGGGTAGGCACAAGACAAGGGGAGAGAGATCTGATGAGGTGAGATGGGACAGGATCGAGCAGGCAAGTGCTGGGGCGAGAGGAATGGAGAAACGTAGCCACCTCTTGTTCAGTAGCCAGGGAGAAAGTCTGGAGGGTAGGGGAAGCATGATTTATGTGTGGTTGAGAAAGAGAATGGCAAGGAGGGGAGAATTGTTTCCTTAGCTGTTCAATCTTGTCAGTAAAGTAACATGCAAAGCTATCAGCTCTAAGGTTAGTTTGGGGGGTGGCCACAGCAGGGCGAGGAAGGGAATTAAAGGTGTCAAAGAGACATCTGGGATTGCGGGAGCATGAACTAATGAGAGAGGAAAAGTAGGACTGTTTGGCGAGGGCAAGGGCTGCGCTGTATGAAAGCAACATGAATTTATAATGGAGAAAGTCTGCCTGGGTGCGGGACTTCCTCCAGGAGCGTTCAGCACAAAGGGAGCAACTCTGCAGATAGCGTGTTGATTTATTATGCCAAGGTTGGGGTCGTGTCCTCCTTGAGGTGCATGTTTGGAGTGGGGCTGCAGCATTCAAGGCAGATGTGAGGGTAGTGTTATATGTGGAGATGGCCAGTGAGGGACAGGAGAGGGAAGGGATGGATAGCAGTTGTGAATCAATGTCAGCCGACAGCTGCTGGAGGTCAATAGAGTTAAGGTTCCTCCTGAGCTGAGGGGGGTTAGGCTGAGGTTGTTGGGTGACGGGGTAATTGAGAGCAAACAATAAGAGGTGGTGATCAGAGAGAGGAAATGGGGTGTTGCAGATATTAGATAATGTACATGAATAAGAGAAAATAAGGTCAAGGGTATTGCCAGCTACATGAGTGGGAGAATTAGCCCACTGCAATATTCCAAGGGAGGAAGTAATTGAAAGTAGTTTAGAGTCTGCTGGGGTTAAAGGTGGGTTAATGGGAATATTGAATAATATACAGCACTGGTGGTGTCCCCTTCTTCCCATAAACGGTCATCAGCATAATTGCATGCTGCTGCTTGCAGATTCTTGCAACTTAGTTTTTGAGAAAAGTAAATGGGATTTGGGATTTTGTGGTAGAGTGGCCAGAACATCGGCCTGAATGTGTGGAAATATCAAGTGGCAGCAAGATTTGAAGCTGGCACATATATGAGAGTTATGGGTGACACTGACATGCTAACCATCAGTAAAACACACACACACCGGCAGCAATGACTATGTAACTGGTCTAAAATCTATATTACATCATAATTTAGTGTAATATTTAAAAGACACCGGATGTATTATGCGTAGGAGTAAAACCATGCACTCACAAGCAATAGCCCACAATAAAAGCTTCACATAATAAATACTAAAATACCATCTTCATTGCTGTATGGTACAAGAACTATCAAAGTACATGAAGAGTTCACTAGCAGAAACATGTTCCAGTTTCCTTCCATGAGGTGCTCTACCAAGGCACATGCTAGGCGCTTTGATGTGATGTCATCTTCCTTAAGGCATTCGTCCTTTAAAAGGAAATAGGAACAAATGGGTGCAAACCCATTCCAGTTCCAAGTAATCAGGAACTGAAAGATCTTAACAAACATAACTGCTACACTGAGCTATAGTGTTATGGTACTTAGAGTGTTCCTTAGCTATCAATTATATGTAATTAGTCAATTTAAAGTGTCACAACACGCCACACTGAGTGATGCATATTCAGCTAATTAAGTTAATTGAGTCAAAGTGTTAATGTCCTCTATATGTCCATTATCCCCTTAATATGTACTAATACTGTCTCATGCTTGATGTATTTAAATTACTAAACAATTGCCACGTTTGATTCATCTTAAGCACCATACATGAGTTGATTGTATTTATTCATTGTTTTTGGATTCTGTTATATATATATTAATTTTTGAGAAACGTTATCATATTGTCTAATTAAAAACAAAGAGAACATTTCATTTTTATTCTCTTTTCCATTACGTAATCAGTTTTTATTGTCTCCTAAGGTGTGTTGCTTTAATCTTGCTGCAGAATTCAGAAAGAATGCCTCCATTTAAAAGGACATTTTTTTTAAGTGTTTCTTTGTAGATACCTCATTAAGAAAGCCAATTGGGGTACATTTAAGCAATTATTTATATTTAAACAGTATAGCAGACATTCTTTTCTCAATCATCAGCCAATGCTATGCACTCTGATCATATCAATCATTATAAGTTGAAATGTTGTGAACCGGATTTTTCATTCTTGAGAGCGGAGTTAATTTCCATTCCCAAGCGATATAAATAACTATACCATGGCAATGCATATTCATTGTGTTTATATGAATTTCCTGATGGTCTCATCAAAGAAAGGTTTTTCTCAGAAGTAAATGTAATTAAAGGAAGGGTTTCAATTCCCTTAACACTGTGAATAATGATGAGAAACATAGCACACTTATTCTGCCGTACATATAGTTTTTTTTTTTAAAGGAAAACTTTAAGTACATAAATTCTAAAAAAACAAAAAATAAAAGTGTAGGTGCACTAAAAACTGGGATGGGGATGTTAGTTAACGAAGACCAGGAAAAGGCAGACATTTTAAATAACTTTCTCCTCTGCATATATCAAGGAAGAACCTATGGCAAGATATATGCAAATTATTGCTGCAAAAAAATTGAAGAAAAATTGCAACAACTTAAGAAAGTTAATATAAACATAGCTCCAGGGCCTGATGGTATTCATCCATGTGTACTCATGGAACTATTCTCTCAAATATTTTTATTAGTGATATTGCAGAAGGTCTTGATGGCAAGGTATGTCTTTTTGCTGATGATACTAAGATATGTAACAGGGTTGATGTTCCAGGAGGGATAAGCCAAATGGCAAATGATTTAAGTAAACTAGATTTTTTTTTAGAGTTGTGGCAGCTGACATTAAATGGGGATAAGTGCAATATAATATTGGACAGAATATTTGATAGAGTCCTAACCTCAACATCTGAGGAAAAGGATTTAGGGGTGATTATTTCTGAGGACTTAAAGGTAGGCAGACAATGTAATAGAGCAGCAGGAAATGCTAGCATAATGCTTGGTTGTATAGGGAGAGGTATTAGCAGAAGAAAGAGGGAAGTGCTCATGCCATTGCACAGAACACTGGCAAGACCTCACTTGGAGTATTGTATGCAGTACTGGAGACCGTATCTCCAGAAGGATATTGATAGTTTAGAGAGAGTTCAGAGAAGGGCTACTAAACTGGTTCATGGATTGCAGGATAAAACTTACAAGGAAAGGTTAAAGGAACTTAACATGTATAGCTTGGAGGAAAGATGGGGTGATATGAGAGAAACATTTAAATACATAAAAGGAATCAACACAGTAAAGGAGGGGACTATATTTAAAAGAAAAAAAACTACCACAACAAGAGGGCATAGTCTTAAATTAGAGGGGCAAAGGTTTAAAAATAATATCAGGAAGTATTACTTTACTGAGAGGGTAGTGGATGCATGGACTAGCCTTCCAGCTGAAGTGGTAGAGGTTAGCACAGTAAAGGAGTATAAGCATACATGAGATAGGCATAAGGCTTTCCTAACTAAAAGATAAGACCAGGGACTAATAAAAGTATTTAGAAAATTGGGCAGACTAAATAGGCCGAATATCTGCCATCACATTCTATGTTTCTATATTTCTAACTACTAGTAGAAATAAGTGAACCTTTGTTTTTAATCTTTCAAGATTATTTTCTTTGAGGAAGTGTTCTGGAGGATTAGAGGAAGGCAACTTTGGTTCCTACATTCAAAAAGGGTTAAAAATCCTTGGAATATTTGGAAAATATAGTCCTGTGAGCTTAACTTCTGTGGCTAGGAAAGTATTTGAAAGGTTATTAAGGGATAATATTCAAGAATTCCTTGAGAAGAATGTTGTTATCAGCAAAAATTAGCATGGCTTTATGAAGCACAGGTCATGTCAAACTAACTTGATTGCATGACTGGTGTATAGTCGCCATATGGGCAGTCGGAACCTTGGACAAAACCCCCCACATACCTATCCCAATAACATGCTGACACTAGGGTATATGGGAAAAATTGTCCACAGCTTTATTAAACAAATATAATAATATAACAATAATAATGCTTAATAATAACAATCATAATAATGATAGCAATAAATTAACATATAAACATGGGTCATTGCCCCACCTTCCGCCCCTCGCATCCGTATCCTTCTTTTTAATAAAGGGCAATGACCCCAACATACTTAACACATATATATATATATATATATATATATATATATAACAATCTTCAACCTACTCCAACCTGAACCAATTAAGTGCCAACCATAAGTAACCACAGCAGGGGTATACCCGGATACCCCTACCCCACCAGGTTCTGAGCCACCTCCAGGACTCGAAACCTACCAACCACCAGTGACCACAATTCTCCATGTTCCTCACGTTCCTCATAGGGAGCCTATGTCCTCTCTCTCAGCTCCCTATCCCGCCACAAGCTCAGACCATGACCCCTTAAGCTGTCTGAGCTTTCCCCCCCCGGAGAAAAAGCGCCCTCTGCATCCCCTCCTGCAAACCCAAGTTCAGCAGGTCCCAACACACAGCCGAAAGATGAACGCCATCCGAGTGGTAGTACCCTGGCAACCCACCTTCCAATTCCCCATGTCTCACCACTACTCCCCAAATTTCCTTATTAAGCTCGCCATTAAGCTGTTAACCTTACACCTGCATCTGTCAATGGCCACTGGGTCCCGCGCGTGCCGCTATCGCTGCCTCGGGACCATTTCCGACCATTCCAGCATCACCCCAGGAAGCAGATCGACTAGCTTATTGAGGTCTTGCTTCATCCATTTGACTAACCTCAGCTGCGGTATGAGACCCAGGTCGTTGCCGCCTGCATGAAGGACCAGGATATCCGGCCTCCCCCCGCTTGCGACCAACCAAAATATCGCCCCACAGACGTCCCCCCAGCAACATCCCCTATACCCCCACCAGGTCCTTTGGAAAGCCCAGCTGCTGGCCTTGAGCTCGAGCTGCAGCCCTCCTTCCGGCCCAGAA
Source organism: Pelobates fuscus (assembly GCF_036172605.1). Lineage (NCBI taxonomy): Eukaryota > Metazoa > Chordata > Amphibia > Anura > Pelobatidae > Pelobates > Pelobates fuscus. The sequence goes on from NC_086317.1 coordinate 128,771,132, forward strand.
AACAAAGGAATGGCCTACTATCCATGCGACCCGGCCTGGGGAAGAAGGAAAAAACAGGATGAAAACACCCATTCCCCATTGAAGTCCCCCCATGGCCAGCCCTATTGATCCAATAAGCCCAATCGTACATACGTGCGGAACCGAACGGACTCCCATCTCCCAATCCTTTTAACCAACTCGTCCCCCAAGCCCAGGCGTGCAGCCTCCGTGGCCGCCCCAATACGGAAAGAATGCATCCCGTAAATACCCGCACTCAGCCCCAACCGACCCAGGCCTGATCGGAAAACCTTGAAAAATTGGAAGCGAGAAAGCAAAGAGCCGTCCGCATGAACCAATAAAGACCCACCAATCGCCAGCCTCTGACCCAAGTACTGTGTCACCGCAGCCACGGGACACAATACAGAGCCCGGCAGGGCACCTAGTGTCACATCCCGGCCTTTTCCCCCCACATCCGTCTTGGACCTGGCCAGGTGCACCACCAGCTTCCCCCCAAGTATGCGAACCCCAGATATCTGCAGCCCTCCTGTGGCTAACCGCGTAGCGCTCACCAACTCCCCAATTCTAAATGCCCCGAAGAATGCCAGGAGAAACGCTGCCCGAAACAGAGACACCTCAAACCAGTTGAAACAGATATCCGGTAACACCTGGATCAGCCCTCCCAGCACCCGCACTGACACCGGGCACCGAGCATCGTGGACCTTTTGACCCCTCCGATACCCTTTGAGTGTCTGCCGGATAACGAAAGTCTTAGTAAGGTCTTCCCCCCCATGGAGTTTGAACCAAAACGCCATCGCCACCATGGACCTATCAACCACCGCCGGGGAAGCGCTCCCACCAATAAGTGAAAAGTGAACCACAGGAAGGTATCCAGAGGCGGTTCTCCCCTTGCCCCCCCGGCCCAGCCCGTCCCATGAACGTTCCCAGGAACTCCAGACCTTACTGTAGGCGGCCAAGGTGGCCAGCGCCAGCAAAGCCCTCACGAGTTCCCCAAGCAGGACGCTCCTAGTTGCCACATATCGTCCGGGCACGACTGGCCCATGTCCTGTGCCTCTGGAGCCACCGTACGAAATCGGGACCACTGAAAACGAGACAAAGCGTCAGCCACCTCATTCAAGTACCCAGGCACGTGGCGCGTGCGAAAGACTACGTTAAGGGACATGCACAACAAAACAAAGCGCCGCAACAATGTCACTACCGGTTTGGACGCCGCCGACTGGTTATTGACTGCGTGCACCACGGACATGTTGTCCGAGAAAAAGACCACCTTCCGGTCCCTCAGCCTATCTCCCCACAGGGCCAGTGCCACTACCAACGGGAACAATTCCAGAAAAGCCAGGTTACGCATGAGGGGGCTCTGCCCCCATGCCTCTGGCCATTTTTCCGCGCACCAGCTCCCGCCAAAGTAGGCCCCAAAACCCATGCTACCCAATGCATCCGTGAACAGCTCCAGTTCGGCCGCCGACATGCCCTCTTGGCATAAGAACACCGTCCCATTAAAATCCCGCAGGAAGGTATCCCACACCCCCAAGTCTGCCCGCATAGATGAAGATACCCGTATGAAATGGTGCGGGGAACGTATCCCCGCAGTAGCCGCCGACAGGCTGCGGCTAAACACCCTCCCCATTGGTATCACCCTGCAGGCGAAATTGAGCATCCCAATCAGCGACTGCAGATGGCGCAGGGTCACTCTGCGTGCCCGCTGCACCGCAGCCACAACACAGCGCAGCGCCTCAAGTTTAGGCTGCGGTAGCCGGCATTCCCCGAGCACCGAATCAATTTCCAGCCCCAAGAAACTGAGGCATTTGGTCCCTCCGTCTTATCCGCCGCTAGCGGCATCCCAAAATGGCCCGCCACCCATTCAATGTTCCTCAGCAGGTGCTGGCATGCAGGGGAGTCAGCCGGCCCTACGCAGAGGAAGTCATCCAGGTAGTGTACCACTGCTCTGTCCTCTGCCTCAACCCGCACCACCCATTCGAGAAATGAACTGAATTTCTCAAAGTAGGAGCACGAAATGGAACAGCCCATCAGGAGGCATAAGTCCACAAAGTAGCCCCCTTCGAAGAAGCACCCCAACAAGTGGTGACATGCCGGATTAACCGGAAGCAGACAAAAAGCGGCTTCGATATCCACTTTGGCCATCAAAGCCCCGCGCCCGGCCCTTTTTACCAGCTCGACCGCCTGGTCAAATGATGCATAAGAGACCGAGCACAAGTCCCTGTCGATACCATCATTCACCGACGCTCCTTTGGGATAAGAGAGGTGGTGAATGAGCCAAAACTTCCCCAGCTCCTTCTTGGGGACCACCCCGAGCGGTGAAACCCTGAGGCCCTTCAGTGGCAGTGCCAAGAACGGTCCCGCCATCCTACCCAACTGTACTTCCTTGCCAAGTTTTTCCAATTCGACCCCGGAAATTCAGACACCGATTTAAGATTACGAAGACACACTGTACCGCCCCTCTCCTGAAAGGGAATGACGAACCCCTGTCTAAAACCTGTCCTGAGCAGCTCCACGTCCGCCCTGTTACCGTAACAGCTTAGCCAGGGTTCCATCGCGTATAGCTTCACCGGGGTTAGACCCTGGGGCAACGGCAGTCCCCCCGCCGCCAGCCGCGGCAGGAGCCCCAGTTCCCCCCGACTTCCCTCTTTTAGAACAGCGCTGCAGCCCGTGTGCCCCCCTGCAGCCTGAGCACTCGTGCTTAAAGCGGCAGGACGTACCCCACTTGCACTGACCTTCGTTGAAGAGCCAGCATAAGCCCTTCTGCAAGGTGGCCGACGAGGCGGACTGACCCTTAGCGCCAGCCACGTGCTGAAAGGGCTGCGCCTTCTGCGCCATCATCAGCTTCATCCAGAGAGGCAGGTCCATTTGGTCCCACCTCATACCCGAATTAGCCGAATCGCTGCCGGAACTGCTTGTCATACCGCCACAGGCCAGTCCGCCATAGGTGGGGTATGCCTCCCAAATTCCGTCCAAGTAGCAAAATAGGGATGAGCAGGAACTCAGCAATTTCTCCCCTATCACGCTGGCTAGTACGCAGAAAGCCCTCAACCAGTTACCAGGGGACTTCGGTATCTTACGATACCACCGCCGCTTCTCTTCCTCCTCCTTTTTCTCGTCTTTCTTATCTTCTTCCTTGAGGTCAAAAGTCTTCCAAAGGAAGGAGGGAAAAGATCTCACAGAATTCCCCTTTCCAAATTTTTTCTTTCACCTCCTGTTTGAGGTGCACCCCTAGCGGGCCCGCGAACGAACGTACGCATGTTGCCGTGCCGCATCCGGCACTCCCCCAGTCAACTCCGCCCGCTCACTCCCCGTCTCCCCCGAGCTTGATGCCGCCCCCGCCTCCCCGCTGGAAGCCGCCACTGCTGGGGACCCGCTACCGGACCCCGCTTCCACCGCCCCTGTGCCCACACCTGTGCTACACTACCCTTTGTACCACCCCCCACCCCCCACCCCCAGTGAGTGGAGGAGTGATTGCAGCGTTTGTACTAATGCGCCGGAACGCAGTGATTCACTGGACTCACCGGCCAAGCCCCTCGATCCGGAACCACCCGGGGCTGCACTGATAACCGCTGCGTGTCATGGATGAGCGACATCCGCTGATACCCCGCCAACCGGGAAGACCTGAAACGAGGAGAAGACGTCCTGGGCAGGGTGTACTTTCCCCCATCCACCCTCCCGTCCCGACTCGGGGAGCGCCTGCCTGCTCCCAAGTCCTCCCGTTGCGTGCCCCCCGCTGCTGCGCCCCAGGGGCCTGGATAGCCCCGCCCCGCGGACTACTGCTCCTACCCTCCCCCCTAGATACCCGCCCCCATTGCCTCCACCTAGGGGACCCTGACCTCAACCCTGCCGAACTGCCGACGAAGACCGACGGCGCCGGGACCTCCTACGAACCCCATGGGAGCCCTTGACCCTAACCGGCGAGGGGCTTCTGCTAGACTCCGAACCTGACCCCCCACCAGATCTACCACCAGATCTACCGCCGCCCATACCCGGCCCTAGGACTGACCTGGCCTACCCCTGCCCCCACCCCACCCTGCCCCGGCAAGTGGCCCCCCGGCCCCCTTGAGCCCCAGGCTGCTGCACCACCCTCCTACCAGGATCTACCTCCGGCCAGCTGAGACATGCCCTTACCCCTACCACCCGAGACCACCCCCATGCCTGTCAAGCAAGGGGATCCCCCCAACGCCCCTTGGGAACCACCTGGCGACCTCGGACCCCTCACCTTAGAAACCTGTCCCTTGACTGCCGCCCTCACCTCCTGGAAGGTGTCTGGGGCCCCCCTTGGAGCCCCCCACCTGACGCCAGCACACCAGGGGAAACCCGCGCGCCATCCCCCCTCACTACCCGCCCACTAGACCTAGGCCGCACTTCCCCCCTGACTGGCTCACCAAGAGGGCCCCCAGAAGGGCCCCCTGCACTTGCCTGCTATTCCTGGGGGCCACTCAGAGCCGTCCCAGCCCGGACACCACCGTCCACTGCCTCCAGCGATGAGGGCGCCCTCCTGGGCCGTGACCCCGTCCCGCCTGGCTCCACATGGGCTCCGGGTGCCACCCCATCCCACTTGAGGGGGGCGCCGCCGACGTCCGGGGCAGCCGCCCGCCGAGAGGTAACCCGCCGAGGCCCCGGCCGTGCTCCGGGAGGCGGAGCCTCGACCGGACGGCCTCCGAGCCTGCCGCGGACTTCCCCTGCCGCCTCCTGACCTTCAGTGCTGCTGACCTCGGGCACCTCCGGCCGGCGCTGACAGGATCGGGCCGAGCTGCGCCTGCACCCACTCCGCTCCCTGTTGCCGCACCGCCATCCGGATTCCCTCCAGGAGCCTCTCCACGACATCCATAGCCCTGCAGAAGGAGACAAAAGAAAAAACCCTACCCAGCAAGTCAGGGAGCACCAAGGTGCATACAAACTCCACCAGGAAATTAAAAGTGCACAATACAAAATGGCTACCTATTTAACCCCTTAAGGACACATGACATGTGTGACATGTCATGATTCCCTTTTATTCCAGAAGTTTGGTCCTTAAGGGGTTAAATAGCCAACTCCTTATTCCCACAACCCACCAGTCCAGGCTGCTTCCTCCTTAGCCCACCTCCTAACCCCTGTCAAGGCCCTTTTTTCGCTAAGCTGCGTTTTTGCTACATGGGGGCTACATTATATGATAAAGTAAGTATTAGTATAGATCAGGGTGTTTCAGTGGATGTGATTTATTTGGATTTTGCCAAGTTGTTTGATACGGTTCCTCACAATAGATTAGTCTTCAAACTAAAATAAATTGGTCTAGATGAATATTCTTGTTCTTGGGTAGAACATTGGCTTAAAATTAGAGTACAAAGAGTTGTCATTAATGGTAAATTTTCAAGCTGGACAGAGGTGGCAAGTGGTGTCCCTCATGGTTCTGTTCTGGGACCCCTTCTATTTAACATGTTTATAAATGATCTTAAAAAAAGCATTGAAAGCCATGTTTCAGTGTTTGAAGACGACACGAAACTCTGTAAAGTAATACAATGTGAGCAAGATAATTACTTTGCTGCAGAGGGATTTAGATAGGCTGGGGGACTGGGCAGATTAAATTTTATGTAGAAAAATACAAAGTTATGCACTTTGGCGTAAAGAATGCACAAGCAATTTATACCCTTAATGGAAGCGAATTAGGGATAACAATACACAAGAAGGAATTGGGAATTGTTATAGACAACAAACTCAATCAGCAGTTGCTAAGGCCAGTAAGGTATTGTCATGCATGAAAAAGGGCATAAATTCTCGTGATGAGAATATAATTTTGCCTCTTTATAATTCACTGGTAAGCCCCCTCTTGAATATACTGTGGACCTTTGGACACCTGTTCTAAAGAAGGATATTACGGCACTAGAAAAAGTGCAGAGGTGGGCTACAAAATAAATAAAAGGAATGGAACATTTTATCTATGAAGAAAGGTTAACAAATTTAAACCTCTTTAGTATAGAAAAACACCGCCTCAGAGGAGATATGATAACATTATATAAATATATCAGGGGCCAATACAAACCACCGTGTGGAAATCTATTCACAAACCGGACTTTACATGGAACATGAGGCGATGCGGTTAGAAGATTTTGTCTAAGGCAAAGGAAAGGTGTTTTTACCATAAGAACAATAAGGATGTGGAATTCTCTGCGTGAAGAAGTGGTTTTATCAGAGTCTGTACAGATGTTTAAACAGCAAATAGATGCATACTTGCAAAAACAGAATATCCAATTATATAATTTTTCAACTGTAGGGTAATAGCTTCTTGATCCAAGGATAAATCTGACTGCCATTCTGGGGTCAAGAGGGATTTTTTTTCCTAGCTTGTTTCCAAATTGCAAGTGCTTCAAACTTTTTTTTGCCTTCTTTTGGATCAACAGCAAAAAACAAATGTAAGGAAGGCTGAACTTGATGGACACTTGTCTCTTTTCAGCCTATGTAACTATGTAACACCAAATACCATAACCACTACTGCCCAATTTTTAACAGAGCCCCCACATGCCGCTAATGGGTGGGGACAGGAACATTAGGTTCCCCCATGTAAGATTATTAGAGCCGTTACCCACCGCTAATGGGTGGGGGCTGGGAACATTGGGTCCCACTATATGTCTTAAGTAGCCTCCACCCGTGGTCATCACAAGACGTTGTGTTCCACCCTTCTACCACAGTTTTTCAAGTTTTCAAACTTAAGCAGATATAGGTATGGATAAGCATAATATGGTTGATTACTTCCATTAGAGTAGTCTTTTTTTTTAGTTCTTTATTTTACATTTATTGGGTCAGCTGGCTAGCATCCAGACCCAGAGTTGAAGTCATCAGGTGGCATTTTGTCCGACTGAAATCTAGACAAATTTAGGTCAGTTTGGGGCCTGAATTGCACAGTTTGGACCTTGTGGACCAGTGTGAACAGTGTCTGGATTTTGCAGTCTAAAATGCCTTTTATGCAGCCAGATGATTTTGCTCAGTTCGGTACAGGGACATTTAGACTTTAGCGAATAATCTTGTATGTGTCATGGTGCATTAGACGTTCCCTTGTCCTGCTCTTCCAAGAAGGCTCATACTGTAGATGTTCTATGCAATGATTCTACTGTTTTGGTGTGGGTTTTGATGTATGTAAAGGAATACCTGGTGATGGCAGGGGGTTTGCTGAAACAGGATAGAGTTTTTATTCCATATAATCAATAGTAATATTGATAATATTAACTGATATAATCGTAAAAGGTTCCTCTGTATCTCAAGATTCTTGTAAAGCAATGCAACCCAATGACCTGGCATTATTAATTTGGAACAGGGCATAATATAGCAAAGCCATGATTCCAAATTATTAACTGTATTAAATCCATTAGAACTGGAGGGGGTAGAATAGTATTGCTTTAAAAAAGAAAGAATCCATAGATTAATATATTAGATTGCATGGGTCTAGGAGGCATATACTTGTAATATAGGATTGAACCATTTGTATAGATGATGATTTATCTTGTGTTCCTTCCTACAGGTACCATCTGCATAATGCGCCTGTTAATATTTGATATGGCCATATGTAGTAGTGGAATTAGGACAATAAGATGGTAAAAATGCATTTGCCTGAAAATGCCAAAAACAATGATGTAATATGTTATGCATATTTATTGTACAATATTTTTTCCATTCTACGTTCATATATGCAATGTGAACTGCAAAGTGAAGTAAAAAATAAAAATAAAAACAAATATTTCTGGCAAACACATAATGCAAAGTTTTTCCAATATATTTACAATACGGTATAATTTAGGTGAAATGCCAACATTGTAAGGGAAAACACCCACTGTAATCACCAATTAACTAAAGGGACTAGCCCTAGTTAATGGGACTGAGGGGAGGGTATAATTAGGCTGCTTTTTTGGGAGCATTACTGATATTATTTTTTTTTATTGTATATTGGTCTCTGAAGAAGTCCAATAGTGGACAAAATGCGTAAGACCAAATTTCCTTTTATTGCTTTTTTATATACAAATAAAACCTCTTTTCTACTCATCTACCTGTCAGAGTCCTGCATGGTTCCTGATATTGGGTGATACCTGATCCTACGAGGGAGATATTAGCCCCCCTAAAACATTGGGGGAGGCACCATTTGAGCGCATATAACTCTAACATCCCGTGAGTGCAATCTTTAGCAGGGAATATTACATTTCCATCAACTGTATTATGCTATGTTCTACTTTTATTTTATTTTACTTTAGATTTATCAGCTGAATCCCATGTGTATTGTATCTTTTGGCTTGTTTAGACGTAACACTCTTTGGGAGGTGTTCGGTGGTAAGCTGTCTTCTATTTATTTGATAAGTATATGATTTTATTTTTGTTGTAATATATTTTATTTGGAATTGTGCAAAAAGAATGAGATTAGCACTGTCACATAAGTCTGAGATCTTTATTATAAGAAGCAACAAAGTGGAAACCACATTCAAATAAGCATACAATAAAAATACAACCTGGAAAATATATCCAAAGTTAGAATATTCTATGTAAGAATATAATTAAATCTGGAATGATAAAGAATATATATCATAGCGTAACACAATAAAATGTAATTAGTGAAATGTGAAGCAAGTAATGAACTCACAAACAAAAGTGAAAATCAGGCCTTTATTATACCTTGATGGATCCACGACTGAATATTCATTCCTTCTATTACATATTGTAGAAGTTCGAAGGGTATGCTATATATTAATCTGTCCTGTAGCCTTATTTTTTTTGCTAAAGATTTTAGAAGTATGAAACATATCGATAAGAATTTTATTAGAAATTAAGCCGGTATCAATCGTCCCCAATTTTAAAATGCCAATCCAAAATAAGATGTGCAATTTATATCTAGGGCTATCCTCCTGTCCTTGAATGGACCACGAGTATTTCCCAATTCCTAAATTTAACCATAAAGATAAATGTGATAGCATACTGACTTCATGGAGTTTCTCCGAAGGATCTCATAAGAAATCCTAGGCTGTTTATCACGTCAGATTGTCAGGATTACAAAATGATCCAGCACGTAGAATTGTGTAACACAGCGGACTGATAGGTATCGTATACCGGACCTTAGAATGGCCGGACTAACGTACCAAAGAATAGTCAGGAATAGCCGAGGTCAAGGGAAACAGAAAGAGACACAACGATAAGGAAAAGCCAGTAGTCAGGGATGCCAGAAAAGAGGGAAGTCAAAAACAATGCCAAAGTCAAATAACCAGAATTACCAGAATCAATAACGCGCTCTCGGACAACCACAAGGGAAACCACGACAGGGCACTGAGCAGGATGAGAAAGGGCCTAAATAGATGGGCCTAAATACCCCTAAAAAGATGAGCCTAAATACCCCTAAATAGATGGGCCTAAATACCCCTCCTCTAGATCTGATAGACTGTAACCGGCCTTTGACCCCAAAGCAGTTACCAGGTTCCCATTTGCATAATTGCTGCTCAGCATTAACCCTTCTGTGGATTTGGTTGCTGCTCGGCACAACTTTTCCTGTGTGGACAGTAAATGTCATTAACCACATTTTTATAAGCGGATGAATACGTGACACAGATATATTTAGAAAACACATGTTGAAACTGACCTAAGACTCCTGTTCCCACTCTATAGGGTAAGATAATATACAGGGCCGGTGCAAGGATTTTTGCCACCCTAGGCAAAAGAAAGATTTGATGCCCCCAACCCCCCTCACTGTAATCTTCTCCCCCCTCCCTCCAACCTTCTCTCCCCCCTCCCTCCAATCTTCTCTCCCCCCTCCCTCCAATCTTCTCTCCCCCCTCCCTCCCTGTAATCTTCCCCCCCTCCCTCCAATCTTCTCTCCCCCCTGTAATCTTCTCCCTCCAATCTTCTCTCCCCCCCTTCCAACCTTCTCTCCCCCCCTTCCAACCTTCTCTCCCCCTCCCTCCAACCTTCTCGACCCTCCCTCCAAACTTCTCTCCCCCTCCCTCCAATCTTCTCTCCCCCTCCCTCCAATCTTCTCCCCCTCCCTCCAATCTTCTCTCCCCCTCCCTCCAATCTTCCCACCACCCCTCCCTCCCTCCATGTAATCTTCTCCCTCCAATCTTATCTCCCCCCTCCCTCCAACCTTCTCTCCCCCTCCCTCCAATCTTCTCCCCCCCTCCACTCCAATCTTCTCCCCCCCTCCACTCCTCTCCCCCCCTCCACTCCAATCTTCTCCCCCCCTCCACTCCAATCTTCTCCCCCCTCCAACCTTCTCTCCACCTCCCTCCAATCTTCTCTCCCCCCTCCTTCCCTGTAATCTTCTCTCCCCTGCCTCCAATCTTCTCTCCCCCCTCCCTCCAACCTTCTATCCCCCTCCCTTCAACCTTATCTCCCCCCTCCCTCCAACCTTCTCTCCCCCTCCCTCTAATCTTCTCCCTCCCTCCAACCTTCTCTCCACCTCCCTCCAATCTTTTCTCCCCCCACCCTCCAACCTTCTCCCCCCCTTCCTCCAACCTTCTCCCCCCTCCCTCCAACCTTCTCCCCCCTCCCTCCAACCTTCTCTTCCCCTCCCTCCAATCTTCTCTCCCCCCCCTCCAATCTTCTCTCCCCCTCCCTCCAATCTTCCTACCCCCCACTTCCTCCCTGTAATCTTCTCCCCCTCCAATCTTTTCTCCCCCCTTCTTCCAATCTTCTCTCCTCCCCTCCCTCCAATCTTCTCTCCCCCTCCCTCCCTGTAATCTTCTCCCTCCAATCTTCTCTCCCCCCTCCAACCTTCTCTCCCCCTCCCTCCAATCTTCTCCCCCCCTCCAACCTTCTCTCCACCTCCCTCCAATCTTCTCTCCCCCTCCCTCCCTGTAATCTTCTCTCCCCTGCCTCCAATCTTCTCTCCCCCCTCCCTCCAACCTTCTATCCCCCTCCCTCCAACCTTCTCTCCCCGTCCCTCCAACCTTCTCTCCCCCTCCCTCTAATCTTCTCCCTCCCTCCAACCTTCTCTCCACCTCCCTTCAATCTTCAATCTTCTCTCCCCCCTCCAACCTTCTCTCCCCCTCACTCCAACCTTCTCTCCCCCTCCCTCCGATCTTCTCTCCCCTCTCCCTCCAATCTTCACGCCCCCCTCCCTCCAATCTTCATGCCACCCCCTCCCTCCAATCTTCTCCCTCCCCCTCCCTCCCTGTAATCTTCTCCCCCTCCCTCCAATCTTCTCACTCCCCCTCCCTCCCTGTAATCTTCTCCCCCCTCCCTCCAATCTTCTCTCCTCCCCTCCCTCCAACCTTCTCTCCCCCTCCCTCCAATCTTCTCCCCCTCCAACCTTCTCTCCACCTCCCTCCAATCTTCTCTCCCCCCTCCCTCCAATCTTCTCTCCCCCCGTAATCTTCTCCCTCCAATCTTCTCTCCCCCTCCCTCCAACCTTCTCTCCCCTCCCTCTAATCTTCTCCCCCCTCCAACCTTCTCTCCCCCTCCCTCCAACCTTCTCTCCCCCTCCCTCTAATCTTCTCCCCCTCCAACCTTCTCTCCACCTCCCTCCAATCTTCTCTCCCCCTCCCTCTAATCTTCTCCTCCCCCCGCTCCAACCTTCTCCCCCCCACCCTGTAATCTTCAGTGTGCACTTCCTGTCAGTCCGGCCGGGTCGCGGACCGGAGAGGAGCTCGGCCACGCTACAGGAAGGGGAGGTGAGGCAGTGCGGCAACCGTCTGAGCGCTTGAACGCTCAGGCGGCTGCAGCATTTAAAGGGCCAGCGATGGGGGCACAGGGTGCCCCCTCCTATATGGCGCCCTAGTTCGCCTTATAGGAAGCGCCGGCCCTGATAATATAGTAGTGTTTGGTATAAGAAAGGCTTTAACCATATTTACTCTACCTATCCAAGAAGCCTCTAGCTTTTTCCAGTTATCTACATATAATTGGAATTTTTTAAATAAAATATAATTGGTTTGTATCAGATTTTCAAAGTCAAAAGAGATTTTATTTCCCAAATAATCAGTATTATTTTCATTTCAAGAAAAGTGGAATTGTGACGTTAAAAGTTCTTCTTGAGCCATCGATAAAAAAAGAGGATATGATTTGAGTTTGTTTTATTTTTTTATATTAATCTTATAATTTGAAAATCTACTGTAATCTGAAAAATATTCTAATACCAACGGGATTGAAGTTAACGTGTCCACAAAAAGGCAGATTTTAATCCTAATCCCCCTAATATTAATGTTATGTCTAATCATACAGGCTAAGGGTTCAATAGTGAGAATATACAACAGGGATGCCAAAGGGCATCCATGTCTGGTACCGTTTCCAATCCCAAAGGAATCAGATTCAAAAAAGGGATTAATTATTTTTGCTGAGGAATTCATGTAGAGTGACATAGTTTTATTTCTAAATTGTCCAACAAGGCCGAACTGACCCATGACAGAGTCAAGGAATCTCCAATTGACTCTGTCAAAGACCTGCTCGGTATTGAGGGCCATGATAACGTATCTCAAACCATGCTCATTAATTCTATGAATTAAACTAAATATCCTGTGTGTATTATCCGTAGTGCCTCTCCCCCTGATGAAACCTGATTGGTCAATGTTAATTAAATCAGGGATAACCTCCTGAAGACGATGTTGCGGACCGTTTCAGCATAAAAGGGGAAAAATCCGTTTAGGCGATAATCCCCTTTAGATAGACCAGCAGCTACTATAATCACCAACTTCCCGAACTCCCAAACTGCACGAATTCACCAACTCTCGAACAGCAGACACACGAACCCTGGGAGCAGCCGAACAGGAAAAGCAATACGAACAGCTTACACTCCTGGCAGTCGGCATACAGTCCCCTTCCCCCCAAGAAAGAGACACACTCCAGCTTCAGGGTTAAACAGCAACAACACTGATTTATTCACACACAGGCTTATATGAGATTCTCCCATGCAAGGGAGGGGTTTACAGTACACCAATCCAGTTTAAGGTACAACCCACACATCTCCTCCCTCCAACATATCTGTTAACACAATTAACAAGGACATAGTTTTACCCAAGTTTTGGATGTACCCTAAATACTTGGGGTACATCCACAAATCCAATATCTCCAGATAGCCCTAGTCTGGAGGAACAACATATGTTAAAATCAGCCCATTCGGATAAAGCGTTCGGGAGTTATGGGCAGGCAAAGTTTTGACCGACCGCATGGGTAAAGTATCCGAAAACAGTTCCATGCATTTTGGCCCTGCAGTCGGTCACAGAAAAGGGAACGAAACAGACGAATTGCCTGGGTTATGGAGCCTAAGGGGGATTCGCAGGAATCCCCTAGTTCGTGCGTTTCTTTCTACGAACGTTCGGTAGTTTCCCCACGAAATCCTGGAAGTCTGGAGGTCTCAGCGGTGTTTGCCTAGTCGAGTGTCCGTTTTCAGTTCCAGACGCTCGACGGCAAAACACCGCTGTTCGGTAGTTTAAGATGGCCGCCGCCACGTGTTCGTTTCCCGAATGGCGGCCACCCAGAGGACAAAGACCACACTACACTGATTGCCAATTACCCGTTTGCAACATTGTTGCAAACGGTAATTGGAAGCACACTTAGTCCTGGGTGGTCTGGTTGTTCGGTAGTTTCCTCAATACAATGAATGGAGTGATTCTACCGAACAATCAGATGAATGCTGCATATATATAACCCAGGTTAACTGCACACATAAATACATACATGACATTAAAGGATTAAAGGCAGGATTACTGTAATACGCTCCACAGTCTTAAAGGTACAGTATCCCAAAAGTCCCAATAGGTCCACGGATGGCTCTTAAAGGCCCAGTAGCAGTGATATAAATTATTACATGCCCAAATATAGTTTTTACAGTACAATATGTCCAGGGGCCATAGTCGCAGGGCAGGAGGCTAGCAACCAGGCTTCTCCAGTTCACAGTGGCGAAGTTGGTTTCACCACAATTCTCCCCTTTACCAATTAGACTAACAGGGTATCTGACCTCCTGCCGGTCAGTGCCCTGGTTAGTCCAGCAACCCACCCACAAAACAGAAACAGCAGGGCAGCCCACCCACAATAAACAGTTACTACACCTGGGTGAGGGAGAATTTTGTCCAGGTTCAGGTGCCTCACCACGGCTGTGTGGGGGACTGATAGGCTGCCTTGATGGTTTGCTGAGGGGGCAGAGACCAGCGGTACTCTGTCCTGTTGCCAGCACTACCACGGGAGTAGTCTGGTTGGAGCCTGGTTGCTGGAGACCGATTGTCTCCCCTTGGGATATATTGCTCTGTGGCTGGGGGACAGGACCGACCGTCCCTACCCCTGGTGCTGTAAGTGCAGAGACTACGGTCCCATCTGCACAGATGTGGGGCTTAACATCTCCCCTTGGTGGGTTAGGCTGCCGTGGGAGAGAGGGTGTAACAAGCTCCTCTCTCTGGACGGTGAACTGCCGCTGGGAAGAGGGGTTAGCAGGCTCCTCTCCCTGACACTCTCTCTGCTGGTGGAAAGGGAGACTAGCTGTCTCCCCTTTCCTTCTCTTGTCCTGCTGCTGGGGTGCGAGACTGACTGTCTCTGCTCCCTGCAGGACACACTGCCGCTGGGGAGGACGGACGACACCATCAGCTCCCTGGGGTACACACTACCGCTGGGGAGGAAGGACGGCACCTTCGGCTCCCTGGGGTACACACTGCCGCTGGGGAGGAAGGACTGCACCTTCTGCTCCCTGGGACACACACTGCCGCTGGGGAGGATGGACGACACCATCAGCTCCCTGGGGTACACACTGCCGCTGGGGAGGAAGGACTGCACCTTCTGCTCCCTGGGACACACACTGCCGCTGGGGAGGATGGACGACACCATCAGCTCCCGGGGGTACACACTGCCGCTGGGGAGGGAGGACGCTGCTCTCCGCTCCCTTCACTTCACACTGCCTTCCTGGCATATCACTTTGCTGCTGGGGGGCAGGAACAGCTACCTCTGCCCCCTGTAACTCAGCCTGCCTCTGGGGAGGATGGACGACACCATCAGCTCCCTGGGTTACACACTGCCGCTGGGGAGGATGGACGACACCATCAGCTCCCTGGGTTACCCACTGCCGCTGGGGAGGATAGACGACACCATCAGCTCCCTGGGGTACACACTGCCGCTGGGGATGAAGGACGGTACCTTCAGCTCCCTGCGGTACACACTGCCGCTGGGGAGAAAGGACTGCACCTTCTGCTCCCTGGGACACACACTGCCGCTGTATAGGGCGACCGATACCTTTGGCTGGATCTGCCATGAACCGCAGGTACTCGTCTACCTGGCTCCTTACCCACTGCATGAATTTCTCAGAGGGGACAAATGTAACGAAAGCCATCCGCGAGGCATACTCTTTGTCAAACGCCTCCTGAGGGTAGCTGGGTGCCATGCTTGCTCTGCTGAAGTTGGTTTCCTTTGTAGATAGGGGCGCTGTACGGGTACTGGTGTTGCCCTCACTTTGTAATCCAGGAATGGTGTTGTCTGTAGCTGTCCATCTGGTTGTAGGAACGATCCCACCGCTGCCACCAATTGTTGCGGACCGTTTCAGCATAAAAGGGGAAAAATCCGTTTAGGCAATAATCCCCTTTAGATAGACCAGCAGCTACTATAATCACCAACTTCCCGAACTCCCAAACTGCACGAATTCACCAACTCTCGAACAGCAGACACACGAACCCTGGGAGCAGCCGAACAGGAAAAGCAATACGAACAGCTTACACTCCTGGCAGTCGGCATACAGTCCCCTTCCCCCCAAGAAAGAGACACACTCCAGCTTCAGGGTTAAACAGCAACAACACTGATTTATTCACACACAGGCTTATATGAGATTCTCCCATGCAAGGGAGGGGTTTACAGTACACCAATCCAGTTTAAGGTACAACCCACACATCTCCTCCCTCCAACATATCTGTTAACACAATTAACAAGGACATAGTTTTACCCAAGTTTTGGATGTACCCTAAATACTTGGGGTACATCCACAAATCCAATATCTCCAGATAGCCCTAGTCTGGAGGAACAACATATGTTAAAATCAGCCCATTCGGATAAAGCGTTCGGGAGTTATGGGCAGGCAAAGTTTTGACCGACCGCATGGGTAAAGTATCCGAAAACAGTTCCATGCATTTTGGCCCTGCGGTCGGTCACAGAAAAGGGAACGAAACAGACGAATTGCCTGGGTTATGGAGCCTAAGGGGGATTCGCAGGAATCCCCTAGTTCGTGCGTTTCTTTCTACGAACGTTCGGTAGTTTCCCCACGAAATCCTGGAAGTCTGGAGGTCTCAGCGGTGTTTGCCTAGTCGAGTGTCCGTTTTCAGTTCCAGACGCTCGACGGCAAAACACCGCTGTTCGGTAGTTTAAGATGGCCGCCGCCACGTGTTCGTTTCCCGAATGGCGGCCACCCATTGGACAAAGACCACACTACACTGATTGCCAATTACCCGCTTGCAACATTGTTGCAAACGGTAATTGGAGGCACACTTAGTCCTGGGTGGTCTGGTTGTTCGGTAGTTTCCTCAATACAATGAATGGAGTGATTCTACCGAACAATCAGATGAATGCTGCATATATATAACCCAGGTTAACTGCACACATAAATACATACATGACATTAAAGGATTAAAGGCAGGATTACTGTAATACGCTCCACAGTCTTAAAGGTACAGTATCCCAAAAGTCCCAATAGGTCCACGGATGGCTCTTAAAGGCCCAGTAGCAGTAATATAAATTATTACATGCCCAAATATAGTTTTTACAGTACAATATGTCCAGGGGCCATAGTCGCAGGGCAGGAGGCTAGCAACCAGGCTTCTCCAGTTCACAGTGGCGAAGTTGGTTTCGCCACAGACGATTTGCCAAAATTTGGGAGTAGGTTTTTTACGTCTATTTTAGTAACGGATATAGGTCTACAGTTAGTGGTAAGTGATGGATTGTTACCTATTTTTAGTATCTGAATAATTGATGCTAAGAGCATATCAATAGGAAAAGGATTTTCAACTCAGATGTCCAAAAATAGTTTCAGAAGGATAGGAGCAATAAGTCTTCATAATTTTTTATAGAAAATAGTTGAAAAGCCATTCGGGCCAGGAGCTTTATTTGATTTAAAATTGTCTATTGCTTCCAAGACTTCCATCAATTGGAATGGAGCATTCAGTAGATCTAATTTCCCTTGATTTACTTTCGGGAGTTTGAGATAAACTAAAAACTCCTCCATTTCCTTACTGCCTTTTTCTACATCTTTTAGATTATATAGTTATCTGTAGAAATCTACAAATGCTTTAGCAATATCTTTTGGGGAAGTTAGATGTTTGTCTCCTATCACATTTTATAGATTTATCTTTAAGGTAGTTATTAATTTTATTTGAGAGATCTTTGCTTATTTTGTTATTGTTGTGGTACCACCTTTGTTTAAGGAAGTTGATATTTCTTTTTACTGTATCAAATATTCTTTCTTTAATAGACTCCCTTAGGCTAGCTATTTCTTGCACTAACTCGTTGTTAACCATATCTTTATTTAACCGTTCTTTAATTTCTCATTTAATCTTTAGCTCCTGTATAGTTCCTTCTTCTCTTCGTTTTGACCTGAACCCAATTTTATCACTAGGCCCCTTGCATAACTTTCAAAAGTACACCACAATGTTGTGGTGGAAACTTCATCATTATTGTTAAAAGTAAAAAAATATATATAATTCAGATGACAAGTTATCAATATTGTGCTCTGATTCCAAGAGAGTTTCATTAAGTCTCCACCTATTCCACCTATTCTCTTTCAATTTGATATCTATAAATACTGGAGCATGATCCGAATAACTATAGAGCCAATGTTAGATTTAGTAATTGCTCCTAATAATCCTGCAGTGACCAAAAACAGGTCTATATGAGAATAGGTCTGGTGGACGTGTGAAAAAAAAAGTGTAATCTTTCTCAGTCGGGTTCAAAATTCTCCAACAATCGTATATAGAGTTCCTACTTAAAAATTCTGAAAATTCCAAGACATTAAACTTGTAAGACTTCTGGTCTCTAGTATGTTTATGACTTTTATCTACTCTAGGATCCACTACACAATTAAAGTTGCCTCCAAGAACAACATTGCCACAAGCAAACTCATCTACCTTCTTCATGATCTCATCCAGGAAACCCACTGGTCTATAGTTGGGTGCATATATATTAACTAATGTATATAAAACATCATTAATTTTTTAGATAAGAATTAGAAATCTATGAGCAATGTCTTTAATTGAATAAACAAATTCAGATTTGACTTTGTGAGAGATAATAATAGCAGTCCCTCTTTTTTCCCTCTTTTTCCATTACTCTCACAAATTCAGATGATTCTTTTGTATTTAACTCAGGCCCCTATTACATCAGTTGAAATACATACTTCCTATATTAATAATTAATTTCTTAATAAAGCAGCCATATTAAAAAGATTGTATGTTCTTAGAAAGTTAAGAGACTCATTATTGTATCATTCTAGATTTATTTAGTCTAATTCTTTATTCATATGTATAACAGTTAATTTATCTATCATGTAGATACATCCTATGTAACTGTAACTCTATATATGAAGTAGCGTAAATAAATCGTAATCTAAAGAAACACGCATATTTCTTAAAAATAATGGACCTCCCTCAAAGGTTTGGTTTTGGTCCCTCAAAAGTGAAAATAACTCCCTATCATAATAGTCAAATCTTCATTACATTCATCACAATTCTTCCCATAATATTAGCCATGTGTATATTGAGAAATCCAACAAGTGACTATAATTGTTCTTTAAAAAAAAAAAAAAAAAATTTAAATTAAGTGACATGACTATACCATCTTAAATCGTATAGTCTAGTTTCTAGCTCATTTATATATACCAATAAGGTTATCTATCATGTAGATTAAATTAAATATTTGCAAGTCTATATGTAAAATAGTATAAAGAAATTGTGAATTAAAGAAACACACATATATCTTAAAAGTGGACCTCCCTCAGAGGTTTGGTCACAAAATTTGAAAATAAAGGTAACTTCCTATCAAGGTGTTCAAATCCTCATCGCATTAATCCAAATTCTTCCCATAGTGTTAACCATGTAAATATTAAAGAATCAAACAAGTGCCTATGACTACCACAAATAAAACCCATATCAAAAGTTATAGAAATAGCCAGATGACTCATTAGTGTGTCATCTTTAATATCCTAAGATTTCTTCATCATAGCCTTAAAATTAAAAAAAAACATTACCCTTCATGCTACCTAAATAGAAACACAATTACACAAAATAATGTAAATACAATTCACCGACAATAGGAAAGCCACATATGATCCAAATAGCACGCTGATTATTTTTCTTATAATAATAAAAATTGACATTTCCCCCGTCCTCTCTCCTTCTGCAGGGAGCTAAAGGGTTAAGCTATAAATTATTTCCCAAGATTGAATTATTTCTTGTGTGGCAGCTGCTCCTTTAAAAAAGTATTGCTGGACATGTAGGGGGGCGGAGCTAGCGCTCAACGGCTTCGGACGCACATCTTCTGAGCTCTGACAAACGGGAGCGAAAAAGCCTGTAAACTACGAAAAAAACGGGGTGGTCACCCCCCAAAAAGCAGCGGACAGCCGTGCAAATGATGGGGAGAAAAAACAAGAAGCCCCGTCCGGACCGACCACGGTTCTGTGCCGATATCGGCGAACTCCTGAGAGGGCCGCATGGCGTGGGGAGAACAGAAATGGCGGCGGACCTGGAAGACTTCTCTGACGACTCAGAGGACTACTCCCTCCTCACTGCAGAGGGGCCAAGCATGAAACCTCTGAAGCCTGCCCAGCCTGCCCAGTCAGCAGCCACAAGGTCAGAACCACTCACCACAGGCATACTTACCAGCCTCCTGGCGGACCTCCGTCAAAGCCTGTCCTCCGAAATCTCACAGGTGAGAGAAGACCTCAAGGGGTTCAATGGGCGCCTAAGCACAATAGAACAGACCACTACAACACATGCAGCCCACATCCAGGAGCTGCAGAATCAAATAGGCACCCTCACTACAGCTCACACCACTCTGAGCCACCAGATTGCAGCAATGGAGGACAAGAGAAGGTGGAAACACCTGAAGATAAGAGGCCTCTCAGATACTATTACACAGGCAGAACTACCACACTGCCTGCGCAGACTCTTCACAACCCTGCTCTCTACCAAACAAGCGAAGGGCATTATACTAGAGGGGGTGTTTCGGCTCCCTAAGCCTCCTGCAGCAGCAGCGGTTACCACTAGCGACCTACTGGTCAAGTTCCAAAATGGCCAAGATAAAGCAGCCATCATGAATGCAGTGAGGGGGAAACCACCGCTCCGCTTCGAAGAAATGGACATTACATTCTACTCAGATCTCTCCCGTCCGACCCTACAGTGGCGGAGAACACTACGACCACTCACATCCATACTTTCAGCAAATGGCATCAAATATTGCTGGGGTCCACCACAAGCACTGATAATACAGCACCAGAACATGGAGATCAAGGTGGCGGAGTCATCGGAGATAGCGGCAACCCTGACCACCCTGGGCCTGGACCCTACCGCAACACTTGCACTGACAACTTGGGACCCGGCTAACACTGTCCCATTTATCCCGGCAACCCGGAGCACACACAGCCGGGCAACTACCTGACTCTAGCAATTCACAAGTTCCTTTTCTTTTATGTTTTTTCTTATGTTTTTTCTTATGCGAAAATTTGCTTCTCCTTTTCTCAAGGCACGGCACCACATAGGGCCAGCCTCACGCAAATATTTCACTGACGAAGTATATGTTATATATATCTAATACTGTTCTAGTGTACCATCGTTTATATGACATACCCATATGTTTATGTTTCACACACCACGCAGACAACATACTATATACCACGCAGGACACCGACAATGAAAAAACATGCGCATCGACACCACCTCCCAGGCCTCTATGGGCCAAGACCGGGAACACTAGCTCATTAAGGACCACTTACCCCCCCCCCCCAGGCTCCATGCGAGTAACCACATACACCCACTCCAATATGGGGAGCTGTAACTTCACAGCATCCAGTCCGCTCTTGACACACACCACAACACGTCTCATCCTCTGACGACACACAGCCATACCTGACCTTAACACTCACACCTACTACAACCACCACCCGAGGCAGGATTATGGCGGTAGCAAGCCACACCACTTTAAATAATAAAAAATTGCAGTCAACATCGATCACTTGCCAAATGCTAGCGAATTGTTAACTGTAATGATATGCCTTATCGAATGTATCTTTGTCTATACCATGTTGACTGACAAAATAAAGAATTAAAAAAAAAAAAAAGTATTGCTGGTTCTGAAAAAAACAC
This sequence comes from Pelobates fuscus, assembly GCF_036172605.1. NCBI lineage: Eukaryota > Metazoa > Chordata > Amphibia > Anura > Pelobatidae > Pelobates > Pelobates fuscus. The sequence goes on from NC_086317.1 coordinate 128,792,386, forward strand.
TGTTAGAGCAGTTGGAATTTCAATTTGTATTTGATATTGTGAGCTCTACGTGTAGAGGTCTGAGCCGCAAAACTTTTCCTTGCCTGTTGAGTCATTAAGGATATATCTGAGTGTAGCTTAATATCTTTGAATTGTGGATCTGGAGCTGGATTTTTCTGTAACGATTGCATAATCGAGTTCTTAATATGATAATTAGAAAAGCAGACAATAATATCTCTAGGAACTTCTGGTGACAGGTTCTTAGGTCTGTATAATCTATGATATCTTTCACATGGGAATTCTCCCATTGACTTTACAGGTATAAAATTTGAAAAGAAGGATCTTAAGAAGACATCCAACAGAAAAGCAACAACCGATTCTGGAACACCTCTTAGTTCAATAGGTTAATCTTCTTTTCCAGTTGGCTGTACTTCAGGGGGCCCGGCCACCCTGCGGACCCCTGCGACCGGGCACCAGCCTCCATGTTTAGTGGACCCGGCCTGCGCAGTAAACCGCCGAGGCTGCACATGAAGGGGTCCATCGGGTGGCCCATGCTGTTCGGACCACTCGATGGATATGGATTTTCAGGGGGCCTGGTCGGCGCTTTAACAGCGAGACTGGGCCCCCTGTGATGACAACAGACAGAGCTGGGAGTAAGTGACTGTCCCGGTCACTTCTCCAAGCTATCACACAGAGCCCGCGCGGGAGGAAGGAGGAGGGAGGAGGGAGTCAGAGTGGGAACTCTGAGTTCCATCAACCTGAGCCACCACTGGACCCCAGGAAAAGTCACCCTCCTGCAAATGGTAGGAAACAGGAGGGTGACAAACATTTTGTATATGTGTGTGTTTGTATGTGTGTGTATGTGTGTGTCTCTGTATGTATGTGTCTGTAAGCCGGAGCACATGATGCACGTACAACTTCTCTCGATTCATGTCCTTCAGATCATATACAAAATTACACATTGAACATACAGAAGAAATGTACAATATTGCTTCACATTATTAACAGTAATTGCAGCTTTGTTTTAATTGAAGATGCAATTAGACAGATGTTTACAGAGATGTTAAACTGATGGAACAGTTGATATTTTTGAAAGTTACATTCCACATCTGCAGAGTTCATTTATGAATGGTCTCCTCACTTTCTTTTGCAATGCTGGATAAAAAGTGAAGTTCCTGTCCCAGCATGCAATGCCATAAATTCATGCACAATGTTGCTATCAGCAGCATAAAGATGAAATCACTTTCGTGAATGCAGAAACTGAATATTTGTGCTACTGAAATATATGAAGAAGCCTGATTTGAGACACTGGAAAATGACAGTAATTGATATTCTTGGTTCAAACCTTTAAACTGCTAAATTGAAGTATTTGATGTACATGAATAGAGCACGATCTGCATAACTATTATCTTGGTATATTACTGATCTAAAAGGAAGGTGCACAAAATTGTATTACCATTCTAATCAAATTAAAAAAAAAACTGCACTTAATATTTATTCACAAAAACCATCCAAGTACAAACCTACTGATAAACAGATACAAAAAATGAATGAATATTGAGTAAGTAAGACACAATAATGGAATACTGTGTTTATCACCGTTTGATGCCCTTTTTATCTAGTGACACCAATATTACATTACACAAGGATATCAGTTTTGAAAGGCTTATAAGGTGCTCATAACTGCTGTTTTTACCAAAGTCAGATAAATTCAAGGGTGGATAGAAAGATGATGTATTTTGAAATTGCATTGGCCAAATTAGAATTTTTCACAACTGTTTTTTTTTCACTGAAAGTCACGTTAGAGGAGCTTTCTAAAAAGCAGTGTGTTTGACCATTTCTATTTATGCATTTTCGTCATATTTACTGTTTTTGACATAAATGGTATTTCTGTTTTATGCAAATATTTCACTCTTTCTGAAATCGTATAAGAAAATAATAACATACAATCTCTAAATAGGTTTATCATATAAAAGATTTTTGAAAAGACCAAACAAATAAATAAAAAAATCTAATTGTGGAAATGTACATAATTTCCATTATCCCAGAGTAGCAATTTTTAAATGAAACAACTGTTTTATCCCGCATCATGTGCTCATTATGTATCCCATGTTAAAGTGAACTTTGTGCTGTTTTTAAAGGAACACTGTAGGCACCCAGACCACTTCATCTCATGGAGTGCCATGTGCCTTCAATTTTAACATTTATGTTCTGCAAGAATAGCAATGTCTTCATTGCAGGGCCAACCTGCCCCTAGTGACTGTCAGTATGAAAGCCATTAAAGGTGCTTCCATGAAATAGTAAAGTAAAACATCACTATTTCAGTCATATGGTTTCAGAGAGACCATCTGATGGGTGCAAGGTGGCATTTTGCTGATTAATGTTGATGATCCCATTCAAGGAGGCAGTACCAGCCATTGAGAAAGCAGGTATGTTGACTCTTGAGGACTTAACGCTTAAACCTTGCTGGAGGGCGGGTCCTGATCACATAAATGATTACTAAGGAACTATAGCATTAGGAATAAACATATGTAATCCAATTGCTATAGTGTTCCTTTAATAGAGGCACTGTAAACATCATAACCACTTCAGTATGCTATAGTGGTTATGGTGGCAGGAGACCCATGGCACCATCTCACTGTAAAAAGTCAAACCATCTTCAAGTCCTTTGACACTTACTTGGTCACAGCCTCTCTATTTAAAGATATTGTTAAATTAAAAATAATAAGATTCTACTTTCTCTAAGGAGAACTTCTGCTTTAGCAAATGATGTGAAGAGAGAGCGGACAGCAGGTACTTGGGGGATAGTGTTGAACCATTCAAAAACAGTTTCACTTTTAACACTGGGACAGTGCCACGGGACTCCTGACACCATAACCATAACAGTGGGCTATAGCAGCTCTGATGTTCAGAGTGTCATTTAAATAGCATCAGGATTCTTGTCATTAAAGGGATCCTATAGTGCCAGGAAAAAAAAAAACGTCTTCCTGGCACCATTGGCTCTTGGAGAGCTCCCCTCCCTCGGGCTCCCCTCCATCGGTGCTGAAGGGGTTAAAACTCCTTCAGCCACTTTCCTCAATCCAGTGCCAGGCTCCCTCGGCGCTGGTGACCTCTCCTCCCCCTCCAACATCAGCTCTAAAGTGGAGCCGAATGCGCATGCGCGGCCAGAGGTGTGCGCGCATTCAAACCCGCCCATAGGAAAGCATTACTCAATGCTTTCCTATGGGGATCTTAACTAACGCTGGACTCCGTGAGGACATCCAGTGTTAGATAAGTGCGATTTACTCAGTGTAAATCACGGAAGCAGCCTCTAGTGGCTGTCAGTGAGACAGCCACTAGAGGCTGGATTAACCCTGCAATGTAAATATAGCAGTTTCTCTGAAACTGCTATGTTTTCAGCTGCAGGGTTAAAACTAAGGGGACCTGGCACCCAGATCACTTCATTGAGCTGAAGTGGTCTGGGTGCCTATAGTGGTCCTTTAATATAACATTTTGACGTTCTCCATCTCTTTTATTCCAGTCTGTCATGTTATAATATTCTTTGATTAACCTCTGATGTGTCAAGATAAACTTCAAAAGAACCTCACACAACTGCAGTTCTAAACTGTGCAGACATTTTTAGCATAATATGTCAACAATGTCTAAGTCTTACTTACTATGAAGCATTTATATATAGTCCTATATTCGTTGCTTAGTTTTATTAATACAATTATCTCACACAGCCCATTAAGAGGGATCAAAACCTACATTTCTCAAGGTCTAAATGGGTCAATTAAAGTTTGAATATATCTTGTAGGATTTGAAGTGTAAAACACAGTAATTTATCATTTGGAGATGAAAATTGCTTTCTATTCAGTTCTGTTTGCTCTACATTAGACAGCTGAATAAATCTACTTCAACACTAGAAAAAAGCTTCTTACAAAAAAAAAAGCATTTCTCATGTCCTCAGTTTCATATCATCAGCAAGCGCATTCAAAGCCATAACCCTGAATGGAGTTAAGTAAACTAAACATGCTGCAGGCATTCAAATATGAATGATTATTACTAGATTCCAATTTTATTTTCCAGTGAGCTGTGAAACAAAATAATATTTATTGCATTTTCAGCAAGGCATTGGGGTGGCCAGATGACCCCTTTAATGGGGACAGGAATGTGAATGTCCTGACCAGACTACAAGAAAATACATTCTAATCTCTATAGTTGCTTTTATAGATGACCCTTCCCGTAAAGAGGAGATGAGCAGTTCAATGATTATTTATTATTATGATCATGATGATTACTATTTATAAAGGGCATGCTTTGTTGAGCTTTACATTTGGTGGAATAAAGTGGACATGCTCATTTTAACAGATAACATGTCCATAAGCAAAAGATTTGTTGAAAAGACCCAAAGTGCTATCATATTGGAATATATATATATATATATATATATATATATATATATATATATATATATATATATATATATATATATATATATAATAAACAATACACAAGATCCAGCGCACTCTCCTATCTACTAAACAGCAACTTCAATGTTGACAGATTTTATTAGTTTTTAAAAGTTTTTTTAAAAACACCTAATCTAGGCAAAAAAATAATGGGGATTTAGTTACATTATATGATCATACATTGCATAAGCCTGCCACAACGTCAATGTACCCCATCTTTGGCAGGTCCTACTCTCACAGTCTAATGTCTGCTCTTATGAGATTAACCACTTACTTGGGAAAAAATTCCATCTGAGGCTCTCTGCAGTACAAGGCTAAGGATGGTTTGAGCATACCCAACACACATGCCCCTTCCCAGTCCTGTGGCAACTCCGAATAGGCTTTCTTACCACAGATCCAGTACAAATTTGCTGGGGCTCTCCAACTAGATGTGATGGATAAATCAAACCATACGTCCCTTAAATTGGCGTATCTTGCAAACGGGTTAGATGGTTCTGAGACATTTGAAGCCGACCACCAAGTTGTATTCTTTGTATCATCATCATAAGCTTTTTGCCCTAGACAAGTTAACTCTCCTACAGAAGTATTATACATCATTCCTTTCCTTGCTATGCAAACATAACCTATGATGGAGGTCTTTAATCTCCACTCAGATTTACCTCTGACACTCATCTGATAATCGGCTTGTGAAGATATTAATTGTTCAACTGCCTCAGAACCGGACATTACCTCCTTTGCTTCCCAAGGCCATTGGTCTCCCATGTTAGTACCTCCACACACATAGCAGTTGGTAACATTAAGACTACCGGCAATACTTTCAGCTAAATCAATGAACAGGTTTTTAGCGTTATGGGGGATCTTATTATCTATACTCATTTCTTCATAGAAGGAATGGTATACCTGATGAGTTTGGGAGGTTACCATATCAGTCTCTATCCCTATAAATAATATTGTCCCAGGGTCTAAACCCGTCCCATATATTTGAAACCCAAATAAATTACCATATTTATCTAAGAACTTGTCGGGGTTATTTATAAGTATATGGACTGGATTGCATTCAATAGACTTACAGTATGGATTGGTAGGCAACTTAGTCACAATCATGTCCTTGTCTGCTGTCTGTCCCCAAGTTGCCCACCCCACACAAGACCAATATGGGCAAAAGTTATAATCTCTATTTGGGCATCTAGGACTCACATACTTATTTTTACTGCTGGGACAAATATATTTATCATTAGACCCATACGTTCTCTCCCATCTAAGATCCCCACATACATTCCACGGCTTTCTACCACTTGATATCGCCTTACATGCATCAAATAGCAGAACACCCGAAGAATGTACGGATTCTAATATCGTTTTATTAATTAGGGTCCCCTGAGGATCTCCATTCCTGAGAGTGAACCAAATTGTACGGGGTTGATACTCTGGACTGAAGCACTTAGGTTCTCCTACTCCTAAATGGCACACACTATATTCTATATTTAAGTATCTACATCTTGATACATCTCCTTTACACTCGTATTGCGAATGCCAAATTAGGGTCTGGGAAATATGGTTACCTGTTCTTGTAGTCTTAATGCATACCTCACAGCTAGGAGTGTCGGTACCTCTACCTTCCTGAATATAAAAATACATATATAAAAACATTATCAGAAACACATCTTTCATCGGCATCCTCAGTCTTCGTCCGTGCGATGGCACCTCAGCTTCCAGGATGTAAGGGCTGCAGGGAATGGAGTTCTGCTCGTCTTCACAGGGGTCTCTTCAAGACTTTTCCTGACTTATACACTACACGTCGGTGAGCGGACAGGCTTTATTATGGCCTTCTCACTCACTTACCAATCTCTGAAACAATAAAATTTGTAATCCACAAGGTTCCTCGTCACTCCGACGAGTCGTGCGCTTTAACCGGATCTTGCAGGGATTCTCTGGATCTGCTGTAGCTTGCCAAAAATCGACCGCTGCTGGTTTAACCCTGGAGTGATGTATCCACGGAGTCACTTCGGCCACTTTTATCGCTGTAGGGGTAGACAAAAGAACAATATAAGGACCTCGCCACTTGGGCCCTAACGGTACATTATTCCACTCTTTAATCCACACTTGGTCTCCTGGGTGGTAACTATGAACTGGGGGATAAATATTCACAGGTAATCTATCTTGTACACATTTCTGTATCTCCTCCATAGTCTTACCCAACTCTACAACCTGCTGCCGAGTAATTCCTTCTCCCAACTGACTCAAATCCCCCCTTAAGTTACCAAGTACGGGAGGTGGTCGCCCATACATGATTTCAAAAGGAGAGAGGCCCATCCTTCTGGTAGGTGTACTGCGGATTCGCAATAGAGCTATGGGCAAAAGAACGTTCCACTTAAGTTGGGTTTCCTGACACATTTTAGCCAACTGGTTCTTAATAGTTCTATTCATTCTCTCTACTTTACCAGAACTCTGGGGTCTATATGCCGTATGAAGCCTCCACTTTATACCAAGCATATGAGTCAGTTGTTGTAGGCACTGATGAACAAAAGCTGGACCATTGTCCGATCCTATAGAGCAGGGTAGTCCATATCGGGGTATTATTTCTCGTAGCAGGAATCTCACAACTTCTCCTGCTTTCTCTGTACGAGTAGGACATGCTTCTACCCAGCCTGAATAGGTGCACACAACTACCAGTAGGTAGCGATGTCCACCAGAGTTAGGCATTACTGTATAGTCAATCTGTAGATCGGACATGGGGAGTCCCCCCATAAACTGGACTCCTGGTGGCTTTACTGGTCCTTGCCTTGCATTATTTTTAGCACACGTTACACATCTTCGTACAATGGCTTGAGTCAAGTTGGACAATCTTGGTATGTAGAAATGTTTTCTGAGAGATTCTTCTGTACTATCTCTCCCAGAATGTGTCCCGTTGTGATAGTTTTGGACAATTTCTACCGCTAGTGATGCTGGAATGACTATTCTCCCATCTTCTAACTGATACCATTTGTTCTCCAAATACTTTCCAGGTTCAGTCTTTAACCACTCCTCTTCTTGAGCTGTATAAACTGGAGTCCATTGAGACAGTGGAGTTGGTATAAGAGCAGCAATATGCTCCACATATTCCTGTCTTTCTGATTCAGCGGCACGCTTAGCTGCATTATCTGCCATCCGATTTCCTTTGGTTACATCACCATCTCCTCTCAGATGCGCTCGACAATGTATGATACCGACTTCTTTCGGTTCCCATACTGCTTCCAATAGTTGTAGGATTTCAGCTGCGTACTTGATTTCTTTGCCTTCTGAATTCAATAGTCCTCTTTCTTTATACAAAGCTCCGTGGGCATGAGTGGTTAAAAACGCATACTTGGAGTCCGTGTAGATGTTCACTCTTAAACCTTCAGCCAATTGTAACGCTCGTGTCAGTGCTATCAATTCTGCTTTTTGTACTGATGTTCCTTTTGCCAGTGGCCGAGCTTCTATCACCTTGTCTATTGTTGTTACTGCATATCCTGCATAGCGGATCCCTTCTTTCACATAACTACTGCCGTCGGTGTAATATTGAACATCAGGGTTCTGGATGGGAAAATCACGAAGATCTGGTCTACTTGAAAATACTTCATCCATCACTTCCAAACAATCATGTTGACTTTCAGTAGGTTGTGGCAAAAGGGTAGCTGGATTTAAGGTATTAACAGTCTCTAAATGCACTCTTGGGTTTTCACACAACATTGCTTGATACTTGGTCATACGGCTGTTACTAAACCAATGATTTCCTTTGTAATCCAACAACGTCTGTACTGCATGTGGAACTCGTACATAAAGTTCTTGACCCAGAGTGAGTTTATCGGCTTCAGCTACCAGCAGGGCGGCTGCAGCTACGGCTCTTAGACAAGGTGGAAGTCCGCTGGCCACTGCATCCAGTTGCTTAGACATATAGGCAACAGGTCTTTGCCATGATCCCAAGTACTGTGTCAATACTCCCACAGCCATTCTTCTTTGCTCGTGTACATACAGGTAGAATGGTCGTGTGTGATCAGGTAGACCTAATGCTGGGGCACTCATCAAAGCCTTCTTCACATCTTCAAATGCCGTTTGTTGTTCTTGAGTCCATAAGAAGGGGTCGTGCTCTGTACCTTTGATAGCTGCATACAGAGGTTTTGCCAGTATCGCGTAACTGGGAATCCATATCCTACAGAAGCCTGCTGCCCCCAAGAATTCTCGCACTTGTCTTCTATTCTTGGGTGTCGGTATTTGGCACACAGCTTCTTTTCTCTCTGGCCCCATAATTCTTTGACCTTCAGAGATATGGAATCCCAGATATTTGACAGTTGGCAAACACAACTGAGCCTTCTTTCTAGACACCTTGTATCCTGCCTTCCAGAGAATGTGTAATAGATCGTGCGTTGCTTGCTGACATATTTCCTTTGTAACTGCTGCTATCAACAAGTCATCTACATATTGTAACAATACACACTCTCCTGGGATGGACTCGAAATCCAGTAGATCTTGACTTAGAGCTGAACCAAATAGGGTAGGTGAATTTTTAAACCCTTGGGGCAGTCTTGTCCAGGTCATTTGGCGTTTTGAGCCCGTTACAGCATTTTCCCATTGGAAAGCGAAGATACATTGGCTTTCTGCGGCAATTCGGAGGCAAAAGAAGGCATCTTTGAGGTCTAAGACTGTAAAATAAGTAGCCCCGCCCAGAATTAAAGAAAGCAGGTTATACGGATTGGGTACAACTGGATGTATACTAACAACCGCATCATTGACTGCTCTCAAGTCCTGCACAGGTCGATACTCATCTGTACCGGGCTTTTGAACAGGCAGCAATGGGGTGTTCCAGGGGGAAGTTCAGAATTTTAGGATACCATACCGTATGAACTTATCCAGATAGGATTGAATGTTCTTCTTAGCCTTCTGCGGGATGTGATATTGCCGTAGGCTTACTGGATAAACCCCAAGTTTTAGTTCGATTTTAATAGGTGGAATATTGCGGGCCAGTCCTGGTGGGTTGTTCTCTGCCCAAACTCCTGGTATGTTGAATAAGGATTCATCACTCCTAGGGTTTTGGCTAGTCAACGCTGTATAAAGTCGCCACTCTTCTTCCTTTGGTACGGATAATGTCATAATACCTGAAGGTCCATTAAACTTTAAGGATGTTGTTCCGTTTGGTAGGAACGTAATCTGCGCTTGTAATTTGGAAAGCATATCACGTCCCAGCAATTGGACTGGACATTTAGGCATGTAAAGGAATTGATGTTTTACTACGTGGCCTCCCAATGTACAGAGTCGACTTTTAAGAACCGGTTTTGCAGCACTTCTTCCAGTTGCTCCTATTACAGTAATAGTTCTTCCAGATGGAGGAGCAACTAGGTTAGTCACCACCGAATGTTCAGCACCAGTGTCGATCATGAATGCACTCCTTTTTCCCCCTATTGATACATCGACCATAGGCTCCGCTCGACCAAAGGGGATGGAGCCCGGTCGGTATCAATAGTCCTCCATGACCGTGTCAGCCAAGTCCCTACCTTCTCTATCGCGGGACCTTTGCGCTGCTGGATAATACCTATCTTCTCTTACACTTCCTCTGTTTCCATTACTTCCTCTATTACCATTACTCCCTCCGGGGCCTCCTCTACCTCTCGCTCTGCCTCTAAAGTTTCCATAACCTGCCCTGGGTGGGTCTCTCTCATACTGCTCTCTTTGCGGACACTCGCTTCTCCAATGCCCTTCTTCTCTGCAATACGCGCACTGATTCTTACTCAAGGGCTCCCTATTCCACCTACTATCGCCTCTATCTGGGCCCCGTCTATCTACGCCTGCGATTGCTACCGCTAACATATCAGCCTTTTTACGCATCTTGCGCTCTTCCTCTTTCTTACTTTCTGATTCCCTATTCATGTACACCTTATTTGCTACCTCCATTAGTTGGGTGATGGACATTCCTGCAAACCCTAACTTTTGTAGCTTGCGCTTAATATCTCCGTAGGCTTGGCTGACAAAGGAGGAGTTCACCATTCGGGAATTGTCAGCGTCTTCCGGAATAAAGGGGGTATACAAGCGGTATGCCTCCAATAATCGGTCATAAAAGACACTGGGCGCTTCATCACTTTTCTGAATCACCTCAACTGTCTTCGACATATTAATGGCTTTCTTCCCTCCGGCTTTCATGCCAGCAATTATAGCGTCTCTATAGGCTTTTAGTTGAACCATATAGGCGCCATTAACATTCCAGTCGGGATCGGTATTAGGATAATGTGTTGCGGCCCATGCTGCTGGATTGGCTTGATTTAAAGTACGGGCTTCATCCTCTAGCGCTTTAATGGCCGCTTGGTTAATCCTAGTCCTTTCCTCATTATTGAACAATGTCATTAATAACTGCTGGCAATCAGCCCATGTCGGATTATGTGTCTGAACTATCGAGGTGAACAGATCAGTCATAGCTTGTGGTTTCTCAGTGTACGAGGAATTGTGGGTCTTCCAATTCAAGAGATCAGTGAACGGGACATATACGAAGACTGGGTCAGCATATACCATTTGACCTGCGGCATCGAGATAGGCTGACCCAGGATTCAAACGAAGAGGCATCTGATAATGTTTGGGTTGTTGGGTACCGGTCAGTTGTCGGGTTAGTATAGGGCTACGTGGAGGGGCGTCGGTTATGGGTTCTGGTCGGGGGGTAGTAAGACATGAGGATGTAGAAGCTTGATTTTGGGGAAGGTCGGTGAATAGAATATTCCGAGCCGAGCTAGAAGAAGCTTGACCGGAAATTTGAAGTGGCGCCAAATCAGGATAATCGGATCTAACGGGGGTTGGTTCCGGAAGGGGAGGTTTAGTACGACGGGGGGTGGATTCTGAACTGGAGGAGGAAGCGGAAACGGATGGGGACAATGGGGGAAGGGATGTAGAACTTCCTGTGCTCTTATCACTTCCTTCTAAAGGGAAGTAAGGGGGCGGCAAAGGGATCTCGGACTCAGGGGGCGTGTCCAAAATGGGCCTAACCATAGTCCTAGTGGACAAACAAGTCCTGGCCACCATGAGGCGACATTGCTCCTCGTGGCATATCCGAATCCATCTTGGCGAGTCGTTTACGGCCTGTCTCCAACAATCAATATATGGAAACTGTCCGTAAAGTTCAGGCCTACCTGATACAGCCACGTGTACACGCTGTACCAGAGTTGGATCCAAACTGCCACGTGGCGGCCATGCCGCAACCAAAGTAGGCCACTCCCTAGTGCACAAAGTGACCAAACGTACAGGGGACATTTTAACCCCAAAATCACATGTTGTAAATCCCTTTTTAAAATTCTTTACCATACAACCTAAGGGATCCAAAATCGTCGACTCCGACGCGCCCATACTTATCAATGGAGCGTCGTTGACAACGAATACTATGCACACGTTCTATTCAACAGTCACACCCGTTTCTTCCGGCAACAGCACCACGTGGTACAGTTACCAAGTGAAACGTACACAGTAACACAATGAACACTCAGGGAATTCCCGTACACACACAGCTGTTACACCAGTCACTAAGTAATCGATATTATGCCCTTTGGCGAAACTATACAGTCACCCACGCTATAATTCTCTATATATGAATTACCCGTCTATAACACACCCCAGTAACATCGTCTTTTACAAACAGCGGTTACAGTACGGTTAGCATAGGTCAAAGCACAATTTAAGGTCACAATGCAATTATTAGTGGTTATGGTGTTAAACATGCAATAGACGACAATGATTAGTACTTATATACAGTGTCAGTAAATATACAGGGTTATGGTACCGTGCACTATAATACAGCAACACACTATTAACACTCTCGCTAGACGGCTGAGCTCGCGCTATCTAACAAGATATACACTTTACTAACAATCTTTAACACATATACAATCCCAACTAAACTATTGGCCAGTACCTTGATGGACTACCTAAAACTATCTACATCCGTTTTGGTTAGCCACACTGCCCAAGCACCACATATAGCGAACTAGAGGGCGGAATTGTAGCGGATTGGTACCGGGCTGTCCCACGACATGTATGAGAATAAGTGTATTTGGTCATATGGCTGGTTTAATGTGTATGTACATGTATAGAAAGCATGGTATCCGGGTATAATGACAGTTAAATGTATGTAAAGAATTGTATTCCTCTAGTTGTTCGGTAGAATCATTCAAATAAAACAAGGGAAGTGTGCCTCCAATTACCGTTTGCAACAATGTTGCAAACAGGTAATTGGCAATCAGTGCAGTGTGGTCTTTGTCCTCTGGGTGGCCGCCATTCGGGAAACAAACACGTGGCGGCGGCCATCTTAAACTACCGAACAGCGGTGTTTTGCCGTCGAGTGTCTGGAACTAAAATCGGACACTTGACTAGGCAAACACCGCTGAGACCTCCATACTTCCAGAAATTCGTATGGAAACTACCGAATGACCCGCCGTTCGGTAGAAAGAGCCCCATAAACAAGGGAATTCATTCAAACCCTCTCCAGGCTCTATAACACAGGCAATTCGCCTGTTTTCATTCCCTTGTTTGTGACCGACCGCAGGGCCAAAATGCATGGAACTGTTTTCGGATACTTTACCCATGCGGTCGGTCAAATCTTTGGAACCCCATATCTCACGAACCATTCATCCGAATGGGCTAATTTTTAAGTATGTTGGTCCCCCAGAATAGAGCTATCTGGGGATGTTGGATTTGTGGATGTACCCCAAGTATTTAGGGTACATCCAAAACTCGGGGAAAACTGTGTACACAATAAGGGGATTATGATGCTAGAGGAGGGGAGGAGATCTGTGGGAGGTTACTACTTAGAGATTGGATAATGTCTTAAGTGTTAGAACCTCCTCCCTTGCATGGGAGAGGGCTTTATAAGGAACTGTGGAATAAAGCTTGTCAGTCTACTCCTGAAACTGTGTGTCGTCCAGTTATTGGGATTGCGATGGGGATACTGCTGTATTACTTTACCTGCTGGAAACCTTGCCTATGGACTTAACATCACCTTGTTCCTGAGCCTCACTGGAATCTCTAGTGGAGAATAGCTGTGCAAGATCGGCTCTCCGCTACAGGAATTTACAACAGAACCCTTTTAGTCTTTCTACTCTATCAATAGTCTAGTGGGTTCCAAATTTACACGCCTTCCCACTTAGCCAAGATAGGTTGAGATCTAGCAAACGATAATGTACATCAGAGTCTGCTTAGTCTCCCGGTCCCTCCGACCTAGCGAACGAATTGTACACCCTAGAACGCTAGTCTAGACAAGACACCGGTGTCCGGCTAGCGCTATTTACACAGAACCCCGCCTGACTCCAAACCAAATCAAACGGTCTTACTAAAGAGCGTTCGATTGAGCGGTGCGCCTTCGCTCCTTCCCTCCGACAGAGGGGGCAGATTCCATACACAGATTTAAACCCCTTATGGGCCTACCGCACAATCAATATACACCTAGTGGGTCCGCCGTCTAAAACAGCGGTCGTCTTACCTCCTCGTTCCTGAACCTGAGTTCACACTCATCGACGGGGACACCCCAGCACTTCTTACGTAGAGGCCGATGATCTCCTGGACAACAGACCAGTGGCGCCGAGACGAAGGGAGGTCCACGCAGAAGTTCAGGGGTGCAGCCGTAGAGAACGTGGGCAAAGATAGACCGTCTCCGCCTCTGCCTCTCAGCTACCGTTGAACGATGAGCTTCCCGGCCAATGCACCAAATGATACCGGAGAAACTGACGGAAGCCAAGCACAGAGAGATGGACACAGGTTTCTTCAGGAAGGAAGAGATTCTTTATTCGGTTCACCGATCGGGACTCAGAGGGACTAATGTCACCAAAATACAGCAAGTTCTGAGCCCCGGACAATAGTGCAGGCTCCTTATATAGGCACATAACTCCTCCCATAATAAGCTCCACCCGCACATTCTCTTGACCAATCAATACAAATAAGAATTAACTTCCTGCTTGACCGCATGGCCTGTCCAGCACAATGGAGGAGGGGAATACTACATCCTGTATTCTTGCACATGCTCCGTACACTACTGATCGTATCTTGCCACGTGCAACTAACTGATCGATACGTCAGCATATGCACGTACACATGCCACGTGGTAATCTCGGCCTACTAAATTTATTTTTACCGAGATTCCACCACACAACCATCCCCCCCATGTTTCCTATATATATTTGGGAGTCTAGCCAACTCCTTGGTTTTGCACCCCTCCCTGTTACAGGTGCCTCATCTCAGGTCCCTATTTAGCCTTGCACTGCAGAGAGCCTCAGATGGAATTTTTTCCCAAGTAAGTGGTTAATCTCATAAGAGCAGACATTAGACTGTGAGAGTAGGACCTGCCAAAGATGGGGTACATTGACGTTGTGGCAGGCTTATGCAATGTATGATCATATAATGTAACTAAATCCCCATTATTTTTTTGCCTAGATTAGGTGTTTTTAAAAAAACTTTTAAAAACTAATAAAATCTGTCAACATTGAAGTTGCTGTTTAGTAGATAGGAGAGTGCGCTGGATCTTGTGTATTGTTTATTGTATAATATGGCCCCCAGCAGCACCCCATTTAAGCATGTTTAGGTGAGTGCAACCATCCCCCCCCCCCCATGTTTCCTATATATATTTGGGAGTCTAGCCAACTCCTTGGTTTTGCACCCCTCCCTGTTACAGGTGCCTCATCTCAGGTCCCTATTTAGCCTTGTACTGCAGAGAGCCTCAGATGGAATTTTTTCCCAAGTAAGTGGTTAATCTCATAAGAGCAGACATTAGACTGTGAGAGTAGGACCTGCCAAAGATGGGGTACATTGACGTTGTGGCAGGCTTATGCAATGTATGATCATATAATGTAACTAAATCCCCATTATTTTTTTGCCTAGATTAGGTGTTTTTAAAAAAACTTTTAAAAACTAATAAAATCTGTCAACATTGAAGTTGCTGTTTAGTAGATAGGAGAGTGTGCTGGATCTTGTGTATTGTTTATTGTATAATATGGCCCCCAACAGCACCCCATTTAAGCATGTTTAGGTGAGTGCAACCATCCCCCCCTATGTTTCCTATATATATTTGGGAGTCTAGCCAACTCCTTGGTTTTGCACCCCTCCCTGTTACAGGTGCCTCATCTCAGGTCCCTATTTAGCCTTGTACTGCAGAGAGCCTCAGATGGAATTTTTTCCCAAGTAAGTGGTTAATCTCATAAGAGCAGACATTAGACTGTGAGAGTAGGACCTGCCAAAGATGGGGTACATTGACGTTGTGGCAGGCTTATGCAATGTATGATCATATAATGTAACTAAATCCCCATTATTTTTTTGCCTAGATTAGGTGTTTTTAAAAAAACTTTTAAAAACTAATAAAATCTGTCAACATTGAAGTTGCTGTTTAGTAGATAGGAGAGTGCGCTGGATCTTGTGTATTGTTTATTGTATAATATGGCCCCCAACAGCACCCCATTTAAGCATGTTTAAGTGAGTGCAACCATCCCCCCCCCATGTTTCCTATATATATTTGGGAGTCTAGCCAACTCCTTGGTTTTGCACCCCTCCCAGGGCCGGATTAACATAGGGGCTGATGGAGCTGCAGCTCCAGGCCCAGGCCCATGGAATAGGCCCATCTAAAAAAAAAAAATGTTTTTTTTTTTACACACTACTCTTAGGTTTGCCACCTGACTGATATTTTACTGGCACAGCCGGTATTTGAGGCTGCCTGGTCGTGCTGGTATTGCAGTAATACTGGCAATACAAATGCAGGTATTTTTCTCAGAATAAATGGCGATTACTCTGCGATACCAGCACCGGCGAGTAGGGGTCACTGTGTGTAGAGAGAGCATATCCCTGCCTCTCTCTACTACTCACTGATCCGTGGGAAACAGCAACACAGCACAGAGTCCAGACAGCAGCTCTACAGCTCAGGTAAGTGAGGGATGGGGGGAAAGGCAGCAGGGACACATGGGGACACTGAGACACTAGGACACATGGGGACACAGACACTGGGAGACCTGGGAAAACTGAGACACTTGGGGACACTGGAAAACATGGGGACACTGAGACACTAGGGGACGCTGTGAGACATAGGGACATTGGGAGACACTGAGAAATTGGGACACGGAGACACTATGTCCACATTTCTCCCAGTGTCCCAATGTCCCCCAGCCAGTGTCCCTAGTGTCTTAGTGTCCCCGAGTCTCCCAGTGTCTGTGTCCCATGTCTCTCAGTGTGCCTAGTGTCCCCATGTGTCCCAGTGTCCTTATATGTCCCAGTGTGCCCATGTCTATGTCCAAAACTGTCCCCATATCTCCCAGTGTCCCCAAGTGTCTGTCCCCTAGTCTCCCAGTGTCCCCTAGTCTCCCAGTGTCTGTGTTCCCATGTTTCTGTGTCCCTAGTGTCTTAGTGTCCCCAAATGTTTCAGTGTCCCCATGTCTCCCAGTGTCTGTGTCCCTAGTCTCTCAGTGTCACCATTTCTCCCAGTTTCCCTAAATGTCTCAGTGTCCCCTTGTCTCCCAGTGTCCCCATGTCTGTGTGTCCCGGGGTCTCTCAGTGTCCCCGGGTCTCTCAGTGTCCCCATGTCTCACTGTGTCCCCAGTATCCTAGTGACATGGGGACACACTGAGACATTGTGACACTGGGAGAAATGGGGACACTGAGACACTGGGAGACTAGGGTACTGGGCGACATGGAGACACTGACACTATGATACATAGGGACACTAAGACACTGGGTGACTTGCGAGACTGAGACACTGGTTATTTTACAGAATTTTCTCTGATGTCACGCCTTGTGATTATACAAATGATTAAGGCTGGTATTTTTTCCCAATAAAGGTGGCAACCCTAACTACTCTTCACATACTCTTGCTTAAAGGAGCACTATAGAGTCAGGAACACAATCATGTATTTCTGACCCTATTGGGTTAAAACCACCACCCTTTCTTGCCTACCTAAAATATAACTTGTATTCAAGTCTGCAGCTGATGGCTCTGTCTCTGAACTGACTGTCTGCTGACATCATCAGAAGTGGTTGTCTGAGCAAACTACAAATACTTGCCCATAGGATTGGCTGAGACTGTCAACTAGGCATATCAGGGGCAGAGCCAGCACAAGCCCAACATAGCCCTGGCCAATCAGCATCTCCTCATAAAGATAAATTGAATCAATGCATCTCTATGAGGAAAGTTCAGTGTCTGCATGCAGAGGGTGGAGACACTGAATGGCAGTGCTGCACAATAGGCAGTACTGCCCCAGGAAGCACCTCTAGCAGCCATCTAAGGAGTGGCCAGTGGAGTTATTTTCTCTGAAAAGACAGTGTTTACTGCAAAAGACCTGAATGGAATGATTCTACTTACCAGAACAAATACAATAAGCTGTAGTTGTTCTGGTGACTATAGTGTCCCTTTAAGTTTGGAAGCTTAAGAGGGATGTATGGGAACAAAACTTGTGTGGACTGGCTGCCAATAAAATTAGTTTAGGTAATGCAAACGTTGGTCTCTCTAACACTGTGGCATGTCCCCTTTCTTTTACACTTACTACATGCACCTTTTCTCTGTCCCAGACTATATACCAGGAACTTCTGCCTGCTAGTAAGAAGGTAAGGAGACAAGTGGACCAGTGAGTGCTAGGGGACAGTCCTTAGAAAGCATGGAGTGAGTGCATCATTAGCCTCAACAGCCTGCATGATTGGCGGGCAGCCTGACATGCATTCATGCCAGGCTGCCCTTCAAATTCTTTGGACAGACATGCCCCCTTTTTGGGCATGTTTTCCCCTTTTGGTGGGTCTGGTCACGTGATTCGCACCAATGGCCCACCCTTTTACCCCGCCCAGTGACTTCCTCCTTCACTGGACACTGCTGTTAGGGGTTATGGATTTACTTGAAAGCATAAATTAGAGAGAGATTAGCATGTGTTTTTTATGTGTTTTCCTATAGCTGCATCCTATGAGTTTCCCTCCAGCACCATCTCCATCAGATACATGACGCTTGGGAGGTATGACTGTTTTAGTCTTTTAGGTCAATAAGATTCCGTAATGAGGCCCATCATAATTGTCAGCACCAGGCCCACTGTGCTCTTAATCCGGCCCTGACCCTTCCCTGTTACAGGTGCCTCATCTCAGGTCTCTATTTAGCCTTGTACTGCAGAGAGCCTCAGATGGAATTTTTTCCCAAGTAAGTGGTTAATCTCATAAGAGCAGACATTAGACTGTGAGAGTAGGACCTGCCAAAGATGGGGTACATTGACGTTGTGGCAGGCTTATGCAATGTATGATCATATAATGTAACTAAATCCCCATTATTTTTTTGCCTAGATTAGGTGTTTTAAAAAAAACCTTTTAAAAACTAATAAAATCTGTCAACATTGAAGTTGCTGTTTAGTAGATAGGAGAGTGCGCTGGATCTTGTGTATTGTTTATTGTATAATATGGCCCCCAGCAGCACCCCATTTAAGCATGTTTAGGTGAGTGCAACCATGCCCCCCCCCCATGTTTCCTATATATATTTGGGAGTCTAGCCAACTCCTTGGTTTTGCACCCCTCCCTGTTACAGGTGCCTCATCTCAGGTCCCTATTTAGCCTTGTACTGCAGAGAGCCTCAGATGGAATTTTTTCCCAAGTAAGTGGTTAATCTCATAAGAGCAGACATTAGACTGTGAGAGTAGGACCTGCCAAAGATGGGGTACATTGACGTTGTGGCAGGCTTATGCAATGTATGATCATATAATGTAACTAAATCCCCATTATTTTTTTGCCTAGATTAGGTGTTTTTAAAAAAACTTTTAAAAACTAATAAAATCTGTCAACATTGAAGTTGCTGTTTAGTAGATAGGAGAGTGCGCTGGATCTTGTGTATTGTTTATTGTATAATATGGCCCCCAGCAGCACCCCATTTAAGCATGTTTAGGTGAGTGCAACCATCCCCCCCCCCCCATGTTTCCTATATATATTTGGGAGTCTAGCCAACTCCTTGGTTTTGCACCCCTCCCTGTTACAGGTGCCTCATCTCAGGTCCCTATTTAGCCTTGTACTGCAGAGAGCCTCAGATGGAATTTTTTCCCAAGTAAGTGGTTAATCTCATAAGAGCAGACATTAGACTGTGAGAGTAGGACCTGCCAAAGATGGGGAACATTGACGTTGTGGCAGGCTTATGCAATGTATGATCATATAATGTAACTAAATCCCCATAATTTTTTTGCCTAGATTAGGTGTTTTTAAAAAAAACTTTTAAAAACTAATAAAATCTGTCAACATTGAAGTTGCTGTTTAGTAGATAGGAGAGTGCGCTGGATCTTGTTTATTGTATAATATGGCCCCCAGCAGCACCCCATTTAAGCATGTTTAGGTGAGTGCAACCATCCCCCCCCCATGTTTTATATTTATATATATATATATATATATATATATATATATATATATATATATATAAAATAGGGATTTAGTTACAGTATATGATCATACATTGTATAAGCCTGCCACAATGTCAATGTACCCAATTTTGGCAGGTCCTATTCTAGCAAGATAATGAGATTAACACACTTGGTTTGGAAATATGTCCTCCGGGTGCTCTCTGCAGTGTAAGGGTAAATAGGGCCCTGGAATGAGGCACCGGTGATAGGGTGAGCACTCGCAGGTCTTGTGACTTACTGATTGTATCAACTAGTAAACAAGATATTTTGTGCATTCATAAGACCCATGAGTGCTCTCCATTTTTGGATTATGTGCATGGCTGGAGATTGCACCAGGGTGGATTTCTAGTTATTTGAATTTTTTTGCTACTTATGAGCCACAATAATGATTATAGTATTTATCAGCCCCAATATATGGAATAAAAAAATATATATATATATATTTGCTGTGTACTATCCCAAATCATAAATTTAAATAACTGGAGGTTTTATAGTATCCGTCCAATGGCCATTAAAGTGCAAGCTGACCTTTCTGATTAATTACACATACATTGCTTATGGAGATATTATCAGTGGGAATGATTATATCAATTGTCTTAGGAAATGTGGATTGTATGTAGGTTAAATGTAAAACATGCAACCTATCCCTGCTTTCCACCTGCCCCTTCCTACTGCTTGACAATATTTCCAACAGAGTAATGTCTGCCCCGCTGTCCCTCTATTCATGTGGCACTAGACATGCTTTCCAGGTTAATATCACAGCAAATACAGCACTTGTAGTAAATAGAAAGGGAGGGGAACAGCGCTACAGTACTGATCACAAGGGGGGATAGAGCTGCACACCTGAAAGGAAGGGTAACCCTCAAACCCTTCAAAGAATGGAGAGAACAAAAGACAACAAATACAGGGTGCGCTAAATAAAATAAAGGGAGATGAAAAAGTCTTTAGGTACAATGTGGACCTTGAGTGAATGTTCTTATGTTCCTTCTTTGGGATCTCAGTAGTCGAATATGGAATACAAAAGCAGAGAGGGGAGACCAATAGTGCAAAACCGTAATGCGGAAAGGATCACGAACAACACAGACGTGGAGAAGTGCCAACTTACAATTTAAAGAGCTAAGCCCAGCTCTAGGAAAAACAGCATACAGTGGTATTTAGTACTCCCCACATGTAGGATATTGCTGGACAATTGGAGGTGTCTTCACAAGATTCTTTACACCATCCCAGACAGACGTCAGCATATAAAAGATGGAAAAACCCAATGGTGCAATAACTTTGGTAATACTGCAACAACAGACAACACTGAGGTCCTAAGAGTGCCAACTTACAATTTAAGTTCCTCTAATGATGCTTGCAGTGCCGGTCTTATGAAAATAAAATCACAAGAGAGGGCCCATAGTGTTTTCCATATATAAAATGACAGTGGAATAAAAAAGAAACGTACTTAGTGTTCAGAGCAGCCACACTGCTCTATGAATAATCCCCACCAGGGATTTCTTTTGAAGTACTGGATCTTGTTTAAAAAAAAAATCAGCCAGGATAAAACAGCAACATATAAAGTAAATGTACTAACCAAAGATAAGTGGTAGTCACAAAATACTTTAATTAAAAACAAAGTAAAAATACACATCGCCAAACAGTCGGCTTTTTCAAATGTAGAGTAAATAATCCTGGCTATTCACATTATATAGGCAGCTAATTTGCAATGAATTTCAAAGATTGGCGCCAAAATGGCATCATTACCATGTGACTGCAGTCACATGACTTTAAGTTATACATATGATAGGTGGACATATTAAAATAGTGAAAAAAAATCGTTTTTATATTTTAATAGTATAGGGTAGTACTAAACCCACATATGACCTGAGGGGTATAAAAAGAAATAGACTTTTATGCGAGGGAGGAAAGAAATTAGGTTGTGAAATGAAAGGTTAAAGGTCGCGAAGGCGTGGACGTTTTTAAACCAATAAGGTGGGCGGGGTCAGCATAATGCTGTGTGTATTCGCTGGGAATGCAGGGAAATTTAGTCCTGGTCACATGACATTGGTTTACACATATAATAGGTGGACAAGTTAAAACAGTAAAAAATAATCATTTTTATATTTTAATAGTATAGGGTAGTACTAAACCCACATATGACCTGAGGGGTATAAAAAGAAATAGACTTTTATGCGAGGGAGGGAAGAAATTAGTTTGTGAAATGAAAGGTTAAAGGTCGTGAGGGCGTGGCCCTGGGACCATCTTAGTAGAGTGGAGTGTAAATAGAAGGCGGCCATATTGTTGAAGGGCAAAAGGGGTGAAATGTAAGGGTGGGCACTATATTTAAAGGGCAAAGGGGTGGAATGTAATTATGGTTGGAGGAGAACATAAAGAATATTAAAACATATTAAAAAACAGTGACAATATAATACAATTTTATGTGCAAATATAAAAAAAAAAGGAAAATAAAGTTGCAGATTGTATATGGATAAATATTGCTAATAAGGGTTACAATGTATTTTGCTACTATTAAAAGAATAATCCTAATAACCATATTAATTAAAAGTGAATATAAATTATTATGAAACAATACAAAGAATTACAAAAAATTAAAAAGGTCAAATTCTGCATTTAAGCCATCTGGGGTTAGTGTCTTAAGATTAAAAACCCATTCCATTTCGGCTTTTCCCAGAATATTTCTTATATCACCGCCTCGCCATGGAATATTGCATATTTGAATAGGGGTGAATTTAAGAGCGTTGGTTTTTTTTTGGTGGTGTGTCAGAAAATGCTTGGACACTGTGTGATTTTCAAATCCATTTTTGATGTTCCGACAGTGTTCTGATATCCTAATTTTTAGGAATCTTGACGTCAAACCCACATACTGGAGGCCACAAGGGCACTCCAGTAGGTATATAACATTTTTCGTGCAGCAAGTCATAAAGTGTTTGATGTTGTAGCTTTTGTTAGTAATGTTAGATTTGAATGTTATGGTTTTATTTGGGACTGACATTTGGGTAGTCTTACAGACGATACATTTTCTGCATTTGTAGAAACCTTTAACATTAGATAAGGTGGATAATTTATATATATATTATTTAATTCTTTATTTTATTTGTGCATGGTTAGACAGTGAGTATGCAGAGCCACGACAGCTGCTGCAGACAGTTTCATAGTATCACATTACGTGGCAGATTAAACAGCACAGTTTTTCTTTTTTCATCATGAAGTTAACAAGCTATAAGACAATTATGGTTTGTGATAAACATGCTAGGCTAAGTGTGTGCATAGTAGAGTCGTACTCGTTTGGTGTTACATTGTGGTAGGTGTCTATGCTTTACTTGTGAAGGAAGATGATTATAACTAGGGCAACATTGCAAGTAGACCTCGCTTGGTGGATTACATGAGCTAGGCTTTGTGTAGACAAGCTTTGTGTAGACAAGCATTTAGAAACTTAGATATTACATGCAGTGTGTCTACATCTAATGTGCTGCATCGCTTTCTCTGTTAACAGCGCTAGTGGAGCCTCTGGGGCAAGCCAAAATTTGCATACATAGGTTATGTGTGAGATACCACCAGGGAAACAGACAGGCTAGCTAAACATGGGGATATATGTATAGGAAAACCAATTCGGTCTAGCTGTCAACACCCAAACACTTTTGCTTATTTATGTGGAGTTACGTGGTATCCGCCCTTGAATGTGTAAGTAATCTAAATAATATAACATAACAAGGAGACAACAGGTCACCAGAAGTTAGAGACTGAGTCCATGCTGGCGTGCAGCAGTCATCCCCCATGTTAGGGTGGATTATTTTGACTTGTGTCCTCAGCGTAGCCCGAAGTCAGCCAACTCCCGATCTGCCGAGCCGCAGTGGTTGCAGGTAAGCCGGGTGGGAGTTTCTGTGCCCATACGCTCTGTCCTTTGGTGCCCCTGCGGTGGTTGTTGTTTGCACCGGTGTCCGACGACTGCTATAAGCTTGCAGGAACGTGGAGGCAAAGTCCTTCTGGAGGCTGGTTACGGCTGAGTAGTGCCATAAGCGGGTGATGCGCCGATATGCCTTCCTTGCGACTTCTGCCGACGGCCATGTATAGGTCCGTCGGGTGTGTTTCCTTTGTAGTAGCGTGCTGTGGGGAGGTGATCTCCGAACCTGGCGGTGCTCGGGCTGATGATGTCGGGTAAGCGATGTGCGGCTTTGAGGTCCGGGCTGAGCCCTCTTTGCCCCCTGCTGTCGCACTCTGGTTGGTGGCTTGGCTGTGCGTTTTAACGCCGGGCCATGTGCAGGTAGGTTGGTGGACATTTGGGCGGCCTGTATTGCTGTTCGGGGCTGTGTCGTTAAGGCCTGCCATCTCGTCCAGAAACGGTCGAAGGCCGCTGCTATGTTGTCCGTGTTAGTCAGCTGCAGTTGTTGGGTCTGGGCGGGTTGTAGCCCTAGGGCCTGGTCGGCATTCGCCATCTTGGCCTCCGGCTGTGGGTTGCTAGCTATAACGGAGGCTTGTTGGATCCTGTGGCCCTGTAGGGATTGGACCGGGATGACCCCCGCCGGTCCATGGGGGGGGATGTGGGCTCCTGGTCGCCGAGGTAGTTGGTTGTGGCGGCAGGAGAGCGGCCGTCTCTCCCGCGCTCGCCATGTGAGTAGGCCTCGGATGCCAGAACTGTGAGTGCTGCCAGTAATGGCGCTTGTGGGGTATCATTTTGTTCTGCTTTATGTCCCCGTTCTATTGCTGGCCTTCATGGCCCGATTAGTCGCTTTTAAATCTGTGGATTTATAGTTTTCGTGTAGCTTAATGCAGGAGCTCTGGAGTCACACGTCTTCACTGCTCTGCGGCCAGGCCCCGCCCCCGGTGGATAATTTTTTTTACTTAATCTTTGTAAAAAATTTTGTTAAAAGGGTTTTAAAATTAGGGGCTCCTCTAAAAATGATGTTGGGTTTTTCAGGGATGATTTTATTGAGAACAGGGTCTTCAGATAAAATGTGCCAATGTTTGTGAATTGTTTTCCTTATGTCTTTGTTTTTGTTATTGTAGTCAAAGATGATGGGAAGGGAAGGTGTAGTGTTGGAGTTTTTGTTTTTATATTTCAGCAGGCTACTTCTATCATCTGACTTGATTTTTGTGATTATGGTTTCAAGTTTGTCCTCTGGGTAATGTTTGTCTAGAAATTTATTTTTTAAAATGTTGCTTTGTTCGTTAAAATCTTCATTAAGTGTGCAGTTTCTTTTAAGTCTTAAAAATTGGCTTTTTGGAGCACTATCTAGCCAGGGAGTATAGTGACAACTGTTTTGGTCAATGACTGTGTTAGTGCACACTTTTTTTTTTTTTTTTTTAATTCTTTATTTTTGGTCGTGACATTGAGCAACATGCAATTTAATAAGACAGT
Source organism: Pelobates fuscus (assembly GCF_036172605.1). Lineage (NCBI taxonomy): Eukaryota > Metazoa > Chordata > Amphibia > Anura > Pelobatidae > Pelobates > Pelobates fuscus. Next base: position 128,817,537 of record NC_086317.1, read on the forward strand.
TGGATGGCTTGCGCAGAAGCCCATGGCGGTATAGTAAGACAATTCAACCGTTAACGTGACAGTGCGGCTTACGCAGAAGCCCATTTATGCTCAGTGAAGTGGACTTGGGCAATCGATATTACATGTTATGATCTGTCCCGTCACCTTTCTTGTTTGTAATGTATCAACTAGGCATCTATAGGTGCCTTGGTGAGCGAAAGACGCCCTTTTATTGTAGTTTTTAGGGGCTTGCGCAAAAGCCAGCGTTTGCAGTGTGCCATACGTATTTCACGGTTTACAGTGAGGTCGTTGTGAACAGCTTGTTACTGAGGCAACTCATATGGTCTCTGCACTGTGATGAGCTGTCACTTTAAACATTTATACCTACTTAACATTATTAACATTATTAACAAACTGAAATTCAAGTAAAGAAGGAAGGAGAAGAGAAGACCGGTAGCATGATAAGAGGAAGTTGGAGCATATGACAGTGTTGTTTTCCCCCGGTCAGTATGTGAGGTTGCGAGAGAGAGAAGAAAGAGAGAGAGGGGGGGGGGGAGGGGAGGGATGAGTAGAGGTGAGTTGGACCCGATGTCGGGAGAAGGCAGGCATCCGCCCTCGAAAGGTAGTCTCTATTTCCCTGCGAGTATGCGGGGCACTTGTTCAGGGATCTATGTATTCCTCCCAGGGTTCCCAGACCCTACGGAAGTGTGTGTATGTGTCTCGCACCTGGGCCGTGAGTTTATCCATAAGGCAGGCCTCTTTGATATTGCCTATGGTTCTGTCCATGTGTGGAGTGTCAACCTGGAGCCACGTCTGCGCCAGGGCGCGCCTGGCCGCTAAGTTGATTTTGTTCACCAGTTTTTGTTCTCTATTCAAGAGGTTATCTATCGGTTTGGCCAGTAGGCACGTCCAGGGGTCGGGCTGGATTGGTCGTTTGAGAACGTCTGTCGTGAGTTGAGCTACCTGTTCCCAGTATTGGGAGACTTTCGGGCAGGTCCACCACATGTGGAGGTAGGTACCTTTTTCCCCACAGCCTCGCCAACATACATCGGAGGATGTTTTGCCCATTCTGTGTAGTTTGACTGGGGTGGTGTACCACCTCAACAGTGTTTTATAGCATTGCTCTTGGTGAATAACACAGATTGAGGACTTGGCCGCTGCCTCCCATATGTCTTGCCAATCCCCGCTATCCAGGGTTTGACGGAGGTCAGCTTCCCACTGCAGTATGTACGAGGGCGTTTGGGAGTCTTTTGTGGGTGCGCTTAGCTGCTCATACAAGCGAGTGATAAGGCCGGTACGCGGCCCGCCAGACATGCATAATGCTTCAAAGAACGTGGGCTTTGCCCTGGCCGCTGCTGCTATGTTGGGTTTCTTGGCAAAGTCCCTAAGTTGAAGAAATCGAAAATAGTCTTTATTGGTTAGGGGGGCCCTAGTTTTCAGATTGTCGAAAGTGTGGAATGTACCATCCTGAAACAGGTGACAGTAACGTTGCGCTCCCGTGTCCTCAAGACCTCGGAAGTCCCTTGGGGTCATGCCAGGAGGGAAGGCTTTATTGCGAAGGTAGGGCGTCAGAGGCGAGACAGGGTATGTGAGGGCATATTTATGAGCTGTAGTATTCCATATTCGAATTGAGTTTAGGATGGCTGGGCAGGAAGTACGGAGCTCTGGGCGGTCAGGTTTCGGGACCCAGATCCAGTACTGGGGGAGGTCGGTGGACATAAGGTGTGTTTCTAGGTCAACCCACCTGTGTGTGTCAGGCGGTGAGTGCCACTCTATAATTTGTGCTAGGTGGGCTGCCAAGTAGTAGAGGTAGAGGTTCGGGAGTCCCAGTCCCCCTCTGCTCTTAAGTGCACACTTTTTTAAAAAAAGTTTTCGTGTTTAGTTTTCCCTCTTTGATAAAAATTTGTAGGTCTAAAAAGCTGATTTCTTCTTTACTGAATTCTGTGGTTAAAACAATGCCTCTGTCATTTTGGTTAAGATGGTTTAAAAATAGTTTTAACCCCTTAAGGACCAAACTTCTGGAATAAAAGGGAATCGTGACATGCCACACATGTCATGTGTCCTTAAGGGGTTAAAGAATTATCAGTACCTTTCCAGATAAAAAATAGATCATCTATATAGCGGAAATAGGAGACCAGGTTTGCTCTCCAATCATGGTTGCCCCAGACTGCTTCTGATTCCCAGTACGCCAAAAATAAATTAGCATAGCTAGGGGCAAACCTGGTCCCCATAGCCGTGCCTCTTTTCTGAACATAAATGGAATCTAAAAACCAGAATTTTTTTTTTTTTTAATGATATTGATGCCTTCTATGATAAAATCAATTTGGGATTGTGGTATTCTCTTTTCTGCTTTAAGTATTTTCGAGACTGCTTCGCAACCTTTATCATGGGGAATGATAGTGTAGAGTGATGTAACGTCGCAAGTCACTAGGATGTAGTCGTTTTGCCATGTAAAATCATTAAAAAAAGAGGAGAAGAGGCATAGTGTCTTTAAGGTAGGATTTCATATTTTTCACAGATGGTTGAAGTAATTTGTCGATATATTCCGATAAGTTGGATAAAATTGAATTTATTCCTGAAACAATTGGGCGGCCTGGGGGATTGGTCTCATTTTTGTGGATTTTTGGAAGGAAGTAAATGACTGGGATTTTTGGGTGTAATTTATATAGATAATTAAATTCTTTTTTTATTTAAAATGTTAGAATTACTGCCTTTCAGTAAGTAATTGTGTAGGGTGGCTTGAATCTGAGGGCTGGGGTCTGTGGTTAATTTTTCATAAACGTTTATGTCGCTAAGTTGTTTGTGAGCCTCTTCTATACATTTCTTTTGAGAGGATTACAAGGCCACCTCCCTTGTCTGCTGATTTTATAACGATATTTTCGTCTAATTGTAGTTCTTTAAGGGCTTTTAGTTCTTGGTGATTTAGATTAGGTTTGTCTGACTTTTTTTTCCTGATTTTGCCAAAGTCTTTAAAAACAAGTTTTTCAAAGACCTCTAATGGTCCGGACTTGAAATTGGATGGGTAAAATTTTGATTGTGGTTTAAGGTGGATATTGATAATGGTCGGGGTGGTGATGGGCTGAGTAGGGGTGTTGGGAGGGGACGTAGTTTAATTTCCCATAAAAAAATCTTTTTAGGGTGGCTTTTCCTTCGAATTTGTTTACATCCAAGAATGCTTGGAATGGTTTGAAAGATGTGGTGGGTGCAAATTTTAAACCTTTACTAAGAACTGCAATTTGAGTGGATGTAAGTGTTTGTTGGGATAGATTAAAAATACCCCTTTCTTTAATAGGTTTTTGGTTTTCTATTCTATTAACCTTTCTCTCTTGCTCTCTTCTGACACCTCTCCTTCCTCTAATGTATAGCTCCTTTTTCTTGCTCGTGATGGTTGGAATGATAATGGATGGGGCTGTGAGTTGGATCTGATCTCTAAAAAATTATCCTCCATGTCAATTTCTGAATCTACTGATAAGAGTTGGTATCTGTTGTGATTAGTGATAGGGGATTTGGGTTGGTCTGTGTAGCCATAGTTTTTGTGTGTACACAAATACAGCACTTGTGTTGTTCTTGTTATGCAGGAGATAAGTAGAACAGCCTGCATAAAGTACTTTCCAGATATTTCCTGTCACTCAGTTCTCAGCACAGGATGGTCTATATATTTGTAATCAATATAGCCAGCATAAAGCATAGATTGTACTGAATGATGGTTATTTAACCCCTTAAGGACCAAACTTCTGGAATAAAAGGGAATCATGACGTGTCAGACATGTCATGTGTCCTTAAGGGGTTAAACTTACGTTTTGTGCACTGTGGCTTTAGTGGCCTTTATTGCAAAATGCAATCAGTTAATTAATTACTGACTGTACAGCATTAACTGATTAATTAATTAATCAGTTAATGCTGTACAAAAGGAAAGGAGGACTCAGCCCTGAGAACGTGTAGAACGTTTAAAGCAAAGTATAAATTCCACTTATCTAAGATATTAGGTACTTTCCCTTAACTCATACAATACCATAATATTTATACTTCCTCTAACCTTTACACTAACACTAGCTCTAAACCTAACCATAATCCCAGCACTAATACAACATCACATTAAACATAGCCTAAAAAAAATGTCATATAAAGATGAACCTTTTAGTAGGGAAAATATTGTCATCTATGAATTCTGGAGACCTTCGTACATATACATATAAATATTAATATATACATATAACGTATAACATCTCTAAAATCCCTAATTATTTTATGTAACAAACTGTGAAAAAAAATATTCTGGATAACAACCCAGCACAGTTAAGTGGAGCACTCAATTTGACTGTTCTGGAGTTATTCTCCAGAGCTTTTTTTTTTTTTACTGCTTTGAATTTTTGTGTTAGGTTAGAGAAAAATACCTACATAAGTGTGGTAGCTGCATGTTATTTTTTCATTAATTGAAACTAATGTTTCCACTCCTGGTGTGTATTATTATTACAATAATTATTGTAATAACAGTTTATTTATACAATAAATTGTTCACTGTTACATATTCTCTCTCTTTTTCTCTTCTCCATTTTTTGTGATTGCACCATAAATAAATCTATTGCTTTCCCTGAACTAATGTCCATGAGTTTACAACCTAAAGATTGATTTAGTTAAAGCATATGCGAATATGGAAATCTCTATGCTTAGGTACATAAGTACTACTCAGATTGTGCAATTTTAAGTTACATGCATTAACCCCTTAGATGAGACGCCCAGTATGCTACATATAAAATTGCAACGTGTGAGCATCGAAGAACAGTTTATTCAGTTTCAGCATTCAACAGTTGGTCACTAGGCTTTCTATCATTCACGCACTAGTACTCACAGTGAAAATTGCATGGATGCAGTGTGTTTGAATCCTTTATCACAAATCATAATACACAATGCTCAATGGGTGACATGTCCGGTGAGTATGCTAGCCATGCAAGAACTGGGATGTTTTTAGCTTCCAGGAATTGTATACAGATTCTTGCAACTTGGGTGTGTGCATTATCATGCTGCAACATAAGGTGATGGTTGTGGATGAATGGACTGCCCCTCTGTTATTTCTAACTGGATGGCTGCCCACTTCCTTAAACTCAACTTGACCAAAACTGATATTCTGGCCTTTCCTCCCTCACGTGTTGCTACTCCTGTGTCTGTCTCCCTCCAAGTCAACGGTGCTACCATCATCTCAACCATACAGGCTTGCTGCCTAGGTGCTCTCTTTGACTCCGACCTCTCCTTCACTCCTCATGTTCAGTCTATCGCCAAATCCTGCCGCTTCCATCTCAAAAATATTCCACGCATCCAACCCTACTTAACGCCAGATACGACTAAGATGCTGGTCCATTCCACTGTCCTTTCTCGCCTTGACTACTGTAATCCACTTACGTGCTCTATACTTGCGCCATTACAGTCCATAATGAATGCGGCGGCGAGGCTCATTTTCCTGTCCACCTGCACCGCCCACACCTCACCCTTCTGTCAGTCCCTACATTGGCTTCCTGTAAGGCTCAATTTAAAATTCTGGTTCTTGCTTTCAATTCTCTACATAATGCTGCTCCCACCTATCTATCCTCCCTAATACACAAGTATGTCCCGTCTAGGCCCTTACGTTCTGCTGAAGACTTACATCTATTTTCTGTCCGTACTCCCACCTCTGATGCTCGCCTTCAAGATGTCTCAAGGGCTGCACCGTTCCGGTGGAACTCACTTCCCTCCTCCGTTAGATGCTCAACCAGTCTCCACTCCTTAAAAAAATCATTAAAAACCCACTTCTTCATAAAAGCGTTTCAATTAAACTGTTAATAGCTCCCGACTGCTTCCTCTCTTGCAACTGTCATTAATCTAATACTATCCTTACCTTTTGTGTCACTTTACCCCACTCCCTCTAGCATGTAAGCTCATTAAGCAGGGCCCTCAACCCCTCTGTTCCTGTGTGTCCAACTTGTCTGGTAACAACTACATGTGTGTTCGTCCACCCATTGTAAAGCGATGCGGAATTTGTTGGCGCTATATAAATAATAACATAATAATAATAATGGAACAAATGTGGGCCTCGGGTCTCATCACGGTATTTCTGTGCATTCAAATTGCCATCAAAGAATGCACCTGTGTTTGTTTTCCATAACATACGCCTGCCCATACCATAACCCCCTGCCACCATGGGTCACTCAATCCACAACGTTGAAATCAGCAAACCACTCACCCATACAACGCCATACATGCTGTCTGCCATCTGCCCTGTACAGTGAAAACCGGGATTCATACATGAAGAGAACACCTCTCCAAAGTGCCAAACACCATCGAATGTGAGCATTTGACCTTTCAAGACGGTTACGATGACAAACTGCAGTCAGGTCAAGACCCCGATGAGGACGACGAGCATGCAGATGAGCTTCTCTGAGACAGCTTCAAACAGTTTGTGCAGAAATTCTTTGGTTATGCAAACCGATTGTTGCAGCAGCTGTCCGGACAGCTGGTCTCAGAAGATCTTGGAAGTGAAGATGCTGGATGTGGAAGTCCTGGGCTGGTGTGGTTACACGTGGTCTGCGGTTGTGAGGCCGGCTGGATGTACTGCCAAATTCTCTGAAACACCTTTGGAGGCGGCTGATAGTAGAGAAATGAATATTCAATTCACGGCCAACAGCTCTGGTGGACATTCCTGCAGTCAGCATGCCAATTGCACGCTCCCTAAAAACTTGTGACATCTGTGGCATTGTGCTGTGTGATAAAACTGCATATTTTAGAGTGGCCTTTAATTGTGGCCAGCCTAAGGCACACCTGTGCAATAATCATGCTGTCTAATCAGCATCTTGATATGCCACACCTGTGAGGTGGGTTGATTATCTCAGCAAAGGAGAAGTACTCACTAACACGGATTTAGACAGATTTGTGAACACTATTTGAGAGAAATAGGCCTTTTGTGTACATAGAAAAAGTCCTAGATCTTTGACTTCAGCTCATGAAACATATGTTGCGTTTATAATTTTGTTCAGTGTATATATTTAAATATATATACAAAAATACCGGCACTCCATGGTTTTCATTCAGGTAGGTTCTCATCTGCACAGTTTTAATTTACTGTTCAGCAGAGTTTACCTAGTTAAATCCAGTGTATAACCTAACTGATAACTGTCAGACTGTTATCCTATAGTTCTCCATTCAAGGATAAGTCCAGAGTTTAATAAAAGATGCTGTGGCCAGATGATAAGTTGAGGGGTCTGGCAGAAAAGTGACAAGTCATCTCTTCTAGCTAATGAACACGGACATGCCCCCACCCATAAGAATCCCATGAGGGTTATATTTAGCTAAATATACAGTGTTTGTACAGGATGATTCTAAATTAATGGCTGATTATAATGATGTTCAGTCTCAATGTTCATTGAATTTGATGGCACTTGTTGTGAAATATAAACAGACATAATTAACAGTGCTCAGAGAACAAAAATCATATCTATTTAGACATTACTGATAAACAAAATGTACCCTTCTATAAACAATTAGATATAGAAGTGGCTGAGCAATTTTAAAATTCCAAGCTGATATCAAGCATAGAAAAACAGCTTAATCGTCATACTGGCTGATTAGGGAAACTAAATTGTGCTTTTCTGAGAGAAGAATAGCAAAAAAAAACAAAAAAAAAAACAACGAAATAAATATATCTAAAATTCCTAAAGTTTATGTAAACATCTCTGCTTAAAGTGTTATTCTAAGCAGTAACCACAATCACATGACCAGTTATTTGAAGTGGTCATGGTGCCTGGAGTCTCAATGCTAGCTACTGCAAAACCTCTGCAGAAGATGGTAGCAGGTCAAAATAGGAGCGAACTGTTCCTAAATGGTTTGTTCCAATACTTGGGATCCTGGCCAGGGCACTTCTGGCATCATAACCACTACAGCCGACTGAAGTGGTTATAATGCTAAGAGTGCACCTTTACAAAGATTTGTGATTTTTCATTTTACTTTTTCTTTTTTTCTACTGCTATTGCATAGTTCTTTACTGCTAATGCCTCTTCAAGTAATAAACTATATATAGGCTCCTTCCTTTTCCTCCTATAATGCTTAGCACAAAGAAATCTTATAAACCTTGACTTCTCTATTTATTGGGTATTTATAAGAGGACAGACATTCTACCCCTCCCCCAGTCACACGTGTAATAGTGTTTAGATTACTTATGGTTAATTGTAGATTTATTTACTAAATCATAACTTGTGTTAATAGAAATTAAAAACACTTTCAATAACCGTGCAATAGGAAGGGCCAAGTCCAACAACTTTCTTTTGCAAGTAGGTTTGCCATAACTTTGTATAATTCATTTGTTTCATTATTGACATTGATGTTTAGTGAACGTATTGGTAAGATCTGACATTTTAATATAAAACAATGTCCCACTTTGCAACCCTACTAGAATGTTGTGTATGTCTTTAAATCTAATGCTTCTTTGAGGAGGTATTATAACTATTGGAGTGTACCTTGAGTTGCTGTGTTGCTGCATTGTTTTGTTAAAGGGACACTATAGTCACCAGAACAACTACAACTTATTATAGTTGTTCTGGTGCGTCTACTGTGTCCCTGCTAGGGATGTGCATGGGCAAAATATTTGCTTCTGTTTGGAAATTCGGGTAAGAAAAAAAATCCATCTGCTTTGGCAATTTGGACCAATGGCATTCGGTTTGGCACTTCCGAAATTTGGGACTTTGGCAATTCGGCATTTCAGCAATTTGGCACTTCAGCAATTCGGAACTTCGGTAATTTGGACCCTAACCCTACCTCTAACCCTACCCCTAACCCTAATCCCTACCCCTAACCCACTTTGGAACTTTGGCAATTCGGTTTGGTTCGGCACTTCGGCAATTCGAACTTCGGACATTCGTAAGCATCCAAATGTCCAAATTGCACGAAATTCATCCGAATGTACATATTCAGAGAAAAGGCAGTGTTTACATCAAAGCCTAGGGATACCCCCAATGGCCACTCTTCAGATGGCCACTACAAGTGCATTCTGAGGCAGTGCTGCAGAGTGTGAACATTCCTCATACAGATGCATTGATTCAAAGCATCTCTATGAGAAGATGCTGATTGGCCAGGTCATCTCCCTCCCCCCACCTCCTTGACTGAGATAATCACAATTGACAATCTCAGCCAACCCAATACTTTCCTATGGAAAAGCAGTGTGATTGGCTGAGATCATCAGTTCTCAAGGAGGTGGATCTGGGGTCATATGTGAGGAGCCCCATGCAACCATGGAAAAAGGTGTGTAAATCAACTTTCTAACCCGAGGTATGGGGAGTTGTTTTTTTTTTTTAGAACTATAGTGTCAGGAAAACACATTTGTGTTCCTGACACTATAGGGCCTCTTTAAGCTGAAAATCTTTACAGTGCTAAGCAAAATTCATTTTAGCAATATCAAAAAATGTATGTGTATATGTGTGTGTGTGTGTGCGCGCGAGTGAGCACGTGTGTATGTATTTTCTAATTTTAACACTTGTAGAACATTTCTTTAATATATTGCTTTTACCACAAGAAGTTTAAAGAATATATACATTTATTCTACAACATCCTCTGTGTATTCCACGGCTATATATCATTAACCCCTTAACGCCGTTACGGCGTGCTATGCCGTCACGGGTTAAGTGGGCTTTAAAGCCGTTATGACGGCATAGCACGCCGTAACGGCTTGCAGCCCCAGGAGGTAAGTTATACTTACCTCCGCCGCGATCCGCTTCGGGAGGACTGCCTCACAGCCCAGGCAGCCCTCCCACGGCAAATGAGGCCCCCGGGGGCCATGTGATCGCTCTCAAAGAGCGATCACATGGCCCCCTATAGCTGGCTGTGGATCTGCCAGCAAGGGGACTGTTTGAAATATCAGACAGTCCCCCTGCTGGTGGGAAGTATAAAAAATAAATCAAAGACAAGTGTAAAAATAAATTAAATATATTTTTATATATATATAATATGTATATATATTATATATATAATATATATACATATTATATATATGTAACGTCATACAAAGTGTATTTTAATATTAATATAAGTATATATATTAATATTAAAATACACTTAGAATGACGTTACATATATATAATATGTATATATATTATATATATAATAGATGTACATATATATATTATATATAAATACGTATAATTAAAATAATAAATAAATTAAATAATAAAATAAATAAATAAAATATTGAAACAAAATTTAATATAAATTATATATGCATATGTAATTTCATTCTAACTGTATTTTGTTATTAATATATATATATCGGTAACAAAATACACTTAGAATGACATTCTATATATATCTATATATATATAAAATACAAATAACCGCAAATATATATATAGATAAATACATATAATTACATAAAAGATTACATTAGTATACACGTAGAATTTAAATACCTATAAATGCATATATATTAAAATTCTACATGTATATTTAAATAATCTTTTAACGTAATTATGTGATTTGATTAATTAAAATTTGATTGACATGCATGACAACACAGGGAGAAAGTGCAGAGAATTTAATTCGCAAGCACTATATTTGACCCTGTAACTCTCCAAGACACCATAAAACCTGTACATAGGGGGTACTGTTTTACTCGGGAGACTTCGCTGAACTCAAATATTCATGTTTCAAACTGGTAAATTGTATTACAACGATGATATTTTAATTAAAAGTGACGTTTTTTGCATTTTTTACAAGCGAACTGCACTTTTATGGTCTATATTATTGTTGTAATATGTTTTACTGTTTTAAAACACTAATATTTGTGTTTAGTGAAGTCTCCCGAGAATAACAGTACCCCCCATGTACAGGTTTTATGGTGTTTTGGAACGTTAGAGAGTCACATATAAGGCTTGCATTTCATTTTTTTCACATTGAAATTTGCCAGATTGGTTATGTTGCCTTTGAGAGCGTATGGCAGCCCAGGAATGAGAATTACCCCCATGATGGCATACCATTTGCAAAAGTAGACAACCCGAGGTATTGCAAGTGGGGTATGTCCAGTCTTTCTTAGTAGCCACTTAGTCACAAACACTGGCCAAATATTCGTTTTTTGCTTTTTTCACACAAAAACAAATATGAACGCTAACTTTGGCCAGTGTTTGTGACTAAGTGGCTACTAAAAAAGACTAAACATACCCCACTTTCAATACCTTGGCTTGTCTACTTTTTCAAATGGTATGCCATTATGGGGGTAATTCTCATTCCTGGGCTACCACACCGTCTCAAAGGTAACATTACCAATCTGGCAAATTTCAATTTGAAAATGTAATGTTCTATATTTGACCCTGTAACTTTCCAAAACAACATAAAACCTGTTAATGGGGGGTACTGTTGTACTCGTGAGACATCGCTGATTACAAATATGTGCATTTTTTTTGCAGTAAAACCTAACAGTATTATGACATTCACAGTTAAAATGTCAGACGGAAATGCAAATTTAAAAAAAAAATCTTATTTTCTCACATTTTTTTTACTTTTATTCATAATAAATGATGTTCCATATATGAATAGTTAATGATTGATTAAAGCCCTGTTTCTCCTGAACAAAATGATATATAATAAGTGTGGGTGCATATAATTTGAAAGAGGGGAACTACGGGTGAACAGACACATAGCGCAAATTCCAGTTTTTGTTTACGTTTTGTTTTGATCAGAACGTGCACTATTGACTCCGTCCTGAAGGGGTTAACTGTAAAGTAAACACCATCTTTTATTCATATATGAAGGTGCTTGATTTCTATAGACAAGTACTTGTATTGTTATGGTTCCTTTTTTCCATTAAACATTTAATAGTAAGTGTTACTATGTATTAATATGAATCTCAAGAGTAGAAATTGGGCCATGGGTACATACAAGGTCAAAAGGTATTCCTTAGGATAAATTCAATGCAGCTACATTTAATTGGGAGGGATATGGGGAAAATAGGAATTTTACCAGCACGGAATATGGTTTGGTATGTAGAACAGGAGTAAATGACAAGTAAATCTTCAGCTGTTTCAAAGTGGGTGGATGCACACAGGAATATAATAAAGAATCAATGTATTTATAAACTGTAAAAAAAATCTGAAATAAATTACATAAATTTAACATAAATAAATACATAACAATAATAGTGCTCAATTAGTCACAAATGCACACTGCTAAATAGCAACAATATATACTGAACTATTAAAAAGTATCACTCTGCTCAGCAGAAATCACCCTTATCACCCAAAAACGGTGAGAGTCTCTCCCCCCCAAAAAACCCACAGGTAAAACTCCAAAAGTACAAAAAGTGATAAAATAGTATCAAGTTGGAGCTGACAATCTGACAAAGAATAGGTGTAGATGACAGTACCGTAATGAGGGGGGTGGGGGTTGAAATCCCAGGTTCAAGTTCTGATGTGCTAAAACTCCAGGGTGCCATAACAAGTAAGTAACAAGAGAGAATATAGAGCTGTGCAATGATACGCATGGCCTGCTGTCCATGGTCAGCTCAAAGTGTGAATGACACTGACAAGACTGGAGCACCATGCTGCCAATTACGGGAATAGGTGTAGCAGGCAGATTATTCCACATGTGGCAATGAATTCCCAGCTCCAAGTCTGATCTCTTTAGCCGTTAGGGGCGTGCACAGCCCACAAACAACAGGCTGACTGCTATAAAATAAATAAATATACTACAGGAAGAGTCCTTAGTTGTTAGAGGGAGAGTGCCCAAATAACGATGAAATAGCAGCTTTATTTAGAGCAAAACAACAGCAACGTTTCAATCCAGCAGGGGCCTGGATCAATATTTATTTTTTATATCGGGAAGTGAGACCTGGCCGTCCTCAGGTACTGAGCACCCTGGAAGCCTAGAGAGTGCCATATTTATTATCTTTTCTACACATAAAGCTGAGACAGAAAAAAAAACCATCTAAAATCAATGCATTTCGTCTCTAACAGGAGACTTTATCAAGATGTAACATAGCAGCCTCAGCTGTTGTTGACAACCATTCCCACCATCCTGGTTGATGATTATGAGAGATTTATCTCAAAAACAGTTAGAGAGCTATTACAAGTTTTGTTTCCATTTCTTTGTGAATGCTCTGTAAATATGTTTAATAAAATAATGTATTATTTGTTTTGTACGTGTGCTGTGTCATTGTTTCTATAATTCAAATAGATAGAATATAAATGAACACAGATGCATTTATCTTCCATTTGTTAACCCTTTATCTTTATCGTAAGAAATCACTATGTCAGATTATGTTGATGTGACTGTACTTTAAATTTTGATTACATGTATACTGTCACAAAATTGCACTTCAGCTATTTTTATATTTACCTATTTATGATGTCGTACTTTGCACATCCTTTTATGGCTTGAAAATGACACCACCTGTGTTCAAACACTGTAAGATACTGCTTCTATTTTCTGGACTGAGATGCATTTACCTTGAATGGTAGCTCCATGTTTTCAGTTATTTCTAGAATAAATACTATTTTGACAATAGACACAATATTCTCTGCAACCCAAAGGAAGCAATATTTATGCAGAATAATGTAAGAGGAACCTGTGTGCAGGTAATAAATGAATAATAGTTTTGGTGGAGATATCATATTGAAATCTAATACATCTATGTCAAAATTCCCCAAAAATATATTTTGCTATATTTGGATTCAAGTATATGTAGAGTTGCAGGCAAGTATGAAATAAGGGTACAACAGGCACCCCAATACAAGAGATATACACTATTTTAGCATATTTTATTCTGTTTTTCATAATTTTGTTTGTTTCTTTTTTTGCTTTTTTTTGTTTTTAAACATGGATACTAACCTTTTCCTTCCATTTTAGCTTCAGCCCCATATGAAGCATTTCTATTTTTGAGATGGCAGCACAGCTACATAAACAAGTGTATAACAACATAAACATATATAGCTATGCAAAGCTTTGAGGATTTGTGGATTTTGTCAGACCTTCCCTGCCACACTGTGATGCTCCCTGGTAGTCCAATGATTTGCTTCCAGCTTCTGCAGTGCCACAGAAGCCGGAGGCAGCGGCCATCGCCATTCAGTAACTGAAAATGGCAGCTGACCACTCTCAGTCAATGACTGACATTCTGTGCAATGAAAGTTTCACATAATTTAAATTAGCTAGCCGGCAGCTCTAGTCTGGCTGGCTGATAACCCCCCAATGATACAATGACACCCCAATGATGGCCAGTTAAACATAATGAAACACTGCCCAAACAGACACAAAAAATATGTTTATGCAAGAATATTTAATAATTTGAAAAGCGCATACAAAAATATTAAATAAATGCCATTATTGTGGATTTTTTGCTTGCTGAAATTGTATCTTTGAAATCTGTATGCAATTTTTTTTTTTAAAGTAGTTGAATAAAATACCTACATTTATACTAAAAAAAATATAAAAATAATAAACAATATGCCAAATGTCATATTGGCTATTCTGGTATTAATATGTTTGAAGTCCCTTGTATCTAAGTCAGATCATGCTGTACATTTTAATACTTGTCTATTGATAGGGATATTTCCAATAAGATTAGAAACCCATTCCATTATTAACATTTCCCTAGAGTCTTTATTCACAAGACTATTAACCTTACTCATGAAACTCATTTAGGCCTTGGCTGAATCCATAAATATTAACCTGTAAATAGGGTTTGTCTTTATGTTTGTAAATCATAAATTTATCATTAGAGTCTGCTTCTTGTTCATAGTTTCATATTTTAATGCAGAAGAAATAATACTTGCTATACTTTCTTTTTTCCCTTACAGCAGCTTTAAGTCTATAACATACACAAAGTAAAGATTTATGTCTTTCTTGCCAGTCCACTCCAACACTTGTACATCCACATAGTCATCATAGGATGAGGTGTACCAGGTGTGTTCATGTAATCACGAACACTAGTGGGACTGCACCTGCACTTATGAAAGCCCCATGATAGATAAAACTCAATGCAAGGGTGAAATTCAAGTAACATTTTAAAATTAAAGTTAACTTTTTCTATTTTTGATGTTGAAGTCTTGCACTTTTATATTTAAGAAATATAACTTGAATTTAATTTAATTTTTTTCCAAGAGCGCAGATGCAGTCTGGCTACAGTTGGTAATTACACGAAGAAATATTTTTGAGGAAGAGCTGGCGTGCACTGTCTGACATGTTTAAGGAACCCTGTAGAGCCCTAAAGCACTCCTTAATGCTAAAATGCTTTATGTGTGAAGAGTGTGTCCTCTTAACCTTGCTACACCCCCACACTGTTCCCTCTCATTTTTCTTAGTTGACGTTTTCTCTTGCACAAGTTTTTTCTTGTTCCAAAATTTTGTGCACACACCAGTGTTTGTGTGAATGCAAACTTGAACTTGTTTCTCAATAATTTTCCTCTATCGGATGGGTTATAAGCAGTGGCGTACACACAACCCGTGGGGCCCCGGTGCGAAAACTTATCCGTGGGCCCCCCCGCGCGCGCGCTTACTCTGCGCGGGCTGGGGCCGCAACACAAGGCGGCGGAGGGTTAATCCAGCCTCTAGTGGCTGTCTCATTGACAGCCGCTAGAGGATTTTCTGCGATTCTCACTGTGAAAATCACAGTGAGAAGACGCTGAAAGTCCATAGGAAAGCATTGAGTAATGCTTTCCTATGGGCAGTTTGAATGCGCGCGTGGCTCTTGCCACGCATGCGCATTCGGAGCTGAGAGGCGGATCGGGGCAGAGAGATTCCCAGCGCCAAGGGAGTCCAGCGCTGGAGAAAGGCAAGTGCTTAAGACACACACACACACTCTCATGAACAGACGCACACATTTACTGACAGACACACACTCAGTGACAGACATACATACACACTCACTAACAGATGCACACAAACACACTCAGTAACAGACACACACACTAACACACACACTCTAATACACACACACACTAACACACACTCACACATTAACACACACACACACACTCTAAGACTAACACACACACACACACACACTAACACACAAACACACACTCTAACACTAACACACTCACTAACACACACTCACACATTAACATACACTCACACTAACACACGCTCACACACACACACTCTAACACACACTAACATACACTCACACTCACAAACACACACTCACACTCACAAACACACACTAACATTTTTTTTAATCCCCCCCCCAGCCTCCTTACCTGTGGGAGAGCTGAGGGGATTTCCTGGGGTCCAGTGGTGTTGCTGGCCCTGCTGTCACCCGGCTGGCCGGTCCTGCGGGAGCGCGAGGGAGCACTGTCTCCTGAGTGCTTCCTCTTCAGCTCCCTCGCGCGCCGCGTACTGATGCCGGAGCCGGAAGATGACGTCATCTTCCGGCTCCGGTATCAGTGCGGTGCGCGAGGGAGCTGAAGAGGAAGCACCCAGGAGACAGTGCTCCCTCACGCGCCCGCAGGACCGGCCAGCCGGGTGACAGCAGGGCCAGCCGCGGCTCCTGGGCCCCCCAGGAGAAGAGGCTGGCCCAGTGACATACATACCTGGGTCGCAGGGCGGCCGGGCCCCCTGGTGGGCCGGGCCCGGTCGCAGCCGCGACCCCTGCGACCCCGGTATGTACGCCACTGGTTATAAGAGTATTACTATGTGATAATGCAGTAGTTACACAACACTATTACTGTAATGTCAGCCATTCAGAAAGACAAGCCTCTGTCTGAATGTGCTAATGCCAATTTTGGTCTGTCATACAGTACATAGAAAGAAATAGGGGGCAACTGCACAGACAAGGGTATACGCAATTGAAATTTTTCTTGAAAATTTTTCCAGCTTGTTGCCTATATACTTTGCCACAAAGCTTCAGCCCCACCACCAAAATAGCAATTTAATCCATAAAATACATTGACATTTTGTTCAGCCAAAAGATAACCTTTGTTGCTTGTTCACTGTATTTGGGCAAAAATTTTAATTCCATAACTTGGGCAGAAACAGTGAATGTAGTCAAATAAATTGTGATATATACATAATAAATGCTTCTTACACATAAATCAAATTTAGCTGACACAATTATAGCAAACATTATATGGCGAAGAAGAGAGATGCCAGCCACAGAAATTTCAAAAGGATCTCTAAATGGTAAAATATACACCAATGCTTCTTAAAAATAATTTTGATATGATGGGATATGTCCCATCACAGGAGAAAGAAACAACCCAATTCAGCAGACACCAATAGCAAAGATTATATGGAGAAATGTCACCCATAGATTTTTGCCAAATAAATGGTGACACGTACATTAATGCTTCTTAAACACACAGACAAACACTGTCAATGATAGACACACAATCTCACTGATTTGAAATGCACTCACTGACAGATATACACATATGGATAGACACACAATCACTGATAGACACACTTGCTAACAGACACATACTTACTGACAGAAACACTCACACTATTTTGACCCTGAGCTCCAGTGGAGATTTTCTCCCAGGGGTCGAGTAGCGATATTCTCCCTGGGGTTGAGTGGGGATCTTCTCCCCGGGGTCGAGTTGGGATCTTCTCCCTGGGGTCCAGTCTTTCTGCTCCCATGTGGGCCCTCTGTTGTGATGGTGAGGCCGGAGTGATGTCAGTGGCTGATTGGCTACTTCCTGGGCCCTCTATGACAGTCATTGACCCACTCCTTGCAGCACCCCCATCTTCTGGTGGGTGCCGTGAGTAGCTGTGCGCAGATCAATACCTTATGTAGACTCCCTCAAAAAGATGTGTTAATTCCTGGCTGTTTAGCTCAGTGGAGTTAAACTCAAGGCAATTGGCCAGAGCACCTGCCTTGTAAAGACTTCTCATTGAGCAGCATTGGGAAGTCTGTGATTGGACAGCCAAAGGAAGTCTGGGCTGGGGAAGAAGGGGATGGCTTACAAAGGCTTTAGACAAGAGATCTGCAGCTTTTGCAAAATGTTTTTACCACAAATGAAAAAAAATCATGCATGTTTTCACTGGCATCTACTAAACATTGATTTTTATTTTATTTTTCGGGAGGTTAATGGAGTGTTCCCTCAAGGTAATTTTCTCATTTGAATGTTGCTATTTTCAATCATTTGTTACTGTGAAATTTGTACGAGATATGCCCATGCACAACCCAATGACACACTGTCCCTACCTGTACTATTAACCAATTTTAAACAGCATTTTTAAAGATAAATATTAAGATTTATAAGTAATTTTTATCCAAAATGTGTTTTCTTTTTTTTTCATTTTGTTATATTAATGGCCGTTTGGTAAATGAAAAGCATACCTGAGTTTTAGCTTATTTGATGAATAGGAAGAACACTTATAAGGGTTGAATTTTCCACAGATATCTTACTTTATTTAAAAAAATAAATAATGGAAAATGGAGAAAAGAAAGTCAGTTTTTAAGTCAGTGGGAGAAAAATATTATAGTCCTGGACAGTATACTTTATTCTTGGATGAGGAGTAAATATCTGTTTTGTTTCCTTTAATTGTTTTAAAAGTAGTCCAGAAAGTAAAATATTTCTTCTTATGTACTCTGAATAATTTTACACTCATACAATTCTAAATTACTAGGAATATTGTGTGAATATTCTACATGTATTCTGTCTCACTTCTTACACCGTAATGAAAAATGTGTAAGAAAACCAGAGAAAAAGCAGATGTATCAGGGGCAAAAGAAATTAGTAAATATTGAGAAAAGGAATATGATATAAATAACATAACACCAAAAAGGTGATGATCGAATAGGCACAAAGAAATAAATAGTAAAAAAAGATCATATAAATCCCATCAGAAAAAAGTTCTCAGAAAACACGCACAATATTCTGCTACTCTTACCACTCATTGTACCAGTAATAAACTAAATATGTGATGCTAATAGTAAATGTGACTGTAGGGCAATATTAATTCTTCTTTACCACTTGAAACGCACATTAAAAAGTGTTTAATTGCATTAAATGCTGCTTAAATCCAAATGATTAGATAAGAAAACAAGAATGATATAGATGAAAAGCAACTAAATATAATTGAGGAACAAATAAATGACGAAAAATATTATGTGTGTTAAGCACCACTTGAAAAATTAGCCCTTTTTGCTGTAAACATTACCTATGGGTTAATCCAGCCTCTAGTGGCTGTCTCATTGACAGCCGCTAGAGGCGCTTCCGCGCTTCTCACTGTGATTTTCACAGTGAGAAGATGCCAGCGTCCATAGGAAAGCATTGAGAATGCTTTCTTATGGACTGGCTGACTGCGCGAGGCCTTTGCCGCGCATGCGCATTCAGCCGATGACGGCGAAAAGGAGGAGGAGAGTTCCTTGCGCCGAGGGAGCCCGGAGGGAGAAAACAGGTAAGGTTTAACCCCTTCAACCCCCTAGAGCCCAGTGGGAGGGGGGGCCCTAAGGGTGGGGGGGGGGGGGTACCTAGAGACCCTATAGTGCCAGAAAAACTAGTATGTTTTCCTGGCACTATAGTGGTCCTTTAAAATAATTTTAAAATAATTATAACCATCTAAGTTCACAATGATATCTTAAGTTGCTCACAGCTCCCAGATTTGCATTTTTTTCTTCTTGACTGATAATATTAATAGTGATAATTGTCCACTATTATGTATGTGTCAGCTTTACCAGTAAGCATCATCCATTTTTAGGTTTCTTTTCTTTTTCACAGACTGTATATTCTTGATAAGGCTTTTGGTTTAGTCCGTGGTCTGAACGAGAAGATTGCAATAATCTGAGGATTCTCAAATTTGACCTCAGTTAGCGATAAGTGTCTGAAACCTTTAATTATTTTATCAACAGGAGCATAATTACCGCAGAAGATAATAATATCTCTGAGTACTTGCCCTCTCAGTTCATTTGGAATCTTTTTAGAGGTTTTGCAGTGTTTTCTTCTGAAATCTCTCATGACCTGATATTTTTTACAACTACTCCTATCTTCATCTGTCATTTAATTTTACTTTAACAGTTAGCAATTTTTGACCCAGATTTAATATGTGAGTTTATAACCTTGTGTTCATTTTCTCAAATTATTTTTAATCTTTTTTCTAAATTGATGACCCTGGCTCCCAACTAATGAACTTCCCAGGTTGAAATCAACTGCATTCTGTTTAACTTTTTTTTTTTTTTTTTACGTACCAAATTGTTCATCTAAGCCTTTGGACACATATTTAAAAGAAATTGGTATTTCAGTCCTATGAAAAAAACAGTTTTGCAACTGAGCTGGCTCTCCAGCCTGAAAACTTTAAAAATATTTGCCTTCAGAGTAAATAACAGAGTTATTTACTAAAGTGAGATTTCAAAGTGAATTTCTAATTTAATTTCACCTTCAAGATAAGAGTAGCCAAATGTGAAACTGAATCTGAATTTACTTTGGATTCTCAATTTAGTAAATAACCTTGTTATAGAGGAGACTGGTCCACAGGGACAGGTAGACAAAAAAAAAAAAAAAACTGTTATTAGAGTTGTAAAGACTAATGCTGAGTGTGTGATAGAAAAAAAAATGTCTTGTCTGTCATGAATAGTTTTGCAGGGTACTCCCTCCACCTTTTTGATCACTGAAGATGCTGCATAGACGCTAAGCAACTGATCACATCAAGATCAGGGGCATGTTGAAAAATCGCTCCACTGTGTTGGCATAAACCTCTCAGACTTGCTTAGTCTGCTTTAATACCATTTGTGACATCACACTTTGGTTTTGCATTGGTCTATTAAGTCATGCAAACCCTAAAAGATATTGCTGCATGTTGTTCAGTTTTGTAAGGCTATTACTGAGTAAAAGCATCAAAGATGCAGTCAGATTTATAAAGTGGTTGTTATTTCCCTAGTGCATGTATCTATTGGCTTACGGTGTTGAACAGGGCATAGTGCCTCATTAGCTTAAGGGATGAGTACATAAGGTTACCGTCAAATTCCTTGCATTGTGATACTTGCTTATTCTTTTCTCTTCCATATTGTAATGTTTTGCCCACGGTGTAAAAATGCAGCTACAATTTAAGCTGTTTTATTGGATTTGTAATCCCGCACAATTGTGTACAACACTCCAGAATAAGTTGAGTCCTTCAAAAAATAATAATAGTTGCAATTGAAAACAGTGTAAAGTGAGATACAAAATTCTGCTACCAGTGGCATTACTATTTAACGCATGATATTACTTGAACACACTGCGCACTTACTCAGCACTACTTCACGTTTTCAGTTCTCTAGCCTAGCATAGCACATCAATGCCAGGAAACCTGTCTAGCAGACCTTCCTTTTGATGCTGTAACTTGTGCTAGTAATCCCATGTCTACATGTCTCTCACTACTTACTCTCATACTTTATGTTTATTGCTTTAACATGTACGCTCTCTTGTTTATTATATACATAGTAGTTTAGATTGGATTAGCCGTATTAGTCCAGTAGACAAGATGCCAAAATACCAGAATATTGCAGTATGCAATGATCCTTTTTTTATTGGACTAACATAATATTTCAAAGACAAGCTTTTGAGAGTTTCCTCTCTTCCTTCAGACCTGAGGAAGAGAGGAAATTCTCAAAAGCTTGAAGGTCATATATATATAATCCTAGTCACAATAAATAAGTATTTAAACCAGAAGCAAATAGTAGCTTCACACTATCCCACAGAGGGATTAATATCAATGGTGAGTCCAGAGGTGCATTCATAGGCCATTCGTGTTTAGAACACTTCTACTTTTTGTATTACAATAAAAGCAATTGAACAACATGTCAAACAGCAGGACAAGAGATAATATGCAGAGTTTTACATATAGAACACAATACTCATTTTCCAAAGCACAGAACCACTCATTCTTACATTGATTCACACACGAATACAATTTTACCCACCCTCTTGATACTAGAACCTCTTTAATCCCCAGGAGAACTCCTAATAGATTCTCGAATACACTGTGCAAAGCATGTCACACTTGAACCACACACGTGAATATATAGCATTAGAAAAGGATGGATATGTCTGCAACTTATGGAAAAAAATAATAAATTAGAGCTGTCGCAGCTGCAAGGTTGATGAGAGGCACGGCAGTCTGCTGTGTTTACAGAGTACTGAAACCCTAATAAGGACATTAAGGATGAATGAGACTTCATTGCAGAGTGTGAAGAACAAGATGTAAAAATTAGTCTAGCTCATTTGTTTCCTGGTCAACGGAGAGAGATAAGCAACTGCTGTGTGATTGAAAAATGTCTATATTTCAGGCAGAACATCAAAGTTTTTAAAGCTTCTTCACCATAACTCTTTATAACATATCCACTTTCTCAAAATCTTAAAGATTCTAAAAACATTTCTGTAGAACACAAACCACTAGTAAGGTCATAGTAGTGACTGAGGTTAAATTTAAAGCTGCTGTTTTAAAATGTGATGGGTTAATTCACTATAGTGTGGATTGCCTAAAATGTACATAAGTTAATTTTCAATATGTTGTTGTTTCATCAACCATTTTATTTAAAAAAAAAAAAAGCAGAGGACAACTGGAAACAAGTCATGCTAGGAAAAAGATCATTCTCTCTCTATACTGAACTAAAGATAAAAATACTTTCACCTTATTTTTCTCTCATGAAATGCAGCTTGCATTAGGGCAGACCTTTTGTGTCATTATACCCCACTAGCATAGAAGCTCATCGTGCAGGACAATCAACTACACTGTTCCTGTGCGTCCATCTTGTATGGTTTCAATTCCGTGTGTTAGTCCACCCATTGTACAGTGCTGCAGAATTCGTTGGCGCTTTATAAATATTCTTAATAATAATATTTGGTTTTGCGTAATCCCATGAGTTGGCTTACAAATCAAATTCATATACTTTATCCAAACTAAGATCTCTAAACAAAATAACCGTCTACTGACAATCCAGAATTTTGTGATATTTGGAATTTGCAATAATGGACTTTGAAGCAGTTGACAACTTAATTTGTCTGTATACTTTAACTCCATTTAATACCATGCACACAACAAATTCTAAATCCGGCCCTTGACCTGCACTGCCATTTAGGTTAATTTCTTACACATGTACCAAAGAGAACAACTCACACAGTAGTTGAAAACTCAGGAAACCTCAACCGAACTTGGGCTGACTAGGTGAATTCATTTATCAACCAGTCTCTATTGACTTCAAAGAAAAATAAAGTTTACTAAAAAGATCATGGTAAGTATTTTATAGAAATTACTTTCTTATTCTATTCACCTAAATAGACCATTTGACCAATCATTCACCAAGGATCATTCTTGGACTTATGTTGTATATGAGAACTCTGAGAATGTGCAAAAGCTTAGAAAAACTCAATAGTTTGCCCTTCGGTTTGTCACCGCTTATGTGTCTGAAATGTTGTGCTCATTTGTGCCATTAGAAAGAGAACCAATACCATTTGCATAACAGGATGATCCCACCCATAGGGGCAGTCCAGAATAGATATGCTGGCAAGTCCTCTTTGCAGGAGAGTTACATCAACCACGGACAATCAAGCTGTGGGTCTTGTCTGTGAGGTGTAGCTGATACTCATAGGCACAGTGAGCACAGGGTGAATGTCTAATTATCCTTTTAACTTTTGGAGAGCCTAAGCAAATGCATTGCAGAAAAAAACACTTGTTTTTGCACCCATTTTTCATGAGCTGAACTCAAAGATCTAAGACTGTTTCTATGTACACAAAAGGCCTATTTCTCTCAAATATTGTTCACAAATCTGTCTGAATCTGTGTTAGTGAGCACTCCTCCTTTGCCGAGATAATCCATACACTTCATAGGTGTGGCATATCAAGATGCTGATTAGACAACATGATTAGAGTGGCCTTTTATTGTGGCCAGCCTAAGGCACACCTTTGCAATAATAATGCTGTCTAATCTGTGAGGTGGATTGATTATCTCAGCAAAAGAGAAGTGCTCACAAACACAGATTTAAGAACAATATTTGAGAGAAATAGGCCTTTTGTGTACATAGAAAAAGTCTTAGATCTTTGAGTCCAGCTCATGAAAAATGGGGGCAAAAACAAGTGTTTTCTGTTTTTTTCTGCAATGCATTTGCTTAGGCTCTCCAAAAGTTAAAAGGATAATTAGACATTCACCCTGTGCTCACTGTGCCTGTGTTTATAATTTTGTTCAGTGTATATGCCAACAAAGCATGCTGCTCAGTGTCAGATATATTGTACTGGTAGATATCCAGCCTGTGACTGCCAAATCTGAATTTTAGAAATCCCTAACTCTTTTGTAGTTTAATTTAATGCAAGAAAGGTATGTAAGAGAGGAATATAAATGCAGGGAAACTGAAATACATACAATTGGTGGAACACACGTCTGATGATTCTAGAAAATAAGACAGAATGGCATAGTATAATACTGTTTAGTATAGATATATATGGAAAAAAAAAAGCAATATTACTCACAAGCCCAGAGCCAAATTAGCATATGGCTCTCATGGGAAGCGTGATGGGACCCTTAATAGGATGTCCCCATCCTTCTTCTTGTTGTTCCTTAAGTAGTAGTTGGTGAAGGATGCAATATTCAGATGTCCAATTGACAATTGAAAGGTGATGTAAGTAAAAAGTCCTGTATATACAGTCTGATCCAATTGGATCAGACTGTATATACAGGACTTTTTACTTACATCACCTTTCAATTGTCAATTGGACTTTTTTACCTTTTATCTTTGTACAACTTTTATTCATCAAATAAAGACACATCTGCTATTTGAAAGACATCTGAATATTGCATCCTTCACCAACTACTACTTAAGGAACAACAAGAAGAAGGATGGGGACATCCTATTAAGGGTCCCATCACGCTTCCCATGAGAGCCATATGCTAATTTGGCTCTGGGCTTGTGAGTAATATTGCTTTATTTTTTCCATATATATCTATACTAAACAGTATTATACTATGCCATTCTGTCTTATTTTCTAGAATCATCAGACGTGTGTTCCACCAATTGTATGTATTTCTAACATTTTCTGTATAAGTGGTATAAGGGGTTCCCACTTGGTGGTCTGTAGCCATTTCTTGGCTACCACACGTATTTTACTACTGTATATTCACTTGCTTACTTGTTGAAAAGTTCAAGAAAATAAGCACTAATGATTGTATTTGAAATTATTTCTTTCACCCTTTCACTCGTTCACCCACTGTGCAGTACAGTATTTGTAAATGATTTACACATTGACATATAACTGAGTGTGCAGAACTTGTCAGAATAAGGGGGAGCCATGCATCTGAGCCATAATAGTAGAAGCATATTGAATGAAATTGAGGTC
This sequence comes from Pelobates fuscus, assembly GCF_036172605.1. Classification (NCBI taxonomy): domain Eukaryota; kingdom Metazoa; phylum Chordata; class Amphibia; order Anura; family Pelobatidae; genus Pelobates; species Pelobates fuscus. The sequence continues at coordinate 128,842,766 of NC_086317.1, forward strand.
AGGGTTTTTTTTATGAGCTGAAGGTATGTGTAGAACTCTATCCTATACTGCTGGGTGAGTCTGCTTCATTATTTATTTATATAATTTTACACACATCCCATATTGTTTAGAAACATAGAAGCATAGAATGTGACGGCAGATAAGAACCATTCGGCCCATCTAGTCTGCCCAATTTTCTAAATACTTTCATTAGTCCTTGGCCTTATCTGATATCTAGGAGAGCCTTTTGCCAATCCTATGCATGCTTAAACTCCTGCACCTCTACCACTTCAACTGGAAGGCTATTCCATGCATCCACTACCCTCTCAGTAAAGTAATGCTTCCTGATGTTGTTTTTAAACCTTTGCTCCTCTAATTGAAGACTATGTCCTCTTGTTGTGGTAGTTTTTCTAATTTAAATATAGTCTCCTCCTTTACTGTGTTGATTCCCTTTATGTATTTAAATGTTTTTATCATATCCCCCCGTCTCGTCTTTCCTCCAAGCTATACATGTTAAGGTCTCACCAGTGTTCTGTAGAATGGCATTAGCACTTCCCTCTTTCTACTGCTAATACCTCTCCCTATACAACCAAGCATTCTGCTAGGATTTTCTGCTGCTCTATTACATTGCCTGCCTACCTTTAAGTCATCTGAAAAAATTACCCCTAAATCCCCATCCTCAGGTGTTGAGGTTAGGCCTCTATCAAATATTCTGTACTCTGCACTTGGGTTTTTACGTCCAAGATGCATTATCTTGCACTTATCCACATTAAATGTCAGTTGCCACAACTCTGACCATTTTTCTAGTTTAGCTAGATCATTTGCCATTTGGCTTATCCCTGGAACATCAACCCTGTAACATATCTTAGTATCATCAGCAAAAAGACACACCATCAAGACCTTCTGCAATATCACTAATAAAAATATTAAAGAGAATGGGTACAAGTACAGATCCCACAGGTGTCAAGACCATGCTTCGAATATACTCCATTGACTGCAACCCTCTGTTGCCTGTCACTCAGCCACTGCCTTACCCATTCAACAATATTGGAATTCAAACTTAAAGTTTATTGATAAGCCCTATTTTTGCAACAGTGTCAAAAGCCTTACTGAAATCCAGGTAAGCAATGTCTACTGCACCACCCTGATCTATTATTTTAATTACCCAATCAAAAAAATCAATAAGATTAGTTTGGCATGATCTTTTTGAAGTAAACCCATGTTGTCTCTGATCTTGAAATCCATGTGATTTTAGATGTTCAACAATCCTATCCTTTAACATGATTTCCATTACTTTCCCCACTACTAAAGTAAGGCTTACAAGCCTATAGTTGCCAGACTCCTCCCTACTACCTTTCTTGTGAATGGGCACAACATTTGTTAACTTCCAATCTTCTGGGACTACTCCTGTTAACAATGGTTGGTTAAATACATCTGTTAATGGTTTTACTAGTATGCCACTCAACTCTTAATAACGTTGTGTGTTTTCCATCAGATCCCATTGACTTTTTTGTCTTTACTTTTGACAGTTGATATAGAACCTCTTTCTCTGTAACAAATTACTAATTTGTCCTTTTTTTTCCTAACTGAGATCTCTTTCCTTAATTTTCATCTGTAAATACTGAACAAAAAATATTCATAGAGGCAGTCAGCTAGACCTTTATCCTCTTCTACATACCTTATTTATTTTGTTTTTAATCTAACTAATCCTTGTTTTACTTTCTTTTTCTCTTTTATGTATCTAAAAAATGTGTTGTCCCCTTTTTTTTAATGACTGTGCTATTTTCTTTTTTGTGTGTGATTTGGAAGCTCTTATAACGTACTTAGCCTCTTTCTGCCTAATATTATAGATCTTTATATCTTCGTCACTCTGGTTTTTTTCTAATTACTAAATGCTAACTTTTTGTTTTTTACTATTTTGACAACATCTGTAAAGTACCACAGTGGTTTCTTAATTGTTTTGCTTTTACTGACAATCCTAATGCAATTTTTTGTTGCCTTCAGCAGTGCAACTTTTAAATAATCCCATTTCTCTTGGATTCCATTTTAATTGCTCAAGTCTAATAATAACTCCTTTACACATATTCTAATTTTAGAAAAGCATAAAACTTTTTTTTTGTTTGGTGTGACTCAGTCACTGTTCTTATATTAAACCACACTGATGGATAATCACTGGATCCTAAACTTTCACCTACAGTAATATCTGATAGCAAATCTACACAGATAATGTGATCTGAGTGCCTACAATAAACAAGTTGGCTCCTCAATGACTTTTTTTTAGAGATAATTCCAGTAGGGAGTTTAGAATATGTGTGTTCCTGGCACAAACAGCTATTTTGGTTTTCCAGTAGACATGTGCAATTCGTTTCGGTCCGAATATGTATTCGGACGAATTTCGGGCAATTCGGACATTCGGGTACTTCTGAATGTCCAAATTGCTGAAGTGCCGAATTGCCGAGGTCCTGAAGTTCCGAAATTACCGAATTTCCGAAGTGTCAAAGTGACGAAGTTCCGAAGCACAGTATTGCCTAAGTACTAATATACTTACCCAGTGAAAGAAGAAAAATGTTACATTGTATACAATTTTAAATAAAAAGTATACAAACATAGCCAGGATTCACCTGTAAGCATTTGCAACACTTACAACAATCAAGTAACATACATTCATATAAAATGTAAGTTACTTGGCCAGTCAATGTAATTCCCATGGCATTAGGGAGCTATCTACTAAAAGGCTGAAAGACCTAAATTGGTCTTTCAGACAAATTTACTAATACTAAGTAAAGATTACTTAGTATTAGTAAATTATGGCCCTACTCGCTATACCGCGAGTAGGGGCATGTCTATTAAACAGTGAGCAGCAAAAAAAAGGTCCCCCTTCCCGAACCTGCACCCCTGAGCGGCGGGTGGGGGCCCTAAATTATAATAAGGGGGGAGACCTAATGTCCTCCCCCCGGCCCCCACCCCTAAGCGGTGGGTTGGGGCCCTAAATTATAATAAGGGGGGACCTAATGTCCTCCCCCCTGGCCCCCAACCCTGAGCGGTGGGTAGGGGCCCTAAATACTAATAAGGGGGAGGGGACCTAAGGTCCTCCCCCCCTGGCCCCCACCCTTGAGCGGCGGGTGGGGGCCCTAAATACTAATAAGGGGGTCCTAATGTCCTCCCCCCTGGCCCCCACCCCTGAGCGGTGGGTGGGGGCCCTAAATAGTAATAGGGGGGACCTAATGTCCTACCCCCTGGCCCCCACCCCTGAGCAGCGGGTGGGGGCCCTAAATCCTAAAAAGGGGTGGAACCTAAGGTCCTCCCCCCTGGCCCCCACCCCTGAGCGGTGGGTGGGGGCCCTAAATACTAATAAAGGGGGGAACCTAATGTCCTCCTCCCTGGCCCCCACCCCTGAGCAGCGGGTGGGGGCCCTAAATACCAATAGGGGGGGAACCTACTGTCCTCCCCCCCAGTCCCCACCCCTGAGCGGCGGGAGGGGCCCTAAAAAAATGCCCCCCCCAGGTGACTAGGGGTCCCCAAACCCCTAGTCACCCCCTCCCCCACAGGCTGCTCACTGTTTACTAGACATGCCCCTACTCATGGTATAGCGAGTAGGGGCAAAATTTACTAATACTAAGTCATTTTTACTTAGTATTAGTAAATTTGTCTGAAAGACCAATTTAGGTCTTTCAGCATTTTGGTAGATAACTCCCTAATACCGTTGGAATTAGGGAGTTATCTACTAAGCGGCTGCAATAGAAGTGCCGAAGTCCCGAAATTCCGAAGTTCCGAAATGCCAAAATTCCGAAGTGTCAAAGTGCCAAACTTCCGAAGTGCCGAAGCTCTGAAGTGCTGAAGTGCCGAAGTTTCGAAGTTGCCGAATTTCCGAAGTGTCGAACTTCTGAAGTACCGAAGTTCCGAAGTGCTTAAGTGCCAAAGTTCCGAAGTTGCCGAAGTTCTTAATTGCGAAAAATTCCGAATTTCGGAATGCTGAACCGAACCGAAAATTTTCCCCATGCACATGCCTATTTTCCAGTTCACATCAGGAAGATTAAAGTCACCCATGATGATAACTTCCCTCTACATTGTCATTTAAGCTATTTTCTCAACGAGAAGATCATCTAACTCTTCTATTTGTCCCTGGGGCCTATAAATCACACCTACACGTGTTACTGTGTGATTACCAAATTCTATTGTAACCCAAACGGACTCTATGCTCGCCTCACTAACTTTTATTAGTTAGATGTTATGCTATCCTTTACATACAGGGCCACCTCTCCCCCTTTCTTGCCTTCCCTGTCTTTTCTATATAAAGAGTACCCTGGTATTGCAATGTCCCAGTCATTTTTCTCATTATACCAAGTCTCAGTAACAGCGACTAAATCTACATTATCAGTTGCCATTATAGCCACAAATTCATGGATCTTATTCCCTAAACTGCGAGCATTTGTAGACATGATTCTAAGCTTATCATTTTTTAACACTCTTTTCTTGACACTGTCCATGCTTATTCCTGTGTGTTGTACATAAATATGAATACCGCACTCAATAAATGATGTTAAGTAATAATTAAACCTATGCTTAATTTCATAGTATTTATTGAAAAGCTTATAAGAATAATTCATAAAGTTAATGGTATTTCATCAAAGTAACACATAATTCATCTTATATACACCAACTATGTACAAAAGTCTATCTAGACACAGTATCCTCCTATGTGCAATGAATAGTTCAAAAAGCGTAAAAAGATGGAAATAATGAATGAAAAAAATGAAAAAATATATTTGAAAAAAATATAAAAAATATATATTGAGAAAAAATTAGAAAAAGAGAAAAAGAAAAAATGACAAAATGAAAAAATGTGAAACAAAATACAAAAAATGAGAGAAATGGAAAAAAATGGAAAAAATACAAAATGTTAAAGTCCTGATAAATAACAGTCCAGTATATAGTGCACTATATGTTTGCCCACTATCTGTGGGTTGGTCTCACCAATGTCGTCTACTTCTTTATGTTGTATCCTGTAGGAAGATGCTGTAGTCTGTGAAAGATGGTCTGAATGGAAGGGATGGAACGAATTCCTGATGGTAGAAAAAGTGATCGCCACCCTGTATCCGCTGGTGGCTGATCAAACCTGTTGTGATGAATGAAGTCAATCGGCAGTATAAGGCTCTGTTAGAAGCGAATTGAAGTCACTCGTAGGGCTTTCCTTGTGAATGGGCATGGGCTGCGCGCTCGGGACATATGCGTCCCTTCGATGGCCCCAGTGTCCGTGCACTGTGTCCGTGCAGTGGCACGGACACTGGGGCCATCGAAGGGACGCATATGTCCCGAGCGCGCAGCCCATGCCCATTCACAAGGAAAGCCCTACGAGTGACTTCAATTCGCTTCTAACAGAGCCTTATACTGCCGATTGACTTCATTCATCACAACAGGTTTGATCAGCCACCAGCGGATACAGGGTGGCGATCACTTTTTCTACCATCAGGAATTCGTTCCATCCCTTCCATTCAGACCATCTTTCACAGACTACAGCATCTTCCTACAGGATACAACATAAAGAAGTAGACGACATTGGTGAGACCAACCCACAGATAGTGGGCAAACATATAGTGCACTATATACTGGACTGTTATTTATCAGGACTTTAACATTTTGTATTTTTTCCATTTTTTTCCATTTCTCTCATTTTTTGTATTTTGTTTCACATTTTTTCATTTTGTCATTTTTTCTTTTTCTCTTTTTCTAATTTTTTCTCAATATATATTTTTTATATTTTTTTCAAATATATTTTTTCATTTTTTTCATTCATTATTTCCATCTTTTTACGCTTTTTGAACTATTCATTGCACATAGGAGGATACTGTGTCTAGATAGACTTTTGTACATAGTTGGTGTATATAAGATGAATTATGTGTTACTTTGATGAAATACCATTAACTTTATGAATTATTCTTATAAGCTTTTCAATAAATACTATGAAATTAAGCATAGGTTTAATTATTACTTAACATCATTTATTGAGTGCGGTATTCATATTTATGTATGATATTGATTGGAGGTTTTTTGTGGGGTTATACCTCGAATACCGGCACCTAACACTTAATTGAGTGCCAGCACATATTGGTTTTTTGTATTCCTGTGTGTTGCACTGTTGAGGATTTTCATATTTGAGGATAAATCTTAATTAATAATCTCAGTTCGAGATTTAATAGTTCGAGAGGTATAATTTTGTAGAGTTATTATGTAATAATTTGTATATTTGGTTTTGGGTTGTTGTTTTTTACTTAAGATTAAAATTTTGGACATTATAAATGTTATTTTTATTTGATTTCATCAATAAAATATTTGATTAGATTTTCAATACAAATTAATACATAACTAATACAGCAGTGGTTACAAAATTGTAAATAAAATCAAACCCCTACAAATATATTTTAAAATCTCTCTCAAGTCATCTGTTCAAGAGTAGATTTCATAAGGTGACACCACACCAAATTGCAATCTTATATGCTAAAAAAAAAAAAGACTGGAAGATATTGTCTATGCAGTTTAACTTTTTTACATATATCCTTCTAATCAAGACATCAATATTTGTCACAGGAAAAATGTAATAAAAATAAATATCTACGATTGGACTTACAGTACATGACATAGCATGAAATAAACTATGCTATTCAAAAATAGCCTTTATAGAATGGTTTGTAATCTATAATATTTTTTAGTTCATATATTTCCTTGGATTTTGAATAATAATTGTTTATTTCAGCTTATGTTGCTCTTTGTCAGATTAAAGTGTTTCATTATGATGTAACTGATCATTTCTTAATTTTCCTACAACAGCCTGGATGGTGTTTCAATATGAGGTCACTGATCATTTCTTAATTTTCCTACAACAGCCTGGATGGATTTTTATCTTCAGCAAATGTAACTATCCTCAATGAATCCATTAGATGAACACGCACCTCCCAGATGTTTTCAGGGAAGCTGTTTCTGTCACAGGACACATAAAGCAGTTAGTCGTCTGTTCCCTAAGTTTTTCCACCACTGGCGTCAAAGGGGTATGATAATTTGATATGGGACTTCCAATAAAAAAGATGAAGGTGAACAGTTGACTTTGAAACGATTTGCGTCATAACAGTGCGATTAAAACATTGACCTAATTATGTTGCATTTATTAGAATGCACATCATTATAGCAAGAGGCATTCATATGTGCATTGTTAGAATATGGAATAACCCTGTTTCCTTAGATGGCAGGGTACAATATATACCAGGGGTGGGCAACCTTTGACACTCAAGATGTTGTGAACTGCATCTACCTTAATGCTCTTACAGCCATTCTCTGGAACTGGAAATGCTGTGGGTATATAAAATGTTATACAGAAGTCCAAGTCCACAACATCTTGATCTCAAGCCTAACCTCACAGTCTAGACATAGGAGACCCACTGTGCTGTAACTCCAACAGTGTTGCAATTAATGGTACTTTAATGTCAAATTATTTTCTTTACATTCAGTAAAGTTAAATTAATACAAGTATTGCATTGATACAAACGGATGAAGTTTAAAAAAGCAATGTGAGTGTTATTACTAAATAGATATGAGAACACAGATAATGTGATCTGAGTGTCTACAAATTCAGAAAATCAGGAGAGACTTGTGTGTAAGTGGCCGGCAGTATTTTCAAATGGGTTTATTTTGTGAATTATAGTACCAGGTGATTGTTTTGCAAACAATGACAAGAAAGTTATTAACTATGTATATACAGATAACAGGAAATGAATTTACTGGTCCATTAGTTTGCTTCATCATGTAACACATTGCACAATCATCAGGCCCATGAAAGTCTAATCTACATATGTGGTGATTTGCTTTCAAGCAGCATGCAATAAACATTATGTTTCAAATGCACAATAATTTTAGCATTTTGACTGACTGGGGTCAGTTCCACTACATTACACGTAATCAGCATCCTGCTGTACAGCAAATAGTTCAGACATTTCGACAGCTGTTCTTTCTGTATAAATGCCAATTTTTCCTACTGCTCTACACCACCTTACCCTGCAGTTCAATGCTAAACCTTGCGAGGAATATAAAAGCAAATGAACATGCTCAGATATGTGATGCTGATTTACTACAGCTGTCTCTAAAAAAAAGAAAAAAAAAGAAAAAACATCAAAAAGACTGAAGGTAGTATAAATGGAGATTACAAATATACATGTGTATGGATATAGTGGGTTTCATACCTGATGGGACTTTGACACTGTCTTACAAGATGTCTGGTCCCGAGAGAAGTTATGCCTGTGAGAGCTGTTTTTAGAATCAGATGATATGAGATTCCAGCTTGAGAGATCCATGATGACAATGAAAACTTCAGCTCCTTCCTTTGTTGCAAACTAGGTGTTGAGTCTGTGTGTCTTCTGACGTGAATAAAGCCCAACCAACGTACCTCTTTCTATCAAAATGTTTTGGAGTGCATTGATTACAAACAGGGCTCTCTTTGGAACTCAAAACCTGGTCCCCCTGCAGCCACTAAGATAATGCAAAAGAGTCACATCTCTAGGAACATGAGACCTTTAAAGAACATCTCTCACAATCCAGGAGAAAATTACCTATTTCCACAGTCTTTCTACAGATAGCTGTTGGAATTCCAGTTTTGTCCAAGGACTTGATCATAACACAACATTACTTTGTCTTATGGCATATTTTGACTGTTGTAGAATATCAATAAAATTGATTATTCCATGAAGATTCTGTTTTTGAAATACTCAAAAGTACTGAAATACTCAAAAGCAATATTGCCATGGCAGCACCATATTAAGATGATTTTACATGTATTCAAATTGTAATTGACAATTTTTCAAAATATCCTGCTGTAAGGTGATAAGCTAGCTTGCACTTTCATAAAATCAAAATATAAAAATTATATTGTGGAACACTGAGTGACTATGTGTTAGAGATGATATTTGGTTACAATCTTCCAGTTTTGCCTTTACCAGAAGCTTGTATCCAATTTTGGCTTCTATGCTGCAAACTACACTTGGTTTACTGGGCTTTACTGCCATCACACCTCACCTCCCACAGCCCTGGCTTACACTATTATAGAGTAGTATCTTAAACTTCCAGTGTTGCTTTTTCCCTGCCAGCTTGTCTCAATGCTTTAAATTTTAAATTTTTTAATGTTTTTCATGGTTTTTACGTATGTTATATTTAATTTGTCAATCACTTTTTATTGGCATTAAAAAAAAAATGTGTTGTTTTAGCAACCCACGACTTCCATTATGTTACTCTTCTATTAAGGTATTGAGCATTAAAAAGAGAATATTAGATGAAAAGGCATAATCAAAATTCTTAATATTGAATAGGTTTAAATATTTGTGATTGTGTTGATTTCAAAAACTGATATATGTATGTGCAATGTATAGTTTGGGATGACGAATATCTGAAATTTAGCATTTCGCACAAAAAAATCTGAAATATAGCATTTATTAACCAATCTGTTTACTGATGTCTCCATTACTATCTTATTTCCATATAGGACCAGAAAATACATAAATTCCACCATCACACTTTCTGCTAAAGCAACAGAAGGGACTATTGCACAAGTGCACAAGTAACATCTACCAAATCCCTGCAGCTTTAAATCCCTTGCCCTTGAAAGGGAAGGCGAAGGGGAGAAAGGAAAAGAAGAAGTATTTTCCCCCCTTTGCTTTCCTTGTAGATGCACTTGCGTTTCTCTCAGAACTACTTGTCTTTGTCTTTTTCTTTGTTGTTATTTTTTTGTTAGTATGTAATTATAGTTGCTACTATAATATGTTTTACTATTGCACTCAATATGAATTAATTAATGTATGTTATTTATGTATGTTATGTCTTTAAAAAAAAAGACAAGAGGAACAGGGATGGTTGCATGACCTACAAGCTACTTTTCTTCTAATTCTTGTTTACATGGAACGTAGCTAAACTTGGATAAAGTGTCATCATTATAATAGTAAATTATTATAATAGTAAATTATCCATTTCTGGTATTGGTAACTGTGAAAACAGGTGTTAATTAAGACTCTTATTTAACGCAACATACATCACTCTCAGAGTCATAAGATGGAATGATATATATTTTTGGCCGGAGTAAAAGGTCAATACATACATACATACATGTGCAAAAACCGATGGACAGGGTAGGCCTGAAAAAAAAAAAAGTATATTCCGGGAGAGATAGGTGGGGCTCTAAAATGTCTGCAGAACATCAGGAGGAAGGTGGAAGGAGGAAGGTAGATATAGGCTGGTGAAGAAAAAAATCCCCATATAATAAAGCTTGCTACAACTAGTAGTAGCAAGTCAACTGTGGTGTGCTAAAACTATTGAACTTGGTAGGGCTGAAAAAAGAGTGCAAAAATATTAAAATTACTTGTAATTACATAAATTAACAAAGCTCTCTAGTGATTATGCGTACTTGTAGCTTGATGCATGCATCAACTGTACATGCCGTCAAAACTTCCCAGGTTGTTAGGAAGATACAATACATACAATAGGTGGATCAAACGTTCTTATGTATCTAAAAGAGACAAAATAATATAGTGCATTATAGCTAGAGTCAAGTACTCACAAGCCTGGAGCCAAATAATAACAAATGGCTCTCATGGGTAGTGCAGAGGGACTCTTAGTAGGATGTCCCCATCCTTTTTCCAGATATTCCTTTGTAGTGTTTCAGGGTTTCTGGAGTAAAGCTGAGCTGCACAGGCAAGTTTCCATAAAATGAGTTTTATTCATTCAAGTAAAAATAGACAAAAAGTGCAATAAAATCCAATATAAATGGATGTATAAAACTAAAGTTTCAATAAGACTAGATTAGTCCAATAAAAGTCCTGCCTGATTGCTACCAAGCCTTACTTGACAGAACCTCGCCCCGTTCCCTTAAATATGTAACACAATGGAGAGAGAGGGTATACCCAAGCTCACAGATGACCAATGGCTTAAATCGCTCTACACACTTAGGGGCATCACGTCTTGATTCTCACATGTGGAAGCCCACAAAAAGCCCAGTGGTATCTTACCCCACACAGGTTGAACAAAATATGCTGGAGGTGGGTGCAATGCTAACGACGGACATATGACCCACATATGGTGGGAATGCGAAGAGATCAAACCACTATGGACACAAACACAGAAACTGATACGAATGGGAACAGAAGAACCAAACCCACTCACACCCATGATTAGTCTTCTGCTACTATTCCTGGATACCTGGAGACTGAACGTCAGGAAAATTGCCACCCTGATCATCCTAGCAGCCAGGAATCTCTTAGCACTTCACTGGAAGACCACCTACTGCCCAACCAACAAAGAATTAACAGACAAGGTGTACCAATACTACAGATATGAAATACTCTCCTCAGACTCCTATGACACAACGAAGAAACTAGAGACACTATGGAAAGCGTGGCTAGAAAACACACATTAATAAAGGACTAAAAAAACAGAGATAGGGCAGAGATAGATCTTTTGGTTAATTTTATTTGTGCCAATCATCTTTTATACACTCTATAATAATTTTTGTTTTTTACCTAGCATTTTTATTGTTGTGGACTCCAAGAAATCCTAGGTGGGGATCAAACCACCAACACTTATACCAGTGGGCAGTTTGTCTGCCCCACCCTTGTGAGTACCTTTTTATATAAATCCTAACACCATTGTTTAATTCAGAGAGCACTATTGGTTGTCTCTATTTTATTCTCTTTGAGTGTTGAATATACCTTTGAAAAACATGTTACTAGCGCTCTATCCTTTATCCCTATGTATTTTTTAAAACAAATGGAGGTCTTTTAGTTACCTCCAATGGCCATGAGAGGATTGAGCCCACCTGCCACATCAAGGCAGACCCCCCTAGGTGGGTCCTAACTCTAACCATTCACCTTGCTTCCTTGAGCCTCTGGCAAAAATCTCTAATGAGACAGAAAGGGGTATTTTTTATATACACCCCTATACATTATTAACCCTTAATAGGGAACACATGGGATGGGCGGCTGCATTGTAACAAGGCTGAGTAATACAAAAATTGGATACAAATGCAGAAAGAAAAGTCCTGCGCTCAACTCCCATCACTACTGGGCGGCTGCAATGACTACAGTACACATCAGCCCCAATACATAGTAAAAACCAAAGAAAAACATGTTACTAGCGCTCTATCCTTTATCCCTATGTATTTTTTAAAACAAATGGAGGTCTTTTAGTTACCTCCAATGGCCATGAGAGGATTGAGCCCACCTGCCACATCAAGGCAGACCCCCCTAGGTGGGTCCTAACTCTAACCATTCACCTTGCTTCCTTGAGCCTCTGGCAAAAATCTCTAATGAGACAGAAAGGGGTATTTTTTATATACACCCCTATACATTATTAACCCTTAATAGGGAACACATGGGATGGGCGGCTGCATTGTAACAAGGCTGAGTAATACAAAAATTGGATACAAATGCAGAAAGAAAAGTCATGCGCTCAACTCCCATCACTACTGGGCGGCTGCAATGACTACAGTACACATCAGCCCCAATACATAGTAAAAACCAAAGAAAAACATGTTACTAGCGCTCTATCCTTTATCCCTATGTATTTTTTAAAACAAATGGAGGTCTTTTAGTTACCTCCAATGGCCATGAGAGGATTGAGCCCACCTGCCACATCAAGGCAGACCCCCCTAGGTGGGTCCTAACTCTAACCATTCACCTTGCTTCCTTGAGCCTCTGGCAAAAATCTCTAATGAGACAGAAAGGGGTATTTTTTATATACACCCCTATACATTATTAACCCTTAATAGGGAACACATGGGATGGGCGGCTGCATTGTAACAAGGCTGAGTAATACAAAAATTGGATACAAATGCAGAAAGAAAAGTCCTGCGCTCAACTCCCATCACTACTGGGCGGCTGCAATGACTACAGTACACATCAGCCCCAATACATAGTAAAAACCAAAGAAAAACATGTTACTAGCGCTCTATCCTTTATCCCTATGTATTTTTTAAAACAAATGGAGGTCTTTTAGTTACCTCCAATGGCCATGAGAGGATTGAGCCCACCTGCCACATCAAGGCAGACCCCCCTAGGTGGGTCCTAACTCTAACCATTCACCTTGCTTCCTTGAGCCTCTGGCAAAAATCTCTAATGAGACAGAAAGGGGTATTTTTTATATACACCCCTATACATTATTAACCCTTAATAGGGAACACATGGGATGGGCGGCTGCATTGTAACAAGGCTGAGTAATACAAAAATTGGATACAAATGCAGAAAGAAAAGTCCTGCGCTCAACTCCCATCACTACTGGGCGGCTGCAATGACTACAGTACACATCAGCCCCAATACATAGTAAAAACCAAAGAAAAACATGTTACTAGCGCTCTATCCTTTATCCCTATGTATTTTTTTAAAACAAATGGAGGTCTTTTAGTTACCTCCAATGGCCATGAGAGGATTGAGCCCACCTGCCACATCAAGGCAGACCCCCCTAGGTGGGTCCGAACTCTAACCATTCACCTTGCTTCCTTGAGCCTCTGGCAAAAATCTCTAATGAGACAGAAAGGGGTATTTTTTATATACACCCCTATACATTATTAACCCTTAATAGGGAACACATGGGATGGGCGGCTGCATTGTAACAAGGCTGAGTAATACAAAAATTGGATACAAATGCAGAAAGAAAAGTCCTGCGCTCAACTCCCATCACTACTGGGCGGCTGCAATGACTACAGTACACATCAGCCCCAATACATAGTAAAAACCAAAGAAAAACATGTTACTACAAATGGAGGTCTTTTAGTTACCTCCAATGGCCATGAGAGGATTGAGCCCACCTGCCACATCAAGGCAGACCCCCCTAGGTTTCTGTCTCATTAGAGATTTTTGCCAGAGGCTCAAGGAAGCAAGGTGAATGGTTAGAGTTAGGACCCACCTAGGGGGGTCTGCCTTGATGTGGCAGGTGGGCTCAATCCTCTCATGGCCATTGGAGGTAACTAAAAGACCTCCATTTGTTTTAAAAAATACATAGGGATAAAGGATAGAGCGCTAGTAACATGTTTTTCTTTGGTTTTTACTATGTATTGGGGCTGATGTGTACTGTAGTCATTGCAGCCGCCCAGTAGTGATGGGAGTTGAGCGCAGGACTTTTCTTTCTGCATTTGTATCCAATTTTTGTATTACTCAGCCTTGTTACAATGCAGCCGCCCATCCCATGTGTTCCCTATTAAGGGTTAATAATGTATAGGGGTGTATATAAAAAATACCCCTTTCTGTCTCATTAGAGATTTTTGCCAGAGGCTCAAGGAAGCAAGGTGAATGGTTAGAGTTAGGACGCACCTAGGGGGGTCTGCCTTGATGTGGCAGGTGGGCTCAATCCTCTCATGGCCATTGGAGGTAACTAAAAGACCTCCATTTGTTTTAAAAAATACATAGGGATAAAGGATAGAGCGCTAATAACATGTTTTTCTTTGGTTTTTACTATGTATTGGGGCTGATGTGTACTGTAGTCATTGCAGCCGCCCAGTAGTGATGGGAGTTGAGCGCAGGACTTTTCTTTCTGCATTTGTATCCAATTTTTGTATTACTCAGCCTTGTTACAATGCAGCCGCCCATCCCATGTGTTCCCTATTAAGGGTTAATAATGTATAGGGGTGTATATAAAAAATACCCCTTTCTGTCTCATTAGAGATTTTTGCCAGAGGCTCAAGGAAGCAAGGTGAATGGTTAGAGTTAGGACCCACCTAGGGGGATCTGCCTTGATGTGGCAGGTGGGCTCAATCCTCTCATGGCCATTCGAGGTAACTAAAAGACCTCCATTTGTTTTAAAAAATACATAGGGATAAAGGATAGAGCGCTAGTAACATGTTTTTCTTTGGTTTTTACTATGTATTGGGGCTGATGTGTACTGTAGTCATTGCAGCCGCCCAGTAGTGATGGGAGTTGAGCGCAGGACTTTTCTTTCTGCATTTGTATCCAATTTTTGTATTACTCAGCCTTGTTACAATGCAGCCGCCCATCCCATGTGTTCCCTATTAAGGGTTAATAATGTATAGGGGTGTATATAAAAAATACCCCTTTCTGTCTCATTAGAGATTTTTGCCAGAGGCTCAAGGAAGCAAGGTGAATGGTTAGAGTTAGGACCCACCTAGGGGGATCTGCCTTGATGTGGCAGGTGGGCTCAATCCTCTCATGGCCATTCGAGGTAACTAAAAGACCTCCATTTGTTTTAAAAAATACATAGGGATAAAGGATAGAGTGCTAGTAACATGTTTTTCTTTGGTTTTTACTATGTATTGGGGCTGATGTGTACTGTAGTCATTGCAGCCGCCCAGTAGTGATGGGAGTTGAGCGCAGGACTTTTCTTTCTGCATTTGTATCCAATTTTTGTATTACTCAGCCTTGTTACAATGCAGCCGCCCATCCCATGTTTTCCCTATTAAGGGTTAATAATGTATAGGGGTGTATATAAAAAATACCCCTTTCTGTCTCATTAGAGATTTTTGCCAGAGGCTCAAGGAAGCAAGGTGAATGGTTAGAGTTAGGACCCACCTAGGGGGATCTGCCTTGATGTGGCAGGTGGGCTCAATCCTCTCATGGCCATTGGAGGTAACTAAAAGACCTCCATTTGTTTTAAAAAATACATAGGGATAAAGGATAGAGCGCTAGTAACATGTTTTTCTTTGGTTTTTACTATGTATTGGGGCTGATGTGTACTGTAGTCATTGCAGCCGCCCAGTAGTGATGGGAGTTGAGCGCAGGACTTTTCTTTCTGCGAATATACCTTTGAAGCAAGACACCTGCACCATATCCCATAAGCGGGGATTGTACCGCTGTACGCTGTCCATACTAGAGCTAGCTATAGCTCTTACTCATGTGAGTGCACTACCATCTTCCTTTTTACCCTATTGGATATATTGCACTATTTTGGTTCTATCTTTTGTCTTTTTATATTATTGGATCTTTCCGGGGAAGGCCTACGTGAACTCTATCCCCCTCACCAAGCACGTTAAAGACCATTTGACCTAAAGAAAGAACTGTCAAGTTAAGACTTTTTATTGGGATATACTATTGTTATCCTATTATATTTATTTTGTGTGGTGCAGTCTCTTTTCTTTATTTTCTCTCCTGTTGTGTTTTAAGGGGACTTTGAGGGATTCCCTTTGTGGTTGCTGCCTTATCCATTACTTAGCGCTGACTCTCTATTTTGATTTTACCACTAACCAACAGTTCTAAGGGTGGAAATTAGTCTATCAGTTAAATTAGTCTATCAGTGACACACATTGAAGAGGAGATACCCTACAGACTAATCCATAGACGCATAAACAAGAGCCGACAGGCATCCAGGTGAGAGACAACCCTTGTATAGTCATACCCAGTTATTACGCCACCGACCCCCACCCCACATATCCCCCCTTGTTTTCAACCAGGGCACATAACCTAGAAATACATCATACATGGGAGGCCCACGAAGCAACTTGTAACCATAGTAACCGTACGCACCAGCGGTCTCTGCAGACAGGGACCCAAACAACGAGGAACAGACCCTCGCACTCCTACAGGTGCTTCAGAGAACAGAGATGACCCACATGCCCACTCTGTTGGGAGTATAGTATTGAACGTAAGGGCTCACCATCTGATACTGTGCTAGTGAAAGGCCTTTTAGTATGTGAAGAATCATATATATAGAAAGCCTAGATGAACTCCCTAAAACCTCTTTGAATCGGTTGTTAAACATGCACTAGCATAGCATAACTGTTCGAAGTTAAGCTTAGAAAACTGAGAATGTTATGTTATATATTGCATCCACTGTATGCATATTTCATGTGCTCCCCCTCCTCCCTTTTATTTTCTGTACCCTAACCTTTTCTTGAAAATAACAATCATATATTTAAAAAAGTTAAAAAAAATCCTTCCTGATGGCTGGTATATCCGAAACGCGTTTCGCCCTGTAATAGGGGCTTCCTCAGTCGGTTTGTGGTGTGGAGGGGCTCCTTGGCGTCCTTTTCAATCGTCTTATGCAGGTACTTCAGGGTTCGGCTGTCCGCACTCTGGAACGCATTATGCGTTCCAATTCAGATGCCATGCGCTCTATTTCTGGGCCACGTCACCTGTGCCAATTCGCGTTCGTTCCACTCGAGGAATTCTCTGTTTTCTCAGGGATCGCGGTTAATCTAGTGATGTGTCTAAATTGGCATTTATACAATAAGTGCAAATTGGCATTGAGCAATATATATTAGACCTAACCATAACTTTTATATAAGTTAGATATAGTTAGTTTTAGATGTTTGATATAAAAGAAATTATGTTGTTTTTTGGAAAGCTAATTTAGCTTTTATAATACAAATGGGTAGACAAAAAAATGGAGTTCTGCGAATCAAGTAGGTAGTGCACACCCAGGTGCTACTGCAGTTTATTAGAGGACACAATATAAACAAACGTTTCGGGGAAACAAGCCCTTCCTCAGTGCTAATGTTATATTGTGTCCTCTCTACCTGCTTGTTACACTGTAGGAATTACAGTAAGGAGACCCTGCAGCTCGGATTTAACTGTTTATTACTGTGCTCTTTATCTTTGATAATCGGTGGGCATCACTGATACCTCTGCCTCATCCTATGCATAGTGATCATAATACAAATGTATGTAAATGATGAAAGTACTGTTCCTAAATGAAGGTGAACAATATACATAAAATATAAATAAAGAATAAAAAATACATATTCTGTAAACTGGAGTATTCATTCATAAAAGCAATAGTCAGCTATCATACTCAAAATGTAAGTAATAAATAAAAAAAAGGGTTGTAAATGTATTTATGGTGTCAAAAAGTCTAAAAACACTATATAAACATTCTACTTAACTAAAAATAGGAGTGGACTGGCCAATATAGGCATAAAATTAAACGATATAAGAACATAAATGCCAATTTAGACACATCACTAGATTAAGATCGCAAACCACGATCCCAGAAAAAACAGAGAATTCCTTGAGTGTAACGCACACGAATTGACATGCGTTCCAGTGACGTCAACCATGCGCCCAAATTGGCACAGGTGACGCGACTCGGAAATAGAGCGCATGGCGTCTGAATTGGAACGCATAATGCGTTCCAAAGTGCGGACAGCCGAACCCGGAAGTACCTGCATAAGACGATTGAAAAGGGCGCCAAGAAGCACCTCCACACCACAAACCAACTGAGAAAGCCACTATCACTGGGCAAAATGCGTTTCGGATATACTAGCCATCAGGCAGGACTTTTATTGGACTTATCTAGTCTTTGTAATGACATGAAGGGGTGCTGCCCTGGAACAACACTGTCCCTTTAAATGTGGGAACCAATACAGCAAAGAAATAAATGTCAAGACACAAATTAATAGGTTAAATCAAGATATATATATATTACAGAGAACCAAAAGACAAAACAAAACAATATATATACACAACGCCACAAAATATATACAATAAATCAGGATAAGCATGAATAGGGCAGGCAACGTATACAGAAACAGTCCTTTGGTATAAAGGCAGGATTGTGCAGTTACCACGAGTAGTTATACTTAGGTAAGCAACTGAAGTGGTTTTAACGTGGGAGGAGGGCTTGAGGAAGGGGGGCAATGTAGGATTCTATAGTGCCAGGAAAACGCCTTTGTTTTCCTGGCACTATGGAGTCCCTTTAATATGCCATGCTTGGAAATGTACCAGCTGGCCACTAAGACAGTGAGTACATATTGAGTGTAAGGTAAACTGGCATAGAAAGACATGAAATGCTTACTACAAAAAAATAACTACCTGGTAATTGATTGAAAATATAACATTCATAAAAATATAGCAAAATCAGTGGATTTAAAAATATATGTATATAGTGTATAAATGATAGTTAATAATATATTATATTGATCAATCTTAGCTTTTTGCCATGTCTCAAATTACTAATAATCCCCCCATTACTGAATAAAAAAATGAAAACATCCCACCATAACTTCAACAAATAACAAATTCAGACTGAACAATGGTTGACCTCTGTTGTAACCAGTGACTGAAAACCACAGGAGAGGCTTTGAACTTGAGAAAAATAAAATGAACTTGGATACAGAAGTGACAAGACATGCTGACCACAGTTCCAAAATGTCAGAACAATGTCAGGAGGAAGCTATATATATATATATATATATATATATATATAGTTGCAAAGAACTGCCGCTCACCGGTCTTGTAAAAGTCCAAATTTTATTGAAGTTAATTTAAAAGAGAGACCAACGTTTCAGTCCCAGCTCGGGACTTTCCTCAGGGTAACAAAACAATAAATACACATGCAAAATACTGACAATATATAGGTTGAATCTAATTAGTAAAACTCACCCAGGTGCAATGAAAGTGTATCAGCCGTGTACGCGGGCCCTTCCGGGTATGCGCGCGCACACCCGCATAAACTCCTCCCACTTTACGTGCACATGATACGTGCAGTGACGTGTGTTGTATATACGGTTGCTAAGCAACATTACGTGCCCGAAATCTCCAGCCTGAATGAGAATATGGTGAATGATTTTAAACGATGTGATATATGGAATCTATTCAAAAGTGCATCATACGAACAAATGTGTATATTCTGCTATAATGCAGAACTCAATTACAAACATAATAAGTAGCTGTGAAAGCAAAGATATGCCCAATTAAAAGTGTCACCCGTGCGAATGACACCAATTGCAGTGTGGAATACGATGAAACCCACTCTGCAGTACAGATATATATATAAAATACCTAAAAAACATAAAAAAAATGAGTGTAATAATACCTCATAATTCATATCTCTCTATATGATAAAGGCAGATACCCTAGCATGACATTGATCAAAATACATGACTAAATACTAAATAATGCACTATTAAAAATAGTACAAGCTATAGGAGTTAAATAAATGCATAATATGGTATATTTTCATTTAACCCTCTCGGAGCCATTGTCCCCAACTGATAAATCCAAAACGCCTCCTTTTGGAGCAGCATCCGACCTCTGTTACCACCCCTCTTAGGACAAGGTATATGGTCTATACTCACAAATTTGAGGGAGGATAATGGATGTGCTTTCTCCTAAAAATGTTTGGCCACCGGTTTGTCAGATTGGCCATCTCGATAGGCCAACCTGATACTTGACCGGTGGCCACGTATACGCTCACAGATGGGGGTTTCCGTCTTGCCCACATAGTAGAGCCCACAGGGGCACATGAGCTTATAGATGACATAGGGTGTCTTACAGGTAATGGTATACCTAATGTCATATGTTTTATTGGTGTGTGGATGGCAAAACTTCTTAGATGGAATCATGTGCCCGCAGGTAACACACCCTAGGCACCGTATACAACCACGTATATTGGACTTAAGTGTCTTAGTATAACTGTCCACAGGATCTGTATGTACCAAAATATCACGTAAGTTCCGGTTTCTTCTATAACAGATCATTAGCGGTTCCTTAAAGATTTTAGGCAAAGAGTCATCTGTAGATATCATCTTCCAGTTGTCCTTGATTAATGCTGTAACCTTGTCTGCAGTGTTGTGAAAAGTCAACGGGAACACCATACGCTGTGAAGAGTGAGCCTTATCCTGACTTGGGGCTAACCTGGCTTGGGTGAGTGCCTCTTGCAGTACTCTACCTTCATACCCTCTGTTCACGAACTTCTGGGTCATTGATTCCAGTTGTATCTCTGCTGCCTTTGTGTTTGAGTTATTACGTATGACCCTCTGATATTGCGCTTTGGGTATAGATTTTTTCAAAGCCCACGGGTGTGCGCTCTGAGCGTGCAAAAGGGTGTTTCTATCAGTTGGTTTTGAAAACAGAGTGTACTCAACTCCATTTACTCCATAGGACAGCTCCAAATCCAAATATTGGACTGAGTGTTCACTGATATTAGAGGTAAACCTAATTGGTGTAGGTAACTGGTTCAATGTGTGTACCATGTCCTGAGCTTGTTCTGCTGTGCCGTTCCAAATTATAAGGAGATCATCAATGTAGCGGTAGTACCCCATAATAGATCTTGCATATGGGGTTAATATATGTTGTAGTTCATACATATACATATATGCGTTCGCATATCTTGGTGCTACTGCCGAGCCCATAGAAGTTCCCGCTGTCTGTAAGTACCATTGGTCTTCAAATCTAAAGTAGTTGTTGTTCAAAATAAGCAATAATAGCTCCAATACAGATTCAATCGGAGGGCCTTGATATAGTGATGTGTTGCATAGCACTTGCCGCATCGCCTCTACCCCATCTATATGTGGGATGACTGTATATAAATTGGATACATCCATGGTAATAAAAATCGGTATTGTGTCCTTGAAATCCAAGGCTTTAAGATGTTGTAGTAGAGACTGTGTGTCTTTAACACAAGTATATAGGGCTTCAACTGGTTTCTTAAAGATGAAATCAAGCCACTGTGCAATAGGTTCAAGTATGCCGTCAATGGCTGAGACGATGGGTCTCCCCGGGGGTCTCTGAGCATTCTTGTGTATTTTAGGGATACTGTATATCACCGGAGTGCGGGGATGGGTTTTGTTCAAAAAATGATATAATTCTATATCAATGTATCCGGCCCTTAAAGACATATCCAATATATCTACAACTTTCTTCTGTATTTCTGCGGTGGGATCTCCCTTTAATTGGTAATACGTATCGCTGTCCATCAGCTGTCTTTTTAAATCATCGGAGTAGTAACCATAGTCCATAAGGACAATACCGCCTCCCTTATCCGCAGGGCGGATTACTATTGTGGAATCATTAGACAGTTCCCTGAGTAAAGATCGCTCCTGTTTGGTTATATTTTGCTGTTGTCTGGATCTGCGAGAAAAAATGTCCTGGGACATCTTGGCTGTAGAGGATAAAAAAGTTTTAATCGTATGTTTAGTACTGTGTGGATCAAATGTAATTCTTGTCTTAAATCTACCTGTTCCCATCTCAGCTGATGATGACTCCTGTTTTGAAGCATTTTGGAAAAACTCTTTCAATCTCTTTTGTCTCCCAAATTGAAATAATTCAGTACTCCATTTAAATGCATTAGGGCCACAAGTCGGTATAAACGACAGCCCTTTGCTTAAAGTGCTTATTTCGGTAGAGCTGAGGGGTCTCCAGGAGAGATTGAAGATGGGATTTACCTCCTGAGCAGCGGCTATCATGATCATCGTGTATATCGGTGGCTTGCAGGTGACCGCCCCCCTAGACCTAGAAGGTTTAGGAAGAGAGTGGTGCGCCCCAATATCCCCACGGTGGATATCACATCGGGTGAGTCAGCGTCTGAAAGTGACATACAATCAGACCACACTCCTTTTTTAGGAAAGGTGGGCACAGGGACTATGACCAGAAGCAGACACTGAGGAGACGAAGACACAGGATCAGGAGAGGCCGTAAGATTAAACCCGGCGCCCAAGGGGAAACCGCCGCTCAGGAGGTAAATCCCATCTTCAATTTCTCCCGGAGACCCCTCAGCTCTACCGAAATAAGCACTTTAAGCAAAGGGCTGTCGTTTATACCGACTTGTGGCCCTAATGCATTTAAATGGAGTACTGAATTATTTCAATTTGGGAGACAAATGAGATTGAAAGAGTTTTTCCAAAATGCTTCAAAACAGGAGTCATCATCAGCTGAGATGGGAACAGGTAGATTTAAGACAAGATCTACATTTGATCCACACAGTACTAAACATACGATTAAAACTTTTTTATCCTCTACAGCCAAGATGTCCCAGGACATTTTTTCTCGCAGATCCAGACAACAGCAAAATATAACCAAACAGGAGCGATCTTTACTCAGGGAACTGTCTAATGATTCCACAATAGTAATCCGCCCTGCGGATAAGGGAGGCGGTATTGTCCTTATGGACTATGGTTACTACTCCAATGATTTAAAAAGACAGCTGATGGACAGCGATACGTATTACCAATTAAAGGGAGATCCCACAGCAGAAATACAGAAGAAACTTGTAGATATATTGGATATGTCTTTAAGGGCCGGATACATTGATATAGAATTATATCATTTTTTGAACAAAACCCATCCCCGCACTCCGGTGATATACAGTATCCCTAAAATACACAAGAATGCTCAGAGACCCCCGGGGAGACCCATCGTCTCAGCCATTGACGGCATACTTGAACCTATTGCACAGTGGCTTGATTTCATCTTTAAGAAACCAGTTGAAGCCCTATATACTTGTGTTAAAGACCCACAGTCTCTACTACAACATCTTAAAGCCTTGGATTTCAAGGACACGATACCGATTTTTATTACCATGGATGTATCCAATTTATATACAGTCATCCCACATATAGATGGGGTAGAGGCGATGCGGCAAGTGCTATGCAACACATCACTATATCAAGGCCCTCCGATTGAATCTGTATTGGAGCTATTATTGTTTATTTTGAACAACAACTACTTTAGATTTGAAGACCAATGGTACTTACAGACAGCGGGAACTTTTATGGGCTCGGCAGTAGCACCAAGATCTGCAAACGCATATATGTATATGTATGAAGTACAACATATATTAACCCCATATGCAAGATCTATTATGGGGTACTACCGCTACATTGATGATCTCCTTATAATTTGGAACGGCACAGCAGAACAAGCTCAGGACATGGTACACACATTGAACCAGTTACCTACACCAATTAGGTTTACCTCTAATATCAGTGAACACTCAGTCCAATATTTGGATTTGGAGCTGTCCTATGGAGTAAATGGAGTTGAGTACACTCTGTTTTCAAAACCAACTGATAGAAACACCCTTTTGCACGCTCAGAGCGCACACCCGTGGGCTTTGAAAAAATCTATACCCAAAGTGCAATATCAGAGGGTCAAACGTAATAACTCAAACACAAAGGCAGCAGAGATACAACTGGAATCAATGACCCAGAAGTTCGTGAACAGAGGGTATGAAGGTAGAGTACTGCAAGAGGCACTCACCCAAGCCAGGTTAGCCCCAAGTCAGGATAAGGCTCACTCTTCACAGCGTATGGTGTTCCCGTTGACTTTTCACAACACTGCAGACAAGGTTACAGCATTAATCAAGGACAACTGGAAGATGATATCTACAGATGACTCTTTGCCTAAAATCTTTAAGGAACCGCCAATGATCTGTTATAGAAGAAACCGGAACTTACGTGATATTTTGGTACATACAGATCCTGTGGACAGTTATACTAAGACACTTAAGTCCAATATACGTGGTTGTATACGGTGCCTAGGGTGTGTTATCTGCGGGCACATGATTCCATCTAAGAAGTTTTGCCATCCACACACCAATAAAATATATGACATTAGGTATACCATTACCTGTAAGACACCCTATGTCATCTATAAGCTCATGTGCCCCTGTGGGCTCTACTATGTGGGCAAGACGGAAACCCCCATCTGTGAGCGTATACGTGGCCACCGGTCAAGTATCAGGTTGGCCTATCGAGATGGCCAATCTGACAAACCGGTGGCCAAACATTTTTTGGAGAAAGCACATTCATTATCCTCCCTCAAATTTGTGAGTATAGACCATATACCTTGTCCTAAGAGGGGTGGTAACAGAGGTCGGATGCTGCTCCAAAAGGAGGCGTTTTGGATTTATCAGTTGGGGACAATGGCTCCGAGAGGGTTAAATGAAAATATCCCATATTATGCATTTATTTAACTCCTATAGCTTGTACAATTTTTTATAGTGCATTATTTAGTATTTAGTCATGTATTTTGATCAATGTCATGCTAGGGTATCTGCCTTTATCATATAGAGAGATATGAATTATGAGGTATTATTACACTCATTTTTTTATGTTTTTTTAGGTATTTTATATATATCTGTACTGCAGAGTGGGTTTCATCGTATTCCACACTGCAATTGGTGTCATTCGCACGGGTGACACTTTTAATTGGGCATATCTTTGCTTTCACAGCTACTTATTATGTTTGTAATTGAGTTCTGCATTATAGCAGAATATACACATTTGTTCGTATGATGCACTTTTGAATAGATTCCATATATCACATCGTTTAAAATCATTCACCATA
Organism: Pelobates fuscus; assembly: GCF_036172605.1. Lineage (NCBI taxonomy): Eukaryota > Metazoa > Chordata > Amphibia > Anura > Pelobatidae > Pelobates > Pelobates fuscus. The sequence goes on from NC_086317.1 coordinate 128,867,779, forward strand.
TTCTCATTCAGGCTGGAGATTTCGGGCACATAATGTTGCTTAGCAACCGTATATACAACACACGTCACTGCACGTATCACGTGCACGTAAAGTGGGAGGAGCTTATGCGGGTGTGTGCATACCCGGAAGGGCCCGCGTACACGGCTGATACACTTTCATTGCACCTGGGTGAGTTTTACTAATTAGATTCAACCTATATATTGTCAGTATTTTGCATGTGTATTTATTGTTTTGTTACCCTGAGGAAAGTCCCGAGCTGGGACTGAAACGTTGGTCTCTCTTTTAAATTAACTTCAATAAAATTTGGACTTTTACAAGACCGGTGAGCGGCAGTTCTTTGCAACAATATTTTGAATGGAGTTCATGCCATGGCACCCGGCGAATTGGATACACAATAAAGCGTGAGTGCGGGGGATTTTCAAGTTTATATATATATATATATATATATATATATATATATATATATATATATGCGCATATATGTATATATCTTACTCCTTGGTACTCATGTACATTAGAGCTTGCAGTTCATATTCAGGTGGTGCCAAGCCAACAAGAGTGTCCCAGTCAGGTTAGATATGCACACACTTAAACTGGCACATCCCTTAACATCCATGGAGTATTCCTATTTGGCAGCAGTAGACACTGATGTCTAAGTATGGTGTCTATTTTATTTCAGCTAGGGCTGCTACAGTAATAGAGATAAAATGTTACAGTGAATGTACCCTGTGTTCTTCACTGATTCTGTTTAGGTTTGATTTACTACTCTTCCCAGCTGGGCACCTCTTGGTATTTATCCTGCAGCTTGCTGAAAGATTACCCTCTTTATGTGCGTGCCAAACTGTCACTGCTATCATCCACAGGTTACAGAAGTCCCCAGCAGTGACATTTCCATACCTTTCATCTACAACAGATTCAGATGCTAATTGGGTAGAAACCAAATTAAAAGGCATTAGTCACAGTCTTCCTTTGTGTTGTGTCACTGTGACAACAATTTGTTGTTTTTAATTAAAGCTTTTTCTGCCAAAGTAACTCCCCACTCCAAACTATTTGGTGGTTTAAAGGAGCAAATCACCCAGCAGAGTTCAATATAGAAACATGCAGAGGTTCAATCAGTTTATGACCCACTGGCTCTATCCTTCTCAGATGATTCTGGCTCTCCCTGATGAATACTTAACACACCAAGGGACAAAATATATAGATTTTGTTCTTTGATGTGTTGTATGGAAAAATGTGTGGATGAATATTACAAGGGACTTTGTAAAACTTTGTGACAGCACCTTCAGCTCCATTTTGTAAAATCATTATTATCCCAAATTTCATGGAGTTTGGGTAGGAATGAAACACATACTTAGTGTTAAAGCATGTCACAATATGTAAAATCTCTGTTTTTAACTACTGCATATGCTCTCTTTGGCTATGCTTTAAAGAGATTTACAAAAATGTAACTCAGTGGCAATCTGTTACATATGTTCTTGTCTCTGTGGTTTTTTCCCTTTCCAAATTCCTAAAATATGTAAAAAAAAAAAATGACTTGCTCTGTTATTCAGTAGATTGATAGATGAATGGAAACTGATCACTTTAGATGCTTTTTACTATGTTACATTATGTTAACGAGTTTACTGTGAGAGTATATTATCAGATTCAATATGCTATTAACCATTTCATTGATCATTTGCCTGTAGAACACATCTAAATGCCTTTGAGATGAGTTTGAAATTATGAGCTATATAAGCTAGGGACACTAAGCTACTTACTTCTTTCATACATGTTGTGGACACAACCTATTCACTCTTATTTAACACTCTGACCTTTCTAGATCCTTTCCAGAGTAAATCTTCAGACAAAGAATTCAAAAATATTCTTAGTTTTGCCTCTCATTGTGCAGCACTGCCCAAGGAAGTATCTCCAGTGGCCATTTGAGGAGGTGGAGATGTCCCTAGGGGCAATGTAAGCTCTGCCTTTTCTCTTAAAAGGCAGTGTTTGCATGAAAATGCCTGAAAGCAATGATTATACTCACCAGAACAACTACATTAAGCTGTAGTTGTTGTGGTGACTATAGTGTCCCTTTAATAGGTTTTATGCAACCCATCTCTCCTCCTTAAATCTATAGTCTGGTTTTGGGATTGAATAATTTTTTTTTCAAAAATAGAACTCAGGAGAACTTCATCCATAACCAAGATATAAGTGGTTACAAATGGCAACACGTGGCAGCCATGCTGCTACCCACCCCTTACCTCAGCCTCTGGGCAGTGGAATGGTGGACACAAAATAATAATGGTGGAACCTGGAATATGATTCACTCAGTTTACAACAAAAGAGTTTCAGACTTTAGTTTATGACTATTCTTCATGATGTAACAATCTCCCATGTAAAAATAAAAATGTACTTACAATCTATATAACTTCCCGGTTTTCGAGCAGTCCAATAGGGGTTGAAGGCTATCAGGAAACATACATAGACATAATGATCATCTCTACACAATTCTTATACATTGTAAGAATTCCTAATATATCTTGTATAAAATACTAAGCACACAATAGTGGTAAATGAATTAAGAAAGCAGAAACAACTCACAATTAGTTGCTTGAGCTCTATGGGGCAGAGAATTCAAATCAATGCATTTTGTGCATCTGCACATACTTTTTCAAGATTCAAACTATCAACCGTAATGTGCACATACAAAGCTACCCGCAAATGCTTGAATAATCAGAATAAATCACCATCAACTCCATTGACCATATGAATCCCAACTAAAATTCAAACATACTTTATATAGAGTGCTACAGAAAGCAAAAAACAAATCTTCGGTATACTGCATACTGTATTAATAGATTGCAAATGTACATATTTATAGCATACTCTGATAGATCTAAAAAGTATACCAGATCATATCAAGCCTAAACTTAAAACTCCTGACAAGCTATACTAAAAAACCCAAATCCATGCACGTGCTAATTCAAAATCAATATAACCACAAAAAAACAAAAACAAATATACATGAACTATACCCTGAGACTCACCTGTTAGAGAGCTCCTATTGTTTAGCTTACAAGACAACCAATCAGAGTACTCTACTGAGATTTCTGAGCATGAGAGTGTCTTTATGAAGGCTTTTCCTATCTTAAAAACCTTATTCTGCATACTTAAGGGGTTCACATGGGTTATTCTTTGATGCATCTCAGTTTATTTTTTTTTGTCAAATTTGTTTTTGTTTTTGTCCTTTTTTATTACCATTAGTAGTGTTAGGATATTATGGATATTTTTAGAATTTGTAGGCTGAAGAAAAGAAGATTTAATAAAAAAAAAAAAAAGAATATATTTTTACAGGTATTAGTTTTATTGCTCTCTGCCTCACTATAATTAGAGTAAGGGGGATAGGTAGGAAATGTTTATATTAACTAAGGGTGGCTTGCAGCTTGGGGACACCTAGTCACATGGGAGGTGCACTTGAGGACAATTTGGGGGGGATGGAAAATAGCATGTCCACCCTTCCTCTTGTATACTTTATTGGAGCCTCCATCCACCAGCCATGGGTAGTGACTGGGGGTGGAGGGGTGTGTGGGAGGAGCATTACGACACTATGGTTATTATAATGATATCACTTACCCACTATGTCAACTTATTTAATAAATAGCCCCCATACACTGATCATGGGTGGGGGCAGAGGGAGACATTAGGATGTCCCCCATTTTTAAATGTTATCTCCCCCAACTGCTGGCCTAGGGAATTTTTACCAACTGCTGGATTATTTAATTTAATTAAGTGACCAACATAATGCCCAAGGGTAGGGCTTAGGTGGAACAAGCCCAATTTTACAGGCCCAGTGCCAATCGGTTAGGGCATTTCTAGCAACTGTGCTGCTCACCGTTTAGTAGATATGCACCACTCACCACATGACCCAGTAGTAATATGAGGGTCATATTGAACCCATAGGTTTATTTGTTTGTGTGGAAAGCAAGTCTTATGGCTTGGCTTGTGTGTTCAGATCTGTGTTCAACAATATATTGATGGTTTATGACATATAAAGATAGGTATACATATCTCCAAATTCATATTTAAGCATCTGGTGTTATTAGTGACTATATGTGCCTTTTAGCACTTGTTATAAAATCGAAGAAAATTCCTCATTTTACATGTTATTATTAATTTTCATCTTTAGATGGAACTGGACCCAGTAGTGCCAAAGTTAGTCATCATTGCCCAGTGACTATAGTTGCCTAGCATCATATTAGTCATTTGCCAGGTTAGATTTGTTTGGGAACATTTATTTTCAGGCTTCATGGTAATACACACATAAACAGACCTTTTTTATATTGCCATCTGATATACTGCAAATTCTATAAATAATTGTATTATTGGCTCAATAAAAGTGACATATTCCAAGTACTGTGTGCAGCTTAATTATATATTTAAAACACACATTCTTTGAGGTTAATTGCAGATCATAACATTTCCAGTTAATTGAGTCCCCGGTGTTAGCATGGAAATAAATCTGCATCCTTGGAAACAATCTTAATTTTAATGCATAGTGCTTTGAAAATGAGTACCAATGGATGTATATTCTGATGCTTTAGGTAACTTATTACACAGTACCTTTATTACTTATATTAATGAGTTAAATTACTAAATGGCACAACCTGAAAATTGGCACCAATAATAATTTTCAACAGCTTGCACTCGGGGGCTATAGCAAAACTACAAATTATAAACTCCAGTTATAGAGGATATGCCTTATAGGAATTTAGAAAAACTCAAATCAATTTGAAGTTCAGTATTCAGTAATTGGGGCTAGGTCTAACTTCAACAGGGTTATTCGCTAAAGTGAGTTTTCAAAGTGAATTCAAAGCAAATTTCAAATTTAAGTTCAAAATAGCCAAACGGGAAAAATTCTCTAAGCCAGCCATGCTTTCAGTTTTGTTACTCTGGCCTTAAATTGGAAATTCGCTTTTTCAGAATAATTCCTAATTCTATGCTGTTACAAAACAGGGCCCCTTTAACCAACGACAAGTGTCCTTGTCTTGACCTATTTTTAGAAGACTTTAGGCAGTGGTCATTAAACTCACACATTCCATGCAAAAAAAAGATATAATATGACATGTGATTCAACTTGTCATATGGTCTTCAACAACATCAGTATTGTGAACAAGGATGGGTATTCAAGCTCCATTCCAGGAAACATTGCTACAGGTGTCCTTTTTACTATCATATAGTCATGCCTTTCTAAATGGACTTCCTGATTTGGCCGTGAAAGATGAACACATTTACATATTCTGTACTGATTGGTGGATGAACAACAAGGGAGAAATGTGGCAAGGCAAACAGGTGTTAACGTGTGGCAAAGCACTAAGGAAAGGATTTATCAAGGAAAAACTGGGATTATACCTGTTCACCTGTTTATGACTTTGTCAGTTATCCCAACTATGGCTAAATGGTAGACTTGGAGTGTCGTTTTGGTCCGAATTGTAATTTGTCCGAATTTGGGCTGATTGGAGGATCGCTCAAATTCCCGAACTCTGAGCAGAAATGCACCTGAATCGTGAACCTCTGTATATTTGCATGTGTGCCAGTGTTTTGTATCTGTTTATATGTGTATCTGTATGTGTGCCAGTGTTTTGTATCTGTATATATGTATTTCTGTATATGTGCCAGTGTTTCTATTGCTGTATCTGCATGTGTGTATGTCTGTGTATCTGCATGTGTGTCAGTGTGTGTATCTGTGTATTAGTATATGTGTCAGTTTGTGTCTGTGTATCTGCATGTATGTCTGTGTGTATCTGTGTGTATATATTTATGTGTATTTGTATCAGTGTGTATGTGTTTGACAGTGTATGTGTATATGTGCATACATCACAGCATTCAATGACCAATACTTTACACATATGGACTCCTGCATTCATACGTTAACACTACATGCAACTACACCTTTATATTAAAACACCAACACTATATATAAACACACCCCAGCACCCAAAAATACAAACAAATTCATTCCTGCTTTAAAAACGCCAACACTACATACAAAAACACCACAACATTCAAAAGCAAAACATTACACACAAGTAAGTCACTGCTTTCAAATGGCAGCTGTGCACAAAAACACACAACTGCATTCAATTGTCAACACTATACACTAATGCAACTCTGCATTCACACATACATACTTACATTCAAACACACAAACACTGCTCAGTACTAACTACAACCCTGCAAGGATGGTCAAATGGTAGATCTCCAGCTGGCAAAGCATTGTGGGATTTGTATGAAAGTTGGGAATCTTCCTTGCGATAGGGGGTCCAAAAGAAATCTTTCACCAGGGCCCTGTCTACATTAGTTCTGCCACTGCACACAGAAAATATAGAATGAGAACTAAAATATCAGACTTTAAAATAAAGATTTTGAAAGCACACACCTACGTTATGAGTATTCTCCTCTGTGACTTAAAGTCTAATTACATAATTTATAGACATCTGTATTAAAACATATTAAAGGATTTAATTTTAGAATATATGTATTTGTAGAGTCTGAATTCCATGTAGAATGCTCTTTGAAACAAATCTTTCTTTAAAGCATTTACCAAATATTAAATTAGTGTTAAAACACCTGAAATAAAATCTTGGTTTAACATTTAAAGGGAAGAAAACAAGTGATATTGACCATCGACTTGGAGACAGTTGAATCTATTTTTGTAGAGTTCCTGCAGTTACAAAATCTCTTATCTAGAGCTCATGTCAAGGGAAACAACAGGCGCTTCCTAACAAAAGCTTCTGAATCTTCTAACCTTTATCCTAAAAACCAGCGCCATTGATTCCCAAAAGAGTTATTTATAGCAAATCCTAGCATATCTTTTGAACTGACATTACCCTACACTCTTCTTAGGCTTGGATCTCTGCACCTTTTGTGCTATTTGCTCTGAATATATCAGAGGTCTAAAGCAGTAGCTAATAACATTCTAGAATCTGTAGTATATGTTTTCAAATATTATACCAATATTGTGCAATGTTTTCATGCAGAGTTTGGCATACATACAGGAGTGGGATCAATAATTCCTTAAATAATTAGGATGAGAATATACTTTGGGTCCTTTGTTTTTTTTAGAAGATGACATACACACTAGGGACAATTTATTGGTGATCTGACAAATGTCTTTTAGTTTTTGGGGGTAATCTGTTCTTCTGTTTTAAGAAGTTCTAAATATTGTCTAATATTGAAATCTTATGTTGTCTTAAATTCAGCCTTTGCTTTGCTCTAATTTTCCGCCATTTGTGGTTTTCCTGCAATACAAATGCAAGTTACCTAGCACAGAACGAACCCAATAATTATTTTCGCCATTATTCTACTTATACTGATTGCTATACTATTTATGTTTGTTATTATGGTCAAGCTTACATGGACTGCTTTATTCTGGGACTGTTATAACTCGTTTATTGTTTTTACTATTGGTCTCAATTTTTATTTTATTTTTTTAATTATCTTCACATTGGATTATACTAGGATTTTATTAAAGACACGGAGGCTCATATTATGCATAACTCTTTCTTTATTTCCTCAGCAGCAAAGATAAAGGAATATAAATATTGTCAAAATGAAAGAAAAAACTGAACAGGCATAACAGTCAGCCAATCACATAACAGAGGAAGTAGCTATATAAGTCCTGTGTCTCCCACAATCCCCCTCTTTCTTTGCTGCTTCCTCAGACAGCTAAGTATCCATGTTTAGCTCTCTTACTTGTTGTACTTTGATTGTGGTATTTCTTGTTATTATTGCCATTTACTGATTTTACTTTGGTGTTGTGTTTATTGATGCATCCCTTGTTTAAATGTATATGCATCGTTTTTATTTGTTGTGCTCTTAGTGTGCCTTGGGGATCCCTGGGGGTTTTTCCCCTTTACCGGGAGATTTTTTCTCTCCCTGCCTTTCCCTTGCTCCCTCGCGGGTGCAAACAGTGATTTTTGCCGCGGCCGGTCCTTGCTTCACGACAGCGGCTACGTGCACTTCCCTGCCCGCCCACGGTCTTACCGCGCGGGCAGAGTGCACGCGCCCCTTCCCCCGACGGGTGCACGGCCGCGAGCACTTCCCTCGCGTGCGGCGGCCATTTTGGACGGACCTCCATGCGGTCTGCCTCCTAGTTGCCGTGCAGTCGGTCGCCTCGATCCCTCCCGGGCACACTAACAGTCTGACTATTTCTTATTGCTTTTTCTCTGTGGGTTACTCAACCCTTTTAGTTCTCTCCTGCCCCATTTCGTTAGTTTAAAAGTTTGCTCTTACAAACTATAGCCAGCATGCAGGATAGGGATGATGGGCCTGCAGATCCCTCTGGGGACTTTACCATGGAGACTACTGAGAGTGCTATGGCCTCTCAGGAATTTCAAGCATTGCTTGAAGCCACTATGGCTTCCTCCCTGCAGAAGGCTATTGCCTCGGCCATGGGGGCTGTCTCCTCCTCATTTACCCACTCCCTGCACTCTGGTTTTCCTGCAATACAAATGCAAGTTACCTAGCACAGAACGAACCCAATAATTATTTTCGCCATTATTCTACTTATACTGATTGCTATACTATTTATGTTTGTTATTATGGTCAAGCTTACATGGACTGCTTTATTCTGGGACTGTTATAACTCGTTTATTGTTTTTACTATTGGTCTCAATTTTTATTTTATTTTTTTAATTATCTTCACATTGGATTATACTAGGATTTTATTAAAGACACGGAGGCTCATATTATGCATAACTCTTTCTTTATTTCCTCAGCAGCAAAGATAAAGGAATATAAATATTGTCAAAATGAAAGAAAAAACTGAACAGGCATAACAGTCAGCCAATCACATAACAGAGGAAGTAGCTATATAAGTCCTGTGTCTCCCACAATCCCCCTCTTTCTTTGCTGCTTCCTCAGACAGCTAAGTATCCATGTTTAGCTCTCTTACTTGTTGTACTTTGATTGTGGTATTTCTTGTTATTATTGCCATTTACTGATTTTACTTTGGTGTTGTGTTTATTGATGCATCCCTTGTTTAAATGTATATGCATCGTTTCTATTTGTTGTGCTCTTAGTGTGCCTTGGGGATCCCTGGGGGTTTTTCCCCTTTACCGGGAGATTTTTTCTCTCCCTGCCTTTCCCTTGCTCCCTCGCGGGTGCAAACAGTGATTTTTGCCGCGGCCGGTCCTTGCTTCACGACAGCGGCTACGTGCACTTCCCTGCCCGCCCACGGTCTTACCGCGCGGGCAGAGTGCACGCGCCCCTTCCCCCGACGGGTGCACGGCCGCGAGCACTTCCCTCGCGTGCGGCGGCCATTTTGGACGGACCTCCATGCGGTCTGCCTCCTAGTTGCCGTGCAGTCGGTCGCCTCGATCCCTCCCGGGCACACTAACAGTCTGACTATTTCTTATTGCTTTTTCTCTGTGGGTTACTCAACCCTTTTAGTTCTCTCCTGCCCCATTTCGTTAGTTTAAAAGTTTGCTCTTACAAACTATAGCCAGCATGCAGGATAGGGATGATGGGCCTGCAGATCCCTCTGGGGACTTTACCATGGAGACTACTGAGAGTGCTATGGCCTCTCAGGAATTTCAAGCATTGCTTGAAGCCACTATGGCTTCCTCCCTGCAGAAGGCTATTGCCTCGGCCATGGGGGCTGTCTCCTCCTCATTTACCCACTCCCTGCACTCTATGGTTGTACCTGCAGTAACCACCCCAACTTCCCAGGGTGGGGGGTCCCCTTCCCCTGCCCAGACAGTGCCTGGGGCACGTAAGGCTAAGGCCAAATCCAAAAATGTCGGCTCCCACTCCTCGATGCAGGTGCTACCTGCCATGAATGACACGCTGGAAGCGGTCACTGATAGCACGCACCCCACGCGCAAAAGAGCCCCTGGCCGGGCTAAAAAGGCTAGACTATGGAAAAGGGCCAGAGCCCTAGATGATGGGTCGGATACCGACCGGAGTGTGGAGGATGAGTCCGACCATATGGGATATGACTCCTTTGACGAAGGTGAATCTGGCGAGGATTTGCCCCTTACGGGCGTGACCCCCTCGGGCTCCTCTGCCAAGGCCAGTGGCCACTTATTAGACGCCTCTGGGGATACCAAGGCGATTCTTGACCCGCAGGGTAACCCCCTGTTCGACCCTGACGACTTGCGGCACCCCAGGTCCGCTGAGTGGGTTCCCCCAGACCATATTGCCCAATACGTGGCTAAGCGTATTCGCACCCCGCTCTCTAAAGAAGGCCGCAATAAACTGCACGCCGAATGCCCGAGGCCTTCCCTCCCCGGCGCCGCCGGCAAAACCCCGGATATTGACCCCCAAATTGCCCAATTCCTCAATAAGTCGGGCTGGAAGCCCAAGAAGGGCCTTGACCACTCCCTGAAAGGGTGCCAGGACAAGATCCTGGATACTCTGGGGCCCCTATCGAAGTTATACGAGCTTCTTGAAGCTGCCAAATCTGGAGACTCAGTTTTGGATATGGATGTGGCCATCGGGTGGGTCCAGCGAGCTATATGCCTGCTGGGCAATGCTAATACGGCTATGTCCTCTGAGAGGCGTAAGGCGATCCTCCTAAAGATCGACCCTAAGCTGGCCGCTATGACGGTGACAGAACCTGACCCGACTGAGGAGGGCTTGCTGTTCGGCTCCTCCTTTGTCAAAGACATGGGCTCCTATGTGAAGACCTTTACCGCAATTGATAAGGCGCAAGCGAACATGAAACGCATGTTCGCGCCCAAGGTTTTTGGAGGGGCCGGGCGTAGCAGGAACCGTCCGCCTGGCCGCGGTTACAGAGGCTCGTTCCGAGCACCCAGAGGTTCCTTTTTTCCATCACGAGGCTTCCAAGACCCGAGAGCACCCACCTTCTTCCCAGACAGAGGCAGGGCTTGGGGCTCCAGATACCCCCGCAGTGGCGCTCCTAACAGACGTCCTTACGGTGAGTACCCCTTCTTCCCCTCCCGCTCAGGTAGCGGGGAGGTTGGCCTTGTTTTATCACAGGTGGGTGGCACTGACCTCAGATGCTTGGGTACTACAGTGTGTAAGGGGATATCGCCTAGAGTTCGTTTCTATGCCTGTCCAGTTTTATCCCCCCAGAGAACTGTCTCTTCCACCAGATCAGGACGAGATGATTTCCGCGGAAGTCGTGGAAATGTTGTCCAAGGGCACAATAGAGGAACTGCCGTTCGCCGCACGAGGCTTTACGAGCAACTTGTTCCTTGTACCAAAGAAAGGAGGCGGAGTTCGCCCCGTGATAAATCTTCGCCCTCTCAATGCTTTCCTACGTTACCAACATTTCCAGATGGAGGGCATACACTGCCTCAGAGACCTTCTACGCCAAGCGGACTGGCTGGCCAAACTGGACCTGAAGGACGCTTACTTCACGGTTCCCATTGCCGCAGACTGCAGGGACTACCTGCATTTCACTTGGCATGGCCGACGATGGCGCTTCACCTGCCTGCCTTTCGGTCTCTCTTCGGCTCCTTGGTGCTTCACCAAGCTCCTGAAGCCGGTGGTGGCATTCCTCCGAACCCAAGGGGTCCGCCTCATTATTTACCTGGACGACATTCTGATCCTATCCCAGTCGAGGGCGGACCTCCTACTACACTTGGACTGGACGACCGACCTTTTACAAGGTCTGGGATTTCTGATCAATTGGGACAAATCGGTCCTGACCCCCGCCCAGTCAATAGAATTCCTGGGCTTCAAAGTGGATTCCGTCTTACAGTTTTTGTTTCTACCGGATTCCAAGATGAAAGCCATTCGGAAGGAAATCCGGAGGGCTCTTCGTGTCTCAGACTTGTCAGTAAGACAATTGGCGAGAATTATTGGCCTCCTCGCAGCCTCTATTCAGGCGATCTTCCCGGGCCCACTACATTACAGAGCCCTTCAACGGCTCAAAGGGTTGCACCTTCGACTGGGCCACTCCTACGAATCTCGGATACGCTTGGACGCGGAGTCCAGAGACGAGTTAGAATGGTGGTTGGCACACATGGAGGCATGGTACGGGAGAGCCATTTTCGGCTCCGTCCCAGACGTAGTGATAGAGTCCGATGCCAGCTTGCACGGCTGGGGTGCTCGTTGTGGAGACGTTTCCACAGGAGGCAGATGGTCCGACATGGAGAAGTCGTTACACATCAACTGCTTGGAACTTCTGGCGGGGGCATTCGCGATCCGCAGCCTTACCCCAGGGCGGGCGAATTGCTGCGTTCTGCTCAAGATGGACAACGTGTCGGCGGTCCGTTACATAAATCACCTGGGCGGCACGAAGTCCAAAATGTTGGCGATTCTAGCGAAGGATTTCTGGCAGTTCTGCCTCTACAACAACGTCTCGGTGACGGCGGAACACATTCCGGGTCTGGACAATTCGGGAGCGGATTGGAATTCCAGACACTTACGAGACTCTGGCGATTGGCATTTGCACGCCTCGGTGTTCCAGGGCCTGGACATGTTATGGGGAAAGTTCCAGATGGATCTGTTCGCATCACGGCTGAACACTCAGCTGCCGAGGTTCTACAGTTGGAGGCCGGACCCGGCAGCGGTGGCGACGGATGCCTTCCTCCAAGACTGGCCGCAGGGTCACCTGTACGCTTTTCCCCCGTTCAACATGATCGCACGCACGATCTCGAAACTGGTTCGCCACGACTGTTGTGTGGCGTTGGTCACCCCTCTCTGGAGATCTCGACCATGGTTCCCTCGCTTGATGGAGTTGTCAATAGATTTTCCCCGGTTGATACCAGTCTTCCAGGACCTCCTTCTGGATCCGGATGGGAACTCGCACGACCTGGTGATTCAACACCAGTTGCCCCTGATAGCATGGTTCCTTTCAGGGGACCTTGGGTTGTCTCAGACGTTCCGCAAACAACTCTCCTGCTCCTCGATAACGCCTGGGCCCCAGGCACACGAACGGCTTATCGAGCTACATGGAGATCGTGGTCTGGTTGGTGCATGGAACGGGCAGTGGATCCCGTATCTGCCCCTCTACATCTGATCCTGGAGTTCCTCACGTTCCTGTTTGACTCGGGCAAGGCGTACCGCACGATCAACCTATCCCGCTCGGCTATTTCGGCCGGACACAGGGGTTTGGATGGTTCGCCTGTCGGCAGACATCCTTTCGTATGTCGCCTTCTCAAGGGTATTCGCCTTGCACGTCCTCCTCGGCCTCGTTTCTCTGCCTTTTGGGATGTCAACGTGATGTTGCAGTTCCTCTCATCGTGGTACCCTAACCATGAATTGACTTTGAAACGGTTGTCATCCAAGCTGGTGATGTTACTCTGTTTGATCTCTTGCAAGAGGGTCTCTGACGTCAGGGCCCTGGATTGGGACGCCGTTGCATTCACCCCAGAAGGTGTTACTTTTGACATATCCAGGAGGACAAAGTCTGCATCCAAGTCATTTACTTACCCGAGGTTTTCTGGTTGTCCGGCACTCTGCCCAGTGGATTGCGTCAAAGTTTATCTGGATGCTACACATTCCCTTCGCTCCGCTGATCTACATGATTTGTTCTTATCTTTTAAGTCACCTCACCGGCCAGTTTCGACACCTACTCTGGCACGTTGGGTGCGTTGGCTACTATCTTCTGCAGGTATAGACACCTCTGTTTTTACGCCTCATTCTGTGCGGGGCGCGATGGCTTCGAAAGCATCCTCAGTCGGATGTCGTCTAGAAGACATTATGCGAGCGGCGGACTGGTCCAGGGAATCGACCTTTCGAGATTTCTATTTCAGACCAATTGAACACATCGCATCTCGAGTAGTGGCACAGCTTTGAACTTGCATAATATGAGCCTCCGTGTCTTTAATAAAATTCCAAGATTTTACTAGTAACATGACGTAAAGTCATGATTTTATTAAAGACACGGAGGCGAGTATTATTCCCGCCCACCCTCCCGGTGTGGATTCTGGGAAAGGAGATGCTTCGGTGCTATTCAGGTATGCTTTTCAATTAGGTCTGTATTTATATCATGTATTTATATCATGTATTTGCATCATGTTTTGGATGATCTTGACCATTTTATGCTGGATCCTAATTTTATATATTTTCTATTTCAGAATACAGTTTTTTTGTATGGCTCCTCACGGTTATGTTTGGTAAGTCTACAGTTTTGAGTTTGGAAATTACCATATTTTTCTATCTTTTTTAGCTTGAAGTTTTCGTATTGTTTCCCGTTTCCTGTTTGGATCAAGTGGGACATCGTTATCTTACCTGGTCTTCGGTTTTCGCAAGAAAGAGGGGGATTGTGGGAGACACAGGACTTATATAGCTACTTCCTCTGTTATGTGATTGGCTGACTGTTATGCCTGTTCAGTTTTTTCTTTCATTTTGACAATATTTATATTCCTCTATCTTTGCTGCTGAGGAAATAAAGAAAGAGTTATGCATAATACTCGCCTCCGTGTCTTTAATAAAATCATGACTTTACGTCATGTTACTAGTAAAATCTGGGAATTTTTACTACACTATATTGGTTTTATTATTTTCCTTTGAATATTAGCTCCTGGATTTAGGATATTTTTTTCTGTTCCTCTTACATTGCTATGTTGTACCTTAGGTATTATATGGTGTACTAGGTATCCAATTTTAGAGTGATATTTAGTTGATATTCCCAATATTACTACCTTTTGTTTTTCTCTATTATTTGCGTGTAATTGTAACATAATTACTGTCCTGAAAATCTGCAGTCACACTCTCAGTTAACCAATAAAGTCTTTGCATAATCTTTATGATTTTATTTTTTAGCAATTTTACAGATTCATTATTGCTAGTCAGGCTTTTTTTTTACTGAATTGTCTTTTTGCTGAACTATTTTTCTTGCATTTTTGATATTAAAAAGTAAAACATAAATATAAAATAAGAATGAAAATGTGACTGGTAATAATGATATAAGGCAATGAAATGTATAGATATAAGTAGATATAAGAATACAAAAAAAGTTATCCTTCTGTGATTATGGTATGACTTTTTTTCTGTTTGATTCTAAGTAGAATCATTGTTACTCTCTTTTGTATGTCTAGTTGTATAAAATGTTTTAAGATAAATATTTCAATAAAAACAAAATACAATAAAAAAAAGAAAAGAAAAATGTGGTGGTAGTGTTTAGGTTTCAATTTTAATTTGCTAAATTTAAAGGTTTAGTCACTATACAGAATTTTTTTTAATACATTAAAAAAACAATATAGTATCAGGAATACAAAAATCTATTCCTGACACTAAAGTACCCGTGTGGCTGTTTAGATACCTTGTCCCCCCATAGATCGCTCTGAAAAGTTGAGTTTACTTACTGGTCCTGCCTCCATGGCTGAGATCATCAATCTTGCTCAACGCATTAGGAGGCTATTGGGCATGAGATGCCTCACTGCACCAATTAGCATCTCCTCATAGAGATGCATAGCATTAATGCATTTCTAAGGGGAACGTTCAGCACCTGCCTGCAGAGCGCACACTTTGGAGCATTGGCACAGGAAGCACCTCTAGTGGCGGTCTGAGTGACTGCCACTAGATTTGTCACTAGGCACCAAAATAAATGTTGCTTTATCTCTGAAAAGGTAGTGTTTACTTTGAAAAGCTTGCAGGGACATGCATTAGACACCAGAACAACTACATTAAGCTGCATATGTTCTGGTGACTATAGTGTCCCATTAAAGAAAAACCAGGAGCGTTGTTGGCCAAAATCAGTAACTTGGGTACATTTAAAAAAGTAATTTCCCTACATTTTGAGCGCATTTCACTTTTTAGTAAAAGCAAACAACTTTAACACTTGGTAAAGAGTTAGTGATCATTTTACAGTTTAGAAAGGTTCTCAATTCGTTGTAATATACTTCAGGACTTGGTGCTTTAAAAGATTTGGATAAGCTCACATTAGCTTAATTTTCTGCAATGGTAAAGTGTACACTTTATACATCCAGAAGCTAAGGGATTTTTATGTATTTATTTTATTGTTTTTATATGTGAGTGAGAAGCAAAGTTGGAGTAAGAAAGTCTGCAAAATAAATAATAAGGAATTTGGATAAACACTTACAATGAGACATAACTGTGTACATGTTGCCAAAATATATCTTATACAAATAAATAGGTATTCAAATAAATAATTAATATAATAGACATTATGTGCATATTGTTAATTTTTTTCTTGGTAAGAACAAGTAATATCATAATAAATTTAAAATTAGCAGCTCGGATAAAATACTACAGAGTAAGGTTGAGTAAATTCTTTGCTCTAATGAATCATTACATAAAGATTTATCAGCAGTCTCTGCAGCCTGAAGTTCAATAGATAGAAAGTAGCCGTTCAAAAGTGTAGATTTACTGCAAATACCTTTTTAGTATCTACTTTAGTAAAGTAAAAATAAACGCAACTTTTTGATACACGATTACCCAGCAACATAAACATAGAAATGGAAGTGTCTCTAAAATCATTACGGTTTTAAAACCATTTAAGTGGCAAGGAGTGGGCAATGAGGCTTATATTTCATTGTGTTGGTTCTCTGGTAGTTTTGTTAATTTTATTGTCTTGGGTCTATTTCCAATGTTGTTGCTACACTTCTGACCAGCTACTGCATGCTAAAGTAATAATTTAAATAAAGCAAAAAATTGAAAAGACCAGACAGAAGATATAAAAGATAAAATTATACTTTATGTAAGAAAGTGCTTGTGCCATTTAAATGAATATATCAGGAATGAATCTTAAAAATTACATAGATCTTTATCTGACATAGCACAAAATCACAATTTAAAACATTGTGTACAGTGTTGCTATCTCCTGACAATTACAGGGTGAAGTATGCAAGGTTAATATGAGCCTTTTTTTTTTTTTTTTACCAACAAGGTGTGGTTGCTATGGGGCCAACTAACAAAACATCTGTTCTTTGTTTTGCCAGCAAGTGGCTACTCTAGAAGTTTTGGGCATCTTTACAAGCAGATGTTACTAGTCAACTGTAAAGAAAGTAACAAAGTTGGAAAACAGTCAGGAGATAGTAGCAGCTACTAACTACCAGTTGTTGTTTATAGCAAATTATGGCAGATAATTAGAGATGAAGTTGGAACCTTATTGTCTTTAGTCGGTTTATAGAAGTTTGATTAATATTTTTTGCTTTGCTATTAAGTGTTATTTAATACGATAGACAGACAGATAGATTCAGTAAAATTCAAATTCACCTTGTAAATGTAAGAGTAGAGTTATGACTTTAGAACATGATGTCTATGAGATGTACATACGTTATAGAAAACCACATCATAACCTTTTCAAATGCACATATAAAATCCTGTTTGGAATGATTTTATGTGCCATAAAATAGTGATGATTACATAATTCTGTATGCATGTATAGTTTCAAAAGCTACAATTCTATTTTAGTAAGTGTATGTATGTGTATAACTGAGGGCATTGGCTATGTGTCACTTCCATTCCTCTTCTTTTATTCCATTAGATGGGATAAAATCAGGAACAGGTAATGCTGCTCAGCGTCCTGTCAGATTTTTCAATATAGGAGACATGTATCTCCCATTTTGAGGATGGGGTTGGATTTAAAAATGATTGAGCCAGCCTATATATCAATCTAAGAAACTTCTTCATTTCTGATACTGTTTTATGTTAATTTAACGTTACAAATTGACTTCCTTAAGAGAGGAGTTAGGTATAAATGTATTATATATTTTATGCACCAGGAATTTATAATAAGCATCTTCAGATGTTATCAAAACATCATACAAGGTTAATAACTAAAGTGTGAAATATTTTAAATTCAGAGTGAAATAGGAAAAACTGGAAAATTTTAAACGTTGACAATTTTAGCCTAAAATTTAAAATAAACTCTGAATTTAGTTTGATTCACATGCTAATAAATATAAGGAATTGACTAGGTTTCGTATAAAACAAAAAAGTAAGAAAAATAAAATAAACTTCCCATAACAATTGAAAACAAACAAAACCTTTGAATTTCTAATTTTCTAACCCTGAAAACAGACCCATAACATTAAAAAGAAATAAATATGATTGAATTGCTAAATAATGCATGCATGAAATAATTATATTAATTTGAAAGTAAATTACAATGTAGTTTGGTTTGCAAAAGCAAATTCACATAACAGTTTTTGGTGATGTTGCTTAGTAAATAAAGTAGTCTATATTAAATGAACACTCAGGGCACCATAACTACTTCATCAAAAATAATTTGCTATGGCAATGTAAACCATTCTCAAATCATTTAATGCCAAAATGTTGCTCAACAGTACCAGATTGCTCTGTACCCATAGGCATCTGGAGTCTCAAATGCAATGTGAGGAAGCTACAGTTTAAAATTGTAACACATTCGGGGCAGAAAGTGCCAGAAACAATTATTTAATTTAACATGAGATTTGCTTGGACTTAAAGCGACTCTATCAACCCCCACTGATCCAAAAAGAGTATTTCATAAAGATAACATTATTATGAAATATTCACATTGACCATATTGCAATTTCACTGAGATTTCAACCGAGTCAAGAGATATACTGTCACACCCACCTGGGGTTTTGTAGTGGTGACGGAACCCAATTGCAGTGGAACAGCACTCCCTTACAATTACGACCCTCAGGATCACCTGGAAGTAGGCACAGGGTCCTGAAAGGTCTGTGGTGGCATGGAGGTCTTTAATGGGTAGAAGTCAAGTGAGATATCCAAGAGGGGAAGAAGCAGGATCAATCGATGCAGGATCAGGTCAGGCATCAGGCAAGAGTAGTAGAATAATCTGGGATCAGGTCAGGCAGCAGGCAAGGGTAGATGATAACGGAGCCAAGGATCAGGAAGTAAGAAGACAAGTAGGCAATCAGGGCAATAAGCAGGTATACAAGAGCAAGGAAAATAACCAAGCCCTGACTGGAAGGCATGCTTGGATTAAATAGGGAGCCAGGATCACATGACCGACCACCTCCCTCCTCCCACCGTCAGGACCACAACTCCTCTGCTTCCCCCCACGTAGAACGCCGAGTCCGCGTGGCGGCCACCATCTTGCCACGACAGCATGCTCACCTCGGATCTCAGTGGTTTGAAGAGGAGAAGGAGATACCACAGCCCCAGAAGAGAGGACTTGGAGAGTGGCGACTGCCCCCATTCTGCCGCGAGGATGCCACAGGCGCCCAGGAGCAGGTAACATATACGAAGACAAAGAAGAGACGATTAATAAAACTTGGCAGTCTTTCTCAGTACAAAAATATAATTTAAGCCTTCCATGGTGCTGCCGCAGCACTACTAATTCAATATGAAACCCCTGGGGTTCTATCCATTCTGCAGTCCCCTCCTCTTGCAAGCTAAACCTTCTGGCAATCGGCCAATCCGCTTCTTGTTGCTATGCGGATAGTGTTGATTGACAGCCAATTTATCTTTGCAATAAGGTTTATTCATTTTTTTGATACTTTGTTCCTAGATAGCCCACTGGAGGCAATGTGTATGTATGCCCTACTAAGTCATTTTAGATACATTAGTTAGCTTTTTATTTTTTGCATTCCAATATACTTTACCAGTTTGGAATCCCTTACTTTCCCTGGTTTTGGGATTCCTTCCATTCCACATATTGCATTATTTATTGGGTTCAAGCACAGGGTGGGTCTGGTACCACCCACACTGACCTCTTTGTTCTAAGTCCAAGTTTATCTTGGACTCTGTGACAGTTCTCCTCTAGTCAAAGGAGGGGAAAGCAGAAGGAGAGCAAAAGGAAAGAAGGGGAAAGCATGAGAGCAAAAGGAAAGAAGTGGAAAGCAAAAGGTAAGGGGGGGAGCTCAAGGAGAGCAAAAGGGAAAGAGGGGAAAGCAGAAGGAGAGCAAAAGTAAAGGAGGGGAAATCAAAGCAAAAGGAAAGTAGGGGAGAGGGGAGAGCAGAAGGAGTCAAGAAAGAGAAGACAGTTCCTGAAGAATGCAAAGAAAAGGAGATTGGAGCAGGAAGGACAACGTGGAAGACAAGTGATCCCACCACTTCTTCCTGGACATTGGGCTGAGGCTTTGGTACTTGACAGGCAGAATGTCCCTCTCATCATTACAGGTATAAAAAAATAAAAAAAAAAATTATTTTTTGATTATGTGAGATGTAGATATATTGGTTATTTTTAAAGGAACAATGTTTACCATAACAATTTAATCTAAATTCTTATTAATAACATAGTTTACCAGGAAAGATACATTGAGAGTTCTCTCCTTTTCAAGTATGTCATGGGTCCACAAAACAATGCATTGGTTCAATAGGGTACAATAAAATACAAAATATTAATACACAATTAGTGATGTCCCGAACGGTTCGCTGGCGAATAGTTCCTGGCGAACATAACGTGTTCGCGTTCGCCACGGACGGCGAACATATGCGATGTTCGGTCCGCCCCTATTCATCATCGTTGAGTAAACTTTGACCCTGTACCTCACAGTCAGCAGACACATTCCAGCCAATCAGCAGCAGACCCTCCCTCCCAGACTCCCCCACCTCCTAGACAGCATACAATTTAGATTAATTCGGAAGCTGCATACATTTTTTTTAATAATTTTTTTTGTGTGTTAATTATACATTATCCCCAATAGCCAGTAACCTGTGTTTATTATACATTATCCCCCCATAGCCATTAACCTGTGTTTATTATACATTATCCCCCCATAGCCAGTAACCTGTGTTTGGGGGGACCTAATGTCCTCCCCCCTGGTCCCCACCCCTGAGCGGTGGGTGGGGGCCCTAAACACAAATTGGGGGGGGAACTAATGTCCTTCCCCCTGGCCCCCACCCCTGAGCGGTGGGTGGGGGCCCTAAATACAAATTGGGGGGACCTAATGTCATCCCCCCTGGCCCCCACCCCTGAGCGGTGGGTGGGGGCCCTAAACAAAATTAAGGGGGGGAGGACCTAATGTCCTCCCCCTTGCCCCCACCACTGAGCGGTGCGTGGGGGGACCCTAAACAAAAGTAAGGAGGGAGGACCTAATGTCCTCCCCCTGGCCCCCACCCCTGAGCGGTGGGTGGGGGCCCTAAACACAAATTGGGGGGGACCTAATGTCCTTCCCCCTGGCCCCCACCCCTGAGCAGTGGGTGGGGGCCCTAAACAAAAGTAAGGGTGGGAGGACCTAATGTTCTCCGCCCTGGCCCCCACCCCTGAGTGGTGGGTGGGGTCCCTAAATACAAATTGGGGGGACCTAATGTCATCCCCCCTGGCCCCCACCCCTGAGCGGTGGGTGGGGGCCCTAAACAAAATTAAGGGGGGGAGGACCTAATGTCCTCCCCCTGGCCCCCACCCCTGGGCGGTGGGTGGGGGCCCTAAACAAAATTAAGGGGGGAGGACCTAATGTCCCCTGAGCGGTGGGTGGGGGCCCTAAACAAAAGTAAGGGGGGAGGACCTAATGTCCACCCCTGAGCGGTGGGTGGGGGCCCTAAATACAAATTGGGGGTGACCTAATGTCCCCCCCCTAGCCCCCACCACTGCGCGGTTGGTGGGGGCCCTAAACAAAAGTAAGGGGGGAGGACCTAATGTCCACCCCTGAGCGGTGGGTGGGGGCCCTAAATACAAATTGGGGGTGACCTAATGTCCCCCCCCTAGCCCCCACCACTGAGCGGTGGGTGGGGGCCCTAAACAAAAGTAAGGGGGGAGGACCTAATGTCCTCCCCCTGGCCCCCACCCCTGAGCGGTGGGTGGGGGCCCTAAACACAAATTAGGGGGGACCTAATGTCCTTCCACCTGGCCCCTGAGCAGTGGGTGGGGGCCCTAAACAAAAGTAAGGGGGAGGACCTAATGTCCTCCCACCTGGCCCCCACCCCTGAGCGGTGGGTGGGGGCCCTAAATACAAATTTTGGGGGGACCTAATGTCCTCCCCCCTGGCCCCCACCCCTGAGCGGTGGGTGGGGGCCCTAAACACAAATTGGGGGGACCTAATGTCCTCCCCCTGGCCCCCACCCCTGAGCGGCGGGTGGGGGCCCTAAAAAAATGTCCCCCCAGGTGACTAGGGGTCCCCAAATCCCTAGTCACCCCCTCCCCCACCCCTCCAAAAAAGTATCCCCCTACCTATCCCCCTCACCCTAAATATAATGAGGGGGGACCTTTAACTAAGAACCTGTAAAGAAAAAGAAAAAAAACTTACCATTGGATGTTTTCTTTCTTCTAAAATCTTCTTTTTTCAGCCCCCAAAAAGGCCAAATAAAAAACCATAATAACCGACGCAAAAAAAAATAATCCATCTTCACCCATGGAGGGCTCCGCGCAGACTGAGCTCTGCAGGGCGGGGGAAGGCTTATAAAGCTTTGCCCCGCCGTGCAATTAGGCTCAGAGCACTCTGATTGGTGGGTTTAAAAATATATATAAAAATATATAGAAAATATAAAAATAAATGAATTCACTGTATTTACCGCATGTTGATATTGTAATCTAATGCAGACATTTGTTTTACATTCTGTTTCAATTTTAGTTCAATCCTGCTATTAATATCTGCTGGGTTCTTACAAATACCTATAGACAAGGTATTTGGCCATTTTTGTCTATTTTTATTTTTTGTCACAATTACAGGGTTATTTACTAAAGTGAGAATTCAAAGTGAATTCAAAGAGAATGTATAATTTAAGTTGAGAGCTACTGAACTAAACGTATATCTGACTGATTTTTTTCCAGTTCGGCTATTTTGACCTTAAATTTACTTTGAATTCTCAATTTAGTGAATAACCCTGCTAGAGTGTGTGAGAACATTTTTAGTTTGCTTTCACTTCAACATTTCAGATCCTGTGTGAAATATAAAGATAAAGGATACCATATACAGTCTAAAGCTTTTCATTCTCCCAATACTTTTAGAAATGAAGAACAAATTAATAAAAAAATAAATTTGCATTATTTAAAATTTTAAGTTTTTTTTTGTGAACAGCAATCAATACACAAAATGCTTGTTCTATCAAATATGTGTGTGCAAGTTACAGTGCCTTGCAAAAGTATTCACTCCCCTTGGAATTTTTTTGTGTTTTGTTGCCTCACAACCTGGAATTAATATGGATTGTTTGAGGATTTGCATCATTTAATTTACAGAACATGCCCACAACTTTGAATATGTTTTTGTGAAGCAAACAACAAATAGGACAAAATAACAGAAAAAGTCAATGTGCATAACTATTCACCCCCCCCCCCCCCTAAAGTCAATACTTTGTAGAGCCACCTTTTGTGGCAATCACAGTTCCAAGTTGCTTTGGATGAGTCTCTATGAGCTTGCCACATATTCCCACTGGGATTTTTGCCCATTCCTCCTTGCAAAACTGCTCCAGCTCCTTCAAGTTGGATGGTTTGCATTTGTGAACACCAATCTTTCAGTCTGACCACAGATTTTCTATTGGATTGAGGTCTGGGCTTTGACTAGGCCATTCCAACACATTTAAATGTTTCCCCTTAAACCACTCAAGTGTTGCTTTAGCAGTGTGTTTGGGGTCATTGTCCTGCTGGAAGGTGAACCTCCATCCTGGCCTCAAATCACGCACAGAGTGGTAAAGGTTTTGCTCAAGAATATCCCTGTATTTAGCACCATCCATCTTTCCCTCAACTCCCCACAGCATGATGCTGCCACCACCATGTTTCACTGTGGGGATGGTGTTCTTTGGGTGATGTGATGTGTTGCGTTTGCGCCAGACATAGCGTTTTCTTTGATGGCCGAAAAGTTAAATTTTAGTCTCATCAGACCAGAGCACTTTCCTCCATACATTTTAGGAGTCTCCCACATGCCTTTTCGCAAACTCAAAACGTGCCATTTTGTTTTTTGCTGAAAGTAATGTCTTTCTTCTGGCCACTCTGCCATAAAGCCAAACTCTATGGAGCGTACGGTTTATTGTCATCCTATGTACAGACACTCCGGTCTCAGCGGTGGAACGCTGCAGCTCCTCCAGGGTTACCTTAGGTCTCTCTGCTGCCTCTCTGATTTATGTTCTCCTTGCCCGGTCTGTGAGTTTTGGTGGGCGGCCGTCTCTTCGCAGGTTTGCTGTTTTTGGTCTTCATGGCAGTGTTTGGTTAGTGGTGCCTCTTGCTTAGGTGTTGTAGCCTCTGGGGCCGTTAAAAAAAAAAAAAAAAAAGGTGTGTATATGTAATGACAGATCATGTGACACTTAAATTGCACACAGGTGGACATCATTTCACTGATTATGTGACTTCTGAAGGTAATTGGTTGCACCAGAGCTTTTTATGGGCTTCATAACAAAGGGGGTGAATACATAAGCACATACCAATTTTCTGTTTTCTATTTCTAAAATATAGGTTAATGTATATATTTTTCTCATTTCACTTCACCAACTTGGACTATTGTGTTCTGATCCATCACATAAAATTCAGATTAATAAAACATTGAACTTAAGGCTGTAATGTAACAAAATAGGTAAAAAGTCAAGGGGGTGAATACTTTTGCAAGGCACTGTATATACCCTATTTTTCAAATAAATTGCTTATGCTTTTTATTTTCTCCAAACTTACATTTGGTGATGGAAGCAAAGTAAAAAAAAAATCCTTCATAATTCCATAAGAATTTCCAAAATGGCAATAAGGTCACAGGTAATGTAAGATAAATTCTCCGCTCTGTAGTCAGGCACACGTCAGAAAAGTGAGAGTTGTGTGCTGCAGCTCAGTGCATGCACCTTTTCCCAGTTAGGCGCTAACCAGTGGTGGGAAGGTCCACCACGGGTGATGGTCAGCAGGGGAGGACAGTGCAGCCCTCTCTCATCAGAGCAGGCACATGCCTATCGGCAGCAGTGCCACAAAGCTTGGGTGGGACGGGGGAGCTGCTAGAATCACTCTGTGCTCTGGCTGCACAGCTCCATCCTATACTAATGTCATGACTGATTTCTAAAAGTTGTACATTAAAAGGGTTTAGCAACTTACTGTCTGCTACAGTGTTACCAGTCTAAAGCCTATTGCTTTTCTAGCTCAACTGCTTACCATCGATCTGGAAATGCTTTATATACAGAGATTCTTAGTGCTGTTTGTAACCCCAATAGGACATTTGAGAAATGTTTGTGGCAAACGTGCCTATCCACGAGCTCCTGGAGGAGCCTGCTAGCTAGCCTCCTGCCCCAGGACTGTGGGCCATATACAAAGACCCTGTTCGGGAGTTAAATCTCCCCAGACACCATTAGTAGCTTGCCCTGGGTGCCCCTGGTTTGGCACTTTCCCTTCATTCGAATGAAACTGAACGCTGGCTCTCTGGTGGCTGTTTGCATGCACCAAACCCACAAATTGTCCTCAGTGGTATGGAACTAAATTCGAAATGACGACTTTGTGGGTTCCCGGTTCACCTCAGCAGGAGTAAGCCACGAATGTTATGGAACTGTTTTCGGCATGAATTGACTGTACGGTTCCCGGACAACTTGGTTCGCGGCTTTGAACCACTTTAAAATCTGCCAGGAGAGCACTTTTTGGAGGGAAGATGCCTGAGACTAAGGGGAACAAACATTATCTAAGAGCCAGCCGGAGCACCCCGTATTCCAGCCATAGGGGCTCCTGAAAGTTGACAGGCAAAAGCACCAAACGCCCTGGAACTGTTTTGGACGTAGGACCACCTGGGCAGCCGGTCAAAACTTTACACAGTGGCGTTTCCCCTACACTGCATGGATCTGAGCACTATTTGAGAACTTGGGCGCTCAGATCAGGGCTATTTAACATTAATGTATTATTTAAGGGGTTATTTTATGTTTTTATGACGTTTTGGGGTATTTTTATGTTTTATATTTTTGTTTGCCTCTCTGTTGCTGGGAGATAATTAGCTTACCGGTCTTTAACGCAATTATCTCCCAGGCATAGAGATTTATGGAAGGGGCTTCATTGTATTGTGTGGAAACCCCTTGCTGGGAGTTGTGTATAGAAGCAGGTCACTGGGCCATAATAAAACAGTCTTCTTGTACCCTTCATCAAGTCTGGGCTCATGTTTGGGTATACCAGAGCTATAATCACTGCTTCACTTGGGATTTGGGAGAATTACAACGGATATACTCAGTATAGGGGATCCGTTACAATGATGTTGAGAAAATTAATAGGGGTGTTGTAGTGGAGCTCAGTACTCAGAATGAGTACCTCCATTTTAGTTTACTTATTACAGAAGAAAATCGCACTTTAGTGGTTATAGCTTCTCACAGACACTAGATGGCACATAGTGCTTGGGACAAGAACTCATTTTATTGCAGCTGTGCAGAGATATTTATACCCACAGGGGGTAATTTGTATACAATAGGGTAATTAACAGTACATATATTTCCCCAACAAGTCTCCTTCCCATAATTCATTGTTTTTCTTGCTGGAAACAGCAATCAGCCCCACCAAAACAAATAAATGCTCAGCTCCATTGTGTCAATATACTTCTAACAACCTGAAACAACCACGACTCCTTGTAAAATTACCACCGAAGCAAGAGGAAGCCCTACCCTTCAACTCTGGGTGCATAACAAAAATAGCAATTTAGAGTTTTCTTCATTCTGAATACTGCTAACCCCTCAAATACATGCAGAGATGGGAGTCTCTGGGTCAAATCATCAATGACGAACAATGATAGAAGATTTAATCTTCAGAGCACCATCCAGCTCATTTTTGTTCAAGTATCATCGTATTGTGCTCCTTGAAACAACCACACCATCTTTTTCCTGAGCAGCCTGTATTTCTCCTGAGGTTACCTGTGGGTTTTTCTTTCTATCCCGAACAATTCTCCTGGCATTTGTAGCTGAAATATTTCTTGGTCTACCTGACCTGGGCTTGGTATCAAGAGATCCCCAAATTTTCCACTTCTTAATAAGTGATTGAACAGTACTGACAGGCATTTTCAAGGCTTTGGATATCTTTTTATATCATTTTCCATTGTAATAAAGTTCCATTACCCTGTTACGCAGGTCTTTTGATAGTTATTCTGCTCCCCATGGCTCAGTACCTTATGTGTCTGTAAAAAGGCATAGCATTCAAGGATATGTAAACTTTTGATCAGGGCCATTTGGTGATTTCTGTTATAATTATGATTTAAAAAGGAACCAAACAAAATAGTAGAATATAAATATTTATTTATGGCATTTTGGGAGAACCATTTTGTGTATGGTGGACATAGCTGGGGGAGAACTTGGTCACCTACGGCAGTTACATAGATTAAGTTTTCTTCATCTGGA
The DNA here is from genome assembly GCF_036172605.1 of Pelobates fuscus. NCBI lineage: Eukaryota > Metazoa > Chordata > Amphibia > Anura > Pelobatidae > Pelobates > Pelobates fuscus. Next base: position 128,894,848 of record NC_086317.1, read on the forward strand.
GAGGTGGTTTGGAAGTTTTAGAGGAATTTTTAACGTTTTTAAATAGTAATACATGGGGCATCAACCTTACTAGTACTTGGAGTGAACAAGAAGTATCTTTTTGGATTTGAGCATTTCTATTGGAGATAGAAAAATTAAAACTAAAAGCTTTTGTCTGGCCTGTAAAAGAACAGGCAATGGCAAAAGAAGACACAATAACTTTTGTAAGCTTAAAATACGCTTTAAATTAAAATACAATAAGAAAAAAAAGATAAAGAAAATAGAGCAATAACGCTTTGAAATTTGTCTGGCATATTGTGATGCGTTCTAATAGCAGGGTTTCTATTGATGCTAAGGTTAACATACTATGCATTGAATAGTCCCGCTCTTGGGCTTGCCTAGCCGATACCCAAGGATGGCAGGCTGCCAGCCCTAGATCTCGTAAGTCCACCTTTCATAGCACGGTGTCGCCGCCATCTTTGCTTGCCTGCATGCTCCTGCATCTCCTCCACGGTCAAATAGCAAGGTCTCTTAACCAGACCCGGGTTTCTAGGTATTTCTGGTGCTCGTGAGCGTTGCCACCAGGGATATGCCATTCGATCGGGCGGCTGGTGAGAACGGACTCGTCCTCCGCCGGTGAGATCCCGTTGCGGACTGCTTTCTGCAGGGGTGAGTGGCTGTACCGCTGCTGGGTGTTAGTTACTTGTCGTTGGGGCCACTGAGTGCTGGGACAGTTGGTTCTTGTTGTGTTGTTTGAAATCTTCTGTTGCTCCGTGGGGGAGACCCGTTGCTTGAGCCCGCCCTTTAGAGTTTCGGCTCCGCTTCATGGGGCCCGGTGTGGGGTCCCTTGTATACTCCGCCGGGTGGCCGGTCTGAGCCATGCCGTCACCTCTCTCATAGCTGCATGGTATACCAGTCTCTGGGTCTTGAATCTTGCCCACAAGTAGGTACTGAGACGGTTGGTGTATTCCAGTGCGTGCTTGGGCGGTTCAATTAGTGTGGGCCTGGACCTGTGCTGCGTCCGCACCGCCATTTTGTTTGGGCCCAGTAGGTCTCGTTTGGTCGTAGGTTTATTCATCCCCATATGGGGTTTATTAACGTGTTTGTCGTTTGGTCGGTTGCGTGTGCCGGGATATCCCTCCCCGGCAGGGGGGGGGGGGTAATCGGGATCTGTAGCGTTGCAGTGTCTTCCCGCTGGTCCGTTGGCGGGGAGGTCGGCCGCCTCTCCAACACCAGCGCGCGCTGGTAGGCCGCAGATCCGTTTCTGCTTCAGAGTGCCACTTTGGGTCCAATGAACCGGTCAGGTAAGTCCCCGGGTGTCACCGTTGGTCTGCTGTGCCTGTTTATGAGGTTCACCGTGAGTTTGTGGTTAAAAGTCGCTTGTTTGCAGGGCTTTCTCACGGAGCTCCTGTTCAGTGCGACCAGTCTGCTCAGCGGTCAGGCCCCGCCCCCCTTTTATATTTTTTTGTATTAACATTTTTAACGTATTCATATATGGAAAGGTCTGTCTTGATATCTTTTGTTTGATCTTGAGATATTTAGTTTGATCTCAAATTATTTGTCTAGATGTCTAAGCAGATCATCATATTAACTTTTTTCCTCAGTTTGATCTCTTTCTTTGCTATTATCCTGACTCATCTGTTAGTATCTTTTTTGTAATAGTTTCTGGCGGGATATTTAAATTAATCGGCTGCTCCATAGTTATTTTATTTGGTGTTGTTGAACTTGGTGAAAAAAAGAAAGACGTTTTTCTGTTTTATTTTCCATCACTTTTTTTTACATATTTTCCATTTTGTGATTTTTTTGTAGCCATTGTTTTTGTTGTGTATATATATATATATATATATATATATATATATATATATATATATATATATATAAAGATTTATTTTTTTTTGCTTCCTTTTTTTCCACCTAGATTTTCTTTTCTTATATCTCTGTTTTAGCACTTCTTTGCCTGGATTTTTTTAGTTTGGAATACTAAAGGAGCTATTCCACTCCCCCTTAATTCTTTTTACAGGCAAATAGTAAATATCTGTTTTGTGTAATTAAGAACTGACAACTAACTTTTATCCAGCTGCTCCTTGACTAGGGAGATCTCCCTTACAAATTACAATATATGGGGGGCAGTGTGTGTGTGTGTGTGTATATATGGGTGGGCAGTGTATGTGTGTATATATGGGTGGGCAGTGTGTATATGGAGGCAGTGTGTATATGGAGGCAGTGTGTATGTGGGGGGCAGAGTGTATGTGGGGGGGGGGCAGTGTGTATATGGGGGGTTGTGTATGTGGGGGGTTGTGTATGTGGGGGCAGTGTGTATATGGGTGGGCAGTGTATGTGGGGGGCAGTGTGTATATAGGGGGGAGGTTGTATATGGGTGGGCAGTGCGTATATGGGGGGCAGTGTGTATATGGGTGGGCAGTGCGTATATGGGGGGGCAGTGTGTATATGGGTGGGGAGTGTGTATGTGGGGGGGCAGTGTGTATGTGGGTGGGCAGTGTGTATGTGGGTGGGCAGTGTATGTGGGGGGGCAGTGTGTGTGGGTGGGGGCAGTGTGTGGGTGGGTGGGCAGTGTATGTGGGGAGGGGGCAGTAGTGTATGGGCCTGCTTACCTGTACAATCTGATGTTTTTTTCCTCCAGCAGCAGTGGGGCAGACAGGCTCCTCTTCTCACCCTCCATCCCTGGCTGTAAGTATGCTCCGTGTGAGAGGGAAGCAGGGGGTGGGATGTCACTTCCTGTCCCGCCTCCCATCCTCACACGGTGCACTAAGCACTGAGCAGGGAGAGAGGAGACCTGGCAGTGAGAGCGAAGCATGAAGAAGCAGAAGCATGGCTGTGCTGCCGGGCCCCTGACTGCCTCGGGCCCTCGGCCAGTGACCGATCTGCCCGACCTGTCAGTCCGCCCCTGGTAATAGGACATATTGCTACTTGTAATGGGCAACCTGTGATAGGCTGAGAGTGTCAGCTGAAACTCTCAGTCTATCATGAGCACCAATTGCAAAACTTTACTGATCACTGCAGCAGCAACAGAGGATTAATAAGGTAATATGCTGATGTGTACCGAGGTGACAACTTCCAGAAACAGTTTAACCCCACAATGTAAGATGATGCCCATGCACTCCTGAAATCCTAATGACATCATAGAGAATAAATTGTTATTATTTATTTATTTATTACTGATATTTATAAAGCGCCAACAGATTCCGCAGCGCTGTACAATTAGTGGAGAAACATACAATATACTCAGATGAGATGAGAGTGTTCTTCTAAAGTGACAAATTTACGATTGCCTAAACCTGTCCCCTATTCCCACTAATGAGTCTCCCAAATTAAACAATGATAGACATATTCCACTATAATTTGAATAACATGCTTTTTCACTGACTCTATCCTCCTGTACAAATCAGTTAATTTTGTATCCCCTTGATGAACAATTATCACATTAGAAACTTATCACAAAAACAGTATTTGGGAGGAAAGGTATAGATGATGAGCACAGTGATATTTGCATGCGAAAAGCTGCTCCATATAAAAATACATTAGTATCCAAGGCATCATTGAGTTTTTGCAGGCTGCTGAAATATACAGTGTTTTAATAAAGAATGTTACAATTTTTCATTTCTATCATGTTGTATGCTCTCCATGAACATTCTTTAAAGAGAGCTCCACAAAAAAAAAAAAAAAACATGACTCGTTTTTATTATTTCTATTTTAAAAGTTCATGTCTCTATGCTTTTTTTGTTTAGAGATGCCTAACACAGAAAGGCAGATAGGACTACAGATGGATGGATGGATGATGGGTGGGTAGATCAGTTAAGTAAAAGCAAGTAAAAGCAAGTAAAAGCACAGCTTTTAGCTAGGGCTGTACAAGAGCAAGGGGATGCAGAGTTGTACTAAAGTCAGGACAAATTCAGGAGAGCTGTGCAGCAGTGATACTGTCTTATTTTTAAACCCTTTCTGACAGCCAATGCAAGGAATCAACGTTATAGCAGCAATAGCAGATTTACAACTCATCAAGGGGCTTAGAGTGTGATTTTATTCTAAGGTACAAGACATTAGATAGAAGCATTCTCAGCATTTGCTAATGCATATACCCACTCTTACAGCAGATCTTCCCTTGCAGTACTTAAAAAAGGAGGTGAGCAGAACTGTATATTCAATGAACGATAGAGGTTGTTGGATGTATGTCATCACTATTACCATGGCAGCCCCATCCATCACTGTGTCTCTGACACTTTTGAGTAGGAGTGAAGGCTGACCAGTGTGTGACAAATGAGTCACTTCCAGTGTGGCTACTGATGATCACTTACCTATGCCACCCAACTTTCCAGATTTTGGCATGTCAGTCCAAATTTTCAGGTCCTGTCCCACCATCCCGCCTTCATTCCCTGGTGTCTTGCTTTTGGGGATACCAGAAAACTGCCCCCAACAATAGCACTGCAAGCTCATTATAAGACATGCTCACACTATGTTTAGCACACCAAGACTGCAGGGAGCACTGAATCTGTATTACCTGTATGTTGTTCCCTCAGAGGGCAGGCCTGAGTGATATACAAACATGCCCCCTTTCCAAGAGGTTCTGTCTCTTAGAGCGCAGAGCTAGTGATGTGAACACGTCACTGATTCACCCACTTTACCTCCCTTCCACCGGCGTCCTTATTGTCAGGATTCTGGAGTTGGGGGGTATGCTTACCTGTCAGACACACAGACACCTGACAGAAAGTGAGGTATAGGGCTCTCTCAGCCCCAGTTCCCAAGGACTTCTATTAAAAGGTTCTTATATATGTCCTTTCTCTAGTAAAGTGTAAAAAATAGAAAAAATAGAACATAGTTCTCATTAAAATACAAATCTACTTCATATAAGGTAATGGAGATGGGGAGCGGCATGGATCCCAGGAAAAAAAAAACCTTTCTAAAATGCTTTGACTATTTACAATGAGGGGGCACAAACGCACTTCAGGCACCATAACCACTACAGTGAGCTGCTTTGCAAAAATGCAGAACCTGGCAGGTCTGAACTCTTTTACTTAAGCAGACACTAAGTGCATAGAAGCACAGTTTAATGTTGGGTTCTGGTGCATAGACACAGTCCCTGCAGCCTCTGCAATGCAAAACATTGACTTGTTATCTACAAACATTGCAGTGATTAAATTGTACTCTAATGCCATATGTAGTGATTGCCACTCAGACAGCCACTAGAGGACCTTCCATAAGGGTTCCTGCACATTTTTTTGCACTACTGACATCAAAGGATCACTATAGTGTCAGGAAAACTAAGAGGTTTTCCTGACACTATAGTGCCCTGAGGGTGCCCCGACACTCAGGGTCCCCCTCCCATGGTGATGAATGGGTTAAAACCCCTTCAGCAGCTTACCTTATTCCAGCGCCGGGCTCCTTCAGCGCTGGTGACCTCTCCTCCTCCGCCTAGGTCAGCGGAGCATAATATGCCTCCAGCGTCGCAGATGCGCCTCCAGAGGCTCCAGAGGCTGGCTTAACCCTGCAATGTAAACATAGAAGTTTCTCTGAAACTGCATGTTTGCATCTGCAGGGTTAAAACCTGGGGCACCTGGCACCCAGACCACTTCATTGAGCTGAAGTGATCTGAGTAACTATAGTGTCCCTTTAAGCACTTTCACACTTAGAATGAAGAACCTGAATGCTTGCCATAGCAATGCATTGAGTAAATGCATCTCTATAAAGAGATGCTGATTGGTGCAGAGCAGCAATTGCAATGCAATTTAATGATGATCTTAGCAAGAGGTGGAGTGGCAGCCGCAGAGAGACCAGTGTGGCAGGATACTAAAGGTAAGTTAAACTCTTTATGACATTATGGCATACATCTAAATTCTTGGAAAAAACACTATAATGTTAGGAATACATGCTTTTATTCCTAATTAGTGATGTACCGAACGGTTCGCTGGCGAATAGTTCCTGGCGAACATAGCATGTTCGCCAAGGCGGGCGAATATATGCGCGGTTCGATCCGCCCCCTATTCATCATCATTGAGTAAACTTTGACCCTGTGCCTCACAGTCAGCAGACACATTCCAGCCAATCAGCAGCAGACCCTCCCTTCCAGACCCTCCCACCTCCTGTACAGCATCCATTTTAGATTCATTCTGAAGCTGCATTGTTAGATAGAGGAGGGAAAGTGTAGCTGCTGCTTATTTGATAGGGAAATGGATAGCTAGGCTAGTGTATTCAGTGTCCACTACAGTCCTGAAGGACTCATCTGATCTCTGCTGTAAGGACAGCACCCCAAAAAGCCCTTTTAAGGGCTAGAACATCAGTCTGCTTTTTTTCCTGTGTAATCTAATTGCAGTTGCCTGCCTGCCAGCTTCTGTGTCAGGCTCACAGTGGATACTGTGCCCACTTGCCCAGTGCCACCACTCATATCTGGTGTCACAATAGCTTGCATTTAAAAACAAAAACATTGTTTTCACTGTAATAGATTGAATAGCAGTTAGTTGTCTGCAAGCGTCTGTGTGTCAGGCCAACAGCGTGTACTCTGCCAACCTCTGCCAGTGCACAGTGCCACTCATATCTGGTGTCACAATAGCGTGCATTTAAAAACAAAAAAAATTTTTCACTGTTATAAATTGAATAGCAGTTAGTTGTCTTCAAGCGGGTGAGTCAGGCCTACAGCGTCTACTCTGCCAACCTCTGCCAGTGCACAGTGCCACTCATATCTGGTGTCACAATAGCGTGCATTTAAAAACAAAAAAGTTTTTGACTGTAATCTAATAGCAGTCAGTGTCCTTCAAGCGGGTGTCAGGCGTACAGCGTGTACTCTTCCAACCTCTGCCAGTGCACAGTGCCACTCATATCTGGTGTCACAATAGCGTGCATTTAAAAACCCAAAAACTTTTTTCACTGTTATAGATTGAATAGCAGTTAGTTGTCTTCAAGCGGGTGTGTCAGGCCTACAGCGTCTACTCTGCCAACCTCTGCCAGTGCACATTGCCACTCTTATCTGGTGTCACAATAGCATGCATTTAAAAACCAAAAAACTTTTTTGACTGTAATATAATAGCAGTCAGTGTCCTTCATAAGTGTGTGTCAGGCCTACAGCGTGTACTCTGCCAACCTCTGCCAGTGCACAGTGCCACTCTTATCTGGTGTCACAATAGATTGCATTTAAAAACCCAAAAACTTGTTTCACTGTTATAGATTGAATAGCAGTTAGTTGTCTTCAAGCGGGTGTTTCAGTCCTACAGTGTGTACTCTGCCAACCTCTGCCAGCGCACATTGCCACTCATATCTAGTGTCACAATAGCGTGCATTTAAAAACAAAAAAAATTCTTCACTGTTATAGATTGAATAGCAGTTAGTTGTCTTCAAGCGGGTGTGTCAGACCTACAGCGTGTACTCTGCCAACCTCTGCCACTGCACAGTGCCACTCATATCTGGTCTCACAGTAGCTTACATAGAAACATAGAAACATAGAATGTGACGGCAGATAAGAACCATTCGGCCCATCTAGTCTGCCCAGTTTTCTAAATACTTTCATTAGTCCCTGGCCTTATATTATAGTTAGGATAGCCTTATGCCTATCCCACGCATGCTTAAACTCCTTTACTGTGTTAACCTCTACCACGTCAGCTGGAAGGCTATTCCATGCACCCACTACCCTCTCAGTAAAGTAATACTTCCTGATATTATTTTTAAACCTTTGTCCCTCTAATTTAAGACTATGTCCTCTTATTGTGGTCGTTTTTCTTCTTTTAAATATAGTCTCCTCCTTTACTGTGTTGATTCCCTCTATGTATTTAAATGTTTCTATCATATCCCCCCTGTCTCGTCTTTCCTCCAAGCTATACATGTTAAGATCCTTTAACCGTTCCTGGTAAGTTTTATCCTGCAATCCATGAACCAGTTTAGTAGCCCTTCTTTGAACTCTCTCTAAGGTATCAATATCCTTCTGAAGATATGGTCTCCAGTGTGTACAGTACTCCAAGTGAGGTCTCACCAGTGTTCTGTACAATGGCATGAGCACTTCCCTCTTTCTACTGCTAATACCTCTCCCTATACAACCAAGAATTCTGCTAGCATTTCCTGCTGCCTACCTTTAAGTCATCAGAAATAATCACCCCTAAATCCCTTTCCTCAGATGTTGAGGTTAGGACTCTATCAAATATCCTGTACTCTGCCCTTGGGTTTTTACGTCCAAGATACATTATCTTGCACTTATCCACATTAAATGTCAGTTGCCACAACTCTGACCATTTTTCTAGTTTACCTAAATCATTTGCCATTTGGCTTATCCCTCCTGTAACATCAACCCTGTTACATATCTTAGTATCATCCGCAAAAAGACACACCTTACCATCAAGACCTTCTGCAATATCACTAATAAAAATATTAAAGAGAATGGGTCCAAGTACAGATCCCTGAAGTACCCCACTGGTGACAAGCCCAAGCTTTGAATATACTCCATTGACTACAACCCTCTGTTGCCTGTCACTCAGCCACTGCCTTACCCATTCAACAATATTGGAATCCAAACTCAAAGATTGCAGTTTATTGATAAGCCTTCTATGTGCAACAGTGTCAAAAGCCTTACTGAAATCTAGGTAAGCAATGTCTACTGCACCACCCTGATCTATAATTTTAGTTACCCAATCAAAAAAATCAATAAGATTAGTTTGGCATGATCTCCCTGAAGTAAACCCATGTTGTCTCTGATCTTGAAATCCATGTGTTTTTAGATGTTCAACAATCCTATCCTTTAACATGGTTTCCATCACTTTCCCCACTACTAAAGTAAGGCTTACTGGCCTATAGTTGCCCAACTCCTCCCTATTACCTTTCTTGTGAATGGGCACAACATTCGCTAACTTCCAATCTTGGACTACTCCTGTTAACAATGATTGGTTAAATAAATCTGTTAATGGTTTTTCTAGTACACCACTAAGCTCTTTTAATAGCTTTGGGTGTATTCCATCAGGTCCCATTGACTTATTTGTCTTTAGTTTTGACAGTTGAAATAGAACCTCTTCCTCTGTAAATTCACGTGTAATAAATGACTAATTTATCCTTTTTCTTAACTGAGGTCCCTTTCCTTCATTTTCATCTGTAAATACCGAACAAAAATAGTCATTGAGGCAGTCAGCTAGACCTTTATCCTCATCTACATACCTTGCTTCTTTTGATTTTAATCTAACTAATCCTTGTTTTACGTTTCTTTTCTCATTTATGTATCTAAAAAAAAGTTTTGTCCCCCTTTTTTACTGACTGTTCTATTTTCTCTTCTGTGTGTGATTTGGAAGCTCTTATAACTTGCTTATCCTCTTTCTGCCTAATCTTATAGGTCATTCTGTCTTCCTCACTTTTTTTATAATTACTAAATGCTAACTTTTTGTTTTTTACTATTTTGGCCACATCTGCGGAGTACCACAGTGGTTTCTTGAATTTTTTGCTTTTACTGACAAGCCTAATGCAATTTTCTGTTGCCTTCCGTAGTGCAACTTTTAAATAATCTAATTTCTCTTGGACTCCATTTAAATTGCTCCAGTCTGATAATGACTCCTTTACACATATTATAATTTTAGAAAAGTCTGTTTTTATAAAGTCTAAAACTTTTGTTTTTGTGTGGTGTGACTCAGTCACTGTTCTTATATTAAATCACACTGACTGATGATCACTGGATCCTAAACTTTCACCTACAGTAATATCTGATACCAAATCTCCATTTGTTAACACTAAATCTAGTATGGCCTCTTTACGAGTTGCCTCCTCAATGACTTGTTTTAGAGACAATCCCAGTAGGGAGTTTAGAATATGTCTGCTCCTGGCACAAGTATCTATTTTTGTTTTCCAATTTACATCAGGAAGATTAAAGTCACCCATGATGATAACTTCCCCCTTCATTGTCATTTTAGCTATTTCTTCAACTAGTAGATTATCTAACTCTTCAATTTGTCCTGGGGACCTATAAATCACACCTACCTGAGTTACTGTGTGATTACCAAATTCTAACGTAACCCAAACAGACTCTATGTTCGCCTCACTAACCTTTATTAGGCTAGATTTTATGCTATCCTTCACATACAGGGCCACCCCTCCCCCTTTCTTGCCTTCCCTGTCTTTTCTATATAAAGAGTACCCTTGTATTGTTATGTCCCAGTCATTTTTATCATTATACCATGTCTCAGTAACAGCGACTAAATCTACACTATCAGTTGCCATTATTGCCACAAGTTCATGGATCTTATTCCCTAGACTGCGAGCATTTGTAGACATGACTCTAAGCTTATCATTTTTTAACACACTTGCTACAGGCACCTTCTGTCCTTGTTTTGGGGGACAATTGGATTTTTGTTTTATCATCCTTTTGCCCCCCCCTCCTAGTTTAAATACATCCTAGCAAAACCTCTGAACTGCTCACTGAGAACATTTGTTCCCTTTTGAGAAAGATGCAAACCATCTTTTTTGTACAGTTTATTTCCATTCCAAACAGAGCTACCATGAGAAATAAAGCCAAATCCTTGCTCCCGACACCATTCACCAAGCCACAAGTTAAAGTCCATAATACGCATCCGCCTGTCATTCTGAGTGTTATGCACAGGCAGAACTTCAGAGAATGACAGTGTGGGAGCAACCTGCCGTATATCATTGGCAAAAACACTAAAAACTTCCTTAACCTCTGAAACCTCATTGCAAGCCAAGTCATTTGTCCCTAAATGGACAAGTACATCCAATTCCCCTTCCTGCTTTGCTTGCTTAACAATATTACAGATACGTCTCCTGTCTCTGTGAGCAGTAGCTCAGGGAAGACACCTCACAAGACCACCATTGTCCATCTCCACACCTCTTATGATGGAATCCCCCAACAACAACTGCTTTCTATTAGGCCTCACCATAGTCTTCAAGCCTCTCTGCAAAACACCACTAGCCTCAATGCCTCTCACCACAACACCACTAGCCTCAATGCCTTTCTCAACAACACCACTAGCCTCAGTGCCTCTCTGCACAACACCACTAGCCTCAATGCCTCTCTGCACAACACCACTAGCCTCAATGCCTCTCTGCACAACACCACTAGCCTCAATGCCTCTCTCCACAACACCACTAGCCTCAGTGCCTCTCTGCACAACACCACTAGCCTCAGTGGCTCTCTGCACAACACCACTAGCCTCAATGCCTTTTTCCACAACACCGCTAGCCTCAATGCCTCTCTCAACAACACCACTAGCCTCAATGCCTCTCTCAACAACACCACTAGCCTCAGTCCCTCTCTCCACAACACCTCTAACCTCAGTGCCTCTCTCCACAATACCTCTAGCCTCAGTGCCTCTCTCCACAACACCTCTAACCTCAGTGCCTCTCTGCCAGAGGTGTTGTGGAGAGAGGCACTGAGGCTAGAGGTATTGTGGAGAGCTCGCACACATAGTACCACTAATCCAAAAAAAAATGACAGGTAGAGGCAGGCCACCCCGCAGGGGCCGTCGTGGTCGTGGTGCTGTGATTCCCTTTTGCCCTAGAATAATGCCCAGTTTTCAGAGGCCACGTACCCTGAACTTGAAAAGTTCTGAGGGCATAGTTGTCTGGCTAACACAGGACACCCAATCTTCTACAGCTTCCGCTCGGAAACTTGACGCACCATCCTCCTCCAGCTTAGCTTTGGGCACCTCTCAAGATACCACTCACCCGCCTGCCGCCACCACCACTAGCCCCACAGCCGCTTCACTTTATCTGTCAGAGGAGTTATTTGCACATCCGTTTGAAGAAATGAGTGATGCGCAACCATTATTGCCAGAGGATGTAGATAACAGGGATATGTCTCAGTCAAGCAGCATTACACACATGGACGTACGGTGTGATGATGATGATGTTGTACCCGCTGCTGCTTCCTTTGCTGAGTTGTCAGATACAAGTGAAGCAGTTGATGATGACGATGCGTCCATGGATGTCAAGTGGGTGCCCGCTCGGCAAGAAGAAGAACAGGGTGAAAGTTCAGATGGGGAGACAGAGAGGAGGAGGAGACGAGTTGGAAGCAGGGGGAGGTCATCGCAAGGAGCTAGTGGCACAGTCAGACAGCATGCATCGGCACCCGGGGTCAGCCCGACAGCATGCCAATCAACGCATGCTGTGTCCACCACCAGGATGCCGTCATTGCAGAGCTCAGCAGTGTGGAATTTTTTTTGTGTGTCTGCCTGTGACAACAGCGATGCCATTTGCAACCTGTGCCAAAAGAAACTGAGTCGTGGGAAGTCCAACACCCACCTAGGTACAACTGCTTTGCGTAGGCACATGATCGCACATCACAAACGCCTATGGGATCAACACATGAGTACAAGCAGCACACAAACTCAAAGCCGCCATCCTCCTCCTGGTCCAGCATCTTCAGCCACATCAACCACTGCTGTCCTCCTTGCCCCCTCTCAACCATCCGCCACTCCGTCTCTCGCCTTGAGCAGTTCCCGCTCATCTGCCCACATTCAGGTGTCTGTCAAGGACATGTTTGAGCGTAAGAAGCCAATGGCAGAAAGTCACCCCCTTGCCCGGCATCTGACAGCTGGCTTGTCTGAACTATTAGCCCGCCAGTTTTTACCATACTAGCGGGTGGAGTCTGAGGTGTTCAAAAAATTTGTAGCTATTGGGACACCGCAGTGGAAGGTACCCGGACAAAATTTATTTTCACAAAAGGCAATCCCCAACCTGTACTTGATTGTGCAAAAGGAAGTAATGGCATGTCTGGCACACAGTGTTGGGGCAAGGGTCCATCTATCCACTGATACCTGGTCTGCAAAGCATGGTCAGGGCAGGTATATCACCTACACTGCGCATTGGGTAAACATGCTGATGGCTGCCAAGCATGGAATTCGTGGCTCTGCAGAGGAGTTGGTGACACCGCCACGACTTGCAGCCAGGCCTGCTGCCACCTCCTCTACTCCTCCTACTCCATCCTCTTCCATAACCTCCTCGGCTGAGTCCTCTTCTGCTGCTGCGTCTTGCTCCACATCAACGGCACCCCCCCCCAGCTCCCCAGGTACTATTCCACATCCCGGATACAGCAGTGTCACGCCGTCTTGGGTTTGACTTGCTTGAAAGCAGAGAGTCACACCGGACAAGCACTCCAGTCCGCCCTGAACGCACAGGTGGAAAAGTGGCTGACTCCGCAGCAACTGGAGATCGGCAAAGTGGTTTGTGACAATGGAACAAATTTGTTGGCGGTATTGAAGTTGGGCAAGTTGACACATGTGCCGTGCATGGCATGTGTTTAATCTGATCGTACAACGCTTTGTGCATAAGTACACAGGCTTACAGGATGTCCTGAAGCAGGCCAGGAAGGTGTGTGGCCATTTCAGGCGTTCCTACACGGCCATGGTGCACTTTGCAGATATCCAGCGGCGAAACAACATGCCAGTGAGGCGCTTGATTTGCAACAGCCTGACACGTTGGAATTCAACACTCCTAATGTTCGACCGCCTGCTCTAAAAAGAAAAAGCCGTTAATGAATATTTGTATGACCGGGGTGCTATGACAGCATCTGGGGGGCTGGGAATTTTTTGCCACGTTACTGGACGCTCATGCGTCCTTTTGAGGAGGTGACAAACATAGTCAGTCGCACCGAAGGCACCATCAGTGACATCATACCATTTGTTTTCTTCCTGGAGCGTGCCCTGCGAAGAGTGCTGGATCAGGCCGTAGATGAGTGTGAAGAGGAAGAGGAAGAGGTTTGCTGGACCTGCGGCAACGCTGGAAGAGGATTGTGAGGAAGAGGAGTCAGAGGAGGAATGTGGCTTTGAGGAGGAGGAGGAAGACCAACCACAACAGGCATCCCAGGGTGCTCGTTGTCACCTATCTGGTACCCGTGGTGTTGTACGTGGCTGGGGGGAAGAACATGCCTTCATTGAGATCACTGAGGAGGAGGAACGGGAAATGAGTAGCTCGGCATCCAACCTTGTGCAAATGGGGTCTTTCATGCTGTCGTGCCTGTTGAGGCTGAAGGAGAATGACCTGTACTGGGTGTCCACGCTACTAGACCCCCGACATAAGCAGAAAGTGGCTGAAATGTTACCAAATTACAACAAGTCGGAAAGGATGCAGTATTTGCAAAATAAATTAAAAAGTATGCTTTACACAGCGTATAAGGGTGATGTCACAGCACAACGGGAATCTTACAGGGGAAGAGGTGAAAGTAATCATCCTCCTCCCACGACCACGCCGGCAAGGACAGGACGCTTTACAGACATGTTGTTGATGGAGGACATGTGGAGCTTTTTAAGTCCTACGCATCGCCACAGCCCTTCGGGATCCACCCTCAGAGAACGACTTGACCGACAGGTAGCAGACTACCTCACCTTAACTGCAGATATCGACACTCTGAGGAGCGATGAACCCCTTGACTACTGGGTGTGGAGGCTTGACCTGTGGCCTGAGCTATCCCAATTTGTGATAGAACTTATGGCCTGCCCCGCTTCAAGTGTCCTATCAGAAAGGACCTTCAGTGCAGCAGGAGGTATTGTCACTGAGAAGAGAAGTCGCCTAGGTCAAAAAAGTCTAGATTACCTCACCTTTATTAAGATGAATGAGGGATGGATCCCGAAGGGACTGATAGTGGGCGATACATTTGACTAAAAATATGCCTGATGGGGGGCGGAGCCTAACTGCCGAGCAGGAAAGCCGCACAATGAAAGGGCTCCAGCATAGAAGCGACTTATCTGGGGACAAATACCCCGAAAATCTGAGTAAATACCGGCAAAAAGGCGCATTGCAGGCAGGAGAAACCCGGGGGTATCCAAAGACCCCAAACAAGCGACGAACACCCCTCGGGAACCCTCCAAAGCCACTGGGGCCTTCTCGAGACCGAACCGAGGTGAGGCGGCCGCTCACCCCAACCTCAAGGACGCACGTAGCCCCTTGGTCACACCTGCATCCAACCCCCCCCCTATGGACCGGCGGGGGATATCCCGGTCTCCCCTGGGTAACAGGGGCAGCCCAGCACAGCCCCACCGCAACACTGAAACTGAGCCTGTACCAGTGGGGGGCAATCCGACACACGAGGCCCTCAAGATGGCGGTGACTGGGGACGCTTACCATATCGCAGCAGACACGGAGCTCCGACTGGCCGCAATATTCAACTCCTTCTGGGAGAAACTGGCAGCCTGCATGCGACCACCCCACCTGACGACCCAAACAAAGGGAAAGCTACCTAGCCCAGTCCGGGTGACCGCACGGCAGAACTCCAACACTCTCACATGCACCAGGCGCCCGAAAGGCCGGCGCCGCAAGAGCGCCATCACTACTTATGCGCCACCTGCACAGTACAAAACATGTGACGAAAGGAGGCTGGAGAATTCTCTCCAGGGCACATTACTGACCTGATCTCTGGATTCAAGCACTACTGGCCCTCCCGGGCAGAGAGCAACAGGGGGAACACCCCACAGGTGCCGACCACACTGGCGGAGGGCAGTCAAACAAAAGCCACAACGATCCAAGATTCAGGCCCGCCGCAATATCCCAAGAGGGACGACCCTGGGCCACAAAGGAACCCGGGCTCGTGGTACATGGGCACCAGCTCTCCTACAGCTCCGGGGCGGAAGAGTTAACCTGCATCCACGACTCCAAGAGGTCTCCCCAGAGAGCGCCAGAGCGCATGGCTCGCTTCAGCTACACACCGACAAGCATGGGAGATGGAGGAGTCGTTTGCCTCACACACACGGTGCCACGAAGCACAGCATGCTGTACACTGGCCCACAGAGCAGACCCGCAACATAGCTGCAGCAGACAGTGCAGGGGGAGCCCATCCAAGGCATCGGATGAACCACACAGCAATGGGACTAAGGTCTAGCAAAGGACTCTTCACCTGTTTTCTTTTTCCTTTTCTTTTTGCTTTAATAATTTTTTATTACTCAGAGGATCTTCCATAAATGTCTAAGCAACTAATCCCTGCACGACCCTTCCAACGGCTCAAACAGGGGACCAATGAGAGGGAATTTTTTGAGATCAAGCGACCTCACATTAAGCACACATTAAGCATGAATATGACTAGATTAACTTAAACCCAAGCAGGTCTCTTCGATTAAAACACAACTGTTTGCATTAGCATTTGAAATGTGTAGTAACGCTACCTTGTGGCATAGGACAGCCCTAGTATTGTTAATTGTTACGTGTTTTCTTTTTAAAAATGTTTCTTTCCTATAGTACAGCATATATAATAGCAGCGTAACCTGCAAATGCTTTTACGACGCTACAACTACACTAGCAAAGTTGAACTCGCTCTGTTAAACGTGTGTTGTTTTATGGGCATGTAATATGTTTAGGTTTCTCATACCATAACCGCACATATCTGAGTGTCTCACAGTTGCCGCTTCAACCGTATACCTATACACATCGAAACTGCATGTATCACTTGTGCCCTAGCTATTTTTAAAACGTGTGCAGTTACCTTTTGTACCTTAACCTTAACAAAAAATGTGCAGACACAACAAAATGAAGCAAAGTAATCACTCTTAAGATGTAATTTCTGATGTAATCTGTTTCGTTGTGAAATTTGCAAGTTCCTGCACTCGTTATTGTGACGATGCAGGATGTTATGTTCACTCATGCACAACAAAAATAAAGAATTAAAAAAAAAAAAAAAAATATGCCTGATGAGATGAGCTGCCTTGGGATAAAAATGGTCCACACGCTGCTGTATTTTAGCTCTGAATGCCGGTTGACTTACGTGACTTATCCGCCACCAACAAGGGTTCAAGCCGCAATGTTTTAGGGCACTTTCTTCCTGGGAAACAAACATCAATTTTTATGGCCGCTGCTACAGCAGCAGCTGCAACAATACCTAATTTTTCAGGCATGTGTACATGCCTAATTTTTCGGGCCTCTGGTGCTGCACTGTGGCTTCAAAAACCAAACAAAAAAAAGGCACATAACAGGGATTAAACTGATAGGAATAGTACTACTTAACACACCACTCCTATCTGGTGGCACATAAGATTGCACACGCAGTGCCCCAAATTTGAAGTAGGAGGTCCGACCAAGGATCTTTTTCCATCTCCCGGTTCCTAAAATCGATGCCATATACACGTCCCCTGATAGGGCGCCAGCTCGTTATTCTCTTGGGCGCCAGCTCGTTATTCTCTTTTTCACTTCACTAGGGACACTTTACTGCACTATGGGCACTTAGACCCACTCTTTGTCTTGCACAGTGTTATTCCTAGCCAGCAGCTGTGATGGGAAATCAGGCAGTCATCTCAACGTTTAGATTGAGCTTTAGCTTAGAACACCCTTGAAGGTGTTTAAGGAGATTAGGGCTAGTTTAGAGGATTCTTCTTAGACCTCTCTGAGTCTTTATAGCCCTTCCACCTATCCAGCATTTCTGGAAACTAGCTAAGAGAAAGGGTGTCTGTGTGTCTGTGATACATTTAACTTTATATCACCTTATTGACACTTTTTATGACAGCATCACTCCGGTCTCCATACTCTCTGCCTATACCCATCTATTTAGAGGGAATTTTCTTGCCCCTGGCAATATTATATAATAGGTAATAGTATTACCATTATTACACAATTAGCCACTATAGGGGAATGAGTATAGTATCCCTTTGTTATTTATAAATGATACAATAAAGACTTTTGTCCATTACTCAATTTACTTTAACAAAGGGTACTAACCACGGTATTAGGAAGCCTTACTCTGCTTTCTGTTACGGTACCGTCTTCCGAGCTCCGATCGTACGTATCGCCCCTTTCAGCCGAACAGCAATAGGACCTAAGCAGCATACAATCTCCATAAGCAGTCCTTAGTCACTAGTAATCCCGGTTCCCCAAATAACGAGACCAAGCTCCATTATGAGGGTAAAACATGAACTGAGGACTGGTTCATCCAGCCTGCCTTTTATTTCCATTTCACACATACAGGCCACACCCAGGGGGAGGCATAAAATAACCAATGGCATAGATGTTACATCCCACACATCCCCTCCCCTTGGTGTGACACATAAACCATTATACATACAGTTTGAAATATACTTTTACACCCCTTTCATAACTTTAAATCCATATATCATATTCACATAAAAATCACATATTCAGACTCAGCATACTTTAAACATAAACACTCTCAAAAATCATACCAATCCCTTCAGTAAATAAAAAGTTATCCGGAAGTCCTTTTATGACCGACCGCAAGCACCTTTTCTTGCCCAAAATAGTTCCCTGGATTCGGGCTGTGCGGTCGGTCCCTTTCTAGCATAAAAATGGCTAAGTCCCGTTCGGAGTGGGGTCGGTACTTCGACTTTAGTCGAAGTGTCGAAGTGCCGTTGATAATACGGGTCGGCGTGTTCGAAGTTAAAATGGCCGCCGCCACGTGGTCCTTTGTCCGATGCCGGCCACTTCGACGACTTCGGTAACTTCGATATCTTTGGTAACTTCGGTACTTCGACAGCTTCGACTGTGTCCGAAGTGTCATTTACAAAAAGTACCAATCCTTCACATTATCTCCCAGGGATCATAAGTACTGGGCAAATCAGACGAACCCAGTAGGTTTAGTCCAGACGGATGGGTCTGTCACATGGCTCCCTCCTTGTGGGACACTCCGGCAGACCCGGCTTGACCCTGTGGCGGGTCAACTTGGGGATGACCGGACTTAGAAGAAATAGGGATGTCTGTTTGCCGGGATAACCCATCCGCATTCCCATTCTGCTTACCGGGTCGGTAGCTGATGGTGAAATTATAAGGCTGCAATGCCAAACTCCACCTCAGCAGCCTGCCATTGTCTCCTGAGACCCGGTTAAGCCAGACAAGGGGGTTGTGGTCTGTTACGAGAGAAAATTCTTGTCCGTATAAATAAGGGCTCAGTTTCTTCAGTGCCCAGACCAGGGCTAAACACTCTTTCTCCACTGCCGCATAACTCACTTCTCGAGGTAGTAACTTTCTGCTGAGATATGCGACAGGGTGCTCCCCTCCATCCTCCCCGACCTGGCTCAGCACAGCCCCCAGTCCATACATGGAAGCATCTGTGTGGACAAGAAAACGTTTGTTAGGGACTGGGGCAGCCAGGACAGGGGCATTCACAAGAGCCTGCTTCAGGGCCTGAAACGCAGCTTCACAAGCTGGAGACCACAGGACCTGCCTAGGTAGGTTCTTTTTAGTCAGGTCAGTCAGGGGCTTGGCAATCGTGCTGTAGTCGGGGACAAAACGTCGATAATACCCTGCCGTCCCTAGGAAGGCTAGCACTTGGGTCTTGGTGATAGGTGTGGGCCAGTTAGCTACTGCCTCTACCTTAGCTGGTTCTGGCCGCTGGCTCCTGCATCCTACCCTGTGACCCAAGTACTGCACTTCTGCCATGCCTAAATGGCACTTGTCCGGTTTCAGAGTCAGGCCGGCGGCCCGAATCTTATCCAGCACTACCCCCACGTGTACTAGGTGGTCTTCCCAGGACTCACTGTAGACCGCGATGTCGTCCAGGTATGCACATGCAAATCCCTGGAAGCCATCGAGGAGCCTATCCACCATACGTTGGAAGGTAGCCGGAGCATTCTTCATCCCGAATGGCATAACCTTGAACTGGTATAGGCCAAACGGGGTGACGAATGCCGACTTGGGGATAGCATCCTCGGCCAGGGGGATCTGCCAGTACCCTTTACATAGGTCAATGGTGGTCAGATAGCGCCCCCTGGCAATGCGGTCTAATAACTCGTCTACCCGGGGCATCGGGTAGGCGTCAGTGGTAGTCCGCTCGTTGAGCCGCCTGTAATCCACACAAAACCGGGTGGTCCCATCTTTCTTAGGCACTAGGACTACAGGCGAAGCCCACGGACTATCTGAGTGCTCAATAACCCCCAGCCGGGTCATCTCCTGTATCTCCTTCCGCATTCCTTCTCGGACTGCTTCAGGGATACGGTATGGGGGTTGTCGTAAGGGGTTCTGTCCGGGTGTCTTGACCTTGTGCACAGCTAGGGTAGTGTACCCGGGTTCTTGGGAGAACGTCGCCTGCTTCTCCCACAGAAGCTGCCTTGCCTGTTCCTTCTCGGCCGGGTTTAGTCGGTCTCCTAGCTGCACAAGGCTGGTAAGGTCGGTCTGGGGATATTTTTCTAACAGGTCAGGTAAGGGTAAGTTCTCTGGGTCGTCAGTAGCTGGGGCACAAACTGCCGCAACATCCTCTGGTCGCTCCTGATACTCCTTGAGCATGTTCACATGAAAGGATCGCTGAACCCTTTCATCTGAACAGCTGGCTATAAGGTAGGTAGTATCACACACCTGAGCCAACACCTTATACGGGCCCTGCCAAGATGGTTGCATCTTGTTTGCCTTCACAGGTTTGAGCACTAGAACCTTCTGCCCAACCTGGAAGACCCGCTGTCGGGCACCCCGATCGTACCATCGTTTCTGTCTCCCCTGGGCTGCCCGGAGATTTTCCCTTACCATCAGGGATAGTTTATCCATGCGGTCCCAGAGTTCCAGAACATATGGCACTATGGGGGTTCCTTCTTGCTCCCCCTCCCCCTCCCAGTGTCCTCTAATGAGATCTAGGGGTCCACGAACCCTTCTCCCATAGAGTCACTCAAAGGGGGAGAACCCAGTAGATTCCTCTGTATGCAAATAGCAGATGAGGCAGGAACCGCTCCCAGTCCCTGCAAGTGTCAGTAAAGGTCCTCAGCATCTGTTTGAGGGTGCCATTAAATCGCTCGCAGAGACCGTTAGTCTGTGGATGATATGGTGAACTAAGTAGCGGTTTGATGCCGCACACCTTCCACAGCTGCTGGGTGAGCACAGCGGTAAACTGAGTTCCCTGATCAGAGAGGATCTCCTGAGGGAACCCGACCCTAGTAAAAATTGTAACCAGGGCATCAGCAACCGTCTCTGCCTCTATATTAGACAGCGCTACTGCCTCTGGGTAACGTGTGGCGTAGTCTACCACAGTAAGAATATATTTCTTACCGGATGGACTAGCCCTGGCCAGTGGACCCACAATGTCAACGGCTATGCGGGAAAAGGGTTCTCCAATGATAGGCATCGGCTGAAGCCTAGGGATGATCTCCCCGCTTACCTACCCGTTGACAGGTGTCGCACGTGCTACAATACATCCGCACATCTCGGTTAAAATTAGGCCAGAAAAAGTTTTGGGTGATTCTATGAGCTGTGCGGTGGGAACCTAGATGACCCGCTAACGGCACATCATGCCCAATCCGCAGAATCTCCTGCCGATACTTTGCAGGTACTACTAGTTGTCGTTTCTGCGGAGGGGTATTCGGTTTCTGGGACGGTTTCGGGATCCTGTACAGCCTATCCCCCACCCACTCGTAGTGTTCCCCATCTACTCCTTCTTCCCCAGCGTCGGCCCTGGCCCTGTACGTCGCTAATGTCGGGTCTTCCCTAGTTTCTTTCCCGTACATCTCTGGGGTATCCCAGCCTAACGGGGCCTGGTCTAAGGTACAAGTCGGGGTAGAGAGTCTTACCTGGGTCTCAGCAGCAGGTGGGCCGGCCTCGGCGGCACGGGTCTGGGCACGGGTCGTGACAGCGTCCACTGCAGCGGGACCCATGGGGGCGTAGGCCGAAACAAGGGGAGCCAAGTCATTGCCAAGGAGAACATCAGCGGGTAAATCCTTAATGACCCCCACATTCACGTGTCTAGCGCCCACTCCCCAATCCAAATGTACCCGGGCAACGGGTAGGCGAAATACTGCACCCCCGGCTACTCGTACTGCCACGGTATCCCCGGTATGTTGAGCTTCGGACACCAGGTGCTTCTGGAGCAAAGTCAGGGTTGCACCAGTGTCTCGTAGACCACTGACCTCCTTTCCGTCGACTTTTACATTTTGTCGGTGGTGTTGTCGGTTGTCCTGGTGGGCAGCCTGAATGGGGTCTGCCTCATGTAAGATGCCCCAGCATTCCTCTTCCCCTACACAGTGGGCTTCTGGGAGAGGAGCTCGGGGAGGGGCCCCTGCGGGTCTCCTCCAGGACTGGCTCTGGTTTGCAGTGTTCATCGGGCACTCCGGTCGTTTGTGCCCTATCTGATTGCACAGGTAGCACCGACTGGGTTGGGAGTACTCTCGGGAGTTAAACCGGGGTGGACGTTGGTACTGGGCAGACGGAGGGGGTGCGGATGGTCGATTCATGGGAGGCTGATAAGTGGTAGTTGCTGGTTTATATTCCACTCTGGCGGGAGCCTTGCTGATGGAATTGTCCAGTCTGCGGGCATCGGTATACTCATCTGCCAGGCGAGCTGCCTCATGCAGAGTGGAGGGTTTACGGTCCCTTACCCACTCTCTGACCCCTTTTGGCAATTTATCGAAGCAATGTTCCAATAAAAACATCTGCAGCACCTCTTCTCCTGACACCGCCTGGCACCCTGCCATCCAGTGGGCAGCTGTGCGATGTACCTTACATGCCCATTCAACGTATGAGTCCCCAGTGGTTTTAGCAGTGTCTCGGAATCTCCTCCGGTATGCCTCGGGTGTAACGGCATACCGGGCAAGTAAAGCTTCCCTGACGGTCACATAATCCCCGATCTCCTCATCAGGAATGGCCCGAAAAGCGTCGTTGGCCCGGCCGGATAACTTGCCGGACAGTATAGCAACCCAGTCTTCCAGGGGTACCTTGTGCAGGGCACATTGCCGTTCAAAATCAGCAAGGTACCCATCAATCTCTCCTTCTGTCTCACTGAAGGCTTTAAATGCTGCAAATGGCACTTTCTTTTTGTCCCCCGGGTTTGCTGTGACTGGGGCTGCTGCAGTACCGTTTTGGCGTAGCAGGTTGGCCTCCACAGCGGCTTGAACCTGGGTGATAATCTCTGCAGAGGGGTTGGGGCCATAATGGGCCAGCCTAATTCTTACCGCCCGGTCAAATCTTGCCTCCTCGGGGGTTCTGTCGTCTGGGCTGGGTCCATTGGTTCCCTCTGCCGCTGATACTCCATCCATTTCCAGCAATAAAGCAATAATGTCCCTCTTCTTGAGGTTACTGGCCTGTCCGCCTCTTTGTTCTAATAAGTCTTTTAGGGTAGCTCTTCTCAGGTTTTGGTATTGTAGTTCCATTTACTCCTGGTCGTAGTGGTCTCTTTGGGCGTTGAGGATCATCCCGTCGCTTGCCACCAGTTGTTACGGTACCGTCTTCCGAGCTCCGATCGTACGTATCGGCCCTTTCAGCCGAACAGCAATAGGACCTAAGCAGCATACAATCTCCATAAGCAGTCCTTAGTCACTAGTAATCCCGGTTCCCCCAATAACGAGACCAAGCTCCATTATGAGGGTAAAACATGAACTGAGGACTGGTTCATCCAGCCTGCCTTTTATTTCCATTTCACACATACAGGCCACACCCAGGGGGAGTCATAAAATAACCAATGGCATAGATGTTACATCCCACACATCCCCTCCCCTTGGTGTGACACATAATCCCATTATACATACAGTTTGAAATATACTTTTACACCCCTTTCATAACTTTAAATCCATATATCATATTCACATAAAAATCACATATTCAGACTCAGCATACTTTAAACATAAACACTCTCAAAAATCATACCAATCCCTTCAGTAAATAAAAAGTTATCCGGAAGTCCTTTTTTTTTTTTTTTTTTTTTTTTTTAAATTCTTTATTTTTCATGGGCATGCAGAATATAAAATTGCTTTACATCAAGTGCAATACGTTTTTCACATTGTACAACAGATTGATAAAATTCTATGGCAACCATCACACTTTGCTAATCCACCCGTTTTTTATTTATATGGTCTGATACACCTCTTGCCTAAAGTATAGCCTTGGTGCCGGTTGGTAGGAGGGTGCGTGTAGTCGGCTGGGGGGGCCCTGCTCATAGATGTCGGGTCTGGATACCTACGAGGGCTCTTATATTTAAAGTTTAATACTCGCAGATATATGGCCATAGGCCGCCTCTCAACCAGGTAAAAGGTGGGGGGAAGGATTCAACTTAAACAGCATCCCTAGCTGTCTGCTTACGGAGCCAGTTAACATGGAGTTTAATTTAAAACTTACGATTAACACTTATATTGTAGCGCTACTTTTGAAAGACACAGTGCATACTACAGCTAATCATGTGTTTAAAAATAAACAGAAATTAAAACAGAACATATGTAGAACAAAACAAAACAAAGCCGCATTTGCATCATTGGTGCTTGAGCTTGTGTATAGAGTCCAGGTCACCGTCCTGCATTGTCGATCCGTAGGGCTTTGAGCTCAGATCAGGGAGCTTGCTGCCTTCGGTGTCGGTTCTCTGGGCGCAAACGGGGTTATGTCCTCTACATTCCACAGCGGCCGGGCACTCGCTGACGCCGTGGGCAGCCCAAGTCCTAGTGGTCGGAGGAAGCTGGACGCCTCGGAGATATGGGAAAGGTAGGTTGTCTTGCCGGCCTGCTCTGTTATGAGGCGGTTAAGCCCCCATTTATACGGAATGGAATTCTCCCGGAGCAGAGTAGTAACCTGTCGGAGGGATCTGCGCCATGTGAGGGTCTGCCTGGAGAGGTCTTTATAAAGCGTTAGGGTATCACCCTCAAAGGTCACTGTTGGGGAACCCTTGGCGGCGCCCATCAGGGCCCCTCGATCTGAGTCTCTGATGAATTTGATCAGCACGTCCCTTGGAGCTTCTTCTGGAGCTTTGGCCGCTTTAGGTAGTCGGAAGCAGGAGTCCAGTCCCACTTGCTTGGCTTGCTTTGGGACTAACAGCGTAGCCACGAGCCTTCTGCAATAGTGCGGCAATTCCATGTTTGTGATCGATTCGGGTACCCCTCTGATGCGCAGGTTTCTGGCCTTCGCCTTGTCCTCCATGCCAGCCATTTGGGCCGTCAGCGTCGCACACTGTTTTTGGAGGGACCCCAGCGTTGCATCCGTGGCCGATTGTGCCACCCTGGTACTCTTGAGAGACTCCTCAGCCGATGTCACACGGCCCGATATCGCTGAAATCTCACTGCGTACTTGCGCCATGTCGGCGTCGAACATTGCTTTGATGTTGAGCATCAGGGCCTTAATGTCCGCTTTGGTGGCAGGAGCTGCGTCTCCGAGCTCGTGCGCTTGTGGGGCTTTGAGTATTGCCCTGCCAGGAGTGTAGGCAGAGTCGGACAGGCTCTCTTCATCCGAGGAGTGCGTGGCGTAGGCCTCGCTCGGCGCCATCTTGGCGGGCTCTTTTCGTGGGGTCGGGCGTAGAAAATTGCCTATATCTTGGGATCCGGAGGTAGGATCAGCCCGGCTTTTCTTCGTCTTTTTCCCCATAACTTAAGGGATCTGGGGGTCCGATTATCTGGTCTCGGAATTAGTTTTTTGCGCTATAACACGGGTTTTAACGGGTCCCGGAGTCAGAGCTGTTGTAAGCTGCGACTTTCCCGCTTAGGCGCTGGCTCCGCCCCCCCGGAAGTCCTTTTATGACCGACCGCAAGCACCTTTTCTTGCCCAAAATAGTTCCCTGGATTCGGGCTGTGCGGTCGGTCCCTTTCTAGCATAAAAATGGCTAAGTCCCGTTCGGAGTGGGGTCGGTACTTCGACTTTAGTCGAAGTGTCGAAGTGCCGTTGATAATACGGGTCGGCGTGTTCGAAGTTATAATGGCCGCCGCCACGTGGTCCTTTGTCCGATGCCGGCCACTTTCGACGACTTCGGTAACTTCGATATCTTTGGTAACTTCGGTACTTCGACAGCTTCGACTGTGTCCGAAGTGTCATTTACAAAAAGTACCAATCCTTCACATTATCTCCCAGGGATCATAAGTACTGGGCAAATAAGACGAACCCAGTAGGTTTAGTCCAGACGGATGGGTCTGTCACACTTTCCCTTTCTCCCTCTATTATACACCTATGCTCAGTAGGATTTGTAGGTATCACTTCATTATAGTTGTCTAACCTTTTCCTATGCCAGTTTTAGATCTCCTTCTTGGGAGATTTTTTTCTTTTTTCAGTTTATTAGCATACCTGGTGGGGCTGGCACCACCACCTGACCACATTTCCTCGTTTCTTCCACTCATACCGCTTTTTCCATCTTTGAAAGGGTTTGGCGAAACAAGGAAATAGTCCTCTACTCGTAACAGGGATTAAATTGATAAGAATAGTACTACTTAACACACTTTATAATAACGCAGAGAGAGGCAACACAGAGAGAGGAGTCTGAAGAAGAGGAGTCAGAGGAGGAAGGTGGCTTTGAGGAGGTGGAAGACCAAACGTCCCAGGGGGCTTGTTGTCATCTTTCGGGGACCCTTGGTGTTGTACATGGTTGGGTGGAGGAAGAGACCTTCAACCTTCAATGACATCAGTGAGGACAAGGAACGGGACATGGCTAGCTTGGTATCCAACCTTGTGCAAATGGGGAGTTTGCGGTTGTGCAAATGGACTGCTTGCGGTTGTTTGCGGTGCGTTAAACGGGGAGTTTGGTCTGTCACTGTGAAGCGGGCGTAACCCTTACACTACCTGATCGATACAACATCATACAGTAGGTCCCCCCCTCATTATTTTTATGGCCCCCACCCACCGCTCACAGGTGGGGGCGGGCAGGAGGACAGTAGGTCCCCCCCCTTATCCTTATTTACTGAATATTCCCCTGTATAACAATGTTTGGCATTTAGTGAATATTCCCTATTCTGCTCTTTGTCAGTGTGTATCAGGGTCTCTGAGGACAGGTGTCAATCCATATCTGCCAAGTGACCCTATATAGGAGGAACAGTCCCTATTCTGCTATGTGTCAGTGTGTATCAGGGTCCCTGAGGACAGGTGTCAATCCATATCTGCCAAGTGACCCTATGTAGGGGGAACAGTCCCTATTCTGCTCTGTGTCAGTGTGTATCAGGGTCCCTGAGGACAGGTGTCAATCCATATCTGCCAAGTGACCCTATGTAGGGAGAACAGTCCCTATTCTGCTCTGTGTCAGTGTGTATCAGGGTCCCTGAGGACAGGTGTCAATCCATATCTGCCAAGTGACACTATGTAGGGGGAACAGTCCCTATTCTGCTTTGTGTCAGTGTGTATCAGGGTCTCTGAGGACAGGTGTCAATACATATCTGCCAAGTGACCCTATGTAGGGGGAACAGTCCCTATTCTGCTCTGTGTCAGTGTGTATCAGGGTCCCTGAGGACAGGTGTCAATCCAAATCTGCCAAGTGACCCTATGTAGGGGGAACAGTCCCCATTCTGCTCTGTGTCAGTGTGTATCAGGGTCTCTGAGGACAGGTGTCAATCCATATGTCAAGGTGTCAATATGTCATATGTCAGGTGTCAATCCATATCCATTGTGATTTAGGAATGTTAGGTGATTTATGCCCTTTATGGATTAAAACCAGACTCTGCATCAACTGTGTAATTTTCCATGGGAGTTTTGCCATGGATCCCCCTCCGGCATGCCACAGTCCAGGTGTTAGTCCCCTTGAAACAACTTTTCCATCACTATTGTGGCCAGAAAGAGTCCCTGTGGGTTTTAAAATTCGCCTGCCCATTGAAGTCTATGGCGGTTCATCGGTATCGCGAACATTTGCGAAAGTTCGCGTTCGCCACTCGCGAACCGAAAATTTTATGTTCGCGACATCACTATTCCTAATGCTAGAGTATTCCTAATTATCTTGAATTTGCAGTTACTTATATGTTTTATGTTTGCTGTGTCAAGCAGAGATTTTAGCAGAGATTTACAAGTAACGGTCCTGTGACCGACAACATCTATGTCATATTAGTGGTACCAGAAAATCAAATAATGTAACACTGCACATTAATACAGCACCCGAATTTCCAATAAACAGCATGAGAAGAAAAGTTCTTACCTCAGTTGGCTGCAGTGTTAATGTCTCCCTGTATAACTATTCTACTTAATATTAGTTTTTAATCTACAGAGCTAATAAAAAAAAACTATAAAAAGTCAATATCCAATATATTTTAACACTGTGTTCCATTGACTAGACAATCCATGAATCTCTTACTAGATACTGTTTTTACCATCATAAAATTTACACCAATACATAAGGGATTTTTTTTTTGTACCAGGAACATGATCAAAGATATTAATTCACCTTGTGGCTTGTATTGGAGATTACCTATCACAGACTCTAGTAAGAAATATAACCAATCGATTTATAAAAGTTAAGACATAATGTTCTTTCCCTTCTTAAAAATGTTGATTCTGCAAAGGGAAGAGATAAAAAAATACAACGATTATCTATGCTACAATAAAATATAGTTACATCAATATCAATAAAAAAGCAGACATATAGCTAATGTACTTCAAATCTGGGCACCAAGCCAACATCGTCTGCATTTGAAATGAGAAAATTCTGAATAGGATGCAAAGCAATGAAAGAAATGGTATAACTTTAAGATCAAATGCTCACAGTTTCAGTGGTCTAGAACAAGAACAAACATCATCAATCTTGGTACACAAAAGCAAACATGAAGGATTAGAAAACACTTAATAAATCATAAAAATAAAAGATAGAAAACATTCACAAGCCTCAGTCCTGATACGTCTGGATCTCAGCATACTTACAGTAAATCAGATGAAAGCATTTAATAAACCCATAAAAAAAGTAGGAAATATAAAGTCCTACTTTCTATAGCCACAATCCTTAGATTTTTAAGCCAATTTCTATGTGGGTGTTAAATATAAAACTACATAAAGTAGGAAATAGTAGTGTTTGGAGGGCTTTTTACAATTTATTTATTGTTAAAGACATGATAACACTAGAAGTAAAAATATAATTTCTTAGGACGAGATGTACTAATATTCTCTGAAGGCAAGACCTTTAAGTCGAGTGGGTGAATTAAAGTAGGAATCAGAGGTTTAACTGCACGCAAAACAGAACTAGAACACATATAATTTAAGCAGGGTTAAAGTGATTTCAACACATCTAATAGCTGCTTTCAGCATGATACAGGGATCCATGTCATGCTGGAAAGCCTACATTGGTATTACACTATGATCAGTGCTTGGAAACTGACAAAGCAACTGGCAAATTACATGAGGAATGCAGGAAGACCATAAGGATCTCTCACGCACAAGCTGCAAGCCTTGAAACCCTGGGGCTGAGCGCAGTTGCTATTAATATTAGGTTTAGGATTAGCTTTATGATTAGAATTAGGTTTAGGATTCGGACTAGGAATCTCCAGCTGAAGTCTCCAAGGGAATTCCTCTACTAACATCAACAAAGGGAATCCTTCTAGCGCTTTTGCTAAGTTTAGGCATATAGTTAGTGTAGCGGCACCCCGGTGTAGTAGGGGTTTACGCCGCTGAGAAGGTGTCCTTTCCCCCACAAGCTGAAGTCAGCTAAAGCATAACAGGTTCCCAATAATTACGAATCCAAGTAATAGCCATCCCCTCCAAGCACGAGACGAGACTCTGTGTTGAGGGTCAAAGTAGGAATAATGTTTATTCTGCAACTCGGGCTTTTATGCCGTACAACAACTCCTCCCCGTATCCGGAGGAGATAATACATTTACAGTGGGAGTCACTCCCACTGTACCGGGCAGAATATTTTAAAATTATTACAGGTTTAATAACACACACAATATATAACGAAAATACAATGTGCTACGTGTATTAGGGAACGGAGATCTAAGGGAACAACATACGTGAAAATCCCCTAGATCGGTTGGGCCGTTCGCTAGATACACGTTTGCACCATTTACTCAAGAACCATATAACTTAAACAAAAACTCTCTCTTGGATCCGATGTCTTTATTTCGGTACTTTGGATCTGCCGACCAGCATGGGCGTACGTTACCGGGAAGGTTGAAATTCGTCGTGTGGAAAGTTCGTTCATTAGTCCATGCGGTCAAAATGGCCGCGACCCATTGTTCTCTCCACGTGGCGGTGTGTACCGTACGGATCCACAAGTACCCGAAATCCACAATAATCCACATACAACGGCAATTCTCCGAGATGGTATTTGCCACTCCAAAAGGGGTCTGTCACACGGCTCCCTCCTAGTGGTACACTCCGGCAGACCTGGCTTGATCCTTTCGGATTAACTTAGGGATGACCGGAATTCACTTGTCCGGAGAATTGTCAAGTTGTCGGGACAACCCATCGGCGTTGCCATTTAGCTTACCGGGTCGATAGCTGATGGTGAAATTGTACATTTGCAGGGCCAAGCTCCATCTTAGCAATCGGCCATTGTCTCCTGCGACCCGGTTAAGCCATACCAATGGATTGTGGTCGGTTACCAAGGAAAATTCTTGGCCATACGGCCGCATAACTCACTTCCCTCGGTAACAACTTTCGGCTGAGGTATGCGACCGGATGCTCCTTTCCATCTTCCCCGATTTGCCTCAGCACAGCCCCCAGTCCGTACATGGAAGCGTCTGTATGTACAAGGAAACGTTTGTTAGGTACTGGGGCAGCCAAAACAGGAGCATTAACAAGTGCATGTTTGAGCGATTGGAATGCGACTTCGCAAGCGGGAGACCACAGGACCTGTCTGGGTAAATTCTTCTTGGTCAAGTCAGTCAGGGGCTTGGCTACCGTACTATAATCAGGGACAAAGCGCCTATAATACCCGGCGGTCCCTAAGAAGGCCAATACTTGGGTCTTGGTATTAGGTGTGGGCCAGTTCGCTACTGCTTCAACCTTGGCAGGCTCCGGCCTCTGGTTTCCACACCCTACTCGGTGACCCAGGTATTGGACCTCGGCCATTCCTAAATGGCACTTCTCGGGTTTTAGTGTCAGGCCCGCGGCCCGAATCTTATCTAATACTACCCCTACGTGGACTAAATGTTCTTCCCAAGACTCACTGTAGATCGCAATGTCATCCAGGTATGCACATGCAAACCCCTGGAATCCATCGAGGAGCCGATCCACCATTCGCTGGAACGTAGCCGGGGCATTTTTCATCCCGAATGGCATGACCTTAAATTGGTATAGGCCAAACGGGGTGACAAATGCCGACTTGGGGACGGCATCCTCGGCCAGGGGAATCTGCCAATAACCCTTGCAGAGGTCTATGGTTGAGAGATAGTTACCCCTGGCTATGCGATCTAATAGTTCGTCTATCCGGGGCATGGGGTAAGCGTCAGTGGTAGTTTTCTCATTCAGTCGTCGGTAGTCGACGCAGAACCGAGTGGTTCCGTCTTTCTTGGGGACTAGGACTACGGGAGAGGCCCAGGGACTGTCTGATGGCTCAATGACCCCCAGCTGGGTCATTTCCCGTATTTCCTTTAGCATCCCGTCCCGGACGGCTTCCGGAATACGGTAAGGGGGTTGTCGGAGGGGGGCCTGCCCTGGGGTTTCTACCTTGTGTATGGCCAGGGTGGTGTATCCTGGCTCCTGGGAAAAGGTACTCTGTTTCTCCCATAGGAGCTGTCTAGCTTGCTCCAGCTCCGTAGGGTTCAGCCGCTCTCCCAGCTTCACTAGGCTAACTGGGTCGGGGTGAGTCTCCCCTTCTAGCAGGTCCGGTAGGGGTAAGTTTTCGGGGTCATCAGTAGCTGGGGCACAAACAGCGTGAATATCTTCTTGCCGTTCTTGGTACTCCTTCAACATGTTCACATGAAAGGATCGTTGGATCCGTTCATCTGCACAGCTGGCAATAAGGTAGGTGGTATCACAGAGTTGGGCTAAAACCTTGTAAGGACCCTGCCACGCAGCTTGCAGTTTGTTGTCCTTCACCGGTTTTAGCACCAATACCTTCTGCCCTATTTGGAATAGTCGTTGCCGGGCACCCCTATCGTACCATCGTTTCTGTCGCCCCTGGGCCGCCTGGAGATTCTCCCTTACCAATAGGGAGAGTTGCTCCATGCGGTCCCGGAGTTCCAGGACATATGGCACAATAGGTGTCCCTGCCTGTTCGGTCTCCCCTTCCCAGTGGTCCCGAATGAGATCGAGGGGTCCTCGCACCCTCCTCCCATACAATAACTCAAAGGGAGAGAAACCCGTAGATTCTTGGGGGACCTCCCTATATGCAAATAACAGGTGGGGTAAGAATCTTTCCCAGTCTCTGCAACCGTCCGTAAAGGTCCTCAGCATTTGTTTGAGAGTCCCATTAAAGCGCTCACAGAGACCGTTAGTTTGGGGGTGGTATGGGGAACTGAGCAGGGGTTTAATGTGGCACACTTTCCATAACTGCTGTGTGAGTACGGCAGTGAACTGGGTTCCCTGGTCGGATAGGATTTCTTTAGGGAACCCCACCCGAGTGAATATCTTAACCAAGGCATCGGCTACTGTCTCCGCTTCAATATTGGACAGGGGTACTGCCTCGGGGTACCGGGTCCCATAGTCCACCACAGTAAGAATGTACTTCTTACCGGATGGGCTGGGTCGTGCTAGGGGGCCTACAATGTCGACGGCGACCCTATAGAAAGGTTCCCCAATGATCGGCATCGACATTAATTTGGCCTTTGGGCGATCCCCCCTCTTACCCACCCGTTGGCAAGTGTCACAGGTTCTGCAATATTGTCGTACGTCCCGGTTAAACCCTGGCCAGAAGAATTCTGGGTAATCCTATGGCCCGTGCGACGTACTCCTAAATGGCCGGCTAAGGGTATATCATGAGCTATCCTCATGATCTCTTGTCGGTACTTTTTCGGTAGCACTAGTTGCTTCTGTGGGACGGGGTTTTTACCTGTTGCGGGCTCCTGGGGGATCCTATACAGTCTATCCCCCACCCACTCGTAGCTTTCCCCATCCGTCCCTAGTTCCTTTTTGTCAGCTTTATCCCTATACTTCCGTAGAGTGGCGTCTCCCCGCGTCTCCCTCCCGAAAGTCTCAGGGGTATCCCAGTCTAAGGGGGTCTGTCCTAAGGTCACAGTCGGAGGGTTAGATCTTACCTGGGTCTCCACGACCGGCGGGCCGATTCCAATGGCACGAGCCTGAGCTCGGGTGGTGACAGGACAGGCTCCAGCAGGGCCTTGAGGAGCAAAAGCGGACAACAGCGGGGCTAAATCATTTCCCAAGAGTACTTCCGCTGGTAGCCCTTTCATCAGGCCCACATTCACTTGGCCAGCTCCCACCCCCCAATCCAAATGCACTCGGGCCGTGGGGAGGCGATGCACCGCACCCCCGGCCACTCCAACGGCCACCGTTTGTCCAGTATGCTCCTTTTCGGGGACCAGGTCGTGTTGAATCAAGGTTAGGGTGGCCCCAGTGTCTCGTAATCCACTGACAACTTGTCCATTTACTCGGACTGTTTGTCGGTGATGTTGACAGTTGTCTACAGCAGCCGCATATAGGGGGTTGGCCTCGTGCAAAATTTCCCATTGCTCTTCCCCCAGGGGCTGGGCTTCAATGCAATGGGCCCCCGGGGTAAAGGCCCGGGTGTTCCCTTCAGCGGGCTTCCTCCAGGAAGTTTGTCGAGCTGGATCAAGTGGGCATTTGTCTCTCAGGTGGCCCACCTGTTGGCACCTATGGCACCGCCGGCGGTCCGGGACACTGGACTGGGCGAAGCGGGAGGACGTGTTGTAGCTAGGTTGAGTAGCGGGGGTGGTTGGAGTAGGGCCGACGGGGCGGCTTTCTACTCGGGCAGCTGTCTTTTGGACCGAGAGATCGGGTTTGCGGGCGTCTGCGTACTCGTCGGCCAACCGTGCGGCTTCGGGTAGGGTAAGGGGTCTCCTATCCCGAATCCACTCTCTGAGCTCCTTGTCCACCTTTTCAAAAAAATGCTCCAACAAAAACAACTGTAAGACCTCCTCCGCGGTGGTAGCTTGGCACCCATCCATCCAGTGGCCAGCCGTGCGTTGTAATCGGCAGGCCCATTCGGTGTAAGAGTCACTGGTTTGCTTTCGGGATTCTCGGAAGCGTCTCCGATATGCTTCGGGGGTTACCGCATATCGGGACAATAGAGCTTCCTTTACCAATCGATAGTTTCCCACCTCATGGTCCGGGATCGCCCGGAAAACATCTCTGGCTCGACCGGATAATTTGCCAGACAAAATTTTGACCCACTCCTCGGAGGGTACTTTATGCAAGGCACATTGACGTTCAAAGTCCGCTAGGTATTGGTCAATCTCCCCCTCTGCTTCCACAAAATTTTTAAAAGCGGCAAAGTGTACTTTCCTCTTTTCCTCGGGAGTTTGGAAAGTCCCAGCAATTGGACTGGCGCTGGTGGAAGTCTGGCGCCGGTTGGCATCGACCGCCGCAATTACTTGGGTTACAATCCTAGGTGAGGGGTTGGGTCCGTAGTGAGCCAGCCTTACCCTCACCTCGTGGTCGAATCGTTCGTCTTCCGGGGTTCGGACCAATGCGATCTCCGGTTCTGGGTTTGGTTCGACACCCAGTTCGCCATTATGCTCAGCTAAGTCCAATGCGACCAACTCTGCCAAAATGTCTCGTTTCTTTTTGTTGCTAGCCGAACGACCACGGCTCTCCAACAAGTCTTTTAGGGTAGATCGTTTCAACCTTCCGTAGTAGGCCTCCATCCTGTTTGCTCTCGGTAGCTGTCCGTCTGGGGTGAAAGAACGATCCCGCCGCTGCCACCAATTGTAGCGGCACCCCGGTGTAGTAGGGGTTTACGCCGCTGAGAAGGTGTCCTTTCCCCCACAAGCTGAAGTCAGCTAAAGCATAACAGGTTCCCAATAATTACGAATCCAAGTAATAGCCATCCCCTCCAAGCACGAGACGAGACTCTGTGTTGAGGGTCAAAGTAGGAATAATGTTTATTCTGCAACTCGGGCTTTTATGCCGTACAACAACTCCTCCCCGTATCCGGAGGAGATAATACATTTACAGTGGGAGTCACTCCCACTGTACCGGGCAGAATATTTTACAATTATTACAGGTTTAATAACACACACAATATATAACGAAAATACAATGTGCTACGTGTATTAGGGAACGGAGATCTAAGGGAACAACATACGTGAAAATCCCCTAGATCGGTTGGGCCGTTCGCTAGATACACGTTTGCACCATTTACTCAAGAACCATATAACTTAAACAAAAACTCTCTCTTGGATCCGATGTCTTTATTTCGGTACTTTGGATCTGCCGACCAGCATGGGCGTACGTTACCGGGAAGGTTGAAATTCGTCGTGTGGAAAGTTCGTTCATTAGTCCATGCGGTCAAAATGGCCGCGACCCATTGTTCTCTCCACGTGGCGGTGTGTACCGTACGGATCCACAAGTACCCGAAATCCACAATAATCCACATACAACGGCAATTCTCCGAGATGGTATTTGCCACTCCAAAAGGGGTCTGTCACAGTTAGGATTCAGGTTAGGATTGGGGTAAAGTTTAGGATTGGAGTTAGATTTGGGATTATGGTGTGGTTTAGGATTAGGGTTGATACTTTGCAAACATATATACATATTGTTATACTCACATACATTTTACTCTATACTGGGTATATTCACTTAGTTGATATGCCCTTATTCTTCTCTTATCACTTTTTAGTCAGTGTTTTTTTTTTTGTCAATCTTTGTTTTTATTGAGGCATGAGATGGGTCAGTACAGAAAGTAAAACAAGGGGTTAATGCATGAAATACGTACGAAATGCATAACTGATTGTACAATTGTTGCATGTAATCCCTAGTATGACGGCCTCATTTTATAAACGTTACAACAGTAGTACTATACAAGCTAGATAGGTTGTTTGTTTTATAAAGTTTTGTCGTTGACCTAGAGTTTGAAAGTACAAGTTATGGATCATATGAACCGAATGGTAACATGCTAACTAATTAACACAACAAACAGTAGGTGCATTGTTGTAGGCAAATAAAGTTAAATGTAGTATAGGCTGATGTAGCGTATCTGAGGTGGTAAGGCACGTTAGGGCAACTTGTGTCAATAGACATATATGCCTGTTCAAATGCGGTAAGGCGATCTGTCTTGTTATAAGGAATATTAATGGGCAGGCAAGATATAGTTGCTTAAGTTGCGTTGAATGTCACAACAGTGAGATACCATACTGGTTAAACCGGTAGATGCAGGTGTCATCTCATTATTTTGATGAGCTAGCACATTTTTTGTGTCGCAGTTAGGGTACATATGGGATTACTGCACATTTTTTAGTGAAATAGCTAGGGCACAGCTTAGTCATGCATGTCCTATGTATATAGTAATACAAATTAAGCGGTCAGTGTGGGTTACTTAGACATGTGTGGTTATACGAGAACATAGGTATATTACATGCTTTTGAGACACGAGTCTCAAGAGAAGGGGAAGAGAAACAAACAGTAGCACGACAACCTGTGCAGGCAACTAGATAACAAGTAGAGGTTAACATTTGCATATTGGTCAGAGGAAAGCACAGTTTTTTAGAATTTCCAAGACATGCTAAATACCGGTAAATCACGTATGTCTATTGCGGTGAGTCACGTTGAGGTCGTCAGCTTAAGATATTAGGCATATATTGATTCTTAAATGGGTAAGGGTAGTTAGGGTTATTCAAATAATGCCTAGCTGGCTAGTCTTCCCTGCCTAAGTTGCGTGATATCTAGGGTATATGTCTTGCTGTTGGCAGATGCTAATGGTGTGCTGTCTGCCACATAAGTAAGATTAGAATGGTGCTTCCTGGTAATAGGAGGCAATCAAGCAAATACATAGCCCACATGCCTATAGAGGCGTGCCGAGTAGAATATGTGATCAGACATGGTTGACAATCTCGAATGAGTGTAGGGGCAGAACTATATGGATACATGCTAATATCTATCTATATGGCTCACGTGTGGCCCCGCCGTGGTTCCTGTGTAGTTGTATGCCTATGAAACCACGGCGTAACCCCATCAAATAGGGATGGGATGAAGATTTGCGGATAGGGTCACTGTAGCTTTTAACAGATAAGAAACAGAAAAGAAAACGAGTGAAAATAAGTGAATCTGGCAGCAACCATAAACATATCAAGGAGTGAGAATTGGTTTGCATTCGCGGCTGCCGCTGGGTCTCAGCAATTTGGGGCAGCCTTCCTTTGTGTGAGCGTGGCTTTCAGCCAACTCCTTGGAGTGGTAGTCCCTGCGTGTCTGTATTCAGTCCATGCCACGGCTCCCCTGTTCTCTCGTCATCTCTCCAGGTGTCCTGTCTGAGAGGGGTAGGTGCACTGTCCTGCCGTCGGTTTGAGGGGCTGCGTGGTCCATGCTCCTTGCATCTTCGGCCCAAGGCCTGTGCGGGCACCCACGCCTGTATTCCATTGAGCCCTTCACCAGGATCGTGGGACCCTGGGTCAGTCGTGTTACAGACCTGCCCTGGGGTGTATGGATGGCTGTGGGGGGTTACCACCACTTGGGTCCCCGGCTTGGAAGAAGAGCCGGCATAGAGTCCAGCATTTCCCTTCCCCCGTGTAGCAAGAGGTGCGGATAGGGGTGTGCCCTGCTTTAGGGTGAGCTCTGAATGAGGCGGTAAATTAATCGCTGTAGAAGCATTTTGGGGCCTTGAGATATAAGGGGTCATTTTCGGGTTTTTGCCCAAGGGTTTCCCGGGTCCTCTCCAGCTGTCGCTCCCTTGATTTCTCTGTGTGCTCTCACTTGCCTGCATTCGTGTCCTTGCAGCAGCTTGACGTGCTTCCACCTTTGCCCAGAAGTGTGCAAACAGTTTGTTCAAGCGAGCATCTAGTGGTTCGCAGGTGGAGTGTTGGGACTCTGGTGCCGCGTGGCTCCTATCAGGCTGTGCGTCTGCCATTTTAGTGCTGCTATCGGTCTGCTTCAGTAGTGTACGGTTTAGGCTGTTGCCATCTGTTGCTTTCCGTATAGGCTCACTGGTGCCGATTAGTGGGACCAGGATAACCCCACCGGTCCTAAGGGGGGGGGGGGGGTAAGCCCGATACTTAGAGCGGCCGTCTCTCCTCCACCCTGCGTAGTGTAGGCCCCGGGTCTCTGTATCGATAGCCCAGCGGGCTTTCTGAGTGTGTGAGGTATCCACCCGTTCCTCAGCATTTGGGTTGCAAGGTGAGGTAAGTGGGGGTTCAGGATTGAGCGGAGTTCCCTCGTATTTTGCCAAAAATTGGGTCCAGGCTCGGGAGCTCACAGGTATCGTGTCTGTTCAGCTGCCCGGTCAGACTCCGCACCTAGGCAGTGTTTTTTTATCATTATAATTATAGGAAATCTTTACTCACATTTGCTATAATTTGGTATTATTGGGGATTCATATTGTAACAGTTTGTATTTGAAGAATATGTTTACCAATCCGCATATATATTTATAGTTTTGAATAAGCTTTAGATGCACTTGTGGCACCTGTTTGTATTTTGGCAGGATCCAAGCCCTGAAGCGCCATAGTTACCAGGGTAATTTTTTATATTGAAGGTGTCCAACATAACACCAAACCTATCCACCCACGTTTTTTTGAATAAGCCTTATTTCCCTTATATATAGGGAGATTTTTTTTTACCTTATTGAGAAAAATTGTGCGATTGCAATTTTTTAAAAACTAAAGGATTGTTTTGGAACACCTTTTTTTTAAAACTTAAGCACTAGTTTTTAACACGGAACTTAATTAAGAATATTTTTAACCCCTTGATAAACTTTTTTCCTATCTCACTACAGAACCTTTTTAATTTTTGTAGCATTACTGCATAAATAGACATTTACTTTTCTGCCCCTCTCTTTTGGAAATGGATCATTTTTTTCAACACGCAGGAGGTTTAACTACCCAGGCGGAAACCTTACAATTTTCTAATAAACAGACGGTGGATATATTATGGGAAACAACAAGCTTGCAATTACCTACAACTACAACTATAAAATATGTATATTTTAAAATACTAAAATAAAGAAAAAAGAAGGAGACCTAGCTCTACTGTTTATTCTGCAACTCGGGCTTTTATGCCGTACAACAACTCCTCCCCGTATCCGGAGGAGATAATACATTTACAGTGGGAGTCACTCCCACTGTACCGGGCAGAATATTTTACAATTATTACAGGTTTAATAACACACACAATATATAACGAAAATACAATGTGCTACGTGTATTAGGGAACGGAGATCTAAGGGAACAACATACGTGAAAATCCCCTAGATCGGTTGGGCCGTTCGCTAGATACACGTTTGCACCATTTACTCAAGAACCATATAACTTAAACAAAAACTCTCTCTTGGATCCGATGTCTTTATTTCGGTACTTTGGATCTGCCGACCAGCATGGGCGTACGTTACCGGGAAGGTTGAAATTCGTCGTGTGGAAAGTTCGTTCATTAGTCCATGCGGTCAAAATGGCCGCGACCCATTGTTCTCTCCACGTGGCGGTGTGTACCGTACGGATCCACAAGTACCCGAAATCCACAATAATCCACATACAACGGCAATTCTCCGAGATGGTATTTGCCACTCCAAAAGGGGTCTGTCACAGTTAGGATTCAGGTTAGGATTGGGGTAAAGTTTAGGATTGGAGTTAGATTTGGGATTATGGTGTGGTTTAGGATTAGGGTTGATACTTTGCAAACATATATACATATTGTTATACTCACATACATTTTACTCTATACTGGGTATATTCACTTAGTTGATATGCCCTTATTCTTCTCTTATCACTTTTTAGTCAGTGTTTTTTTTTTTGTCAATCTTTGTTTTTATTGAGGCATGAGATGGGTCAGTACAGAAAGTAAAACAAGGGGTTAATGCATGAAATACGTACGAAATGCATAACTGATTGTACAATTGTTGCATGTAATCCCTAGTATGACGGCCTCATTTTATAAACGTTACAACAGTAGTACTATACAAGCTAGATAGGTTGTTTGTTTTATAAAGTTTTGTCGTTGACCTAGAGTTTGAAAGTACAAGTTATGGATCATATGAACCGAATGGTAACATGCTAACTAATTAACACAACAAACAGTAGGTGCATTGTTGTAGGCAAATAAAGTTAAATGTAGTATAGGCTGATGTAGCGTATCTGAGGTGGTAAGGCACGTTAGGGCAACTTGTGTCAATAGACATATATGCCTGTTCAAATGCGGTAAGGCGATCTGTCTTGTTATAAGGAATATTAATGGGCAGGCAAGATATAGTTGCTTAAGTTGCGTTGAATGTCACAACAGTGAGATACCATACTGGTTAAACCGGTAGATGCAGGTGTCATCTCATTATTTTGATGAGCTAGCACATTTTTTGTGTCGCAGTTAGGGTACATATGGGATTACTGCACATTTTTTAGTGAAATAGCTAGGGCACAGCTTAGTCATGCATGTCCTATGTATATAGTAATACAAATTAAGCGGTCAGTGTGGGTTACTTAGACATGTGTGGTTATACGAGAACATAGGTATATTACATGCTTTTGAGACACGAGTCTCAAGAGAAGGGGAAGAGAAACAAACAGTAGCACGACAACCTGTGCAGGCAACTAGATAACAAGTAGAGGTTAACATTTGCATATTGGTCAGAGGAAAGCACAGTTTTTTAGAATTTCCAAGACATGCTAAATACCGGTAAATCACGTATGTCTATTGCGGTGAGTCACGTTGAGGTCGTCAGCTTAAGATATTAGGCATATATTGATTCTTAAATGGGTAAGGGTAGTTAGGGTTATTCAAATAATGCCTAGCTGGCTAGTCTTCCCTGCCTAAGTTGCGTGATATCTAGGGTATATGTCTTGCTGTTGGCAGATGCTAATGGTGTGCTGTCTGCCACATAAGTAAGATTAGAATGGTGCTTCCTGGTAATAGGAGGCAATCAAGCAAATACATAGCCCACATGCCTATAGAGGCGTGCCGAGTAGAATATGTGATCAGACATGGTTGACAATCTCGAATGAGTGTAGGGGCAGAACTATATGGATACATGCTAATATCTATCTATATGGCTCACGTGTGGCCCCGCCGTGGTTCCTGTGTAGTTGTATGCCTATGAAACCACGGCGTAACCCCATCAAATAGGGATGGGATGAAGATTTGCGGATAGGGTCACTGTAGCTTTTAACAGATAAGAAACAGAAAAGAAAACGAGTGAAAATAAGTGAATCTGGCAGCAACCATAAACATATCAAGGAGTGAGAATTGGTTTGCATTCGCGGCTGCCGCTGGGTCTCAGCAATTTGGGGCAGCCTTCCTTTGTGTGAGCGTGGCTTTCAGCCAACTCCTTGGAGTGGTAGTCCCTGCGTGTCTGTATTCAGTCCATGCCACGGCTCCCCTGTTCTCTCGTCATCTCTCCAGGTGTCCTGTCTGAGAGGGGTAGGTGCACTGTCCTGCCGTCGGTTTGAGGGGCTGCGTGGTCCATGCTCCTTGCATCTTCGGCCCAAGGCCTGTGCGGGCACCCACGCCTGTATTCCATTGAGCCCTTCACCAGGATCGTGGGACCCTGGGTCAGTCGTGTTACAGACCTGCCCTGGGGTGTATGGATGGCTGTGGGGGGTTACCACCACTTGGGTCCCCGGCTTGGAAGAAGAGCCGGCATAGAGTCCAGCATTTCCCTTCCCCCGTGTAGCAAGAGGTGCGGATAGGGGTGTGCCCTGCTTTAGGGTGAGCTCTGAATGAGGCGGTAAATTAATCGCTGTAGAAGCATTTTGGGGCCTTGAGATATAAGGGGTCATTTTCGGGTTTTTGCCCAAGGGTTTCCCGGGTCCTCTCCAGCTGTCGCTCCCTTGATTTCTCTGTGTGCTCTCACTTGCCTGCATTCGTGTCCTTGCAGCAGCTTGACGTGCTTCCACCTTTGCCCAGAAGTGTGCAAACAGTTTGTTCAAGCGAGCATCTAGTGGTTCGCAGGTGGAGTGTTGGGACTCTGGTGCCGCGTGGCTCCTATCAGGCTGTGCGTCTGCCATTTTAGTGCTGCTATCGGTCTGCTTCAGTAGTGTACGGTTTAGGCTGTTGCCATCTGTTGCTTTCCGTATAGGCTCACTGGTGCCGATTAGTGGGACCAGGATAACCCCACCGGTCCTAAGGGGGGGGGGGGGGTAAGCCCGATACTTAGAGCGGCCGTCTCTCCTCCACCCTGCGTAGTGTAGGCCCCGGGTCTCTGTATCGATAGCCCAGCGGGCTTTCTGAGTGTGTGAGGTATCCACCCGTTCCTCAGCATTTGGGTTGCAAGGTGAGGTAAGTGGGGGTTCAGGATTGAGCGGAGTTCCCTCGTATTTTGCCAAAAATTGGGTCCAGGCTCGGGAGCTCACAGGTATCGTGTCTGTTCAGCTGCCCGGTCAGACTCCGCACCTAGGCAGTGTTTTTTTATCATTATAATTATAGGAAATCTTTACTCACATTTGCTATAATTTGGTATTATTGGGGATTCATATTGTAACAGTTTGTATTTGAAGAATATGTTTACCAATCCGCATATATATTTATAGTTTTGAATAAGCTTTAGATGCACTTGTGGCACCTGTTTGTATTTTGGCAGGATCCAAGCCCTGAAGCGCCATAGTTACCAGGGTAATTTTTTATATTGAAGGTGTCCAACATAACACCAAACCTATCCACCCACGTTTTTTTGAATAAGCCTTATTTCCCTTATATATAGGGAGATTTTTTTTTACCTTATTGAGAAAAATTGTGCGATTGCAATTTTTTAAAAACTAAAGGATTGTTTTGGAACACCTTTTTTTTAAAACTTAAGCACTAGTTTTTAACACGGAACTTAATTAAGAATATTTTTAACCCCTTGATAAACTTTTTTCCTATCTCACTACAGAACCTTTTTAATTTTTGTAGCATTACTGCATAAATAGACATTTACTTTTCTGCCCCTCTCTTTTGGAAATGGATCATTTTTTTCAACACGCAGGAGGTTTAACTACCCAGGCGGAAACCTTACAATTTTCTAATAAACAGACGGTGGATATATTATGGGAAACAACAAGCTTGCAATTACCTACAACTACAACTATAAAATATGTATATTTTAAAATACTAAAATAAAGAAAAAAGAAGGAGACCTAGCTCTACTGTTTATTCTGCAACTCGGGCTTTTATGCCGTACAACAACTCCTCCCCGTATCCGGAGGAGATAATACATTTACAGTGGGAGTCACTCCCACTGTACCGGGCAGAATATTTTACAATTATTACAGGTTTAATAACACACACAATATATAACGAAAATACAATGTGCTACGTGTATTAGGGAACGGAGATCTAAGGGAACAACATACGTGAAAATCCCCTAGATCGGTTGGGCCGTTCGCTAGATACACGTTTGCACCATTTACTCAAGAACCATATAACTTAAACAAAAACTCTCTCTTGGATCCGATGTCTTTATTTCGGTACTTTGGATCTGCCGACCAGCATGGGCGTACGTTACCGGGAAGGTTGAAATTCGTCGTGTGGAAAGTTCGTTCATTAGTCCATGCGGTCAAAATGGCCGCGACCCATTGTTCTCTCCACGTGGCGGTGTGTACCGTACGGATCCACAAGTACCCGAAATCCACAATAATCCACATACAACGGCAATTCTCCGAGATGGTATTTGCCACTCCAAAAGGGGTCTGTCACAGTTAGGATTCAGGTTAGGATTGGGGTAAAGTTTAGGATTGGAGTTAGATTTGGGATTATGGTGTGGTTTAGGATTAGGGTTGATACTTTGCAAACATATATACATATTGTTATACTCACATACATTTTACTCTATACTGGGTATATTCACTTAGTTGATATGCCCTTATTCTTCTCTTATCACTTTTTAGTCAGTGTTTTTTTTTTTGTCAATCTTTGTTTTTATTGAGGCATGAGATGGGTCAGTACAGAAAGTAAAACAAGGGGTTAATGCATGAAATACGTACGAAATGCATAACTGATTGTACAATTGTTGCATGTAATCCCTAGTATGACGGCCTCATTTTATAAACGTTACAACAGTAGTACTATACAAGCTAGATAGGTTGTTTGTTTTATAAAGTTTTGTCGTTGACCTAGAGTTTGAAAGTACAAGTTATGGATCATATGAACCGAATGGTAACATGCTAACTAATTAACACAACAAACAGTAGGTGCATTGTTGTAGGCAAATAAAGTTAAATGTAGTATAGGCTGATGTAGCGTATCTGAGGTGGTAAGGCACGTTAGGGCAACTTGTGTCAATAGACATATATGCCTGTTCAAATGCGGTAAGGCGATCTGTCTTGTTATAAGGAATATTAATGGGCAGGCAAGATATAGTTGCTTAAGTTGCGTTGAATGTCACAACAGTGAGATACCATACTGGTTAAACCGGTAGATGCAGGTGTCATCTCATTATTTTGATGAGCTAGCACATTTTTTGTGTCGCAGTTAGGGTACATATGGGATT
This sequence comes from Pelobates fuscus, assembly GCF_036172605.1. NCBI lineage: Eukaryota > Metazoa > Chordata > Amphibia > Anura > Pelobatidae > Pelobates > Pelobates fuscus. The sequence goes on from NC_086317.1 coordinate 128,938,822, forward strand.
ACTGCACATTTTTTAGTGAAATAGCTAGGGCACAGCTTAGTCATGCATGTCCTATGTATATAGTAATACAAATTAAGCGGTCAGTGTGGGTTACTTAGACATGTGTGGTTATACGAGAACATAGGTATATTACATGCTTTTGAGACACGAGTCTCAAGAGAAGGGGAAGAGAAACAAACAGTAGCACGACAACCTGTGCAGGCAACTAGATAACAAGTAGAGGTTAACATTTGCATATTGGTCAGAGGAAAGCACAGTTTTTTAGAATTTCCAAGACATGCTAAATACCGGTAAATCACGTATGTCTATTGCGGTGAGTCACGTTGAGGTCGTCAGCTTAAGATATTAGGCATATATTGATTCTTAAATGGGTAAGGGTAGTTAGGGTTATTCAAATAATGCCTAGCTGGCTAGTCTTCCCTGCCTAAGTTGCGTGATATCTAGGGTATATGTCTTGCTGTTGGCAGATGCTAATGGTGTGCTGTCTGCCACATAAGTAAGATTAGAATGGTGCTTCCTGGTAATAGGAGGCAATCAAGCAAATACATAGCCCACATGCCTATAGAGGCGTGCCGAGTAGAATATGTGATCAGACATGGTTGACAATCTCGAATGAGTGTAGGGGCAGAACTATATGGATACATGCTAATATCTATCTATATGGCTCACGTGTGGCCCCGCCGTGGTTCCTGTGTAGTTGTATGCCTATGAAACCACGGCGTAACCCCATCAAATAGGGATGGGATGAAGATTTGCGGATAGGGTCACTGTAGCTTTTAACAGATAAGAAACAGAAAAGAAAACGAGTGAAAATAAGTGAATCTGGCAGCAACCATAAACATATCAAGGAGTGAGAATTGGTTTGCATTCGCGGCTGCCGCTGGGTCTCAGCAATTTGGGGCAGCCTTCCTTTGTGTGAGCGTGGCTTTCAGCCAACTCCTTGGAGTGGTAGTCCCTGCGTGTCTGTATTCAGTCCATGCCACGGCTCCCCTGTTCTCTCGTCATCTCTCCAGGTGTCCTGTCTGAGAGGGGTAGGTGCACTGTCCTGCCGTCGGTTTGAGGGGCTGCGTGGTCCATGCTCCTTGCATCTTCGGCCCAAGGCCTGTGCGGGCACCCACGCCTGTATTCCATTGAGCCCTTCACCAGGATCGTGGGACCCTGGGTCAGTCGTGTTACAGACCTGCCCTGGGGTGTATGGATGGCTGTGGGGGGTTACCACCACTTGGGTCCCCGGCTTGGAAGAAGAGCCGGCATAGAGTCCAGCATTTCCCTTCCCCCGTGTAGCAAGAGGTGCGGATAGGGGTGTGCCCTGCTTTAGGGTGAGCTCTGAATGAGGCGGTAAATTAATCGCTGTAGAAGCATTTTGGGGCCTTGAGATATAAGGGGTCATTTTCGGGTTTTTGCCCAAGGGTTTCCCGGGTCCTCTCCAGCTGTCGCTCCCTTGATTTCTCTGTGTGCTCTCACTTGCCTGCATTCGTGTCCTTGCAGCAGCTTGACGTGCTTCCACCTTTGCCCAGAAGTGTGCAAACAGTTTGTTCAAGCGAGCATCTAGTGGTTCGCAGGTGGAGTGTTGGGACTCTGGTGCCGCGTGGCTCCTATCAGGCTGTGCGTCTGCCATTTTAGTGCTGCTATCGGTCTGCTTCAGTAGTGTACGGTTTAGGCTGTTGCCATCTGTTGCTTTCCGTATAGGCTCACTGGTGCCGATTAGTGGGACCAGGATAACCCCACCGGTCCTAAGGGGGGGGGGGGGGGTAAGCCCGATACTTAGAGCGGCCGTCTCTCCTCCACCCTGCGTAGTGTAGGCCCCGGGTCTCTGTATCGATAGCCCAGCGGGCTTTCTGAGTGTGTGAGGTATCCACCCGTTCCTCAGCATTTGGGTTGCAAGGTGAGGTAAGTGGGGGTTCAGGATTGAGCGGAGTTCCCTCGTATTTTGCCAAAAATTGGGTCCAGGCTCGGGAGCTCACAGGTATCGTGTCTGTTCAGCTGCCCGGTCAGACTCCGCACCTAGGCAGTGTTTTTTTATCATTATAATTATAGGAAATCTTTACTCACATTTGCTATAATTTGGTATTATTGGGGATTCATATTGTAACAGTTTGTATTTGAAGAATATGTTTACCAATCCGCATATATATTTATAGTTTTGAATAAGCTTTAGATGCACTTGTGGCACCTGTTTGTATTTTGGCAGGATCCAAGCCCTGAAGCGCCATAGTTACCAGGGTAATTTTTTATATTGAAGGTGTCCAACATAACACCAAACCTATCCACCCACGTTTTTTTGAATAAGCCTTATTTCCCTTATATATAGGGAGATTTTTTTTTACCTTATTGAGAAAAATTGTGCGATTGCAATTTTTTAAAAACTAAAGGATTGTTTTGGAACACCTTTTTTTTAAAACTTAAGCACTAGTTTTTAACACGGAACTTAATTAAGAATATTTTTAACCCCTTGATAAACTTTTTTCCTATCTCACTACAGAACCTTTTTAATTTTTGTAGCATTACTGCATAAATAGACATTTACTTTTCTGCCCCTCTCTTTTGGAAATGGATCATTTTTTTCAACACGCAGGAGGTTTAACTACCCAGGCGGAAACCTTACAATTTTCTAATAAACAGACGGTGGATATATTATGGGAAACAACAAGCTTGCAATTACCTACAACTACAACTATAAAATATGTATATTTTAAAATACTAAAATAAAGAAAAAAGAAGGAGACCTAGCTCTACATGGAATTTTTCTATCGGCCTATCATCGGGCCAAACAGATACCCTTTGGATTAAGGGTACATGATATCCCTACAATAGGATGGACCAAACCTAAGGTGTGCCGTGATTGGACAGCAGTCTTAAATATATACTCACTGGATATGATGTTGATCTTCATAAAAGATGTTAAGGATGAACTGCTGGAAGTACGCAAGAAATTACAATTGGAAAATTAATATGCTGTCATGTTGAACTCCCAAGAAGGCACCATATTACAGCTAAAACTTAATGAGGAGGTCTTGAAATATATAAATCAACTCATTAAATTTAAAAGACAAAAAATGGACTGGGTACAGCAAGATTATCAAGAGCATCAAGTATATAGGTGGCTGTTGGGTGACCACAAGAAACTCCCAAGAAGATTTCGTAAAAGAGTCATAAAACCAAATATAACAACAATTGATGTAACATCAGGGGAATCAGCATAATTCTTTAGAGAACCGACAGAGATGACCTCACCACCACATGCAACTACCAGAAGCTGAATAAGAAACACAAAATGCATACCACAAGACGTGGACAAAGGGGACACCCGTATTGGTTCCAAAGGGAGGCCTCCACTTCAGAAGTAATACTTGTATTTAATCTCTCTAAACAAATTCTTACCCAATGGGAAATATAACTATTTAAATTTGTATGCAATCTAAAACTTAAGGACTACTTTAAGAAGACACAAGTGCAGACAGATACTCCACTGAGAAAAATTAACAGGGGCCCTTTTAAACTCCCGAGCAAATTTGATCCGCCTCCAAACCAAGCGATAATTAAAACCTTTTTTTTTTATATATATAAATCTTTATTTTCAATTTAAAAAATCATTCATATACAACTTTTCAAAGGTAGATTTGGAACACAGTACAGTAAGTTGCGTTACGATAACATATTATGCATATTTAACAATAGGACCGTGTTTCGAATAATCATATACACAAATTCTGCTGTATCTACATTCCTACAATCATACGATACATATAGTTCGTCTTATCCGTTCACTGCTACCTAGGAGTGGCTATCTATAGGGGAGCGGGGGTTTGAGTTTTATGGTTAATATATCTAGCCCAAGGGGCCCAAACTTCATTATATTTCTCTCTAGATATCTTATTTAGAGCTATCCCAGCTTCCATATTGCGTTGGTATTCTATCTGTATACATATGTCATGCCAGTTTAACGCTCCCATATTTCTCCAATTTCTGGCCATAACTATTTTTATTGCCATACAGATGTGAATCATAAGAATTTTTAGTTTTATATTGCTTTTTGGGAGATCCAAATGAAACAAAAACATTTGAGGTGTGATCTCAGTCCGAATCTCAAAAATAAAATCTACCAGTTCCGATAAGATTATTTTCACAGGTTTCAACTCATCACAGTCCCACCAGATGTGGGAGAATGAACCTAACTCCCTACCACATCTCCAGCAATCTGGTAGGAGTATGGGTTGAAATCTGTGAAGACGAGTAGGTACTAAGTACCAACGGTATACAATTTTAAAGTACACGATCTGTATATTCACCCCATGTATATATATTTTTACTGCTTGTAAGCCCGAAAACCAATCCGCAGCCGAGGATGAAAAATTGAGTTCTTGCTCCCATTTGTTCATTGCTGGCGCTTTATCTGTTTGCCTTTGGCTTCTTAAAAATTGATTAAATCTAGATGCAATTTTTTTTTTATAATGGGCTGCTACAAACTGGTCAATTGGAGAAGTTTCCGAAAGGACTTTTCCCATAGTAAAAGATTTTATTCTTAAGTAGTTAAATATTTCCTTCGAAGGGAGGTTATATTTAGACTGTAACGTTGGGAATGACAATATTTTGTTATCATTTAGGAGTTCCTCAATTCTTACAATTCCACATTTTTCCCATTCTTGAATATTTATATCCTTTATGTAAAGTTTTAAACATATTAATGGGGCGTTTCTTGATATATGTTTTGTTCCATATTTTTTTTTCAAGTGCTTAACAATGTAAATCATTGTATTGTTCATCGGATTACTGGATCTTATATTTTTTACAAATTCACTGTCGCACCACCAGAGAAATAGGGGTTCAATATTACAGAGGTCTGATTTTTCGATATCTAGCCAGATTGGTCTTGACATTGTAAAATTGTCGCACTTAATTAAGTGTGCTACCATATTATTCATATATAGTTTCTGTATATCTGGGAAAGAAATTCCCCCTTATTTCCAATCTCTCTGTAATATTTCCAATGACACTCTAGGTCATCTTGCCATATATAGTTTGATAGTTGTTTTTGAAGACCGTGTATCGTCTGGCATGACACCCTCAGCGGGAGATTACTAAATAAAAATGTCAGTTTGGGGAGAAGGTAGAACTTTACTGCTTCAATCCTTCCCAACCAGGACAGTTCCAATCCCTTCCAGTTTTTTAGGATGCTCCTAAATTGGGTAGCAATTTCTGTATAATTAAGTTCTCCAATTTCTCTACAATCTAGAGATAGTCTTACCCCTAAATATTTTATGTTCCTTGCTTCCCAGTCACATTTGAAATCTTTTTTGAGTTTGTCTACCCCAGGTCCACTTAGACCTTTTGTCAGGATTTGTGTTTTCTTTATATTTATTTTATAACCTGAATGTTTACTATACTCATTAATAAGCCGAAATACGGCTGGGATAGATCTAATAGGATCTGCAAGGGTCAATAGAACATCATCTGCATGAAGTGCAATTGTGTTCTCCAAACTATTCACTTTTAGCCCACTGATATCATCGTTCTGTCTAATTGCGGCTGCCAACGGTTCTATAGAAAGGATATATAACAGGGGTGCCAAAGGGCATCCCTGTCGCGTCCCATTTCTAATTGGGAACCATTTTGATTGAAACATATATCCTGAAACTTTGGCTTGAGGATCTTTATATAACGCCATTGTGCACTCCTTAAAGAAACCCTCTATGCCAAAGGCCTTCAATACTTCCTCCAAATACTTCCAGTTAACCCGGTCGAAGGCCTTCTCGGCATCGAAGGTAACCATGGCAAAAGGAGACAAACTTTGATCCGCATGATATAAGACATTCAATAGTTTCCTAATGTTATCAGATGTGCCCCTACCCTCTACAAACCCACTCTGATCTAAATGTACAATATTGGGTATGTTTTGTTTGAGTCAATCAGCCAAAATTCTAGAGTAAATTTTGATATCCAAGTTAATAAGAGAAATTGGTCTATAATTCGAAGTATATGGATCCTTATCTATCTTAGGAATTGGTATTATAGAGGCCTGGAGTAATTCCGATGGGATGGTTTTATGGTTAGCAAAATCTTCAAATGTCCTTAATATGTATGGAGAAATTATATCTTTTCATTTTTTATAAAAAAATGAAGAAAAGCCATCTGGGCCTGGTGCTTTACCCGCTGTTAATGCTTTAATAATGTTACTAATCTCCTGAATGGAGAATGGGGCGTTTAATTGACTTAGTTTCTCCATAGATATTTTTGGTAGGCTCAATTTATCCAAAAACTGCTTTGTTTCGCCTACAGATGGCTCATTAAATTTTATGTTATATAGACTTTTATAGTAATCTTCAAATGCATTAGCTATTTGAGTTGGTGAAAACATTTTTTTACTTCCAACTGTTATATAGTTTATAGATTGAAGTTTGTTTTTATTTTTTAATTTATTTGAAAGATTTTTCCCTGTTTTGTTGTTTCCATAATACCATCTCTGTTTTAATATTAACATTGCTTTGTTAATCTTTTCTTGAGTTCTTACTAATATTTTTTTCCTGATCTCTTTAATATCCTCCAGAATTTTATGATCTAAAGTAAGTTTATGTAGGCGTTCTTGTTTTGCCAGATCAATATAAAGCTCATTCAGCTCTTTTCCCTTCTTTTTTTTATGTTAGCACCCAATTTTATAAGACATCCTCTCATATATGATTTAAAGGTACACCATAGCATGGCATTGGAGACATCCCCTGTATCGTTGGATTTCGAAGAATTCTCTAGTCTGGGTACGCAGTTCTTCTACGTTAATTTCTGATTTTAATAAATTTTCATTTAGTTTCCATCTATCTCTACATTTATATTCAGCATTATTTTGTATAACTAGACTTACAGGTGCATGGTCGGACCATGTTATAGGTCCAATTGTCACATTGTTAACTCGCTCCAAAGTTTCAGCTTTAACCAAAAAATAATCGATTCTGGTATAAGTCTCTCTTCTGGATTACATGTTCTCCAGGTATCGTATAAACAATTTTTTGCTAAAAAAGTCTGCATCATTGATAGTCCTGTTCTTTGATTGCCGTCTATATATGCGGGCTTAGTTCTGTTCCTATCTATTTTATTATCTATAATGCAGTTAAAATCCCCGCCGATAATTAAGCTTCCAGACGATACGCGGTCAATCTTTTGCATCAGATTTCCCAAAAATCTGTATGGAAATTGTTTTGGAGCATAAACATTTACTAAAGTGTACAAAATGTCATTGATTCGAACTATCACTATAAGAAACCTACCACCAGGGTCAGCCTCCTCATAGATCAGCTCATATTTCAAGCTACTTGAAAAGAAAATTGCCACCCCTCTTTTCTTATTCTTTCCTGCCAAATTAGATCTATGGCGCACTGGAAATTTTTTATAGTTCCATAATTTAGACATAGAGTTAATCCAGTGTGTTTCTTGACCAAAACCAATATCTGTTTTACTGTCAATCAGTAATTTATACAGATAGCCTCTTTTATGCCCTGAATTTAAGCCCCTTGCGTTAATAGATAGTATGTTTAATGACATTCTACCGCAACTCTCCCCACACCCTCTTCCCCTCTAGCCTCCCCTCAGATAGCATCCAACACACAAATCCACTCATACCTTCCCCAGTCAGCCCTATATACTTGAACCTCCTGGGGAAGCTCAATCTCCAGCTTTCTATTACAACATTCAATCCATAATATGAAGTTCTGAAGTTCAGTCTTCATATTTAACCCTGCTGCCGTCGCAGGACCCTGGACCAGGATAGTAGGCATTTTTATCTTTATTTTTCTCCCTCTATCCTTCAATCTATTCTGCCCTTCTTTTCCCTTTCGGTTCCCATTTTCAGAGACATTACGATATTATTTTTCTTTATCCATAGTATGCCATATCAACCCCAGGATCAATCTGCTGGGTCCACCCTACTGATAACTTTTATTTTAACTAGGACAGCTTCATCTATCCTCATGTTCTTATATTCAAATTGATCTCTTTCCCTCACCCTTATTGTAATCTCCCTTCTCCTTCCCTTACTTCCCCTACTTCCCCCTCTGTGCGCTTTTCATGCAATATTTATTTAAGTTTGTGATTATTGTGGAGCTCACTTCATTCATTTCATACGCCTAAATTAAATTGTGTATCAATATATATAAATTATACTTTAAGCTCTTCTTCCCTATTCATTGCTCTAGATGTGAATCTATAATTATTTTTAATTACATTCTTATATAAGTGTCCACTATAACATTTCTAAAACATTTCTACACCGTTTCTACACCATATCAGAAATCTTTATAAATTGTTTTCTAAACTTATAGGTGTTATAAACCTCTTTTTCATTCATTTCGTGCTACTAAGTTAAATTATGTGTCTATATATATCAGTTATAACTTTAAACTCTGTGATTTATCCCTCTAAGACATTTCCATTTCTACATATATCAAAAATATCTAAGAGATTTTACTACTGAGTTAAATTATGTATCTATCTATATAAGTTATAACTTTAAACTCTGTGGTATGACACTCTAAGACATAAAAAGGAGAGAAAAGAGAAAAAAAAAAGTTCAATTTGAAACTAAAGGATAAGTTTCAGAGTTATCATTTTCTGCTTTAGTGCCGTGTTGTCTCTGAAGATATATGTTTGTTCTTTAAAAAAGACCATAATTGCTATCGGGAACAGCCACTTATATCTTATCTCCATGTTCCTAAGGATTGCCGTTTCCTCAGCAAAAGTTCTTCTTGCTTGTCTTGTCTTTTGGGATAAGTCCTGATACACTTTTAAGTGTCTCCATTCTTCAGTATCTAGGGTCCCGTTCCTTATCTTCTGCATTATTTGATTTTTCATCCAGAAACTAGAAAAGCAAATCATAACATCTCTTGGATAGGACTTGTCAATTCCATTTGGTCTTGATAATCTATGGAATCTTTCAAAGGTTTCAGGGCCCAGCGTCTGTCGAGATAATATTTTTGAAAAGAAGCTGTCCAAATACAAATATAAATCTTCTTGTGTAATTGATTCCGGTATGCCTCTGACTCTTACGTTGTTTCTCCTGGAGCGATCTTCTAAGTCAGTCAACTTATTCTCAGTATCCTGCAGTCTCTTCTCTAACTGCATGTTAGATGTTTTGATTTGTTCGTATTCCTCTTGTACTTTTTGTAGTATAATTGCCTGACTTGAGAGTTTCTCAGAGAGAGTGGCAATTTCCGATCTAATATCTTTAGAATTGTTTTCAATATCCGTTTAGATCTTTTTATGTAGATTGTCCAGCATTTGAGTTAAAAGTTGTTGCGTCAATCCCTGTGGGTTTTTTGACAGGTGTGGTAAGTCATCCTCTGATATATTTGATATTTGATGTGCAGAGAGCTGAGCATTTTCTAGGGGCAGAGACTTTTGTTGCCTCTCTGGTTCTGTATATACCATTTTGGGTGAGTAGAATGTGCCAATTGTTGCCTTCTTTTTCTCCATATTTTGGGCTCTCTCTTTTTTAGGAGCCATATGTAGTGCTAGGGCTCTTAATTTAAACTTTATGCTCCACTGAAGTAGGCTATTGTATATTTCTTTAACACAGATATTCCCTTTCCTCTTCACTGCAACACCAGATCCCAAATAGCTGTCCCTTTAAGTTAACTCTTGTTTATCGAGTGTGGGATGGAGGTCAGTGACAGATAAATGGAAAAGTATATTTTTACTCACAAATATTATTTTATACACACTGGGACCGCTTTCATTCCCATCTAAACACTGCCAAAATCAATCTTCTGTTTACAAACGTAAATACCTTCAAACTAAGGGTTATAATGTCGATCTTATATGCCTTTATCAGCCCAATTCCAACCAGTCTTATGTGCCCTTGTCAGCCCAAATCGAGCTCAGCGTCTTCTCTGCCTCAATGTATCAGCTTTGTAGCAGCTTTAAAAGAACTTCAGCTGCTCAGCCGCATATCGTAATCGTGCCTCGCTGCTTTCAAAGTTTCAGCGCCGTTCTACTTGGCGTCCTCGCTGCCTCACTTGCTTCGTTGCCCCACTTCCTGGTCCGTGAAAGCGCGCGGTCCTGCCGCTTACGTGCGCACCTACGTCACGTACCGCCCGCCCATTCCCAAAAGAAGGAAGTGTGGATAATTAAAACCTTTTGACTACAGTGAAACATGACACATAAACAATATTATCTACATATCAAGTCAAACATTTAAACCTGTCTTTAACATTTTAACATTTAAAGGAACAGCGACATTTGATACAAAATCTGTCTAAGGATACAACCATTGTGATACGTCCGCCAGATAAGGGAGGGGGTATAGTGATACTAAATAATGAAAACTGTGCAAAAGAGATTTGCAGACAACTATCAGATTCCAAAACGTATTTACATCTGGAATGAGATTCCACTATGGGAATAATACATAAAATCGACACTATGTTGTTTCAGTACTTATAAAAAAAGAATCCAAGAACACCTATAATCAATACCCTACCCAATAAATGCACAAGGATGCCACAGAACCATTGGAAAATTTATAGTGTCAGCCATAGGGGGTATCCTGGAACTGATTGCCAAGTATCTGGATTACCTTTTTAAAGGACCACTATCAGGTATACCCACATATCTAAAAGACACAAACAGTCTATTTTAGGATTTAGATACTGTGAATGAATTTGAGGGAGTATTAATGACCATAGATTTGTGCAATCTTTATGCCGTCATACCTCATGATGAGTGCATAGAAGCAATTAAAACACTTTTATCCACATCTGCACTTTACCTGGGTCCAGCAATTGAATGTGTTTTAGAATTACTTGCACTACAATGTAACTATTTCCATTTCAAAGCAAAATGGTACCTACAGAAGTCTGGAACATCCATGGAGGAATTGATGGCCCCTATGGATGCAAATACATATGTTTCATTTTGAGAACAAGCATATTCTACACAAATATGCTGATCAGATCTAAAGTACTATTACTATATTGACAATATTCTAATCCAATAGAAAGGAACCACATATGAGGCAGAACAGTTTGTGAAACACATCAATGAAACTATCTATTCCGATAAAGGTTACTTTATAACCACAAATAAACCCAGTCTATCTAATTCCTGAATTTTGAAATTGTCTTAACAATGAAGAAACTGGAATATAGGCTATACATGAAGCCGACGGACAGAAACACCATCTTGCACTATGATAAAGCACATCCAAAGCACTTGAAAAATTCCCTCTCTCTCACAATTTCCAAGATTCTTTAGAAATAACTCCCAAACAGTTCAATGTGAAAAACAATTGAATACGATGTATAAGAAATTTCCTTCAAGGGGATACAAATGAGACGTCTTAGATAAAGATCTCCATAAAGCGACAGAAAAAGACAAGAAAGTGGAAACATGATATACTATCTCCTTATAGGACTCCTTATAGGACTCCTTATAGGACTGTTTTTCCAATGGTGTACTACATAGCCAGCACCAAATTGATCAAGACAATCAATAATATCTGCAATACAATACAAAGTGACACCTCCCTACTGAAGCTGTTCCAGCTTTTGTAACACACCTATGGTATGTTACAAAAATAATAAAAATTTGATGAACTTATTGATTCAGACATAACCTGTAAATTGTTATGCAGCAACCATTGAGAATAGTAAGAACTTGGGATGTGTCAGATGCCTTGGATGCGTTACTTACTTTCAACCATCCACACACAAGCAATCTGTATAAAATTAGACATAGAATTAGCTGCCGCACAGATCATGTTATCTATAAGTTAACATGTCCCTGTGGACTTAACTACATAGGGAAAACTGAAAGAGAACAATGTGAAAGAATAAGGAGACACAGGTTGAGCATCCGCCTTGCTTATAGATATGGCAATTCATATAAACCAGTGGCCGACATGTTCTTGAACAACACCACCCAGCGACTTCATTGAGATGCCTGGCAATAGACCATATGCCAATCCCAAGATAGGGTGGGGATAGGTCAATACTACTGTTGCAATGGGAGGCATTTTGGATCTAAAAACTCCATACGCTTTCTCCAAAAGGACTTAATGAGAAATGTTCCTATTTGTCATTCTTATAAAGCTATAAAATAAGGGGGTTATTGGTCATTGGGCTTGATCTATGTATATATGACTCTCCATATAATGGGAATCTGGGATAGTTTAAAGATTTATTTTATGTTATAGGTTTCTGTATATTTGTAGCTAAATATTTCATGGGAAGGGATGTTTTTTCACACATGTATATAGTGCTAAAGCAGGCACAATACTAGTCTTCTACCATCTGATAAGTTCTTTTTTGACATTTTTATACTTTAAATGATAGCATTGTAGATACAGCATTCTATTTTTCTAATGAGCATTTTCAACATAGTACTTATTTTTATAAGGACATAATACCACAATATATTAAATTAAATATTTATTGCAGTAGCACTTTTTGATACTTACAGAATGTTTAAACTTTTTTATCACCAAAGTTAGGTCACTAAGTTTATAGATACACTAATTTATATACATAGACATATAATAATGTAGCACGTAAATAGATTTTTATATTAAGATCAGCACTTTAATACATTAATACATTTTACACTATGCTGGGTGTATTCACTTAGTCGATATGCCCTTATTCTGATCTTACCACTTTTTAGTCAGTATTTTTATATTATAATTATAGAGAATCTTTACTCACATTTGCTATCTATTGGTATTATTGTGAAATCATATTGTAACAGTTTATATTTGAAGAATGTGTTTACCAACAGGCTAGATGCTGAGCCATGGGGAGAAGAAATGTAATGGAACTTTATAAAGATGGAAAAGGATACAAAATTATATCCAAAGGCTTGAAAATGCCAGTCAGTACTGTTTAATCACTTATCAAGATGTGGGAAATTTGGGGATCTCTTGATACCAAGTCAAGGTCAGGTAAACTAAGAAAGATTTCAGCCACAACTGCCAGAAGAATTATTCGAGATACAAAGAAAAACCACAGGAAACCTCAGGAGAAATAAAGGCTGCTCTAGAAAAAGATAGTGTGGTTGTTTCAAGGAGCACAATACGACAATACTTGAACAAAAATGAGCTGCATGGTCAAGTTGCCAGAAAGGTGCCTTTACTGTGCCAATGTCACAAAAAAGCCCGGATTTAATATGCCCGACAACACCTTGACATGCCTCAAAGCTTCTGGCACACAGTAATTTGGAGTGACTAGAACAAAATAGAGCGTTTATGGTCATAAGCATAAGTGCTATGTTTGGAGAGAGATCAACTATAGTGAAAAGAATACCATCTCCACTGTGAAGCATGGTGGTGGTTCACTGATGTTTTGTGGGGAGGGGGGGATAGGGGGGGGGGGCTCAAAAGGCACAGGGAATCTAGTGAAAATTGATGGCAAGATGAATGCAGCATATTATCAGAAAATACCGGCACACAATGCATTCTTCTGCACGAAGGCTGTGCATGAGAGGCTCTTGGACTTTCCAGGATGACAATGACCCTAAGCACAAGACCAAGTTGACCCTCCAGTGGTTACAGCAGAAAAAGGTGAAGGTTCAGGAGTGGCGATCACTGTCTCCTGACCTTAATATCATCGAGCTACTCTGGGGAAATCTCAAACATGCGGTTCATGCAAGACGACCAAAAACTTTGCATGACATGGAGGCAATTTGTCAAGACAAATGGGCAGCTATACCACCTGCAAGAATTATTGGCCTAATAGACAACTATTACAAAAAACTGCACATTGTCATTTATGCTAAAGGGGGCAATACACAGTCTTAAGAGCTAAGGGTATGCAGACTTTTGAACATGGGTCATTTTTTATTTTTTTTTGCCATGTTTTGTTTTGATTGTGCAATTCTGTTATAACCTACAGTTGAATATGAATCCCATAAGAAAAAAAAAATGTATTTTGCCTGCTCACTCATGTTTTCTTTAAAAATGGTACATATATAACTAATTCTCGAAGGTTATGCAAACGTTTTAGCACAACTGTATGAAAACATATATGAAAACGTGTTATATAGTTTTATTTGCAAATTAATTTTTTATACCACAAGCATTGCACAATGAATTGTGAAAAAATGTAAACTCAATAAAGCTCAAAATATATCATGTGAGAGTCTTTATGGTGTCCATATTTGCAAATGGTACGCATTCAGGTAAGCATCTGTAATAAGGGTGCGCCTAAAACAAGTGGAAATAACAAATAATAATATAAAAGTAGGTTTAGCAGCAATAACAGAAACGTCCGAAAAATGTCCAAATATAATGTAAAAAATTGGAATAACAACAGGTACCTATTAGTCCGAATATAAAATATCCAAATGTGCAAATGGTGGTCCTAGTAGTCCATCAGAAGGGTATGTAGCGTCCAAATGTATATTTGTAGTTTGGAGATAAATATGCGGGAAGAACAGAAGAGAGAAAAACACCAATGGTGTAGTATAAAAACAAAATATGGATATTCTGTAAATAACAGTGGAACTACTCACAATATTCAGAGCTTAAATCCAGCTCTGGTATGGATAGTGTGAAGTGGAATAATCCCCACTCAAGGATATGTGGTGCTCCTCTTTGGTCCTTTGGTGAAAAGATGGAGTAGTCCAACTCGGGATAAGAGAAAATAAAAATATAGTGCTCACTGTATAAATGATGAAACAATTAAAATGAGATAAAATATACTCACGGTATATAGAGCAGACGTACTGCTCGGTGGATGGCGTATGGGTGGTATAATCCCCACCTGAAGGATTCTTTGGTAGTCCAATATGGTCTGAATCAATGGTGGTTAGGTCTGGATAAAATAAACTTGCATAGAATAAAATAGCAAATAATATAGTATAAAAGTGAAAGAAGAAATGTGGCAAACCAGTGTATAATAGCCAAATATTCCTTTAATAACACTTTGATTTATAAAAGAAAAAAGTTAATAGTTAATAAGTTTTTTTTTCTCTTTTTTATATATGTTTCTACTTGATGAAGCCTATTGTGGCGAAACGCGTATAGAAACTTTTTTCTTTTATAAATCAAAGTGTTATTAAAGGAATATTTGGCTATTATACACTGGTTTGCCACATTCCTTCTTTCACTTTTATACTATATTATTTGCTATTTTATTCTATGCAAGTTTATTTTATCCAGACCTAACCACCATTGATTCAGACCATATTGGACTACCAAAGAATCCTTCAGGTGGGGATTATACCACCCATACGCCATCCACCGGGCAGTACGTCTGCTCTATATACCGTGAGTATATTTTATCTCATTTTAATTGTTTCATCATTTATACAGTGAGCACTATATTTTTATTTTTTCTTATCCCGAGTTGGACTACTCCATCTTTTCACCAAAGGACCAAAGAGGAGCACCACATATCCTTGAGTGGGGATTATTCCACTTCACGCTATCCATACCAGAGCTGGATTTAAGCTCTGAATATTGTGAGTAGTTCCACTGTTATTTACAGAATATCCATATTTTGTTTTTATACTACACCATTGGAGTTTTTCTCTCTTCTGTTCTTCCCGCATATTTATCTCCAAACTACAAATATACATTTGGACGCTACATACCCTTCTGATGGACTACTAGGACCACCATTTGCACATTTGGATATTTTATATTCGGACTAATAGGTACCTGTTGTTATTCCAATTTTTTACATTATATTTGGACATTTTTCGGACGTTTCTGTTATTGCTGCTAAACCTACTTTTATATTATTATTTGTTATTTCCACTTGTTTTAGGCGCACCCTTATTCCTTCCTTTTTCCTCCATTGTATTCTAAGGGGTCCAGAGGGGATTCCCCTTTTTAAGGTGTGCTGCCTTGCTGTAATATTCCCTGTTTCTTATCAGCGCTGAACCTTATCCTGATCTTTAAGCATCTGTAATGCCCAAAAATGCACCATAGAGCTATCTTCAATTTGTAATTTTGCTTTTAAAATACTGCAGTTTCTAAATTTAGCAGGAATTGTACTGGAGCATAATTTACTGATTTTTTATTATGGTAGCACACATCAAGTTTACAAAATAAATGGCTAAATTCTACATGTAAAAATATGCAAAAATAGAACACCTTAAAATTTGTAACAAATTGGTGTTAGAATAGCTGTAAAGAGAGGGGATGAGCTGGGGAGATGACGGGGGATGGAGGGGTATGACGGGGAATGACAAAGGCACGTCAGCAACGTGCGTCCGTTGATGTTGAGAAACCCGTCATAATCCAGAGAGCAGTGCCGCAACTCGATACAAGCCCTAAATCGGGAAAATATCAAGCCACTGGGAAAGCCGCTGGTTAAGGAGAAGACAGGAGAGACGACTGAAAGTGTTTGTGAAGCAGGCGGTTTAACTACTCACTGCAAGAACACAATAGAGACACATAATTGTGCAGATTGACGGTGTGTGAGACGCTGACGAAAGAAGGAAAAACGGAGCAGCAGCAAAAGAAGGAAAAGGGAGTAGCAGATTGACAAAGCGAGAGATCATGGAGGTAATAGGAGGAAATCAGGATGAATACTAATAGATAAAGAAAGAAGCACAAGAGAAAATTGGGAGTAATAATTGCCTGATGGAGATACCACTAAAAGGATTAAAATAAGACAGAACAAAAAAGAAAAGGAAAACAGAAGATTACTACAATAGAAGATTCAAGAACTAAAGTTAAAATTCATAAATTTGGAAGATCGATCTAGGAGGAAAAATTTGAGGATAAGGATTATACTAGAAAATATAACTCAGGAAAAAATTTAACCTTTCCTAAAGTACTATATTTCGGAATTAGGGATCCAGATGGATGAGAAGTCCAACTTTGTGGAAAGATTCCACAGAATCCTAAAGTCAAGTAACCTGTCCTCAGAAATCACAAGGGACTTAATGATATGTTGCTACTCTTTCTACTTTAAAAAGGAAATAAGAAAAGCATCAAGACAAAGTAGCCAGAAACCAGAAAAACAGAATTTAAAGACATTAAGGTCTTCCCAGATTTATCTTATGAAACCAGGAACAAAAGTTACATCAGCAACTACACTATAAAGGAAAAATAATGTAAAATACTATTGGGGCTTTCCCTCGAGACTCATAGTGACACATGAATCAAAAAACATATATTTGTTTTATAAAATAGGTGCTGCTAATAAGTGGCTACAAGATAAGGCCTTGAATTAAGACATAATATTCAGAAGAGGAAAGAGTGGGGACATTTGATAAATAAAGGGGGAAGGAGGGGGAAGGGTAGAGAGAGGTGAAATAGAGAGGGAAAGAAGAAATAATTATCACATTTAAAGTAGACAAATATATATATACATATAAACAGGGTTTGTTTGTTTGATTTTTTTTGTTATACAGAGATAGAAAGGAAAAAGGGTGGAATGGTTAATGGTAAAAAGGTAAATAACATAATGTATCAAAAGTAATTTAATATAGGTATTTCAGCCTTCTTATAAAGGAAAGTTGAAAACAGATAGCAGAATATAATGATAGGTTGTGTGCTAGGAGACCAACACCAGCCAATAGGTGGAGCACTAAAAGTAACAAATAAAATAACTCACCTCCCCTCTCTCTTGGATATATGTACAATAGCCTAGAGGTGGGGATGAGATAAGAAGTGCAATCGTGTAATACGTTCAAAAAATAGTGGGGTGATAATAAGAATATATAGACCCACTCACATGGTACTGAGCCTCAACAGGACAGGCTCCGATCACTCAGGCATAAGTGTTTTAGAAGGCAACATGGAACCTACAACGATGGAGTCATGCTGTTCCTTTAAATATAGGAGACGTTGATCATCTGAACAATAACGTTTAATCCTGAGTAGTTGTGCCTTCGGGGCATTAAGAAGCCAAATCCATAACAAAGATCCTGTAAATATTGAATTTATAAGGGTACAAAAAATCCCTCCTAATTGGAGGGGCGAAGATTTTACACAACACATAGGTCGTATGGAAATGAGGTGGATTTTCAATCTAAACACTATGTTACCTCACGGATTAAATAGTGATTTTGAACTGTGTCATTTCCTATGCAAAAATACAATTTTGTCGCCAAAAACTCCCTCAGAAAATTATCCTCTATTTGTTTACACTATTCATTATTTAAATAGTCTTCACCCCAGGTCAAAGATTATATTTTACAATGCAATATTGTAATATGTAAATTATTGTATATATGTAATATAATGATCTCCATTTAAAGATCTACATTACACCATAGAGGTATATCTTAAATACTCCAATTTGGGACTATTGATGTATTGATTAATTTTATTAGAGGTATTCAGTATTGGATATATGTATAACAATTTCTATAGATATTTATAAATTTTCAATCAATATTGAAAGATGTTAATACGTTAATACACTGTAATGGTTAGATTTAATCTGATTTAATTCAATAGAATTTACCTCTTACAATTCATGTCTATGCAATACCCCTAAGATACACATTGGTCTAACAAACCAATTATACTCTTGTTGACATATCTAATACATTTAATCCATTCTTTCTTAATTAATCCATCTCTCTTAATTCACTTCTAAAAAAAAATCTAATGCAGCCACACACATTACCACAAGATCACCTATTGATCACCTAAAGGGTTAAAAATGGTTAATGTGGCCACACAACTCCCCGTAGTACACTGATCACTAAAAGGGTTAAAACTTATACACTTCAAAATGAAGATCAACATCTCGCTCCAATTACAAATACCACTTAAATTTTAAATCTTCTGGAGGAGACAAAATCCCTTTTGAATTGTATATATGATGTATATATTTAATGTAATTCTACAGTTGATTATTAATAAGACACTAACTGCACTTTTTTATGATTTATGTTTATCTCTAAATCGCCACTCTTTATGAGAGACGTCTTGTATATATATATATATATATATATATATATATATATATATATATATAGACTATTTTCGCCCTTAAACAACATGGCGACCATGGACTCACCCATATATGGACACAGGAAACACAATCACATGACGTGATGACGAAAACGGAAGTGATGAAAGCGGAACACAGCCGCCATCAATCCGCAATCATGGATACCCTTACAGATATAAAAGAAGAGCAGAAACACAGGAACACACACCGACTGAAAAAGCCCACCGACGAAACGCGTCTCGGACTTCCAGGAGGATCAAAGATTCATTTACTGTTTTTATACTGCTATTTTATTTTATTTTCTACAGGTATATACACAGAGTCTTAGAATTTTCATTGTTTTTTCTATTTTATTTTATATCTAGTTTTTTTATATTGCTAAATAAATGTTATTTTTTCCAACTCCTCCTTGTGGACGTAAGCAGTGTTTCTGAAACTCACTCATAGGGTTTTGTGTTCCCTTATTGGCACATACACCATTACACCCAGAGCCAGGTCTATAGGCTCTGAATCAGGTAAGCAATTCTGTGTATTTTACTATCAATTACAATATACCTTCATACTACACCATATTCGGTCTCCCTTTATATTTAAAGGAACAGCATGACTCCATCGTTGTAGGTTCCATGTTGCCTTCTAAAACACGTATGCCTGATTGATCTGAGCCTGTCCTGTTGAGGCTCAGTACCATGTGAGTGGGTCTATATATTCTTATTATCACCCCACTATTTTTTGAACGTATTACACAATTGCACTTCTTATCTCATCCCCACCTCTAGGCTATTGTACATATATCCAAGAGAGAGGGGAGGTGAGTTATTTTATTTGTTACTTTTAGTGCTCCACATATTGGCTAGTGTTGGTCTCCTACCACACAGCCTATCATTATAAATTATACCCTTGTGTTAAGCTGTGAGAGGATTACACACTGGTGGTAGCTGCACACATTTTTTCCACCCTTGTTTAAGCACCTGGATACACAGTATTATCTCGTACTATTTAGATAGCAGAAATAAAAAAAATGTAAAATAAGAAAAAATATTTACACACTAACATGTTAGATATAACACAAAACAAGAACGCGTAAGACCCACTTAAAGAGGATTAAAATAGATAAGAAATATATATGTTACAAATCACTAAATTAAGACACACTGAATAAAACACAAAATAGTTAAGGTTTAACTGGCATCAGTTAAGGTGAATAGGGTTTGTTCATGAAATAATAGGCAGGGAGAAGAGTAACACAATGTATTAAATGTGTAATAAGAGGAAGAGGATAAAATGATATTGGTTAATTCACCTCTGAAAAAGGCCAAAGATATTAAATATTAAATATACACTTTTATAATAGAATATGCAGGGTTTTTTTGTTTTGTTTTTTTAATTTATATTTTAATATCATCTTCTTACCCACTCCCACATAAATATAATTTTATTTATAAATTTTCCCCTTTTTTATGATTTTTGGAAAAAAGCGGATTTCCGGTCTAAGGCTAGGGCAAATTCTCAAGTAAATTCATATATTGGATAGATTAAGTTTTCTTTCCACATCTGGACAAGTAGGATTTGGAACTTTGCCCCCTACCTGGGATGTTGGAGATGGAGTGTCTTATGTGTTCCTCACATGAGGTTATATGTTTTTAATTGTTGTATCGTTTATGTATATTGTTTTGTTGAAAAGTGCATAGAAAATGCTCTATGTAAGGATACGTTAATATTCAATGGTTAAGATTATGACGCTTAATGCCCGAGGGCTAAAAAAGCCACATAAAAAATCTTTGGTATTTGATTATATTAAGCAAGAAGAAGCTGGGCTCGATCTAGGAATGTGTCTACAAGGGTAGTGTAGTGTTCGTTATACGCTGTCAGCATGGGAGAGTGGTTGTATACCGCCGTGAAGAAGTTCGTGAATTCGTCGTTTATGTCTTTGGGGGTTGTGAGTAGTTTACCTTGTTTGTCTTTCAGGGCAGTGATCATGGTGGTTGCGGTTTTAGGCCTGAGGGCTCGAGCTAGGAGTGTGTCCATTTTGCAGAGTTGCGCTTTTTACAACAAATGATTTGGATATACAAATTTCCTTCCAGGATATAGACAAGAATGGAAAGTATGTCATAGTAATATGTAAAATTCAAAGTGAAGAGATCACACACATTAACTTGTATGCACCCAACTCTAATACTATTAGCTTCCTACAACATTTATTTCATAAAATAGATACTATTAAAAAGGGCAAAGTTCTCATTGGAGGAAACTTCAACTGTTCAACTGTATCTTGATGGTACGATAGACAGAAATTCATTGGGAGGGAGCTCCAAGATAAGAAAGGCAAAAATACATAAAACCAATTAAAATCCTTACTATATAATAATGCGTTTTTTGATTTATGAAGGATGTATCACCCTCAAGAGAAGGATTTTATTTGTTTTTCTAAGGTACATTATACGTACTCTAGATGAGATTTATTGTTGAGGAATTCAGAGATAACATACAAGACCAAGAAGATATTTATTCAGGAGGTTACCTGGTCAGACCACAATCCGGTCATTTTAGAAATTACTATAAGCCCTGTCAATAAAGCAAGAAACAGTTGGAGGTTAAATTATTTTCTTTTGAAAAAATCTCAAGATATAGAGAACATAAAAGAAATATCAAAATATTTTTTTGAACAAAACAAAAATAAAGGCATATCTGACACAGTAACAAATGTAGTGATCTGGTATTGGCAATTTTAAAATATCTTAATATTTAGAAATATAGCAATAGCAGAAAAATAAGAGGGAATAAGAACAAAATACACTTTAGCTCTAAAACTGGAAAGAGAGGATATCACCCAATCCTACAAAGTATAAAAGACAAATAGACACTAAAAATTAAACACTAAAAAGTGAATGTCTCCAGGAGCTAAAAAATAGTCTCTAAATCAAGAAGAGATGAAAGAGTATAAAATTATAAAGAGATGAAAGAGTATAAGAGATGAAAGAGTATAAAATTAGAAAAAATGAGGTAAAATAAAAATAAAGATAGAATAAAATACATAATAGGACAAAAAAACTAAAATATGACCTAATAAGACCAACTCAAATTAAAAGCAATATAGAACATACAGAAATAAATTATAGGGCATATAATATGTAATAATGACCAATAGGTTTTTGGTATAAAAACAAAATGTCCAAAATTAATGTCCAGATTGAATATATGTCCAGATTAAATATACAATGAATGTTGCATAGATCACCTAGTCCCAACATGTAATAACAATATGGGGTTAATAGTATCTATGTCATTAATCTACTTACTTATATAAAGATTATCTGCAGTCCCAAAAATACATATGGCAATTTAGTACAAGTGAAACTGAATGCTCTGGATTAATGCAATAAGGTAGTGATAGTTAATAGTTGTTCTGAAAATATTTGATTGAAGCTGGATTGATGAAAAAATAAGCAGTTTTATTGATAAATATAAAAGTATTAAAATACCACAAAAAATATGGAAATTGTTAAAAATGACTGTGCAATACTGAGGTAGGTAGGTATTCTATTAAGTCTTGATTATAAAAAAGATGAAAAACCTGTAAACCAGACCCGGATGGTTGTGGATTGTCTGGAACTTGCTTCTCCCTTGCAGCCGGTAAGGACGGCTTGTGTGTTCCTTGCTGCTCCGCCTCCGACCCCACATCGAGCGGTGGACTGGGAACTCGTGGGGAAAAGTGCAGATAGTGTAGATACCGGGTCCGTAACGTGACAGGATACAGTTGTGAAGACTTCAATCCCTCCTCCCAGTTGCAAACCAATAGATCGCCTTACGCGTTTCATAGGGTCGCCCTACTTCATCAGAGGCATATACTGTCTCTTATACTAGACACAGAAACCTTAATTGACATCAATCAGCTTAAAATGAGTAGAAAACGAGCATATAATAGAACACAATCATAAAATAGCGAACTGGTCATGATATTGTTATACTCCTAACTTTAAATCATATTACACTAACATGTAGCATTTTATGACATTTGTACTTTAGTTACAGTTTGGTTATAAACTCCAGATGTAGCAGATATGAGACTGTGTAAAAAAATAAGATAGAATAAAATCAATTAAATGAAAATAAATTATAAAACTTGGGTAATTGCACAGCACAGCATTCGTATGAAAAATGTTCCAGCCTTAATATCAATGAGTACATTCCTTGGCATCATCAATAGATAAATAGATTGATTTGTACAAGTAAGAGATGTAAAACTTAATACATTTCTTGGCATCAATTTATAAAAAAACGAGTTTCTAACTGAAAATAAAAATAAAAATAGTAATGATAAATATAAATATAAAAATGAAAATAAAAATAAAAATAAAAATACGATTAAGGATAAGATTAGAAATAGGACCAATAGCAGCATTATGTGGAAGAAAAAATTCAAAAGAACAAATTGGAGATAAAAGGAAAAAATGTGGACAGATAATTTAACCGGCTGATATTAATAGTTAGTGTTTATTTATCAATTGCAATAGAAAGAATTTTTTAGAAAGGATTTGTTTGTATCTGAAAAGCATTAGTTAGCCAAATGGTGTCAGTTTATTCCATATAGATGTGTGTGGACAGTAATGAGGGATGTTGAAAATGCGAACTCCTCATAAAACTGGGGTATATTGTATTCCAAAGATATTGTTAAATACAAAAGTGTGTACTCCAAGTGAGAATAGATATGAGATAGGTATATAAATAAAGGACAGTGTATATACATGGATCTCAATGGATAAAAAAATAAGGAATAGAACACAAGAAATAAGACATGTTAAGTTAAGAAGAGTCTAATTATCATTCTAAATCCGAGGTAGTATGAAAAGAACATAAAGAACATAAAGAATGCTAAAACCTTAATGAGTAAGTGTGTGATATAAGGAATAGTGGACGAAAAAATATTGAGTTAAAAGGTACGTGTAAATAAAAATAAATATAAATATAAAAGTATGATGTATACAAACATCAATTTTCCATAATTATTAACTTATGGAATGCCTTAAAATAAGGTTAGTGGAACTAACGAACGTGAGGTGAAAATAAATTGGGTTGATCCAAAAATCAAATAAGAACCCTAAAGATGATAATAAGAATAATGGGACATAAGGAATATAAAGAAAGAGGGAATGAAGTGGAAATATATGGAATAAAAATGAGAAATGAAAAATGTACTACATAGTCGGTTGATAATAGTATCAATTGGGAATATTATACATTAAGGACAGTGGAAAATAGAGAAAAGCTATCAAATTAACCATAATTAATTAAAATAACTTAAAAAAGCTATATGAGGGAGGATGGACAACAACACTACAATAAAGTAAAGCTACTAAAAGATAAAATAAGTCCTCAAATATAATTATAAAATGAAGGTAAGGACAAGGAGACCAGGGATCCTATCATAAAAAGGCATTGAGCTCAAAGTCCATATTTAAACCTTTTGGTACTAGAGTATCAAGGGAGAAGATCCATTTTGCTTCTGCTTGATCCAAGTTTCTTTCTAGGTCTCCCCCTCTCCAATGTACATCGACTCTTTCTATGGCTAAACCAGTTGGATAACCTTTTGTTTTGAATCTTGATTGCATTTCCTCCATTTGTTCTTTGCATATATCCAGTTGTGAACAATTACATCTTATTTGCCTAAATTGGCTTTGGGGGATGCTTTTGAGCCATGTCGGTTTATGATGACTATGGTAGGGGATGAAACTGTTACAGTCAACACTTTTCTTGAAGGTCTTAGTGTGTATTTGATTTTGTTTAATGTATATACATAAGTCCAAAAATTCTATTTGTTCAGTTGAATGGCTAAAAGTGAAATTAAGATTATAAGGATTATGATTAAGACAAACTTTAAAATCTTCCAATGACTCCAAATGTCCTCTCCATATGAAAAAACAATCATCTATATATCTCCGCCATAGGAACAGTTTTGCGCCAAATGGTCAGTGGTCCCAAATATGTTCATCTTCCCACTTGCCCATAAAAAGGTTAGCATAGCTTGGCGCAAAACATGTTCCCATGGTGGTACCCTCCAATTGGAGATAAAAATGGCCGTACGACCAAAAATAATTGTGTCCCAGGATGAAAGCTATACACTGTATTAAAAAGTCAATTTGATCATTTTTTAGTTCTGAATATACTGCTAGTGAATATTGTATGGCTTCACACCCTTGTATGTGCTCAATTACTGTATATAGGGAAGTGACGTCGGCCGTAACTTGGATCATATCTTCCTCCCAAATCATATTAGCCAGGAGATTAAGCATTTGAGTTGAATCTCTCAGGTAAGATCTAAGACATGAGACTAGATTCTGTAAGTATTGATCCACATATTCTCATAGATTCGCTGTTAGTGAACCGATGCCTGATATAATGGGTCTTACAGGGGGTTTCTGTAGTCGTTTATGTATTTTTGGTAGATGGTAAAACACTGTGGTACCTTAGGATGTTTCACATACATGTAATTATATTCTCTTTCATTTATAATGTTCCTGTTTTTTCCGTAATCCAGAATTTCTTTTAGTGTTCCCATATATACAGTTGTAGGATCATATTCTAGTCTCTCATAAGTGTTAGTGTCTCCTAATAATCTTAGATTTTCTTCGATGTAGTCTTGTGTATCCATAATTACTACCCCCCTTTTATCTGCTTGTTTTATAGTGATATCATCTGATTTCATTACATTCTTAAGAGAATTCCTTTCCTTCTTCGTAAGATTATCTTTGCTAATGTGATTTTTAATTTTGTCTGTACATATTTTGGTTCTAGATTAGGAGTAGATATTTTGGTTCAGAACCCTTCTACTCCTAATCTAGAACCAAAATATGTACAGACGGATCTTCACCCTACCTCAACCTTCTATCCACATTATATGAAAGGAGACTCCATAAAGGTCTTCGAAAAAATTATGGAAAAAGACCTTAGGACCAAAATTAAAAATCACGTTAGCAAAGATAATCTTATGAAGAAGGAAAGGAATTCTCTTAAGAATCTAATGAAATCGGATTATATCACTATAAAACAAGCAGATAAATGGGAGGGGGTAGTAATTATGGATACACAAGGACTACATAAAAGAAAATCTAAGATTATTAGGAGACACTAACACTTATGAGAGACTAGAATATGATCCTACAACTGTATATATGGGAACACTAAAAGAAATTCTGGATTACGGGAAAAACAGGAACATTATAAATGAAAGAGAATATAATTACATGTACGTGAAACATCCTAAGGTACCAGTGTTCTACCATCTACCAAAAATACATAAACGACTACAGAAACCCCCTGGAAGACCCATTATATCAGGCATCGGTTCACTAACAGCGAATCGATCAGAATATGTGGATCAACACTTACAGAATCTAGTCTCATGTCTTAGATCTTACCTGAGAGATTTGACTTAAATGCCTAATCTCCTGGCTAATATGATTTGGGAGGAAGATATGATCCTAGTTACGGCCGACGTCACTTCCCTATATACAGTGATTGAGCACATACAAGGGTGTGAAGCCATACAATATTCACTAGCAGTATATTCAGAACTAAAAAATGATCAAATCGACTTTTTAATACAGTGTATAGCTTTCATCCTGGGACACAATTATTTTTGGTCGTACGGCCATTTTTATCTCCAATTGGAGGGTAACGCCATGGGAACACGTTTTGCGCCAAGCTATGCTAACCTTTTTATGGGCAAGTGGGAAGATGAACATATTTGGGACCACTGCCCCTTTGGCGCAAAACTGTCCCTAGGGCGGAGATATATAGATGATTGTTTTTTCTTATGGAGAGGAGATTTGGAGTCATAGGAATATTTTAAAGTTTATCTTAAGCATAATCCTTATAATCTTAATTTCACTTTTAGCCATTCAACTGAATAAATAGAATTTTTGGACTTATGTATATACATTAAACAAAATCAAATACACACTAAGGAAGAAGCGATGAGTAAAGCACTAGCCATTCCAAGGGAGGATACTCTATGTACTAAGATTCGATTACAAAGAACCTTCAATAAGGCCCCGGTAGTTATCACAAAATACATCAACCAAGCAAGCACCTTACAGAATATACTTAAGAAACACTGGGGCATCCTGAAGAGTGACCCCACACTCTCAGAGATCTTAGACGATCAACCACAAGTTATCTTCAGAAAAGCTCTGAATCTCAAACTATTACTGGCCCCAACCTTGAAATCTATAGACTCTGGGAAAGAAAGTGATAACAGAATTCAAAGAGATGCATAAAGGAGATCCTACAGGCTTAGAATTTTTAGCCATAGAAAGAGTTGATGTACACTGGAGAGGGGGAGAACTAGAAAGAAACTTGGATTAAGCAGAAGCAAAATGGATCTTCTCCCTTGATACTCTAGTACCAAAGGGTTTAAATATGGACTTTGAGCTCAATGCCTTTTTATGATAGGATCCCTGGTCTCCTTGTCCTTACCTTCATTTTATAATTATATTTGAGGACTTATTTTATCTTTTAGTAGTTTTACTCTATTGTAGTGTTGTTGTCCATCCTCCCTCATATTGCTATTTTAAGTTATTTTAACTTAATTATGGTTAATTTGATAGCTTTTCTCTATTTTCCACTGTCCTTAATTTATAATATTCCCAATTGATACTATTATCAACCGACTATGTAGTACATTTTTCATTTCTCATTTTTATTCCATATATTTCCACTTCATTCCCTCTTTCTTTATATTCCTTATGTCCCATTATTCTTATTATCAACTTTAGGGTTCTTATTTGTTTTTTGGATCAACCCAATTTATTTTCACCTCACGTTCGTTAGTTCCACTAACCTTATTTTAAGGCATTCCATAAGTTAATAATTATTGAAAATAGATTTTTGTATACATCATACTTTTATATTTATATTTATTTTTATTTACACATTCCTTTTAACTCAATATTTTTTCGTCCAATATTTTTTCGGCCACTATTCCTTATATCTATGTTCACACACTTACTCATTAAGGTTTTAGCATTATTTATGTTCCTTATGTTCTTTTCATACTACCTCAGATTTAGAATGATAATTAGACTCTTCTGAACTTAACCCCTTAACGCCGTTACGGCGTGCTATGCCGTCACCGGTTAAGTGGGCTTTAAAGCCGTTATGACGGCATAGCACGCCGTAACGGCTTGCATCCCCAGGAGGTTAGATGTACTTTCCTCCGCCGCGATCCGGTTCGGGAGGACTGCCTCACAGCCCAGGCAGCCCTCCCACGGCAAATCAGGCCCCCGGGGGCCATGTGATCGCTCTCAAAGAGCGATCACATGGCCCCCTATAGCTGGCTGTGGATCTGCCAGCAGGGGGACTGTTTGAAATATCAGACAGTCCCCCTGCTGGTGGGAAGTATAAAAAATAAATAAAACACAAGTGTAAAAATAAATTAAATATATTTTTATATATATATAATATGTATATATATTATATATATAATATATATACATATTATATATATGTAACGTCATACAAAGTGTATTTTAATATTAATATAAGTATATATATTAATATTAAAATACACTTAGAATGACGTTACATATATTTAATATGTATATATATTATATATATAATAGATGTACATATATATATTATATATAAATACGTATAATTAAAATAATAAATAAATAAAATAATAAAATAAATAAATAAAATATTGAAACAAAATTTAATATAAATTATATATGCATATGTAATTTCATTCTAGCTGTATTTTGTTATTAATATATATATATCGGTAACAAAATACACTTAGAATGACATTCTATATATATCTATATATATATAAAATACAAATAACCGCAAATATATATATATATATATAGATAAATACATATAATTACATAAAAGATTACATTAGTATACACGTAGAATTTAAATACCGTATATACTCGAGTATAAACCGACCCGAATATAAGCCGAGGCCCCTAATTTTACCCCAAAAAACTGGGAAAACTTATTGACTCGAGTATAAGACTAGGGTGGGAAATGCAGCAGCTACTGGTACATTTCTGAATAAAATTAGATCCTAAAAAAATTACATTAGTTGAATATTTATTTACAGAGTGTGTATATAATGAGTGCAGTGTGTGTATGAGTGCAGTGTGTGTATGAATGCAGTGTGAGTGTGTGTGATGCAGGGTGTATTTGTGTATGTGTTGCAGAGCCTTGGTGGGGGGTGGGCATTTTTATAATTATTATTTTTTTAATTATTATTTTAATATAAAAAAATGTTTTTGTTATATTATATTATTTTTAATATTATTATTTTATTTATTTTAATATTATTTATATGGGGGTTTTTTTCGTCCCCCCTCCCTGCTTGATACATGGCAGGGAGGGCGGTTCTCACTCCCTGGTGGTCCAGTGGCATTGGCAGTTCAGTGGAGGGGGCTGGCAGAGAGCGCTTACCTCTCCTGCAGCTCCTGTCAGCTCCCTTCTCCTCCGCGCCGGTCCGGTCAGCTCCTCCTGCAAGTCCCAGTGTAAGTCTCGCGAGAGCCGCACTATGACCCCGCGGCTCTCGCGAGACTTACACTGGGAGCTGACAGAGGTGCTGACCGGACCGGCGCGGAGGAGAAGGGAGCTGACAGGAGCTGCAGGAGAGGTAAGTAAGCGCTCTCTGCCAGCCCCAATGTCTGTATTATGGCAATGCAAATTGCCATAATACAGACAGTGACTCGAGTATAAGTCGAGTTGGGGTTTTTCAGCACAAAAAATGTGCCGAAAAACTCGACTTATACTCGAGTATATACGGTACCTATAAAAGCATATATATTAAAATTCTACATGTATATTTAAATAATCTTTTAACGTAATTATGTGATTTGATTAATTAAAATTTGATTGACATGCCTGACAACACAGGGAGAAAGTGCAGAGAATTTAATTCGCAAGCACTATATTTGACCCTGTAACTCTCCAAGACACCATAAAACCTGTACATAGGGGGTACTGTTTTACTCGGGAGACTTCGCTGAACTCAAATAATTGTGTTTCAAACTGGTAAATTGTATTACAACGATGATATTTTAAGTAAAAGTGACTTTTTTGCATTTTTTACAAGCGAACTGCACTTTTATATTATTGTTGTAATATGTTTTACTGTTTTAAAACACTAATATTTGTGTTTAGTGAAGTCTCCCTAGAATAACAGTACCCCCCATGTACAGGTTTTATGGTGTTTTGGAAAGTTAGAGAGTCACATATAAGGCTTGCATTTCATTTTTTTCACATTGAAATTTGCCAGATTGGTTATGTTGCCTTTGAGAGCGTATGGTAGCCCAGGAATGAGAATTACCCCCATGATGGCATACCATTTGCAAAAGTAGACAACCCGAGGTATTGCCAGTGGGGTATGTCCAGTCTTTCTTAGTAGCCACTTAGTCACAAACACTGGCCAAATATTCGTTTTTTGCTTTTTTCACACAAAAACAAATATGAACGCTAACTTTGGCCAGTGTTTGTGACTAAGTGGCTACTAAAAAAGACTAAACATACCCCACTTTCAATACCTTGGATTGTCTACTTTTTCAAATGTAATGCCATTATGGAGGTAATTCTCATTCCTGGGCTACCACACCGTCTCAAAGGTAACATTACCAATCTGGCAAATTTCAATTTGAAAATGTAATGTTCTATATTTGACCCTGTAACTTTCCAAAACAACATAAAACCTGTTAATGGGGGGTACTGTTGTACTCGTGAGACATCGCTGATTACAAATATGTGCATTTTTTTTGCAGTATTATGACATTCACAGTTAAAATGTCAGACGGAAATGCAAATTTAAAAAAAAATCTTATTTTCTCACATTTTTTTTTACTTTTATTCATAATAAATGATGTTCCATATATGAATAGTTAATGATAGATTAAAACCCTGTTTCTCCTGAACAAAATTATATATAATAAGTGTGGGTGCATATAATTTGAAAGAGGGGAACTACGGGTGAACAGACATATAGCGCAAATTCCAGTTTTTGTTTACGTTTTGTTTTGATCAGAACGTGCACTATTGACTCCGTCCTGAAGGGGTTAACATGTCTTATTTCTTGTGTTCTATTCCTTATAGTGTTGTCGCGAACCCGGAATTTTCGGTTCGCGAACGGCGAACGCGAACTTCCGCAAATGTTTGCGAACTGGCGAACCGCGCGAACCGCCATTGACTTCAATGGGCAGGCGAATTTTAAAAACAACAGGGACTCTTTCTGGCCACAATAGTGATGGAAAAGTTGTTTCAAGGGGACTAACACCTGGACTGTGGCATGCCAGAGGGGGATCCATGGCAAAACTCCCATGAAAAATGCAGAGTCTGCTTTTAATCCATAAAGGGCAGAAATCACCTAACATTGACACCTGTCCTCAAAGCCCAGCCCTGATACACACTGACACAGAGCAGAATAGAGACTGTTCCCCCTACATAGGGTCACTTGGCAGATATGGATTGACACCTGTCTTCAAAACCCCTGATACACACTGACACAGAGCAGAATAGGGACTGTTCCCCCTACATAGGGTCACTTGGCAGATATGGATTGACACCTGTCCTCAAAACCCCTGATACACACTGACACAGAGCAGAATAGAGACTGTTCCCCCTACATAGGGTCACTTGGCAGATATGGATTGACACCTGTCCTCAAAACCCCTGATACACACTGACACAGAGCAGAATAGGGACTGTTCCCCCTACATAGGTTCACTTGGCAGATATGGATTGACACCTATCCTAATGATCCCTGATACACAGTGACACAGAGCAGAATAGGGACTGTTCCTCCTACATAGGGTCACTTGGCAGATATGGATTGACACCTATCCTAATGATCCCTGATACACACTGACACAGAGCAGAATAGAGACTGTTCCCCCTACATAGGGTCACTTGGCAGATATGGATTGACACCTATCCTAATGATCCCTGATACACACTGACACAGAGCAGAATAGAGACTGTTCCCCCTACACAGGGTCACTTGGCAGATATGGATTGACACCTATCCTAATGATCCCTGATACACACTGACACAGAGCAGAATAGAGACTGTTCCCCCTACATAGGGTCACTTGGCAGATATGGATTGACAAATCCCTGACAAACAGCTACCACATGCAAGGAAGGCAGCAGGGGCGCAAATGACCCACTCCCGACGTGGGAAGGTAGTGACGACAAATAACAATACAGGACTCTTTAGATTTTCCAGACCCTGGGGTTGACATTCGTCCAGATTTACATCTTGTGACCCATGAGGATGTTCCAGGCACTACTTGTGAAATAAAGACAGATAATAAAGTGAATGATCCTTCTCCTTGGGACTTGCACCCTGTCGTTGAAGGTGGAGTAGGCAATGGCAAGAGCATGCTGTGGGTAGTCAGTGCAAACACTCTCTTCCCGGTGAATAATGAGGAGACTAACTATGATGACGTTATTTGCGTTGAAAGTAATGATGCCAGAGATCTTTTGAAACCATATGGAAGGAACGAATTGGTTAAAAGAAAGGCAAGAGACCACCTGCATATAGACAAGAATACGCATAAGAGAAAGAAGAGAACAGGTGAAAAAGAGAAGCTGCAGACTGCCTATCTGCAAATAGTTGAGTTATGTCCTGAAGATGTCCGTGTTACCACAGTGCAGACTCTGTTTGATACACTACTGAGGAGAGTCAGAGAAACCCCAGATCTTCACTTATTGGATGAGTCGGTGCGTGGAGTTGCAGAGAACGTAGAACAAGAAATATTTAAACTTTTCCTGTGTACTGACAGCAGATATACATAGGGTCACTTGGCAGATATGGATTGACACCTGTCCTCAAAACCCCTGATACACACTGACACAGAGCAGAAAAGAGACTGTTCCCTGTCCACAGAGACCATGATACACACTGACACAGAGCAGAAAAGGGACTGTTACCCCTACATAGGGTCACTTGGCAGATATGGATTGACAAATCCCTGACAAACAGCTACCACATGCAAGGAAGGCAGCAGGGGCGCAAATGACCCACTCCCGACGCGGGACGGTAGTGACGACAAATAACAATGCAGGACTCTTTAGAGGCCCTGTAATTGTAATCAGTCCACTTGAAATCCTTTAACTTTGATCAATTGGAGGGAAGTCTGGTGCAGAGCCACTGACCCATGCGCAGGGCCAGCCTTAGGCCTTTGGGCGCCCTGTGCAAGAAATCTTCCCGACGCGGGAAGGTAGTGACGACAAATAACAATACAGGACTCTTTAGAGGCCCTGTAATTGTAATCAGTCCACTTGAAATCCTTTAACTTTGATCAATTGGAGGGAAGTCTGGTGCAGAGCCACTGACCCATGCGCAGGGCCAGCCTTAGGCCTTTGGGCGCCCTGTGCAAGAAATCTTCCCGACGCGGGAAGGTAGTGACGACAAATAACAATACAGGACTCTTTAGAGGCCCTGTAATTGTAATCAGTCCACTTGAAATCCTTTAACTTTGATCAATTGGAGGGAAGTCTGGTGCAGAGCCACTGACCCATGCGCAGGGCCAGCCTTAGGCCTTTGGGCGCCCTGTGCAAGAAATCTTCCCGACACGGGAAGGTAGTGACGACAAATAACAATACAGGACTCTTTAGAGGCCCTGTAATTGTAAACAGTCCACTTGAAATCCTTTAACTTTGATCAATTGGAGGGAAGTCTGGTGCAGAGCCCCTGACCCATGCGCAGGGCCAGCCTTAGGCCTTTAGGCGCCCTGTGCAAGAAATCTTCCCGACGCGGGAAGGTAGTGACGACAAATAACAATACAGGACTCTTTAGAGGCCCTGTAATTGTAATCAGTCCACTTGAAATCCTTTAACTTTGATCAATTGGAGGGAAGTCTGGTGCAGAGCCACTGACCCATGCGCAGGGCCAGCCTTAGGCCTTTGGGCGCCCTGTGCAAGAAATCTTCCCGACGCGGGAAGGTAGTGATGACAAATAACAATACAGGACTCTTTAGAGGCCCTGTAATTGTAATCAGTCCACTTGAAATCCTTTAACTTTGATCAATTGGAGGGAAGTCTGGTGCAGAGCCACTGACCCATGCGCAGGGCCAGCCTTAGGCCTTTGGGCGCCCTGTGCAAGAAATCTTCCCGACGCGGGAAGGTAGTGACGACAAATAACAATACAGGACTCTTTAGAGGCCCTGTAATTGTAATCAGTCCACTTGAAATCCTTTAACATTGATCAATTGGAGGGAAGTCTGGTGCACAGCCACTGACCCATGCGCAGGGCCAGCCTTAGGCCTTTGGGCGCCCTGTGCAAGAAATCTTCCCGACGCGGGAAGGTAGTGACGACAAATAACAATACAGGACTCTTTAGAGGCCCTGTAATTGTAATCAGTCCACTTGCACCAGTGGGGCTAAAAATTAGGCATGTACACATGCCTGAAAAATTTGGTATTGTTGCAGCCGCTGCTGTAGCAGCGGCCAGAAAAATTGATGTTTGTTTCACAGGCAGAAAGTGCCCTAAAACATGGCGGCTTGAACCCTAGTTGGTGGCGGATAAGTCACGCAAGTCAAACGTCATTCAGAGCTAAAATACAGCAGTGGACCATTTTTAGCCCAAGGCAGCTCATCTCATCAGGCCTTTTTTAAGCGAATGTATCGCCCAGTATCAGTCCCTTCGGGATCCATCCCTCATTCATCTTAATAAAGGAGAGGTATTCTAGACTTTTTTGACCTAGGCGACTTCTCTTCTCAGTGACAATACCTCCTGCTGCACTGAAGGTCCTTTCTGACAGGACACTTGAAGCGGGGCAGGCCAGAAGTTCTATCACAAATTGGGATAGCTCAGGCCACAGGTCAAGCCTGCACACCCAGTAGTCAAGGGGTTCATCGCTCCTCAGAGTGTCGATATCTGCAGTTAAGGCGAGGTAGTCTGCTACCTGTCGGTCGAGTCGCTCTCTGAGGGTGGATCCCGAAGGGCTGTGGCGATGCATAGGACTTAAAAAGGTCCGCATGTCCTCCATCAACAACACGTCTTTAAAGCGTCCTGTCCTTGCCGGCGTGGTCGTGGGAGGAGGAGGATGACTTCCACCTCTCCCCCTGTTAAATTCCCATTGTGCTGTGAAAAACCCTTATACGCTGTGTAAAGCACACTTTTTAATTTATTTTGCAAATGCTGCATCCTTTCCGACTTGTTGTAATTCGGTAACATTTCCGCCACTATCTGCTTATACCGGGGGTCTAGTAGCGTGGACACCCAGTACAGGTCGTTCTCCTTCAGCCTTTTTATACGAGGGTCCCTCAACAGGCAGGACAGCATGAAAGACCCCATTTGCACAAGGTTGGATGCCGAGCTACTCATTTCCCGTTCCTCCTCCTCACTGATGTCATTGAAGGTATGTTCTTCCCCCCAGCCACGTACAACACCACGGGTACCAGATAGGTGACAACGAGCACCCTGGGATGCCTGTTGAGTTTGGTCTTGCTCCTCCTCCTCCTCCTCAAAGCTACAATCCTCCTCTGACTCCTCTTCCTCACAATCCTCTTCCAGTGTTGCCGCAGGTCCAGCAAGCGATGCTGATAAGGCTGTTTCTGGTGGTGATGGTGACCACAACTCTTCCTCCTCCTCTTCACGCTCATCTACAGCCTGATCCAGCACTCTTCGCAGGGCACGCTCCATGAATAAAACAAATGGTATGATGTCGCTGATGGTGCCTTCGTTGCGACTGACTAGGTTTGTAACCTCCTCAAAAGGACGCATGAGCCTACAGGCATTGCGCATGAGCGTCCAGTAACGTGGCAAAAAAATTCCCAGCTCCCCAGAGGCTGTCCTAGCACCCCGGTCATACAAATATTCATTAACAGCTTTTTCTTTTTGGAGCAGGCGGTCGAACATTAGGAGTGTTGAATTCCAACGTGTAGGGCTGTCGCAAATCAAGCGCCTCACTGGCATGTTGTTTCGCCGCTGGATATCGGCAAAGTGAGCCATGGCCGTGTAGGAACGCCTGAAATGGCCACACACCTTCCTGGCCTGCTTCAGGACGTCCTGTAAGCCTGTGTACTTATGCACAAAGCGTTGTACAATCAGATTACACACATGTGCCATGCACGGCACATGTGTCAACTTGCCCAACTTCAATGCCGCTATCAAATTTTTTCCGTTGTCACACACCACTTTGCCGATATCCAGTTGCTGCGGAGTCAGCCACTTTTCCACCTGTGCGTTCAGGGCGGACAGGAGTGCTTGTCCGGTGTGACTCTCTGCTTTCAAGCAAGTCAAACCCAAGACGGCGTGACACTGCCGTATCCGGGATGTGGAATAGTACCTGGGGAGCTGGGGGGGTGCCGTTGATGTGGAGCAAGAAGCAGCGGCACAAGAGGACTCCGCCGAGGAGGTTATGGAAGAGGATGGAGTAGGAGGAGTAGAGGAGGTGGCAGCAGGACTGCCTGCAATTCGTGGCGGTGTCACCAACTCCTCTGCAATGCCACGCATTCCTTGCTTGTCAGCCGTCAGCAGGTTTACCCAATGCGCAAAGTAGGTGATATACCTGCCCTGACCATGCTTTGCAGACCAGGTATCAGTGGTCAGATGGACCCTTGCCCCAACACTGTGTGCCAGACATGCCATGACTTCCTTTTGCACAATCGAGTACAAGTTGGGGATTGCCTTTTGTGAAAAGAAATTCCGGCCGGGTACCTTCCACTGCGGTGTCCCAATAGCTACAAATTTTTTGAACGCCTCAGACTCAACCAGATTGTATGGTAAAAGCTGGCGGGCTAATAGTTTGGACAAGCCAGCTGTCAGAAGCTGGGCAAGGGGGTGACTTGGTGACATTGGCTTCTTACGCTCAAACATGTCCTTGACAGACACATGACTGTGGGCAGATGAGCGGGAACTGCTCAAGGCGGGAGACGGAGTGGCGGATGGTTGAGAGAGGGCAAGAAGGACAGCAGTGGTTGACGTGGCTGAAGATGCTGGACCAGGAGGAGGATGGCGGCTTAGAGTAGGCGTGCTGCTTGTACTCATGTGTTGATCCCATAGGCGTTTGTGATGTGAGATCATGTGCCTACGCAAAGCAGTTGTACCTAGGTGGGTGTTGGACCTCCCACGACTCAGTTTCCTTTGGCACAGATTGCAAATGGCATCGCTGTTGTCAGATGCAGACACACAAAAAAAATGCCACACTGCTGAGCTCTGCAATGACGGCATTCTGGTGGTGGACACAGCATGCGTTGATTGGCGTGCTGTCGGGCTGACCCCGGGTGCCGATGCATGCTGTCTGACTGTGCCACTAGCTCCTTGCGACGACCCACCCCTACTTCCAACTGGTCTCCTCCTCCTCCTCTCTGTCTCCCCATCTGAACTTTCGCCCTGTTCTTCTTCTCTTCTAGCGGGCACCCACGTGACATCCATGGACGCATCGTCATCATCAACCGCTTCGCTTGTATCTGACAACTCAGAAAAGGAAGCAGCAGCGGGTACAACATCATCATCATCACACCGTACCTCCATGTGTTTAATGCTGCCTGCCTGAGACATATCCCTGTTATCTACATCCTCTAGCAATAATGGTTGCGCATCACTCATTTCTTCAAACGGGTGTGTGAATAACTCCTCTGACATACCAAGTAAAGCAGCTGTGGTGCTAGTTTTGGTGGTGGCGGCGGCAGGCGGGTGAGTGCTATCTTGAGAGGTGCCTGAAGCTAAGCTGGAGGAGGATGGTGCATCAAGGTTCCGAGCGGAGGCTGTACAAGATTGGGTGTCCTGTGTTAGCCAGTCAACTAAGTCCTCAGAACTTTTCAAGTTCAGGGTACGTGGCTTCTGAAAACTGGGCATTATTCTAGGGCAAAAGGGAATCACAGCACCACGACCACAACGGCCCCTGCGGGGTGGCCTGCCTCTGCCTGTCATTTTTTTGGGGATATGTGGTACTATGCGTGCAAGCTACTGTGAGACCAGATATGATTGGCAATGTGCACTGGAACAGTTCTGCAGAGCACACACTGTAGGCCTGAGACACCCGCTTGAAGACAAGTAACTGCTATTCAATCTATAACAGTGAAAAACAAATTTTGGTTGTAAAAGCACGCTATAGAGACACAAGATATGAGTGGCAACTGTCAAAGCACGCTGGCACAGGTCTGCAGAGCACACGCTGAAGTAGGCCTGACACCAAGATGCTTGCAGACAACTAACTGCTCTTCTATTACAGTGAAAAAAAAAATATTTATTTTAAATGTAAAGCTTAACCTATTGTTAAAACAGATATGAGTGGTGGCACTGGGCAAATAGGCACAGTATCCAATGTGAACCTCACACAGAAGCTGGCAGGCAGGCAACTGCTCTTCTATTACAGTGGAAACAAAATTTTGGTTGTAAAAGCACGCTAAAGAGACACCAGATATGATTGGCAACTGTCAAAGCACGCTGGCACAGGTCTGCAGAGCACACGCTGAAGTAGGCCTGAAACACAGACGCTTGCAGACAACTAACTGCTCTTCTATTACAGTGAAAAAAAAATATTTATTTTAAATCGAAAGCTTAACCAATTGTTATATGGAATAATCTGACACTATTTGGCTAACTAATGCTTTTCAGATACAAAACAAATCCTTTCTAAAATATTAATCCTTTCTAAATAACAAATCCTTTCTAAAATATTATTTCTATTGCAATTGATAAATAAACACTAACTATTAATATCAGCCGGTTAAATTATATGTCCACATTTTTCCCTTTTTTCTCCAATTTGTTCTTTTGAATTTTTTCTTCCACATAATAGCTGCTATTGGTCCTATTTCTAATCTTATCCTTAATCTTATTTTTATTTTTATTTTCATTTTTATATTTATATTTATTATCACTATTTTTATTTTCAGTTAGAAACTCTTTTTTAAAAATTGATGCCAATCAATGTATTAACTGATACTGTTACTTTAATGATTAATTTTGATGCTATGATTGTAACCACTTAAGTTTTACATCTCTTACTTGTACAAATCAATATATTTATCTATTAATGATGCCAAGGAATGTACTCATTGATATTAAGGCTGGAACATTTTTCATACTGATGCTGTGCTGTGCAATTACTCGAGTTTTATAATTTATTTTAATTTAATTGATTTTATTCTATCTTATTTTTTTTGCATACCATCCGTGCACAGTCTCATATCTGCTACATCCGAAGTTTATAACCAAACTGTAACTAAAGTACAAATGTCATAAAATGCTACATATTAGTGTATTACTATTTAACGTTAGGAGTATAACAATATCATGACCAGTTCACTATTTTATGATTGTGTTCTATTATATGCTTATTTTCTATTCATTTTAAGCTAATTGATGTCAATTAAGGTTTCTGTATTTAAGTGTCTAGTAATAAGAGACAGTATATGCCTCTGATGAAGTAGGGCGACCCTACGAAACGCGTAAGGCGATCTATCTGTTTGCAACTGGGAGGAGGGATTTAAGTCTTCACAACTGCATCCTGTCTAGTTACGGACCCGGTAGCTACACTATCTGCACTTTTCCCCACGAGTTCCAAGCCCACCGCTCGATGTGAGGTCGTAGGCGGAGCAGCAAGGAACACACAAGCCGTCCTCACCGGCTGCAAGGGAGAATCAAGCTCCAGACAATCCACAACCATCCGGGTCTGGTTTACAGGTTTTTCATCTTTTTATAATCAAGACTTAATAGAATACCTACCTACCTCAGTATTGCACAGTCATTTTTTTTTTAACAATTTCCATATTTTTTGTGGTCTTTTAATACTTTTATATTTATCAATAAAACTGCTTATTTTTTAATCAATCCAGCTTCAATCAAATATTTTCACAACAACTATTAACTATCACTACCTTATTGCATTAATCCAGAGCATTTAGTTTCACTTGTACTAAATTGCCATATGTATTTTTGGGACTGCAGATAATCTTTATATAAGTAAGTAGATTAATGACATAGATACTCCCCATATTGTTATTACATGTTGGGACTAGGTGATCTATGGAACATTCATTGTATATTTAATCTGGACATATATTCAATCTGGACATTAATTTTGGAAATTTGTTTTTATACCAAAAACCTATTGGTCATTATTTCATATTATATGCCCTATAATTTATCTCTGTATGTTCTATATTGCTTTTAATTTGAGTTGGTCTTATTAGGTCATATTTGAGTTTGTTTATTCTATAAGGTATTTTATTCTATCTTTATTTTTATTTTATCTACTTTTTAGCTCCTGGAGACATTCACTTTTTAGTGTTTACTTTTTAGTGTCTATTTTTCTTTTATATCTGACACAGTAGTTTGGTGTACATACAAAGCAGTCTTAAGTAGGGTTGAGCGAACCCAGACTGTAAAGTTTGGGTTCGTACCGAACATTAGGTTTTTTGGACCCCGGACCTGAACACAGACATATCACTGTATGTTTAGGTTGGAGTTCGGTGTTCGGCGATATAATGGCGCATTTAGAAAGGCTGAAGGGTAGCCAATCAACAAGCGTTTGACTCGATTGTGCCCTTAGAAGCCATCACAGCCATGCCTACTAATGGCATGGTTGTGATTGGCCAGTGCAGCATTTGACCCAGCCTCTATATATAAGCTGGAGTCGCGTAGCACCGCACGCACATGAGGTCTTATTAGTGTAGGGAGAGGATGCTGTAGCTGTGAGGGACAGCTAAGGAAATAATTCTGCAAACTAGTACATTAGTGGGGTGCACTTCATTTCTGAGAGTCAAATAGAAGCTTCAAATACCGCGGTTACATCGGAGTTTTAAAAAGTCCATTTTTTTGGTGCTAAATAGTACATTAGTGGGGTGCACTTCATATCTGAGAGTCAAATAAAGTCAAATACTGCTGTCACATTGCAGTTTTAAAACTTAAACTTATTTGGGTGCTAAACTGCTAAATAGGATTTTAGTGGGGTGCACTTCAGATCTGAGAGTCAAATAGAAACGTCTAATAGTGTACTTACAGCGCAGTGGTAAGCATTCTAATTTTCTGGGTGCTAATCTGCTAAATAGTGCATTTTGGGGCCTGCTCTTCATATCTGAGAGTCAAATTGAAGCGTCTAATAGTGTGCTTACAGCGAGGTGGTAAACATTCTAATTGCTTTGCTGCTAATCTGCTAAATAGTAAATTTTAGGCGTGCTCTTCATATCTGAGAGTCAAATAGAAGCGTCTAATTGTGTGCTTACAGCGCAGTGCTAAATAATACATTTTGGGCGTGCTCTTCATGTATGTACGTAGTGGGGAATCGCGATGCAGCATAATACATAAAGCAACCCAAATCATCCCCCTTCCAAAATAAAGACAGACAACGTAGTATGGAGGAAACAGGCCACAGCACTTATTATACCATATGACAAAAATACTGTATGACACATCCATAATTTATTTAATCAATTTCTCTTAATTTCTGTAACCAAAACATTAAACATGAATAACCATAAATTAACATACATATGCATATAACTTAACACATAGTGTCATACAGCGAACCCAACCGTCCTTGCCAATAAACTGACCATGCGCCTATGTGCGACTTTTTCTCACCTCCCCCCTCGTCATAAAAAATAATTTCCTTCCAATGCCTGCCATCAGCCGACCTTATCCACGCTCGATGGGCACGATACCCTAGGTAACCTAAGGGTAGCCCTTTGAAGCAGGGGAGGTTGAGACCTTAAAAACTTGTTCATCTCATTCCATATACTTAAACGTAACCCCTCAAACTCAATTGGCAAGGACATACCCCGCCACAACCCCGCTGTTTTATGCCTAAAATCAGCGGGGGACCCCACCACAACCAGCCATGGCCTGTTCCATCACGTCTTGCAGCACGAGATTAACAGAGGCCAAGTCCAACCTCCAGCAAGCGCACCCATCTCCTCGAGATAACTAGGCCACATCCAGCTCAAAACCCTAAGGCGGACTGGAATCCACCAAGCCCCCAAGACAAACCTAATGACCCATCTTGTTCGATTTCTGACAGCAGCACCCCAGGGCACTCACATTGCTGTGTGCGCTTCCCACAGGGATGGGCGATAGCCTCAGCCAAGCCCCTGAGAATATCTGGGAAGAAACAGAATGCACAACATGTCCAGATTAAAGATCAACCAACTCCCAAACGGTCACCGAACCTAGGTCATTTCAGCCAGATGGATGACAAAAAAAACCCGGTACCCCCAGTAGGCAGGACAGCTGACCCAGGACGGGGAGGAGCCACACCCCCTCATGTACCTGGTGCCAGACCACCGAACCACCGCTCAAGAAGGTGTAAGATCCAACCACTCGCCCCTGCCTCCTGGCACAAATGACATAGGGGCATCCCACCATCCCTATTCCGGGGGGTGGAGGGGGAACCGTAACTGCGGAGCGAAATCAACTCCGGAAACCAGCAGAGTGAACCTAAGGAACTTGCCACCCTGACTCACACCATTCGCACCTCTGAACTATTGGCGCAGGCACGGCGGCGTCTGTGGCCGTCGCTAACCGGAATGAATGCTCCCTGAACTCCCCACCCTCCTTACCCGGGAAGTCGAGACCCAAGTGGAACCCCCAACGAAATTGAACAGATTCTATTGATAAATCGGCCAACCGCAACCGACCCTTCCCAAAGACAACAGCCGTCGAGCGGCAAAACCTGAAGGAAGTCCAGTCCAATGCTTACTCAACTCCACCGAAGCACCCTCCCACTTTCAGACAACAGTAACAAGAATGGGATGCCACTAAAGAGGACTACCCCCAGCTCCCAACGCCCTTAATAGAGGGAACCAAACATGTAGATGAGCAGTCTACTCCTGGAACCCCCCCAAGGAAATGTTCCCATCCGTCCCAATCACTCCCACCTTACTGTAGCGGGCCCCCCACGCCGCCTCAGAAATCGACCCACGGACCAGCTTCATCAGTCCGTTAGACCAAGCGACAACATCTCCACTGCCCTATAATTTGGCCCCTCGGAGCCTCTGCCCGAAGTAGGTCCCATAGTAAACAAAATATAGCATCGGCCATTACAACCCCGTCTGATCAGACGCCTCCAGACTCAAACAGCGCCGAACCAAGCAATGCAACCAGAGTCCCACCAGTGTAGAGGGTACTGTCACATGATAAAGACAGCCTGCACCACCCCACGATTGTCCCAAAGAAAGAACTACTCATTTATTCGTGAGTTGGGTACCCCATGCCTAACCTGCCACCAGAATGAGGAAGCTCTAAGACAGCTAGAATCTGCCAGAGCCCCGATGCTTGCCAGCTTAATGGGCAAGAGCCAGCACCATTGAGAGCCCAAAACGGCCCCAAACCCCCAAACCTTCTGCAGCGGTAAACAGGTGGAAGTCAGTGGAAGGGACTTAGGGGGCCTTATTGCACAAGCCACCGCCAATGGAGGCCCATAAAGAACCCCATAGAGCCCCAAGGGCAACACCAACCCCAAGAAAACACAGCAGCAGCAGATTGCGGATGTGCGCCACACATAAGCGACATCGGGAGCCACTCTTGTGGAGGCACATAGCCACCGAATCCTGACCGTCAGAAACACAGCATGGAAACAATAACCCGCCGGGTGCACCGGCAGTGGCCGGAAAACCGATTCTACAGCCGCCTTAATCAGCAAGGCCTCACCCACGCGGACCGCTGCGTGGGTGAGGCCTTGCCTGCCTGGCAGGGAACAACAACTGAGTAAATAAGGAATCCGCGCTATCGACCCCTCTCCTCCATGGGCACCATATCCCAAAGGGGGGGACCGGCAGAGCGGACTTTAGGGGCAAACTAAAAAGATCGGGAGGTAAGCTTATCAAGCTTCTTGGACTGAGGATCCTGCACGGAGCGCACCCACGTCCCCTAACCCAACAGATTGCCTGCATGAACCGCGGAAGATGGGATGGGCCCCCCGCAACCGGAGCCCTCCCGCTGGCCCCACTTACTGTACGCACGAGGCCCCACTTACTGTAACTGTTGTGAATGTCCAACCACCGCCTAGCCTCCGGCTGGGGGCCAGTGAGGAGCTGGGTGTGCCCCCACCTTCCCCCCCAAAGAAAGGCCGAAAATGCACCATGCTGAGGTGCTGGGTGAGCCATAAGTAAAACCAGGGGCCTAAATCCATCCGGTCCCAGGCCAAGAAGGGTTGCACC
Organism: Pelobates fuscus; assembly: GCF_036172605.1. Taxonomy (NCBI): domain Eukaryota; kingdom Metazoa; phylum Chordata; class Amphibia; order Anura; family Pelobatidae; genus Pelobates; species Pelobates fuscus. The sequence continues at coordinate 128,982,849 of NC_086317.1, forward strand.
GCCAACCATTGACGAAAGTGCAAGACGTACCTACCCCAACCTAGCTCATCCTAGGGACGACATGCGTCCCAGAGAGTGTCCTGACAGCAAAACCATGTGGACCATTCTCGGGGAGCCCTCTCCCCGACCATGCTATCCAGAACATGGGCTGCATCCGATTACGCGTCATGGGGTGTATCCGATTACGGTATTTGTCCCACGACCCTCCTGGAGTCCCTAAAGTCCCTCTTAGTCAAGGGACTCCCAGTGGCAGCAGGAAACATACCTCCAATAAAACCCCTTCCCCAATCTGCTCCCTAGTATGTTTCGCAAGCGCAAGCCAAGCGGGTTATACTAGCTCAGCAGCACCCAGAGTCACATGAAACGCCCGCCTCCTGGGAGGCATCGCCAGCGCTATTAGCTGCGCCGGACGCTGCAGAAAAGTGTATAACATATAAAAGTAGAAAGTCTATAACACATGATACATCCATACTGAAAATGAAGGGGGAGAGGGGGTATTTCCTTACGTATTTTTCATCTTATTTACTTATTTCTTAATTTTTTATTTATTTGTTTAATTTATTTAATTTGGCAATTTCCATTTTAATCCCCACAGAATAAAAGAAGGAACTTACCAGCCAATGCCCAGCGTAGCGCCCGCGGCATAATCAGCGTAGAAGGTCTAGGCAGAAGACACAGAATTCAGCTACCACCGTGTGTTTCCAAGGTGTTCCAGGCACCACCTGCTGGGCATTGCTTTGAACTGCAGCCAGGACCTGTGAGAAGGGCACGGAGAGGATTTGAACCCACGCTCCACCAGGAGGCAGCCAAGGTAAGTAACCAGCAGAGTGAAGAACAGAAGGCAGAGAGAAGAACAGAAGGCAGAGAGAAGAACAGAAGGCAGAGAGAAGAACAGAAGGCAGAGAGAAGAACAGAAGGCAGAGAGAAGAACAGAAGGCAGAGAGAAGAACAGAAGGCAGAGAGAAGAACAGAAGGCAGAGAGAAGAACAGAAGGCAGAGAGAAGAACAGAAGGCAGAGAGAAGAACAGAAGGCAAAGAGAAGAACAGAAGGCAGAGAGAAGAACAGAAAGCAGAGAGAAGAACAGAAGGCAGAGAGAGAAGAACAGAAGGGACAGGAACAGGTAAGAGCGGGGGGGGAAATGACCAGGAGAGAAGGGAGGACATAGAGAAGAGGAACAGAGAGAGGGGGAAAGAACCGAGAGAGGGGGGAGAGAACAGGGGGAATCAGAAATAGGAAACCAGGGTGTCAACGGGGGGAGGGGTTGGGGGCTAATGTACTAATCTGCTAAATAGTACATTTTGGGGCGTGCACTTCATATCTGAGAGTCAAATAGAAGCATCTAATACTGCGGTTACAGCACAATAGTAAACATTCTAATTGTTTTGGTGCTAAACTGCTAAATAGTACATTTGCGGCATGCACTTCATATCTGAGAGTCAAATAGAAGCATCAAATACTGCGGTTCCTGCGCAAATGTAAACATTCTAATTGTTTTGGTGCTAAACTGCTAAATAGTACATTTGTGGCATGCACTTCATATCTGAGAGTCAAATAGAAGCGTCAAATACTGCGGTTCCAGCGCAATTGTAAACATTCTAATTGTTTTGATGCTAAACTGTTTAATAGTACATTTGCGGCCTGCGGTGCATTTCTTGCAGTCCAATAAACTAAAAAAAATAAAAAATTGGCTATTGGCGGTTACATTGTCACCTGACATAAACCATCTGTTAGTTTAGTCGGTGAACGCAAAGAATGAGGAGAGCGTCAAATAAGGGACATGGCCCTGGTCATGGTGTTGCTGGTGGAGCTCCTGTTGCAAGGAGAGGATGTGGTCAATCTGTGCCAGCTACACGCACAAGTGAAACACCTTCCTCAGGTGCGTGTAGGCGAACGAACCTTCAGCGTTATTTGGTAGGCCCGATTGCCGCTCTACGAATGGTGAGGCCAGAACAAGTACAGGCGATAGTAGATTGGATGGCTGACAGTGCCTCCAGTTCCTGCACATTGTCTCCCACCCGGCCCCCTGCTGAAAGCTCAGAGTTGGCACCTGCAGCCCATGGCCATCTGTCTTTCACCTCACCCCCTTGCAAATCAGCAAAGGAGTCTGAGCCACAAGTCTCTTGTTTTTTGATGACTCTGCTGGCGGGGTTTCCGTGGGCCATCCACCTAGCCCTGCCCCAGAAGTGGAAGAGATTAAGTGCACTGATGCACAACCACTTATGTGTCAGGATGTGGATATGCAAGAACCACCACAGCACGTCTCTGATGATGACGACACACAGGTGCCAACTACAGTGGCTTTATGCAGTGTGCAGACCGGCAAGGAGGGCAGGGTTGAGGAGTGGGTGGAAGATGATGTGGAGGATGATGAGGTCCTAGACCCCACATGGAATGAAGGTCATGAGAGTGACGTGTGCAGTTTGGAGGAACAGGCGGTGGTCACACAGAGGCACCAGCACAGCATAAGAGGGAGCAGGGTGCAAAATCGGAGCGGCCATCCCCTAGACGGTATGCCTGTTACTGCCCACCGCACCAAGGAACCGAGCACACCAAAGCCAGCTCCAAGGAGTTCCCTGGCGTGACAGTTCTTCACACAATGTGCTGACGACAAGACATGAGTGGTTTGCACGCTGTGCAATCAGATTCTGAAGTGAGGCATAAACGTGCTAAACCTGAGCACAACCTGCATGACCAGGCATCTACATGCAGAGCACGAGCTGCTGAGGAGTAAGCACATCAAAAACCACAGATATGCGGACCAGTAAGCACGGGCAGGGATGCTATATCTCCCTAACTGCACACTGGGCAAATGTAGTGGCGGCTGGGCCTGAGGTGTATAGCAGTTTGGCGCATATCCTTCCGCCACCGAGGATTGAAGGGCATTTCTCTTTGCCTCCTGTTGCCTCCTCCTCCTACTCTGCTTCCTCCTCCTCTACCACCACCTCATCCGTGCAGCGTAACACCTTCACCACCAACTTCAGCACAGCCAGGGGGAAACAACAGCAGGCTGTTTTAAAATTCATGTTTGGGTGAAAACCCCACACCTCGCAGGAGCTGTGGACGGGCATGGAACAACAGACCAATGAGTGGTTGTTGCCACTGAGCCTCAAGCCCGGCCTGGTGGTGTGCGATAATGGGTGAAATCTCGTAGCAGCTCTGGGCCTAGCCGGTTTGCCGCACATCCCTTGCCTGGTGCATGTGCTGAATTTGGTGGTGCAGAAATTCCTGAAAAACTACCCAGATATATCAGAGCTGCTGCAGAAAGTGCGGGCCATCTGTGCACGCTTTCGGCGTTCTCATCCTGCTGCTGCTCGTCTGTCTGTGCTGCAGTGTAACTTCAGCCTTCCCACTCACCGCCTCAAATGCGACATGCCCACAAGGTGGAACTCCACCTTGCACATGCTGGAGAGACTGTACGAGCAGCAGCAGGTGATAGTGGAGTTTCAGATGCAGCACGCATGGGTCAGTCACTCTGCGGAACAGCACCACTTCACCACCAATGAGTGGGCCTCCATGCGAGACCTGTGTGCCATTTTGCACTGTTTCGAGTACTCCACCAACATGGCCAGTGCCGATGACGCTGTTCTCAGCCTTACTATCCCGCTTCTATGTCTCCTTGAAAAAACACTTTGGGCGATGATGGAAGAGAATGTGGCACAGGAGATAGAGGAGGAGGAAGAGGGGTCATTTCCACGGTTATCAGGCCTGTCATTTACAAGTGGCTTGGAGGGTGGGTTCCTGCACCAGCATAGGCCAGGTACACAATTGTCCAGCCAGGGCACAGTTCTGGAGGATCAGGAGGAGGATGATGAGGATGAGGAGGAGGAGGAGGAACCGTGTTCACAGCAGGGTGGCACCCAACGCAGCTCAGGGATACGGAGGACATAGACGATACACCTCCCACAGAGGACAGCTTGTCCTTGCCTCTGGGCAGCCTAGCACACATGAGCGACTACATGCTACAGTGCCTGCGCAATGACTGTCGAGTTGCCCACATTCTAACTTGTGCTGATTACTGGGGGGGCCACCCTGCTGGATCCCTGTTACAAGGACAACATGCCGTCCTTAATTCCCTCACTGGAGCGTGATTGGAAGATGCGCGACTACAAGCGCATGCTGGTAGATGCGCTGCTAAAGGCATTTCCATCTGACACCAGGGGCTCAGTGGAAGCACAAGACGAAGGCAGAGGAGGAGGAAGAGGTCACCAACGCAGCTGGGACACCACCAGCACCTCAGAAGGCATGGTTAGCATGGCCAAAATGTGGAAAAGCTTTGTCAGCACGCCACAACGACCAGCACCACCATATGATATGGAACGTCTTTGCAGGAGGCAGCATTTCAGCAACATGGTGGAACAGTACGTGTGCACACGCCTACACGTACTGTCTGATGGGTCTGCCCCGTTCAACTTCTGGGTCTCCAAATTGGGCACATGTCCTGAGCTTGCCCTTTATGCCTTGGAGGTGCTGACCTGCCCTGCAGCCAGTGTATTGTCTGAACGTGTGTTTAGCATGGCAGGGGGCGTTATCACAGACAGGCGCAGCCGCCTGTCCACAGCCAAAGTGGACAAGCTCATGTTTATTAAAATGAACCAGGCATGAACTTCAGAAAACCATCGTATCTCTTCAAACAAGTTCGTACAACTCCTGGCTACTACTTGAACAGCCAGAGGGCAGACGGGGGATACTCAGAGAGATACCCCTAAGGGAGCCCTAGGGGAACGGAGGGCTGGGGCGGTGACCGGAGGCAGTGCTCAAGCAAGACTGAAGGATAGGGAATTTGAGAGGGTTAATACAAAGAGAAAACCCACCACAAAGACCATCTAAGTGGAGCGCGAACTAATACTTACCCCTAAATTCCTAAATTTAGGGGTATCGGGTAATCCCAACTAGAGTAGAATATGCAAAAGAAAAAGGGAAACAAATTCCCCAATGGTGAAGTATGTCTAATATTACATAAAAGATATATAAATGGTAATAATTTGCACTCACAAGTGAAGAGCCAAGTAGGGGACTGGCTCAAATCATGTGAACCTTGGTGTATAATGGGAGACACCTTCCCTCTTTTTTTTCTTGCTTCAGTGCTTGGGAAAAAACACATAAAAGGAATTTCTCCTTGGTGAAGTATGTTAGAGCAAGTCTTATATACATAAGTGTCTCAAATAGAAAATTGCTCACCTTTTCCAGAGCCAAATCAATAAACCTGGCTCTGGTTCAAACAGCTTTTAACCCACTAAGGGGGGTACACATTCTTCAGGAGGTAGAAGACGGTAGCAGCAAGATATGGTAAACGATCCAATAGATCAATTTATTAATATGTTAAAATATATTTAAAAAGTAATGCATATAAATTACAAAACCATAAAAAGTCTTTTAGCTGCCAGCCTCTTCGAGACGCGTTTCGACCTTCCCTCGGGCTTTATCAATCGAAACGCGTTCATACATACACACATTGACATACACACAGATGCACAACCTGGTACATACACACACTTAGATACAAACATTGACACATACACACACCTCTGTTTGCTCCCGATCCACCAAGGATCCGGGTGTGCACATGTACTGCATATCTGTCAGTCTGGGGGTTAATACCCCAGCCAATGCCCTGGACCCACTGTTGTTCAGCTTTGGAGAAGCAATCCTAAGCTGCCATCTGGTGGTATATCGCTCGCCTCCTCCCCCACTGCGCGACTTTATTTAAGCTGGGAGGAAGTGACCTGTTATTACTTTCCCCCAGCATCTAGTACTACAGGGGCCCCGTTGCGGTCTTAGAGGGCCGCGGCACCTGACCTGGCCCCTGTTTAGCAATTCCTATGAGTAGCTGTAAGTCCATGGGCCATGTGCGGGCCCTGGTGCAGCCACACTGACTGCACCGGTGTTAGTTCCGCCACTATGCCAGTATATGTGTTTGTGAAGGTATATTTTTGTATCTGAGTGTATGTGTCTGTGTAGGTATATGTTTGAATCTGTGTGTGCCAGTGTGGGTACATGTGTGTGTCTATATGTTAGTGTGTTTCTGTCACTTTGTGTGGCTACATATGCGTATATGTGCATACACCCCAGCATTCAAACTACCAGATGCCCATACTACATACAAACTCCTGTATAAAAACATCAGCATTATATACAAACACCAAACCGACACACAAATACACTCCTCAGTCAAACACCAACACTACATACAAACACACCCCTGCATTCAAATGCACTACACACATACACCACTGCTTTTCAGCAGCAACAGTACATATTAACATACAACTGTATTCAAATACCAACACTATGCACAAATAGATCCCTTAATTTCACACACACATACTCCAAAAATAAACGGGCTTATAGTGCTGCAGAATATGTTGGACCTTTATAAATGCCAGTAATAAACAGTATTGATAAATACATTTAATATCACAAAAACTGATAACAAGTAAAACCATTCAAGGATGAGCAAATGGTAGATCCCCAGCTGGCAATGCATTATGTACAACAGATGGGAATCTATCTTTTGACCACCTTTGTGCTAGTGGGGGTCAAAATAATTTCTTGCCCTCTCTGCATTAGTCCTGTCACTGCTTTGGGGGTATTTTTGTATTCAGAAGATGCAGCTGTACACAATTTGGAATTTCTACAGGAGTAATACACATCAGATTTACAAAATAAACATTTAAAAAAAAAAAAAACAACATACATGTACATTAAAATAAAAATTCAGAGAACAACTAAATTTTACTACAATATTTAGCATAGATTGGGTGTTAAATGTCTACTTAAAAAGTGTCAAAATACTCTAAGGTAAATAGTCTGCAATGTCTACTTTATAAAAATATATACTTTTTATTTTCTGTGATGGATATTAAACTTAGGAGAAAAACATGCCACATTCTGAAATCTTTCCACATCCTAAACATACTCTGTAAATCAAGACAAATAAATAAATGTATTTTGAATTATTTTTCCTAAATTATGCATGCATTACTATTATTATATATCACATCAAATAAAGCAATTTTGTCCTTAGGGACCTGGCTCTAAACGCCAGGGGGGACCTTGATGTACTTATCCAGTCGCCGGCGATCCCACGCCAGCGATCCCACGCTGGTGATCGCGGTGTGGGGACTTACCTGGGAGCCCAGGGAGTCCCCCTCCTTCTCTTCTGGACCCCCTGGGCCATGTGATCGCGAGGTCCTTGCGAGGGAGAGTGCCTATAATGACAGGTACTCCCCCTGCTGCCTGAAAAAAAAATTAAATTGTTTCAAACAGTGTAAAATTAAATTATATATACTAAGATCATATATATATATATATATATATATATATTATATATATATGATCTAAGTATATATATACACATATACATATACACATAAATACACATACACTGTCTAAGTGTATTTTAACATTAATATATATATATATATATATATATATATATATATAATTATATATATATATATATATATATTCATATAAAAATACACATAGAATGATATTGATTTTATATATATATATATATATATATATATATATATATATATATATAATTGTCATTATATATATTTGTATATAATATAAAATAAATAAATATGTAAATACGTTAAAAAATGTAATTAAAAAATTATAAAAAATAAAATATATATGTGTAATTGCATTCTAACTGTATTTTAACATTAATAAATATATATAAATATATATATATATATATACATATATTTATATATATATATATATATAGATAGATAGATAGATATCAAAATACATGTAGAACGAAATTACTATAGTTATAGTGAATATATCACTATATATATACCTATATATTAATAAAAATTATTTTTAAAAAATTATATACATATATACCAATCCAAAGTTACCTCCTTTTACGGAGGAATGTGTGTAACAAAGTGCTTAAAGAATAAACGTGATTTACAGGCAGCTCTATACACTTGTGTGGAAATATCCTCTTTTCCACTAAACAATCATATAAACTACAGTGCGGTATAAGTGACAAAGACCTCACCTATAAGTGAAGCACTCAAACACATATAAAGCTTACCAAACGTTATCTCATTCAATAGTGCAGTATGAAGTACATGCCAAAAAAATACAAAAAGGTACAATATAGTGCAGATGGTATTTAAAATGACAATGCAGGAATAATAATATCGTAGTGAACTGTACACTCACATTTCAAGGAGCCTATATATAGAAACACTGGCTCCGTATTGAGGCTTGTGTGCTTATTATGGTAGCACCACCCTTCCACTTCGGCTTGGAGTAGTTCTCATGAATAAAACATAAAGGGAGAACGAACCAATGTGCAGACTGTAGCAATAAAAACACAGATGTAGAATAATAAATGTGGTGCTCACCTGATTCTGAGCCTATGGGTCCCGGCTCTAAGGTGTATAGGTGTGGTGCCAATTTAAATAGGGATGGCACTGCCCATATGAAGATTCTTAGAGGCTCCAAAAAATGGACTTGAGCAGGATCTTGAATAAAATAACAAATTTATTGGTATATAGTAGTTAAAAATAATAAATGTTAAGAAAAGTCCTCAATAAAAGTCCTTTAAAATGGCCAATACGTGTTTCACTCTCAATAGAGCTTCCTCAGTCAGCTTCCTCATGTACAGGTTTTATGGTGTTTTCAAAAGTTAGAGAGTCAAATATAAGGCTTGCATTTCATTTTTTTTCACATTAAAATTTGCCAGATTGGTTACGTTGCCTTTGAGACCGTATGGTAGCCCAGGAATGAGAATTACCCCCATGTTGGCATACCATTTGCAAAAGTAGACAACCCAAGGTATTGCAAATGGGGTATGTCCAGTCTTTTTTAGTAGCCACTTTTTTCACACACAAACAAATATGAACACTAAACTTGGCCAGTATTTGTGACCAAGTGGCTAGGTAAAAGACTGGACATAACCCTTTTGCAATACCTTGGGTTGTCTACTTTTGCAAATGGTATGCCATCATGGGGGTAATTCTCATTCCTGGGCTACCATACGCACGCACATTAGACCTCTCCATAGGAAAGCATTGAAAATGCTTTCAATGCTTTCCTATGGGGATTTTAGCAATGCTGGAGGTCCTCACATAGCGCGAGGATGTCCAACGACGCTATAGCACATAAAACCTGTGCTATAAACCAAGAAGTGCCCTCTAATGGCTGTCTAGTAGACAGCCACTAGAGGAGGAGTTAACCCTGCAATGTAAATATTGCAGTTTATGAAAACTGCAATATTTACAGTTGCAGGGTTAAGGGTAGTGGGAGTTGGCACCCAGACCACTCCAATGGGCAGAAGTGGTCTGGGTGCCTGGAGTGTCCCTTTAACCCCTTAAGGACACATGACATGTGTGACATGTCATGATTCCCTTTTATTCCAGAAGTTTGGTCCTTAAGGGGTTAAGTAAAAAGCTCAAGGAAAAAAAGCTGTGTTCTTTTTTTAATGTATTAAAAAGTGCTTCAATGCCATCTGGATTGCTGCTTTAAGACATAGATTTTCGTATAGATAATATTTTTCTAAAGGTTGTGTTTGACTTTCGTGATAGATAGTTGTGTGAAAAAGTATATGACCATTTATTTAAATATCTCAAAGATTTATTTTAGTATTCCGCCTATCATTTTGATATTATTATAGTGTGTAATAAATGTCATGGATGAGTCATGTCGTTTTTTCTTAGCTTTTACATAATGCAGAATTCAGCTCTATTTATAAAGTCCTCATTTTGTTAGAAAAGTCTTTTAGAATATCCTTTTCAAGAACACAAACAAACACAAACTATCAAACAAACATTAGCTGTTTTGCTTGTATTAACCCCTTAACCCCTTAAGGACAGAGCTTCAGAAGCTTGTCTTTCACTTAATGACAACGGCATTTTTTGCATTTTTTGCTATTTGCGTTCAACTGCAATTTGCATTTTACTAATTTATTGCACCGACACATATTATATACCGTTTTTTAAAGGACAGAAAGGGCTTTAATTTGATGTAACACATATATATATAAATGCTTATTTATTATAAAAAAAATACAGAAATATGAAAAAAAATGAATTTTTGTGTGTTTTTTTTACAGTTTTTGCAATAATAATGTGTACATAATTAGTGCAGGTTAAGGAAAGTAATTTAAAATAAATTCATTTAGTTGTTCTGAATTACAGAATATATAATGTGTCTGGGATTTTAAGTTTTTTTTGGTAGTTACAGGTCACAAAGCACAAGGAGTAAAATAAACTTTTTATGTGGAGCGATTTTAGAATTTGGTATGTTTGTCTTGTAAGCCTAATAGCCATAAAAGAAAACAAAATTGCCACACAAAAGTATATATTTATATAAAGTAGACACCACAGGCTATTTACCTAAGGTTGTTTTGACACTTTCTACGTAGCCATTTTACCGCCAACCTCTGCTAAATATTGGAGGAAAATTGTGTTTTTTGGGGGTTTTCGCACACAAACTTATAACAAAGAACTTCTCATGTGTATTTTGTAAAGTTGGTGTGTGCTATTCCTGTACAAAGTTTTATTATGTGTTCAGTTACTTCTGCTGAGTACAACGGTACCCCCATTGTATGTCTTTGGCACTATTTCGTGAAGCTACAGTGCCATATAGGAGACCTGTCCTTTTCAGTATTCACAGTAGAATTTTGAGAGACGGATTTAATGAGCCTATGCTTCCATTTGGGGTATTATAGTAGTTTGACTGTTCAAAAAAAACCCACAAAGGCCTACCATTTGTAAAAGTAGACACTCCAGGGTATCTCATAAGGTGCATATTGTGCCTTAACATGCCCCCATTTTTTTACCATTACATGCCAAAGTATGTGGTAAAAAATAATTTTGTGCATATTTTACATACGGATTGCATTTTTGCTGGGCATTTTGTATATTTCATGTGTGCCACTAAGTTCCAACCCCCCAAATTATGCTCAGCTAAGTCTTCTGAGTAACAGGACACCCCCATTGTATGTCTATGGCACTATTTCGTGAAGCTACAGTGCCATACAGGAGACCTGTCCTTTTCAGTATTCACAGTAGAATTTTGAGAGACGGATTTAATGAGCCTATGCTTCCATTTGGGGTATTATAACAGTTTGACTGTTCAAAAACACCCCACAAAGGCCTACCATTTGTAAAAGAAGACACTCCAGGGTATCTCATAAGGTGCATATTGTGCCTTAACATGCCCCCATTTTTTTACCATTACATGCCAAAGTATGTGGTAAAAAATAATTTTGTGCATTTTTTACATACGGATTGCATTTTTGCTGGGCATTTTGTATATTTCATGTGTGCCACTAAGTTCAAACCCCCCAAATTATGCTCAGCTAAGTCTTCTGAGTAAAAGGACACCCCCATTGTATGTCTATGGCACTATTTTGTGAAGCTACAGTGCCATATAGGAGACCAAGCCATATCAGTTTTGACCGAACTTTGAATTTTGACGCCGGGCCTATGTGCAATTTCCAAGCATCTTTGCAGGTTTTAAATTCAAACTACCCCACAAAGGCCTACCATTTATTAAAGTAGACACCCCAGGGTATTTCAAAAGGCATATTTTGAACCTTAGCGTGGGATCATTTTTCCGCTAGCGTGTACCAGGTGTAGTGGTTATAAGCGGTTTTTTTCTGCCTTTTTGACACACAAAGTGAGTTTGCACAGTATATTTTGCAAACCATATGTGTACTACCACTGTATAATACTTCATATTTTGCTCAGCTATGTCTGCTGAGTACAAAAATACCCCCGTATGTACCTTTGCCAGGTATATGTTGACATCGGAGGGGCACATTTGGGACACAGCCATTCCATTTTTTTTCAAATTTTGCATTTTTACGCTGTGCCCATGTCCCATTTTAGAGTATTTTACCAGGCTATATAATCCAAATACCCCATAAAGCCATACCATTTCTTAAAGAAGACATCCCAGGGTATTTCAAAAGGCATATTTTGAACCTTAGCGTGGGATCATTTTTCCGCTAGCTTGTACCAGGTGTAGTGGTAATAAGCGTTTTTTCTGCCTTTTTGACACACAAAGTGAGTTTGCACAGTATATTTTGCAAACCTTATGTGTACTACCACTGTATAATACTTCATATGTTGCTCAGCTATGTCTGCTGAGTACAAAAATACCCCCGTATGTACCTTTGCTAGGTATATGTGGACATCGGAGGGGCAGATTTGGGACACAGCCATTCCATTTTTTTTCAAACTTTAAATTTTTACGCTGTGCCCATGTCCCATTTTAGAGTATTTTACCAGGCTATATAAACCAAATACCCCATAAAGCCATACCATTTCTTAAAGAAGACATCCCAGGGTATTTCAAAAGGCATATTTTGAACCTTAGCGTGGGATCATTTTTCCGCTAGCTTGTACCAGGTTACATAGTTACATAGTTACATAGTTAGATAGCTGAAAAGAGACTTGCGTCCATCAAGTTCAGCCTTCCTCACACCTGTTGAAGTGGTAATGAGCGTTATTAAATGTATTTTTTTACTTTTTAAAACTTTTTTTACTTTTTAAAACTATTTTTTAAACTTTTGTTTTGATTATTCATTTTTTTAAAGTTTCCTAAACTTTCGTAAAACTTTTTTTTACAGATTTAAAATTTTTCTAAGCTTTTTTTTTTTACGTTAACCCCTAACTAGCAGTAAGCAGCACTAACAGTAAATTCCCCATTTTCCCATAACTCCCACCCACCCCAGCTAGCAAAATATTTAATTATACAATATTTAAATTAGTTAATTAAATAAATTTAACCCCTGAGGGTTAAAAAATAAATAAAAGTTAATCGTCAGGGGTTAAAAAAAAAAATTAGAACAGTATAATACTGTGATCTGTATTTTGATCACTGTAGGCAGTGATCGGTTGGCAGGGAAGGGGTTAATTTTTATTTGGACTGGGTAAAGGGTTTATTTTTTTAATTTTTTACTTAAATGTTATTAAAACTTTTTTTTAACTTAATTTTTTAACTTTTTAAAGCTTATTTTTAAACTTTTTTTAACGTTAACCCCTAGTTAGCGTAATACTAAATCCCCCAATTCCCCACTAACTTCCACCCTCCCCAGCTAGCTAAATTTATAATTTTAAAATATTTAAATTAATTAATAAAATAAATTGAACCCCTGAGGGTTAAAAAAAAAAAGAATTAACCCTCAGGGGTTAAAAAAAAAATCAGATCTTAGTAAAATGTAATCCCTGCCAATTGATCACTGTAGTCAGTGATCAATTGGCAGGGAAGGGGTTAATTTTTTATTAAAATGGGTAAAGGGGAGTTAAAGGGGGGTGGGATTTTAATTTTACTATTTTTTTTTCCACCAGGGGGCAGGATCACTGAAGATCCGTCTCCCTGCACTTCACACAGAACCAGGAAGTGCAGGGAGGCGGAGGTGAGTATAGAGAGCACATGTGCCCGCTCAGACATGCTGTCAGAGTGGGCACATGTACTCTGACAGCCCGATCCGGTGCTCCCGGTCTGCCTCTAATGCAGAGGCAGACCGGAGCACCATTAACCCCACGATCGCCGCAATTGCGGCGATCTGGGGTTAATTTTAACGGGTGATGGACGAGGTCCGTCACTCGTCATTAACGCATTCCCCTGAGTGACGGACCTCGTCCGTCACTCGTCGTTAAGGGGTTAAGGACTGAGCCAAATGTACACGTTTTGATCAAAATAAAACGTAAACAAAACTTGGACTTTGACTTTATGTCTGTTGAAACATAATTCACCTCTTTCATATTAAGTGCACCCACACTTATTATATAATCATAATACGGTTTGCTTTTACTGCAATAAAATACCCATATTTGTACAGGTTTTATGGTGTTTTGGGAAGTCACAGGGTCAAATATAGCATGTTACATTTTTCAGCTTTTTCATATTGAAATTTGCCAGATTGGTTACGTGGCCTTTGATACCGTATGGTAGCCCAGGAATGAGAATTACCCCCATGATGGCATACTATTTGCAATAGTAGACAACCCAAGGTATTGCAAATGGGGTATGTCCAGTCTTTTTTAGTAGCCACTTAGTCACAAACACTGGCAAAGTTAGCGTTAATATTTGTTTGTGTGTGAAAAAAAACTAATTTAAAAGCCTTATATTTGACTCTGTAACTCTTGAAAACACCATAAAACCTGTACATGAAGGGTACTGTTATACTCAGGAGACTTCGCTGAACACAAATATTAATGTTTCAAAACTGTAAAACTGTAAAACTGTAAAACGTATCACAAGAATTATATCATCAGTGAAAGTGCCGTTTGTGCTGTTTGTTGTAATACATTTTACTGTTTTGAAACATTAATATTTGTGTTCAGCGAAGTCTACTGAGTATAACAGTACCCACCATGTACAGGTTTTATGGGGTCTTGGAAAGTTACAGGGTCAAATATGGTGCTAGAAAATTAAATTCTCCGGACTTTCTGCCTGGGTTATCAGGCAGATCCTGCAAATTGTAATTAATAAAAATACTTAAATATGAAAAAATATTACATAATTACATAAATATATATGTAGAATAATAATAAAAATAAATAAATATATATATATACGTATGTATATTTCCATCCCAAATATGCAGGAGCACTCACTTGTTAAAAATCCCAAATTTATTTTAACATCTTTAAAAAACGATCAACGTTTCAGTCCTGCACAGAGGACTGCAAAGATCTCATCACTTGTCCCTGCGGATTGTCCTATGTGGGTAAAACGAACCTCACTCTAAGGGATAGGATACGTGGACACCGTTCAACTATCACCACTGCATATCGAGACAACTACAGCGATAAACCAGTAGCTAAACATTTCTTGGCCTTGTCACACAGATTACCTACACTACGCTTTATAGCGATTGACCACATTCCGCCTCTACCACGAGGTGGTGACAGATCAAGGATGTTACTTCAACGAGAGGCATGCTGGACTTACCAACTTGATACAGTAACTCCAAGAGGATTAAATGAAAACATTGTGTATTCAGTGTTTCTCTAACTTGTCACTACTATATTTCTATTACCTTACGTATTCTGGTCCCCCATCTACGATATTGTCAGGGTACCTGTGGTCTCTACCTCCGAAAGAGGTAGAGACTTAGCTGTTCCTCCATCCAGACGGTCTGATGGCTCCCTTCCCCGCGGTCTATCCGGTCATGCTAGGCCGGCCGCGAGGGAGTGACTGCCTTTTACAGCATCTAGGCAGGAAGTAGTCATCAGGACACTCCCCCGGAACGACCTGTCAGTCAATTGCTGCAGGACCAATCAGGACGCCTCGGAGGCGTGGTTACTGCTCTGAACAGGGTATTTAACAGAGCTTCTTTCATTAGCTCATTGCCCTGTCGTGGTTCTAGCTTGTTCTAGTCACTCAGTGCTTGTGTATTCTATTATCCCTTTTGGTTTTGACCCGGCTTGTTTACCTTACTCTGCTTATCTCTGTTACCCTTGATTCGGCTTGTCTCTCGCTTACCTGTCTTCTGTTACCCTCGACCTCGGCTTGTCTTTGACCATTCTATACTGTACTACTTACGTTAGTCCGGCCATTCTAAGGTCCGGTATACGTATCTGGCTACTGTTTGTACTCTGCGTGTTGGATCCCTGTCCCGATCCTGACATTACGACAGGGCCAATGGATCTTGCAAGTACAAACAGTCAGCTGGCTACTCCTGATCCTAGGTTTGAAGCCATGGATCACAGAATGGATCAGATGGCGCTTGCGCTACAGGCTCTATTAGCTTGTGCCAATAACCCACCAGAGGAGATACGTAATACCCCTGTTTCTCCTGTCGGTTCAGGTCTAGAGGTAGCCACAGTGGGTGCTTCTTCTCGCATTATCCCCCCCCCCAGTACGCTATGGTGGGGCTCCTGAGAAGTGTCATGGTTTTTTAAACCAAATTAGTATCCACTTTGAATTGCAACCTCGCTCTTATCCTACAGATAGGGCAAAAGTAGGATTTATTATCACCCTACTCATTGAGAAAGCTCTGAGATGGGCCAACCCACTATGGGAGAACGATAACCCATTAGTTTATAACTATAACGCATTTGTAGCTGCTTTTAGAAGAACATTTGACCCTCCAGGTAGAAAGGTTAATGCAGCCAGATTACTGTTGCGCCTGAGACAGGAGAACCGAACACTGGTGGATTATGCACTAGAGTTCAGGTCTCTGGCGGCAGAAATCAAGTGGAATGAGCAGGCGTATATGGATGTATTTTTGAATGGCCTATCTGATGTAATCCTTGATGAGGTTGCTACCAGAGAACTCCCTGAGAATTTAGAGGATTTAATTTCGTTCATCTCTCGTATAGATGAACGTCTAAGAGAGAGACAGAACACTCGAGAGAGGAACCAGAGACCTTCTTTTAGGTTAGCTCCCGCTTTTCCAAGTCCTGACTCCACGATATCTTTGCTTACTGAACCTATGCAGATAGGGTATACCCGCCTCTCTGAGGAGGAAAGACAGCACAGGAGAAGAGAGGGTTTGTGTATGTATTGTGGAGCCAAGGGTCATTTACTCTCGAACTGTTCTAACCACCCGGGAAACGCTCGCACCTAAGTCTCTCTAGAGGACAGGCCTTGGGTGTTTCTATTTTGTCCTCTACTCCTAATTATAAAGATCACAGGCTTCTGCTACCAGTTTCCTTAACTTGGGGGAAGGAAGTAGTAAGGGCTATGGCATTGATAGATTCCGGTGCTGCTGAGAATTTTATCGACCAAGCCTTTGCTGGTAAGAACAATTTCCCATCCCAGCTAAGGGAGACACCTTTGGCCGTTGAGGCCATAGATGGTAGACCACTACTAGACCCTGTTATCTTTCGTGAGACCATACCCATTGATTTAAATGTTGGTATCCTACACGTGGAGAATTTATCTCTTATGCTCATTTTGTCTCCTTCCGTTCCCATAGTTCTGGGGTACCCATGGTTGAAAAAACATAACCCTATTATCGATTGGGAGTTAGGAGAGATACTCTCGTGGGGCCAGGGCTGCCAGGATCGGTGTTTGTGCAAGGTTTCTCCATTAGCTAATATTAACATACCGGAGAATCCTACTCAGTCCACAGAAAGACAAATACCAGACCTTTACCTAGACTTAAGGGCAGTGTTTGACAAGAAGAATGCCGATTCTTTGCCTCCACACAGGTCATTTGACTGTAAGATTAAGCTTCTACCCGGCACTATGCCTCCGAGGGGCCATGTATATCCTTTGTCTGTTCAGGAAAACTCGGTTCTAGAGGAGTATATTCGGGAGAATTTAGAAAAGGGATTCATCAGGAGGTCTTCTTCTCCGGCCGGGGCTGGGTTCTTTTTCATTAAGAAGAAGGATGGCACGCTGAGACCTTGTATCGATTACCGAGGCTTGAATAAAATAACTGTCAGAAATGCCTATCCTATCCCACTGATTACCGAGCTATTTGATCGTCTTAAGGGCTCCAAAATCTTCACCAAGTTAGATCTCAGAGGGGCTTACAATTTGGTGAGAATCCAGCAAGGTCACGAGTGGATGACGGCATTCAATACTCGGTATGGCCATTACGAATACACTGTTATGCCATTTGGACTATGCAATGCTCCTGCAGTATTTCAAGATTTGATTAATGAGGTACTTAGGGAGTTTCAGCACGATTGTGTTATTGTTTACCTGGACGACATACTAATACACTCTAAGGAGATTGAGACTCACCATAGACAGGTCAGAAAGGTATTACACAAGCTGCTGCAACATGGTCTATATTGCAAATTGGAGAAGTGCAGTTTTGATCAGTCTCAGGTAGACTTTCTTGGATACGTGATTTCTGGGGAAGGTTTTAAAATGGATCCTGTAAAACTCCAATCTATTGTAGACTGGCCCTTGCCCAAAGGACTCAAGGCTATCCAAAGGTTTATTGGTTTTTCCAACTACTATAGGCGCTTCATTAAAGGATACTCCTCTATCATTGCGCCTATTACCAATATGACTAAACAAGGGGCTGATACTAAGTTCTGGTCTAAGGAAGCTCTTGGTGCTTTCAAGACTCTCAAGGAACTTTTTGCCTCGGCTCCCATTCTAGTCCATCCTGATACGACTCTGCCTTTCTTGCTCGAGGTCGATGCCTCTGAGACAGCAGTTGGGGCTGTTCTGTCTCAAAGGTTAGGGGTGGATAAACCGTTACATCCTTGTGGTTTCTTCTCTAAGAAATTTTCTGGGCCTGAGAGCAGATATGACATCGGGGAAAGGGAACTGTTAGCAGTCATTAAAGCCTTAAAGGAGTGGAGACATTTGTTGGAGGGGACCCTACACCCTATTACGATTTTAACGGACCACAAAAACTTGTCCTATATTGGGGAGGCTAAGCGCTTATCCTCTAGACAAGCTCGTTGGTCCTTATTCCTGACTCACTTCAATTATGTACTGACTTACAGACCTGGTTCTAAAAACTCTAAAGCCGATGCATTATCTCGCCAATATGAACCTTCTACTGTACCTGAACCAGTTCTTTCTTCTATAGTTCCGAAATGCAATATCATTGCTAATACGAATCTGAGGATTCATTCTCCATTACTGGCCGAGATCATTAAGTTGCAACATCTAGCACCTAAACAGACTCCTGCGGGCCGTCATTTCGTTCCTCCTGCTCTTCAACTGGAACTTTTACAGTGTTTACATAATAGCAAGATGGCGGGTCATCCTGGTATTCGCAAAACTTACGCGTTGATCTCTAAGGACTTCTGGTGGCCTGCTATACGGAGGGATATTGTGGAGTTCATCGCTGCATGTGAAGTTTGTACTAAAACCAAACAACCCCATACGCTTCCATGTGGATTCCTGCACCCCTTGGAGGTTCCAGAAAAACCATGGTCCTGTTTGGCCATGGGCTTTATTGTCGATCTACCTATCTCTAAAAGACAGACTGTTATCCTCACCGTGGTTGACAGGTTTACTAAGATGGCACACTTCATTCCCCTGCCTAAACTCCCGTCTTCTCCCGAATTGGCAGAGATATTCGCTAAGGAGATTTTTCGCCTACATGGGATACCCTCTCAAATTGTATCGGACAGAGGCTCCCAATTTGTTTCCCGCTTTTGGAGGTCCTTCTGCTCTCAACTTGGTATTAAATTAAACTTTTCTTCTGCCTATCATCCTCAGTCTAACGGAGCTGCTGAACGTACCAACCAGAAAATTGAACAATATTTACGATGCTTTGTTTCGGAACACCAGAATGATTGGGTCGGTTTGATTCCTTGGGCAGAGTTTGCACACAACAATCTCGTTTGCGATTCTACTCATTCAAGCCCCTTCTTCATGAATTATGGTTTTCATCCGTCTATTCTTCCTTCGGATTCTCCTTCCCAGGGGGTGCCGTCGGTTGATGTTCATGTTGCCAATTTGAGGAAGTTGTGGGATCAAACTCGACAAATCCTTGTGCACAACTCTATGTTGGTCAAGAAACACGCTGATAAACGTAGAAGGGCGGCTCCGGTCTTTGTTCCTGGTGATAGGGTATGGCTGAGCACGAGGAACATCCGTTTAAAAGTGCCCTCCATGAAGTTCGCTCCTCGTTATATTGGACCCTACAGGGTGCTGACCCGTATCAATCCAGTTGCGTATCGTTTAGCTCTTCCTAATACCTTACGCATCCCGAACTCGTTTCACGTTTCATTGCTGAAACCACTCATATGTAACAGATTTTCCTCCACAATAGCCCCTCCTCGCTCCGTTCAGGTGGAGGGTCAGGAGGAGTATGAGGTTAACTCTATTATTGATTCTCGAATCTCCCGGGGGAGAGTACAATATCTGGTTGATTGGAAGGGATATGGTCCTGAGGAGAGGAGTTGGGTACCTCAGGAGGATGTTCATGCTCCCCGTCTCCGCAGGGCGTATCACTCTCGCTTCCCATCTCGTCCCGGTTCATTCCGCCCGGTGGGCGTATCTGAGAGGGGGGGTACTGTCAGGGTACCTGTGGTCTCTACCTCCGAAAGAGGTAGAGACTTAGCTGTTCCTCCATCCAGACGGTCTGATGGCTCCCTTCCCCGCGGTCTATCCGGTCATGCTAGGCCGGCCGCGAGGGAGTGACTGCCTTTTACAGCATCTAGGCAGGAAGTAGTCATCAGGACACTCCCCCGGAACGACCTGTCAGTCAATTGCTGCAGGACCAATCAGGACGCCTCGGAGGCGTGGTTACTGCTCTGAACAGGGTATTTAACAGAGCTTCTTTCATTAGCTCATTGCCCTGTCGTGGTTCTAGCTTGTTCTAGTCACTCAGTGCTTGTGTATTCTATTATCCCTTTTGGTTTTGACCCGGCTTGTTTACCTTACTCTGCTTATCTCTGTTACCCTTGATTCGGCTTGTCTCTCGCTTACCTGTCTTCTGTTACCCTCGACCTCGGCTTGTCTTTGACCATTCTATACTGTACTACTTACGTTAGTCCGGCCATTCTAAGGTCCGGTATACGTATCTGGCTACTGTTTGTACTCTGCGTGTTGGATCCCTGTCCCGATCCTGACAGATATACAGTGAGGGACTTTGTTTATATCCTTTTATGGATACTTGTCTATGACAGAAGATAGTTGTATATAGATCTTTGTAAATACTTACTTTTCACTGATTATTTTTATTTTTCTTTTTTCTTTTTTGCATAGATACAATTTAATTGGAAAACTAGGTTTAGCTTATACATATGCAATACTCTAGAACATCTTGTTAACTATCTTCCCTAGATACCTCTCTTGTACCTCATACCTGGGTTATTGTTTATTATATGTCTATGGCATAGATACTCAGCTGTATATTCAAACTATGATGTGTTCAGTGGTTGGTCCCACTATTTTGTGACACAGCTGACTTAGCTATTTATTTACTAAATGTTTACGCTTTGGTCAGGAGCATTTATCTAGACTTTATCCAGGTGGATTATTTTTGCCTAGATTTTTGGGATCCAACTATGAAGTGTGCCGGTTCTGGGCCTGGTGCCCATTGTTCATCTATTGTTGTGGGTTTATTATGCATATTCTCATAGATTATTAAGTCTCCTTACCTTTACCCAGTCTCTAATTGATTAATATAACAAAATAAAATAATTGTTTGATTGTTAAGTACCTTTTTAAAAAAATACATTTTGGGCATTATAAAATGTTTTTTATTAACTTCATAACATTACTCCATGTTATTCCTGGTGTAACTCTCTATGTTATACATTGATTACCTGCAATGGTATTGTTTTTATTGGGTGCATGCTGTATACATACTCACTGTCACTTTAACCCCTTAAGGACCAAACTTCTGGAATAAAAGGGAATCATGACGTGTCAGACACGTCATGTGTCCTTAAGGGGTTAAATGTTATAGGTGACTCTCAAGATTTCAGTCACCATTTAGGATGACATGTCATACACATTTTTGTCACACTGTTGCACTCTTCATTAAATGTATTCTGTTAAGCTTTATCAGGCAGTTTTTGCCTCTTCTACACTATTCACACCATTTCTCAATAGCTCCGTATGTCCGGACTATCATAATACACTGTTGGTTCTTAGTTTTTTTTTTTGATCTCCTAGCAACCACGGCTAGGAGATGGATACGCCTATATGACACACGTCATGCGTCATGTGACGCCTCACGCACACTTCCGGGTTTGGATTCCGGTGAACACTGCATGATTGGTGAGTAATCTTGCTTATTTCTCCTATATATTCTTGTCATTTGTGTTTGTAATTTGATCCTGAGGAAGACCTGAAGAGGTCGAAACGTTGATCATACTTTTGTAACTGTATTGGACATTAAAATACCAACTATTCTTTATAAAGACCACAGAGTGCATATTTTTTCAACTATATATATATTTTTTGCCTAGGTGAGATGTTTTTAAATAAAACTATTACAATCTCTAAGATTTGAAATCACTGTTTAGTTAATAAGCGAGTGCGCTGGATTCTGTATTTTGTCTATTTTGGCCCCAGCAGCACCCTATAATGTATGCATGTTTAGGTGAGTGCCGCCCTCTTGGTTTCTTTTATATATTTGGGAGTCCCAGGCCAGCTCCTTGGTTTTGCACCCCTCTCTGTTACAGGTGTCTCATTTCAGGACCCTATTAAGCCTTGACTTGCAGAGAGTCCCAGTAAGGAAGTATTTCCCAAGTAAGTGGATTAATCTCATAAGAGCAAGCATTAGGCTGCTATTAGGATAGGACCTGCCGAATATGGGGTACTTTGACGTAGTTGGCAGGCTCATGCAATGTATGATCATATAATGTAACTAAACCCCCATCATTTTTTGCCTAGGTGAGGTGTTTTTAAATAAAACTATTACAATCTCTAAGATTTGAAATCACTGTTTAGTTAATAAGCGAGTGCGCTGGATTCTGTATTTTGTATATTTTGGCCCCAGCAGCACCCTATAATGTATGCATGTTCAGGTGAGTGCAGCCCTCTTGGTTTCTTTTATGTATATATATATATATATATATATATATATATATATAGTGATATATGCATATATATTTATGTATATAGAGATATATTATTATGTTCTAAGTGTATTTTGATATCTATATATATATATAGATATAGATATATATATATATATATATATATAAATAAATAAATAACAAAATACAGTTAGAATGAAATTACACATATATATATTTTAATTATTTCTTTATTATTTTGTTATTTTTCATTTTTAACATATTTATATATTTATTTATATATATATATATATATATATATATATATTCCACCAAAGAACAGCTGCTCACCGGTCTTGTAAAAGTTCACAATTTATTAAATAAAGTTTAAAAGAGACCAACGTTTCAGTCCCAGCTCGGGACTTTCCTCAGGGTAACATAACAGTGGAAAGTCCATACACACACGCACACACAAAGACTGCTGAGTCCATACACACACACACACACACACAGACTGCTGAGTCCATACACACACACACACACACACACACAGAGAGACTGCTACACAGATAACCACAAACAACAAAACTTCGGGATACGGCTGAGAATGATTCTAAAAGGAACATAAAAAAATATACAACATAGTGAAGTACAATTAATACATCTTTTTGCGCTATATATGAATGCACTCACAAGATAATGTAGAATATATCGCTCATAGGGTGCCTCCCCCGATAGATATGGGGGGCTGATGGTCCCTTGGCTCCTCGTGAGACTCCTTAATAATACTCAGGACTTCAAGCAGGCAATGGTAGGACAAAAAATGCTTTTATTGATAAAAGGTGAAAAATCACCATCAAAGGGGGGCGGGGCCGGACCAGCATGGCGGACGGTCGCATCATGCAGGAGCTCCATAGCACACTATCTGCCCGAGCAACTAACCGAACCTCATGCCGCTCACTACTGGACCCCAAAAGAGACTTCCCCAACATAGACAACGGCCAGAGTGTTCCGGTCCGAAAAAACGGGATGCCGGCTGCTGGGGTCCTTGCCGAGCGGTTGCGGCCTTGCGAGGACCACGGGCGGGTGAGGCGGCCGATCACCCGTCCCGGATCTTCTCACCCAACGGGACCACACAGAGCTCCACTTCCCCCCCCTGGACCGGGGGGGGATATCCCAGTCCGTACTACACTGCTTACAGAGCGGAGGGTCCCCAGCGGACGACGCAGCGGAGCCGTGAAATATACTCAGACGCACGAGATGGCGGATTCACACGCCTATCACAGCCAAACACAGAGACCAACAACTCAAAACAGGCAGGCGCCCTAAGGGAGCCTAGAGGCTAAGCTTGATGCTATCTTGGAGGCCTTCAGGGCGAAATTGGCGGCAAAAGCGAAAGGTCCCCAACAAGACCCCTCAGCAACAGCCCAGTGGAGGGCAAAATGGCCACGGATCACATAGCGGCATCCCACGGTGTCCAGCACCTGCCAAGAGCGGCAACCACCCCCATGAGCCGGGAGCCACAAAGAGAACAGCTCGCCAAAAGCGACCAGGCAAACGGAACATAACACCCACACCTACCAGCCGCCATCTGGGGAGACCAGCGCGGACAGCGGGGAGGCCTACGCAGTGGCGCTCAAGCAGACTATGGGACACCGCAAAACGCAGACCGAAACAGAGGAAGGTACCGACCATGACCAACATGACCACTCGGTCCCACTGGCCCCCACATGTGTTCAAGGCCCTGAGGGACTGCCCAACAGATCACCAACGTCTCCCGGTATCAGGAGTCGGCTGAACTTGAACTGAACTTACGATCCGTGACTAAGCTGCCAGACCCGATATATACTGATAGCAGTCACCTTATCTGACTGTGCACATTGTTATGTATTTCACCCATGGTTTACCTTGCTCATGTACAAGCACAGATGTCCTAGCTAGAAACTTCTATGTCACAATATATATCTCTCTGCAGAGAGTTCATCCATAGTTAATTATGCAGCCAATGTCAATGACTCTTGTTTATTACAACTAAGGATGTGTGCAAGTGAAAACGCCTGCATTGCTATATAGTTGATTATCAGAGTTCTCTTTTTCTCTGCTTAAAGTAAATAATATGCCTGAGCTAGCATGACGGTCCGACGACCTGCTGCCCCCTGGTGGTTAACCTTAATTAAGCTTATGCCTACCAACTAATACTGCCGCTGTACTCAGTGTTACGCATTGATTATCTTGTTCTGTTGTATCTTCTCTTAATTAATCATATTTTGAAAAATTAACCATTTAGGCAAGCAAGAGATAAGCAGTAAAGGCTGTCTTCCCTACTTGCCATATTTCTAAGCCTAACCTCGTTATATACAAGTTCGACCTAGCTTGCTTAAAATGTATACACTAATGTTTATATCAGTCTGCAATCATATAAGCTTTCAGGGCAAAGCTGTTTTTCCTTTTTCTTTTCTCTAGTAACGTAACCTGTGCACTGACTCTCATCACGCTCTTGCTACACAATTAGCATGTACTTAATTGAACAGCCTTGTTTATATTATGATTGTATAGTACAGGTTCTTCCCTCTTTGCCACTCCTCTGAAAACTCTTCCCTGACATGTGCATCTTACCAACTCACTTAACTAAACGAGAACATAAACTGTTAAAATATAGATCTCATTAACCTAAAAATTTGTGCTGTTTTACATTTGCCATGATGATGTCTTTCTCTAATGTCATTATTGTACTTGCCCATGCTGTCGTGGCTGTGCAAGCTCTTCTGTTATAACATGCACAACAAAAATAAAGAATTAAAAAAAAAAAAAAAATCACCATCAATAAGATAAATATAAATTAAAAAACGGTATGGTCCTACGCGTTTCGTTCTGCAAAGAACTTCCTCAGGGACCGTATATAAAAGTAAGATCAATGTACAATCATAACATGTAAAAAAAACATATCCTATTCCCCATCCCCTAGTCCTCTTTAAATAGGGCTAATCCCTATGTCCATTGGTGGTTCCGTGGGTGGTACCCGGTGTCCTTCGCTTGATCCTATCGGTACGTTGTTCAGCTGTTTTCCATCTCCTCATATTGCTAGTAATCGAATTTGGCGCGTTCGGAAAACCGGAACCGGAAGTATGGGTCATACTACACGTCCGCGTTCCACATGTGTTCCACGTGCGTTCCACCCGTGGTTGATATGCGTTCCACCTTCGTTCTGTTTCAACCTTTTTACTTAATCATATAAATCAACAAAGAGCAGTATATTCTATCTACTAAAGGGAGAAGAAGTATTAGTAACCTCATTGTCTGCATATTTTATCTATAATTCGACTCACATCAAATCACCATTATATAGTTGTAATCAGACAGTAATACAAAAAATATTTAAAGGGTAAAGTATGTGTAAAGAGACACATTTTATTAAAAGTATATAATTCAATCTCCCAAAAAATATCTCATGTTAGTTTAAAGTGTAATATACACCATGAAAGAATTTATTACCGTATATACTCGAGTATAAGCCGAGTTTTTCAGCACATTTTTTGTGCTGAAAACCCCCAACTCGGCTTATACTCGAGTCATAGTCTGTATTATGGCAATTTGCATTGCCATAATACAGACTGGGGGGAGAGGGGTGATGGCAGAGCTGTACTTATCTTTCCTGCAGCTCCTGTCAGCTCTCTCCTCCTCCGCGCCGTCCGTTCAGCACCTCGGTCAGCTCCCAGTGTAAGTCTCGCGAGAGCCGCGGCTCTCGCGAGACTTACACTGGGAGCTGACAGAGGGAGCTGCACAGACCGCGCGGAGGAGGAGAGAGCTGACAGGAGCTGCAAGAAAGGTAAGTACAGCTCTGCCAGCACCCCTCTCCCCCCCACTGAACTGCCAATGACACTGGACCACCAGGGAAGGAGCCCCCCTCCCTGCTATGTATCAAGCAGGGAGGGGGGACGAAAAAAATATATAATTTAAAAAAAAATTAATAATTAAATAATAAATAATAATTAAAAAAAATAAATAATAATATATATAAAAAAAAAATTAATAATATATTAAATGCCCACCCCCACCAACACATACACAAACACACACTGCATCACACACACTCACACTTCATTTATATACACACACTGCACTCACACACACTGCACTCATACACACACACTGCACTCATACACACACACTGCACTCATACACACACACTGCACTCACACACTGCATTCCTACACACACTGCACTCACACACACTGCATTCATACACACACTGCATTCATACACACACTGCACTCACACACACTGCACTCACACACACTCACACTTCATTCATATACACACACTGCACTCACACACACTGCACTCACACACACTGCACTCACACACACTGCACTCACACACACACACACTTCATTCATATACACACACTGCACTCACACACACTGCACTCACACACACTGCACTCATACACACTGCACTCATACACACACTGCACTCATACACACTGCACTCATACACACTGCACTCATTATATACACACACTGGAAATAAATATTCAATTAATATATACGCACACACACTGCACTCATACACACACACTGCACTCATACACACTGCACTCATACACACTGCACTCATACACACTGCATTCATACACACTGCACTCATACACACTGCACTCATACACACTGCACTCATTATATACACACACTGGAAATAAATATTCAATTAATATATACGCACACACACTGCACTCATACACACACACTGCACTCGCACTGCACTCATACACGCACTGCACTCATACACGCACTGCACTCATACACGCACTGCACTCATACGCACACACTGCATTCATTATACACACACACTGTAAATAAATATTCAATTAATATAATTTTTTTTAGGATCTAATTTTATTTAGAAATTTACCAGTAGCTGCTGCATTTCCCACCCTAGTCTTATACTCGAGTCAATAAGTTTTCCCAGTTTTTTGGGGTAAAATTAGGGGCCTCGGCTTATATTCGGGTCGGCTTATACTCGAGTATATACGGTATATATTGTATTTGAATATTTATTAATTATTAGTGTAATTGGTGCCAGAAAAAAAGAAATAAGAGTAAAGTGAATATTATAATGTTCCTATGAATAATCTCCACTATTAAATGGAGTTACACATATATCCAATATCTCAAATAATTATGATGTGAGAATATTTTAACCTATTGTTTCCATTAATGGAAATATATAAATTTAATATTATATTTAAAGAAAACAAATGTTTACCAAAATGTGAGAAATCCATATATCCAAAAACAATTAAATTCCCAAATTCTAAGGAAATCCAACTAATATACATATTCAATGTAAAGACACAGAACATGTATAATATTAACATATGGATAGAAAAAAACAATATTGAGATAAAATAAATTAACAATAAACCCCCCCAAAAAAATATTATTTAAATGTTAGTGTATGTGGCGAAACCAACTTCGCCACTGTGAACTGGAGAGGCCTGGTTGCTAGCCTCCTGCCCTGCGACTACGGCCCATGGACATATTGCTCTATAAACACTATATTTGGGCATGTAATAATTTATATTGCTGCTACTGGCCCTTTAAAATCAGCGATGGACATATTGGGACTTTTGGGACTAATGTCCCTTTAAGACTTTGTAACATATCACAGTAATACTGTCTTAAATATTATGTAGGTATTTATGTGTTCAGTTAAACTGGGGATATGTAGAAATGTGTGTTTTATGTGTTAAATGTATCAGTATGTAATTTTATGTCTTTTACTGTCTTTTTGCAACCATGTGGTTAATGGAGTCTGACTCTAGTCCTAGATAATTGGATTACTTCTCCAATTATCTCCAGGGCAGAAGGGAGGAAGCCGGGATGCATTGTGGGGGATGTTTTACTTCTGTTTGAGCCAGATTGTGCCATGCTGCAAGCCAGGGCCCATAAGATACTTTTAGTAACTTTTAAACCCCTGTTCGGATTCATGCCATTTTTTAATATGTTGTTCCCCTGAATGGATTGATTGTGGATATGTATTTTTATGTGAATGTGATGTATGGTTTTAAAGTTATGAAAGTTGTGTAAAAGTATATTTTACTCTGTATGCATAATGGGATTAAGTGTCACACTAAGGGGAGGGGGTGTGTGGGAGGTAACATCTATGTTATTGGTTATTTTATGCCTCCCCCTGGGTGTGGCCTGTATGTGTACTCATGTAATAAAAACCAGGCTGGGTGCCTAGCACCTCAGACCACTGCTTGACCTTCAACACGGAGCCTTGTCTCGTTCTTGGGGGGATTCACTGTATGCTGTTGGAGATTTGACTGCTAGGAGTGTAAGCTGATGTCTGCTTTTCCTATTCATCTGCTAGCAGCTATTCGTGAGGTTCCAGCTTGGAGTGCTATCTTATTCCCTGGTATGCATTTCGGGAGTTTGATGCATTCGCCTGTATCTAGTTCATGAGTTTTGATGTTCTGCAGTAGCTGTGCCTTTCTGAGAAAAGGGGATTATCGCCTAAACGGATTTTAACCCCTCATATGCTGAAACGGTCCGTTACAATTGGTGGCAAGCGGCGGGATCGTTCCTACAACCAGAGGGACAGCTACAGACAACACCATTCCTGGATTACAAATTGAGGGCAACGCTAGTACCCGTACAGCGACCCTATCTACGAAGGAATTCGGGAAAATGGAGCAGAAGCTTCAAGATACAGTGTACAGTTACGTATGCCTGGGGTCTGGAGCAGTCCCAGAGGAGGACATGTTGAGGTACAGAGATATGGCCAGAGCCAGATTGTGGGACGAAGCCCTAGAAGAAGTACAATATTCACGAGGGGATCGGCGCCGCAGCAGAAGGCAGCGAATTCAGGCTAGAATGGCAGAGCGGATGCCCCTCCTGAGAAAACAGACCACAGAAAAGTGGGTGACTAGACTCGAGATTCTAGTATATGCAGAACTGGCGCTAGACGACGCATACCAGGCGATACAATGGTACGCAGCTCAGTGTGTCCCCGAGATGGCAGGGTATGAGTTCCCAGAAGGCGGAGATTACACTGACCTGGGCCGATTTTGGGATAACATTGACGATGAGGACTTTGGGAAGGTGACCGACTCTCGTTTTTGGGACTTGTACTATGACCGAGAGGACATGCTGGGTCTCCCTAGCGCTTGTGACCTCGAGGCAGACCTACAGTATTTGGTCGCCAAGGAATGTAATCTGGAGGGGGATTACCTGCGACTCATCAATGAGGCCCGGGAAGCGACAACCGGTCCTCCTTCCCAACAGCAACCAGCGGTACCCGAGGTAGCAGATCTCCTAGACTGGTCCTGTGAGCAACCCCAGCAGGCAGGTGGAGATGGGACCGAGGTCTCTCTACCGGCCCTACAGGGATGCTGGGCAGTCGGCCCAGATCCCCAACGGCAGTGTGTACCCCAGGGAGCTGATGGTGTCGTCCATCCTCCCCAGCGGCAGTGTGTAACCCAGGGAGCAGAAGGTGCAGTCCTTCCTCCCCAGCGGCAGTGTGTACCCCAGGGAGCTGATGGTGTCGTCCATCCTCCCCAGCGGCAGTGTGTGTCCCAGGGAGCAGAAGGTGCCGTCCTTCCTCCCCAGCGGCAGTGTGTACCCCAGGGAGCTGATGGTGTCGTCCATCCTCCCCAGCGGCAGTGTGTGCCCCAGGGAGCGGATGGTGTCGTCCTCCCTCCCCAGCGGCAGGCTGAGTTACAGGGGGCAGAGGTTGTTGTTCCTGCCCCCCAGCAGCAAAGTGAGATGCCAAGAAGGCAGTGTGAAGTGAAGGGAGCGGAGAGCAGCGTCCTCCCTCCCCAGCGGCAGTGTGTGTCCCAGGGAGCAGAAGGTGCAGTCCTTCCTCCCCAGCGGCAGGCTGAGTTACAGGGGGCAGAGGTAGTTGTTCCTGCCCCCCAGCAGCAAAGTGATATGCCAAGAAGGCAGTG
The DNA here is from genome assembly GCF_036172605.1 of Pelobates fuscus. Taxonomy (NCBI): domain Eukaryota; kingdom Metazoa; phylum Chordata; class Amphibia; order Anura; family Pelobatidae; genus Pelobates; species Pelobates fuscus. Next base: position 129,013,186 of record NC_086317.1, read on the forward strand.
TGAAGTGAAGGGAGAGGAGAGCAGCGTCCTCCCTCCCCAGCGGCAGTGTGTACCCCAGGGAGCTGATGGTGTCGTCCATCCTCCCCAGCGGCCGTGTGTGTCCCAGGGAGCCAAAGGTGCAGTCCTTCCTCCCCAGCGGCAGGCTGAGTCACAGGGGGCAGAGGTAGTTGTTCCTGCCCCCCAGCAGCAAAGTGATATGCCAAGAAGGCAGTGTGAAGTGAAGGGAGAGGAGAGCAGCGTCCTCCCTCCCCAGCGGCAGTGTGTACCCCAGGGAGCTGATGGTGTCGTACATCCTCCCCAGCGGCAGTGTGTCCTGCAGGGAGCAGAGACAGTCAGTCTCGCACCCCAGCAGCCGGACAAGAGAATGAAAGGGGAGACAGCTGGTTCCCCTTTCCACCAGCAGAGAGAGTGCCAGGGAGAGGAGCCTGCTAACCCCTCTTCCCAGCGGCAGTTTACCATCCAGAGAGAGGAGCTTGTTACACCCTCTCTCCAGCGGCAGCCTAACCCACCAAGGGGAGATGTTAAGCCCCACATCTGTGCAGATGGGACCGTAGTCTCTGCACTTACAGCACCAGGGGTAGGGACGGTCGGTCCTGTCCCCCAGCCACAGAGCGATATATCCAAAGGGGAGACAGTCGGTCTCCAGCAACCAGGCTCCAACCAGACTACTCCCGTGGTAGTGCTGGCAACAGGACAGCGTACCGCTGGTCTCTGCCCCCTCAGCAACCCACCAAGGCAGCCTACCAGCCCCCCACACAGCCGTGGTGAGGCACCTGAACCCGGACAAGATCCTCCCTCACCCAGGGGTAGCAACTATTTATTGTGGGTGGGCTGCTCTACTATTTCTGTTTTGTGGGTGGGTTGCTGGACTAACCAGGGCACTGACCGGCAGGAGGTCAGATACCCTGTTAGTCTAAAGGGGAGAATTGTGGCGAAACCAACTTCGCCACTGTGAACTGGAGAGGCCTGGTTGCTAGCCTCCTGCCCTGCGACTACGGCCCATGGACATATTGCTCTATAAACACTATATTTGGGCATGTAATAATTTATATTGCTGCTACTGGCCCTTTAAAATCAGCGATGGACATATTGGGACTTTTGGGACTAATGTCCCTTTAAGACTTTGTAACATATCACAGTAATACTGTCTTAAATATTATGTAGGTATTTATGTGTTCAGTTAAACTGGGGATATGTAGAAATGTGTGTTTTATGTGTTAAATGTATCAGTATGTAATTTTATGTCTTTTACTGTCTTTTTGCAACCATGTGGTTAATGGAGTCTGACTCTAGTCCTAGATAATTGGATTACTTCTCCAATTATCTCCAGGGCAGAAGGGAGGAAGCCGGGATGCATTGTGGGGGATGTTTTACTTCTGTTTGAGCCAGATTGTGCCATGCTGCAAGCCAGGGCCCAAAAGATACTTTTAGTAACTTTTAAACCCCTGTTCGGATTCATGCCATTTTTTAATATGTTGTTCCCCTGAATGGATTGATTGTGGATATGTATTTTTATGTGAATGTGATGTATGGTTTTAAAGTTATGAAAGTTGTGTAAAAGTATATTTTACTCTGTATGCATAATGGGATTAAGTGTCACACTAAGGGGAGGGGATGTGTGGGAGGTAACATCTATGTTATTGGTTATTTTATGCCTCCCCCTGGGTGTGGCCTGTATGTGTACTCATGTAATAAAAACCAGGCTGGGTGCCTAGCACCTCAGACCACTGCTTGACCTTCAACATGGAGCCTTGTCTCGTTCTTGGGGGGATTCACTGTATGCTGTTGGAGATTTGACTGCTAGGAGTGTAAGCTGATGTCTGCTTTTCCTATTCATCTGCTAGCAGCTATTCGTGAGGTTCCAGCTTGGAGTGCTATCTTATTCCCTGGTATGCAGTTCGGGAGTTTGATGCATTCGCCTGTATCTAGTTCATGAGTTTTGATGTTCTGCAGTAGCTGTGCCTTTCTGAGAAAAGGGGATTATCGCCTAAACGGATTTTAACCCCTCATATGCTGAAACGGTCCGTTACAGTGTATAAAATACAAATAATTACATAAATCCTAATCCAGAAAGCATACTAAATCAATCCCTATATTAAGACCTTTTGGCTCTAGGGTGTTCAACCTATGTATCCAAAAGGTTTCCCTCTGAGATAGTTTTTGGACCCTGTCACCACCTCGCCAGAATGGAAAAACTCTTTCAATGCCCATAAATCTAAATTCCTCAAAAGTAAATGATGGACAGTTGGAACAGTGAGCCGAAACTGAATGAGTTGTGAGTTTTTTCCTAATATTATTTAAATGTTCGAGTATTCTGACTTTCAGAATCCTTTTTGTGCGTCCCACATACTGTTTGCCACACGGACATTGCAGTAAATAAACTACATAGTCCGTGTGGCAACTGATCTCAGACTTCATTTTGAAAACTTCCCCTGTGACATTACTATGAAAGACCTTAGTTTTAAACAATGATGTAGTGGTACAAGCTTTACAGGTTCCACAACCCCTATATGAACCAAAGGTCGAAGAAGAATGCATATTACGATGTTTGATGGCATAGCTAGGAGCTAATAGATTTAGAAAATTCTTATTCTTTTTATAGATTACCATAGGGCGTTCAGACAGAGACCCTCCCAAAACTGGGTCCTGTAACAAGATGGGCCAGAATTCCTGCAAGCTCTTCTTAATGCTATGGTGGTCAGTGTTATATTGAGTTATAAAAGATGATTTGAAATTTATGTTTTTTTCATTCACACTACGTTTATCCTCTAGCAGAGAATTACGTTGCAGTGAACTGATAGAACGGATTTGCCTATCTAATAAATTCTTATTGTAGCCTCTTAGGGTTCAATGAGATAATTAGGAAAGCTGGTCTTCTAGATATATGGCGTATATGGCATCCTGCAGAAAAAGATTTCACGTGTTTCTCTTATCCACACCAAGTTTATTCCAGGATAGATTATATCTTGACAGCAGTGGTGTCGCTATAGGGGGCCAGAGGGGACAATGGTCCCCCCTACATCATGCTGTGCCCCCTCTTGGGCCCCCCCCCAAATGCCAGCAACTTGCTGGCCATGTGCTTAAATTATATTCCCTCGGACTGTAACAGTCTGTTACAGCCGAGGGAATGCAGGATAGAGGAGCTGGAACGGTGCTGGGTGTTTTCAGCAGCTTCCCCGGCATAGGCCCCACCCCAAATGTAGCCCCGCCTCCCGCACATAAGCCACGCCGCTGTCTTTTAGCAGCAAACCTTGCTGCTGCTGTAAAGCAGGGCCGGTGCAAAGATTTTTGGCTACACAGGCGAAGATTAATTTTGCTATCTTTAGCGGTGTCTCGTATCCAGCCTTTTGAAATCCCCATTTAGTGTATTGTATATATTAGTGTGTCTTACACCCCCTTGTATGTCTCTTACAACCCCCATGTGTATCTCCTTCCCCCTCCACCCCCCCCCCCGAATCCCTTTGTGTGTCTTTCTTTCCCACAGCCCTTTTCTGTGGGTCTCTACCCTCAGCCTGTTTTTTTGTGTGTCCCTCTTCCCCTCAAGGCCTTTTGTGTAACTTTTCTCTCCCAAGCCATATAGACATAGATATATAGCTACACACACATACAGGCACATAGTCACAGAAATATGCAGGCACACAATCAAACAAACACAGTCATACAGGCACACAGTCATACAATCAACACATACAGGTACACAGACATACAGTTATACAGACACACACATATAGATAAATAAAGACACAGTTATACAAACACAGACATGAAGATGCAGGCATACAGAGACATACAGAACAAGGCATACAGATACATACAGGCATGCAGAGACATACTTACACAGGCATGCAGGGACATATATACACAGAACAAGGCATACAGAGACATATGGTGTAGCGGAGGGCAGGGGTTACTCCAAGGGCTCTCCGCTGAGAACAAAGATTCCGCATACAAAATCACAGGAACACAGCATAATCCACCTCCCCAAGGACTAGACGACACATAGTCTGGGAGTCAACTGTCAACTTTATTCACAAGTTTGCTTTTATGCATTTTTCCCATGCAAGGGAGGTAACTTACAGTATCCAATCATATCGTGGTCACCTCCTCTCCCTCTCCTCCCCTTAGATTAATAGTTAAACATATTAGTGGGGACAGAGTTTTCCCCACTTTCTGGATGTCCCCCAAATACAGGGGGTACGGGGACAAATAAGGGGTCCCCTGGTAGGTCTGATCTGGGTGAGCAACATACTCAAAATTCACCCAGATTGGACCAGGGGTTCGGGAGTTACAGCCAGTTAAAGTTTTGACCGACCGCAAGGATTTAGTAGCCGCAAACAGCTCCATGAATTCTGGCCCTGCGGTCGGTCTATTTCAAGGAATAAAAAGTACCGAACAGCTTAGCCATCCGGCTCTAACTCTGTGTTCCGATGAATCCCCTAGTCTGGGGGATTCATCCTACCGAACGGCGGGCCGGTCGGCAGTTTGAATCGAACGTTTCCGTTGTTCTGGAGGTCTGAGCAGTGTCTGGGTAGTCGAGCGTCCGATTTTAGTTCCAGATGCTCGACGACCAAACACCGCTGTTCGTGAGTTAAGATGGCCGCCGCCACGTGTTCGTTATACGAACGGCGGCCACACACAAACCCAATTACCAGTGTTTGCAACATTGTTGCCTTCCACTAATGGGAGGCACACGGCCACAGCAGGGTGGTCTCTCTTTCGGTATTTCAATCGGTTCCCGAACCGGCTAAGAGTTCTGGTTCGGGAACCGATTACATTATTACATACAGTTCAAATACAGGCAGTAATCAATGCAAAAGTCTCTTGTGGCTGCTTCTGCCACATATGGATACGGTCATACAGAGACATACAGACACAGGCATACAGTGACATACAGACACATTCAGAAACAGACATACATACACTTTCATACACAGACAAACATAGTCATACAGACACAGGTATACAGAGCAGGGGCAGATCCAGAACCTAATCTTGGGTGGGGCGGCTGGTAGTGAGTTTTAGTGGGGTAATAGGGGCTCTAATTGAGGAGTTAGGGGCTGTGGTAGGGGGACAGGGGCTGTAGTTGAGAGTTAGAGGCTGTAACTGAGTAGTTAGGGGCTGTAGTTGAGAGTTAGGGGCTGTAATTGGGGGCTTAGTAAATGTAATGGGGAATTGGGGCTGTAGTATGGGGTTAGGGACTAAAGTAGGTTGATGGCTGCAAGTGGGAACAGGGGCTATAGTGTGGGGGATATGGGCAGCAATTGGGGAAGAGGGGCTGTAGTGGGGGTAAGGACTGTAGTAAGGGAATAGGGGCTGTACTGGAGTTATGGGGTGTAAAAGGGAGTGGAAGGGATGTGAAGTAAGGGAGTTGGGGAATGTGAATTAAGGGAGTTAGGGGCTGTAGAAGGGATTATAGGGGCTGTGGTGGGAGCAAAGGGGCAATGTGGTTGGAAACGGGCAGTATGGTGGGAAACAGGGGCAGTAGAGGGGGACACAGGGGCAGTATGGTGTGGGCACAGGCTGTAACGAGGGACACTGAGGCAATAAAGTGGTGTCACAGGAACAGTATGGTGGGGTAAATGGGAAGTAGAGGGGGGGATGGGGGACAGGGGCTGTATAGGGGGTAGAGGAAGTAGAGGGGGGAGACAGGGGCAGTAGAGGCGTGTGAAAGGGGGCAGAGGCAGAGGGCAGGGTCTGTAGAGGGAAATAGAGGAGGCACAGGGGATAAAGAGGGGGCACAGAAGCAATAGAGGGGGACATGGGCTGTATATTGGGGACAGGGGCTGTAGAGGGGGGCATGGGCTGTATAGGGGCGCATGGGCAGTATGGTGGGGCAGAGGCTTTAGAGGGACATAGAGGGGCTGTAGACAGGGCAGGGGCTGTAGATGGAAATAGAGGGACTGTAGAGGGGCAGTATGGTGGGGCAAGGGTTATGGAGGGAAATAGAGGTGCTGTAGAGTGGCACATGGGGCAGTAGAGGAGTACAGGGTCAGTATGGTGGGGGCAGGGGCTATAGAGGTGCTGTAGAGGGGCAGATGGGGCAGTATGGTGGGGCAGGAACTATAGAGGGACGTAGAGGGGGCATGGGCAAAATGGTGGGGGAAGGGGCTATAGAGGGAAATAGAAGTGCTGGAGAGGGGCACATGGGGCAGTAGAGGGGGGCTGGGGTAGTATGGTGGGGCAGAGGCTATAGAGGGGGCAGGGGCTATAGAGGGGGCAGGGGCATAGAGGGGCTGTAGAGGGGGCAGGGGTAGTATGGTGGGGCAGGGGCTATAGAGGGGGCAGGAGCAGTATAGTGGGGGCAGGGGCATAGAGGGGATGTAGAGGGGGCAGGGGTAGTATGGTGGGGCAGGGGCTATAGAGGGGGCAGGAGCAGTATAGTGGGGGCAGGGGCATAGAGGGGATGTAGAGGGGGCAGTATGGTGGGGCAGGAGCTATAGAGGGGCAGGGGCTATAGAGGGGCTGTAAAGGGGCAGTATGGTGGGGCAGGGGCTATAGAGGGAAATAGAAGTGCTGTAGAGGGGGCAGGTGCACTATGTGGGGGCAGGGGCTATAGAGGGGCTGTAAAGGGGGCAGGGGTAGTATGATGGGGCAGTTTGGTGGGGGCAGGGGTAGTATGGTGGGGGCAGGGGCTATAGAGGGGCTGTAAAGGGGGCAGTATGGTGGGGCAGGGGTAGTACAGTGGGGGCAGGGGTGTATGGTGGGGGCAGGGGCTATAGAAGTGGCAGGGGAGTATGGTGGGGGCAGGGGTAGTATAGTGGGGGCAGGGGTAGTATAGTGGGGGCAGGGGTAGTATAGTAGGGGCAGGGTTAGTATAGTAGGGGCAGGGGCAGTATGGTGGGGTCAGGGGCAGTATGGTGGGGGCAGGGGCAGTATAGTGTATAGTGGGGGCAGGGGTAGTATGGTGGGGGCAGGGGCAGTATGGTGGGGGCAGGGGAAGTATAGTGTATAGTGGCGCAGGGGCAGTATGGTGGGGCGGGGGCAGGGGCAGTATAGTGTATAGTGGGGGCAGGGGTAGTATGGTGGGGCAGGGGCAGTATGGTGGGGGCAGGGGTAGTAAAGTGGGGGCAGGGGTAGTATAGTGGGTGCAGAGGCAATAGAGAGGGGCTGTAAAAATGCAAATGTTTTGATTTAAAAAAAATAAACAAACATACTAAAAGTTCTTCCCCACCCCTCCCCTCTCCTCTCCTCCCCTCCCCTCACCTCCCTAAGGTTCTCCCCTTGGGCCAGGGTGGGGAGAACCTTACCCCTGGTGGTCGGCTGGGACAGGCTGCACTGGAGGCTGGAGCTGCAGTCAGGACCGCTGGGGAGTCTGGGAGCAGTAGAAGTACCGCCCCCTTCTGACATCATCAGAGGAGGACGGATGACTTCACTGCCCTGCTCTTGCTGTGTGCTGGCTGCAGGGAGAGAGGTGAGTTTAAAAATACGATTCTCCAGCCAGAGGCAGGGGATTCGAATTTTTGCGCCCCCCTGCTCTGGCGCCCTAATGCGGCTGCTTCTGCCACCTTATGGACTCGCCGGCCCTGCTGGAAAGGCCAGAAGACCCCCAACAACAGCCTCCAGTGACAGGTAGGCTTGATATGCTCAGGTGTGTGTGTCTGTGTTTGTCTGCTAGTGCGGAAGCTTGTGTTTGTGTGTATTGACTCAGCAGCCTTTGTGTGTGTATGGACTCAGCAGTCTGTATGTGTGTATGGACTTAGCAGTCTGTGTAGTGTGTATGGACTCAGCAGTCTGTGTGTGTGTGTGTGTGTGTGTGTGTATGGACTCAGCAGTCTGTGTGTGTGTATGGACTCAGCAGTCTGTGTGTGTGTGTGTGTGTGTGTGTATGGACTCAGCAGTCTGTGTGTGTGTGTGTGTGTGTGTGTATGGACTCAGTAGGCTGTGTGTGTATGGACTCAGCAGGCTGTGTGTGTATCGACTCAGCAGTCTGTGTGTGTGTATAGGCTCAGCAGTATGTGTGTGTGTGTGGCCCTAGCAGTCTGTGTGTGTATGTACTCAGCAGTCTGTGTGTGTGTTTGGTTTGTGTGTGTGTGTGTGTTTGGAATCAGCAGTCTCTGTGTGTGTATGTCTCTGTGTGTGTGGACTCAGCAGTCTATGTGTCTGTGTGTGTATGGACTCAGCAGTCTGGGTGTGTGTATGGACTCAGCAGTCTGTGTGTGTATATGTGTATGGACTCAGCAGTATGTGTGTGTGTATGCACTCAGCAGTCTGTGCGTGTGTGTGTGTGTGTGTCTGTGTGTGTATGTCTCTGTGTGTAAGGACTCAGCAGTCTATGTGTCTGTGTGTGTGTATGGACTCAGTAGTATGTGTGTGTGTAAGGAATCAGCAATCTGTGTGTGTGTGTGTATGGACTCAGCAGTCTGTGTGTGTGTGGACTCAGCAGTCTCTGTGTGGGTGTGTGTGTATGTACTCAGCAATCTGTGTGTGTGTTTGTGTGTGTGTGTTTGGACTCAGCAGTCTGTGTGTGTGTATTTCTCTGTGTGTAAGGACTCAGCAGTCGATGTGTCTGTGTGTGTATGGACTCAGCAGTCTGTGTGTGTGTAAGGACTCAGCAGTCTGTGTGTGTGCATGGACTCAGCAGTGTGTGTGTATGAACTCAGCTGTGTGTGTGTGTATGTGTGTGTACGTACTTAGCTTGCGCGTGCCACTGTCAGACAAGTTGGTGGAGTGGTTAAGGTGATGGACTGCTAATCCATTGTGCTCTGCATGTATGGGTTCGAACCTCAGCAGTGTGTGTGTGTGTGTATGTACTTAGCTTGCGCGTGCCACTGTCAGACAAGTTGGTGGAGTGCTTAAGGCGATGGACTGCTAATCCATTGTGCTCTGCATGTATGTGTTCGAACCCCATCTTTGTTGACTTTTCTTTAAAACTCAGTTCCTCAGAGAATTTTGTAAACTCACGTTTCTGTGTCAGTCAACTATCATTTATTTGCAAGGCTATTTAAAAGGAGGGACCAGGCAACTTTTACACCATAAATAGGCACAGAGTCGCATTCATGGCAGTTCCCCAACTTATGAATAAGCACCATTTTCCCCATTGATACCTATAGCATAACACTAATGCTTGTCTTAAAAACAACTAACTCAAACAAAAATTCACATTATTATCATCCCCAATCTGTAACCGAAGAACTAACACAAACCAGGACACAAAACACAATTATTTATGATTAATTGAGAAAATGATAGAAGACCTATTCTAGACACACTTGTAGGCAAAATTGACAGGGAATTAATTTATTCAATGCTAGGTAAGGAGAACTAAGTATACATATCCAGCATTGGAGTGCATCAAGTTTAGCAAAGTTTTCAATATCCTTGGTTAATGTATCATTTACTACATCTCTTATTTCTAGGAGTTTATTGATATGATCCATGAAAATCATTCAAAATGATCATTCTAATTTCTGCTCTTCTTTCAAGTTTTAGATTTGTAAAATTTGAATATTAGCCTTTTGCTGAGTTGGTCGATATGGCCACCGTGCACTTCACCGACTGCATCTAACAGCTTGCGTGCACCACTGTCAGACGAGGTGGCCGAGTGGTTAAGGCGATGGACTGCTAATCCATTGTGCTCTGCATGTATGTGTTTGAACCCCATCTTTGTTGACTTTTCTTTAAAACTCAGTTCCTCAGAGAATTTTGTAAACTCACGTTTGTGTGTCAGTCAACTTTCATTAGTTTGCAAGGATATTTAAATGGAGGCAACTTTTACACCCAAGCCACTTTTACACCATAAATAGGCACAGAGTCGCATTCATGGCAGTTCCACAAGTTGGAAATAAGCACTATTTTTCCGATTGATACCTATAGCATAACAATAATGCTTGTCTTAAAAACAACTAACTCAAACAAAAATTCACATTATTATCATCCCCAATATGTAACTGTAAAAATAACGCAAATATGAGCTCAAATCAAAATTATTTTGATTAAGTCCAGAAAACAAGAGCACACCATGTCTTTTCCTCACCTCGGCAAAGAGAACCAATTTGCCCTGACACTTGACGGAAAAATCGACAGGAAAAAAACACACATTTTTACCCCGATGTGTAGTGCATAACACTAAGGCTTGTCTTAAAAACAACTGACACAAACAAAAATTCACATCATTATCATCCCCAATCTGTAACTGTAAAAATAACACAAATTAGAGCTCAAATCAAAATACTTTAGATTAAATCCGGAAAACAATAGCACACCTTTTCTTTTCACACTTGAAGGCAAAATGGAAAGGGAACTTTTACACCTTACATATGCCAAGAGACGCACTCAGGCCTTTTCCTCACCTCGTCAAAGAAAACCAATTTGCCCTGACATTTGACAGCAAAATCAACAGGGAAAAAGCCCCCTCCCCCCTGCCCCCCGATATGCACAGCATAACACTAAGGCTTGTCTTAAAAACAACTAACACAAACAAAAATTCCCATGATTAGCATCCCCAATCTGTAACCGAAGAACTAACACAAACCAGGACGCAAAACACAATTATTTATGATTCATTGAGAAAATGATAGAAGACCTATTCTAGACACACTTGTAGGCAAAATTGACAGGGAATTCATTTATTCCATGCTAGGTAAGGAGAACTAAGTATACATATCCAGCATTGGAGTGCATCAAGTTTAGCAAAGTTTTCAACATCCTTGGTTAATGTATCATTTACTACATCTCTTATTTCTAGGAGTTTATTGATATGATCCATGAAAATCATTCAAAATGATCATTGTAATTTCTGCTCTTCTTTCAAGTTTTAGATTTGTAAAATTTGAATGTTAGCCTTTTGCTGAGTTGGTCGATACGGCCACTGTGCACTTCACCGACTGCGTCTAACAGCTTGTGTGCACTACTGTCAGACGAGGTGGCCGAGTGGTTAAGGTGATGGACTGCTAATCCATTTTGCTCTGCACGCATGGGTTCAAATCTAGTGATGTACCGAACTGTTTGCCGGCGAACATAGCGCGTTTGCCGCCGCGGGCTAACACATGGGCGGTTCGATCCGCCCTCTATTCGTCATCATTGAGCAAACTTTGACCCTGTGCCTCACGGTCAGCAGACACATTCCAGCAAATCAGCAGCAGACCTTCCCCTCCCTCCCTTTTAGATTCATTCAGAAGCTGCATGCTTACTGAGAGGAGGGAAAGTGTAGCTGCTGTTCATTAGCTAGGCTAGGGTATTCAGTGTCCACTACAATCCTGAAGGACTCATCTGATCTCTGCTGTAAGAACAGCTTTTTAGGGCTAGAACATCAGTCTAATTTTTTTTTTCTGTGTAATGTAATTGCAGTTGCCTGCCTGCCAGCTTCTGTGTCAGGCTCAGTGGATACTGTGCCCGGCTCAGTGGATACTGTGCCCATTTGCCCAGTGCCACCACTCATATCTGGTGTGACTATAGCGTGCCTTTAAAAACAAAAAAAGGGTTTCACTGTAAGCTAATAGCAGTTAGTTGTCTGCAAGCGTCTGGGTGTCAGGCCTTCAGCGTGTGCTCTGCCAACCTCCGCAAGTGTAATTTGCCACTCATATCTGGTGTCTCTATAGCGTGCATTTAAAACCAAAAAACTTTTTTCTCTGTAATAGATTGAAGAGCAGTTAGTTGCCTGCCAGCTTCTGTGTCAGGCTCAGTGGATACTGTGTTCATTTGCCCAGTGCCACCACTCACTCACTGCTGGTGTCACAATAGCTTAAGCTTGCATTTAAAACCGAAATTTTTTTTCACTGTAATAGATTGAAGAAGAGCATTTAGTTGTCTGCCAGCTTCTGTGTCAGGCTCAGTGGATACTGTGCCCATTTTCCCAGTGCCACCACTCATATCTGGTGTCTCTGTAGCATGCTTTAACAAAGAAAAACAGTTTTCCAGTGTAAGCTAATAGCAGTCAGTGTCCTTAAAGCGGGTGTGTCAGGCCTTCCTTCAGTGTGTGCCCTGCAGAACCCTGCCAGCGTACTTTGACAGTTGCCACTCATATCTGGTGTCTCTGTAGTGTACTTTTACAAAGAAAAACTGTTTTCCAGTGTAAGCTAATAGCAGTCAGTGTCCTTAAAGCGGGTGTGTCAGGCCTTCCTTCAGCGTGTGCCCTGCAGAAGCCTGCCAGTGTACTTTGACAGTTGCCACTCATATCTGGTGTCTCTGTAGTGTGCTTTTACAAAGAAAAAAAGGTTTCCAGTGTAAGCTAATAGCAGTCAGTGTCCTGAAAGCGGGTGTGTCAGGCCTACAGCGTGTGCTCTGCAGAACTGTGCCAGTGCACATTGCCACTCATATCTGGTGTCACAATAGCGTGCATTTAAAACCCAAAAACTTTTTTCACTGTTATAGATTGAATAGCAGTTACTTGTCTTCAAGCGGGTGTGTCAGGCCTGCAGCCTGTGCTCTGCAGACCTGTGCCAGTGCACATTGCCACTCATATTGGTGTCTCTATAGTGTGCTTTTACAAAGAAAAAAAAGTTTCCAGTGTAAGCTAATAGCAGTCAGTGTCCTTAACCCCTTAAGGACACATGACATGTGTGACATGTCATGATTCCATTTTATTCCAGAAGTTTGGTCCTTAAGGGGTTAAAGCGGGTGTGTCAGGCCTACAGCGTGTGCTCTGCAGAACTGTGCCAGTGCACATTGCCACTCATATCAGGTGTCACAATTTTGTGCATTTAAAACCAAAAAACTTTCTTCACTGTTATAGATTGAATATCAGTTAGTTGTCTTCAAGCGGGTGTCAGGCCTACAGCGTGTACTCTGCCAACCTCTGCCATTGCACATTGCCACTTATTTCTGTTGTCACAATAGCGTGCATTTAAAAACATATTTTTTTTTCACTGTTATAGATTGAATAGCAGTTAGTTGTCTTCAAGCGGGTGTGTCAGGCCTACAGCGTGTACTCTGCAGACCTCTGCCATTGCACATTGACACTCATATCTGGTCTCACAGTAGCTTGCACGCATAGTACCACTAATCCCCCCAAAAATGACAGGCAGAGGCAGGCCACCCCGCAGGGGCCATCGTGGTCGTGGTGCTGTGATTCCCTTTGGCCCTAGAATAATGCCCAGTTTTCAGAGGCCACGTACCCTGAACTTGAAAAGTTCTGAGGACATAGTTGACTGGCTAACACAGGACACCCAATCTTCTACAGCCTCCACTCGGAACCTTGGCTCACCATCCTCCTCCAGCTTAGCTTCAGGCACCTCTCAAGATACCACTCACCCGCCTGCCGCCACCACCAAAACTAGCACCACAGCCGCTTTACTTGGTATGTCAGAGGAGTTATTCACACATCCGTTTGAAGAAATGAGTGATGCGCAACCATTATTGCCAGAGGATGTAGATAACAGGGAAATGTCTCAGGCAGGCAGCATTACACACATGGACATACGGTGTGATGATGATGATGTTGTACCCGCTGCTGCTTCCTTTGCTGAGTTGTCAGATACAAGTGAAGCGGTTGATGATGAAGATGCGTCCATGGATGTCACGTGGGTGCCCGCTCGGCAAGAAGAAGATGGGGAGACAGAGAGGAGGAGGAGGAGGAGACGAGTTGGAAGCAGGGGGAGGTCATTGCAAGGAGCTAGTGGCACAGTCAGACAGCATGCATCGGCACCCGGGGTCAGCCCGACAGCATGCCAATCAACGCATGCTGTGTCCACCACCAGAATGCCGTCATTGCAGAGCTCAGCAGTGTGGAATTTTTTTGTGTGTCTGCCTGTGACAACAGCGATGTCATTTGCAACCTGTGCCAAAAGAAACTGAGTCGTGGGAAGTCCAACACCCACCTAGGTACAACTGCTTTGCGTAGGCACATGATCTCACATCACAAACGCCTATGGGATCAACACATGAGTACAAGCAGCACGCCTACTCTAAGCCGCCATCCTCCTCCTGGTCCAGCATCTTCAGCCACGTCAACCATTGCTGTCCTCCTTGCCCCCTCTCAACCATCCTCCACTCCGTCTCCCACCTTGAGCAGTTCCCGCTCATCTGCCCACAGTCATGTGTCTGTCAAGGACATGTTTAAGCGTAAGAAGCCAATGTCAGAAAGTCACCCCCTTGCCCAGCGTCTGACAGCTGGCTTGTCCGAACTATTAGCCCGCCAGCTTTTACCATACAGGCTGGTGGAGTCTGAGGCGTTCAAAAAATTTGTAGCTATTGGGACACCGCAGTGGAAGGTACCCGGCAGAAATTTATTTTCACAAAAGGCAATCCCCAACCTGTACTCGATTGTGCAAAAGGAAGTAATGGCATGTCTGGCACACAGTGTTGGGGCAAGGGTCTATCTGACCACTGATACCTGGACTGCAAAGCATGGTCAGGGCAGGTATATCACCTACACTGCGCATTGGGTAAACCTGCTGACTGCTGCCAAGCATGGAATGCATGGCTCTGCAGAGGAGTTGGAGACACCGCCACGACTTGCAGGCAGTCCTGCTGCCACCTCCTCTACTCATCCTACTCCATCCTCTTCCATAACCTCCTCGGCTGAGTCCTCTTCTGCTGCTGCATCTTGCTCCACATCAACGCCCCCCCCCCAGCTCCCCAGGTACTATTCCACATCCCGGATACGGCAGTGTCACGCCGTCTTGGGTTTGACTTGCTTGAAAGCAGAGAGTCACACCGGACAAGCACTCCTGTCTGCCCTGAACGCACAGGTGGAAAAATGGCTGACTCCGCAGCAACTGGAGATCGGCAAAGTGGTTTGTGACAACGGAACAAATTTGTTGACGGCATTGAAGTTGGGCAAGTTGACACATGTGCCGTGCATGGCACATGTGTGTAATCTGATCGTACAACGCTTTGTGCATAAGTACACAGGCTTACAGGACGTCCTGAAGCAGACCAGGAAGGTGTGTTGCCATTTCAGGCGTTCCTACACGGCCATGGCTCACTTTGCCGATATCCAGCGGCGAAACAACATGCCAGTGAGGCGCTTGATTTGCGACAGCCCGACACGTTGGAATTCAACACTCCTAATGTTCGACCGCCTGCTCCAACAAGAAAAAGCTGTTAATGAATATTTGTATGACCGGGGTGCTAGGACAGCCTCTGGGGAGCTGGGAATTTTTTTGCCATGTTACTAGACGCTCATGCGCAATGCCTGTAGTCTCATGCGTCCTTTTGAGGAGGTGATAAACCTAGTCAGTCACACCGAAGGCACCATCAGCGACATCATACAATTTGTTTTCTTCCTGGAGCGTGCCCTGCGAAGAGTGCTGGATCAGGTCGTAGATGAGCGTGAAGAGGAAGAGGAAGAGTTGTGGTCACCATCACCACCAGAAACAGCCTTATCAGCATCGCTTGCTGGACCTGCGGCAACGCTGGGAGAGGATTGTGAGGAAGAGGAGTCAGAGGAGGAATGTGGCTTTGAGGAGGAGGAGGAGGAAGACCAACCACAACAGGCATCCCAGGGTGCTCATTGTCACCTATCTGGTACCTGTGGTGTTGTATGTGGCTGGGGGGAAGAACATACCTTCATTGACATCAGTGAGGAGGAGGAACGGGAAATGAGTAGCTCGGCATCCAACCTTGTGCAAATGGGGTCTTTCATGCTGTCGTGCCTGTTGAGGGACCCTCGAAAAAAAGGCTGAAGGAGAATGACCTGTACTGGGTGTCCATGCTACTAGATCCCCGGTATAAGCAAAAAGTGGCGGAAATGTTACCGAATTACAACAAGTCGGAAAGGATGCAGCATTTGCAAAATAAATTAAAAAGTATGCTTTACACAGCGTATAAGGGTGATGTCACAGCACAACGGGAATCTAACAGGGGGAGAGGTGGAAGTCATCCTCCTCCTCCCATGACCACGCCTGGAAAGGACAGGATGCTTTAAAGACATGTTGTTGATGGAGGACATGCTGACCTTTTAAGTCCTACGCATCGCCACAGCCCTTCGGGATCCACCCTCAGAGAGCGACTCGACCGACAGGTAGCAGACTACCTCGCCTTAACTGCAGATATCGACACTCTGAGGAGCGATGAACCCCCTGACTACTGGGTGTGCAGGCTTGACCTGTGGCCTGAGCTATCCCAATTTGCGATAGAACTTCTGGCCTGCCCCGCTTCAAGTGTCCTGTCAGAAAGGACCTTCAGTGCAGCAGGAAGTATTGTCACTGAGAAGAGAAGTCGCCTAGGTCAAAAAAGTCTAGATTACCTCACCTTTATTAAGATGAATGAGGGATGGATCCCAAAGGGACTGACACTGGGCGATACATTTGATTAAAAAAGGCCTGATGAGATGAGCTGCCTGGGGCTAAAAATGGTCCACACACTGCTGTATTTTAGCTCTGAATGCCGGTTGACTTGCGTGACTTATCCGCCACCAACTAGGGTTCAAGCCGCCATGTTTTAGGGCACTTTCTGCCTGTGAAACAAACATCAATTTTTCTGGCCGCTGCTACAGCAGCGGCTACAACAATACCAATTTTTTCAGGCATGTGTACATGCCTAATTTTTAGGCCCTCTGGTGCTGCACTGTGGCTTCAAAAACCAAACCAAAAAAAAGGCACATAGTGACCCTATGTAGGGGAACCAGTCCCTATTCTGCTCTGTGTCAGTGTGTATCATGGTCTCTGAGGACGGGGAACAGTCTCTATTCTTCTCTTGCATTTCTATTTCTTCTTAGATAACAACAAAATTCTGAGATGACGTTGGCAGGGCTATTCACTTATGTGATCTGTCATGAATTGTCATTTGAATGTTAATTTGAACTGTGGGGCACAAGAACTTGAATCTGACAATTTTTATTTTGTCAGAGAACTTGTTCGGGATACAGAAAGGATAAAAGGGAGGGTAAGCGGTTAAGGTACATCGATCTTATTCACATCTTATACATTCAAGAGCAAACTGGTTATTCATTCTCGTGGGAGTTTTTCCGCTGCCCTTGTGCCTTTGGTCTAGTACCATGTCATGGTTGTCTTTCTCTCCTAAACCTGGGTTTGGTCCGGGGTATGGGAAGGGGGAAACCTGGGGACAGGCTACGGTAGGGGAAGAAGAATTGGGGAAATAGACGTCAGAAGCCCCTCATCTCCCTTTGTCTCCTTCTTAGTTAGCACGCTGTGTGCGGTCACCGGGTCTATTCCCTTATCTAACTACTTAACTATGTACAATGTGGGTGTTTGTTCCGTTATGCCCTGTAGATTGTTTAAACTCAACTTGGTATACCTCAATGTTGGCTGTTGTACCATGGTGTTTGGAGTCGTTGTCTCTCTGCGTCAGAGCAGTTAGGTCTTAGGAGTGGTACTATTCATCCTTCGTGTATATATATATATATATATATATATATATATGATATGTTATTGTTCTAACACGACCCCCTCCTCCTCCTTCCTCAGATTCACCTCCCATATGTTCCTGGCTTCCACTATGTGGTGTGGGGGGTGTAGCCGCTGGCAGGTTTTTGTTTCATATGCTAGGTTTAGGGAGATCTGTTGGAGAAGGCTAGATCTCTCCGGTGGCTGTTGTTGTTTCCACCCTCTGGCTATTAATAAGTTGGCAGCAATCAAAATATGATATGTTAGTTCATCATGTGCTTTTGGCAATGAGTCAATCGAGATGAAGAGTAGGGCATTTTCTGGTCTCAGGTTGGTTCTCGTGACCAGTGCCCCTTGTATCACCCCCTCAACTGCCTTCCAGTATCCTCTGATGGCCGAGCAGGCCCACCAGATGTGGAGCATTGTGCCCTACTCTATTAAACATCTCTAGCAAAGTCTCGAGGTGTTGGGATATATGGTCGCTAGTCTAGTCGGTACCAAGTACCACCTATATTGTATCTTGCGCATTAGCTCTAGGTGGGATGCGCATCTGGATCTACCTTTATGGGCTATGAAGGCTTGGTTCCATTGTTCTTCTGAGAAGACTGTACTCAAATCCTTATGCCATGCCTCCCAGGTGTGCGGTTCCTAAAATCGCTGCCACATACACGTCCACTGATAGGAGACGCAACAGGTATTAAACTGATGAGAATAATACTAAACACACCACTCCTATCTGGTGGCACATTAGATTGCACGCGCAGTGCCCCAAATTTGAAGTAGGAGGACCGACCAAGCATCTTCTTCCATCTCGCTGTTCCAAAAATCGCTGCCATATACACGCCCACTGAGAGGAGTTTGGTCTGTCACTGTGAAGCGGGCGTAACCCTTACACTACCTGATCGATACAACATCATACAGTAGGTCCCCCCCTCATTATTTTTATGGCCCCCACCCACCGCTCTCGGGTGGGGGCGGTAACAATACAGTAGGTCCCCCCATTGTGATTTTTTCCCCCCACCCACCGCGCAGGGGTGGGGGCCGGGGGGGAGGACAGTAGGTCCCCCACCTTATCCTTATTTACTGAATATTATATTTTTTGTGTGCCCACACGAAGCTAGTGAGAGTCCTTTGTAGACGTCGCAAGTACGCATTGGGTAATGGGATCTGTAGCATTCTAGTCAGGTATTGGAATTTTCGGGAACAGCCGTTTCCACTTTTTTTTAAGAATTTGCCAGTAATCTTTTTTTGAAGTTGTTCCCCTCCTCTTGACAAGATCAATGACCTGAGAGTCTCCATAAGCAGGATTGACCTGTTAGTCCCGTTTTCCATTCAAGTTGTGCATGATGTCCAGGCTAGGTTTCCAGGGACAAATGTTGTAGCCTGTTGAACGAGGTGACCTTGCTCGGGTCCCAGGTGTGCGGTTCCTAAAATCGCTGCCATATACACTGTAACGGATCACCTGGCACCCCGACTTGGTACCTCCGTTAATGGATGCTCCTAGCGCTTCCTGAGGACTCCAAGCACTCTGGCAGACACCACAATCACCGAATCAGAGAAGCATATGAATGCTCTCAAGCCTCTGAATGCTGTAGACAGTTGAATAGGAACCATACGAATAGGCTTGCACTCCTAGCAGTCAACTGGAACAGCATGCAATAAATCCTTCCCCCAATAATGAGACGACACTTCACTTTGAGGGTAAAACAGGAACTCTGGACTGGCTCATCCAGCCTGGCTTTTATTTCCAACTCACACATACAGGCCACACCCAGGGGGAGGCATAAAAGAACCAATGACCTAGATGTTACCTCCCACACATCCCCTCCCCTTAGTGTGACACATAATCCCATTATTCATACAGTTTAAAATATACTTTTTACACAATATTTATAACTTCAAAACCATACATCACATTCACACAAAATTACATATCCACAATCAATCCATTCAGGGGAACAACATATTAAAAATGGCATGGATCAGACCAGGGGTTCAAAAGTTACTAAAAGTATCTTTTAAAACCCCTAGCTTTCCAGGGCCTTCTCTGTGCTGGAGAAGTAATCCAATTATCTCCCAGCACAGAGACAGACTCCATTAAGCACATGGGGACACAAAGACAGTAAAACACTTTAAAATACATAAATTCACCTTTTACACATAACACACAGACATTTCACCTATCCCCAGATAGCTGGGATCTGCGCGCACAAAACTACCGAATAGCGCGCAGATCCTACTCACACAGTACAATTGCCATGGAGCTAAAGTCTTTCCCATAGTCTTTCATTATGAATAGGCTCCATGGTATAGCTATCTGGGGTATCACATTCCCATAAAGTCTGGTCCATAGTCCAAAGGCAAGAGGCGGGCAATCGGCCCCCTCCAAGGACACGTGGCGAGGTCGGTTTCGCCACAATCCCAAAAAGTCCCAATATGTCCATCGATGATTTTAAAAGGGCCAGTTGCAGCAATATAAAGTACAATATGCCCCAAATAACCCAGGGGCCATAGTCAGCAGGTAGGAGGCTAGCAAACAGGCTTCTCCAGGGCCCAGTGGCGAGGTTTGTTTCGCCACATACACGTCCACTGATAGGAGACGCAACAGGTATTAAACTGATAAGAATAATACTAAACACACCACTCCTATCTGGTGGCACATTAGATTGCACGCGCAGTGCCCCAAATTTGAAGTAGGAGGACCGACCAAGCATCTTCTTCCATCTCCCTGTTACAAAAATCGCTGCCATATACATATAAGTTGTACATGATGTCCAGGATAGTTTTCCAGGGACAAATGTTGTAGCCTGTTGAACGAGGTGACCTTGCTCGGGTCCCAGGTGTGTGGTTCCTAAAATCGCTGCCATATACACGTCCACTGATAGGAGACGCAACAGGTATTAAACTGATAAGAATAATACTAAACACACCACTCCTATCTGGTGGCACATTAGATTGCACTCGCAGTGCCCCAAATTTGAAGTAGGAGGGCCGACCAAGCATCTTCTTCCATCTCCCTGTTACAAAAATCGCTGCCATATACATATAAGTTGTACATGATGTCCAGGATAGTTTTCCAGGGACAAATGTTGTAGCCTGTTGAACGAGGTGACCTTGCTCGGGTCCCAGGTGTGCGGTTCCTAAAATCGCTGCCATATACACGTCCACTGATAGGAGACGCAACAGGTATTAAACTGATAAGAATAATACTAAACACACCACTCCTATCTGGTGGCACATTAGATTGCACGCGCAGTGCCCCAAATTTGAAGTAGGAGGACCGACCAAGCATCTTCTTCCATCTCCCTGTTACAAAAATCGCTGCCATATACATATAAGTTGTGCATGATGTCCAGGATAGTTTTCCAGGGACAAATGTTGTAGCCTGTTGAACGAGGTGACCTTGCTCGGGTCCCAGGTGTGTGGTTCCTAAAATCGCTGCCATATACACGTCCACTGATAGGAGACGCAACAGGTATTAAACTGATAAGAATAATACTAAACACACCACTCCTATCTGGTGGCACATTAGATTGCACTCGCAGTGCCCCAAATTTGAAGTAGGAGGGCCGACCAAGCATCTTCTTCCATCTCCCTGTTACAAAAATCGCTGCCATATACATATAAGTTGTACATGATGTCCAGGATAGTTTTCCAGGGACAAATGTTGTAGCCTGTTGAACGAGGTGACCTTGCTCGGGTCCCAGGTGTGCGGTTCCTAAAATCGCTGCCATATACACGTCCACTGATAGGAGACGCAACAGGTATTAAACTGATAAGAATAATACTAAACACACCACTCCTATCTGGTGGCACATTAGATTGCACGCGCAGTGCCCCAAATTTGAAGTAGGAGGACCGACCAAGCATCTTCTTCCATCTCCCTGTTACAAAAATCGCTGCCATATACATATAAGTTGTGCATGATGTCCAGGATAGTTTTCCAGGGACAAATGTTGTAGCCTGTTGAACGAGGTGACCTTGCTCGGGTCCCAGGTGTGCGGTTCCTAAAATCGCTGCCATATACACGTCCACTGATAGGAGGCAACAGGTATTAAACTGATAAGAATAGTACACCACTCCATTGTGATTTATACCCCCCACCCACCGCGCAGGGGTGGGTGCCGGGGGGAGGACAGTAGGTCCCCCACCTTATCCTTATTTACTGAATATTCCCCTGTATAACAATGTTTGGCATTTAGTGAATATTACCCATTCTGCTCTGTGTCAGTGTGTATCAGGGATCCTTAGGATAGGTGTCAATCCATATCTTCCAAGTGACCCTATGTAGGGGGAACAGTCCCTATTCTGCTCTGTGTCAGTGTGTATCAGGGGCTTTGAGGATCGGTGTCAATCCATACCTGCCAAGTGACCATATGTAAGGGGAACAGTCCCTATTCTGCTCTGTGTCCGTGTGCATCAGGGGCTCTGAGGACAGGTGTCAATCCATATGTCAAGGTGTCAATATGTCATATGTCAGGTGTCAATCCATATTCATTGCGATTTAGGAATGTTAGGTGATTTCAGCCCTTTATGGATTAAAACCAGACTCTGCATCAACTGTGTAATTTTCCATGGGAGATTTGCCATGGATCCCCCTCCGGCATGCCACAGTCAAGGTGTTAGTCCCCTTCAAACAACTTTTCCATCACTTTTGTGGCCAGAAAGAGTCCCTGTGGGTTTTAAAATTCGCCTGCCCATTGAAGTCAATGGCGGTTCGCCCGGTTCGCCGGTTCGCGAACGTTTACGGAAGTTCCCGTTCGCCGTTCGCAAAACCGAAAATTTCGGATTCGCAACATCACTATTCAAATCCCATCTTCGTCGACTTTTCTTCAAAACTCTGTTCCTCAGAGAACTTTGTAAACTCACGTTACTGTCTGTGTTAGTCAACTGTCATTTATTTGCAAGGCTATTTTAATGGAGGACCCAGGGAATTTTTACACCATAAATAGGCACAGAGTCGCATTCATGGCAATTCCACAAGTTGGAAATAAGCACCATTTTCCCATTGATACCTATAGCATAACAATAATGCTTGTCTTAAAAACAACTAACTCAAACAAAAATTCACATTATTATCATCCCCAATCTGTAACTGTAAAAATAACGCAAATTAGAGCTCAAATCAAAATTATTTTGATTTAGTCCAGAAAACAAGAGCACACCATGTCTTTTCCTCATGCTAGCTTTAGTGTACCTATAATCTTAATTTTATTAATGACAGGAGGCGAGTATTTGCTTAAGTCTCTCTTTACTAGAACTCCACAGCAGCATAGATAAACAACCAATCAGAAAAAAGTTAGGTACTATAAAACTCCCCTCCTCATGCATCATTTCCTCTTTCAAGCTGCGACAAACAGAACAAGAGGCAGAAAATATAATGGGGAAGAAACGAAGTCCTAGATACGAAGAATACAACAATGTCCACCCTCCGAGAAGAGCTGCCAAACCAGATAGTGTTGATGGACTGTAAACTGAAACGGGAGAAAAAACAGAATCGAACAGGTTGAATTTCCAATGAAATGTACTCTGAATAAACATGCATGTACCCAATGTAGCAACCAAATGTATCCTAACCTGTAGATATCCCAACCCTACTATGAAAAATAGATATAAGAAACAAGCGACAGGTAGCAGGGACAATAAGTAGAGTTGCATACGTACCTGATCAATCTAAACTATAAAATTAAACAAGGGAGGGATAAGGATGGGTGGTAAATACTCGCCTCCTGTCATTAATAAAATTAAGATTATAGGTACACTAAAGCTAGCATAATCTACAATTTTATAACATGACAGGAGGCTTCGTATTTGCTGTTTCAACGCTCATTCAACAAATCCAACTCTGTTTGTTTCACTGGTACCTATTCTTGGAGCTACCTGTGCAATCCTAAATGGACTTTCCAACTGCGATAGATGATAATACACCGACCGATGGAGATGCCAGTTGATGAAGTACCCCAAAAACGGAAAAACATCCTCCGCTGATAGATCCAATGTGCGTGGGGTCGCGACCTGTTACCTACCAGCTGGGCCAAGAGCTAGCAGACTGACCTATTAGCCATTTCCCTGCAGATATGAAATGCCAAAGGTCATTTGCGGACCTAGGGCCGCGATAATACACTGCCACCATGTCTCAACTCTAGAAGTATAAGGTTGCTCCACCGATCGTGCCAGGGTCACCCGGCAATGTGGCCTTGCAGGCATGTCTTCAATCTCAAGGAATACGTCTACGTCCACTACCAAATCGCAATTGAACCGAGTAGGATCTTTCGTTCCCTCCTGGCCTACCCGGTGAGATGTCTCCTCCAAGAGTAAATTTATAATGCAGGCAAGAGTGTGGTCAAACTAGCCGTATCCTAAGTGATTCCAATATTCCAAGTGAAGTCTGTAATCCTTGGACACGGTAGAGGAAAGACTCCAAAAGTTCCTCCATTCAGGGTTCCGAACTGAACTTGTGTGGAGGAACGGTGGTCGACTATTCTGGGAGTAGCGAATCCCAGGAATATTCAAAGGGATGGGAAGTGTCAACGGAGTGTAGATTTCCATCCAAATATGCCCTCGTTAAAGAGTGAAAGATGTCTGCGTAGGAATCGAGGCACACCCGGTACCCCCACGAGGTACCCCGGTACCCCCCATGACGGTAGCGCGAATCCAGAACAAAACGGCTCCCGTGAGGGACAAAAAGAGTATAGACGGAGGACCCCCATATCCGAACCCTGTTCACCAGGTATGCATTCCGAGGAGATGGGGCAGTCCTGCCATCTTATCCTAAGATCGTAATGACCGGGGAACTCAGTACGACCGGGGTTACTGGTCTCACCATGTGATCCATGCGAACGGTTTACCTTCAGACTGGGTAATAGGCCTTCCTTAATCTTGTTACTCGAGCAAGGCAGTGCCCGTTTGCTCCATGAAGGTCTCCGTATCTCCTGTCACCTAGATATGGAAGAAACTGTCTGCGCAGTTGTTTGCAATGGTCTGGATATCCAAAAACAGAAAGCAATCCTCTGTTTTATATGGTGCAGAAATACCAAAACCTGCACTCACGTAATATCTGAGGTCCATCCGTTAGCCGTACCATCTCCAGGAGTGTGTGTAAATAGGTGGGAGTCTCCCCCCGTTACACCTCCGTGAGAATGTCTCGCGTGTGTTAGAGCGGTCCGGATCCAGTAGATCCATTACAGGAGATAGAATAGAAGGAACCAGTCTAAATATGCATATCTTGCATGACCAGGCAGTCCTCTATAACGAAATCAGTAGCATGGACGTCAGATCTAATTGAATGCAGGAGGGACGCCCCACCATGTAGCCATATATGTCTTTCATAGGTACAAGCCTGTGTGACGAACAAGTGGTTGGCACTGTAGAGCGTCGAGTGTATGAGAGAGCCGTGCCGTCTACTAATGTGATCGAATATCGTGATAGCGTCCGGCCGCACCCGTAAATAACCAAACAGTGGAGTCTACCTCTGTGACCGGTCCTCTCTATGAGGATGTGTCCTCCAAACATGTCTCCCGTATCAAGCTTAGTCCCTGGCTGAGGTTGAGGGAGGGCTGCGCCCTCTAATAACAAATCAGCGTCCGGTTCCGTACCTGAGAGGGGTTCGCTCTCTGTTCCTGAAGATAAAAATATTCTCGGATCGAAGTGATGAAGGGCCGCACCCTCCTGCGAGCCAAACTAGGGTCCCTAGAGACTCAGGTTGACCAACTGCAGGGTACACCGAACACTAGATCAGCATAAGGCTGAGGACAATCTTAGGAATAACGATGGAAAAAACTATCAACTGACCGTCCGGATCCCGCGCGCGCACGCGGGATCCAGGCTGACCGTTGGTAGTCTGAGGAAAGCTGGAGACGTTCTCCACAATCCACGAGCGCCCGGGAGGTCGAAGGAGGTCAAGTCAGGCCTCTCGACGACTCAAGCGAAAGGAAAGGAAGTCACGAAAACAAAAACCAAAAACAACAATAACATAGATAAGAGAAAAAACGCAAATTCTATCTCAGCTTGAAGGCAAATAGCAGGCCGGAAAGGTAAGACAAGTAACCCCCACCAAACAGGGCTAGGAGCTAACCTAACGCAGGAAATAACTACCGATCCCTACATGGATACCGGGAGGCGGATACGGAGTTAGTTGTGAAAGACAAGGAAAACACTGCGTTCCCCTGTAGGTGTCTGAGCATCGATCCTTGCCTGTGCGAAGTTCTCCTTGGAAATGTATGACCGGGGTCTTCATAAGAAACCCTGCCCTTCAGGCATGAGGTTTAGGGCCTTCACCCTACCCACCATATTCAGATGGCCGTACACTGGTGTCCTCTTGGATAGTATGGCAATGGTGCTTGTCTGGACACCTGCCTATTTCCCTGTCACTGGTGAGCACTGGCATTACCTCAGTGATATTCCCCAGGCCTGCGGCCTAAAAGGGGTTCAGCACCAATAGAGCAGGCCCGTCAGAAGGGCACAGGCCCAGCAGGCCAAACGAATGGACACAGAATAGTTGGCCAAGCAAATAGACACGGACATAACAGGCCATTCAGATAGGCACCGACATAGTAGGCCAAACAATGGGGCACAGACATAGCAGGCCGTTTAAATGGGCACAGACATAGCAGGCCGTCTTAATAGGCACAGACATAGCATGCTGTCTTAATGGGCACAGACATAGCAGGCCGTTTAAATGGGCACAGACATAGCAGGCCGTTCTTATGGGCACAGACATAGCAGGCCATTCTTATGGGCACAGACATAGCAGGCCGTTCTTATGGGCACAGATATAGCAGGCCAATCAATGAGGCACAGACATAGCAGGCCAATCCTGGGTTGTATATTATATCATATGAGTATCTGTTATTTATATAGCGCCATCCAATTCCGCAGCGCTTTACCATTGGTCTTGAATGAGTAATGGGGACCTCCGAGCTTGGGTAGAGTTCCCCCAAAAATTGTAGATCCTCAGAGCACCCTGACATAGGACCCCCAGACATCAACCCTTTTCCCTTTTAGACAGCGTAATGCCGTGTGAATAACTTGAACCGGGACTGGCAGTCCCTGAATGCCCAGCAGGCAAATAGCGGTATCCCCGCTGTTTTGGGTATAAGTGGAAGTTGTTTCAGTGATTACGATGTCCACGAAAGTAAGATAAATTGAGCGATACTCTCCTTAAACTGTGAATTGGAATGCACATGCTCACACAGATCTGTGATGTTTCCATCATTAATATAGATACCATCATCATATTTGAAAAAATTGTATAGTAATTGTATAGTATCCAGGTCTGTTAGCTTTATATATAAATGCCATGGACAGCGAATACATACCAGGGCAGTCTCCTCTGAGACCCCATAACTGGATCCGAAAAAATATATACCGTGAAGCACATGAATCCCAGTTCATAATGCCTGTAACTCACAGTAATCCGTGATCTACACTGTCAGCGTGATATACACTGTCAGTAAAACACACAGCAATCTGCGATATACATCAGCAAACTCACAGCAACCTGTGATATACACTGCCAGGAAAACACACAGTAATCTGTGATATACACTGTCAGTAAATACTCACAACAATCTGTGATATACACTGTCGGTAAAAACTAAATCTGAACTATACAGTCAGAAAACTAAATCTGAAACATACACAGTCAGAAAAACTAAATCAGAGCTGTACACAGTCAGAAAACTAAATCTGAGCTATACACAGGCAGTAAAAATAAATCTGAACCATACACAGTCAGAAAAAGTAAATCAGAGCTGTACACAGTCAGAAAACTAAATCTGAGCTATACACAGGCAGTAAAACTAAATCTGAGCTATACACAGGCAGTAAAACTAAATCTGAGCTATACACAGGCAGTAAAAACACACAGCGATCCGTGAAATACACAGTTGAAGGAAACCTGGCAACATTGAAGCAATCCGCCGGTGAATCCCAGCAGGGTGACAACAGCCGAGCTCCAAAACCGTTGGCGGAGGGTGGGGCCACGTGGCGAGCGAGCGGCCGTGTGGGCGAGCGGAGCAGAGCGGCCGCCAGGTACTCGCGTCCGACTGCGAGTACCACTGTAGCCAGAAAAAGAACAAAGGGATTCGGGGAAATCAGGAGACAGCCCGAGGCTAGTCTCCTGAAACCCCGATACAGCATGCAGCCCGCGGATAGTAATGGCGGGACAAAGAGAGTGGGGTAGCGGGGGCAGGGGGCGGACTGCATGCAGGAATCCCCAAGAAACTCCCCAAACCACCACAGAACTACCACAGAAAAGAAAAGGTCTCCCCAAGAAGATAGGGGAAGCAAAAAATCAAAAGGCAGGAATTACAATCACAATCAATCTATCTAAATACAATACAAAAACCCACGTAAGCATTAGGAAGGAAATAAATATATCAGAAAATAACTAAACACAAAAAAATATATAACATAAAAATATATAGAAGAGAAAATATGATACAAAAAAAAATAATAAAGTAAATAAATGAAGATATCAAATATAAATCCTGATAAATCCCCAAGCCACCCACTATAAGCAGGAGGCAGTGGTACTCTGACCTGTACTGTCTGAGGAGCAGCAAAGAAAGAGGAAATGATGCATGAGGAGGGGAGTTTTATAGTATCTAACTTTTTTCTGATTGGTTGTTTTTCTATGCTGCTGTGGAGTTCTAGTAAAGAGAGACTTAAAGCAAATACGAAGACTCCTGTCATGTTATAAAATTGAGAAAATGATAGGAGACCTATTCTAGACACACTTGTAGGCAAAATTGACAGGGAATTCATTTATTCCATGCTAGGTAAGGAGAACTAAGTATACATATCCAGCATTGGAGTGCATCAAGTTTAGCAAAGTTTTCAACATCCTTGGTTAATGTATCATTTACTACATCTCTTATTTATTTCTAGGAGTTTATTGATATGATCCATAAAAATCATTCAAAATGATCATTGTAATTTCTGTTCTTCTTTCAAGTTTTAGATTTGTAAAATTTGAATATTAGCCTTTTGCTGAGATGGTCGATACGGCCACCGTGCCCTTCACCGACTGCGTCTAACAGCTTGCGTGCGCCACCATCAGACGAGGTGGCCGAGTGGTTAAGGCGATGGACTGCTAATCCATCGTGCTCTGCACGCATGGATTTGAATCCCATCTTCGTCGACTTTTCTTCAAAACTCTGTTCCTCAGAGAACTTTGTAAACTCACGTTACTGTCTGTGTTAGTCAAATGTCATTTATTTGCAAGGCTATTTTAATGGAGGGTCCAGGGAATTTTTACACCATAAATAGGCACAGAGTCGCTTTCATGGCAGTTCCACAAGTTGGAAATAAGCACAATTTTTCCCATTGATACCTATAGCATAACAATAATGCTTGTCTTAAAAACAACTAATTCAAACAAAAATTCACATTATTATCATCCCCAATCTGTAACTGTAAAAATAACGCAAATTAGAGCTCAAATCAAAATTCTTTTGATTAAGTCCAGAAAACAAGAGCACACCATGTCTTTTCCTCACATCGGCAAAGAGAACCAATTTGCCCTGACACTTGACAGCAAAATCGACAGGATAAAAAGCACACATTTTTTCCCCCGATGTGAAGTGTATAACACTTAGGCTTGTCTTAAAAAAAAAACAAACACAAACAAAAATTCACATTATTATCATCCTCAATCTGTAACTGTAAAAATAACACAAATTAGAGCTCAAATCAAAATACTTTAGATTCAATCCGGAAAACAATAGCACACCTTTTCTTTTCACACTTGAAGGCAAAATGGAAAGGGAACTTTTACACCTTACATATGCCAAGAGACGCACTCATGCCTTTCCCTCACCTCATCAAAGAGAACCATTTTGCCCTGACACTTGACAGCAAAATCAACAGGGAAAAAGCACCCTCCCCCCCTACCCCCCAATATGCACAGCATAACACTAAGGCTTGTCTTAAAAACAACTAACACAAACAAAAATTCCCATGATTAGCATCCCCAATCTGTAACCGAAGAACTAACACAAACCAGGACGCAAAACACAATTATTTATGATTCATTGAGAAAATGATAGGAGACCTATTCTAGACACACTTGTAGGCAAAATTGACAGGGAATTCATTTATTCCATACTAGGTAAGGAGAACTAAGTATACATATCCAGCATTGGAGTGCATCAAGTTTAGCAAAGTTTTCAACATCCTAGCAAAGTTTTCAACATCCTTGGTTAATGTATCATTTACTACATCTCTTATTTCTAGGAGTTTATTGATATGATCCATAAAAATCATTCAAAATGATCATTGTAATTTCTGCTCTTCTTTCAAGTTTTAGATTTGTAAAATTTGAATATTAGCCTTTTGCTGAGTTGGTCGATACGGCCACCGTGCACTTCACCGACTGCGTCTAGCAGCTTGCGTGTGCCACTGTCAGACGAGGTGGCCGAGTGGTTATGGTGATAGACTGCTAATCCATTGTGCTCTGCACGCATGGATTCGAATCCCATCTTTGTCGACTTTTCTTCAAAACTCTGTTCCTTAGAGAACTTTGTAAACTCACGTTACTGTCTGTGTTAGTCAACTGTCATTTATTTGCAAGGCTATTTTAATGGAGGGTCCAGGGAATTTTTACACCATAAATAGGCACAGAGTCGCATTCATGGCACTTCCACAAGTTGGAAATAAGCTCCATTTTTCCCATTGATACCTATAGCATAACAATAATGCTTGTCTTAAAAACAACTAATTCAAACAAAAATTCACATTATTATCATCCCCAATCTGTAACTGTAAAAATAACACAAATTAGAGCTCAAATCAAAATTCTTTTGATTAAGTCCAGAAAACAAGAGCACACCATGTCTTTTCCTCACCTCGGCAAAGAGAACCAATTTGCCCTTACACTTGACGGCTGTTAACACTGTCGTGGAATTATTAGGCCTCATATAAAATTGTCACATAACACTGTTGTGGAATTATTAGGCCTCATATAAAATTGTCACATTATGACACATAACACTGTTGTGGAATTATTAGGCCTCTTATAAAATTGTCTTTAGGCCTCATAAAATTGTCTTAAAGAATGCTTTGTGCTTTGTTAAAAGAAAGTGTGCTTCAGCGGAACCATAGATTCCTGTTGAATGAAACATTGTAGCAACTAGCTTGCATGTTGATCTTAATAAAATGTGAAGTTACTAAAAGCCTTTAAAAACCTAACCTTGAAACTAACAGTGCCAAACTACTCAAAATGGCTGCCAAAGCACCCCTCCCATCGAGTGAACACCTCGTGCTAACAAGATGGTGCTGGAATCCGGAGGAGAACTTCATGACGACAGTAATGACATAAGATGGCACACCCAGTAGGGAGGGCATTTGAATGAACCACTTAACACTTAACCAATTACTGATTTATAATTCTATGTTATCTTGAATTCTCCAGTGATGTAATAATGCCTTTATAAGGGTCTGCTCACCCTCTTTTCTTGCTCTTGCCATTAAATTTCCTGAACTTCTTTCATTAACCTGAACCTCGTGTCTCATCATATTTTATTAGTTATAATATAGTGTAATGTTGAAAGTACGTCAGCCAACACCTTAAGAGATGGCGCCTAGTACAGAAGAAGGAGGTTGGCCCTGCCAGTCCCGTGACCTCCACCTAATTACCATTATCTACAGTCACGTACGCTCCTAAAGTAACTTCACTTCCGCCCTTACCTCCTGTCTCTTCCTTTCCCACACATATCATGGTCGTCACTTCCACCCTTCCTTCCCCGCCCCTGTCATGGCTGCCTCCATCATGAAGCCTACCCCTATCATGCTCATCCTGTCTTAAGATATACTGTTTTCCTGGAACTCTACATATTATGAACAAGAAAGTTACAATTACTAAAACATTCCTGATATTTGTTTCCCTGTATCAGAAATGTGTCTGTGACAGTGGTAGTTAATGATGAGGAATATATATATATATATATATATATATATATATATATATATATATATATCGATTCATGTGTAAGTAACAAATGTGTTTTAACTTTGTGTAAAAAAAATTGATAATATGCTTGAAAAGGGTTATCTTAAAGAATATTTACTCACATAAATTTCTAATAAACAAAGATTTCTTGAACAAATGGTAATACAGTTAAAGGATTGGTCTCAAAATTTTTGATCTAATTGAAAAGGAACCAGAATACATTATAAGCCTACCTATTTACAAATGGAATAAGGATTTAGATACTAGTATAAACTATGAAGGTGGGAGTGTGCTCCAATCTGTCTTTATTGGAAAATGATAGCGTCCAAGACATAAAAATTGATTAACATAAATGTTGATGTAAGCCCAGATATTTTATTATTGCATATACATATAAGTCGAGACTTTGGGCATTATAATGTATTGATTCCACATCTGTTACTAGCAGCAAATACATTAGCAGCCAGAAACTGGAAACCGAAAATGGTAAATCAATGTATAGCTATTTATAAAGCTTAACAAAAATCCCCATTATCTTTTTCATTTATCTCGCAGAAAACAATGTTATTTGTCTATTTTGTATGTTTTAATACATTATCAGTGAATAGGAAAATAAGTTTTATCCCTTTTGCAAGACATAAAATTGTGGTAATGTATATTTGTGATGTATGTAGGAATTATATTTTGAGCTATGCTATATATAAAAATGAATAGGGGAAAAAGGAGAGAGTCAGGGATAGCGTCTGTCTCCATAGGCAAAAGTCTGTTGTGGGAGATGTAGTGGGTTAGCCACTGCGGGATACCCATGGAGTGAAGCGTTCGAGGCCTGTCCAGACAGATGAGCTAGTTAGCCTTTTATTATTTTTCTATAGGGAAAGCATAGGGTCAGTTAATAGTTGTAAATGGGCTATTTGCGGCCTCCATAGCGGAAGAGAATCCTACCTGCCTCCTCATTTCTACCTGGTCTTGAATGCTGATGGATCCTTATTCCCCCCCCCCCCATCAGTCCTATAGATCTCCTCACCCTCATCCTTTCCTTTACCACCCTCCCCCTCCAATCCATTTCTCCCGTCCGCTCTTCCTTCCTTCCGCCCGTCCACCACCCTGCCCACCTCCACTGCTACATCACCTGTCTGCTCCCTTACCTGCCCACCTCCTCTTACTCCTTCCAGCGATCCCTCCCCTTCGTCTGTCTCCCCTCCTACTGCTCCTTCTTCTCCTCCTCCCTCATCTCCTGTCCTTCCTACTCCACCTTCTTCTCCTCCTTTCTCATCTTCTGTCCTTCCTACTCCACCTTCTTCTCCTCCTCCCTCATCTCCTGTCCTTCCTACTCCACCTTCTCCTCCTCCTCCTCCCTCATCTCCTGTCCTTCCTACTCCACCTCTTCTCCTCCTCTCTCATCTCCTGTCTTTCCTACTCCACCTTCTCCTCCTCCTCCCTCATTTCCTGTCCTTCCTACTCCACCTTCTCCTCCTCCTCCCTCATCTCCTGTCCTTCCTACTCCACCTTCTCCTCCTCCTCCCTCATCTCCTGTCCTTCCTACTCCACCTTCTCCTCCTCCTCCCTCATCTCCTGTCCTTCCTACTCCACCTTCTCCTCCTCCTCCCTCATCTCCTGTCCTTCCTACTCCACCTTCTCCTCCTCCTACTCCTCCCGTCCCTCCTACTCCACCCGCTACTCATTCCTCCATCTCCCCACCACCATATCTATATCCTTTATATACTTCCTCCCTTCTTAATCCCTACCCATCTCCTCCGCTCTACCCGTGCCCCGCCCTGGCATCTGCCCAAATGGCCTGGCCATTCTCCTACCCTTACCCTGCAACTCCGCCCTATTCAGCCACTTCCCATGTACCTTCCATTGCCACGCCCCCTACCGCGATCACGCCTACCCTGCCTCAACCTGCTCAAGTCGTGCCCACATCCAATATGGCAGCCCCCAGTGGTGTGGCACCTCTAGTGCCGCTCCTAATAATTCTTGCTCCTCATGATATTAATTCTATTCTCTATTGTATCCAGCCAAAGCACCTCACTTCTCTAAGACATTTCCGCCCACAGACAACTCTGCCTCTACCTGACAACATCATATTTTGAAGAAATGTTACTCCGGCCGCTCTTCTGCCACTTCCCAGGGGGGAATACCACACTACGAAAAAAAGAATTATTCAGACTGGTGGATGTACACCTCATCATGACAGACCTGTTTTGGGCACTCTCAAGGAAATAGTGCGGTCCTGATCCAGTTACCCATGGAAGTAAGACACATGTATCATCACTGGGAGGTGGCTGTCCCTCATGTTTTCTTCACAAAAGACAAATACCCTCAAACTCACACAGAAATAGGTGAGGATACCTCTCCTACTGCTCCTCATGGTTGCTTTGAACAGATGAAAGAGGAAACAAGACACCTCTCAACAGTGCATGCAGTCGCTTTGCCAGATCCTGACTCCACTCTGTTTGTGGATAGCTTTAGATTTGCGGATGAAGAGGGAAGGTACCATACTGGATTTGCTGTTGCTACAGAAGATCAGGTACGTCAAGCATCTTCACTTTCCTCACCCACATCTGCTCAAGACGCTGAATTGACAGCCTTCTCAGTGGCATGCAAAATGTCTGAAGGAAGACGTGCTAATACCTACACTGACTCAAGATATGCCCTGGGTGTGGCACATGATTTTGGATCAATCTGGAAGACAAGAAGATTTCACACAGTGACTGGCACGCCAGTTAAGCATAGCACGACTATTAAGAAGTTGGTGGATGCCCTCCTACTTCCAGAAGAAGTGGCCATACTGAAGGTTAAGGCCCATGGAAAACTGAATTCAGAAGAAGCACTACTCAGCCGACCAAGCTACCAAACAAGCCGCAAGTGCACCAAGGGAAGTGGACAGAAGGGTGTCCGCTAAAGAAACTTTTATATTCACCATGAAGATCCTATCTACAGATTTCAAGCTCCTAAAGGAATAACAAGCAGCTGCTGACCCTGAAGAAATGCAAAGCATCTAGCTAACTCTCACTATCCCTTTCAAGAATCCAAGAATCCAAGTGACTATATCCAGGTGCCAGAGAGTTGCCGGTTCAGATATGCAATAGTTATAATAGACATTTTGTCAGGATGACCAGAGGCCTAGCCGGTCATCAATGTGACAACCAAGACCATATACCCAGTAATGTATCGTGAAAGTTGCAGAGATCACTCAGTGGATTCACCATTCCAGATTCAAGACTCTCTCTGCAACATGGGAAGTAACATTTGTTGATCTTTACAAACCTTTGATTCTAAAGGAAAAGTTACTTAAAAAGATGTCAACAAGTAGGTGTTTTGATGGCCATAATAACGCCTGACCACCTGCCATCGATGGAAAGCCGAGGACCCCAAAAAGGAGACCTCGTGAAGCTAAAGAGATTCAGACGCCAAGCTTTTTCAGGATTATCTGCCCATCTTGAGTTTGTGGTGATATCAATATTGACTAAATGATTTAAGTCCACCTACACTGACATAGCATGGGACAGGTTTCATACTATGATGAATAAGTAAATGTGCCCTAGCCAAGGTTATTATGTCCATACACATAATACATGACAAGGTACTCTTGACACACCACATTCATGCTTCAGAACAAAAAGGAGCACCCCGGTAAAAGACAGGTTGACCTGTACACATATATATATATATATATATATATATATATATATATATATATATTGATGCCATAGGTGTGCCAAGGGGGGTACCAGATGATTTCACAGTAAAAGACGAGGGTTAAGTCCATAACCATCAATACTAATGAAATTTTGTACTATATTTACTACATCCGACTGCACTTTGCAATAACACCAAGTTTAGCGGTCATGGGGTTTCTGTGTCTTAGGGCTAACAAGTCTTCTGGTATTAACAAATAAAGTTTATATTTTAGTAACTAACATTTTAAGGGGGGACTGTTGTGGAATTATTAGGCCTCATATAAAATTGTCTTTAGGCCTCATAAAATTGTCTTAAAGAATGCTTTGTGCTTTGTTAAAAGAAAGTGTGTGTCAGCGGAACCATAGATTCCTGTTGAATGAAACATTGTAGCAACTAGCTTGCATGTTGGTCTTAATAAAATGTGAAGTTACTAAAAGCCTTGAAAAACCTAACCTTGAAACTAACAGTGCCAAACTACTCAAAATGGCTGCCAAAGCACCCCTCCCATCGAGTGAACACCTCGTGCTAACAAGATGGTGCTGGAATCCGGAGGAGAACTTCATGACGACAGTAATGACATAAGATGGCACACCCAGTAGGGAGGGCATTTGAATGAACCACTTAACACTTAACACAACCAATTACTGATTTATAATTCTATGTTATCTTGAATTCTCCAGTGATGTAATAATGCCTTTATAAGGGTCTGCGCACCCTCTTTTCTTGCTCTTGCCATTAAATTTCCTGAAGTTCTTTCATTAACCTGAACCTCGTGTCTCAGTGTGAATTTACTTCTGCGTGCACGCAACTTTATTATTTCTAATTTGGACAGGAACAGATAGTCATTCAAACTTATTGGTTTGCATAAAAGAATCTACTACAACACTAAGGCTTGTCTAACACAAACAAAAATTCCCATGATTAGCATCCCCAATCTGTAACCGAAGAACTAACACAAACCAGGACGCAAAACACAATGATTTATGATTAATTAAGAAAATGATAGGAG
This sequence comes from Pelobates fuscus, assembly GCF_036172605.1. NCBI lineage: Eukaryota > Metazoa > Chordata > Amphibia > Anura > Pelobatidae > Pelobates > Pelobates fuscus. The sequence continues at coordinate 129,049,055 of NC_086317.1, forward strand.
ACCTATTCTAGACACACTTGTAGGCAAAATTGACAGGGAATTCATTTATTCCATGCTAGGTAAGGAGAACTAAGTATACATATCCAGCATTGGAGTGCATCAAGTTTAGCAAAGTTTTCAACATCCTAGCAAAGTTTTCAACATCCTTGGTTAATGTATCATTTACTACATCTCTTATTTCTAGGAGTTTATTGATATGATCCATAAAAATCATTCAAAATGATCATTGTAATTTCTGCTCTTCTTTCAAGTTTTAGATTTGTAAAATTTGAATATTAGCCTTTTGCTGAGTTGGTCGATACGGCCACCGTGCACTTCACCGACTGCGTCTAACAGCTTGCGTGTGCCACTGTCAGACGAGGTGGGCGAGTGGTTAAGGCAATGGACTGCTAATCCATTGTGCTCTGCATGCATGGGTTCGAATCCCATCTTCGTCGACTTTTCTTCAAAACTCTGTTCCTCAGAGAACTTTGTAAACTCACGTTACTGTCTGTGTTAGTCAACTGTCATTTATTTGCAAGGCTATTTTAACCCCTTAAGACCGCAGCCAAATGTACAAGTTGTGATCCAAAAAAAATTTAAACAAACCACAGAATTTTACTATATGTCTGTTCAACAATAATTTACCTCTTTCATACTAAGTGCACCCACACTTATTATATATCATTTTGTTCAGGGGAAACAGGGCTTTCATTTAATATCAAACATTCATGTATGGAACTCCATTTTATATGAATAAAATCTAAAAAATTATGAAATCTTGTTATTTTTCAATTTCAGCATGGCAATTTAACTGTTAATGTCAGAATACTATTCGGTTTTCCTGCAATAAAACATACATATTTGTATTCAGAAATGTCTCACGAGTAAAACAGTACCCCCCATGTATAGGTTTTATGGGGTTTTGGAAAGTTACAGGGTCAAATATACGACTTGTCCATTATTTTATTTTCTGCATAGAAATTTGACAGATTGGTTTGAGTGACCTAGGTTGCCTTTTAGACCGTATGGCAGCCCAGAAATGAAAATTACCCCCATCATGGCATACCATTTGAAAAAGTAGACATCCCAGGGTATTCAAAATGGGGTATGGCCAGTCTTTTGTAGTAGCCACTTGGGCACAAACCCTAGCCAAAGTTAGCGTTTTTTTTTGTGTTTTCTTTTTTTTACATAAAATCTGTACTTTCACTGATAATATTATTGTTAGTATATAGTTTACTGCCCTGAAACACTCCTAGTTCTGCTCAGTGATGTCTCACGAGCGCCATGGTACCCCCCATGTATAGGTTTTATGGGGTTTTGGAAAGTTTCAGGGTCATATATACGGCTTATCCATTTATGCTTTTTCACCTTGAAATTTGTCAGATTAGTTTGCAGTGTCCAGGCTGCCTTTGAGACCGTATGGCAGCCAAGAAATGAAAATTACCCCCATCATGGCATACCATTTGAAAAAGTAGACATCCCAGGGTATTCAAAATGGGGTATGCCCAGTCTTTTCTAGTAGCCACTTGGGCACAAACCCTAGCCAAATTTAGTGTTTGTTTGTTTTTTTTGCATTTTTCACATAAAATCTGTACTTTCACTGATAATATTATTGTTAGTATATAGTTTACTGCCCTGAAACACTCCTAGTTCTGCTCAGTGAGGTCTCACGAGCGCCATGGTATCCCCCATGTATAGGTTTTATGGGGTTTTGAAAAGTTTCAGGGTCATATATACGGCTTATCCATTTATGCTTTTTCACCTTGAAATTTGTCAGATTAGTTTGCAGTGTCCAGGCTGCCTTTGAGACCGTATGGCAGCCAAGAAATGAAAATTACCCCCATCATGGCATACCATTTGAAAAAGTAGACATCCCAGGGTATTCAAAATGGGGTATGCCCAGTCTTTTGTAGTAGCCACTTGAGCACAAACCCTAGCCAAATTTAGTGTTTTTTTTTTTTTTTGCATTTTTCACATAAAATCTGTACTTTCACTGATAATATTATTGTTAGTATATAGTTTACTGCCCTGAAACACTCCTAGTTCTGCTCAGTGAGGTCTCACGAGCGCCATGGTACCCCCCATGTATAGGTTTTATGGGGTTTTGGAAAGTTTCAGGGTCATATATACGGCTTATCCATTTATGCTTTTTCACCTTGAAATTTGTCAGATTAGTTTGCAGTGTTCAGGCTGCCTTTGAGACCGTATGGCAGCCAAGAAATGAAAATTACCCCCATCATGGCATACCATTTGAAAAAGTAGACTTCCCAGGGTATTCAAAATGGGGTATGCCCAGTCTTTTCTAGTAGCCACTTGGGCACAAACCCTAGCCAAATTTAGTGTTTGTTTGTTTTTTTTGCATTTTTCACATAAAATCTGTACTTTGACTGATAATATTATTGTTAGTATATAGTTTACTGCCCTGAAACACTCCTAGTTCTGCTCAGTGAGGTCTCACGAGCGCCATGGTACCCCCCATGTATAGGTTTTATGGGGTTTTGAAAAGTTTCAGGGTCATATATACGGCTTATCCATTTATGCTTTTTCACCTTGAAATTTGTCAGATTAGTTTGCAGTGTCCAGCCTGCCTTTGAGACCGTATGGCAGCCAAGAAATGAAAATTACCCCCATCATGGCATACCATTTGAAAAAGTAGACATCCCAGGGTATTCAAAATGGGGTATGCCCAGTCTTTTCTAGTAGCCACTTGGGCACAAACCCTAGCCAAATTTAGTGTTTGTTTTTTTTTTTTGCATTTTTCACATAAAATCTGTACTTTCACTGATAATATTATTGTTAGTATATAGTTTACTGCCCTGAAACACTCCTAGTTCTGCTCAGTGAGGTCTCACGAGCGCCATGGTACCCCCCATGTATAGGTTTTATGGGGTTTTGAAAAGTTTCAGGGTTATATATACGGCTTATCCATTTATGCTTTTTCACCTTGAAATTTGTCAGATTAGTTTGCAGTGTCCAGGCTGCCTTTGAGACCGTATGGCAGCCAAGAAATGAAAATTACCCCCATCATGGCATACCATTTGAAAAAGTAGACATCCAAGGGTATTCAAAATGGGGTATGCCCAGTCTTTTGTAGTAGCCACTTGGGCACAAACCCTAGCCAAATTTAGTGTTTGTTTGTTTTTTTTGCATTTTTCACATAAAATCTGTACTTTCACTGATAATATTATTGTTAGTATATAGTTTACTGCCCTGAAACACTCCTAGTTCTGCTCAGTGAGGTCTCACGAGCGCCATGGTACCCCCCATGTATAGGTTTTATGGGGTTTTGGAAAGCTTCAGGGTCATATATACGGCTTATCCATTTATGCTTTTTCACCTTGAAATTTGTCAGATTAGTTTGCAGTGTCCAGGCTGCCTTTGAGACCGTATGGCAGCCAAGAAATGAAAATTACCCCCATCATGGCATACCATTTGAAAAAGTAGACATCCCAGGGTATTCAAATGGGGTATGCCCAGTCTTTTCTAGTAGCCACTTGGGCACAAACCCTAGCCAAATTTAGTGTGTTTGTTTTTTTTGCATTTTTCACATAAAATCTGTACTTTCACTGATAATATTATTGTTAGTATATAGTTTACTGCCCTGAAACACTCCTAGTTCTGCTCAGTGAGGTCTCACGAGCGCCATGGTACCCCCCATGTATAGGTTTTATGGTGTTTTGGAAAGTTACACGGTCATATATACGGCTTATCCATTTAGGCTTTATTACATTGAAATTTGGCAAAGTGATTTTCTGGGCCTATATCGCATTTGAGAGAGCATGGCAGCCTGGGTAATAACATTTCCACTATTATGGCATACCATTTTCAAAAGTAGGCAACCCAGAGTATAAGAAATGGTGCATTGCAAGATGTTTGGTCTAACCACTTTATCAGAAATGAAGGGCCCACATAGGGGTTATAGCTTTATTTGTGCTTTTTCACGCACATGAACTCCATTTTCACAGGACATTTCATATTCCTGATATGAGTTATTGCAACAAAGCCTCACTATTTGTATTTAACATTGTCTCCTGAATGTAACAGTACCCCCATGTACTAGATTCTCTGTTTTGGGGGGGAAGTCATGGGGACAAAAATATTAGATGTAATTTTCAAAGTTGGCAATTTAACAAAGTGATTTTCTGGGTCTATCTCGCCTTTGAGAGAGCATGGCAGCCTGGGTAATAACATTTCCACTATTATGGCATACCATTTTCAAAAGAAGGCAACCCAGAGTATAAGAAATGGTGCATTGCAAGATGTTTGGTCTAACCACTTTATCAGAAATGAAGGGCCCACATAGCGGTTATAGCTTTATTTGTGCTTTTTCACGCACATGAACTCCATTTTCACAGGACATTTCATATTCCTGATATGAGTTATTGCAACAAAGCCTCACTATTTGTATTTAACATTGTCTCCTGAATGTAACAGTACCCCCATGTACTAGATTCTCTGTTTTGGGGGGGAAGTCATGGGGACAAAAATATTAGATGTCCTTTTCAAAGTTGGCAATTTAACAAAGTGATTTTCTGGGTCTATCTCGCCTTTGAGAGAGCATGGCAGCCTGGGTAATAACATTCCCACCGTTATGGCAAACCATTTTCAAAAGTAGGCACCCCAGAGTATAACAAATGGCATAATTTGAGATGTTAGGTCTAGCCATTTTAACAGAAATGCTGGGCCCATGTAGCGATTTCTACTTTGATTTTTGTCTTTTTAATCAGATAAATAGCATTTTCACTGGAAATGTCATAATACAGATATTAGTTAGTGCACTAGAGACTTGGTATTTTGATTTAACACTGTCTTCTGAATATAACGGTACCCCCACGTACTATTATTTCAGATTTTACTGATAAGTCACAGGGCGAAATATATTAGATGCCCTTTCAGCTTGTAAGTTTGCCAATATTATTTTCTGGGCCTATGTAGCTTTTCAGAGAGTATGGCAGCCTGGGTAATAACATTCCCACCGTTATGGCAAACCATTTTCAAAAGTAGGCACCCCAGAGTATAACAAATGGCATAATTTGAGATGTTAGGTCTAGCCATTTTAACAGAAATGCTGGGCCCATGTAGTGATTTCTACTTTGATTTTTGTCTTTTTAATCAGATAAATAGCATTTTCACTGGAAATGTCATAATCCTGATATTAGTTAGTGCACTAGAGACTTAGTATTTTGATTTAACACTGTCTTTTGAATATAACAGTACCTACATGTACCATGTTTCCAGGTTTTTATTATATCACATGAATAGAACAGTACCCCACATACACTTTGATCTGAAGGCAGAGAGAGGCAGATAGATCTTTGATATCACATAGAGAGTCACTGTGCGAAAAGTTTGAGAAGTAAAAAAAACGAAAAAAAAAAACTATTTTTTGTAACCCTTTCAGTGCTAATCACAGCATTAACCCTGTGATCAGTTTTTTATTGGGAAGTCACATTTCAAGTACTACAAATGTAGTATTTTGAGTTGTTTGGTGTAGCCACTTTAGAATGGCTAGCGTAAACAGGGACAGGCCAAGGTCAGGGGAATCCAGAATTCAGAGTAGTCGGTAAAACAAGCCAATGAGTCGGTACAGGCAGCTAACAAAGCGTAGTCAGGACAAGCCGAGGTCAGAAATCCAGGTAAATCAAGCAAACAAACTGCCAAAGTCCCATACAGAGTGATTCAGAAATTCAGGTCTGTATGGTAGACTTTGAAACAGTCTGTTATGCAGAGGGCGGGTAGAGATGGGCAGGTTGGACAATAAAAACTGGAGTCCTTTCGGACTCCTTTCTTGTAGCAAACACGGCACTTTTTTGGGGGAGCTTTTTTACTAGGGGTGGATGGGATTCGGGAAGGGAAGTGTTTGCCACAAAGTCTTTGGAGATCTCCTGATTCCAAAGTGGGATTGGGGGGCTGGGTAAATAACATACGGGACAAAATGCTTAATGTGAATTCGAGGAAAGGGCAGGGCCTACCTATGACCTCTTTTGTATAGAGGACATAGGCATTGAAAATTGCAATCTGGCTAGATTGCAATTTTCTTGTACCAGGTCCTAGTTTTTCGGTTCACCAGATAGGGCTGTATGCATTAGTCAGCCAAGTCTACTCCCCCCATAAACTTGCTGTAGTCTACAATGCACTTCGGCTTTTCCAGATGCTCAGTGCTACCTCTCACAGACACTGGCACTGTACTTTCGTCATGCATCGTAGACAGCATGTATACATCTTTCCTATCTCTGAAGCGAAGAGCAAGCAACTCATCCTGGCGGAGAGCTGAAGAGGAACCTCTACTGCTTCTGCCACTTGCCAGGGCTTGGGGGAAACCCCTGCGATTCTTCCTCACTGTGCCACAGGCTAGGGTTTCAAAACAATATAAATTTTTAAATAATTCTATACTGGTATAATAATTGTCAACCCATAGCCTATATCCCTTATTCAACAAGGGAAGGATTAGATCCCAAACAATCTTGCCACTTGTACCCACAGAATCAGGGCATCCTGGTGGGTCAAGATGGCTATCCTTCCCCTGGTAAATGCGAAACGCCCATGTGTAACCAGTACAGGATTCACATAATTTATAAAATTTAACGCCATATCGGGACCGCTTCGATGGAATATATTGCTTAAATAGCAGTCGACCTTTAAATTTCATAAGGGACTCGTCAATTGAAATATCTTTATCGGGGACATAATTTTCAGAAAATTTGTCTGACAGGAGTTGAATAAAGGGCCGAATTTTATATAGCCTGTCAAACAGTGGGTCGTTTCTAGGGGGACACAGCGAGTTATCATTAAAATGAAGGAATCGCAGCAGTTGCAGGTAGCGATCCCTCAACATAACCTCAGGGAAAAGAGGTGTAGCCAGGATACGTTGCTTGCTCCAGTAGGACCTGATACTGGGCTTTTTTACAATACCCATCATTAGGGTTAAAGCCCAAAACCGCTTCATCTCTGCGACATCCGTGGGTCTCCACATATTCCTGCGACCATGATGGGACCCCGGATGTGCAGAGAGATACTGCATAGCAAACAAATTCGTTTGCTGAGCCATGAGCTCAAATATATCGTCTGACATAAAGAGCTCAAAAAAACGAATTGGCTCGCAGTCGTCCACTGTTACAGTGATGCCAGGTGTAACAGTGAACGGCGGTATTTCTGGGGCCATCATATTTGGAGGCACCCAGTCTCCGCCTGGCATTGGGCTTGCTGAGCGTCCTCTTGTGAGTGGTGGTGGGGCACCATCACTTGAGGTCTCACTCAGAGGCTCAATGTCAGAGGCAGTGATAGTGTCACTGTCTTGCAGAGTGTCACTATCACTGCCTGCCAGAATGGCATACGCCTCCTCGGCTGAGTAGCGACGTGCCATTCTAGGGGGACAAATTAATTAATTTATATACTAAAGTGGGTAATTAATTATCTACCTGCCTAACACCTACTACTCGCCCTCAAAAAATAATATAAATGTACTGATCACAGTATAGGCAGCTGCAATCAGTACACTGAAAGGGTTATTTTCAGATCTATAAAAATAACCCTAAAAAAAAGTCAGTCTGATCAGAGAGCCCTCTGATCACAGTGATCACTGATACAGTACTGTACAGCAGATAAACTGTACAGTTTAGTGATCACGGCAGCGGGGAAAGGGTTAAGGGAGATTTGGGTTGCTGCGACTGACACAAAGGGTCAAAAAAAATTAGAAATTATTTTTTTGACCCAAAAAAGTTTTTAAAACTGAAAGGGTTACTTTTTGATCTGTAAAAATAACCCTAAAAAAGGTCAGTCTGATCAGAGAGCCCTCTGATCACAGTGATCACTGATACTGTACTGTACAGCAGATATACTGTACAGTATAGTGATCACGGCAGCGGGGAAAGGGTAATGGAGATTTGGGTTGCTGCGACTGACACAAAGGGTCAAAAAAAATTAGAAATAATTTTTTTGACCAAGAAAAGTTTTTAAAACTGAAAGGGTTATTTTTTGATATGTAAAAATAACCCTAAAAAAGGTCAGTCTGATCAGAGAGCCCTCTGATCACAGTGATCACTGATACAGTACTGTACAGCAGATATACTGTACAGTATAGTGATCACGGCAGCGGGGAAAGGGTAATGGAGATTTGGGTTGCTGCGACTGACACAAAGGATAAAAAAAAATTAGAAATAATTTTTTTTTGATCCAAAAAAATAATAATAAATAAATACCCTAATCAGGTTGATCACAGTAATATGCTGTGATCAGCACTGAAAGGGTTAAATAAAATATAAATTTTAAAACTTTAAAAAAAAAATGTAAACTTTCTTTTTCCACAGGAGCTGCAAAAACCACGATCTCTCTGCCTCTCTCTCTCAGATCGAAGTGAGGTGAGGAGAGGGGCAGAGACAATGTGTCAGCCAGTGATCTGAGATCATTGGCTGACACATACTAACAGTGATCACAGTGACTGGCTGTCACTGTGATCACCTCCTACAGATCGCGGTAATTGGCCACAGGGGGATGCCTGGGAGGTACATGCTTGCCCCCCACCGCGATCTGTAGGGGGCTAATGGCTGCAGTTACATGTGTCAGCCAATGGGCTGACACATAGTAACACTGATCGCACTGACAGGCTATGGCAGCCTGTCAGTGTGATCAGACTGCAGCCTGACAGTTCAGATCGCGGTCACTGACCCCAGGGGGGCTGCCTGGGGGGCCAGGCATGTCCCCCGACCGCGATCTGCTGCAGAAGAATGCGGCCGGCTCCATGTGTCAGCCGATTTCAAATCGGCTGACACATGGTAAATACCGATCGCAGTGACAGCCTGTCACTGCGATCGGAAGCTGCAGACCGCGGTCCCCAGGCACAGGGGGGCTGCCTGGGGGGCCAGGCATGCCCCCCGACCGCGATCTGCAGCGGCCATGTTCCGCCGGCCACGTGGGGCTGAAGACCGCCCAGGACGTACTATGCCGTCCTGCGGCGTTTAGAGCCACCAAAATAAGGACGGCATAGTACGTCCTGCGGTCTTAAGGGGTTAATGGAGAGTCCAGGGAATTTTTACACCATAAATAGGGCACAGAGATTCATGGCAGTTCCACAAGTTGGAAATAAGCACCATTTTTCCCATTGATACCTATAGCATAACAATAATGCTTGTCTTAAAAACAACTAATTCAAACAAAAATTCACATTATTATCATCCCCAATCTGTAACTGTAAAAATAACGCAAATTAGAGCTCAAATCAAAATTCTTTTGATTAAGTCCAGAAAACAAGAGCACACCATGTCTTTTCTTCACCTCGGCAAAGAGAACCAATTTGCCCTGACACTTGACGGCAAAATCGACAGGAAAAAAGCACACATTTTTCCCCCCGATGTGTAGTGCATAACACTAAGGCTTGTCTTAAAAACAACTAACACAAACAAAAATTCACATTATTATTATCCCCAATCTGTAACTGTAAAAATAACACAAATTAGAGCTCAAATCAAAATACTTTAGATTAAATCCGGAAAACAATAGCACACCTTTTCTTTTCACACTTGAAGGCAAAATGGAAAGGGAACTTTTACACCTTACATATGCCAAGAGACGCACTCATGCCTTTTCCTCACCTCGTCAAAGAGAACCATTTTGCCCTGACACTTGACAGCAAAATCAACAGGGAAAAAGCACCCCCCCCCCTGCCCCCCGATATGCACAGCATAACACTAAGGCTTGTCTTAAAAACAACTAACACAAGCAAAAATTCCCATGATTAGCATCCCCAATCTGTAACCGAAGAACTAACACAAACCAGGACGCAAAACACAATTATTTATGATTCATTGAGAAAATGATAGGAGACCTATTCTAGACACACTTGTAGGCAAAATTGACAGGGAATTCATTTATTCCATGCTAGGTAAGGAGAACTAAGTATACATATCCAGCATTGGAGTGCATCAAGTTTAGCAAAGTTTTCAACATCCTTGGTTAATGTATCATTTACTACAACTCTTATTTCTAGGAGCTTATTGATATGATCCATAAAAATCATTCAAAATGATCATTGTAATTTCTGCTCTTCTTTCAAGTTTTAGATTTGTAAAATTTGAATATTAGCCATTTGCTGAGTTGGTCGATACGGCCACCGTGCACTTCACCGACTGCGTCTAACAGCTTGCGTGCGCCACCGTCAGACGAGGTGGCCGAGTGGTTAAGGCGATGGACTGCTAATCCATTGTGCTCTGCACGCATGGATTCGAATCCCATCTTCGTCGACTTTTCTACAAAACTCTGTTCCTCAGAGAACTTTGTAAACTCACGTTACTGTCTGTGTTAGTCAACTGTCATTTATTTGCAAGTATATTTTAATGGAGGGTCCAGGGAATTTTTACACCATAAATAGGCACAGAGTCGCATTCATGGCAGTTCCACAAGTTGGAAATAAGCACCATTTTTCCCATTGATACCTATAGCATAACAATAATGCGTGTCTTAAAAACAACTTATTCAAACAAAAATTCACATTATTATCATCCCCAATCTGTAACTGTAAAAATAACACAAATTAGAGCTCAAATCAAAATTATTTTGATTAAGTCCAGTAAACAAGAGCACACCATGTATTTTCCTCACCTCAGCAAAGAGAACCAATTTGCCCTGACACTTGACGGCAAAATCGACAGGAAAAAAGCACACATTTTTTCCCCCGATGTGTAGTGCCTAACACTAAGGCTTGTCTTGAAAACAACTAACACAAACAAAAATTCACATTATTATCATCCCCAATCTGTAACTGTAAAAATAACACAAATTAGAGCTCAAATCAAAATACTTTAGATTAAATCCGGAAAACAATAGCACACCTTTTCTTTTCACACTTGAAGGCAAAATGGAAAGGGAACTTTTACACCTTACATATGCCAAGAGACGCACTCATGCCTTTTCTTCACCTCGTCGAAGAGAACCATTTTGCCCTGACACTTGACAGCAAAATCAACAGGGAAAAAGCACCCTCCCCCCTGCCCCCCGATATGCACAGCATAACACTAAGGCTTGTCTTAAAAACAACTAACACAAGCAAAAATTCCCATGATTAGCATCCCCAATCTGTAACCGAAGAACTAACACAAACCAGGACGCAAAACACAATTATTCATGATTCATTGAGAAAATGATAGGAGACCTATTCTAGACACACTTGTAGGCAAAATTGACAGGGAATTCATTTATTCCATGCTAGGTAAGGAGAACTAAGTATACATATCCAGCATTGGAGTGCATCAAGTTTAGCAAAGTTTTCAACATCCTTGGTTAATGTATCATTTACTACATCTCTTATTTATTTCTAGGAGTTTATTGATATGATCCATAAAAATCATTCAAAATGATCATTGTAATTTCTGTTCTTCTTTCAAGTTTTAGATTTGTAAAATTTGAATATTAGCCTTTTGCTGAGTTGGTCGATACGGCCACCGTGCACTTCACCGACTGTGTCTAACAGCTTGGGTGCACCACTGTCAGACGAGGTGGCCGAGAGATTAAGGTGATGGACTGCTAATCCAGTGTGCTCTGCACGCATGGGTTTCGAATCCCATCTTTGTCAACTTTTCTTCAAAACTCTGTTCCTCAGAGACCTTTGTAAACTCACGTTACTGTCTGTGTTAGTCAACTGTCATTTATTTGCAAGGATATTTTAATGGAGGGTCCAGGGAATTTTTACACCATAAATAGGCACAGAGTCGCATTCATGGCAGTTCCACAAGTTGGAAGTAAGGACCATTTTCCCATTGATACCTATAGCATAACAATAATGCTTGTCTTAAAAACAACTTATTCAAACAAAAATTCACATTATTATCATCCCCAATCTGTAACTGTAAAAACAACGCAAATTAGAGCTCAAATCAAAATTCTTTTGATTAAGTCCAGAAAACAAGAGCACACCATGTCTTTTCCTCACCTCAGCAAAGAGAACCAATTTGCCCTGACACTTGATGGCAAAATCGACAGCAAAAAAAAGCACACATTTTTCCCCCCGATGTGTAGTGCCTAACACTAAGGCTTGTCTTAAAAACAACTAACACAAACAAAAATTCACATTATTATTATCCCCAATCTGTAACTGTAAAAATAACACAAATTAGAGCTCAAATCAAAATACTTTAGATTAAATCCGGAAAACAATAGCACACCTTTTCTTTTCACACTTGAAGGCAAAATGGAAAGGGAACTTTTACACCTTACATATGCCAAGAGACGCACTCATGCCTTTTCCTCACCTCGTCAAAGAGAACCATTTTGCCCTGACACTTGACAGCAAAATCAACAGGGAAAAAGCACCCTCCCCCCTGCCCCCCGATATGCACAGCATAACACTAAGGCTTGTCTTAAAAACAACTAACACAAGCAAAAATTCCCATGATTAGCATCCCCAATCTGTAACCGAAGAACTAACACAAACCAGGACGCAAAACACAATTATTTATGATTCATTGAGAAAATGATAGGAGACCTATTCTAGACACACTTGTAGGCAAAATTGACAGGGAATTCATTTATTCCATGCTAGGTAAGGAGAACTAAGTATACATATCCAGCATTGGAGTGCATCAAGTTTAGCAAAGTTTTCAACATCCTTGGTTAATGTATCATTTACTACAACTCTTATTTCTAGGAGCTTATTGATATGATCCATAAAAATCATTCAAAATGATCATTGTAATTTCTGCTCTTCTTTCAAGTTTTAGATTTGTAAAATTTGAATATTAGCCATTTGCTGAGTTGGTCGATACGGCCACCGTGCACTTCACCGACTGCGTCTAACAGCTTGCGTGCGCCACCGTCAGACGAGGTGGCCGAGTGGTTAAGGCGATGGACTGCTAATCCATTGTGCTCTGCACGCATGGATTCGAATCCCATCTTCGTCGACTTTTCTACAAAACTCTGTTCCTCAGAGAACTTTGTAAACTCACGTTACTGTCTGTGTTAGTCAACTGTCATTTATTTGCAAGTATATTTTAATGGAGGGTCCAGGGAATTTTTACACCATAAATAGGCACAGAGTCGCATTCATGGCAGTTCCACAAGTTGGAAATAAGCACCATTTTTCCCATTGATACCTATAGCATAACAATAATGCGTGTCTTAAAAACAACTTATTCAAACAAAAATTCACATTATTATCATCCCCAATCTGTAACTGTAAAAATAACACAAATTAGAGCTCAAATCAAAATTATTTTGATTAAGTCCAGTAAACAAGAGCACACCATGTATTTTCCTCACCTCAGCAAAGAGAACCAATTTGCCCTGACACTTGACGGCAAAATCGACAGGAAAAAAGCACACATTTTTTCCCCCGATGTGTAGTGCCTAACACTAAGGCTTGTCTTGAAAACAACTAACACAAACAAAAATTCACATTATTATCATCCCCAATCTGTAACTGTAAAAATAACACAAATTAGAGCTCAAATCAAAATACTTTAGATTAAATCCGGAAAACAATAGCACACCTTTTCTTTTCACACTTGAAGGCAAAATGGAAAGGGAACTTTTACACCTTACATATGCCAAGAGACGCACTCATGCCTTTTCTTCACCTCGTCGAAGAGAACCATTTTGCCCTGACACTTGACAGCAAAATCAACAGGGAAAAAGCACCCTCCCCCCTGCCCCCCGATATGCACAGCATAACACTAAGGCTTGTCTTAAAAACAACTAACACAAGCAAAAATTCCCATGATTAGCATCCCCAATCTGTAACCGAAGAACTAACACAAACCAGGACGCAAAACACAATTATTCATGATTCATTGAGAAAATGATAGGAGACCTATTCTAGACACACTTGTAGGCAAAATTGACAGGGAATTCATTTATTCCATGCTAGGTAAGGAGAACTAAGTATACATATCCAGCATTGGAGTGCATCAAGTTTAGCAAAGTTTTCAACATCCTTGGTTAATGTATCACTTACTACATCTCTTATTTATTTCTAGGAGTTTATTGATATGATCCATAAAAATCATTCAAAATGATCATTGTAATTTCTGTTCTTCTTTCAAGTTTTAGATTTGTAAAATTTGAATATTAGCCTTTTGCTGAGTTGGTCGATACGGCCACCGTGCACTTCACCGACTGTGTCTAACAGCTTGGGTGCACCACTGTCAGACGAGGTGGCCGAGAGATTAAGGTGATGGACTGCTAATCCAGTGTGCTCTGCACGCATGGGTTTCGAATCCCATCTTTGTCAACTTTTCTTCAAAACTCTGTTCCTCAGAGACCTTTGTAAACTCACGTTACTGTCTGTGTTAGTCAACTGTCATTTATTTGCAAGGATATTTTAATGGAGGGTCCAGGGAATTTTTACACCATAAATAGGCACAGAGTCGCATTCATGGCAGTTCCACAAGTTGGAAGTAAGGACCATTTTCCCATTGATACCTATAGCATAACAATAATGCTTGTCTTAAAAACAACTTATTCAAACAAAAATTCACATTATTATCATCCCCAATCTGTAACTGTAAAAACAACGCAAATTAGAGCTCAAATCAAAATTATTTTGATTAAGTCCAGAAAACAAGAGCACACCATGTCTTTTCCTCACCTCAGCAAAGAGAACCAATTTGCCCTGACACTTGATGGCAAAATCGACAGGAAAAAAGCACATATTTTTTCCCCCGATGTGTAGTGCCTAACACTAAGGCTTGTCTTAAAAACAACTAACACAAACAAAAATTCACATTATTATCATCCCCAATCTGTAACTGTAAAAATAACACAAATTAGAGCTCAAATCAAAATACTTTAGATTAAATCCGGAAAACAATAGCACACCTTTTCTTTTCACACTTGAAGGCAAAATGGAAAGGGAACTTTTACACCTTGCATATGCCAAGAGACGCACTCATGCCTTTTCCTCACCTCGTCAAAGAGAACCATTTTGCCCTGACACTTGACAGCAAAATCAACAGGGAAAAAGCACCCTCCCCCCTGCCCCCCGATATGCACAGCATAACACTAAGGCTTGTCTTAAAAACAACTAACACAAGCAAAAATTCCCATGATTAGCATCCCCAATCTGTAACCGAAGAACTAACACAAACCAGGACGCAAAACACAATTATTTATGATTCATTGAGAAAATGATAGGAGACCTATTCTAGACACACTTGTAGGCAAAATTGACAGGGAATTAATTTATTCCATGCTAGGTAAGGAGAACTAAGTATACATATCCAGCATTGGAGTGCATCAAGTTTAGCAAAGTTTTCAACATCCTTGGTTAATGTATCATTTACTACATCTCTTATTTATTTCTAGGAGTTTATTGATATAATCCATAAAAATCATTCAAAATGATCATTGTAATTTCTGCTCTTCTTTCAAGTTTTAGATTTGTAAAATTTGAATATTTGCCTTTTGCTGAGTTGGTCGATATGGCCACCGTGCACTTCACCGACTGCGTCTAACAGCTTGCGTGCGCCACCATCAGACGAGGTGGCCGAGTGGTTAAGGCGATGGACTGCTAATCCGTTGTGCTCTGCACGCATGGGTTCGAATCCCATCTTCGTCGACTTTTCTACAAAACTCTGTTCCTCAGAGACCTTTGTAAACTCATGTTACGGTCGATACGGCCACCGTGCACTTCACCGACTGCGTCTAACAGCTTGCTTGTGCCACCATCAGACAAGGTGGCCGAGTGGTTAAGGCGATGGACTGCTAATCCATTGTGCTTTGCACGCATGGGTTCGAATCCCATCTTCGTCGACTTTTCTACAAAACTCTGTTCCTCAGAGACCTTTGTAAACTCACGTTACTGTCTGTGTTAGTCAACTGTCATTTATTTGCAAGGAAATTTTTTTTTTTTTTTTACAATTTGACAATTTTTATTTTGTCGGCAAATGCAGTGTATGGGGTACAAAAAGAAAAAAGGTGGGAGGGGTGAACATTCCAACCATAGACAGGTCGAACAAACGTCCGCCAGCATACTTTTCATTATTGACATTATTTACAATGCGTATTGTAGACGGGGGTGGGGGTACAGAAAGAAAATCTGGTTAAGGGATGGGGTTTGGGTCAATTGTACATGCCATTCTCTTGGATAGTTGCCCTGTTTTACAGACCCTTTGTACATGGGATCTGCCCCCTATGTGGACGCTGTCCGTCCAGGTGAGTTATTGCAATCTATATTTATTTACCCAATGTTGTACACCATTTGGAGACGCTTATTCTACTGTCCCCGGAAGGAAATTGGCCTCGGTTAGAGCCCGAAGCGGGTGTGGGGGGGGGGGGGGGGGAGAGGGAAGGTAAACTGGGGTCTTGTTTAATTATCCTGTGTTATTGATCTGCTCTGCTTAACCTCTGGCTTTTTGTCGTCAAGCCTTGCTGTGCAGTCACACCCCGTGCGTCCCTGCTCGCCTTGCAAGTGTTGTAATGCTTACGTCTCTGCCTTGAGCTCACCCAGTCTCTTGTGTGTGGAACATGTTGAGCCCTCTACTTGTCCATGTGTATCTGCAGCTGGCCCTGAGGGTGCTGTTTGACTGTTTATATATGCTTCCCATTTGGATTTAGCTACTTCTGTCGTGTGGTTTGTCTTAATGTGTTTGCTGGCCATGCTTTCGTATTCCCAGTTCAGTGAGATCTGGTTCAGTAGGTCTTGTTTAAGTGGTGCATGTGTTTGCTTCCAGTTTCTGGCCACCAGTGTTACTGCCGCTATGAGTATATGGAATATCAGCTGTCTCTCCGGTTTATGCCAGAGGTTGAGGTGTAGGAATAGGATGCCTTGTTCCGGTGTTAAGTGGTATGGTTGGCCTAACGTGTTTGCCACTATGCCTTCTACCATCAACCAGTAGGGGGTCAGGATTGGGCATGTCCACCAAATATGATACATCGTCCCTCGGTTACCGCAGCCCCTCCAGCAATCTCCCTGGACTCCCGGGAACATCTTTGCTAGCTTGTCCGGTACCATGTACCACCTGTATAAGAGTTTTCTCATGGTTTCTAAGTGTGCTGCACAAGTGGTGTGCCCCTTATGTGCCTGAAACGCTTGATTCCAGTCGTGTTTCGTGAAGGTGCTGCCTATGTCTGACTGCCATGCCAATTTAAAGTCAGCCTGTTCTTCCGTGTCTACACACGTTAAAAGGGTGTATATTCGGGATATTGTTTTGTTGGGTATTTTGTCCGCCAGGCAGAGCTGTTCCAGGGTGGTTATGTTTGGTGTGACTGGGTTCTCGACCCTCAGGTGTGTGGATACGAAGGATTTTAGCTGGAGGTATGGGAATATTTGTTTGGCTGAGAGAGAGTGTCTGGCTTGTATTACAGGGAATGGCAGTATTTTGTCTCCCTTGCATATCTGTTTAAGGTGAATACATTTTCCCTCCACCCACGGGGTGTGATCGAATGTCTGGATGCTCGCCGAGACATTCGCCATAGTCATGTTTCCCAGGGACGGCCCAACTGCCCCCAGCGAGGTTCTAACCCTCTCCCACATCTTGAGCATCACCACCGTGGGTGGTAACATGTCTGCATATTTGGGGCGTGTTGAGCGTGGCATCCGTGGGAGGTGGTGTAGCCCTTGTCTGCAAGCCCAGTGTGCTTCTATATGTACCCACTGTGGGGGATCTTCCACCGAACTGGCCGCTGCTAAGGCCGCCAGCAGAGTGGCTTTATAGTAGTTTTTGACGTTAGGCAGTCCTAGCCCCCCGTCCTTAATCGGCTTTTGCAGAAGTCTGGTGGCTACCCGCACCTTGCGGTTTGCCCATACGAATTGAACCAAAAGTTTTTGGATATTTGTTAGGTATTGTTTAGGCAGGTGAATGGGGATCGTACGTAGTAGGTACTGGAGTTTGGGGAGTAATGTCATTTTGATGGCCGCCATCCTGCCCAGCCATGAAAGATATTTTCCCTCCCATGATTGTAGTGTGTTTGTAAATGTCCCAATTAGTTTGGCAAAATTTAGTTTGAATAAGCGGGGGGGATTGGGGGGTATAAGTACTCCGAGAAATGTAATATGATCTGATCGCCAATCGAACGTGAAAGTTTTACTTAGGTGGGCCAGGTGATTTTGTTGGATTTGTATGCCCATTGCTTGGGATTTGGTGATGTTCAATTTGTAATATGAGTTGAGGCCGTATTCCTTAATAGTTTCCATGAGGTTTGGAAGTGAAATTTGGGGCTGGGTCAGCGTCAGCAGGACATCGTCCGCAAATAGGTTGATTTTGTATTCCTTGTCCCCGATTAGCACTCCATGTATGGAGCGATGCGCTCTGATCATTTCTGCCAGTGGCTCTAGGGCCAGTACATAAAGCAGCGGGGAGAGTGGGCAGCCCTGCCTTGTGCCATTCGTAATGTTAAACGGGTCCGAGGTGAAGCCCGCTGTAATTACCTGCGCCGTCGGCTCGCTGTACAGTGCCCCGACCGCCGAGCGGAAGGTCTCCGGCATCCCGAATTTTCGGAGCACCGCTTCTAGAAACCTCCAGCCCAGGCGGTCGAAGGCCTTCTCTGCATCCAGCGAGAGGACCACACATTTAGATTGTTGTTTGTGCACGCTGTAAATAATGTCCAGAACCTTTCTCGTGTTGTCCCCCCCCTGGCGGCCCTTCACAAACCCGACTTGGTCATTTTTGATTACTTGTGGGAGTATGTCTCCTAGTCTGGTGGCGTATATTTTTGCAAAAAGTTTTGTGTCTGTGTTCAGCAATGAGATAGGGCGAAAGTTTTGCGGGTGGGTAGGTGGTTTGCCTGGCTTAGGCAGTGTGATAATGTGTGCCTTTAAGGCTTCCTGGGGCAGCATCCGTCTCTCTACTGCTTCGTTGAAGGCATTCGCGAGATGTGGGGCTAGGGTTAGTTGGAAACGTTTGTAGTAGTTGTTCGCAAACCCGTCTGGGCCTGGGGCTTTGTCAGCTGGCATGGAGGCGATGGCCTTCAATACCTCCGTCACTGTGATCGGTGTAGATAGTTGCTCTTGTTGAGTGAGAGTGAGTGTTGGCAGGGTTACTTTGTCTAAAAAGGTAGAAATCTTGGAGTCTTGTGGTTGGGGCGTGTTAGGGTCGTTTTTTAAGTTGTATAGGCCTTCGTAGTATTTGGCGAACACGTTGCTGATGTCTTTTGGCGCTACTATTTTTTGTCCATTTGGAGATACCATGTACGCTATTTTTTGGGCTGCTAGTTGTGTTTTGAGCCTTAGGGCCAGCAATTTACTCGCTTTGTTGCCTTGCATGTAGCTTTGCGCTTTAAGTTTTTTCAAGTGGTATCCCACCTGGTCTAGGGATATTTGATGTATGCGCTTTGTGAGTTGCATGATTTGGTCCCGCAATTCTCGTGTGGGTGTAAGTTGGTTTTGTGTCGTGGCTCTCTGGAGGTCTGTTTGGCATGTTAGGAGTTGGGATCGAGATTGTTTTTTGAGATACGAAGCGCGTCTAATCAGTTGGCCTCTAATTACTGATTTATGAGCTTGCCATAGTGTGTTGCGTGTGGTGTCTGTAGTGTCGTTGTCGTGGAAGTAGTGTATAAGTTCCTTATTTATTTCTTCGGTGAATTTGTTGTCTGCCAGTAGGGCAGTGTTAAGGCGCCACGGGCTCCTGTGTGTTGGGTCATATAGGTTCTTGAGTGTCAGCTCAACTGGGGCGTGATCAGACCACTCGATCTGGCCTATTGTGCATTGGGCCACCTGATTCATCCCCGCCCCATGTATGAGGTATCCGTCGATGCGGTGGTAGGTGTTGTGTACGGAAGAGAAGAACGTGTATCCCCTTTCCCCGACATGTGTGGCTCTCCATACATCATAATAATGGGAGTCGTGCACAAGCTTTCGCAGTGCCCTACTCTGCTTCTTGAGTGGCATGGTGCGTGTCTTGGCTGGTGCTAGTGTCGTGTCTATTTTGGGGTCTAACACGTGATTAAAGTCCCCGCATATAATCGTGGTGCCTTGTTGTATGTCTTTCAGTTTTTGTATTATTTTATGCAGGAAATTGCGTTGGTTCGTATTCGGGGCGTATACATTTGCTATGGTGTATGTCATATCATTGAGTGTACCTACAATAATGGCATATCTACCTTCCAAGTCTATGTGCTGTGACGTCAGGGTGAAGGCTACATTTTTACTGATTAGTATGGAGGCGCCCTTGGTCCGGTTCGCCGCTGTAGCATGAAATTGGGTCGGGTAATCTCGCTGCAGTATGCTGGGGTGTGCACCTGTCATGAAGTGCGTCTCTTGGAGGCACAGTACATCCGCCTGCTTATGTTTTATCTCTTTGTACAAGCGGTGCCTTTTTACTGGGATGTTGAGTCCTCTAACGTTATGTGAGTAGGTCTTCACGGTGGTTGGTGTGCATGGAATTGTGTGTTTGTGCCTGTGTGTATACTACAGTTGGGGTGTCCCCTCTGTCCCAGTTCCAACGAACTCAGGGGGCTTCCCCATGTTACCTGGCGGTGTTGTATGTTGTGAGGAGGTCTGCGAGGGGTGCGTCGCTGGGTCATCTGGTTTACCCTTGGTGTGTGCTGGGCAGAGCAAGATCTGTTGATAGTAGACAGCGTTACATACATGAACATATACAAGTGAACATATAGCATAACAAAAATTAACAAACAATAACATGAAACCAATTTTGCCGGGTATCCTGCTATGCACCTGGGTGTGGTGCTTTGGGGGTGGGAGCAATTGGCTCCCGTCATGGCTACGGTTCTGCGGCCACGGCCAATGTTACCTTATTTTTAAGTGCGGTGACCTGTTCCCGGGTGGGTTGGTGTGGACGGCCTGTGGTGTGGACCGGTGGGGGGGTTGCCTTGTGCATTTTGATTTTGGCTCGGGTCAGTAAAGGTGGCCAACATTTTTTTTTTTTTTATTTATTTTTTTTTAATATATTACATTTCATTTAAATTTCTTTTTAGTACAAACTTTTCTCCCACTCGCTCTCCTGCATGGCCTGGTGACACGTGCTGTTTGGATGGCAAGGTGGGGTTGGGGGGATGGGCTGGGGCAAGTATCTCCTGCACCCAACATGGTCTACGTTAGCACGGGCCACAAATCCCTGATCTCAGGTACACTGCTCCCTGCATCCTCTCTCCTTCCAGGCCTACATAGCCAGGAGCAGCGGACGGAACGCCATCCCGCTCCTCCCTCCCTATCTCCCCCCCTCCCCTCACCCGCTATCAGCATCCCTTGCATATTGGTTGGCTATCATTATATAAGTCTACACGTCTAACACCATTACAGCCATGTTAAAATCATAAGCAAGATGAAGGCAATTATGTCACATTTGTCATACAAGCCTGGATGAGTTTTTCGCTCCCCGGCCGGTCTGCACAGCGCCGTCCCCTGGGGAGCCGCTTAGCGTTTTGTCTTCCTCCAAGTTGGAGGGAGTCTCTGAGTCTCTTTTGTCTTGTTCAGGACTTCAATTCCCCAGCTGCTGAGGGTTTTCTCTCCGTCTTCCGGCGTCGATAGGATGGTTGTTTTCCCGTTCCTCTGCACTACTAGCTTCACCGGGTACCCCCATCTGTAGGGGAGGTGGTGTTGGCGAAGTTGCGCGGTGACCTCTGCAAAATCTTTTCGGCGTCGAAGAGTGTATGCGGAGATGTCAGCGTAGATCGAGATACCGTGGTACATTGTCGGCAGGTCTGTTTTGCTCCTGGTTCTGTTTGCTCTCAGGATGTCCTCTTTTATGTGGAAGTAATGCATTTTCAATATAACATCTCTGGGTGTCTCTTGTGGCAGGAAGGAGGGTTTCGGCACTCTGTGGGCTCTATCCATCAGGAACATATCTTGGGGCACCGCCGGGGTCAGGGCTTTAAACAGGCCCACTAGGTATGCCATAAGGTCTGTCTGACTCACGGTTTCAGCAATGCCCCTGATGCGTAGGTTATTCCTCCTACCCCTGTCTTCCATATCTGCCATTTTCCCTTCCTGTGTTTCCAGTTTGTTCGTAAGGCCGTCTATTTTTGCCGCCATTGCATTATGTGCTTCTTCGTATTCCGCCATTTTGTTCTCTAGCGTGGCCGTTCTATCCTCCAGCTCAGTGATGTCGGTGCGCAGAGTCTGCACTGCACTTTGTAGTGTGTGCTGCAGCTTATCTGACATGGCGTCCAGCATTGTCTGCAGGATCCCCTGTGTAACAGGTAAATCGGCTGCCGCCGTCGTTGTTTGGGGCGAGTTTTGAGCTTCCTCCCCGCCATCTTGTATTTCTCCATGCTGCAAGGGGCCTCGCGTCTGACTCGATTTGACGCCGAAGAAGTTGCTTTTTTCGCCTTTCTCCGTCTGGCGCCGCTGCTTGGTTTGGGACATGATGTGGCTTCGTGTCTCCCCGGTATTTGGTCACCGTTTGTGGGTATTGTAGGCCTTAGCAGCGCGGAGCTCCGGCTACATGCGACCGCTCGCTCCGGAGTCCAGGACACGCCCCCTATTCCTCCTATCTGCAAGGAAATTTTAATGGAGGGTCCAGGGAATTTTTACACCATAAATAGTCACAGAGTCGCATTCATGGCAGTTCCACAAGTTGGAAATAAGCACCATTTTTCCCATTGATACCTATAGCATAACAATAATGCTTGTCTTAAAAACAACTTATTCAAACAAAAATTCACATTATTATCATCCCCAATCTGTAACTGTAAAAATAACGCAAATTAGAGCTCAAATCAAAATTATTTTGATTAAGTCCAGAAAACAAGAGCACACCATGTCTTTTCCTCAGCTCAGCAAAGAGAACCAATTTGCCCTGACACTTGATGGCAAAATCGACAGGAAAAAAGAACACATTTTTTCCCCCAATGTGTAGTGCCTAACACTAAGGCTTGTCTTAAAAACAACTAACACAAACAAAAATTCACATTATTATCATCCCCAATCTGTAACTGTAAAAATAACACAAATTAGAGCTCAAATCAAAATACTTTAGATTAAATCCGGAAAACAATAGCACACCTTTTCTTTTCACACTTGAAGGCAAAATGGAAAGGGAACTTTTACACCTTACATATGCCAAGAGACGCACTCATGCCTTTTCCTCACCTCGTCAAAGAGAACCATTTTGCCCTGACACTTGACAGCAAAATCAACAGGGAAAAAGCACCCTCCCCCCTGCCCCCCGATATGCACAGCATAACACTAAGGCTTGTCTTAAAAACAACTAACACAAGCAAAAATTCCCATGATTAGCATCCCCAATCTGTAACCGAAGAACTAACACAAACCAGGACGCAAAACACAATTATTTATGATTCATTGAGAAAATGATAGGAGACCTATTCTAGACACACTTGTAGGCAAAATTGACAGGGAATTCATTTATTCCATGCTAGGTAAGGAGAACTAAGTATACATATCCAGCATTGGAGTGCATCAAGTTTAGCAAAGTTTTCAACATCCTTGGTTAATGTATCATTTACTACAACTCTTATTTCTAGGAGTTTATTGATATGATCCATAAAAATCATTCAAAATGATCATTGTAATTTCTGCTCTTCTTTCAAGTTTTAGATTTGTAAAATTTGAATATTAGCCTTTTGCTGATTTGGTCGATACGGCCACCGTGCACTTCACCGACTGCGTCTAACAGCTTGCGTGCGCCACCGTCAGACGAGGTGGCCGAGTGGTTAAGGCGATGGACTGCTAAGCCATTGTGCTCTGCACGCATAGGTTCGAATCCCATCTTCGTCGACTTTTCTACAAAACTCTGTTCCTCAGAGACCTTTGTAAACTCACGTTACTGTCTGTGTTAGTCAACTGTCATTTATTTGCAAGGATATTTTAATGGAGGGTCCAGGGAATTTTTACACCATAAATAGTCACAGAGTCGCATTCATGGCAGTTCCACAAGTTGGAAATAAGCACCATTTTTCCCATTGATACCTATAGCATAACAATAATGCTTGTCTTAAAAACAACTTATTCAAACAAAAATTCACATTATTATCATCCCCAATCTGTAACTGTAAAAATAACGCAAATTAGAGCTCAAATCAAAATTATTTTGATTAAGTCCAGAAAACAAGAGCACACCATGTCTTTTCCTCACCTCAGCAAAGAGAACCAATTTGCCCTGACACTTGATGGCAAAATCGACAGGAAAAAAGCACACATTTTTTCCCCCGATGTGTAGTGCCTAACACTAAGGCTTGTCTTAAAAACAACTAACACAAACAAAAATTCACATTATTATCATCCCCAATCTGTAACTGTAAAAATAACACAAATTAGAGCTCAAATCAAAATACTTTAGATTAAATCCGGAAAAAAATAGCACACCTTTTCTTTTCACACTTGAAGGCAAAATGGAAAGGGAACTTTTACACCTTACATATGCCAAGAGACGCACTCATGCCTTTTCCTCACCTCGTCAAAGAGAACCATTTTGCCCTGACACTTGACAGCAAAATCAACAGGGAAAAAGCACCCTCCCCCCTGCCCCCCGATATGCACAGCATAACACTAAGGCTTGTCTTAAAAACAACTAACACAAGCAAAAATTCCCATGATTAGCATCCCCAATCTGTAACCGAAGAACTAACACAAACCAGGACGCAAAACACAATTATTTATGATTCATTGAGAAAATGATAGGAGACCTATTCTAGACACACTTGTAGGCAAAATTGACAGGGAATTCATTTATTCCATGCTAGGTAAGGAGAACTAAGTATACATATCCAGCATTGGAGTGCATCAAGTTTAGCAAAGTTTTCAACATCCTTGGTTAATGTATCATTTACTACAACTCTTATTTCTAGGAGTTTATTGATATGATCCATAAAAATCATTCAAAATGATCATTGTAATTTCTGCTCTTCTTTCAAGTTTTAGATTTGTAAAATTTGAATATTAGCCTTTTGCTGATTTGGTCGATACGGCCACCGTGCACTTCACCGACTGCGTCTAACAGCTTGCGTGCGCCACCGTCAGACGAGGTGGCCGAGTGGTTAAGGCGATGGACTGCTAAGCCATTGTGCTCTGCACGCATAGGTTCGAATCCCATCTTCGTCGACTTTTCTACAAAACTCTGTTCCTCAGAGACCTTTGTAAACTCACGTTACTGTCTGTGTTAGTCAACTGTCATTTATTTGCAAGGATATTTTAATGGAGGGTCCAGGGAATTTTTACACCATAAATAGTCACAGAGTCGCATTCATGGCAGTTCCACAAGTTGGAAATAAGCACCATTTTTCCCATTGATACCTATAGCATAACAATAATGCTTGTCTTAAAAACAACTTATTCAAACAAAAATTCACATTATTATCATCCCCAATCTGTAACTGTAAAAATAACGCAAATTAGAGCTCAAATCAAAATTATTTTGATTAAGTCCAGAAAACAAGAGCACACCATGTCTTTTCCTCACCTCAGCAAAGAGAACCAATTTGCCCTGACACTTGATGGCAAAATCGACAGGAAAAAAGCACACATTTTTTCCCCCGATGTGTAGTGCCTAACACTAAGGCTTGTCTTAAAAACAACTAACACAAACAAAAATTCACATTATTATCATCCCCAATCTGTAACTGTAAAAATAACACAAATTAGAGCTCAAATCAAAATACTTTAGATTAAATCCGGAAAAAAATAGCACACCTTTTCTTTTCACACTTGAAGGCAAAATGGAAAGGGAACTTTTACACCTTACATATGCCAAGAGACGCACTCATGCCTTTTCCTCACCTCGTCAAAGAGAACCATTTTGCCCTGACACTTGACAGCAAAATCAACAGGGAAAAAGCACCCTCCCCCCTGCCCCCCGATATGCACAGCATAACACTAAGGCTTGTCTTAAAAACAACTAACACAAGCAAAAATTCCCATGATTAGCATCCCCAATCTGTAACCGAAGAACTAACACAAACCAGGACGCAAAACACAATTATTTATGATTCATTGAGAAAATGATAGGAGACCTATTCTAGACACACTTGTAGGCAAAATTGACAGGGAATTCATTTATTCCATGCTAGGTAAGGAGAACTAAGTATACATATCCAGCATTGGAGTGCATCAAGTTTAGCAAAGTTTTCAACATCCTTGGTTAATGTATCATTTACTACATCTCTTATTTATTTCTAGGAGTTTATTGATATGATCCATAAAAATCATTCAAAATGATCATTGTAATTTCTGTTCTTCTTTCAAGTTTTAGATTTGTAAAATTTGAATATTAGCCTTTTGCTGAGTTGGTCGATACGGCCACCGTGCACTTCACTGACTGCGTCTAACAGCTTGCGTGCGCCACCGTCAGACGATGTGGCCGAGTGGTTAAGGCGATGGACTGCTAATCCATTGTGCTCTGCATGCATGGGTTCGAATCCCATCTTCGTCGACTTTTCTACAAAACTCTGTTCCTCAGAGACCTTTGTAAACTCACGTTACTGTCTGTGTTAGTCAACTGTCATTTATTTGCAAGGATATTTTAATGGAGGGTCCAGGAAATTTTTACACCATAAATAGGCACAGAGTCGCATTCATGGCAGTTCCACAAGTTGGAAATAAGCACAATTTTTCCCATTGATACCTATAGCATAACAATAATGCTTGTCTTAAAAACAACTTATTCAAACAAAAATTCACATTATTATCATTCCCAATCTGTAACTGTAAAAATTACGCAAATTAGAGCTCAAATCAAAATTATTTTGATTAAGTCCAGAAAACAAGAGCACACCATGTCTTTTCCTCACCTCAGCAAAGAGAACCAATTTGCCCTGACACTTGATGACAAAATCGACAGGAAAAAAGCACACATTTTTCCCCCCGATGTGTAGTGCCTAACACTAAGGCTTGTCTTAAAAACAACTAACACAATCAAAAATTCACATTATTATCATCCCCAATCTGTAACTGTAAAAATAACACAAATTAGAGCTCAAATCAAAATACTTTAGATTAAATCCGGAAAAAAATAGCACACCTTTTCTTTTCACACTTGAAGGCAAAATGGAAAGGGAACTTTTACACCTTACATATGCCAAGAGACGCACTCATGCCTTTTCCTCACCTCGTCAAAGAGAACCATTTTGCCCTGACACTTGACAGCAAAATCAACAGGGAAAAAGCACCCTCCCCCCTGCCCCCCGATATGCACAGCATAACACTAAGGCTTGTCTTAAAAACAACTAACACAAGCAAAAATTCCCATGATTAGCATCCCCAATCTGTAACCGAAGAACTAACACAAACCAGGACGCAAAACACAATTATTTATGATTCATTGAGAAAATGATAGGAGACCTATTCTAGACACACTTGTAGGCAAAATTGACAGGGAATTCATTTATTCCATGCTAGGTAAGGAGAACTAAGTATACATATCCAGCATTGGAGTGCATCAAGTTTAGCAAAGTTTTCAACATCCTTGGTTAATGTATCATTTACTACATCTCTTATTTATTTCTAGGAGTTTATTGATATGATCCATAAAAATCATTCAAAATGATCATTGTAATTTCTGTTCTTCTTTCAAGTTTTAGATTTGTAAAATTTGAATATTAGCCTTTTGCTGAGTTGGTCGATACGGCCACCGTGCACTTCACTGACTGCGTCTAACAGCTTGCGTGCGCCACCGTCAGACGATGTGGCCGAGTGGTTAAGGCGATGGACTGCTAATCCATTGTGCTCTGCATGCATGGGTTCGAATCCCATCTTCGTCTACTTTTCTACAAAACTCTGTTCCTCAGAGACCTTTGTAAACTCACGTTACTGTCTGTGTTAGTCAACTGTCATTTATTTGCAAGGATATTTTAATGGAGGGTCCAGGAAATTTTTACACCATAAATAGGCACAGAGTCGCATTCATGGCAGTTCCACAAGTTGGAAATAAGCACAATTTTTCCCATTGATACCTATAGCATAACAATAATGCTTGTCTTAAAAACAACTTATTCAAACAAAAATTCACATTATTATCATTCCCAATCTGTAACTGTAAAAATTACGCAAATTAGAGCTCAAATCAAAATTATTTTGATTAAGTCCAGAAAACAAGAGCACACCATGTCTTTTCCTCACCTCAGCAAAGAGAACCAATTTGCCCTGACACTTGATGACAAAATCGACAGGAAAAAAGCACACATTTTTCCCCCCGATGTGTAGTGCCTAACACTAAGGCTTGTCTTAAAAACAACTAACACAAACAAAAATTCACATTATTATCATCCCCAATCTGTAACTGTAAAAATAACACAAATTAGAGCTCAAATCAAAATACTTTAGATTAAATCCAGAAAACAATAGCACACCTTTTCTTTTCACACTTGAAGGCAAAATGGAAAGGGAACTTTTACACCTTACATATGCCAAGAGACGCACTCATGCCTTTTCCTCACCTCGTCAAAGAGAACCATTTTGCCCTGACACTTGACAGCAAAATCAACAGGGAAAAAGCACCCTGCCCCCCGATATGCACAGCATAACACTAAGGCTTGTCTTAAAAACAACTAACACAAGCAAAAATTCCCATGATTAGCATCCCCAATCTGTAACCGAAGAACTAACACAAACCAGGACGCAAAACACAATTATTTATGATTCATTGAGAAAATGATAGGAGACCTATTCTAGACACACTTGTAGGCAAAATTGACAGGGAATTCATTTATTCCATGCTAGGTAAGGAGAACTAAGTATACATATCCAGCATTGGAGTGCATCAAGTTTAGCAAAGTTTTCAACATCCTTGGTTAATGTATCATTTACTACATCTCTTATTTATTTCTAGGAGTTTATTGAAATGATCCATAAAAATCGTTCAAAATGATCATTGTAATTTCTGTTCTTCTTTCAAGTTTTAGATTTGTAAAATTTGAATATTAGCCTTTTGCTGAGTTGGTCGATACGGCCACCGTGCACTTCACTGACTGCGTCTAACAGCTTGCGTGCGCCACCGTCAGACGAGGTGGCCGAGTGGTTAAGGCGATGGACTGCTAATCCATTGTGCTCTGCATGCATGGGTTCGAATCCCATCTTCGACGACTTTTCTACAAAACTCTGTTCCTCAGAGAACTTTGTAAACTCATGTTACTGTCTGTGTTAGTCAACTGTCATTTATTTGCAAGGATATTTTAATGGAGGGTCCAGGGAACTTTTACACCATAAATAGTCACAGAGTCGCATTCATGGCAGTTCCACAAGTTGGAAATAAGCACCATTTTTCCCATTGATACCTATAGCATAACAATAATGCTTGTCTTAAAAACAACTTATTCAAACAAAAATTCACATTATTATCATCCCCAATCTGTAACTGTAAAAATTACGCAAATTAGAGCTCAAATCAAAATTATTTTGATTAAGTCCAGAAAACAAGAGCACACCATGTCTTTTCCTCACCTCAGCAAAGAGAACCAATTTGCCCTGACACTTGATGGCAAAATCGACAGGAAAAAAGCACACATTTTTTCCCCCGATGTGTAGTGCCTAACACTAAGGCTTGTCTTAAAAACAACTAACACAAACAAAAATTCACATTATTATCATCCCCAATCTGTAACTGTAAAAATAACACAAATTAGAGCTCAAATCAAAATACTTTAGATTAAATCCGGAAAAAAATAGCACACCTTTTCTTTTCACACTTGAAGGCAAAATGGAAAGGGAACTTTTACACCTTACATATGCCAAGAGACGCACTCATGCCTTTTCCTCACCTCGTCAAAGAGAACCATTTTGCCCTGACACTTGACAGCAAAATCAACAGGGAAAAAGCACCCTCCCCCCTGCCCCCCGATATGCACAGCATAACACTAAGGCTTGTCTTAAAAACAACTAACACAAGCAAAAATTCCCATGATTAGCATCCCCAATCTGTAACCGAAGAACTAACACAAACCAGGACGCAAAACACAATTATTTATGATTCATTGAGAAAATGATAGGAGACCTATTCTAGACACACTTGTAGGCAAAATTGACAGGGAATTCATTTATTCCATGCTAGGTAAGGAGAACTAAGTATACATATCCAGCATTGGAGTGCATCAAGTTTAGCAAAGTTTTCAACATCCTTGGTTAATGTATCATTTACTACATCTCTTATTTATTTCTAGGAGTTTATTGATATGATCCATAAAAATCATTCAAAATGATCATTGTAATTTCTGTTCTTCTTTCAAGTTTTAGATTTGTAAAATTTGAATATTAGCCTTTTGCTGAGTTGGTCGATACGGCCACCGTGCACTTCACTGACTGCGTCTAACAGCTTGCGTGCGCCACCGTCAGACGAGGTGGCCAAGTGGTTAAGGCGATGGACTGCTAAGCCATTGTGCTCTGCACGCATGGGTTCGAATCCCATCATCGTCGACTTTTCTACAAAACTCTGTTCCTCAGAGACCTTTGTAAACTCAAGTTACTGTCTGTGTTAGTCAACTGTCATTTATTTGCAAGGATATTTTAATGGAGGGTCCAGGGAACTTTTACACCATAAATAGTCACAGAGTCGCATTCATGGCAGTTCCACAAGTTGGAAATAAGCACCATTTTTCCCATTGATACCTATAGCATAACAATAATGCTTGTCTTAAAAACAACTTATTCAAACAAAAATTCACATTATTATCATCCCCAATCTGTAACTGTAAAAATTACGCAAATTAGAGCTCAAATCAAAATTATTTTGATTAAGTCCAGAAAACAAGAGCACACCATGTCTTTTCCTCACCTCAGCAAAGAGAACCAATTTGCCCTGACACTTGATGACAAAATCGACAGGAAAAAAGCACACATTTTTTCCCCCGATGTGTAGTGCCTAACACTAAGGCTTGTCTTAAAAACAACTAACACAAACAAAAATTCACATTATTATCATCCCCAATCTGTAACTGTAAAAATAACACAAATTAGAGCTCAAATCAAAATACTTTAGATTAAATCCGGAAAACAATAGCACACCTTTTCTTTTCACACTTGAAGGCAAAATGGAAAGGGAACTTTTACACCTTACATATGCCAAGAGACGCACTCATGCCTTTTCCTCACCTCGTCAAAGAGAACCATTTTGCCCTGACACTTGACAGCAAAATCAACAGGGAAAAAGCACCCTCCCCCCTGCCCCCCGATATGCACAGCATAACACTAAGGTTTGTCTTAAAAACAACTAACACAAGCAAAAATTCCCATGATTAGCATCCCCAATCTGTAACCGAAGAACTAACACAAACCAGGACGCAAAACACAATTATTTATGATTCATTGAGAAAATGATAGGAGACCTATTCTAGACACACTTGTAGGCAAAATTGACAGGGAATTCATTTATTCCATGCTAGGTAAGGAGAACTAAGTATACATATCCAGCATTGGAGTGCATCAAGTTTAGCAAAGTTTTCAACATCCTTGGTTAATGTATCATTTACTACAACTCTTATTTCTAGGAGTTTATTGATATGATCCATAAAAATCATTCAAAATGATCATTGTAATTTCTGCTCTTCTTTCAAGTTTTAGATTTGTAAAATTTGAATATTAGCCTTTTGCTGATTTGGTCGATACGGCCACCGTGCACTTCACCGACTGCGTCTAACAGCTTGCGTGTGCCACCGTCAGACGAGGTGGCCGAGTGGTTAAGGCGATGGACTGCTAAGCCATTGTGCTCTGCACGCATGGGTTCGAATCCCATCTTCGTCGACTTTTCTACAAAACTCTGTTCCTCCGAGACCTTTGTAAACTCACGTTACTGTCTGTGTTAGTCAACTGTCATTTATTTGCAAGGATATTTTAATGGAGGGTCCTGGGAATTTTTACACCATAAATAGTCACAGAGTCGCATTCATGGCAGTTCCACAAGTTGGAAATAAGCACAATTTTTCCCATTGATACCTATAGCATAACAATAATGCTTGTCTTAAAAACAACTTATTCAAAAAAAATTCACATTATTATCATCCCCAATCTGTAACTGTAAAAATAACGCAAATTAGAGCTCAAATCAAAATTATTTTGATTAAGTCCAGAAAACAAGAGCACACCATGTCTTTTCCTCACCTCAGAAAAGAGAACCAATTTGCCCTGACACTTGATGGCAAAATCGACAGAAAAAAAGCACACATTTTTTTCCCCCGATGTGTAGTGCCTAACACTAAGGCTTGTCTTAAAAACAACTAACACAAACAAAAATTCACATTATTATCATCCCCAATCTGTAACTGTAAAAATAACACAAATTAGAGCTCAAATCAAAATACTTTAGATTAAATCCGGAAAACAATAGCACACCTTTTCTTTTCACACTTGAAGGCAAAATGGAAAGGGAACTTTTACACCTTACATATGCCAAGAGACGCACTCATGCCTTTTCCTCACCTCGACAAAGAGAACCATTTTGCCCTGACACTTGACAGCAAAATCAACAGGGAAAAAGCACCCTCTCCCCTGCCCCCCGATATGCACAGCATAACACTAAGGCTTGTCTTAAAAACAACTAACACAAGCAAAAATTCCCATGATTAGCATCCCCAATCTGTAACCGAAGAACTAATACAAACAAGGACGCAAAACACAATTATTTATGATTCATTGAGAAAATGATAGGAGACCTATTCTAGACACACTTGTAGGCAAAATTGACAGGGAATTCATTTATTCCATGCTAGGTAAGGAGAACTAAGTATACATATCCAGCATTGGAGTGCATCAAGTTTAGCAAAGTTTTCAACATCCTTGGTTAATGTATCATTTACTACAACTCTTATTTCTAGGAGTTTATTGATATGATCCATAAAAATCATTCAAAATGATCATTGTAATTTCTGCTCTTCTTTCAAGTTTTAGATTTGTAAAATTTGAATATTAGCCTTTTGCTGATTTGGTCGATACGGCCACCGTGCACTTCACCGACTGCGTCTAACAGCTTGCGTGTGCCACCGTCAGACGAGGTGGCCGAGTTGTTAAGGCGATGGACTGCTAAGCCATTGTGCTCTGCACGCATGGG
Source organism: Pelobates fuscus (assembly GCF_036172605.1). Classification (NCBI taxonomy): domain Eukaryota; kingdom Metazoa; phylum Chordata; class Amphibia; order Anura; family Pelobatidae; genus Pelobates; species Pelobates fuscus. Next base: position 129,081,907 of record NC_086317.1, read on the forward strand.
TTCGAATCCCATCTTCGTCGACTTTTCTACAAAACTCTGTTCCTCCGAGACCTTTGTAAACTCACGTTACTGTCTGTGTTAGTCAACTGTCATTTATTTGCAAGGATATTTTAATGGAGGGTCCTGGGAATTTTTACACCATAAATAGTCACAGAGTCGCATTCATGGCAGTTCCACAAGTTGGAAATAAGCACAATTTTTCCCATTGATACCTATAGCATAACAATAATGCTTGTCTTAAAAACAACTTATTCAAAAAAAATTCACATTATTATCATCCCCAATCTGTAAAAATAACGCAAATTAGAGCTCAAATCAAAATTATTTTGATTAAGTCCAGAAAACAAGAGCACACCATGTCTTTTCCTCACCTCAGAAAAGAGAACCAATTTGCCCTGACACTTGATGGCAAAATCGACAGAAAAAAAGCACACATTTTTTTCCCCCGATGTGTAGTGCCTAACACTAAGGCTTGTCTTAAAAACAACTAACACAAACAAAAATTCACATTATTATCATCCCCAATCTGTAACTGTAAAAATAACACAAATTAGAGCTCAAATCAAAATACTTTAGATTAAATCCGGAAAACAATAGCACACCTTTTCTTTTCACACTTGAAGGCAAAATGGAAAGGGAACTTTTACACCTTACATATGCCAAGAGACGCACTCATGCCTTTTCCTCACCTCGACAAAGAGAACCATTTTGCCCTGACACTTGACAGCAAAATCAACAGGGAAAAAGCACCCTCCCCCCTGCCCCCTGATATGCACAGCATAACACTAAGGCTTGTCTTAAAAACAACTAACACAAGCAAAAATTCCCATGATTAGCATCCCCAATCTGTAACCGAAGAAATAACACAAACCAGGACGCAAAACACAATTATTTATGATTCATTGAGAAAATGATAGGAGACCTATTCTAGACACACTTGTAGGCAAAATTGACAGGGAATTCATTTATTCCATGCTAGGTAAGGAGAACTAAGTATACATATCCAGCATTGGAGTGCATCAAGTTTAGCAAAGTTTTCAACATCCTTGGTTAATGTATCATTTACTACAACTCTTATTTCTAGGAGTTTATTGATATGATCCATAAAAATCATTCAAAATGATCATTGTAATTTCTGCTCTTCTTTCAAGTTTTAGATTTGTAAAATTTGAATATTAGCCTTTTGCTGATTTGGTCGATACGGCCACCGTGCACTTCACCGACTGCGTCTAACAGCCTAACGAGGTGGCCGAGTGGTTAAGGCGATGGACTGCTAAGCCATTGTGCTCTGCACGCATGGGTTCGAATCCCATCTTTGTCGACTTTTCTACAAAACTCTGTTCCTCAGAGACCTTTGTAAACTCACGTTACTGTCTGTGTTAGTCAACTGTCATTTATTTGCAAGGATATTTTAATGGAGGGTCCAGGGAATTTTTACACCATAAATAGTCACAGAGTCGCATTCATGGCAGTTCCACAAGTTGGAAATAAGCACCATTTTTCCCATTGATACCTATAGCATAACAATAATGCTTGTCTTAAAAACAACTTATTCAAACAAAAATTCACATTATTATCATCCCCAATCTGTAACTGTAAAAATAACGCAAATTAGAGCTCAAATCAAAATTATTTTGATTAAGTCCAGAAAACAAGAGCACACCATGTCTTTTCCTCACCTCAGAAAAGAGAACCAATTTGCCCTGACACTTGATGGCAAAATCGACAGAAAAAAAGCACACATTTTTTCCCCCGATGTGTAGTGCCTAACACTACACTTGACAGCAAAATCAACAGGGAAAAAGCACCCTCCCCCCTGCCCCCCGATATGCACAGCATAACACTAAGGCTTGTCTTAAAAACAACTAACACAAGCAAAAATTCCCATGATTAGCATCCCCAATCTGTAACCGAAGAACTAACACAAACCAGGACGCAAAACACAATTATTTATGATTCATTGAGAAAATGATAGGAGACCTATTCTAGACACACTTGTAGGCAAAATTGACAGGGAATTCATTTATTCCATGCTAGGTAAGGAGAACTAAGTATACATATCCAGCATTGGAGTGCATCAAGTTTAGCAAAGTTTTCAACATCCTTGGTTAATGTATCATTTACTACATCTCTTATTTATTTCTAGGAGTTTATTGATATAATCCATAAAAATCATTCAAAATGATCATTGTAATTTCTGCTCTTCTTTCAAGTTTTAGATTTGTAAAATTTGAATATTAGCCTTTTGCTGAGTTGGTCGATATGGCCACCGTGCACTTCACCGACTGCGTCTAACAGCTTGCGTGTGCCACCATCAGACGAGGTGGCCGAGTGGTTAAGGCGATGGACTGCTAATCCATTGTGCTCTGCACGCATGGGTTCGAATACCATCTTCGTTGACTTTTCTACAAAACTCTGTTCCTCAGAGACCTTTGTAAACTCACGTTACTGTCGATACGGTCGATACGGCCACCGTGCACTTCACCGACTGCGTCTAACAGCTTGCGTGCGCCACCATCAGACAAGGTGGCCGAGTGGTTAAGGCAATGGACTGCTAATCCATTGTGCTCTGCACACATGGGTTCAAATCCCATCTTCGTCGACTTTTCTACAAAACTCTGTTCCTCAGAGACCTTTGTAAACTCACGTTACTGTCTGTGTTAGTCAACTGTCATTTATTTGCAAGGATATTTTAATGGAGGGTCCAGGGAATTTTTACACAATAAATAGGCACAGAGTCGCATTCATGGCAGTTCCACATGTTGGAAATAAGCACCATTTTTCCCATTGATACCTATAGCATAACAATAATGCTTGTCTTAAAAACAACTTATTCAAACAAAAATTCACATTATTATCATCCCCAATCTGTAACTGTAAAAATTACGCAAATTAGAGCTCAAATCAAAATTATTTTGATTAAGTCCAGAAAACAAGAGCACACCATGTCTTTTCCTCACCTCAGCAAAGAGAACCAATTTGCCCTGACACTTGATGACAAAATCGACAGGAAAAAAGCACACATTTTTTCCCCCGATGTGTAGTGCCTAACACTAAGGCTTGTCTTAAAAACAACTAACACAAACAAAAATTCACATTATTATCATCCCCAATCTGTAACTGTAAAAATAACACAAATTAGAGCTCAAATCAAAATACTTTAGATTAAATCCGGAAAACAATAGCACACCTTTTCTTTTCACACTTGAAGGCAAAATGGAAAGGGAACTTTTACACCTTACATATGCCAAGAGACGCACTCATGCCTTTTCCTCACCTCGTCAAAGAGAACCATTTTGCCCTGACACTTGACAGCAAAATCAACAGGGAAAAAGCACCCTCCCCCCTGCCCCCCGATATGCACAGCATAACACTAAGGCTTGTCTTAAAAACAACTAACACAAGCAAAAATTCCCATGATTAGCATCCCCAATCTGTAACCGAAGAACTAACACAAACCAGGACGCAAAACACAATTATTTATGATTCATTGAGAAAATGATAGGAGACCTATTCTAGACACACTTGTAGGCAAAATTGACAGGGAATTCATTTATTCCATGCTAGGTAAGGAGAACTAAGTATACATATCCAGCATTGGAGTGCATCAAGTTTAGCAAAGTTTTCAACATCCTTGGTTAATGTATCATTTACTACATCTCTTATTTATTTCTAGGAGTTTATTGATATGATCCATAAAAATCATTCAAAATGATCATTGTAATTTCTGTTCTTCTTTCAAGTTTTAGATTTGTAAAATTTGAATATTAGCCTTTTGCTGAGTTGGTCGATACGGCCACCGTGCACTTCACCGACTGCGTCTAACAGCTTGCGTGCGCCACCGTCAGACGAGGTGGCCGAGTGGTTAAGGCGATGGACTGCTAATCCATTGTGCTCTGCACGCATGGGTTCGAATCCTATCTTCGTCGACTTTTCTACAAAACTCTGTTCCTCAGATACCTTTGTAAACTCATGTTACTGTCTGTGTTAGTCAACTGTCATTTATTTGCAAGGATATTTTAATGGAGGGTCCAGGGAATTTTTACACCATAAATAGGCACAGAGTCACATTCATGGCAGTTCCACAAGTTGGAAATAAGCACCATTTTCCCATTGATACCTATAGCATAACAATAATGCTTGTCTTAAAAACAACTTATTCAAACAAAAATTCACATTATTATCATCCCCAATCTGTAACTGTAAAAATAACGCAAATTAGAGCTCAAATCAAAATTCTTTTGATTAAGTCAGAAAACAAGAGCACACCATGTCTTTTCCTCACCTCGGCAAAGAGAACCAATTTGCCCTGAAACTTGACGGCAAAATCGACAGGAAAAATGCACACATTTTTTCCCCCGATGTAGTGCATAACAAAAAATCTTGTCTTAAAAACAACTAACACAAACAAAAATTCACATTATTATCATCCCCAATCTGTAACTGTAAAAATAACACAAATTAGAGCTCAAATCAAAATACTTTAGATTAAATCCGGAAAACAATAGCACACCTTTTCTTTTCACACTTGAAGGCAAAATGGAAAGGGAACTTTTACACCTTACATATGCCAAGAGACACACTCATGCCTTTTCCTCACCTCGTCAAAGAGAACCATTTTGCCCTGACACTTGACAGCAAAATCAACAGGGAAAATGCCCCCTCCCCCCTGCCCCCCGATATGCACAGCATAACACTAAGGCTTGTCTTAAAAACAACTAACACAAGCAAAAATTCCCATGATTAGCATCCCCAATCTGTAACCGAAGAAATAACACAAACCAGGACGCAAAACACAATTATTTATGATTCATTGAGAAAATGATAGGAGACCTATTCTAGACACACTTGTAGGCAAAATTGACAGGGAATTCATTTATTCCATGCTAGGTAAGGAGAACTAAGTATACATATCCAGCATTGGAGTGCATCAAGTTTAGCAAAGTTTTCAACATCCTTGGTTAATGTATCATTTACTACATCTCTTTTTCTAGGAGTTTATTGATATGATCCATAAAAATCATTCAAAATGATCATTGTAATTTCTGCTCTTCTTTCAAGTTTTAGATTTGTAAAATTTGAATATTAGCCTTTTGCGGAGTTGGTCGATACGGCCACCGTGCACTTCACCGACTGTGTCTAACAGCTTGTGTGTGCCACTGTCAGACGAGGTGGTTAAGGCGATGGACTGCTAATCCATTGTGCTCTGCACGCATGGGTTCCAATCCCATCTTGGTCGACTTTTCTTCAAAACTCTGTTCCTCAGAGAACATTGTAAACTCACGTTATTGTCTGTGTTAATCAACTGTCATTTATTTGCAAGGATATTTTAATGGAGGGTCCAGGGAATTTTTACACCATAAATAGGCACAGAGTCGCATTCATGGCAGTTCCACAAGTTGGAAATAAGCACCATTTTTCCTATTGATACCTATAGCATAACAATAATGCTTGTCTTAAAAACAACTTATTCAAACAAAAATTCACATTATTATAATCCCCAATCTGTAACTGTAAAAATAACGCAAATTAGAGCTCAAATCAAAATTATTTTGATTAAGTCCAGAAAACAAGAGCACACCATGTCTTTTCCTCACCTCAGCAAAGAGAACCAATTTGCCCTGACACTTGACGGCAAAATCGACAGCAAAAAAAAGCACACATTTTTTCCCCCGATGTGTAGTGCCTAACACTAAGGCTTGTCTTAAAAACAACTAACACAAACAAAAATTCACATTATCATCATCCCCAATCTGTAACTGTAAAAATAACACAAATTAGAGCTCAAATCAAAATGTTTTAGATTAAATCCGGAAAACAGTAGCACACATTTTCTTTTCACACTTGAACGCAAAATGGAAAGGGAACTTTTACACCTTACATATGCCAAGAGACACACTCATGCCTTTTCCTCACATCGTCAAAGAGAACCATTTTGCCCTGACACTTGACAGCAAAATCAACAGGGAAAAAGCACCCTGCCCCCCGATAAGCACAGCATAACACTAAGGCTTGTCTTAAAAACAACTAACACAAGCAAAAATTCCCATGATTAGCATCCCCAATCTGTAACCGAAGAACTAACACAAACCAGGACGCAAAACACAATTATTTATGATTCATTGAGAAAATTATAGGAGACCTATTCTAGACACACTTGTAGGCAAAATTGACAGGGAACTCATTTATTCCATGCTAGGTAAGGAGAACTAAGTATACATATCCAGCATTGGAGTGCAATAAGTTTAGCAAAGTCTTCAACATCCTTGGTTAATGTATCATTTACTACATCTCTTATTTCTAGGAGTTTATTGATATGATCCATAAAAATCATTCAAAATGATCATTGTAATTTCTGCTCTTCTTTCAAGTTTTAGATTTGTAAAATTTGAATATTACCCTTTTGCTGAGTTGGTCGATACGGCCACCGTGCACTTCACCGACTGTGTCTAACAGCTTGTGTGTGCCACTGTCAGACGAGGTGGTTAAGGCGATGGACTGTTAATCCATTGTGCTCTGCACGCATGGGTTCCAATCCCATCTTGGTCGACTTTTCTACAAAACTCTGATCCTCAGAGAACCTTGTAAACTCATGTTACTGTCTGTGTTAGTCAACTGTCATTTATATGCAAGGCTATTTTAATGGAGGGTCCAGGGAATTTTTACACCATAAATAGGCACAGAGTCGCATTCATGGCAGTTCCACAAGTTGGAAATAAGCACCATTTTTCCTATTGATACCTATAGCATAACAATAATGCTTGTCTTAAAAACAACTTATTCAAACAAAAATTCACATTATTATCATCCCCAATCTGTAACTGTAAAAATAATGCAAATTAGAGCTCAAATAAAAATTATTTTGATTAAGTCCAGATAACAAGAGCACACCATGTCTTTTCCTCACCTCAGCAAAGAGAACCAATTTGCCCTGACACTTTATGGCAAAATCGACAGGAAAAAAGCACACATTTCTTCCCCCGATGTGTAGTGCCTAACACTAAGGCTTGTCTTAAAAACAACTAACACAAACAAAAATTCACATTATTATCATCCCCAATCTGTAACTGTAAAAATAACACAAATTAGAGCTCAAATCAAAATACTTTAGATTAAATCCGGAAAACAATAGCACACCTTTTCTTTTCACACTTGAAGGCAAAATGGAAAGGGAACTTTTACACCTTACATATGCCAAGAGACGCACTCATGCCTTTTCCTCACTTCGTCAAAGAGAACCATTTTGCCCTGACACTTGACAGCAAAATCAACAGGGAAAAAGCACCCTCCCCCCTGCCCCCCGATATGCACAGCATAACACTAAGGCTTGTCTTAAAAACAACTAACACAAGCAAAAATTCCCATGATTAGCATCCCCAATCTGTAACCGAAGAACTAACACAAACCAGGACGCAAAACACAATTATTTATGATTCATTGAGAAAATGATAGGAGACCTATTCTAGACACACTTGTAGGCAAAATTGACAGGGAATTCATTAATTCCATGCTAGGTAAGAAGAACTAAGTATACATATCCAGCATTGGAGTGCATCACGTTTAGCAAAGTTTTCAACATCCTTGGTTAATGTATCATTTACTACATCTCTTTTTCTAGGAGTTTATTGATATGATCCATAAAAATCATTCAAAATGATCATTGTAATTTCTGCTCTTCTTTCAAGTTTTAGATTTGTAAAATTTGAATATTAGCCTTTTGCTGAGTTGGTCGATACGGCCACCGTGCACTTCACCGACTGCGTCTAACAGCTTGCGTGCGCCACTGTCAGACGAGGTGGCCGAGTGGTTAAGGTGATGGGCTGCTAATCCATTGTGCTCTGCATGCATGGGTTCGAATCCCATCTTTGTCGACTTTTCTACAAAACTCTGATCCTCAGAGAACCTTGTAAACTCATGTTACTGTCTGTGTTAGTCAACTGTCATTTATATGCAAGGCTATTTTAATGGAGGGTCCAGGGAATTTTTACACCATAAATAGGCACAGAGTCGCATTCATGGCAGTTCCACAAGTTGGAAATAAGCACCATTTTTCCTATTGATACCTATAGCATAACAATAATGCTTGTCTTAAAAACAACTTATTCAAACAAAAATTCAGATTATTATCATCCCCAATCTGTAACTGCAAAAATAACGCAAATTAGAGCTCAAATCAAAATTATTTTGATTAAGTCCAGAAAACAAGAGCACACCATGTCTTTTCCTCACCTCAGCAAAGAGAACCAATTTGCCCTGACACTTGATGGCAAAATCGACAGCAAAAAAAAGCACACATTTTTCCCCCCGATGTGTAGTGCCTAACACTAAGGCTTGTCTAAAAAACAACTAACACAAACAAAAATTCACATTATCATCATCCCCAATCTGTAACTGTAAAAATAACACAAATTAGAGCTCAAATCAAAATATTTTAGATTAAATCCGGAAAACAGTAGCACACATTTTCTTTTCACACTTGAACGCAAAATGGAAAGGGAACTTTTACACCTTACATATGCCAAGAGACACACTCATGCCTTTTCCTCACATCGTCATAGAGAACCATTTTGCCCTGACACTTGACAGCAAAATCAACAGGGAAAAAGCACCCTCCCCACCTGCCCCCCGATATGCACAGCATAACACTAAGGCTTGTCTTAAAAACAACTAACACAAGCAAAAATTCCCATGATTAGCATCCCCAATCTGTAACCGAAGAACTAACACAAACCAGGTCGCAAAACACAATTATTTATGATTCATTGAGAAAATGATAGGAGACCTATTCTAGACACACTTGTAGGCAAAATTTACAGGGAATTCATTTATTCCATGCTAGGTAAGGAGAACTAAGTATACATATCCAGCATTGGAGTGCATCAAGTTTAGCAAAGTTTTCAACATCCTTGGTTAATGTATAATTTACTACATCTCTTATTTCTAGGAGTTTATTGATATGATCCATAAAAATCATTCAAAATGATCATTGTAATTTCTGCTCTTCTTTCAAGTTTTAGATTTGTAAAATTTGAATATTAGCCTTTTGCTGAGTTGGTCGATACGGCCACCGTGCACTTCACCGACTGCGTCTAACAGCTTGCGTGCGCCACTGTCAGACGAGGTGGCCGAGGGGTTAAGGCGATGGACTGCTAAACCATTGTGCTCTGCACGCATGGGTTCGAATCCCATCTTTGTCGACTTTTCTACAAAACTCTGATCCTCAGAGAACTTTGTAAACTCACGTTACTGTCTGTGTTAGTCAACTGTCATTTATTTGCAAGGCTATTTTAATGGAGGGTCCAGGGAATTTTTACACCATAAATAGGCACAGAGTCGCATTCATGGCAGTTCCACAAGTTGGAAATAAGCACCATTTTTCCCATTGATACCTATAGCATAACAATAATGCTTGTCTTAAAAACAACTATATCAAACAAAAATTCACATTATTATCATCCCTAATCTGTAACTGTAAAAATAACGCAAATTAGAGCTCAAATCAAAATTATTTTGATTAAGTCCAGAAAACAAGAGCACACCATGTCTTTTCCTCACCTCGGCAAAGAGAACCAATTTGCCCTGGCACTTGACGGAAAAATCGACAGGAAAAAAGCACACATTTTTCCCCCGATGTGTAGTGCATAACACTAAGGCTTGTCTTAAAAACAACTAACACAAACAAAAATTCACATTATTATCATCCCCAATCTGTAACTGTAAAAATAACACAAATTAGAGCTCAAATCAAAATTCTTTAGATTAAATCTGGAAAACAATAGCACACCTTTTCTTTTCACACTTGAAGTAAAAATGGAAAGGGAACTTTTACACCTTACATATGCCAAGAGACACACTCATGCCTTTTCCTCACCTCGTCAAAGAGAACCATTTTGCCCTGACACTTGACAGCAAAATCAACAGGGAAAAAGCACCCTCTCCCCTGCCCCCCGATATGCACAGCATAACACTAAGGCTTGTCTTAAAAACAACTAACACAAGCAAAAATTCCCATGATTAGCATCCCCAATCTGTAACCGAAGAACTAACACAAACCAGGACGCAAAACACAATTATTTATGATTCATTGAGAAAATGATAGGAGACCTATTCTAGACACACTTGTAGGCAAAATTGACAGGGAATTCATTTATTCCATGCTAGGTAAGGAGAACTAAGTATACATATCCAGCATTGGAGTGCATCAAGTTTAGCAAAGTTTACAACATCCTTGGTTAATGTATCATTTACTACATCTCTTATTTCTAGGAGTTTATTGATATGATCCATTAAAATCATTCAAAATGATCATTGTAATTTCTGCTCTTCTTTCAAGTTTTAGATTTGTAAAATTTGAATATTAGCCTTTTGCTGAGTTGGTCGATACGGCCACCGTGCACTTCACCGACTGCGTCTAACAGCTTGCGTGTGCCACTGTCAGACAAGGTGGTTAAGGCGATGGACTGCTAATTCATTATGCTCTGCACGCATGGGTTTGAATCCAATCATCTTCAAATTTTCTACAAAACTCTGTTCCTCAGAGAACTTTGTAAACTCACATTACTGTCTGTGTTAGTCAACTGTCATTTATTTGCAAGGATATTTTAATGGAGGGTCCAGGGAATTTTTACACCATAAATAGGCATAGAGTCGCATTCATGGCAGTTCCACAAGTTGGAAATAAGCACAATTTTTCCCATTGATACCTATAGCATAACAATAATGCTTGTCTTAAAAACAACTATATCAAACAAAAATTCACATTATTATCATCCCCAATCTGTAACTGTAAAAATAACGCAAATTAGAGCTCAAATCAAAATAATTTTGATTAAGTCCAGAAAACAAGAGCACACCATGTCTTTTCCTCACCTCGGCAAAGAGAACCAATTTGCCCTGACACTTGACGGCAAAATCGACAGGAAAAAAACACACATTTTTCCCCCCGATGTGTAGTGCATAACACTAAGGCTTGTCTTAAAAACAACTAACACAAACAAAAATTCACATTATTATCATCCCCAATCTGTAACTGTAAAAATAACACAAATTAGAGCTCAAATCAAAATACTTTAGATTAAATCCGGAAAACAATAGCACACCTTTTCTTTTCACACTTGAAGGCAAAATGGAAAGGGAACTTTTACACCTTACATATGCCAAGAGACGCACTCATGCCTTTTCCTCACCTCGTCAAAGAGAACCATTTTGCCCTGACACTTGACAGCAAAATCAATAGGGAAAAAGCACCCTTCCCCCTGCCCCCCGATATGCACAGCATAACACTAAGGCTTGTCTTAAAAACAACTAACACAAGCAAAAATTCCCATGATTAGCATCCCCAATCTGTAACCGAAGAACTAACACAAACCAGGACGCAAAACACAATTATTTATGATTCATTGAGAAAATGATAGGAGACCTATTCTAGACACACTTGTAGGCAAAATTGACAGGGAATTCATTTATTCCATTCAAGGTAAGGAGAACTAAGTATACATATCCAGCATTGGAGTGCATCAAGTTTAGCAAAGTTTTCAACATCCGTGGTTAATGTATCATTTACTACATCTCTTTTTCTAGGAGTTTATTGATATGATCCATAAAAATCATTCAAAATGATCATTGTAATTTCTGCTCTTTTTTCAAGTTTTAGATTTGTAAAATTTGAATATTAGCCTTTTGCCGAGTTGGTCGATACGGCCACCGTGCACTTCACCGACTGCATCTAACCACTGTGGCCGAGTGGTTAAGCCAATGGACTGCTAATTAATTGTGCTCTGCACACATGGGTTTGAATCACATTTTCGTCGACTTTACCACAAAACTCTGTTCCTCAGCGAACTTTGTAACCTCATGTTACTGTCTGTGTTAGTCAATTGTCATTTATTTGCAAGGATATTTTAACCCCTTAAGACCGCAGCCAAATGTACAAGTTGTGATCCATAAAAAACGTAAACAAAACCTGGCATTTGCGCTATATGTCTGTTTAACCGTAATTCACCTCTTTCATATTAAATGCACCCACACTTATTATATATCATTTTATTCAGGGGAAACAGGGCTTTCATTTAACATCAAATATTTAGGTATGGAACATAACGTAATATGAAAACAATATAAAAAAATGAGAGAAAATAAGATTGTTTTTAAATTTTCTTAGTTCTATGTGACATTCTAACTGTGAATGTCATAATACTGTTTGCTTTTACTGCAATAAAATACACATATTTGTATTCAGCGATGTCTGACGTGTAAAACAGTACCCCCTATGTACAGGTTTTATGGTGTTTTGGGAAGTTGCAGGGTCAAATAAAGCATGTTACACTTTTCAATTTTTCACATTGAAATTTGCCAGTTTGGTTACGTTGCCTTTGAGACTGTATGGTAGCCCAGGAATGAGAATTACCCCCATGATGGCATACCATTTGCAAAAGTAGACAACCCAAGGTATTGCAAATGGGGTATGTCCAGTCTTTTTTAGTAGCCACTTGGTCACAAACACTAGCCAAAGTTAACGTTAATATTTGTTTGTGTGTGAAAAATGCAAAAAACTAATTTGAAAGCCAATTTTGGCCAGTGTTTGTGACTAAGTGGCTACAAAAAAAGACTGAACATACCCCATTTGCAATACCTTGGGTTGTCTACTTTTGCAAATGGTATGCCATTATGGAGGTAATTCTTATTTCTGGGCTACTATACGGTCTCAAAGCCAACGTAACCAATCTGGCAAATTTCATTGTGAAAAAACTGAAACACAAGCCTTATGTTTGACTCTGTAACTTTTGAAAACACCCTAAAACCTGTACATGAGGGGTACTGTTATACTCAGGAGATTTTGCTGAACACAAATATTTGTGTTTCAAAACAGTAAAAAGTATTACAGCAAAAATATTGTCAGTGTAAGTGCCGTTTGTGTGCGAAAAATGCAATAAATTTCACTTTCCCTGATGATATCATTGTTGTAATACATTTTACGGTTTTGAAACACAAATATTTGTGTTCAGCGATGTCTCCCGAGTAAAACAGTACCCCCATGTACAGCTTTTATAGTGTATTGGAAAGTTATAGGGTTAAATATAGTGCTAGCAAATTAAATTCCCTATACTTTCGGCCTGGGTTGTTAGGCAGGTCCCGCTAATTGTAATTAATTAGGATACCTAATTATGTAAAATTATTACATAAATATATATGTAAAATTATTATATATACATGTGTGTGGATATATATATTTATATATATATATGTATATAATTTTTTTACAATTATTTTTATTTATATATATAGGTATACATATAGTGATGTATACGTATATACTTAGGTATATACATATATATATTATTTCGTTCTACGTGTATTTTTATATCAATATATATATATATATATTAATATCAAAATACAGTTAGAACGAAATTACACACATATATATTTTTAATTTTTTTTATTTTATTTTTTAATTTATTTTTTTAACGTATTTATATATTTTTTATTATAAAATATATATATATAATTATAATTATGTATATATTTAATCAATATCCTTCTACGTGTATTTTGATATTAATATATATATATATAATTATATATATATATAAATATTAAAATACACTTAGTGTATGTGTAAATGTGTGTGTCTATATATATATATATACATATATATATATATATATATATATATATATACATACTTAGATCATATATATAATATATATATAAATGATCTAAGTATATTTGATGTGTAACTGTATTTTATTTTATTTTGTAACATTAAGGGGTTAAGAGGGGAGCAGAGGGGCAGAGACAGTGTCAGCCAGTGATTTTACATCACTGGCTGACACACAGGATCAGTGATCACAGTGACAGGCTGTCACTGTGATCACCTCCTGCAGATCACGGTAATTGGCCACAGGGGGAGTGCCTGGGTGGCCAGGCATGCCCCCCACCGTGATCTGCAGGGGGATCCTGCCTGCAGTTACTATGGGTCAGCCAATAGGCTGACACATAGTAACTCTGATCGCAGTGACAGGCTGTCACTGCGATCAGATCGCAGGGAGAGGCTGTCTCTGCATTCAGATCACAGAGACAGCCTCTCCCAGCGATCAGACTCTGCAGATCGCGGTCACTGACCGCAGGGGGACTGCCTGTGGGGCCAGGCATGTCCCCCGACCGCAATCTGCACAGTGAAAATGCCGCGGCTCCATGTGTCAGCCGATTTTAAAATCGGCTGACACATGGTAAATACCGATCCAGTGAAAGCCTGTCACTGCGATCGGAAGCTGCAGACCGCGGTCCCCAGGCACAGGGGGGCTGCCTGGGGGGCCAGGCATGCCCCCCGACCGCGATCTGCAGCGGCCATGTGCCGCCGGCCACGTGGGGGGTAAGACCGCCCAGGACGTACTATGCCGTCCTGCTGCGTTTAGAGCGGCCCAAATAAGGACGGCATAGTACGTCCTGCGGTCTTAAGTGGTTAATGGAGGGTCCAGGGAATTTTTACACCATAAATAGGCACAGATTCGTATTCATGGCAGTTCCACAAGTTGGAAATAAGCACAATTTTTCCCATTGATACCTATAGCATAACAATAATGCTTGTCTTAAAAACAACTTATTCAAACAAAAATTCACATTATTATCATCCCCAATCTGTAACTGTAAAAATAACGCAAATTAGAGCTCAAATCAAAATTATTTTGATTGAGTCCAGAAAACAAGAGCACACCATGTCTTTTCCTCACCTCAGCAAAGAGAACCAATTTGCCCTGACACTTGACGGCAAAATCGACAGAAAAAAAGCACACATTTTTTCCCCCGATGTGTAGTGCATAACACTAAGGCTTGTCTTAAAAACAACTAACACAAACAAAAATTCACATTATTATCATCCCCAATCTGTAACTGTAAAAATAACACAAATTAGAGCTCAAATCAAAATACTTTAGATTAAATCTGGAAAACAATAGCACACCTTTTCTTTTCACACTTGAAGGCAAAATGGAAAGGGAACTTTTACACCTTACATATGCCAAGAGACACACTCATGCCTTTTCCTCACCTCGTCAAAGAGAACCATTTTGCCCTGACACTTGACAGCAAAATCAACAGGGAAAAAGCACCCTCTCCCCTGCCCCCCGATATGCACAGCATAACACTAAGGCTTGTCTTAAAAACAACTAACACAAGCAAAAATTCCCATGATTAGCATCCCCAATCTGTAACCGAAGAACTAACACAAACCAGGACGCAAAACACAATTATTCATGATTCATTGAGAAAATGATAGGAGACCTATTCTAGACACACTTGTAGGCAAAATTGACAGGGAATTCATTTATTCCATGGTAGGTAAGGAGAACTAAGTATACATATCAAGCATTGGAGTGCATCAAGTTTAGCAAAGTTTTCAACATCCTTGGTTAATGTATCATTTACTACATCTCTTATTTCTAGGAGTTTATTGATATGATCCATAAAAATCATTCAAAATGATCATTGTAATTTCTGCTCTTCTTTCAAGTTTTAGATTTGTAAAATTTGAATATTAGCCTTTTGCTGAGTTGGTCGATACGGCCACCGTGCACTTCACCGACTGCGTCTAACAGCTTGCGTGCGCCACTGTCAGACGAGGTGGCCGAGTGGTTAAGGCGATGGACTGCTAATCCATTGTGCTCTGCACGCATGGGTTTGAATCCCATCTTCGTTGACTTTTCTACAAAACTCTGTTCCTCAGCGAAATTTGTAAACTCACGTTACTGTCTGTGTTAGTCGACTCTCATTTATTTGCAAGGATATTTTAATGGAGGGTCCAGGGAATTTTTACACCATAAATAGGCACAGAGTCGCATTCATGGCAGTTCCACAAGTTGGAAATAAGCACCATTTTTCCCATTGATACCTATAGCATAACAATAATGCTTGTCTTAAAAACAACTTATTCAAACAAAAATTCACATTATTATCATCCCCAATCTGTAACTGTAAAAATAACGCAAATTAGAGCTCAAATCAAAATAATTTTGATTAAGTCCAGAAAACAAGAGCACACCATGTCTTTTCCTCACCTCGGCAAAGAGAACCAATTTGCCCTGACACTTGACGGCAAAATCGACAGGAAAAAAACACACATTTTTTCCCCCGATGTGTAGTGCATAACACTAAGGCTTGTCTTAAAAACAACTAACACAAACAAAAATTCACATTATTATCATTCCCAATCTGTAACTGTAAAAATAACACAAATTAGAGCTCAAATCAAAATACTTTAGATTAAATCCGGAAAACAATAGCACACCTTTTCTTTTCACACTTGAAGGCAAAATGGAAAGGGAACTTTTACACCTTACATATGCCAAGAGACGCACTCATGCCTTTTCCTCACCTCGTCAAAGAGAACCATTTTGCCCTGACACTTGACAGCAAAATCAATAGGGAAAAAGCACCCTCCCCCTGACCCCCGATATGCACAGCATAACACTAAGGCTTGTCTTAAAAACAACTAACACAAGCAAAAATTCTCATGATTAGCATCCCCAATCTGTAGCCGAAGAACTAACACAAACCAGGATGCAAAACACAATTATTTATGATTCATTGAAAAAAATGATAGGAGACCTATTCTAGACACACTTGTAGGCCAAATTGACAGGGAATTCATTTATTCCATGCTAGGTAAGGAGAACTAAGTATACATATCCAGCATTGGAGTGCATCAAGTTTAGCAAAGTTTTCAACATCCTTGGTTAATGTATCATTTACTACAACTCTTATTTCTAGGAGTTTATTGATATGATACATAAAAATCATTCAAAATGATCATTGTAATTTCTGCTCTTCTTTCAAGTTTTAGATTTGTAAAATTTGAATATTAGCCGTTTGCTGAGTTGGTCGATACGGCCACCGTGCACTTCACCGACTGCGTCTAACAGCTTGCGTGCGCCACTGTAAGATGAGGTGGCCGAGTGGTTAAGGCAATGGACTGCATGGGTTCGAAACACATCTTCGTCGACTTTTCTTCAAAACTCTGTTCCTCAGCGAAATTTGTAAACTCACTTTACTGTCTGTGTTAGTCAACTGTCATTTATTTGCAAGGCTATTTTAATGGAGGGTCCAGGGAATTTTTACACCATAAATAGGCACAGAGTCGCATTCATGGCAGTTCCACAAGTTGGAAATAAGCACCATTTTTCCCATTGATACCTATAGCATAACAATAATGCTTGTCTTAAAAACAACTTATTTAAACAAAAATTCACATTATTATCATCCCCAATCTGTAACTGTAAAAATAACACAAATTAGAGCTCAAATCAAAATACTTTAGATTAAATCCGGAAAACAATAGCACACCTTTTCTTTTCACACTTGAAGTAAAAATGGAAAGGGAACTTTTACACCTTACATATGCCAAGAGACGCACTCATTCCTTTTCCTCACCTCGTCAAAGAGAACCATTTTGCCCTGACACTTGACAGCAAAATCAGTAGGGAAAAAGCACCCTCCCCCCTGCCCCCCGATATGCACAGCATAACACTAAGGCTTGTCTTAAAAACAACTAACACAAACAAAAATTCACATTATTATCATCCCCAATCTGTAACTGTAAAAATAACGCAAATTAGAGCTCAAATCAAAATACTTTAGATTAAATCCGGAAAACAATAGCACACCTTTTCTTTTCACACTTGAAGGCAAAATGGAAAGGGAACTTTTACACCTTACATATGCCAAGAGACGCACTCATGCCTTTTCCTCAACTCGTCAAAGAGAACCATTTTGCCCTGACACTTGACAGCAAAATCAACAGGGAAAAAGCACCCTCCCCCCTGCCCCCCGATATGCACAGCATAACACTAAGGCTTGTCTTAAAAACAACTAACACAAGCAAAAATTCCCATGATTAGCATCCCCAATCTGTAACCGAAGAACTAACATAAACCAGGACGCAAAACACAATTATTTATGATTCATTGAGAAAATGGTAGGAGACCTATTCTAGACACACTTGTAGGCAAAATTGACAGGGAATTCATTTATTCCATGCTAGGTAAGGAGAACTAAGTATACATATCCAGCATTGGAGTGCATCAAGTTTAGCTAAGTTTTCAACATCCTTGGTTAATGTATCATTTACTACATCTCTTATTTCTAGGAGTTTATTGATATGATCCATAAAAATCATTCAAAATGATCATTGTAATTTCTGCTCTTCTTTCAAGTTTTAGATTTGTAAAATTTGAATATTAGCCGTTTGCTGAGTTGGTCGATACGGCCACCGTGCACTTCACCGACTGCGTCTAACAGCTTGCGTGCGCCACTTTAAGATGAGGTGGCCGAGTGGTTAAGGCGATGGACTGCATGGGTTCGAAACACATCTTCGTCGACTTTTCTTCAAAACTCTGTTCCTCAGCGAAATTTGTAAACTCACTTTACTGTCTGTGTTAGTCAACTGTCATTTCTTTGCAAGGCTATTTTAATGGAGGGTCCAGGGAATTTTTACACCATAAATAGGCACAGAGTCGCATTCATGGCAGTTCCACAAGTTGGAAATAAGCACCATTTTTCCCATTGATACCTATAGCATAACAATAATGCTTGTATTAAAAACAACTTATTCAAACAAAAATTCACATTATTATCATCCCCAATCTGTAACTGTAAAAATAACACAAATTAGAGCTCAAATCAAAATTCTTTAGATTAAATCCGGAAAACAATAGCACACCTTTTCTTTTCACACTTGAAGGCAAAATGGAAAGGGAACTTTTACACCTTACATATGCCAAGAGACGCACTCATTCCTTTTCCTCACCTCGTCAAAGAGAACCATTTTGCCCTGACACTTGACAGCAAAATCAGTAGGGAAAAAGCACCCTCCCCCCTGCCCCCCGATATGCACAGCATAACACTAAGGCTTGTCTTAAAAACAACTAAGACAAACAAAAATTCACATTATCATCATCCCCAATCTGTAACTGTAAAAATAACACAAATTAGAGCTCAAATCAAAAAACTTTAGATTAAATCCGGAAAACAATAGCACACCTTTTCTTTTCACACTTGAAGGCAAAATGGAAAGGGAACTTTTACACCTTACATATGCCAAGAGACGCACTCATGCCTTTTCCTCACCTCGTCAAAGAGAACCATTTTGCCCTGACACTTGACAGCAAAATCAACAGGGAAAAAGCACCCTCCCCCCTGCCCCCCGATATGCACAGCATAACACTAAGGCTTGTCTTAAAAACAACTAACACAAGCAAAAATTCCCATGATTAGCATCCCCAATCTGTAACCGAAGAACTAACACAAACCAGGACGCAAAACACAATTATTTATGATTCATTGAGAAAATGATAGGAGACCTATTCTAGACACACTTGTAGGCAAAATTGACAGGGAATTCATTTATTCCATGCTAGGTAAGGAGAACTAAGTATACATATCCAGCATTGGAGTGCATCAAGTTTAGCTAAGTTTTCAACATCCTTGGTTAATGTATCATTTACTACATCTCTTATTTCTAGGAGTTTATTGATATGATCCATAAAAATCATTCAAAATGATCATTGTAATTTCTGCTCTTCTTTCAAGTTTTAGATTTGTAAAATTTGAATATTAGCCTTTTGCTGAGTTGGTCGATAAGGCCACCGTGCACTTCACCGACTGCGTCTAACAGCTTGCGTGCTCCACTGTCAGACGAGGTGGCCGAGTGGTTAAGGCGATGGACTGCTAATCCATTGTGCTCTGCACGCATGGGTTCAAATCCCATCTTCGTCGAATTTTCTTAAAAACTCTGTTCCTCAGAGAACTTTTTAAACTCACGTTACTTTGTAAACTCACGTTACTGTCTGTGTTAGTCAACTATCATTTATTTGCAAGGCTATTTTAATGGAGGGTCCAGGGAATTTTTACACCATAAATAGGCACAGAGTCGCATTCATGGCAGTTCCACAAGTTGGAAATAAGCACCATTTTTCCCATTGATACCTATAGCATAACAATAATGCTTGTCTTAAAAACAACTTATTCAAACAAAAATTCACATTATTATCATCCCCAATCTGTAACTGTAAAAATAACGCAAATTAGAGCTCAAATCAAAATTATTTTGATTGAGTCCAGAAAACAAGAGCACACCATGTCTTTTCCTCACCTCGGCAAAGAGAACCAATTTGCTCTGACACTTGACGGCAAAATCGACAGGAAAAAAGCACACATTTTTCCCCCCGATGTGTAGTGCATAACACTAAGGCTTGTCTTAAAAACAACTAAGACAAACAAAAATTCACATTATCATCATCCCCAATCTGTAACTGTAAAAATAACACAAATTAGAGCTCAAATCAAAATACTTTAGATTAAATCCGGAAAACAATAGCACACCTTTTCTTTTCACACTTGAAGGCAAAATGGAAAGAGAACTTTTACACCTTACATATTCCAAGAGACGCACTCATGTCTT
The DNA here is from genome assembly GCF_036172605.1 of Pelobates fuscus. NCBI lineage: Eukaryota > Metazoa > Chordata > Amphibia > Anura > Pelobatidae > Pelobates > Pelobates fuscus. Next base: position 129,102,362 of record NC_086317.1, read on the forward strand.
TTCCTCACCTCGTCAAAGAGAACCATTTTGCCCTGACACTTGACAGCAAAATCAACAGGGAAAAAGCACCCTCCCCCCTGCCCCCCGATATGCACAGCATAACACTAAGGCTTGTCTTAAAAACAATTAACACAAGCAAAAATTCCCATGATTAGCATCCCCAATCTGTAACCGAAGAACTAACACAAACCAGGACGCAAAACACATTTATTTATGATTCATTGAGAAAATGATAGGAGACCTATTCTAGACACACTTGTAGGCAAAATTGACAGGGAATTCATTTATTCCATGCTAGGTAAGGAGAACTAAGTAAACATATCCAGCATTGGAGTGCATCAAGTTTAGCAAAGTTTTCAACATCCTTGGTTAATGTATCATTTACTACATCTCTTATTTCTAGGAGTTTATTGATATGATCCATAAAAATCATTCAAAATGACCATTGTAATTTCTGCTCTTCTTTCAAGTTTTAGATTTGTAAAATTTGAATATTAGCCTTTTGCTGAGTTGGTCGATAAGGCCACCGTGCACTTCACCGACTGCGTCTAACAGCATGCGTGCGCCACTGTCTGACGAGGTGGCCGAGTGGTTAAGGATATGGACTGCTAATCCATTGTGCTCTGCACGCATGGGTTCGAATCCCATTTTCGTTGATTTTTCTACAAAACCCTGTTCCTCAGAGAACTTTGTAAACTCACGTTACTGTCTGTGTTAGTCAACTTTCATTTATTTGCAAGGATATTTTAATGGAGGGGCAGGGAATTTTTACACCATAAATAGGCACAGAGTCGCATTCATGGCAGTTCCACAAGTTGGAAATAAGCACCATTTTTCCCATTGATACCTATAGCATAACAATAATGCTTGTCTTAAAAACAACGTATTCAAACAAAAATTCACATTATTATCATCCCCAATCTGTAACTGTAAAAATAACGCAAATTAGAGCTCATATCAAAATTATTTTGATTGAGTCCAGAAAACAAGAGCACACCATGTCTTTTCCTCACCTCGGCAAAGAGAACCAATTTGCTCTGACACTTGACGGCAAAATCGACAGGAAAAAAGCACACATTTTTTCCCCCGATGTGTAGTGCATAACACTAAGGCTTGTCTTAAAAACAACTAAGACAAACAAAAATTCACATTATCATCATCCCCAATCTGTAACTGTAAAAATAACACAAATTAGAGCTCAAATCAAAATACTTTAGATTAAATCCGGAAAACAATAGCACACCTTTTCTTTTCACACTTGAAGGCAAAATGGAAAGATAACTTTTACACCTTACATATTCCAAGAGACGCACTCATGTCTTTTCCTCACCTCGTCAAAGAGAACCATTTTGCCCTGACACTTGACAGCAAAATCAACAGGGAAAAAGCACCCTCCCCCCTGCACCCGATATGCACAGCATAACACTAAGGCTTTTCTTAAAAACAATTAACACAAGCAAAAATTCCCATGATTAGCATCCCCAATCTGTAACCGAAGAACTAACACAAACCAGGACGCAAAACACAATTATTTATGATTCATTGAGAAAATGATAGGAGACCTATTCTAGACACACTTGTAGGCAAAATTGACAGGGAATTCATTTATTCCATGGTAGGTAAGGAGAACTAAGTATACATATCCAGCATTGGAGTGCATCAAGTTTAGCAAAGTTTTCAACATCCTTGGTTAATGTATCATTTACTACAACTCTTATTTCTAGGAGTTTATTGAAATGATCCATAAAAATCATTCAAAATGATCATTGTAATTTCTGCTCTTCTTTCAAGTTTTAGATTTGTAAAATTTGAATATTAGCCTTTTGCTGAGTTGGTCGATACGGCCACCGTGCACTTCACCGACTGCGTCTAACAGCTTGCGTGCACCACTGTCAGACGAGGTGGCCGAGTGGTTAAGGCGATGGACTGCTAATCCATTGTGCTCTGCACGCATGGGTACGAATCCCATCTTCGCCGAAATTACTACACAACTCTGTTCCTCAGAGAACTTTGTAAACTCATGTTACTGTCTGTGTTAGTCAATTGTCATTTATTTGCAAGGATATTTTAATGGAGGGTCCAGGGAATTTTTACACCATAAATAGGCACAGAGTCGCATTCATGGCAGTTCCACAAGTTGGAAATAAGCACCATTTTTCCCATTGATACCTATAGCATAACAATAATGCTTGTCTTAAAAACAACTTATTCAAACAAAAATTCACATTATTATCATCCCCAATCTGTAAAAATAACGCAAATTAGAGCTCAAATCAAAATTATTTTGATTGAGTCCAGAAAACAAGAGCACACCATGTCTTTTCCTCACCTCGGCAAAGAGAACCAATTTGCCCTGACACTTGACGGCAAAATCGACAGGAAAAAAGCACACATTTTCCCCCCCGATGTGTAGTGCATAACACATTGTATTAAAAAACAACTAACACAAACAAAAATTCACATTATTATCATCCCCAATCTGTAACTGTAAAAATAACGCAAATTAGAGCTCAAATCAAAATTATTTTGATTGAGTCCAGAAAACAAGAGCACACCATGTCTTTTCCTCACCTCGGCAAAGAGAACCAATTTGCCCTGACACTTGACGGCAAAATCGACAGGAAAAAAGCACACATTTTTTCCCCCGATGTGTAGTGCATAACACTAAGGCTTGTCTTAAAAACAACTAACACAAACAAAAATTCACATTATTATCATCCCCAATCTGTAACTGTAAAAATAACGCAAATTAGAGCTCAAATCAAAATTATTTTGATTGAGTCCAGAAAACAAGTGCACACCATGTCTTTTCCTCACCTCGGCAAAGAGAACCAATTTGCCCTGACACTTGACGGCAAAATCGACAGGAAAAAAGCACACATTTTTTCCCCCGGTGTGTAGTGCATAACACTAAGGCTTGTCTTAAAAACAACTAACACAAACAAAAATTCACATTATTATCATCCCCAATCTGTAACTGTAAAAATAACACAAATTAGAAATACGGCCACCGTGCACTTCACCGACTGCGTCTAACAGCATGCGTGCGCCACTGTTAGATGAGGTGGCCGAGTGGTTAAGGCGATGGACTGCTAATCCATTGTGCTCTGCATGCATGGGTTAGAATCCCATCTTCGTCGACTTTTCTACAAAACTCTGTTCCTCAGAGAACTTTGTAAACTCACGTTACTGTCTGTGTTAGTCAACTGTCATTTATTTGCAAGGTTATTTTAATAGAGGGTTCAGGGAATTGTTACACCATAAATAGGCACAGAGACACATTCATGGCAGTTCCACAAGTTGGAAATAAGCACCATTTTTCCCATTGATACCTATAGCATAACAATAATGCTTGTCTTAAAAACAACTTATTCATTATTATCATCCCCAATCTGTAACTGTAAAAATAACGCAAATTAGAGCTCAAATCAAAATTATTTTGATTGAGTCCAGAAAACAAGAGCACACCATGTCTTTTCCTCACCTCGGCAAAGAGAACCAATTTGCCCTGACACTTGACGGCAAAATCGACAGGAAAAAAAGCACACATTTTTTCCCCCGGTGTGTAGTGCATAACACTAAGGCTTGTCTTAAAAACAACTAACACAAACAAAAATTCACATTATTATCATCCCCAATCTGTAACTGTAAAAATAACACAAATTAGAGATACGGCCACCGTGCACTTCACCGACTGCGTCAAACAGCATGTGTGCGCCACTGTCAGACGAGGTGGCCGAGTGGTTAAGTCGATGGACTGCTAATCCATTGTGCTCTGCACGCATGGGTTTGAATCCCATCTTCGTTGACTTTTCTACAAAACTCTGTTCCTCAGAGAACTTTGTAAACTCACGTTACTGTCTGTGTTAGTCAACTGTCATTTATTTGCAAGGCTATTTTAATGGAGGGTCCAGGGAATTGTTACACCATAAATAGGCACAGAGTCGCATTCATGGCAGTTCCACAAGTTGGAAATAAGCACCATTTTTCCCATTGATACCTATAGCATAACAATAATGCTTGTCTTAAAAACAACTTATTCAAACAAAAATTCACATTATTATCATCCCCAATCTGTAAAAATAACGCAAATTAGAGCTCAAATCAAAATTATTTTGATTGAGTCCAGAAAACAAGAGCACACCATGTCTTTTCCTCACCTCGGCAAAGAGAACCAATTTGCCCTGACACTTGACGGCAAAATTGACAGGAAAAAAGCACACATTTTTTCCCCCGATGTGTAGTGCATAACACTAAGGCTTGTCTTAAAAACAACTAACACAAACAAAAATTCACATTATTATCATCCCCAATCTGTAACTGTAAAAATAACGCAAATTAGAGCTCAAATCAAAATTATTTTGATTGAGTCCAGAAAACAAGAGCACACCATGTCTTTTCCTCACCTCGGCAAAGAGAACCAATTTGCCCTGACACTTGACGGCAAAATCGACAAGAAAAAAGCACACATTTTTTCCCCCCCGATGTGTAGTGCATAACACTAAGGCTTGTCTTAAAAACAACTAACACAAACAAAAATTCACATTATTATCATCCCCAATCTGTAACTGTAAAAATAACACAAATTAGAAATACGGCCACCGTGCACTTCACCGACTGCGTCTAACAGCATGTGTGCGCCACTGTTAGACGAGGTGGCTGAGTGGTTAAGGCGATGGACTGCTAATCAATTGTGCTCTGCACGCATGGGTTCGAATCCCATCTTCGTCGACTTTTATACAAAACTCTGTTCCTCAGAGAACTTTGTAAACTAACGTAACTGTCATTTATTTGCAAGGCTATTTTAATGGAGGGTCCAGGGAATTTTACACCATAAATAGGCACAGAGTCGCATTCATGGCAGTTCCACAAGTTTGAAATAAGCACCATTTTTCCCATTGATACCTATAGCATAACAATAATGCTTGTCTTAAAAACAACTTATTCAAACAAAAATTCACATTATTATCATCCTCAATCTGTAACTGTAAAAATAACGCAAATCAGAGCTCAAATCAAAATTATTTTGATTGAGTCCAGAAAACAAGAGCACACCATGTCTTTTCCTCACCTCGGCAAAGAGAACCAATTTGCCCTGACACTTGACGGCAAAATCGACAGGAAAAAAGCACACATTTTTCCCCCCGATGTGTAGTGCATAACACTAAGGCTTGTCTTAAAAACAACTAACACAAACAAAAATTCACATTATTATCATCCCCAATCTGTAACTGTAAAAATAACGCAAATTAGAGCTCAAATCAAAATTATTTTGATTGAGTCCAGAAAACAAGAGCACACCATGTCTTTTCCTCACCTCGGCAAAGAGAACCAATTTGCCCTGACACTTGACGGCAAAATCGACAGGAAAAAAGCACACATTTTTTCCCCCGATGTGTAGTGCATAACACTAAGGCTTGTCTTAAAAACAACTAACACAAACAAAAATTCACATTATTATCATCCCCAATCTGTAACTGTAAAAATAACACAAATTAGAAATACGGCCACCGTGCACTTCACCGACTGCGTCTAACAGCATGCATGCGCCACTGTTAGACGAGGTGGCCGAGTGGTTAAGGCGATGGACTGCTAATCTATTGTGCTCTGCATGCATGGGTTAGAATCCCATCTTCGTCGACTTTTCTACAAAACTCTGTTCCTCAGAGAACTTTGTAAACTCACGTTACTGTCTGTGTTAGTCAACTGTCATTTATTTGCAAGGTTATTTTAATGGAGGGTCCAGGGAATTGTTACACCATAAATAGGCACAGAGACACATTCATGGCAGTTCCACAAGTTGGAAATAAGCACCATTTTTCCCATTGATACCTATAGCATAACAATAATGCTTGTCTTAAAAACAACTTATTCATTATTATCATCCCCAATCTGTAACTGTAAAAATAACGCAAATTAGAGCTCAAATCAAAATTATTTTGATTGAGTCCAGAAAACAAGAGCACACCATGTCTTTTCCTCACCTCGGCAAAGAGAACCAATTTGCCCTGACACTTGACGGCAAAATCGACAGGAAAAAAGCACACATTTTTCCCCCCGATGTGTAGTGCATAACACTAAGGCTTGTCTTAAAAACAACTAACACAAACAAAAATTCACATTATTATCATCCCCAATCTGTAACTGTAAAAATAACACAAATTAGAGATACGGCCACCGTGCACTTCACCGACTGCGTCAAGCAGCATGCGTGCGCCACTGTCAGACGAGGTGGCCGTGTGGTTAAGCCGATGGACTGCTAATCCATTGTGCTCTGCACGCATGGGTTCGAATCCCATCTTCGTCGACTTTTCTACAAAACTCTGTTCCTCAGAGAACTTTGTAAACTCACGTTACTGTCTGTGTTAGTCAACCGTCATTTATTTGCAAGGCTATTTTAATGGAGGGTCCAGGGAATTTTTACACCATAAATAGGCACAGAGTCGCATTCATGGCAGTTCCACAAGTTGGAAATAAGCACAATTTTTCCCATTGATACCTACAGCATAACAATAATGCTTGTCTTAAAAACAACTTATTCAAACAAAAATTCACATTATTATCATCCCCAATCTGTAACTGTAAAAATAACGCAAATTAGAGCTCAAATCAAAATTATTTTGATGGAGTCCAGAAAACAAGAGCACACCATGTCTTTTCCTCACCTCGGCAAAGAGAACCAATTTGCCCTGACACTTGACGGCAAAATCGACAGGAAAAAAGCACACATTTTTCCCCCCGATGTGTAGTGCATAACACTAAGGCTTGTCTTAAAAACAACTAACACAAACAAAAATTCACATTATTATCATCCCCAATCTGTAACTGTAAAAATAACGCAAATTAGAGCTCAAATCAAAATTATTTTGATTGAGTCCAGAAAACAAGAGCACACCATGTCTTTTCCTCACCTCGGCAAAGAGAACCAATTTGCCCTGACACTTGACGGCAAAATCGACAGGAAAAAAGCACACATTTTTTCCCCCGATGTGTAAGGCATAACACTAAGGCTTGTCTTAAAAACAACTAACACAAACAAAAATTCACATTATTATCATCCCCAATCTGTAACTGTAAAAATAACACAAATTAGAGATACGGCCACCGTGCACTTCACCGACTGCGTCTAACAGCATGCGTGCGCCACTGTAAGACGAGGTGGCCGAGTGGTTAAGGCGATGGACTGCTAATCCATTGTGCTCTGCATGCATGGGTTCGAATCCCATCTTCGTCGACTTTTCTACAAAACTCTGTTCCTCAGAGAACTTTGTAAACTCACGTTACTGTCTGTGTTAGTCAACTGTCATTTATTTGCAAGGCTATTTTAATGGAGGGTCCAGGGAATTTTTACACCATAAATAGGCACAGAGTCGCATTCATGGCAGTTCCACAAGTTGGAAATAAGCACCATTTTTCCCATTGATACCTATAGCATAACAATAATGCTTGTCTTAAAAACAACTTATTCAAACAAAAATTCACATTATTATCATCCCCAATCTGTAACTGTAAAATAAACGCAAATTAGAGCTCAAATCAAAATTATTTTGATTGAGTCCAGAAAACAAGAGCACACCATGTCTTTTCCTCACCTCGGCAAAGAGAACCAATTTGCCCTGACACTTGACGGCAAAATCGACAGGAAAAAAGCACACATTTTCCCCCCCGATGTGTATTGCATAACACTAAGGCTTGTCTTAAAAACAACTAACACAAACAAAAATTCACATTATTATCATCCCCAATCTGTAACTGTAAAAATAACGCAAATTAGAGCTCAAATCAAAATTATTTTGAATGAGTCCAGAAAACAAGAGCACACCATGTCTTTTCCTCACCTCGGCAAAGAGAACAAATTTGCCCTGACACTTGACGGCAAAATCGACAGGAAAAAAGCACACATTTTTCCCCCGATGTGTAGTGCATAACACTAAGGCTTGTCTTTAAAAACAACTAACACAAACAAAATTCACATTATTATCATCCCCAATCTGTAACTGTAAAAATAACACAAATTAGAGATACGGCCACCGTGCACTTCACCGACTGCGTCAAACAGCATGCATGCATCACTGTCAGACGAGGTGGCCGAGTGGTTAAGGCGATGGACAGCTAATCCATTGTGCTCTGCACGCATGAGTTCGAATCCCATCTTCGTCGACTTTTCTACAAAACTCTGTTACTCAGAGAACTTTGTAAACTCACATTACTGTCTGTGTTAGTCAACCGTCATTTATTTGCAAGGCTTTTTTAATGGAGGGTCCAGGGAATTTTTACACCATAAATAGGCACAGAGTCGCATTCATGGCAGTTCCACAAGTTGGAAATAAGCATCATTTTTCCCATTGATACCTATAGCATAACAATAATGCTTGTCTTAAAAACAACTTATTCAAACAAAAATTCACATTATTATAATCCCCAATCTGTAACTGTAAAAATAACGCAAATTTGAGCTCAAATCAAAATTATTTTGATTGAGTCCAGAAAACAAGAGCACACCATGTCTTTTCCTCACCTCGGCAAAGAGAACCAATTTGCCCTGACACTTGACGGCAAAATCGACAGGAAAAAAGCACACATTTTTCCCCCCGATGTGTAGTGCATAACACTAAGGCTTGTCTTAAAAACAACTAACACAAACAAAAATTCACATTATTATCATCCCCAATCTGTAACTGTAAAAATAACGCAAATTAGAGCTCAAATCAAAATTATTTTGATTGAGTCCAGAAAACAAGAGCACACCATGTCTTTTCCTCACCTCGGCAAAGAGAACCAATTTGCCCTGACACTTGACGGCAAAATCGACAGGAAAAAAGCACACATTTTTTCCCCCGATGTGTAGTGCATAACACTAAGGCTTGTCTTAAAAACAACTAACACAAACAAAAATTCACATTATTATCATCCCCAATCTGTAACTGTAAAAATAACACAAATTAGAAATACGGCCACCGTGCACTTCACCGACTGCGTCTAACAGCATGCATGCGCCACTGTTAGACGAGGTGGCCGAGTGGTTAAGGCGATGGACTGCTAATCCATTGTGCTCTGCATGCATGGGTTAGAATCCCATCTTCGTCGACTTTTCTACAAAACTCTGTTCCTCAGAGAACTTTGTAAACTCACGTTACTGTCTGTGTTAGTCAACTGTCATTTATTTGCAAGGTTATTTTAATGGAGGGTCCAGGGAATTGTTACACCATAAATAGGCACAGAGACACATTCATGGCAGTTCCACAAGTTGGAAATAAGCACCATTTTTCCCATTGATACCTATAGCATAACAATAATGCTTGTCTTAAAAACAACTTATTCAAACAAAAATTCACATTATTATCATCCCCAATCTGTAAAAATAACGCAAATTAGAGCTCAAATCAAAATTATTTTGATTGAGTCCAGAAAACAAGAGCACACCATGTCTTTTCCTCACCTCGGCAAAGAGAACCAATTTGCCCTGACACTTGACGGCAAAATTGACAGGAAAAAAGCACACATTTTTTCCCCCGATGTGTAGTGCATAACACTAAGGCTTGTCTTAAAAACAACTAACACAAACAAAAATTCACATTATTATCATCCCCAATCTGTAACTGTAAAAATAATGCAAATTAGAGCTCAAATCAAAATTATTTTGATTGAGTCCAGAAAACAAGAGCACACCATGTCTTTTCCTCACCTCGGCAAAGAGAACCAATTTGCCCTGACACTTGACGGCAAAATCGACAAGAAAAAAGCACACATTTTTTCCCCCGATGTGTAGTGCATAACACTAAGGCTTGTCTTAAAAACAACTAACACAAACAAAAATTCACATTATTATCATCCCCAATCTGTAACTGTAAAAATAACACAAATTAGAAATACGGCCACCGTGCACTTCACCGACTGCGTCTAACAGCATGTGTGCGCCACTGTTAGATGAGGTGGCTGAGTGGTTAAGGCGATGGACTGCTAATCAATTGTGCTCTGCACGCATGGGTTCGAATCCCATCTTCGTCGACTTTTATACAAAACTCTGTTTCTCAGAGAACTTTGTAAACTAACGTAACTGTCATTTATTTGCAAGGCTATTTTAATGGAGGGTCCAGGGAATTTTACACCATAAATAGGCACAGAGTCGCATTCATGGCAGTTCCACAAGTTTGAAATAAGCACCATTTTTCCCATTGATACCTATAGCATAACAATAATGCTTGTCTTAAAAACAACTAACACAAACAAAAATTCACATTATTATCATCCTCAATCTGTAACTGTAAAAATAACGCAAATCAGAGCTCAAATCAAAATAATTTTGAATGAGTCCAGAAAACAAGAGCACACCATGTCTTTTCCTCACCTCGGCAAAGAGAACCAATTTGCCCTGACACTTGACGGCAAAATCGACAGGAAAAAAGCACACATTTTTCCCCCCGATGTGTAGTGCATAACACTAAGGCTTGTCTTAAAAACAACTAACACAAACAAAAATTCACATTATTATCATCCCCAATCTGTAACTGTAAAAATAACGCAAATTAGAGCTCAAATCAAAATTATTTTGATTGAGTCCAGAAAACAAGAGCACACCATGTCTTTTCCTCACCTCGGCAAAGAGAACCAATTTGCCCTGACACTTGACGGCAAAATCGACAGGAAAAAAGCACACATTTTTTCCCCCGATGTGTAGTGCATAACACTAAGGCTTGTCTTAAAAACAACTAACACAAACAAAAATTCACATTATTATCATCCCCAATCTGTAACTGTAAAAATAACACAAATTAGAAATACGGCCACCGTGCACTTCACCGACTGCGTCTAGCAGCATGCATGCGCCACTGTTAGACGAGGTGGCCGAGTGGTTAAGGCGATGGACTGCTAATCCATTGTGCTCTGCATGCATGGGTTAGAATCCCATCTTCGTCGACTTTTCTACAAAACTCTGTTCCTCAGAGAACTTTGTAAACTCGCGTTACTGTCTGTGTTAGTCAACTGTCATTTATTTGCAAGGTTATTTTAATGGAGGGTCCAGGGAATTGTTACACCATAAATAGGCACAGAGACACATTCATGGCAGTTCCACAAGTTGGAAATAAGCACCATTGATACCTATAGCATAACAATAATGCTTGTCTTAAAAACAACTTATTCATTATTATCATCCCCAATCTGTAACTGTAAAAATAACGCAAATTAGAGCTCAAATCAAAATTATTTTGATTGAGTCCAGAAAACAAGAGCACACCATGTCTTTTCCTCACCTCGGCAAAGAGAACCAATTTGCCCTGACACTTGACGGCAAAATCGACAGGAAAAAAGCACACATTTTTCCCCCCGATGTGTAGTGCATAACACTAAGGCTTGTCTTAAAAACAACTAACACAAACAAAAATTCACATTATTATCATCCCCAATCTGTAACTGTAAAAATAACACAAATTAGAGATACGGCCACCGTGCACTTCACCGACTGCGTCAAGCAGCATACGTGCGCCACTGTCAGACGAGGTGGCCGAGTGGTTAAGCCGATGGACTGCTAATCCATTGTGCTCTGCACGCATGGGTTCGAATCCCATCTTCGTCGACTTTTCTACAAAACTCTGTTCCTCAGAGAACTTTGTAAACTCACGTTACTGTCTGTGTTAGTCAACCGTCATTTATTTGCAAGGCTATTTTAATGGAGGGTCCAGGGAATTTTTACACCATAAATAGGCACAGAGTCGCATTCATGGCAGTTCCACAAGTTGGAAATAAGCACAATTTTTCCCATTGATACCTACAGCATAACAATAATGCTTGTCTTAAAAACAACTTATTCAAACAAAAATTCACATTATTATCATCCCCAATCTGTAACTGTAAAAATAACGCAAATTAGAGCTCAAATCAAAATTATTTTGATGGAGTCCAGAAAACAAGAGCACACCATGTCTTTTCCTCACCTCGGCAAAGAGAACCAATTTGCCCTGACACTTGACGGCAAAATCGACAGGAAAAAAAGCACACATTTTTCCCCCCGATGTGTAGTGCATAACACTAAGGCTTGTCTTAAAAACAACTAACACAAACAAAAATTCACATTATTATCATCCCCAATCTGTAACTGTAAAAATAACGCAAATTAGAGCTCAAATCAAAATTATTTTGATTGAGTCCAGAAAACAAGAGCGAGCACACCATGTCTTTTCCTCACCTCGGCAAAGAGAACCAATTTGCCCTGACACTTGACGGCAAAATCGACAGGAAAAAAGCACACATTTTTTCCCCCGATGTGTAAGGCATAACACTAAGGCTTGTCTTAAAAACAACTAACACAAACAAAAATTCACATTATTATCATCCCCAATCTGTAACTGTAAAAATAACACAAATTAGAGATACGGCCACCGTGCACTTCACCGACTGCGTCTAACAGCATGCGTGCGCCACTGTAAGACGAGGTGGCCGAGTGGTTAAGGCGATGGACTGCTAATCCATTGTGCTCTGCATGCATGGGTTCGAATCCCATCTTCGTCGACTTTTCTACAAAACTCTGTTCCTCAGAGAACTTTGTAAACTCACGTTACTGTCTGTGTTAGTCAACTGTCATTTATTTGCAAGGCTATTTTAATGGAGGGTCCAGGGAATTTTTACACCATAAATAGGCACAGAGTCGCATTCATGGCAGTTCCACAAGTTGGAAATAAGCACCATTTTTCCCATTGATACCTATAGCATAACAATAATGCTTGTCTTAAAAACAACTTATTCAAACAAAAATTCACATTATTATCATCCCCAATCTGTAACTGTAAAATAAACGCAAATTAGAGCTCAAATCAAAATTATTTTGATTGAGTCCAGAAAACAAGAGCACACCATGTCTTTTCCTCACCTCGGCAAAGAGAACCAATTTGCCCTGACACTTGACGGCAAAATCGACAGGAAAAAAGCACACATTTTCCCCCCCGATGTGTATTGCATAACACTAAGGCTTGTCTTAAAAACAACTAACACAAACAAAAATTCACATTATTATCATCCCCAATCTGTAACTGTAAAAATAACGCAAATTAGAGCTCAAATCAAAATTATTTTGAATGAGTCCAGAAAACAAGAGCACACCATGTCTTTTCCTCACCTCGGCAAAGAGAACAAATTTGCCCTGACACTTGACGGCAAAATCGACAGGAAAAAAGTACACATTTTTCCCCCGATGTGTAGTGCATAACACTAAGGCTTGTCTTTAAAAACAACTAACACAAACAAAATTCACATTATTATCATCCCCAATCTGTAACTGTAAAAATAACACAAATTAGAGATACGGCCACCGTGCACTTCACCGACTGCGTCAAACAGCATGCATGCGTCACTGTCAGACGAGGTGGCCGAGTGGTTAAGGCGATGGACAGCTAATCCATTGTGCTCTGCACGCATGAGTTCGAATCCCATCTTCGTCGACTTTTCTACAAAACTCTGTTCCTCAGAGAACTTTGTAAACTCACATTACTGTCTGTGTTAGTCAACCGTCATTTATTTGCAAGGCTTTTTTAATGGAGGGTCCAGGGAATTTTTACACCATAAATAGGCACAGAGTCGCATTCATGGCAGTTCCACAAGTTGGAAATAAGCATCATTTTTCCCATTGATACCTATAGCATAACAATAATGCTTGTCTTAAAAACAACTTATTCAAACAAAAATTCACATTATTATAATCCCCAATCTGTAACTGTAAAAATAACGCAAATTTGAGCTCAAATCAAAATTATTTTGATTGAGTCCAGAAAACAAGAGCACACCATGTCTTTTCCTCACCTCGGCAAAGAGAACCAATTTGCCCTGACACTTGACGGCAAAATCGACAGGAAAAAAGCACACATTTTTCCCCCCGATGTGTAGTGCATAACACTAAGGCTTGTCTTAAAAACAACTAACACAAACAAAAATTCACATTATTATCATCCCCAATCTGTAACTGTAAAAATAACACAAATTAGAGATACGGCCACCGTGCACTTCACCGACTGCGTCAAACAGCATGCGTGCGCCACTGTCAGACGAGGTGGCTGAGTGGTTAAGGCGATGCACTGCTAATCCATTGTGCTCTGCACGCATGGATTCGAATCCCATCTTCGTCGACATTTCTACAAAACTCTGTTCCTCAGAGAATTTTGTAAACTCACGTTACTGTCTGTGTTAGTCAACCGTCATTTATTTGCAAGGCTATTTTAATGGAGGGTCCAGGGAATTTTTACACCATAAATAGGCACAAATTCATGGCAGTTCCACAAGTTGCAAATAAGCACTATTTTTCCCATTGATACCTATAGCATAACAATAATGCTTGTCTTAAAAACAACTTATTCAAACAAAAATTCACATTATTATCATCCCCAATCTGTAACTGTAAAAATAACGCAAATTAGAGCTCAAATCAAAATTATTTTGATGGAGTCCAGAAAACAAGAGCACACCATGTCTTTTCCTCACCTCGGCAAAGAGAACCAATTTGCCCTGACACTTGACGGCAAAATCGACAGGAAAAAAGCACACATTTTTCCCCCCGATGTGTAGGGCATAACACTAAGGCTTGTCTTAAAAACAACTAACACAAACAAAAATTCACATTATTATCATCCCCAATCTGTAACTGTAAAAATAACACAAATTAGAGATGCGGCCACCGTGCACTTCACCGACTGCGTCAAACAGCATGCAAGCGCCACTGTCAGACGAGGTGGCTGAGTGGTTAAGGCGATGGACTGCTAATCCATTGTGCTCTGCACGCATGGGTTCGAATCCCATCTTCGTCGACTTTTCTACAAAACTCTGTTCCTCAGAGAACTTTGTAAACTCACGTTACTGTCTGTGTTAGTCAACCGTCATTTATTTGCAAGGCTATTTTAATGGAGGGTCCAGGGCATTTTTACACCATAAATAGGCACAGAGTCGCATTCATGGCAGTTCCACAAGTTGGAAATAAGCACTATTTTTCCCATTGATACCTATAGCATAACAATAATGCTTGTCTTAAAAACAACTTATTCAAACAAAAATTCACATTATTATCATCCCCAATCTGTAACTGTAAAAATAACGCAAATTAGAGCTCAAATCAAAATTATTTTGATTGAGTCCAGAAAACAAGAGCACACCATGTCTTTTCCTCACCTCGGCAAAGAGAACCAATTTGCCCTGACACTTGACGGCAAAATCGACAGGAAAAAAGCACACATTTTTCCCCCCGATGTGTAGTGCATAACACTAAGGCTTGTCTTAAAAACAACTAACACAAACAAAAATTCACATTATTATCATCCCCAATCTGTAACTGTAAAAATAACACAAATTAGAGATACGGCCACCGTGCACTTCACCGACTGCGTCAAACAGCATGCATGCGCCACTGTCAGACGAGGTGGCCGAGTGGTTAAGGCGATGGACTGCTAATCCATTCTGCTCTGCACGCATGGGTTCGAATCCCATCCTCGTCGACATTTCTACAAAACTCTGTTCCTCAGAGAACTTTGTAAACTCACGTTACTGTCTGTGTTAGTCAACCGTCATTTATTTGCAAGGCTATTTTAATGGAGGGTCCAGGGAATTTTTACACCATAAATAGGCACAGAGTCGCATTCATGGCAGTTCCACAAGTTGGAAATAAGCATCATTTTTCCCATTGATACCTATAGCATAACAATAATGCTTGTCTTAAAAACAACTTATTCAAACAAAAATTCACATTATTATCATCCCCAATCTGTAACTGTAAAAATAACGCAAATTTGAGCTCAAATCAAAATTATTTTGATTGAGTCCAGAAAACAAGAGCACACCATGTCTTTTCCTCACCTCGGCAAAGAGAACCAATTTGCCCTGACACTTGACGGCAAAATCGACAGGAAAAAAGCACACATTTTTCCCCCCGATGTGTAGTGCATAACACTAAGGCTTGTCTTAAAAACAACTAACACAAACAAAAATTCACATTATTATCATCCCCAATCTGTAACTGTAAAAATAACACAAATTAGAGATACGGCCACCGTGCACTTCACCGACTGCGTCAAACAGCATGCGTGCGCCACTGTCAGACGAGGTGGCCGAGTGGTTAAGGCGATGGACTGCTAATCCATTGTGCTCTGCACGCATGGGTTCGAATCCCATCTTCGTCGACATTTATACAAAACTCTGTTCCTCAGAGAACTTTGTAAACTCATGTTACTGTCTGTGTTAGTCAACCGTCATTTATTTGCAAGGCTATTTTAATGGAGGGTCCAGGGAATTTTTACACCATAAATAGGCACAGAGTCGCATTCATGGCAGTTCCACAAGTTGGAAATAAGCATCATTTTTCCCATTGATACCTATAGCATAACAATAATGCTTGTCTTAAAAACAACTTATTCAAACAAAAATTCACATTATTATCATCCCCAATCTGTAACTGTAAAAATAACGCAAATTAGAGCTCAAATCAAAATTATTTTGATTGAGTCCAGAAAACAAGAGCACACCATGTCTTTTCCTCACCTCGGCAAAGAGAACCAATTTGCCCTGACACTTGACGGCAAAATCGACAGGAAAAAAGCACACATTTTTCCCCCCGATGTGTAGTGCATAACACTAAGGCTTGTCTTAAAAACAACTAACACAAACAAAAATTCACATTATTATCATCCCCAATCTGTAACTGTAAAAATAACACAAATTAGAGATACGGCCACCGTGCACTTCACCGACTGCGTCAAACAGCATGCGTGCGCCACTGTCAGACGAGGTGGCCGAGTGGTTAAGGCGATGGACTGCTAATCCATTGTGCTCTGCACGCATGGGTTCGAATCCCATCTTCGTCGACATTTATACAAAACTCTGTTCCTCAGAGAACTTTGTAAACTCACGTTACTGTCTGTGTTAGTCAACCGTCATTTATTTGCAAGGCTATTTTAATGGAGGGTCCAGGGAATTTTTACACCATAAATAGGCACAGAGTCGCATTCATGGCAGTTCCACAAGTTGGAAATAAGCATCATTTTTCCCATTGATACCTATAGCATAACAATAATGCTTGTCTTAAAAACAACTTATTCAAACAAAAATTCACATTATTATCATCCCCAATCTGTAACTGTAAAAATAACGCAAATTAGAGCTCAAATCAAAATTATTTTGATTGAGTCCAGAAAACAAGAGCACACCATGTCTTTTCCTCACCTCGGCAAAGAGAACCAATTTGCCCTGACACTTGACGGCAAAATCGACAGGAAAAAAGCACATATTTTTCCCCCCGATGTGTAGTGCATAACACTAAGGCTTGTCTTAAAAACAACTAACACAAACAAAAATTCACATTATTATCATCCCCAATCTGTAACTGTAAAAATAACACAAATTAGAGATACGGCCACCGTGCACTTCACCGACTGCGTCAAACAGCATGCGTGCGCCACTGTCAGACGAGGTGGCCGAGTGGTTAAGGCGATGGACTGCTAATCCATTGTGCTCTGCACGCATGGGTTCGAATCCCATCTTCGTCGACATTTCTACAAAACTCTGTTCCTTAGAGAACTTTGTAAACTCACGTTACTGTCTGTGTTAGTCAACCGTCATTTATTTGCAAGGCTATTTTAATGGAGGGTCCAGGGAATTTTTACACCATAAATAGGCACAGAGTCGCATTCATGGCAGTTCTACAAGTTGGAAATAAGCATCATTTTTCCCATTGATACCTATAGCATAACAATAATGCTTGTCTTAAAAACAACTTATTCAAACAAAAATTCACATTATTATCATCCCCAATCTGTAACTGTAAAAATAACGCAAATTAGAGCTCAAATCAAAATTATTTTGATTGAGTCCAGAAAACAAGAGCACACCATGTCTTTTCCTCACCTCGGCAAAGAGAACCAATTTGCCCTGACACTTGACGGCAAAATCGACAGGAAAAAAGCACACATTTTTCCCCCCGATGTGTAGTGCATAACACTAAGGCTTGTCTTAAAAACAACTAACACAAACAAAAAATCACATTATTATCATCCCCAATCTGTAACTGTAAAAATAACACAAATTAGAGATACGGCCACCGTGCACTTCACCGACTGCGTCAAACAGCATGCGTGCACCACTGTCAGACGAGGTGGCCGAGTGGTTAAGGCGATGGACTGCTAATCCATTGTGCTCTGCACGCATGGGTTCGAATCCCATCTTCGTCGACATTTCTACAAAACTCTGTTCCTCAGAGAACTTTGTAAACTCACGTTACTGTCTGTGTTAGTCAACCGTCATTTATTTGCAAGGCTATTTTAATGGAGGGTCCAGGGAATTTTTACACCATAAATAGGCACAGAGTCGCATTCATGGCAGTTCCACAAGTTGCAAATAAGCACCATTTTTCCCATTGATACCTATAGCATAACAATAATGCTTGTCTTAAAAACAACTTATTCAAACAAAAATTCACATTATTATCATCCCCAATCTGTAACTGTAAAAATAACGCAAATTAGAGCTCAAATCAAAATTATTTTGATTGAGTCCAGAAAACAAGAGCACACCATGTCTTTTCCTCACCTCGGCAAAGAGAACCAATTTGCCCTGACACTTGACGGCAAAATCGACAGGAAAAAAGCACACATTTTTCCCCCCGATGTGTAGTGCATAACACTAAGGCTTGTCTTAAAAACAACTAACACAAACAAAAATTCACATTATTATCATCCCCAATCTGTAACTGTAAAAATAACACAAATTAGAGATACGGCCACCGTGCACTTCACCGACTGCGTCAAACAGCATGCGTGCGCCACTGTCAGACGAGGTGGCCGAGTGGTTAAGGCGATGGACTGCTAATCCATTGTGCTCTGCACGCATGAGTTCGAATCCCATATTCGTCGACTTTTCTACAAAACTCTGTTCCTCAAAGAACTTTGTAAACTCACGTTACTGTCTTTGTTAGTCAACCGTCATTTATTTGCAAGGCTATTTTAAT
Source organism: Pelobates fuscus (assembly GCF_036172605.1). NCBI lineage: Eukaryota > Metazoa > Chordata > Amphibia > Anura > Pelobatidae > Pelobates > Pelobates fuscus. The sequence goes on from NC_086317.1 coordinate 129,121,332, forward strand.
GGAGGGTCCAGGGAATTGTTACACCATAAATAGGCACAGAGTCGCATTCATGGCAGTTCCACAAGTTGGAAATAAGCACCATTGATACCTATAGCATAACAATAATGCTTGTCTTAAAAACAACTTATTCAAACAAAAATTCACATTATTATCATCCCCAATCTGTAACTGTAAAAATAATGCAAATTAGAGCTCAAATCAAAATTATTTTGATTGAGTCCAGAAAACAAGAGCACACCATGTCTTTTCCTCACCTCGGCAAAGAGAACCAATTTGCCCTGACACTTGACGGCAAAATCTACAGAAAAAAAGCACACATTTTTCCCCCCGATGTGTAGTGCATAACACTAAGGCTTGTCTTAAAAACAACTAACACAAACAAAAATTCACATTATTATCATCCCCAATCTGTAACTGTAAAAATAACACAAATTAGAGATACGGCCACCGTGCACTTCACCGACTGCGTCAAACAGCATACGTGCGCCACTGTCAGACTAGTTGGCCGAGTGGTTAAGGCGATGGACTGCTAATCCATTGTGAACTGCACGCATGGGTTTGAATCCCATCTTCGTCGACTTGTCTACAAAACTCTGTTCCTCAGAGAACTTTGTAAACTCACGTTACTGTCTCTGTTAGTCAACCGTCATTTATTTGCAAGGCTATTTTAATGGAGGGTCCAGGGAATTTTTACACCATAAATAGGCACATGGCAGTTCCACAAGTTGGAAATAAGCACCATTTTTCCCATTGATACCTATAGCATAACAATAATGCTTGTTTTAAAAACAACTTATTCAAAAAAAATTCACATTATTATCAACCCCAATCTGTAACTGTAAAAATAACGCAAATTAGAGCTCAAATCAAAATTATTTTGATTGAGTCCAGAAAACAAGAGCACACCATGTCTTTTCCTCACCTCGGCAAAGAGAACCGATTTGCCCTGACACTTGACGGCAAAATCGACAGGAAAAAAGCACACATTTTTCCCCCCGATGTGTAGTGCAAAACACTAAGGCTTGTCTTAAAAACAACTAACACAAACAAAAATTCACATTATTATCATCCCCAATCTGTAACTGTAAAAATAACACAAATTAGAGATACGGCCACCGTGCACTTCACCGACTGCGTCAAACAGCATGCGTGCGCCACTGTCAGACGAGGTGGCCGAGTGGTTAAGGCGATGGACTGCTAATCCATTGTGCTCTGCACGCATGGGTTCGAATCCCATCTTCGTCGACTTTTCTACAAAACTCTGTTCCTCAGAGAACTTTGTAAACTCACGTTACTGTCTCTGTTAGTCAACCGTCATTTATTTTCAAGGCTATTTTAATGGAGGTTCCAGGGAATTTTTACACCATAAATAGGCACAGAGTCGCATTCATGGCAGTTCCACAAGTTGGAAATAAGCACCATTTTTCCCATTGATACCTATAGCATAACAATAATGCTTGTCTTAAAAACAACTTATTCAAACAAAAATTCACATTATTATCATCCCCAATCTGTAACTGTAAAAATAACGCAAATTAGAGCTCAAATCAAAATTATTTTGACTGAGTCCAGAAAACAAGAGCACACCATGTCTTTTCCTCACCTCGGCAAAGAGAACCAATTTGCCCTGACACTTGACGGCAAAATCGACAGGAAAAAAGCACACATTTTTCCCCCCGATGTGTAGTGCATAACACTAAGGCTTGTCTTAAAAACAACTAACACAAACAAAAATTCACATTATTATCATCCCCAATCTGTAACTGTAAAAATAACACAACTTAGAGATACGCCCACCGTGCACTTCACCGACTGCGTCAAACAGCATGCGTGCGCCACTGTCAGACGAGGTGGCCGAGTGGTTAAGGCGATGGACTGCTAATCCATTGTACTCTGCATGCATGGGTTCGAATCCCATCTTCGTCGACTTTTCTACAAAACTCTGTTCCTCAGAGAACTTTGTAAACTCACGTTACTGTCTGTGTTAGTCAACCGTCATTTATTTGCAAGGCTATTTTAATGGAGGGTCCAGGGAATTTTTACACCATAAATAGGCACAGAGTCGCATTCATGGCAGTTCCACAAGTTGGAAATAAGCACCATTTTTCCTATTGATACCTATAGCATAACAATAATGCTTGTCTTAAAAACAACTTATTCAAACAAAAATTCACATTATTATCATCCCCAATCTGTAACTGTAAAAATAACGCAAATTAGAGCTCAAATCAAAATTATTTTGATTGAGTCCAGAAAACAAGAGCACACCATGTCTTTTCCTCACCTCGGCAAAGAGAACCAATTTGCCCTGACACTTGACGGCAAAATCGACAGGAAAAAAGCACACATTTTTCCCCCCGATGTGTAGTGCATAACACTAAGGCTTGTCTTAAAAACAACTAACGCAAACAAAAATTCACATTATTATCATCCCCAATCTGTAACTGTAAAAATAACACAAATTAGAGATACGGCCACCGTGCACTTCACCGACTGCGTCTAACAGCATGCGTGCGCCACTGTCAGACGAGGTGGCCGAGTGGTTAAGGCGATGGACTGCTAATCCATTGTGCTCTGCACGCATGAGTTCGAATCCCATCTTTGTCGACTTTTCTACAAAACTCTGTTCCTCAGAGAACTTTGTAAACTCACGTTACTGTCTGTGTTAGTCAACCGTCATTTATTTGCAAGGCTATTTTAATGGAGGGTCCAGGGAATTTTTACACCATAAATAGGCACAGAGTCGCATTCATGGCAGTTCCACAAGTTGGAAATAAGCACCATTTTTCCTATTGATACCTATAGCATAACAATAATGCTTGTCTTAAAAACAACTTATTCAAACAAAAATTCACATTATTATCATCCCCAATCTGTAACTGTAAAATTATTTTGATTGAGTCCAGAAAACAAGAGCACACCATGTCTTTTCCTCACCTCGGCAAAGAGAACCAATTTGCCCTGACACTTGACGGCAAAATCGACAGGAAAAAAGCACACATTTTTCCCCCCGATGTGTAGTGCATAACACTAAGGCTTGTCTTAAAAACAACTAACGCAAACAAAAATTCACATTATTATCATCCCCAATCTGTAACTGTAAAAATAACACAAATTAGAGATACGGCCACCGTGCACTTCACCGACTGCGTCTAACAGCATGCGTGCGCCACTGTCAGACGAGGTGGCCGAGTGGTTAAGGCGATGGACTGCTAATCCATTGTGCTCTGCACGCATGAGTTCGAATCCCATCTTTGTCGACTTTTCTACAAAACTCTGTTCCTCAGAGAACTTTGTAAACTCACGTTACTGTCTGTGTTAGTCCACTGTCATTTATTTGCAAGGCTATTTTAATGGAGGGTCCAGGGAATTGTTACACCGTAAATAGGCACAGAGTCGCATTCATGGCAGTTCCACAAGTTGGAAATAAGCACCATTTTTCCCATTGATACCTATAGCATAACAATAATGCTTGTTTTAAAAACAACTTATTCAAACAAAAATTCACATTATTATCATCCCCAATCTGTAACTGTAAAAATAACGCAAATTAGAGCTCAAATCAAAATTATTTTGATTGAGTCCAGAAAACAAGAGCACACCATGTCTTTTCCTCACCTCGGCAAAGAGAACCGATTTGCCCTGACACTTGACGGCAAAATCGACAGGAAAAAAGCACACATTTTTCCCCCCGATGTGTAGTGCAAAACACTAAGGCTTGTCTTAAAAACAACTAACACAAACAAAAATTCACATTATTATCATCCCCAATCTGTAACTGTAAAAATAACACAAATTAGAGATACGGCCACCGTGCACTTCACCGACTGCGTCAAACAGCATGCGTGCGCCACTGTCAGACGAGGTGGCCGAGTGGTTAAGGCGATGGACTGCTAATCCATTGTGCTCTGCACGCATGGGTTCGAATCCCATCTTCGTCGACTTTTCTACAAAACTCTGTTCCTCAGAGAACTTTGTAAACTCACGTTACTGTCTCTGTTAGTCAACCGTCATTTATTTGCAAGGCTATTTTAATGGAGGTTCCAGGGAATTTTTACACCATAAATAGGCACAGAGTCGCATTCATGGCAGTTCCACAAGTTGGAAATAAGCACCATTTTTCCCATTGATACCTATAGCATAACAATAATGCTTGTCTTAAAAACAACTTATTCAAACAAAAATTCACATTATTATCAACCCCAATCTGTAACTGTAAAAATAACGCAAATTAGAGCTCAAATCAAAATTATTTTGACTGAGTCCAGAAAACAAGAGCACACCATGTCTTTTCCTCACCTCGGCAAAGAGAACCAATTTGCCCTGACACTTGACGGCAAAATCGACAGGAAAAAAGCACACATTTTTCCCCCCGATGTGTAGTGCATAACACTAAGGCTTGTCTTAAAAACAACTAACACAAACAAAAATTCACATTATTATCATCCCCAATCTGTAACTGTAAAAATAACACAACTTAGAGATACGCCCACCGTGCACTTCACCGACTGCGTCAAACAGCATGCGTGCGCCACTGTCAGACGAGGTGGCCGAGTGGTTAAGGCGATGGACTGCTAATCCATTGTACTCTGCATGCATGGGTTCGAATCCCATCTTCGTCGACTTTTCTACAAAACTCTGTTCCTCAGAGAACTTTGTAAACTCACGTTACTGTCTGTGTTAGTCAACCGTCATTTATTTGCAAGGCTATTTTAATGGAGGGTCCAGGGAATTTTTACACCATAAATAGGCACAGAGTCGCATTCATGGCAGTTCCACAAGTTGGAAATAAGCACCATTTTTCCCATTGATACCTATAGCATAACAATAATGCTTGTCTTAAAAACAACTTATTCAAACAAAAATTCACATTATTATCATCCCCAATCTGTAACTGTAAAAATAACGCAAATTAGAGCTCAAATCAAAATTATTTTGATTGAGTCCAGAAAACAAGAGCACACCATGTCTTTTCCTCACCTCGGCAAAGAGAACCGATTTGCCCTGACACTTGACGGCAAAATCGACAGGAAAAAAGCACACATTTTTCCCCCCGATGTGTAGTGCAAAACACTAAGGCTTGTCTTAAAAACAACTAACACAAACAAAAATTCACATTATTATCATCCCCAATCTGTAACTGTAAAAATAACACAAATTAGAGATACGGCCACCGTGCACTTCACCGACTGCGTCAAACAGCATGCGTGCGCCACTGTCAGACGAGGTGGCCGAGTGGTTAAGGCGATGGACTGCTAATCCATTGTGCTCTGCACGCATGGGTTCGAATCCCATCTTCGTCGACTTTTCTACAAAACTCTGTTCCTCAGAGAACTTTGTAAACTCACGTTACTGTCTCTGTTAGTCAACCGTAATTTATTTGCAAGGCTATTTTAATGGAGGTTCCAGGGAATTTTTACACCATAAATAGGCACAGAGTCGCATTCATGGCAGTTCCACAAGTTGGAAATAAGCACCATTTTTCCCATTGATACCTATAGCATAACAATAATGCTTGTTTTAAAAACAACTTATTCAAACAAAAATTCACATTATTATCAACCCCAATCTGTAACTGTAAAAATAACGCAAATTAGAGCTCAAATCAAAATTATTTTGATTGAGTCCAGAAAACAAGAGCACACCATGTCTTTTCCTCACCTCGGCAAAGAGAACCGATTTGCCCTGACACTTGACGGCAAAATCGACAGGAAAAAAGCACACATTTTTCCCCCCGATGTGTAGTGCAAAACACTAAGGCTTGTCTTAAAAACAACTAACACAAACAAAAATTCACATTATTATCATCCCCAATCTGTAACTGTAAAAATAACACAAATTAGAGATACGGCCACTGTGCACTTCACCGACTGCGTCAAACAGCATGCGTGCGCCACTGTCAGACGAGGTGGCCGAGTGGTTAAGGCGATGGACTGCTAATCCATTGTGCTCTGCACGCATGGGTTCGAATCCCATCTTCGTCGACTTTTCTACAAAACTCTGTTCCTCAGAGAACTTTGTAAACTCACGTTACTGTCTCTGTTAGTCAACCGTCATTTATTTGCAAGGCTATTTTAATGGAGGTTCCAGGGAATTTTTACACCATAAATAGGCACAGAGTCGCATTCATGGCAGTTCCACAAGTTGGAAATAAGCACCATTTTTCCCATTGATACCTATAGCATAACAATAATGCTTGTCTTAAAAACAACTTATTCAAACAAAAATTCACATTATTATCATCCCCAATCTGTAACTGTAAAAATAACGCAAATTAGAGCTCAAATCAAAATTATTTTGACTGAGTCCAGAAAACAAGAGCACACCATGTCTTTTCCTCACCTCGGCAAAGAGAACCAATTTGCCCTGACACTTGACGGCAAAATCGACAGGAAAAAAGCACACATTTTTCCCCCCGATGTGTAGTGCATAACACTAAGGCTTGTCTTAAAAACAACTAACACAAACAAAAATTCACATTATTATCATCCCCAATCTGTAACTGTAAAAATAACACAACTTAGAGATACGCCCACCGTGCACTTCACCGACTGCGTCAAACAGCATGCGTGCGCCACTGTCAGACGAGGTGGCCGAGTGGTTAAGGCGATGGACTGCTAATCCATTGTACTCTGCATGCATGGGTTCGAATCCCATCTTCGTCGACTTTTCTACAAAACTCTGTTCCTCAGAGAACTTTGTAAACTCACGTTACTGTCTGTGTTAGTCAACCGTCATTTATTTGCAAGGCTATTTTAATGGAGGGTCCAGGGAATTTTTACACCATAAATAGGCACAGAGTCGCATTCATGGCAGTTCCACAAGTTGGAAATAAGCACCATTTTTCCTATTGATACCTATAGCATAACAATAATGCTTGTCTTAAAAACAACTTATTCAAACAAAAATTCACATTATTATCATCCCCAATCTGTAACTGTAAAAATAACGCAAATTAGAGCTCAAATCAAAATTATTTTGATTGAGTCCAGAAAACAAGAGCACACCATGTCTTTTCCTCACCTCGGCAAAGAGAACCAATTTGCCCTGACACTTGACGGCAAAATCGACAGGAAAAAAGCACACATTTTTCCCCCCGATGTGTAGTGCATAACACTAAGGCTTGTCTTAAAAACAACTAACGCAAACAAAAATTCACATTATTATCATCCCCAATCTGTAACTGTAAAAATAACACAAATTAGAGATACGGCCACCGTGCACTTCACCGACTGCGTCTAACAGCATGCGTGCGCCACTGTCAGACGAGGTGGCCGAGTGGTTAAGGCGATGGACTGCTAATCCATTGTGCTCTGCACGCATGAGTTCGAATCCCATCTTTGTCGACTTTTCTACAAAACTCTGTTCCTCAGAGAACTTTGTAAACTCACGTTACTGTCTGTGTTAGTCCACTGTCATTTATTTGCAAGGCTATTTTAATGGAGGGTCCAGGGAATTGTTACACCGTAAATAGGCACAGAGTCGCATTCATGGCAGTTCCACAAGTTGGAAATAAGCACCATTTTTCCCATTGATACCTATAGCATAACAATAATGCTTGTCTTAAAAACAACTTATTCAAACAAAAATTCACATTATTATCATCCCCAATCTGTAACTGTAAAAATAACGCAAATTAGAGCTCAAATCAAAATTATTTTGATTGAGTCCAGAAAACAAGAGCACACCATGTCTTTTCCTCACCTCGGCAAAGAGAACCGATTTGCCCTGACACTTGACGGCAAAATCGACAGGAAAAAAGCACACATTTTTCCCCCCGATGTGTAGTGCAAAACACTAAGGCTTGTCTTAAAAACAACTAACACAAACAAAAATTCACATTATTATCATCCCCAATCTGTAACTGTAAAAATAACACAAATTAGAGATACGGCCACCGTGCACTTCACCGACTGCGTCAAACAGCATGCGTGCGCCACTGTCAGACGAGGTGGCCGAGTGGTTAAGGCGATGGACTGCTAATCCATTGTGCTCTGCACGCATGGGTTCGAATCCCATCTTCGTCGACTTTTCTACAAAACTCTGTTCCTCAGAGAACTTTGTAAACTCACGTTACTGTCTCTGTTAGTCAACCGTCATTTATTTGCAAGGCTATTTTAATGGAGGTTCCAGGGAATTTTTACACCATAAATAGGCACAGAGTCGCATTCATGGCAGTTCCACAAGTTGGAAATAAGCACCATTTTTCCCATTGATACCTATAGCATAACAATAATGCTTGTCTTAAAAACAACTTATTCAAACAAAAATTCACATTATTATCATCCCCAATCTGTAACTGTAAAAATAACGCAAATTAGAGCTCAAATCAAAATTATTTTGACTGAGTCCAGAAAACAAGAGCACACCATGTCTTTTCCTCACCTCGGCAAAGAGAACCAATTTGCCCTGACACTTGACGGCAAAATCGACAGGAAAAAAGCACACATTTTTCCCCCCGATGTGTAGTGCATAACACTAAGGCTTGTCTTAAAAACAACTAACACAAACAAAAATTCACATTATTATCATCCCCAATCTGTAACTGTAAAAATAACACAACTTAGAGATACGCCCACCGTGCACTTCACCGACTGCGTCAAACAGCATGCGTGCGCCACTGTCAGACGAGGTGGCCGAGTGGTTAAGGCGATGGACTGCTAATCCATTGTACTCTGCATGCATGGGTTCGAATCCCATCTTCGTCGACTTTTCTACAAAACTCTGTTCCTCAGAGAACTTTGTAAACTCACGTTACTGTCTGTGTTAGTCAACCGTCATTTATTTGCAAGGCTATTTTAATGGAGGGTCCAGGGAATTTTTACACCATAAATAGGCACAGAGTCGCAATCATGGCAGTTCCACAAGTTGGAAATAAGCACCATTTTTCCTATTGATACCTATAGCATAACAATAATGCTTGTCTTAAAAACAACTTATTCAAACAAAAATTCACATTATTATCATCCCCAATCTGTAACTGTAAAAATAACGCAAATTAGAGCTCAAATCAAAATTATTTTGATTGAGTCCAGAAAACAAGAGCACACCATGTCTTTTCCTCACCTCGGCAAAGAGAACCAATTTGCCCTGACACTTGACGGCAAAATCGACAGGAAAAAAGCACACATTTTTCCCCCCGATGTGTAGTGCATAACACTAAGGCTTGTCTTAAAAACAACTAACGCAAACAAAAATTCACATTATTATCATCCCCAATCTGTAACTGTAAAAATAACACAAATTAGAGATACGGCCACCGTGCACTTCACCGACTGTGTCTAACAGCATGCGTGCGCCACTGTCAGACGAGGTGGCCGAGTGGTTAAGGCGATGGACTGCTAATCCATTGTGCTCTGCACGCATGAGTTCGAATCCCATCTTTGTCGACTTTTCTACAAAACTCTGTTCCTCAGAGAATTTTGTAAACTCACGTTACTGTCTGTGTTAGTCCACTGTCATTTATTTGCAAGGCTTTTTTAATGGAGGGTCCAGGGAATTGTTACACCGTAAATAGGCACAGAGTCGCATTCATGGCAGTTCCACAAGTTGGAAATAAGCACCATTTTTCGCATTGATACCTATAGCATAACAATAATGCTTGTCTTAAAAACAACTTATTCAAACAAAAATTCACATTTTTATCATCCCCAATCTGTAACTGTAAAAATAACGCAAATCAGAGCTCAAATCAAAATTATTTTGATTGAGTCCAGAAAACAAGAGCACACCATGTCTTTTCCTCACCTCGGCAAAGAGAACCAATTTGCCCTGACACTTGACGGCAAAATCGACAGGAAAAAAGCACACATTTTTCCCCCCGATGTGTAGTGCATAACACTAAGGCTTGTCTTAAAAACAACTAACACAAACAAAAATTCACATTATTATCATCCCCAATCTGTAACTGTAAAAATAACACAAATTAGAGATACGGCCACCGTGCACTTCACCGACTGCGTCTAACAGCATGCGTGCGCCACTGTCAGACGAGGTGGCCGAGTGGTTAAGGCGATGGACTGCTAATCCATTGTGCTCTGCATGCATGGGTTCGAATCCCATCTTCGTCGACTTTTCTACAAAACTCTGTTCCTCAGAGAACTTTGTAAACTCACATTACTGTCTGTGTTAGTCAACTGTCATTTATTTGCAAGGCTATTTTAATGGAGGGTCCAGGGAATTTTTACACCATAAATAGGCACAGAGTCGCATTCATGGCAGTTCCACAAGTTGGAAATAAGCACCATTTTTCCCATTGATACCTATAGCATAACAATAATGCTTGTCTTAAAAACAACTTATTCAAACAAAAATTCACATTATTATCATCCCCAATCTGTAACTGCAAAAATAACGCAAATTAGAGCTCAAATCAAAATTATTTTGATTGAGTCCAGAAAACAAGAGCACACCATGTCTTTTCCTCACCTCGGCAAAGAGAACCAATTTGCCCTGACACTTGACGGCAAAATCGACAGGAAAAAAGCACACATTTTTCCCCCCGATGTGTAGTGCATAACACTAAGGCTTGTCTTAAAAACAACTAACACAAACAAAAATTCACATTATTATCATCCCCAATCTGTAACTGTAAAAATAACACAAATTAGAGATACGGCCACCGTGCACTTCACCGACTGCGTCAAACAGCATGCGTGCGCCACTGTCAGACGAGGTGGCCGAGTGGTTAAGGCGATGGACTGCTAATCCATTGTGCTCTGCACGCATGGGTTCGAATCCCATCTTCGTCGACTTTTCTACAAAACTCTGTTCCTCAGAGAACTTTGTAAACTCACATTACTGTCTGTGTTAGTCAACTGTCATTTATTTGCAAGGCTATTTTAATGGAGGGTCCAGGGAATTTTTACACCATAAATAGGCACAGAGTCGCATTCATGGCAGTTCCACAAGTTGGAAATAAGCACCATTTTTCCCATTGATACCTATAGCATAACAATAATGCTTGTCTTAAAAACAACTTATTCAAACAAAAATTCACATTATTATCATCCCCAATCTGTAACTGTAAAAATAACGCAAATTAGAGCTCAAATCAAAATTATTTTGACTGAGTCCAGAAAACAAGAGCACACCATGTCTTTTCCTCACCTCGGCAAAGAGAACCAATTTGCCCTGACACTTGACGGCAAAATCGACAGGAAAAAAGCACACATTTTTCCCCCCGATGTGTAGTGCATAACACTAAGGCTTGTCTTAAAAACAACTAACACAAACAAAAATTCACATTATTATCATCCCCAATCTGTAACTGTAAAAATAACACAACTTAGAGATACGCCCACCGTGCACTTCACCGACTGCGTCAAACAGCATGCGTGCGCCACTGTCAGACGAGGTGGCCGAGTGGTTAAGGCGATGGACTGCTAATCCATTGTACTCTGCATGCATGGGTTCGAATCCCATCTTCGTCGACTTTTCTACAAAACTCTGTTCCTCAGAGAACTTTGTAAACTCACGTTACTGTCTGTGTTAGTCAACCGTCATTTATTTGCAAGGCTATTTTAATGGAGGGTCCAGGGAATTTTTACACCATAAATAGGCACAGAGTCGCAATCATGGCAGTTCCACAAGTTGGAAATAAGCACCATTTTTCCTATTGATACCTATAGCATAACAATAATGCTTGTCTTAAAAACAACTTATTCAAACAAAAATTCACATTATTATCATCCCCAATCTGTAACTGTAAAAATAACGCAAATTAGAGCTCAAATCAAAATTATTTTGATTGAGTCCAGAAAACAAGAGCACACCATGTCTTTTCCTCACCTCGGCAAAGAGAACCAATTTGCCCTGACACTTGACGGCAAAATCGACAGGAAAAAAGCACACATTTTTCCCCCCGATGTGTAGTGCATAACACTAAGGCTTGTCTTAAAAACAACTAACGCAAACAAAAATTCACATTATTATCATCCCCAATCTGTAACTGTAAAAATAACACAAATTAGAGATACGGCCACCGTGCACTTCACCGACTGTGTCTAACAGCATGCGTGCGCCACTGTCAGACGAGGTGGCCGAGTGGTTAAGGCGATGGACTGCTAATCCATTGTGCTCTGCACGCATGAGTTCGAATCCCATCTTTGTCGACTTTTCTACAAAACTCTGTTCCTCAGAGAACTTTGTAAACTCACGTTACTGTCTGTGTTAGTCCACTGTCATTTATTTGCAAGGCTTTTTTAATGGAGGGTCCAGGGAATTGTTACACCGTAAATAGGCACAGAGTCGCATTCATGGCAGTTCCACAAGTTGGAAATAAGCACCATTTTTCGCATTGATACCTATAGCATAACAATAATGCTTGTCTTAAAAACAACTTATTCAAACAAAAATTCACATTATTATCATCCCCAATCTGTAACTGTAAAAATAACGCAAATCAGAGCTCAAATCAAAATTATTTTGATTGAGTCCAGAAAACAAGAGCACACCATGTCTTTTCCTCACCTCGGCAAAGAGAACCAATTTGCCCTGACACTTGACGGCAAAATCGACAGGAAAAAAGCACACATTTTTCCCCCCGATGTGTAGTGCATAACACTAAGGCTTGTCTTAAAAACAACTAACACAAACAAAAATTCACATTATTATCATCCCCAATCTGTAACTGTAAAAATAACACAAATTAGAGATACGGCCACCGTGCACTTCACCGACTGCGTCTAACAGCATGCGTGCGCCACTGTCAGACGAGGTGGCCGAGTGGTTAAGGCGATGGACTGCTAATCCATTGTGCTCTGCATGCATGGGTTCGAATCCCATCTTCGTCGACTTTTCTACAAAACTCTGTTCCTCAGAGAACTTTGTAAACTCACATTACTGTCTGTGTTAGTCAACTGTCATTTATTTGCAAGGCTATTTTAATGGAGGGTCCAGGGAATTTTTACACCATAAATAGGCACAGAGTCGCATTCATGGCAGTTCCACAAGTTGGAAATAAGCACCATTTTTCCCATTGATACCTATAGCATAACAATAATGCTTGTCTTAAAAACAACTTATTCAAACAAAAATTCACATTATTATCATCCCCAATCTGTAACTGCAAAAATAACGCAAATTAGAGCTCAAATCAAAATTATTTTGATTGAGTCCAGAAAACAAGAGCACACCATGTCTTTTCCTCACCTCGGCAAAGAGAACCAATTTGCCCTGACACTTGACGGCAAAATTGACAGGAAAAAAGCACACATTTTTCCCCCCAATGTGTAGTGCATAACACTAAGGCTTGTCTTAAAAACAACTAACACAAACAAAAATTCACATTATTATCATCCCCAATCTGTAACTGTAAAAATAACACAAATTAGAGATACGGCCACCGTGCACTTCACCGACTGCGTCAAACAGCATGCGTGCGCCACTGTCAGACGAGGTGGCCGAGTGGTTAAGGCGATGGACTGCTAATCCATTGTGCTCTGCACGCATGGGTTCGAATCCCATCTTCGTCGACTTTTCTACAAAACTCTGTTCCTCAGAGAACTTTGTAAACTCACATTACTGTCTGTGTTAGTCAACTGTCATTTATTTGCAAGGCTATTTTAATGGAGGGTCCAGGGAATTTTTACACCATAAATAGGCACAGAGTCGCATTCATGGCAGTTCCACAAGTTGGAAATAAGCACCATTTTTCCCATTGATACCTATAGCATAACAATAATGCTTGTCTTAAAAACAAATTATTCAAACAAAAATTCACATTATTATCATCCCCAATCTGTAACTGCAAAAATAACGCAAATTAGAGCTCAAATCAAAATTATTTTGATTGAGTCCAGAAAACAAGAGCACACCATGTCTTTTCCTCACCTCGGCAAAGAGAACCAATTTGCCCTGACACTTGACGGCAAAATCGACAGGAAAAAAGCACACATTTTTCCCCCCGATGTGTAGTGCATAACACTAAGGCTTGTCTTAAAAACAACTAACACAAACAAAAATTCACATTATTATCATCCCCAATCTGTAACTGTAAAAATAACACAAATTAGAGATACGGCCACCGTGCACTTCACCGACTGCGTCAAACAGCATGCGTGCGCCACTGTCAGACGAGGTGGCCGAGTGGTTAAGGCGATGGACTGCTAATCCATTGTGCTCTGCACGCATGGGTTCGAATCCCATCTTCGTCGACTTTTCTACAAAACTCTGTTCCTCAGAGAACTTTGTAAACTCACGTTACTGTCTGTGTTAGTCCACTGTCATTTATTTGCAAGGCTATTTTAATGGAGGGTCCAGGGAATTGTTACACCGTAAATAGGCACAGAGTCGCATTCATGGCAGTTCCACAAGTTGGAAATAAGCACCATTTTTCCCATTGATACCTATAGCATAACAATAATGCTTGTCTTAAAAACAACTTATTCAAACAAAAATTCACATTATTATCATCCCCAATCTGTAACTGTAAAAATAACGCAAATCAGAGCTCAAATCAAAATTATTTTGATTGAGTCCAGAAAACAAGAGCACACCATGTCTTTTCCTCACCTCGGCAAAGAGAACCAATTTGCCCTGACACTTGACGGCAAAATCGACAGGAAAAAAGCACACATTTTTCCCCCAGATGTGTAGTGCATAACACTAAGGCTTGTCTTAAAAACAACTAACACAAACAAAAATTCACATTATTATCATCCCCAATCTGTAACTGTAAAAATAACACAAATTAGAGCTCAAATCAAAATTATTTTGATTGAGTCCAGAAAACAAGAGCACACCATGTCTTTTCCTCACCTCGGCAAAGAGAACCAATTTGCCCTGACACTTGACGGCAAAATCGACAGGAAAAAAGCACACATTTTTTCCCCCGATGTGTAGTGCATAACACTAAGGCTTGTCTTAAAAACAACTAACACGAACAAAAATTCACATTATTATCATCCCCAATCTGTAACTGTAAAAATAATACAAATTAGAGATACGGCCACCGTGCACTTCACCGACTACGTCTAACAGCATGCGTGCGCCACTGTCAGACGAGGTGGCCGAGTGGTTAAGGCGATGGACTGCTAATCCATTGTGCTCTGCATGCATGGGTTCGAATCCCATCTTCGTTGACTTTTCTACAAAACTCTGTTCCTCAGAGAACTTTGTAAACTCACATTACTGTCTGTGTTAGTCAACTGTCATTTATTTGCAAGGCTATTTTAATGGAGGGTCCAGGGAATTTTTACACCATAAATAGGCACAGAGTCGCATTCATGGCAGTTCCACAAGTTGGAAATAAGCACCATTTTTCCCATTGATACCTATAGCATAACAATAATGCTTGTCTTAAAAACAACTTATTCAAACAAAAATTCACATTATTATCATCCCCAATCTGTAACTGCAAAAATAACGCAAATTAGAGCTCAAATCAAATTTTTTTCCCCCCGATGTGTAGTGCATAACACTAAGGCTTGTCTTAAAAACAACTAACACAAACAAAAATTCACATTATTATCATCCTTAATCTGTAACTGTAAAAATAACACAAATTAGAGATACGGCCACCGTGCACTTCACCGACTGCGTCTAACAGCATGCGCGCGCCATTGTCAGACGAGGTGGCCGAGTGGTTAAGGCGATGGACTGCTAATCCATTGTGCTCTGCATGCATGAGTTCGAATCACATCTTTGTCGACTTTTCTACAAAACTCTGTTCCTCAGAGAACTTTGTAAACTCACGTTACTGTCTGTGTTAGTCAACTGTCATTTATTTGCAAGTCTATTTTAATGGAGGGTCCAGGGAATTGTTACACCGTAAATAGGCACAGAGTCGCATTCATGGCAGTTCCACAAGTTGGAAATAAGCACCATTTTTCCCATTGATACCTATAGCATAACAATAATGCTTGTCTTAAAAACAACTTATTCAAACAAAAATTCACATTATTATCATCCCCAATCTGTAACTGTAAAAATAACGCAAATCAGAGCTCAAATCAAAATTATTTTGATTGAGTCCAGAAAACAAGAACACACCATGTCTTTTCCTCACCTCGGCAAAGAGAACCAATTTGCCCTGACACTTGACGGCAAAATCGACAGGAAAAAAGCACACATTTTTCCCCCCGATGTGTAGTGCATAACACTAAGGCTTGTCTTAAAAACAACTAACACAAACAAAAATTCACATTATTATCATCCCCAATCTGTAACTGTAAAAATAACACAAATTAGAGCTCAAATCAAAATTATTTTGATTGAGTCCAGAAAACAAGAGCACACCATGTCTTTTCCTCACCTCGGCAAAGAGAACCAATTTGCCCTGACACTTGACGGCAAAATCGACAGGAAAAAAGCACACATTTTTTCCCCCGATGTGTAGTGCATAACACTAAGGCTTGTCTTAAAAACAACTAACACGAACAAAAATTCACATTATTATCATCCCCAATCTGTAACTGTAAAAATAACACAAATTAGAGATACGGCCACCGTGCACTTCACCGACTGCGTCTAACAGCATGCGTGCGCCACTGTCAGACGAGGTGGCCGAGTGGTTAAGGCGATGGACTGCTAATCCATTGTGCTCTGCATGCATGGGTTCGAATCCCATCTTCGTCGACTTTTCTACAAAACTCTGTTCCTCAGAGAACTTTGTAAACTCACATTACTGTCTGTGTTAGTCAACTGTCATTTATTTGCAAGGCTATTTTAATGGAGGGTCCAGGGAATTTTTACACCATAAATAGGCACAGAGTCGCATTCATGGCAGTTCCACAAGTTGGAAATAAGCACCATTTTTCCCATTGATACCTATAGCATAACAATAATGCTTGTCTTAAAAACAACTTATTCAAACAAAAATTCACATTATTATCATCCCCAATCTGTAACTGCAAAAATAACGCAAATTAGAGCTCAAATCAAAATTATTTTGATTGAGTCCAGAAAACAAGAGCACACCATGTCTTTTCCTCACCTCGGCAAAGAGAACCAATTTGCCCTGACACTTGACGGCAAAATCGACAGGAAAAAAGCACACATTTTTCCCCCCGATGTGTAGTGCATAACACTAAGGCTTGTCTTAAAAACAACTAACACAAACAAAAATTCACATTATTATCATCCCCAATCTGTAACTGTAAAAATAACACAAATTAGAGATACGGCCACCGTGCACTTCACCGACTGCGTCAAACAGCATGCGTGCGCCACTGTCAGACGAGGTGGCCGAGTGGTTAAGGCGATGGACTGCTAATCCATTGTGCTCTGCACGCATGGGTTCGAATCCCATCTTCGTCGACTTTTCTACAAAACTCTGTTCCTCAGAGAACTTTGTAAACTCACGTTACTTTCTGTGTTAGTCAACCGTCATTTATTTGCAAGGCTATTTTAATGGAGGGTCCAGGGAATTTTTACACCATAAATAGGCACAGAGTCGCATTCATGGCAGTTCCACAAGTTGGAAATAAGCACCATTTTTCCCATTGATACCTATAGCATAACAATAATGCTTGTCTTAAAAACAACTTATGCAAACAAAAATTCACATTATTATCATCCCCAATCTGTAACTGCAAAAATAACGCAAATTAGAGCTCAAATCAAAATTATTTTGATTGAGTCCAGAAAACAAGAGCACACCATGTCTTTTCCTCACCTCGGCAAAGAGAACCAATTTGCCCTGATACTTGACGGCAAAATTGACAGGAAAAAAGCACACATTTTTCCCCCCGATGTGTAGTGCATAACACTAAGGCTTGTCTTAAAAACAACTAACACAAACAAAAATTCACATTATTATCATCCCCAATCTGTAACTGTAAAAATAACACAAATTAGAGCTCAAATCAAAATTATTTTGATTGAGTCCAGAAAACAAGAGCACACCATGTCTTTTCCTCACCTCGGCAAAGAGAACCAATTTGCCCTGACACTTGACGGCAAAATCGACAGGAAAAAAGCACACATTTTTTCCCCCGATGTGTAGTGCATAACACTAAGGCTTGTCTTAAAAACAACTAACACGAACAAAAATTCACATTATTATCATCCCCAATCTGTAACTGTAAAAATAATACAAATTAGAGATACGGCCACCGTGCACTTCACCGACTACGTCTAACAGCATGCGTGCGCCACTGTCAGACGAGGTGGCCGAGTGGTTAAGGCGATGGACTGCTAATCCATTGTGCTCTGCATGCATGGGTTCGAATCCCATCTTCGTCGACTTTTCTACAAAACTCTGTTCCTCAGAGAACTTTGTAAACTCACATTACTGTCTGTGTTAGTCAACTGTCATTTATTTGCAAGGCTATTTTAATGGAGGGTCCAGGGAATTTTTACACCATAAATAGACACAGAGTCGCATTCATGGCAGTTCCACAAGTTGGAAATAAGCACCATTTTTCCCATTGATACCTATAGCATAACAATAATGCTTGTCTTAAAAACAACTTATTCAAACAAAAATTCACATTATTATCATCCCCAATCTGTAACTGTAAAAATAACACAAATTAGAGCTCAAATCAAAATTATTTTGATTGAGTCCAGAAAACAAGAGCACACCATGTCTTTTCCTCACCTCGGCAAAGAGAACCAATTTGCCCTGACACTTGACGGCAAAATCGACAGGAAAAAAGCACACATTTTTTCCCCCGATGTGTAGTGCATAACATTAAGGCTTGTCTTAAAAACAACTAACACGAACAAAAATTCACATTATTATCATCCCCAATCTGTAACTGTAAAAATAATACAAATTAGAGATACGGCCACCGTGCACTTCACCGACTACGTCTAACAGCATGCATGCGCCACTGTCAGACGAGGTGGCCGAGTGGTTAAGGCGATGGACTGCTAATCCATTGTGCTCTGCATGCATGGGTTCGAATCCCATCTTCGTCGACTTTTCTACAAAACTCTGTTCCTCAGAGAACTTTGTAAACTCACATTACTGTCTGTGTTAGTCAACTGTCATTTATTTGCAAGGCTATTTTAATGGAGGGTCCAGGGAATTTTTACACCATAAATAGACACAGAGTCGCATTCATGGCAGTTCCACAAGTTGGAAATAAGCACCATTTTTCCCATTGATACCTATAGCATAACAATAATGCTTGTCTTAAAAACAACTTATTCAAACAAAAATTCACATTATTATCATCCCCAATCTGTAACTGCAAAAATAACGCAAATTAGAGCTCAAATCAAATTTTTTTCCCCCCGATGTGTAGTGCATAACACTAAGGCTTGTCTTAAAAACAACTAACACAAACAAAAATTCACATTATTATCATCCCCAATCTGTAACTGTAAAAATAACACAAATTAGAGATACGGCCACCGTGCACTTCACCGACTGCGTCTAACAGCATGCGCGCGCCATTGTCAGACGAGGTGGCCGAGTGGTTAAGGCGATGGACTGCTAATCCATTGTGCTCTGCATGCATGAGTTCGAATCACATCTTTGTCGACTTTTCTACAAAACTCTGTTCCTCAGAGAACTTTGTAAACTCACTTTACTGTCTGTGTTAGTCAACTGTCATTTATTTGCAAGGCTATTTTAATGGAGGGTCCAGGGAATTGTTACACCGTAAATAGGCACAGAGTCGCATTCATGGCAGTTCCACAAGTTGGAAATAAGCACCATTTTTCCCATTGATACCTATAGCATAACAATAATGCTTGTCTTAAAAACAACTTATTCAAACAAAAATTCACATTATTATCATCCCCAATCTGTAACTGCAAAAATAACGCAAATTAGAGCTCAAATCAAATTTTTTTCCCCCCGATGTGTAGTGCATAACACTAAGGCTTGTCTTAAAAACAACTAACACAAACAAAAATTCACATTATTATCATCCCCAATCTGTAACTGTAAAAATAACACAAATTAGAGATACGGCCACCGTGCACTTCACCGACTGCGTCTAACAGCATGCGCGCGCCATTGTCAGACGAGGTGGCCGAGTGGTTAAGGCGATGGACTGCTAATCCATTGTGCTCTGCATGCATGAGTTCGAATCACATCTTTGTCGACTTTTCTACAAAACTCTGTTCCTCAGAGAACTTTGTAAACTCACTTTACTGTCTGTGTTAGTCAACTGTCATTTATTTGCAAGGCTATTTTAATGGAGGGTCCAGGGAATTGTTACACCGTAAATAGGCACAGAGTCGCATTCATGGCAGTTCCACAAGTTGGAAATAAGCACCATTTTTCCCATTGATACCTATAGCATAACAATAATGCTTGTCTTAAAAACAACTTATTCAAACAAAAATTCACATTATTATCATCCCCAATCTGTAACTGTAAAAATAACGCAAATTAGAGCTCAAATCAAAATTATTTTGATTGAGTCCAGAAAACAAGAGCACACCATGTCTTTTCCTCACCTCGGCAAAGAGAACCAATTTGCCCTGACACTTGACGGCAAAATCGACAGGAAAAAAGCACACATTTTTCCCCCCGATGTGTAGTGCATAACACTAAGGCTTGTCTTAAAAACAACTAACGCAAACAAAAATTCACATTATTATCATCCCCAATCTGTAACTGTAAAAATAACACAAATTAGAGATACGGCCACCGTGCACTTCACCGACTGTGTCTAACAGCATGCGTGCGCCACTGTCAGACGAGGTGGCCGAGTGGTTAAGGCGATGGACTGCTAATCCATTGTGCTCTGCACGCATGAGTTCGAATCCCATCTTTGTCGACTTTTCTACAAAACTCTGTTCCTCAGAGAATTTTGTAAACTCACGTTACTGTCTGTGTTAGTCCACTGTCATTTATTTGCAAGGCTTTTTTAATGGAGGGTCCAGGGAATTGTTACACCGTAAATAGGCACAGAGTCGCATTCATGGCAGTTCCACAAGTTGGAAATAAGCACCATTTTTCGCATTGATACCTATAGCATAACAATAATGCTTGTCTTAAAAACAACTTATTCAAACAAAAATTCACATTATTATCATCCCCAATCTGTAACTGTAAAAATAACGCAAATCAGAGCTCAAATCAAAATTATTTTGATTGAGTCCAGAAAACAAGAGCACACCATGTCTTTTCCTCACCTCGGCAAAGAGAACCAATTTGCCCTGACACTTGACGGCAAAATCGACAGGAAAAAAGCACACATTTTTCCCCCCGATGTGTAGTGCATAACACTAAGGCTTGTCTTAAAAACAACTAACACAAACAAAAATTCACATTATTATCATCCCCAATCTGTAACTGTAAAAATAACACAAATTAGAGATACGGCCACCGTGCACTTCACCGACTGCGTCTAACAGCATGCGTGCGCCACTGTCAGACGAGGTGGCCGAGTGGTTAAGGCGATGGACTGCTAATCCATTGTGCTCTGCATGCATGGGTTCGAATCCCATCTTCGTCGACTTTTCTACAAAACTCTGTTCCTCAGAGAACTTTGTAAACTCACATTACTGTCTGTGTTAGTCAACTGTCATTTATTTGCAAGGCTATTTTAATGGAGGGTCCAGGGAATTTTTACACCATAAATAGGCACAGAGTCGCATTCATGGCAGTTCCACAAGTTGGAAATAAGCACCATTTTTCCCATTGATACCTATAGCATAACAATAATGCTTGTCTTAAAAACAACTTATTCAAACAAAAATTCACATTATTATCATCCCCAATCTGTAACTGCAAAAATAACGCAAATTAGAGCTCAAATCAAAATTATTTTGATTGAGTCCAGAAAACAAGAGCACACCATGTCTTTTCCTCACCTCGGCAAAGAGAACCAATTTGCCCTGACACTTGACGGCAAAATCGACAGGAAAAAAGCACACATTTTTCCCCCCGATGTGTAGTGCATAACACTAAGGCTTGTCTTAAAAACAACTAACACAAACAAAAATTCACATTATTATCATCCCCAATCTGTAACTGTAAAAATAACACAAATTAGAGATACGGCCACCGTGCACTTCACCGACTGCGTCAAACAGCATGCGTGCGCCACTGTCAGACGAGGTGGCCGAGTGGTTAAGGCGATGGACTGCTAATCCATTGTGCTCTGCACGCATGGGTTCGAATCCCATCTTCGTCGACTTTTCTACAAAACTCTGTTCCTCAGAGAACTTTGTAAACTCACATTACTGTCTGTGTTAGTCAACTGTCATTTATTTGCAAGGCTATTTTAATGGAGGGTCCAGGGAATTTTTACACCATAAATAGGCACAGAGTCGCATTCATGGCAGTTCCACAAGTTGGAAATAAGCACCATTTTTCCCATTGATACCTATAGCATAACAATAATGCTTGTCTTAAAAACAACTTATTCAAACAAAAATTCACATTATTATCATCCCCAATCTGTAACTGTAAAAATAACGCAAATTAGAGCTCAAATCAAAATTATTTTGACTGAGTCCAGAAAACAAGAGCACACCATGTCTTTTCCTCACCTCGGCAAAGAGAACCAATTTGCCCTGACACTTGACGGCAAAATCGACAGGAAAAAAGCACACATTTTTCCCCCCGATGTGTAGTGCATAACACTAAGGCTTGTCTTAAAAACAACTAACACAAACAAAAATTCACATTATTATCATCCCCAATCTGTAACTGTAAAAATAACACAACTTAGAGATACGCCCACCGTGCACTTCACCGACTGCGTCAAACAGCATGCGTGCGCCACTGTCAGACGAGGTGGCCGAGTGGTTAAGGCGATGGACTGCTAATCCATTGTACTCTGCATGCATGGGTTCGAATCCCATCTTCGTCGACTTTTCTACAAAACTCTGTTCCTCAGAGAACTTTGTAAACTCACGTTACTGTCTGTGTTAGTCAACCGTCATTTATTTGCAAGGCTATTTTAATGGAGGGTCCAGGGAATTTTTACACCATAAATAGGCACAGAGTCGCAATCATGGCAGTTCCACAAGTTGGAAATAAGCACCATTTTTCCTATTGATACCTATAGCATAACAATAATGCTTGTCTTAAAAACAACTTATTCAAACAAAAATTCACATTATTATCATCCCCAATCTGTAACTGTAAAAATAACGCAAATTAGAGCTCAAATCAAAATTATTTTGATTGAGTCCAGAAAACAAGAGCACACCATGTCTTTTCCTCACCTCGGCAAAGAGAACCAATTTGCCCTGACACTTGACGGCAAAATCGACAGGAAAAAAGCACACATTTTTCCCCCCGATGTGTAGTGCATAACACTAAGGCTTGTCTTAAAAACAACTAACGCAAACAAAAATTCACATTATTATCATCCCCAATCTGTAACTGTAAAAATAACACAAATTAGAGATACGGCCACCGTGCACTTCACCGACTGTGTCTAACAGCATGCGTGCGCCACTGTCAGACGAGGTGGCCGAGTGGTTAAGGCGATGGACTGCTAATCCATTGTGCTCTGCACGCATGAGTTCGAATCCCATCTTTGTCGACTTTTCTACAAAACTCTGTTCCTCAGAGAACTTTGTAAACTCACGTTACTGTCTGTGTTAGTCCACTGTCATTTATTTGCAAGGCTTTTTTAATGGAGGGTCCAGGGAATTGTTACACCGTAAATAGGCACAGAGTCGCATTCATGGCAGTTCCACAAGTTGGAAATAAGCACCATTTTTCGCATTGATACCTATAGCATAACAATAATGCTTGTCTTAAAAACAACTTATTCAAACAAAAATTCACATTATTATCATCCCCAATCTGTAACTGTAAAAATAACGCAAATCAGAGCTCAAATCAAAATTATTTTGATTGAGTCCAGAAAACAAGAGCACACCATGTCTTTTCCTCACCTCGGCAAAGAGAACCAATTTGCCCTGACACTTGACGGCAAAATCGACAGGAAAAAAGCACACATTTTTCCCCCCGATGTGTAGTGCATAACACTAAGGCTTGTCTTAAAAACAACTAACACAAACAAAAATTCACATTATTATCATCCCCAATCTGTAACTGTAAAAATAACACAAATTAGAGATACGGCCACCGTGCACTTCACCGACTGCGTCTAACAGCATGCGTGCGCCACTGTCAGACGAGGTGGCCGAGTGGTTAAGGCGATGGACTGCTAATCCATTGTGCTCTGCATGCATGGGTTCGAATCCCATCTTCGTCGACTTTTCTACAAAACTCTGTTCCTCAGAGAACTTTGTAAACTCACATTACTGTCTGTGTTAGTCAACTGTCATTTATTTGCAAGGCTATTTTAATGGAGGGTCCAGGGAATTTTTACACCATAAATAGGCACAGAGTCGCATTCATGGCAGTTCCACAAGTTGGAAATAAGCACCATTTTTCCCATTGATACCTATAGCATAACAATAATGCTTGTCTTAAAAACAACTTATTCAAACAAAAATTCACATTATTATCATCCCCAATCTGTAACTGCAAAAATAACGCAAATTAGAGCTCAAATCAAATTTTTTTCCCCCCGATGTGTAGTGCATAACACTAAGGCTTGTCTTAAAAACAACTAACACAAACAAAAATTCACATTATTATCATCCTTAATCTGTAACTGTAAAAATAACACAAATTAGAGATACGGCCACCGTGCACTTCACCGACTGCGTCTAACAGCATGCGCGCGCCATTGTCAGACGAGGTGGCCGAGTGGTTAAGGCGATGGACTGCTAATCCATTGTGCTCTGCATGCATGAGTTCGAATCACATCTTTGTCGACTTTTCTACAAAACTCTGTTCCTCAGAGAACTTTGTAAACTCACGTTACTGTCTGTGTTAGTCAACTGTCATTTATTTGCAAGTCTATTTTAATGGAGGGTCCAGGGAATTGTTACACCGTAAATAGGCACAGAGTCGCATTCATGGCAGTTCCACAAGTTGGAAATAAGCACCATTTTTCCCATTGATACCTATAGCATAACAATAATGCTTGTCTTAAAAACAACTTATTCAAACAAAAATTCACATTATTATCATCCCCAATCTGTAACTGTAAAAATAACGCAAATCAGAGCTCAAATCAAAATTATTTTGATTGAGTCCAGAAAACAAGAGCACACCATGTCTTTTCCTCACCTCGGCAAAGAGAACCAATTTGCCCTGACACTTGACGGCAAAATCGACAGGAAAAAAGCACACATTTTTCCCCCCGATGTGTAGTGCATAACACTAAGGCTTGTCTTAAAAACAACTAACACAAACAAAAATTCACATTATTATCATCCCCAATCTGTAACTGTAAAAATAACACAAATTAGAGCTCAAATCAAAATTATTTTGATTGAGTCCAGAAAACAAGAGCACACCATGTCTTTTCCTCACCTCGGCAAAGAGAACCAATTTGCCCTGACACTTGACGGCAAAATCGACAGGAAAAAAGCACACATTTTTTCCCCCGATGTGTAGTGCATAACACTAAGGCTTGTCTTAAAAACAACTAACACGAACAAAAATTCACATTATTATCATCCCCAATCTGTAACTGTAAAAATAACACAAATTAGAGATACGGCCACCGTGCACTTCACCGACTGCGTCTAACAGCATGCGTGCGCCACTGTCAGACGAGGTGGCCGAGTGGTTAAGGCGATGGACTGCTAATCCATTGTGCTCTGCATGCATGGGTTCGAATCCCATCTTCGTCGACTTTTCTACAAAACTCTGTTCCTCAGAGAACTTTGTAAACTCACATTACTGTCTGTGTTAGTCAACTGTCATTTATTTGCAAGGCTATTTTAATGGAGGGTCCAGGGAATTTTTACACCATAAATAGGCACAGAGTCGCATTCATGGCAGTTCCACAAGTTGGAAATAAGCACCATTTTTCCCATTGATACCTATAGCATAACAATAATGCTTGTCTTAAAAACAACTTATTCAAACAAAAATTCACATTATTATCATCCCCAATCTGTAACTGCAAAAATAACGCAAATTAGAGCTCAAATCAAAATTATTTTGATTGAGTCCAGAAAACAAGAGCACACCATGTCTTTTCCTCACCTCGGCAAAGAGAACCAATTTGCCCTGACACTTGACGGCAAAATCGACAGGAAAAAAGCACACATTTTTCCCCCCGATGTGTAGTGCATAACACTAAGGCTTGTCTTAAAAACAACTAACACAAACAAAAATTCACATTATTATCATCCCCAATCTGTAACTGTAAAAATAACACAAATTAGAGATACGGCCACCGTGCACTTCACCGACTGCGTCAAACAGCATGCGTGCGCCACTGTCAGACGAGGTGGCCGAGTGGTTAAGGCGATGGACTGCTAATCCATTGTGCTCTGCACGCATGGGTTCAAATCCCATCTTCGTCGACTTTTCTACAAAACTCTGTTCCTCAGAGAACTTTGTAAACTCACGTTACTTTCTGTGTTAGTCAACCGTCATTTATTTGCAAGGCTATTTTAATGGAGGGTCCAGGGAATTTTTACACCATAAATAGGCACAGAGTCGCATTCATGGCAGTTCCACAAGTTGGAAATAAGCACCATTTTTCCCATTGATACCTATAGCATAACAATAATGCTTGTCTTAAAAACAACTTATGCAAACAAAAATTCACATTATTATCATCCCCAATCTGTAACTGCAAAAATAACGCAAATTAGAGCTCAAATCAAAATTATTTTGATTGAGTCCAGAAAACAAGAGCACACCATGTCTTTTCCTCACCTCGGCAAAGAGAACCAATTTGCCCTGATACTTGACGGCAAAATTGACAGGAAAAAAGCACACATTTTTCCCCCCGATGTGTAGTGCATAACACTAAGGCTTGTCTTAAAAACAACTAACACAAACAAAAATTCACATTATTATCATCCCCAATCTGTAACTGTAAAAATAACACAAATTAGAGCTCAAATCAAAATTATTTTGATTGAGTCCAGAAAACAAGAGCACACCATGTCTTTTCCTCACCTCGGCAAAGAGAACCAATTTGCCCTGACACTTGACGGCAAAATCGACAGGAAAAAAGCACACATTTTTTCCCCCGATGTGTAGTGCATAACACTAAGGCTTGTCTTAAAAACAACTAACACGAACAAAAATTCACATTATTATCATCCCCAATCTGTAACTGTAAAAATAATACAAATTAGAGATACGGCCACCGTGCACTTCACCGACTACGTCTAACAGCATGCGTGCGCCACTGTCAGACGAGGTGGCCGAGTGGTTAAGGCGATGGACTGCTAATCCATTGTGCTCTGCATGCATGGGTTCGAATCCCATCTTCGTCGACTTTTCTACAAAACTCTGTTCCTCAGAGAACTTTGTAAACTCACATTACTGTCTGTGTTAGTCAACTGTCATTTATTTGCAAGGCTATTTTAATGGAGGGTCCAGGGAATTTTTACACCATAAATAGACACAGAGTCGCATTCATGGCAGTTCCACAAGTTGGAAATAAGCACCATTTTTCCCATTGATACCTATAGCATAACAATAATGCTTGTCTTAAAAACAACTTATTCAAACAAAAATTCACATTATTATCATCCCCAATCTGTAACTGTAAAAATAACACAAATTAGAGCTCAAATCAAAATTATTTTGATTGAGTCCAGAAAACAAGAGCACACCATGTCTTTTCCTCACCTCGGCAAAGAGAACCAATTTGCCCTGACACTTGACGGCAAAATCGACAGGAAAAAAGCACACATTTTTTCCCCCGATGTGTAGTGCATAACATTAAGGCTTGTCTTAAAAACAACTAACACGAACAAAAATTCACATTATTATCATCCCCAATCTGTAACTGTAAAAATAATACAAATTAGAGATACGGCCACCGTGCACTTCACCGACTACGTCTAACAGCATGCATGCGCCACTGTCAGACGAGGTGGCCGAGTGGTTAAGGCGATGGACTGCTAATCCATTGTGCTCTGCATGCATGGGTTCGAATCCCATCTTCGTCGACTTTTCTACAAAACTCTGTTCCTCAGAGAACTTTGTAAACTCACATTACTGTCTGTGTTAGTCAACTGTCATTTATTTGCAAGGCTATTTTAATGGAGGGTCCAGGGAATTTTTACACCATAAATAGACACAGAGTCGCATTCATGGCAGTTCCACAAGTTGGAAATAAGCACCATTTTTCCCATTGATACCTATAGCATAACAATAATGCTTGTCTTAAAAACAACTTATTCAAACAAAAATTCACATTATTATCATCCCCAATCTGTAACTGCAAAAATAACGCAAATTAGAGCTCAAATCAAATTTTTTTCCCCCCGATGTGTAGTGCATAACACTAAGGCTTGTCTTAAAAACAACTAACACAAACAAAAATTCACATTATTATCATCCCCAATCTGTAACTGTAAAAATAACACAAATTAGAGATACGGCCACCGTGCACTTCACCGACTGCGTCTAACAGCATGCGCGCGCCATTGTCAGACGAGGTGGCCGAGTGGTTAAGGCGATGGACTGCTAATCCATTGTGCTCTGCATGCATGAGTTCGAATCACATCTTTGTCGACTTTTCTACAAAACTCTGTTCCTCAGAGAACTTTGTAAACTCACTTTACTGTCTGTGTTAGTCAACTGTCATTTATTTGCAAGGCTATTTTAATGGAGGGTCCAGGGAATTGTTACACCGTAAATAGGCACAGAGTCGCATTCATGGCAGTTCCACAAGTTGGAAATAAGCACCATTTTTCCCATTGATACCTATAGCATAACAATAATGCTTGTCTTAAAAACAACTTATTCAAACAAAAATTCACATTATTATCATCCCCAATCTGTAACTGCAAAAATAACGCAAATTAGAGCTCAAATCAAATTTTTTTCCCCCCGATGTGTAGTGCATAACACTAAGGCTTGTCTTAAAAACAACTAACACAAACAAAAATTCACATTATTATCATCCCCAATCTGTAACTGTAAAAATAACACAAATTAGAGATACGGCCACCGTGCACTTCACCGACTGCGTTTAACAGCATGCGCGCGCCATTGTCAGACGAGGTGGCCGAGTGGTTAAGGCGATGGACTGCTAATCCATTGTGCTCTGCATGCATGAGTTCGAATCACATCTTTGTCGACTTTTCTACAAAACTCTGTTCCTCAGAGAACTTTGTAAACTCACTTTACTGTCTGTGTTAGTCAACTGTCATTTATTTGCAAGGCTATTTTAATGGAGGGTCCAGGGAATTGTTACACCGTAAATAGGCACAGAGTCGCATTCATGGCAGTTCCACAAGTTGGAAATAAGCACCATTTTTCCCATTGATACCTATAGCATAACAATAATGCTTGTCTTAAAAACAACTTATTCAAACAAAAATTCACATTATTATCATCCCCAATCTGTAACTGTAAAAATAACGCAAATTAGAGCTCAAATCAAAATAATTTTGATTGAGTCCAGAAAACAAGAGCACACCATGTCTTTTCCTCACCTCGGCAAAGAGAACCAATTTGCCCTGACACTTGACGGCAAAATCGACAGGAAAAAAGCACACATTTTTCCCCCCGATGTGTAGTGCATAACACTAAGGCTTGTCTTAAAAACAACTAACGCAAACAAAAATTCACATTATTATCATCCCCAATCTGTAACTGTAAAAATAACACAAATTAGAGATACGGCCACCGTGCACTTCACCGACTGTGTCTAACAGCATGCGTGCGCCACTGTCAGACGAGGTGGCCGAGTGGTTAAGGCGATGGACTGCTAATCCATTGTGCTCTGCACGCATGAGTTCGAATCCCATCTTTGTCGACTTTTCTACAAAACTCTGTTCCTCAGAGAATTTTGTAAACTCACGTTACTGTCTGTGTTAGTCCACTGTCATTTATTTGCAAGGCTTTTTTAATGGAGGGTCCAGGGAATTGTTACACCGTAAATAGGCACAGAGTCGCATTCATGGCAGTTCCACAAGTTGGAAATAAGCACCATTTTTCGCATTGATACCTATAGCATAACAATAATGCTTGTCTTAAAAACAACTTATTCAAACAAAAATTCACATTATTATCATCCCCAATCTGTAACTGTAAAAATAACGCAAATCAGAGCTCAAATCAAAATTATTTTGATTGAGTCCAGAAAACAAGAGCACACCATGTCTTTTCCTCACCTCGGCAAAGAGAACCAATTTGCCCTGACACTTGACGGCAAAATCGACAGGAAAAAAGCACACATTTTTCCCCCCGATGTGTAGTGCATAACACTAAGGCTTGTCTTAAAAACAACTAACACAAACAAAAATTCACATTATTATCATCCCCAATCTGTAACTGTAAAAATAACACAAATTAGAGATACGGCCACCGTGCACTTCACCGACTGCGTCTAACAGCATGCGTGCGCCACTGTCAGACGAGGTGGCCGAGTGGTTAAGGCGATGGACTGCTAATCCATTGTGCTCTGCATGCATGGGTTCGAATCCCATCTTCGTCGACTTTTCTACAAAACTCTGTTCCTCAGAGAACTTTGTAAACTCACATTACTGTCTGTGTTAGTCAACTGTCATTTATTTGCAAGGCTATTTTAATGGAGGGTCCAGGGAATTTTTACACCATAAATAGGCACAGAGTCGCATTCATGGCAGTTCCACAAGTTGGAAATAAGCACCATTTTTCCCATTGATACCTATAGCATAACAATAATGCTTGTCTTAAAAACAACTTATTCAAACAAAAATTCACATTATTATCATCCCCAATCTGTAACTGCAAAAATAACGCAAATTAGAGCTCAAATCAAAATTATTTTGATTGAGTCCAGAAAACAAGAGCACACCATGTCTTTTCCTCACCTCGGCAAAGAGAACCAATTTGCCCTGACACTTGACGGCAAAATCGACAGGAAAAAAGCACACATTTTTCCCCCCGATGTGTAGTGCATAACACTAAGGCTTGTCTTAAAAACAACTAACACAAACAAAAATTCACATTATTATCATCCCCAATCTGTAACTGTAAAAATAACACAAATTAGAGATACGGCCACCGTGCACTTCACCGACTGCGTCAAACAGCATGCGTGCGCCACTGTCAGACGAGGTGGCCGAGTGGTTAAGGCGATGGACTGCTAATCCATTGTGCTCTGCACGCATGGGTTCGAATCCCATCTTCGTCGACTTTTCTACAAAACTCTGTTCCTCAGAGAACTTTGTAAACTCACATTACTGTCTGTGTTAGTCAACTGTCATTTATTTGCAAGGCTATTTTAATGGAGGGTCCAGGGAATTTTTACACCATAAATAGGCACAGAGTCGCATTCATGGCAGTTCCACAAGTTGGAAATAAGCACCATTTTTCCCATTGATACCTATAGCATAACAATAATGCTTGTCTTAAAAACAACTTATTCAAACAAAAATTCACATTATTATCATCCCCAATCTGTAACTGTAAAAATAACGCAAATTAGAGCTCAAATCAAAATTATTTTGACTGAGTCCAGAAAACAAGAGCACACCATGTCTTTTCCTCACCTCGGCAAAGAGAACCAATTTGCCCTGACACTTGACGGCAAAATCGACAGGAAAAAAGCACACATTTTTCCCCCCGATGTGTAGTGCATAACACTAAGGCTTGTCTTAAAAACAACTAACACAAACAAAAATTCACATTATTATCATCCCCAATCTGTAACTGTAAAAATAACACAACTTAGAGATACGCCCACCGTGCACTTCACCGACTGCGTCAAACAGCATGCGTGCGCCACTGTCAGACGAGGTGGCCGAGTGGTTAAGGCGATGGACTGCTAATCCATTGTACTCTGCATGCATGGGTTCGAATCCCATCTTCGTCGACTTTTCTACAAAACTCTGTTCCTCAGAGAACTTTGTAAACTCACGTTACTGTCTGTGTTAGTCAACCGTCATTTATTTGCAAGGCTATTTTAATGGAGGGTCCAGGGAATTTTTACACCATAAATAGGCACAGAGTCGCAATCATGGCAGTTCCACAAGTTGGAAATAAGCACCATTTTTCCTATTGATACCTATAGCATAACAATAATGCTTGTCTTAAAAACAACTTATTCAAACAAAAATTCACATTATTATCATCCCCAATCTGTAACTGTAAAAATAACGCAAATTAGAGCTCAAATCAAAATTATTTTGATTGAGTCCAGAAAACAAGAGCACACCATGTCTTTTCCTCACCTCGGCAAAGAGAACCAATTTGCCCTGACACTTGACGGCAAAATCGACAGGAAAAAAGCACACATTTTTCCCCCCGATGTGTAGTGCATAACACTAAGGCTTGTCTTAAAAACAACTAACGCAAACAAAAATTCACATTATTATCATCCCCAATCTGTAACTGTAAAAATAACACAAATTAGAGATACGGCCACCGTGCACTTCACCGACTGTGTCTAACAGCATGCGTGCGCCACTGTCAGACGAGGTGGCCGAGTGGTTAAGGCGATGGACTGCTAATCCATTGTGCTCTGCACGCATGAGTTCGAATCCCATCTTTGTCGACTTTTCTACAAAACTCTGTTCCTCAGAGAACTTTGTAAACTCACGTTACTGTCTGTGTTAGTCCACTGTCATTTATTTGCAAGGCTTTTTTAATGGAGGGTCCAGGGAATTGTTACACCGTAAATAGGCACAGAGTCGCATTCATGGCAGTTCCACAAGTTGGAAATAAGCACCATTTTTCGCATTGATACCTATAGCATAACAATAATGCTTGTCTTAAAAACAACTTATTCAAACAAAAATTCACATTATTATCATCCCCAATCTGTAACTGTAAAAATAACGCAAATCAGAGCTCAAATCAAAATTATTTTGATTGAGTCCAGAAAACAAGAGCACACCATGTCTTTTCCTCACCTCGGCAAAGAGAACCAATTTGCCCTGACACTTGACGGCAAAATCGACAGGAAAAAAGCACACATTTTTCCCCCCGATGTGTAGTGCATAACACTAAGGCTTGTCTTAAAAACAACTAACACAAACAAAAATTCACATTATTATCATCCCCAATCTGTAACTGTAAAAATAACACAAATTAGAGATACGGCCACCGTGCACTTCACCGACTGCGTCTAACAGCATGCGTGCGCCACTGTCAGACGAGGTGGCCGAGTGGTTAAGGCGATGGACTGCTAATCCATTGTGCTCTGCATGCATGGGTTCGAATCCCATCTTCGTCGACTTTTCTACAAAACTCTGTTCCTCAGAGAACTTTGTAAACTCACATTACTGTCTGTGTTAGTCAACTGTCATTTATTTGCAAGGCTATTTTAATGGAGGGTCCAGGGAATTTTTACACCATAAATAGGCACAGAGTCGCATTCATGGCAGTTCCACAAGTTGGAAATAAGCACCATTTTTCCCATTGATACCTATAGCATAACAATAATGCTTGTCTTAAAAACAACTTATTCAAACAAAAATTCACATTATTATCATCCCCAATCTGTAACTGCAAAAATAACGCAAATTAGAGCTCAAATCAAATTTTTTTCCCCCCGATGTGTAGTGCATAACACTAAGGCTTGTCTTAAAAACAACTAACACAAACAAAAATTCACATTATTATCATCCTTAATCTGTAACTGTAAAAATAACACAAATTAGAGATACGG
This sequence comes from Pelobates fuscus, assembly GCF_036172605.1. Taxonomy (NCBI): domain Eukaryota; kingdom Metazoa; phylum Chordata; class Amphibia; order Anura; family Pelobatidae; genus Pelobates; species Pelobates fuscus. Next base: position 129,154,862 of record NC_086317.1, read on the forward strand.
CCACCGTGCACTTCACCGACTGCGTCTAACAGCATGCGCGCGCCATTGTCAGACGAGGTGGCCGAGTGGTTAAGGCGATGGACTGCTAATCCATTGTGCTCTGCATGCATGAGTTCGAATCACATCTTTGTCGACTTTTCTACAAAACTCTGTTCCTCAGAGAACTTTGTAAACTCACGTTACTGTCTGTGTTAGTCAACTGTCATTTATTTGCAAGTCTATTTTAATGGAGGGTCCAGGGAATTGTTACACCGTAAATAGGCACAGAGTCGCATTCATGGCAGTTCCACAAGTTGGAAATAAGCACCATTTTTCCCATTGATACCTATAGCATAACAATAATGCTTGTCTTAAAAACAACTTATTCAAACAAAAATTCACATTATTATCATCCCCAATCTGTAACTGTAAAAATAACGCAAATCAGAGCTCAAATCAAAATTATTTTGATTGAGTCCAGAAAACAAGAGCACACCATGTCTTTTCCTCACCTCGGCAAAGAGAACCAATTTGCCCTGACACTTGACGGCAAAATCGACAGGAAAAAAGCACACATTTTTCCCCCCGATGTGTAGTGCATAACACTAAGGCTTGTCTTAAAAACAACTAACACAAACAAAAATTCACATTATTATCATCCCCAATCTGTAACTGTAAAAATAACACAAATTAGAGCTCAAATCAAAATTATTTTGATTGAGTCCAGAAAACAAGAGCACACCATGTCTTTTCCTCACCTCGGCAAAGAGAACCAATTTGCCCTGACACTTGACGGCAAAATCGACAGGAAAAAAGCACACATTTTTTCCCCCGATGTGTAGTGCATAACACTAAGGCTTGTCTTAAAAACAACTAACACGAACAAAAATTCACATTATTATCATCCCCAATCTGTAACTGTAAAAATAACACAAATTAGAGATACGGCCACCGTGCACTTCACCGACTGCGTCTAACAGCATGCGTGCGCCACTGTCAGACGAGGTGGCCGAGTGGTTAAGGCGATGGACTGCTAATCCATTGTGCTCTGCACGCATGGGTTCGAATCCCATCTTCGTCGACTTTTCTACAAAACTCTGTTCCTCAGAGAACTTTGTAAACTCACATTACTGTCTGTGTTAGTCAACTGTCATTTATTTGCAAGGCTATTTTAATGGAGGGTCCAGGGAATTTTTACACCATAAATAGGCACAGAGTCGCATTCATGGCAGTTCCACAAGTTGGAAATAAGCACCATTTTTCCCATTGATACCTATAGCATAACAATAATGCTTGTCTTAAAAACAACTTATGCAAACAAAAATTCACATTATTATCATCCCCAATCTGTAACTGCAAAAATAACGCAAATTAGAGCTCAAATCAAAATTATTTTGATTGAGTCCAGAAAACAAGAGCACACCATGTCTTTTCCTCACCTCGGCAAAGAGAACCAATTTGCCCTGATACTTGACGGCAAAATTGACAGGAAAAAAGCACACATTTTTCCCCCCGATGTGTAGTGCATAACACTAAGGCTTGTCTTAAAAACAACTAACACAAACAAAAATTCACATTATTATCATCCCCAATCTGTAACTGTAAAAATAACACAAATTAGAGCTCAAATCAAAATTATTTTGATTGAGTCCAGAAAACAAGAGCACACCATGTCTTTTCCTCACCTCGGCAAAGAGAACCAATTTGCCCTGACACTTGACGGCAAAATCGACAGGAAAAAAGCACACATTTTTTCCCCCGATGTGTAGTGCATAACACTAAGGCTTGTCTTAAAAACAACTAACACGAACAAAAATTCACATTATTATCATCCCCAATCTGTAACTGTAAAAATAATACAAATTAGAGATACGGCCACCGTGCACTTCACCGACTACGTCTAACAGCATGCGTGCGCCACTGTCAGACGAGGTGGCCGAGTGGTTAAGGCGATGGACTGCTAATCCATTGTGCTCTGCATGCATGGGTTCGAATCCCATCTTCGTCGACTTTTCTACAAAACTCTGTTCCTCAGAGAACTTTGTAAACTCACATTACTGTCTGTGTTAGTCAACTGTCATTTATTTGCAAGGCTATTTTAATGGAGGGTCCAGGGAATTTTTACACCATAAATAGACACAGAGTCGCATTCATGGCAGTTCCACAAGTTGGAAATAAGCACCATTTTTCCCATTGATACCTATAGCATAACAATAATGCTTGTCTTAAAAACAACTTATTCAAACAAAAATTCACATTATTATCATCCCCAATCTGTAACTGTAAAAATAACACAAATTAGAGCTCAAATCAAAATTATTTTGATTGAGTCCAGAAAACAAGAGCACACCATGTCTTTTCCTCACCTCGGCAAAGAGAACCAATTTGCCCTGACACTTGACGGCAAAATCGACAGGAAAAAAGCACACATTTTTTCCCCCGATGTGTAGTGCATAACATTAAGGCTTGTCTTAAAAACAACTAACACGAACAAAAATTCACATTATTATCATCCCCAATCTGTAACTGTAAAAATAATACAAATTAGAGATACGGCCACCGTGCACTTCACCGACTACGTCTAACAGCATGCATGCGCCACTGTCAGACGAGGTGGCCGAGTGGTTAAGGCGATGGACTGCTAATCCATTGTGCTCTGCATGCATGGGTTCGAATCCCATCTTCGTCGACTTTTCTACAAAACTCTGTTCCTCAGAGAACTTTGTAAACTCACATTACTGTCTGTGTTAGTCAACTGTCATTTATTTGCAAGGCTATTTTAATGGAGGGTCCAGGGAATTTTTACACCATAAATAGACACAGAGTCGCATTCATGGCAGTTCCACAAGTTGGAAATAAGCACCATTTTTCCCATTGATACCTATAGCATAACAATAATGCTTGTCTTAAAAACAACTTATTCAAACAAAAATTCACATTATTATCATCCCCAATCTGTAACTGCAAAAATAACGCAAATTAGAGCTCAAATCAAATTTTTTTCCCCCCGATGTGTAGTGCATAACACTAAGGCTTGTCTTAAAAACAACTAACACAAACAAAAATTCACATTATTATCATCCCCAATCTGTAACTGTAAAAATAACACAAATTAGAGATACGGCCACCGTGCACTTCACCGACTGCGTCTAACAGCATGCGCGCACCATTGTCAGACGAGGTGGCCGAGTGGTTAAGGCGATGGACTGCTAATCCATTGTGCTCTGCATGCATGAGTTCGAATCACATCTTTGTCGACTTTTCTACAAAACTCTGTTCCTCAGAGAACTTTGTAAACTCACTTTACTGTCTGTGTTAGTCAACTGTCATTTATTTGCAAGGCTATTTTAATGGAGGGTCCAGGGAATTGTTACACCGTAAATAGGCACAGAGTCGCATTCATGGCAGTTCCACAAGTTGGAAATAAGCACCATTTTTCCCATTGATACCTATAGCATAACAATAATGCTTGTCTTAAAAACAACTTATTCAAACAAAAATTCACATTATTATCATCCCCAATCTGTAACTGCAAAAATAACGCAAATTAGAGCTCAAATCAAATTTTTTTCCCCCCGATGTGTAGTGCATAACACTAAGGCTTGTCTTAAAAACAACTAACACAAACAAAAATTCACATTATTATCATCCCCAATCTGTAACTGTAAAAATAACACAAATTAGAGATACGGCCACCGTGCACTTCACCGACTGCGTCTAACAGCATGCGCGCGCCATTGTCAGACGAGGTGGCCGAGTGGTTAAGGCGATGGACTGCTAATCCATTGTGCTCTGCATGCATGAGTTCGAATCCCATCTTTGTCGACTTTTCTACAAAACTCTGTTCCTCAGAGAACTTTGTAAACTCATGTTACTGTCTGTGTTAGTCCACTGTCATTTATTTGCAAGGCTATTTTAATGGAGGGTCCAGGGAATTGTTACACCGTAAATAGGCACAGAGTCGCATTCATGGCAGTTCCACAAGTTGGAAATAAGCACCATTTTTCCCATTGATACCTATAGCATAACAATAATGCTTGTCTTAAAAACAACTTATTCAAACAAAAATTCACATTATTATCATCCCCAATCTGTAACTGTAAAAATAACGCAAATCAGAGCTCAAATCAAAATTATTTTAATTGAGTCCAGAAAACAAGAGCACACCATGTCTTTTCCTCACCTCGGCAAAGAGAACCAATTTGCCCTGACACTTGACGGCAAAATCGACAGGAAAAAAGCACACATTTTTCCCCCCGATGTGTAGTGCATAACACTAAGGCTTGTCTTAAAAACAACTAACACAAACAAAAATTCACATTATTATCATCCCCAATCTGTAACTGTAAAAATAACACAAATTAGAGCTCAAATCAAAATTATTTTGATTGAGTCCAGAAAACAAGAGCACACCATGTCTTTTCCTCACCTCGGCAAAGAGAACCAATTTGCCCTGACACTTGATGGCAAAATCGACAGGAAAAAAGCACACATTTTTCCCCCCGATGTGTAGTGCATAACACTAAGGCTTGTCTTAAAAACAACTAACACAAACAAAAATTCACATTATTATCATCCCCAATCTGTAACTGTAAAAATAACACAAATTAGAGATACGGCCACAGTGCACTTCACCGACTGCGTCAAACAGCATGCGTGCGCCACTGTCAGACGAGGTGGCCGAGTGGTTAAGGCGATGGACTGCTAATCCATTGTGCTCTGCACGCATGGGTTCGAATCCCATCTTCGTCGACTTTTCTACAAAACTCTGTTCCTCAGAGAACTTTGTAAACTCACGTTACTGTCTGTGTTAGTCAACCGTCATTTATTTGCAAGGCTATTTTAATGGAGGGTCCAGGGAATTTTTACACCATAAATAGGCACAGAGTCGCATTCATGGCAGTTCCACAAGTTGGAAATAAGCACCATTTTTCCCATTGATACCTATAGCATAACAATAATGCTTGTCTTAAAAACAACTTATTCAAACAAAAATTCACATTATTATCATCCCCAATCTGTAACTGTAAAAATAACGCAAATTAGAGCTCAAATCAAAATTATTTTGATTGAGTCCAGAAAACAAGAGCACACCATGTCTTTTCCTCACCTCGGCAAAGAGAACCAATTTGCCCTGACACTTGACGGCAAAATCGACAGGAAAAAAGCACACATTTTTCCCCCCGATGTGTAGTGCATAACACTAAGGCTTGTCTTAAAAACAACTAACACAAACAAAAATTCACATTATTATCATCCCCAATCTGTAACTGTAAAAATAACGCAAATTAGAGCTCAAATCAAAATTATTTTGATTGAGTCCAGAAAACAAGAGCACACCATGTCTTTTCCTCACCTCGGCACAGAGAACCAATTTGCCCTGATACTTGACGGCAAAATTGACAGGAAAAAAGCACACATTTTTCCCCCCGATGTGTAGTGCATAACACTAAGGCTTGTCTTAAAAACAACTAACACAAACAAAAATTCACATTATTATCATCCCCAATCTGTAACTGTAAAAATAACACAAATTAGAGATACGGCCACCGTGCACTTCACTGACTGCGTCTAACAGCATGCGTGCGCCACTGTCAGACGAGGTGGCCGAGTGGTTAAGGCGATGGACTGCTAATCCATTGTGCTCTGCATGCATGAGTTCGAATCCCATCTTTGTCGACTTTTCTACAAAACTCTGTTCCTCAGAGAACTTTGTAAACTCACGTTACTGTCTGTGTTAGTCAACTGTCATTTATTTGCAAGGCTATTTTAATGGAGGGTCCAGGGAATTGTTACACCATAAATAGGCACAGAGTCGCATTCATGGCAGTTCCACAAGTTGGAAATAAGCACCATTTTTCCCATTGATACCTATAGCATAACAATAATGCTTGTCTTAAAAACAACTTATTCAAACAAAAATTCACATTATTATCATCCCCAATCTGTAACTGTAAAAATAACGCAAATTTGAGCTCAAATCAAAATTATTTTGATTGAGTCCAGAAAACAAGAGCACACCATGTCTTTTCCTCACCTCGGCAAAGAGAACCAATTTGCCCTGACACTTGACGGCAAAATCGACAGGAAAAAAGCACACATTTTTCCCCCCGATGTGTAGTGCATAACACTAAGGCTTGTCTTAAAAACAACTAACACAAACAAAAATTCACATTATTATCATCCCCAATCTGTAACTGTAAAAATAACACAAATTAGAGATACGGCCACCGTGCACTTCACCGACTGCGTCTAACAGAATGCGTGCGCCACTGTCAGATGAGGTGGCCGAGTGGTTAAGGCGATGGACTGCTAATCCATTGTGCTCTGCATGCATGGGTTCAAATCACATCTTTGTCGACTTTTCTACAAAACTCTGTTCCTCAGAGAACTTTGTAAACTCATGTTACTGTCTGTGTTAGTCCACTGTCATTTATTTGCAAGGCTATTTTAATGGAGGGTCCAGGGAATTGTTACACCGTAAATAGGCACAGAGTCGCATTCATGGCAGTTCCACAAGTTGGAAATAAGCACCATTTTTCCCATTGATACCTATAGCATAACAATAATGCTTGTCTTAAAAACAACTTATTCAAACAAAAATTCACATTATTATCATCCCCAATCTGTAACTGTAAAAATAACGCAAATCAGAGCTCAAATCAAAATTATTTTAATTGAGTCCAGAAAACAAGAGCACACCATGTCTTTTCCTCACCTCGGCAAAGAGAACCAATTTGCCCTGACACTTGACGGCAAAATCGACAGGAAAAAAGCACACATTTTTCCCCCCGATGTGTAGTGCATAACACTAAGGCTTGTCTTAAAAACAACTAACACAAACAAAAATTCACATTATTATCATCCCCAATCTGTAACTGTAAAAATAACACAAATTAGAGCTCAAATCAAAATTATTTTGATTGAGTCCAGAAAACAAGAGCACACCATGTCTTTTCCTCACCTCGGCAAAGAGAACCAATTTGCCCTGACACTTGATGGCAAAATCGACAGGAAAAAAGCACACATTTTTCCCCCCGATGTGTAGTGCATAACACTAAGGCTTGTCTTAAAAACAACTAACACAAACAAAAATTCACATTATTATCATCCCCAATCTGTAACTGTAAAAATAACACAAATTAGAGATACGGCCACAGTGCACTTCACCGACTGCGTCAAACAGCATGCGTGCGCCACTGTCAGACGAGGTGGCCGAGTGGTTAAGGCGATGGACTGCTAATCCATTGTGCTCTGCACGCATGGGTTCGAATCCCATCTTCGTCGACTTTTCTACAAAACTCTGTTCCTCAGAGAACTTTGTAAACTCACGTTACTGTCTGTGTTAGTCAACCGTCATTTATTTGCAAGGCTATTTTAATGGAGGGTCCAGGGAATTTTTACACCATAAATAGGCACAGAGTCGCATTCATGGCAGTTCCACAAGTTGGAAATAAGCACCATTTTTCCCATTGATACCTATAGCATAACAATAATGCTTGTCTTAAAAACAACTTATTCAAACAAAAATTCACATTATTATCATCCCCAATCTGTAACTGTAAAAATAACGCAAATTAGAGCTCAAATCAAAATTATTTTGATTGAGTCCAGAAAACAAGAGCACACCATGTCTTTTCCTCACCTCGGCAAAGAGAACCAATTTGCCCTGACACTTGACGGCAAAATCGACAGGAAAAAAGCACACATTTTTCCCCCCGATGTGTAGTGCATAACACTAAGGCTTGTCTTAAAAACAACTAACACAAACAAAAATTCACATTATTATCATCCCCAATCTGTAACTGTAAAAATAACGCAAATTAGAGCTCAAATCAAAATTATTTTGATTGAGTCCAGAAAACAAGAGCACACCATGTCTTTTCCTCACCTCGGCACAGAGAACCAATTTGCCCTGATACTTGACGGCAAAATTGACAGGAAAAAAGCACACATTTTTCCCCCCGATGTGTAGTGCATAACACTAAGGCTTGTCTTAAAAACAACTAACACAAACAAAAATTCACATTATTATCATCCCCAATCTGTAACTGTAAAAATAACACAAATTAGAGATACGGCCACCGTGCACTTCACTGACTGCGTCTAACAGCATGCGTGCGCCACTGTCAGACGAGGTGGCCGAGTGGTTAAGGCGATGGACTGCTAATCCATTGTGCTCTGCATGCATGAGTTCGAATCCCATCTTTGTCGACTTTTCTACAAAACTCTGTTCCTCAGAGAACTTTGTAAACTCACGTTACTGTCTGTGTTAGTCAACTGTCATTTATTTGCAAGGCTATTTTAATGGAGGGTCCAGGGAATTGTTACACCATAAATAGGCACAGAGTCGCATTCATGGCAGTTCCACAAGTTGGAAATAAGCACCATTTTTCCCATTGATACCTATAGCATAACAATAATGCTTGTCTTAAAAACAACTTATTCAAACAAAAATTCACATTATTATCATCCCCAATCTGTAACTGTAAAAATAACGCAAATTTGAGCTCAAATCAAAATTATTTTGATTGAGTCCAGAAAACAAGAGCACACCATGTCTTTTCCTCACCTCGGCAAAGAGAACCAATTTGCCCTGACACTTGACGGCAAAATCGACAGGAAAAAAGCACACATTTTTCCCCCCGATGTGTAGTGCATAACACTAAGGCTTGTCTTAAAAACAACTAACACAAACAAAAATTCACATTATTATCATCCCCAATCTGTAACTGTAAAAATAACGCAAATTAGAGCTCAAATCAAAATTATTTTGATTGAGTCCAGAAAACAAGAGCACACCATGTCTTTTCCTCACCTCGGCACAGAGAACCAATTTGCCCTGATACTTGACGGCAAAATTGACAGGAAAAAAGCACACATTTTTCCCCCCGATGTGTAGTGCATAACACTAAGGCTTGTCTTAAAAACAACTAACACAAACAAAAATTCACATTATTATCATCCCCAATCTGTAACTGTAAAAATAACACAAATTAGAGATACGGCCACCGTGCACTTCACTGACTGCGTCTAACAGCATGCGTGCGCCACTGTCAGACGAGGTGGCCGAGTGGTTAAGGCGATGGACTGCTAATCCATTGTGCTCTGCATGCATGAGTTCGAATCCCATCTTTGTCGACTTTTCTACAAAACTCTGTTCCTCAGAGAACTTTGTAAACTCACGTTACTGTCTGTGTTAGTCAACTGTCATTTATTTGCAAGGCTATTTTAATGGAGGGTCCAGGGAATTGTTACACCATAAATAGGCACAGAGTCGCATTCATGGCAGTTCCACAAGTTGGAAATAAGCACCATTTTTCCCATTGATACCTATAGCATAACAATAATGCTTGTCTTAAAAACAACTTATTCAAACAAAAATTCACATTATTATCATCCCCAATCTGTAACTGTAAAAATAACGCAAATTTGAGCTCAAATCAAAATTATTTTGATTGAGTCCAGAAAACAAGAGCACACCATGTCTTTTCCTCACCTCGGCAAAGAGAACCAATTTGCCCTGACACTTGACGGCAAAATCGACAGGAAAAAAGCACACATTTTTCCCCCCGATGTGTAGTGCATAACACTAAGGCTTGTCTTAAAAACAACTAACACAAACAAAAATTCACATTATTATCATCCCCAATCTGTAACTGTAAAAATAACACAAATTAGAGATACGGCCACCGTGCACTTCACCGACTGCGTCTAACAGAATGCGTGCGCCACTGTCAGATGAGGTGGCCGAGTGGTTAAGGCGATGGACTGCTAATCCATTGTGCTCTGCATGCATGGGTTCGAATCCTATCTTCGTCGACTTTTCTACAAAACTCTGTTCCTCAGAGAACTTTGTAAACTCACATTACTGTCTGTGTTAGTCAACTGTCATTTATTTGCAAGGCTATTTTAATGGAGGGTCCAGGGAATTTTTACACCATAAATAGACACAGAGTCGCATTCATGGCAGTTCCACAACTTGGAAATAAGCACCATTTTTCCCATTGATACCTATAGCATAACAATAATGCTTGTCTTAAAAACAACTTATTCAAACAAAAATTCACATTATTATCATCCCCAATCTGTAACTGCAAAAATAACGCAAATTAGAGCTCAAATCAAATTTTTTCCCCCCGATGTGTAGTGCATAACACTAAGGCTTGTCTTAAAAACAACTAACACAAACAAAAATTCACATTATTATCATCCCCAATCTGTAACTGTAAAAATAACACAAATTAGAGATACGGCCACCGTGCACTTCACCGACTGCGTCTAACAGCATGCGCGCGCCATTGTCAGACGAGGTGGCCGAGTGGTTAAGGCGATGGACTGCTAATCCATTGTGCTCTGCATGCATGAGTTCGAATCACATCTTTGTCGACTTTTCTACAAAACTCTGTTCCTCAGAGAACTTTGTAAACTCACTTTACTGTCTGTGTTAGTCAACTGTCATTTATTTGCAAGGCTATTTTAATGGAGGGTCCAGGGAATTGTTACACCGTAAATAGGCACAGAGTCGCATTCATGGCAGTTCCACAAGTTGGAAATAAGCACCATTTTTCCCATTGATACCTATAGCATAACAATAATGCTTGTCTTAAAAACAACTTATTCAAACAAAAATTCACATTATTATCATCCCCAATCTGTAACTGTAAAAATAACGCAAATCAGAGCTCAAATCAAAATTATTTTGATTGAGTCCAGAAAACAAGAGCACACCATGTCTTTTCCTCACCTCGGCAAAGAGAACCAATTTGCCCTGACACTTGACGGCAAAATCGACAGGAAAAAAGCACACATTTTTCCCCCCGATGTGTAGTGCATAACACTAAGGCTTGTCTTAAAAACAACTAACGCAAACAAAAATTCACATTATTATCATCCCCAATCTGTAACTGTAAAAATAACACAAATTAGAGATACGGCCACCGTGCACTTCACCGACTGCGTCTAACAGCATGCGTGCGCCACTGTCAGTCGAGGTGGCCGAGTGGTTAAGGCGATGGACTGCTAATCCATTGTGCTCTGCACGCATGAGTTCGAATCCCATCTTTGTCGACTTTTCTACAAAACTCTGTTCCTCAGAGAACTTTGTAAACTCATGTTACTGTCTGTGTTAGTCCACTGTCATTTATTTGCAAGGCTATTTTAATGGAGGGTCCAGGGAATTGTTACACCGTAAATAGGCACAGAGTCGCATTCATGGCAGTTCCACAAGTTGGAAATAAGCACCATTTTTCCCATTGATACCTATAGCATAACAATAATGCTTGTCTTAAAAACAACTTATTCAAACAAAAATTCACATTATTATCATCCCCAATCTGTAACTGTAAAAATAACGCAAATCAGAGCTCAAATCAAAATTATTTTAATTGAGTCCAGAAAACAAGAGCACACCATGTCTTTTCCTCACCTCGGCAAAGAGAACCAATTTGCCCTGACACTTGACGGCAAAATCGACAGGAAAAAAGCACACATTTTTCCCCCCGATGTGTAGTGCATAACACTAAGGCTTGTCTTAAAAACAACTAACACAAACAAAAATTCACATTATTATCATCCCCAATCTGTAACTGTAAAAATAACACAAATTAGAGCTCAAATCAAAATTATTTTGATTGAGTCCAGAAAACAAGAGCACACCATGTCTTTTCCTCACCTCGGCAAAGAGAACCAATTTGCCCTGACACTTAATGGCAAAATCGACAGGAAAAAAGCACACATTTTTCCCCCCGATGTGTAGTGCATAACACTAAGGCTTGTCTTAAAAACAACTAACACAAACAAAAATTCACATTATTATCATCCCCAATCTGTAACTGTAAAAATAACACAAATTAGAGATACGGCCACAGTGCACTTCACCGACTGCGTCAAACAGCATGCGTGCGCCACTGTCAGACGAGGTGGCCGAGTGGTTAAGGCGATGGACTGCTAATCCATTGTGCTCTGCACGCATGGGTTCGAATCCCATCTTCGTCGACTTTTCTACAAAACTCTGTTCCTCAGAGAACTTTGTAAACTCACGTTACTGTCTGTGTTAGTCAACCGTCATTTATTTGCAAGGCTATTTTAATGGAGGGTCCAGGGAATTTTTACACCATAAATAGGCACAGAGTCGCATTCATGGCAGTTCCACAAGTTGGAAATAAGCACCATTTTTCCCATTGATACCTATAGCATAACAATAATGCTTGTCTTAAAAACAACTTATTCAAACAAAAATTCACATTATTATCATCCCCAATCTGTAACTGTAAAAATAACGCAAATTAGAGCTCAAATCAAAATTATTTTGATTGAGTCCAGAAAACAAGAGCACACCATGTCTTTTCCTCACCTCGGCAAAGAGAACCAATTTGCCCTGACACTTGACGGCAAAATCGACAGGAAAAAAGCACACATTTTTCCCCCCGATGTGTAGTGCATAACACTAAGGCTTGTCTTAAAAACAACTAACACAAACAAAAATTCACATTATTATCATCCCCAATCTGTAACTGTAAAAATAACGCAAATTAGAGCTCAAATCAAAATTATTTTGATTGAGTCCAGAAAACAAGAGCACACCATGTCTTTTCCTCACCTCGGCAAAGAGAACCAATTTGCCCTGACACTTAATGGCAAAATCGACAGGAAAAAAGCACACATTTTTCCCCCCGATGTGTAGTGCATAACACTAAGGCTTGTCTTAAAAACAACTAACACAAACAAAAATTCACATTATTATCATCCCCAATCTGTAACTGTAAAAATAACACAAATTAGAGATACGGCCACAGTGCACTTCACCGACTGCGTCAAACAGCATGCGTGCGCCACTGTCAGACGAGGTGGCCGAGTGGTTAAGGCGATGGACTGCTAATCCATTGTGCTCTGCACGCATGGGTTCGAATCCCATCTTCGTCGACTTTTCTACAAAACTCTGTTCCTCAGAGAACTTTGTAAACTCACGTTACTGTCTGTGTTAGTCAACCGTCATTTATTTGCAAGGCTATTTTAATGGAGGGTCCAGGGAATTTTTACACCATAAATAGGCACAGAGTCGCATTCATGGCAGTTCCACAAGTTGGAAATAAGCACCATTTTTCCCATTGATACCTATAGCATAACAATAATGCTTGTCTTAAAAACAACTTATTCAAACAAAAATTCACATTATTATCATCCCCAATCTGTAACTGTAAAAATAACGCAAATTAGAGCTCAAATCAAAATTATTTTGATTGAGTCCAGAAAACAAGAGCACACCATGTCTTTTCCTCACCTCGGCAAAGAGAACCAATTTGCCCTGACACTTGACGGCAAAATCGACAGGAAAAAAGCACACATTTTTCCCCCCGATGTGTAGTGCATAACACTAAGGCTTGTCTTAAAAACAACTAACACAAACAAAAATTCACATTATTATCATCCCCAATCTGTAACTGTAAAAATAACGCAAATTAGAGCTCAAATCAAAATAATTTTGATTGAGTCCAGAAAACAAGAGCACACCATGTCTTTTCCTCACCTCGGCACAGAGAACCAATTTGCCCTGATACTTGACGGCAAAATTGACAGGAAAAAAGCACACATTTTTCCCCCCGATGTGTAGTGCATAACACTAAGGCTTGTCTTAAAAACAACTAACACAAACAAAAATTCACATTATTATCATCCCCAATCTGTAACTGTAAAAATAACACAAATTAGAGATACGGCCACCGTGCACTTCACTGACTGCGTCTAACAGCATGCGTGCGCCACTGTCAGACGAGGTGGCCGAGTGGTTAAGGCGATGGACTGCTAATCCATTGTGCTCTGCATGCATGAGTTCGAATCCCATCTTTGTCGACTTTTCTACAAAACTCTGTTCCTCAGAGAACTTTGTAAACTCACGTTACTGTCTGTGTTAGTCAACTGTCATTTATTTGCAAGGCTATTTTAATGGAGGGTCCAGGGAATTGTTACACCATAAATAGGCACAGAGTCGCATTCATGGCAGTTCCACAAGTTGGAAATAAGCACCATTTTTCCCATTGATACCTATAGCATAACAATAATGCTTGTCTTAAAAACAACTTATTCAAACAAAAATTCACATTATTATCATCCCCAATCTGTAACTGTAAAAATAACGCAAATTTGAGCTCAAATCAAAATTATTTTGATTGAGTCCAGAAAACAAGAGCACACCATGTCTTTTCCTCACCTCGGCAAAGAGAACCAATTTGCCCTGACACTTGACGGCAAAATCGACAGGAAAAAAGCACACATTTTCCCCCCCGATGTGTAGTGCATAACACTAAGGCTTGTCTTAAAAACAACTAACACAAACAAAAATTCACATTATTATCATCCCCAATCTGTAACTGTAAAAATAACACAAATTAGAGATACGGCCACCGTGCACTTCACCGACTGCGTCTAACAGAATGCGTGCGCCACTGTCAGATGAGGTGGCCGAGTGGTTAAGGCGATGGACTGCTAATCCATTGTGCTCTGCATGCATGGGTTCAAATCACATCTTTGTCGACTTTTCTACAAAACTCTGTTCCTCAGAGAACTTTGTAAACTCATGTTACTGTCTGTGTTAGTCCACTGTCATTTATTTGCAAGGCTATTTTAATGGAGGGTCCAGGGAATTGTTACACCGTAAATAGGCACAGAGTCGCATTCATGGCAGTTCCACAAGTTGGAAATAAGCACCATTTTTCCCATTGATACCTATAGCATAACAATAATGCTTGTCTTAAAAACAACTTATTCAAACAAAAATTCACATTATTATCATCCCCAATCTGTAACTGTAAAAATAACGCAAATCAGAGCTCAAATCAAAATTATTTTGATTGAGTCCAGAAAACAAGAGCACACCATGTCTTTTCCTCACCTCGGCAAAGAGAACCAATTTGCCCTGACACTTGACGGCAAAATCGACAGGAAAAAAGCACACATTTTTCCCCCCGATGTGTAGTGCATAACACTAAGGCTTGTCTTAAAAACAACTAACACAAACAAAAATTCACATTATTATCATCCCCAATCTGTAACTGTAAAAATAACACAAATTAGAGCTCAAATCAAAATTATTTTGATTGAGTCCAGAAAACAAGAGCACACCATGTCTTTTCCTCACCTCGGCAAAGAGAACCAATTTGCCCTGACACTTGACGGCAAAATCGACAGGAAAAAAGCACACATTTTTCCCCCCGATGTGTAGTGCATAACACTAAGGCTTGTCTTAAAAACAACTAACACAAACAAAAATTCACATTATTATCATCCCCAATCTGTAACTGTAAAAATAACACAAATTAGAGATACGGCCACAGTGCACTTCACCGACTGCGTCAAACAGCATGCGTGCGCCACTGTCAGACGAGGTGGCCGAGTGGTTAAGGCGATGGACTGCTAATCCATTGTGCTCTGCACGCATGGGTTCGAATCCCATCTTCGTCGACTTTTCTACAAAACTCTGTTCCTCAGAGAACTTTGTAAACTCACGTTACTGTCTGTGTTAGTCAACCGTCATTTATTTGCAAGGCTATTTTAATGGAGGGTCCAGGGAATTTTTACACCATAAATAGGCACAGAGTCGCATTCATGGCAGTTCCACAAGTTGGAAATAAGCACCATTTTTCCCATTGATACCTATAGCATAACAATAATGCTTGTCTTAAAAACAACTTATTCAAACAAAAATTCACATTATTATCATCCCCAATCTGTAACTGCAAAAATAACGCAAATTAGAGCTCAAATCAAAATTATTTTGATTGAGTCCAGAAAACAAGAGCACACCATGTCTTTTCCTCACCTCGGCAAAGAGAACCAATTTGCCCTGACACTTGACGGCAAAATCGACAGGAAAAAAGCACACATTTTTCCCCCCGATGTGTAGTGCATAACACTAAGGCTTGTCTTAAAAACAACTAACACAAACAAAAATTCACATTATTATCATCCCCAATCTGTAACTGTAAAAATAACACAAATTAGAGATACGGCCACCGTGCACTTCACCGACTGCGTCTAACAGAATGCGTGCGCCACTGTCAGATGAGGTGGCCGAGTGGTTAAGGCGATGGACTGCTAATCCATTGTGCTCTGCATGCATGGGTTCGAATCCCATCTTCGTCGACTTTTCTACAAAACTCTGTTCCTCAGAGAACTTTGTAAACTCACGTTACTGTCTGTGTTAGTCAACTGTCATTTATTTGCATAAATAGGCACAGAGTCGCATTCATGGCAGTTCCACAAGTTGGAAATAAGCACCATTTTTCCCATTGATACCTATAGCATAACAATAATGCTTGTCTTAAAAACAACTTATTCAAACAAAAATTCACATTATTATCATCCCCAATCTTTAACTGTAAAAATAACGCAAATTAGAGCTCAAATCAAAATTATTTTGATTGAGTCCAGAAAACAAGAGCACATCATGTCTTTTCCTCACCTCGGCAAAGAGAACCAATTTGCCCTGACACTTGACGGCAAAATCGACAGGAAAAAAGCACACATTTTTCCCCCCGATGTGTAGTGCATAACACTAAGGCTTGTCTTAAAAACAACTAACACAAACAAAAATTCACATTATTATCATCCCCAATCTGTAACTGTAAAAATAACACAAATTAGAGATACGGCCACCGTGCACTTCACCGACTGCGTCTAACAGAATGCGTGCACCACTGTCAGATGAGGTGGCCGAGTGGTTAAGGCGATGGACTGCTAATCCATTGTGCTCTGCATGCATGGGTTCGAATCCCATCTTCGTCGACTTTTCTACAAAACTCTGTTCCTCAGGGAACTTTGTAAACTCACGTTACTGTCTGTGTTAGTCAACTGTCATTTATTTGCAAGGCTTTTTTAATGGAGGGTCCAGGGAATTTTGACACAATAAATAGGCACAGAGTCGCATTCATGGCAGTTCCACAAGTTGGAAATAAGCACCATTTTTCCCATTGATACCTATAGCATAACAATAATGCTTGTCTTAAAAACAACTTATTCAAACAAAAATTCACATTATTATCATCCCCAATCTGTAACTGTAAAAATAACGCAAATTAGAGCTCAAATCAAAATTATTTTGATTGAGTCCAGAAAACAAGAGCACACCATGTCTTTTCCTCACCTCGGCAAAGAGAACCAATTTGCCCTGACACTTGACGGCAAAATTGACAGGAAAAAAACACACATTTTTCCCCCCGATGTGTAGTGCATAACACTAAGGCTTGTCTTAAAAACAACTAACACAAACAAAAATTCACATTATTATCATCCCCAATCTGTAACTGTAAAAATAACACAAATTAGAGATACGGCCACCGTGCACTTCACCGACTGCGTCAAACAGCATGCGTGCGCCACTGTAAGACGAGGTGGCCGAGTGGTTAAGGCGATGGACTGCTAATCCATTGTGCTCTGCACGCATGGGTTCGAATCCCATCTTCATCGACTTTTTTACAAAACTCTGTTCCTCAGAGAACTTTGTAAACTCACGTTACTGTCTGTGTTAGTCAACCGTAATTTATTTGCAAGGCTATTTTAATGGAGGGTCCAGGGAATTTTTACACCATAAATAGGCATAAATGGCAGTTCCACAAGTTGGAAATAAGCACCATTTTTCCTATTGATACCTATAGCATAACAATAATGCTTGTCTTAAAAACAACTTATTCAAACAAAAATTCACATTATTATCATCCCCAATCTGTAACTGTAAAAATAACGCAAATTAGAGCTCAAATCAAAATTATTTTGATTGAGTCCAGAAAACAAGAGCACACCAAGACTTTTCCTCACCTCGGCAAAGAGAACCAATTTGCCCTGACACTTGACGGCAAAATCGACAGGAAAAAAGCACACATTTTTCCCCCCGATGTGTAGTGCATAACACTAAGGCTTGTCTTAAAAAAAACTAACACAAACAAAAATTCACATTATTATCATCCCCAATCTGTAACTGTAAAAATAACACAAATTAGAGATACGGCCACCGTGCACTTCACCGACTGCGTCAAACAGCATGCGTGCGCCACTGTCAGACGAGGTGGCCGAGTGGTTAAGGCGATGGACTGCTAATCCATTGTGCTCTGCACGCATGGGTTCGAATCCCATCTTCGTCGACTTTTCTACAAAACTCTGTTCCTCAGAGAACTTTGTAAACTCACGTTACTGTCTGTGTTATTCAACCGTCATTTATTTGCAATGCTATTTTAATGGAGGGTCCAGGGAATTTTTACCCCATAAATAGGCACAGAGTCGCATTCATGGCAGTTCCACAAGTTGGAAATAAGCACCATTTTTCCCATTGATACCTATAGCATAACAATAATGCTTGTCTTAAAAACAACTTATTCAAACAAAAATTCACATTATTATCATCCCCAATCTGTAACTGTAAAAATAACGCAAATTAGAGCTCAAATCAAAATTATTTTGATTGAGTCCAGAAAACAAGAGCACACCATGTCTTTTCCTCACCTCGGCAAAGAGAACCAATTTGCCCTGACACTTGACGGCAAAATCGACAGGAAAAAAGCACACATTTTTCCCACCGATGTGTAGTGCATAACACTAAGGCTTGTCTTAAAAACAACTAACACAAACAAAAATTCACATTATTATCATCCCCAATCTGTAACTGTAAAAATAACACAAATTAGAGATACGGCCACCGTGCACTTCACCGACTGCGTCAAACAGCATGCGTGCGCCACTGTCAGACGAGGTGGCCGAGTGGTTAAGGCGATGGCCTGCTAATCCATTGTGCTCTGCACGCAGGGTCCAGGGAATTTTTACCCCATAAATAGGCACAGAGTCGCATTCATGGCAGTTCCACAAGTTGGAAATAAGCACCATTTTTCCCATTGATACCTATAGCATAACAATAATGCTTGTCTTAAAAACAACTTATTCAAACAAAAATTCACATTATTATCATCCCCAATCTGTAACTGTAAAAATAACGCAAATTAGAGCTCAAATCAAAATTATTTTGATTGAGTCCAGAAAACAAGAGCACACCATGTCTTTTCCTCACCTCGGCAAAGAGAACCAATTTGCCCTGACACTTGACGGCAAAATCGACAGGAAAAAAGCACACATTTTTCCCCCCCGATGTGTAGTGCATAACACTAAGGCTTGTCTTAAAAACAACTAACACAAACAAAAATTCACATTATTATCATCCCCAATCTGTAACTGTAAAAATAACACAAATTAGAGATACGGCCACCGTGCACTTCACCGACTGCGTCAAACAGCATGCGTGCGCCACTGTCAGACCAGGTGGCCGAGTGGTTAAGGCGATGGACTGCTAATCCATTGTGCTCTGCACGCATGGGTTCGAATCCCA
The DNA here is from genome assembly GCF_036172605.1 of Pelobates fuscus. Classification (NCBI taxonomy): domain Eukaryota; kingdom Metazoa; phylum Chordata; class Amphibia; order Anura; family Pelobatidae; genus Pelobates; species Pelobates fuscus. The sequence goes on from NC_086317.1 coordinate 129,174,207, forward strand.
TCTTCGTCGACTTTTCTACAAAACTCTGTTCCTCAGAGAACTTTGTAAACTCATGTTACTGTCTGTGTTAGTCAACTGTCATTTATTTGCAAGGCTATTTTAATGGAGGGTCCAGGGAATTTTTACACCATAAATAGGCACAGAGTCGCATTCATGGCAGTTCCACAAGTTGGAAATAAGCACCATTTTTCCCATTGATACCTATAGCATAACAATAATGCTTGTTTTAAAAACAACTTATTCAAACAAAAATTCACATTATTATCATCCTCAATCTGTAACTGTAAAAATAACGCAAATTAGAGCTCAAATCAAAATTATTTTGATTGAGTCCAGAAAACAAGAGCACACCATGTCTTTTCCTCACCTCGGCAAAGAGAACCAATTTGCCCTGACACTTGACGGCAAAATCGACAGGAAAAAAGCACACATTTTTCCCCCCGATGTGTAGTGCATAACAATAAGGCTTGTCTTAAAAACAACTAACACAAACAAAAATTCACATTATTATCATCCCCAATCTGTAACTGTAAAAATAACACAAATTAGAGATACGGCCACCGTGCACTTCACCGACTGCGTCAAAAAGCATGCGTGCGCCACTGTCAGACGAGGTGGCCGAGTGGTTAAGGCGATGGACTGCTAATCCATTGTGCTCTGCACGCATGGGTTCGAATCCCATCTTCGTCGACTTTTCTACAAAACTCTGTTCCTCAGAGAACTTTGTAAACTCACGTTACTGTCTGTGTTAGTCAACTGTCATTTATTTGCAAGGCTATTTTAATGGAGGGTCCAGGGAATTTTTACACCATAAATAGGCACAGAGTCGCATTCATGGCAGTTCCACAAGTTGGAAATAAGCACTATTTTTCCCATTGATACCTATAGCATAACAATAATGCATGTCTTAAAAACAACTTATTCAAACAAAAATTCACATTATTATCATCCCCAATCTGTAACTGTAAAAATAACGCAAATTAGAGCTCAAATCAAAATTATTTTGATTGAGTCCAGAAAACAAGAGCACACCATGTCTTTTCCTCACCTCGGCAAAGAGAACCAATTTGCCCTGACACTTGACGGCAAAATCGACAGGAAAAAAGCACACATTTTTCCCCCCGATGTGTAGTGCATAACACTAAGGCTTGTCTTAAAAACAACTAACACAAACAAAAATTCACATTATTATCACCCCCAATCTGTAACTGTAAAAATAACACAAATTAGAGATACGGCCACCGTGCACTTCACCGACTGCGTCAAACAGCAGGCGTGCGCCACTGTCAGACGAGGTGGCCGAGTGGTTAAGGCGATGGACTGCTAATCCATTGTGCTCTGCACGCATGGGTTCGAATCCCATCTTCGTCGACTTTTCTACAAAACTCTGTTCCTCAGAGAACTTTGTAAACTCACGTTACTGTCTGTGTTAGTCAACTGTCATTTATTTGCAAGGCTATTTTAATGGAGGGTCCAGGGAATTTTTACACCATAAATAGGCACAGAGTCGCATTCATGGCAGTTCCACAAGTTGGAAATAAGCACCATTTTTCCCATTGATACCTATAGCATAACAATAATGCTTGTCTTAAAAACAACTTATTCAAACAAAAATTCACATTATTATCATCCCCAATCTGTAACTGTAAAAATAACGCAAATTAGAGCTCAAATCAAAATTATTTTTATTGAGTCCAGAAAACAAGAGCACACCATGTCTTTTCCTCACCTCGGCAAAGAGAACCAATTTGCCCTGACACTTGACGGCAAAATCGACAGGAAAAAAGCACACATTTTTCCCCCCGATGTGTAGTGCATAACACTAAGGCTTGTCTTAAAAACAACTAACACAAACAAAAATTCACATTATTATCATCCCCAATCTGTAACTGTAAAAATAACGCAAATTAGAGCTCAAATCAAAATTATTTTGATTGAGTCCAGAAAGCAAGAGCACACCATGTCTTTTCCTCACCTCGGCAAAGAGAACCAATTTGCCCTGACACTTGACGGCAAAATCGACAGGAAAAAAGCACACATTTTTCCCCCCGATGTGTAGTGCATAACACTAAGGCTTGTCTTAAAAACAACTAACACAAACAAAAATTCACATTATTATCATCCCCAATCTGTAACTGTAAAAATAACACAAATTAGAGATACGGCCACCGTGCACTTCACCGACTGCGTCAAACAGCATGCGTGCGCCACCGTCAGACGAGGTGGCCGAGTGGTTAAGGCGATGGACTGCTAATCTATTGTGCTCTGCACGCATGGGTTCGAATCCCATCTTCGTCGACTTTTCTACAAAACTCTGTTCCTCAGAGAACTTTGTAAACTCACGTTACTGTCTGTGTTAGTCAACTGTCATTTATTTGCAAGGCTATTTTAATGGAGGGTCCAGGGAATTTTTACACCATAAATAGGCACAGAGTCGCATTCATGGCAGTTCCACAAGTTGGAAATAAGCACCATTTTTCCCATTGATACCTATAGCATAACAATAATGCTTGTCTTAAAAACAACTTATTCAAACAAAAATTCACATTATTATCATCCCCAATCTGTAACTGTAAAAATAACGCAAATTAGAGCTCAAATCAAAATTATTTTGATTGAGTCCAGAAAACAAGAGCACACCAAGACTTTTCCTCACCTCGGCAAAGAGAACCAATTTGCCCTGACACTTGACGGCAAAATCGACAGGAAAAAAGCACACATTTTTCCCCCCGATGTGTAGTGCATAACACTAAGGCTTGTCTTAAAAAAAACTAACACAAACAAAAATTCACATTATTATCATCCCCAATCTGTAACTGTAAAAATAACACAAATTAGAGATACGGCCACCGTGCACTTCACCGACTGCGTCAAACAGCATGCGTGCGCCACTGTCAGACGAGGTGGCCGAGTGGTTAAGGCGAAGGACTGCTAATCCATTGTGCTCTGCACGCATGGGTTCGAATCCCATCTTCGTCGACTTTTCTACAAAACTCTGTTCCTCAGAGAACTTTGTAAACTCACGTTACTGTCTGTGTTATTCAACCGTCATTTATTTGCAATGCTATTTTAATGGAGGGTCCAGGGAATTTTTACCCCATAAATAGGCACAGAGTCGCATTCATGGCAGTTCCACAAGTTGGAAATAAGCACCATTTTTCCCATTGATACCTATAGCATAACAATAATGCTTGTCTTAAAAACAACTTATTCAAACAAAAATTCACATTATTATCATCCCCAATCTGTAACTGTAAAAATAACGCAAATTAGAGCTCAAATCAAAATTATTTTGATTGAGTCCAGAAAACAAGAGCACACCATGTCTTTTCCTCACCTCGGCAAAGAGAACCAATTTGCCCTGACACTTGACGGCAAAATCGACAGGAAAAAAGCACACATTTTTCCCCCCGATGTGTAGTGCATAACACTAAGGCTTGTCTTAAAAACAACTAACACAAACAAAAATTCACATTATTATCATCCCCAATCTGTAACTGTAAAAATAACACAAATTAGAGATACGGCCACCGTGCACTTCACCGACTGCGTCAAACAGCATGCGTGCGCCACTGTCAGACGAGGTGGCCGAGTGGTTAAGGCGATGGCCTGCTAATCCATTGTGCTCTGCACGCAGGGTCCAGGGAATTTTTACCCGATTAATAGGCACAGAGTCGCATTCATGGCAGTTCCACAAGTTGGAAATAAGCACCATTTTTCCCATTGATACCTATAGCATAACAATAATGCTTGTCTTAAAAACAACTTATTCAAACAAAAATTCACATTATTATCATCCCCAATCTGTAACTGTAAAAATAACGCAAATTAGAGCTCAAATCAAAATTATTTTGATTGAGTCCAGAAAACAAGAGCACACCATGTCTTTTCCTCACCTCGGCAAAGAGAACCAATTTGCCCTGACACTTGACGGCAAAATCGACAGGAAAAAAGCACACATTTTTCCCCCCCGATGTGTAGTGCATAACACTAAGGCTTGTCTTAAAAACAACTAACACAAACAAAAATTCACATTATTATCATCCCCAATCTGTAACTGTAAAAATAACACAAATTAGAGATACGGCCACCGTGCACTTCACCGACTGCGTCAAACAGCATGCGTGCGCCACTGTCAGACCAGGTGGCCGAGTGGTTAAGGCGATGGACTGCTAATCCATTGTGCTCTGCACGCATGGGTTCGAATCCCATCTTCGTCGACTTTTCTACAAAACTCTGTTCCTCAGAGAACTTTGTAAACTCATGTTACTGTCTGTGTTAGTCAACTGTCATTTATTTGCAAGGCTATTTTAATGGAGGGTCCAGGGAATTTTTACACCATAAATAGGCACAGAGTCGCATTCATGGCAGTTCCACAAGTTGGAAATAAGCACCATTTTTCCCATTGATACCTATAGCATAACAATAATGCTTGTTTTAAAAACAACTTATTCAAACAAAAATTCACATTATTATCATCCCCAATCTGTAACTGTAAAAATAACGCAAATTAGAGCTCAAATCAAAATTATTTTGATTGAGTCCAGAAAACAAGAGCACACCATGTCTTTTCCTCACCTCGGCAAAGAGAACCAATTTGCCCTGACACTTGACGGCAAAATCGACAGGAAAAAAGCACACATTTTTCCCCCCGATGTGTAGTGCATAACAATAAGGCTTGTCTTAAAAACAACTAACACAAACAAAAATTCACATTATTATCATCCCCAATCTGTAACTGTAAAAATAACACAAATTAGAGATACGGCCACGGTGCACTTCACCGACTGCGTCAAACAGCATGCGTGCGCCACTGTCAGACGAGGTGGCCGAGTGGTTAAGGCGATGGACTGCTAATCCATTGTGCTCTGCACGCATGGGTTTGAATCCCATCTTCGTCGACTTTTCTACAAAACTCTGTTCCTCAGAGAACTTTGTAAACTCACGTTACTGTCTGTGTTAGTCAACTGTCATTTATTTGCAAGGCTAATTTAATGGAGGGTCCAGGGAATTTTTACACCATAAATAGGCACAGAGTCGCATTCATGGCAGTTCCACAAGTTGGAAATAAGCACCATTTTTCCCATTGATACCTATAGCATAACAATAATGCTTGTCTTAAAAACAACTTATTCAAACAAAAATTCACATTATTATCATCCCCAATCTGTAACTGTAAAAATAACGCAAATTTGAGCTCAAATCAAAATTATTTTGATTGAGTCCAGAAAACAAGAGCACACCATGTCTTTTCCTCACCTCGGCAAAGAGAACCAATTTGCCCTGACACTTGACGGCAAAATCGACAGGAAAAAAGCACACATTTTCCCCCCCGATGTGTAGTGCATAACACTAAGGCTTGTCTTAAAAACAACTAACACAAACAAAAATTCACATTATTATCATCCCCAATCTGTAACTGTAAAAATAACACAAATAAGAGATACGGCCACCGTGCACTTCACCGACTGCGTCAAACAGCATGCGTGCGCCACTGTCAGACGAGGTGGCCGAGTGGTTAAGGCGATGGACTGCTAATCCATTGTGCTCTGCACGCATGGGTTCGAATCCCATCTTCGTCGACTTTTCTACAACACTCTGTTCCTCAGAGAACTTTGTAAACTCACGTTACTGTCTGTGTTAGTCAACTGTCATTTATTTGCAAGGCTATTTTAATGGAGGGTCCAGGGAATTTTTACACCATAAATAGGCACAGAGTCGCATTCATGGCAGTTCCACAAGTTGGAAATAAGCACCATTTTTCCCATTGATACCTATAGCATAACAATAATGCTTGTCTTAAAAACAACTTATTCAAACAAAAATTCACATTATTATCATCCCCAATCTGTAACTGTAAAAATAACGCAAATTAGAGCTCAAATCAAAATTATTTTGATTGAGTCCAGAAAACAAGAGCACACCATGTCTTTTCCTCACCTCGGCAAAGAGAACCAATTTGCCCTGACACTTGACGGCAAAATCGACAGGAAAAAAGCACACATTTTTCCCCCCGATGTGTAGTGCATAACACTAAGGCTTGTCTTAAAAACAACTAACACAAACAAAAATTCACATTATTATCATCCCCAATCTGTAACTGTAAAAATAACACAAATTAGAGATACGGCCACCGTGCACTTCACCGACTGCGTCAAACAGCATGCGTGCGCCACCGTCAGACGAGGTGGCCGAGTGGTTAAGGCGATGGACTGCTAATCCATTGTGCTCTGCACGCATGGGTTCGAATCCCATCTTCGTCGACTTTTCTACAAAACTCTGTTCCTCAGAGAACTTTGTAAACTCACGTTACTGTCTGTGTTAGTCAACTGTCATTTATTTGCAAGGCTATTTTAATGGAGGGTCCAGGGAATTTTTACACCATAAATAGGCACAGAGTCGCATTCATGGCAGTTCCACAAGTTGGAAATAAGCACCATTTTTCCCATTGATACCTATAGCATAACAATAATGCTTGTCTTAAAAACAACTTATTCAAACAAAAATTCACATTATTATCATCCCCAATCTGTAACTGTAAAAATAACGCAAATTAGAGCTCAAATCAAAATTATTTTGATTGAGTCCAGAAAACAAGAGCACACCATGTCTTTTCCTCACCTCGGCAAAGAGAACCAATTTGCCCTGACACTTGACGGCAAAATCGACAGGAAAAAAGCACACATTTTTCCCCCCCGATGTGTAGTGCATAACACTAAGGCTTGTCTTAAAAACAACTAACACAAACAAAAATTCACATTATTATCATCCCCAATCTGTAACTGTAAAAATAACACAAATTAGAGATACGGCCACCGTGCACTTCACCGACTGCGTCAAACAGCATGCGTGCGCCACTGTCAGACCAGGTGGCCGAGTGGTTAAGGCGATGGACTGCTAATCCATTGTGCTCTGCACGCATGGGTTCGAATCCCATCTTCGTCGACTTTTCTACAAAACTCTGTTCCTCAGAGAACTTTGTAAACTCATGTTACTGTCTGTGTTAGTCAACTGTCATTTATTTGCAAGGCTATTTTAATGGAGGGTCCAGGGAATTTTTACACCATAAATAGGCACAGAGTCGCATTCATGGCAGTTCCACAAGTTGGAAATAAGCACCATTTTTCCCATTGATACCTATAGCATAACAATAATGCTTGTTTTAAAAACAACTTATTCAAACAAAAATTCACATTATTATCATCCCCAATCTGTAACTGTAAAAATAACGCAAATTAGAGCTCAAATCAAAATTATTTTGATTGAGTCCAGAAAACAAGAGCACACCATGTCTTTTCCTCACCTCGGCAAAGAGAACCAATTTGCCCTGACACTTGACGGCAAAATCGACAGGAAAAAAGCACACATTTTTCCCCCCGATGTGTAGTGCATAACAATAAGGCTTGTCTTAAAAACAACTAACACAAACAAAAATTCACATTATTATCATCCCCAATCTGTAACTGTAAAAATAACACAAATTAGAGATACGGCCACCGTGCACTTCACCGACTGCGTCAAACAGCATGCGTGCGCCACTGTCAGACCAGGTGGCCGAGTGGTTAAGGCGATGGACTGCTAATCCATTGTGCTCTGCACGCATGGGTTCGAATCCCATCTTCGTCGACTTTTCTACAAAACTCTGTTCCTCAGAGAACTTTGTAAACTCATGTTACTGTCTGTGTTAGTCAACTGTCATTTATTTGCAAGGCTATTTTAATGGAGGGTCCAGGGAATTTTTACACCATAAATAGGCACAGAGTCGCATTCATGGCAGTTCCACAAGTTGGAAATAAGCACCATTTTTCCCATTGATACCTATAGCATAACAATAATGCTTGTTTTAAAAACAACTTATTCAAACAAAAATTCACATTATTATCATCCCCAATCTGTAACTGTAAAAATAACGCAAATTAGAGCTCAAATCAAAATTATTTTGATTGAGTCCAGAAAACAAGAGCACACCATGTCTTTTCCTCACCTCGGCAAAGAGAACCAATTTGCCCTGACACTTGACGGCAAAATCGACAGGAAAAAAGCACACATTTTTCCCCCCGATGTGTAGTGCATAACAATAAGGCTTGTCTTAAAAACAACTAACACAAACAAAAATTCACATTATTATCATCCCCAATCTGTAACTGTAAAAATAACACAAATTAGAGATACGGCCACGGTGCACTTCACCGACTGCGTCAAACAGCATGCGTGCGCCACTGTCAGACGAGGTGGCCGAGTGGTTAAGGCGATGGACTGCTAATCCATTGTGCTCTGCACGCATGGGTTTGAATCCCATCTTCGTCGACTTTTCTACAAAACTCTGTTCCTCAGAGAACTTTGTAAACTCACGTTACTGTCTGTGTTAGTCAACTGTCATTTATTTGCAAGGCTAATTTAATGGAGGGTCCAGGGAATTTTTACACCATAAATAGGCACAGAGTCGCATTCATGGCAGTTCCACAAGTTGGAAATAAGCACCATTTTTCCCATTGATACCTATAGCATAACAATAATGCTTGTCTTAAAAACAACTTATTCAAACAAAAATTCACATTATTATCATCCCCAATCTGTAACTGTAAAAATAACGCAAATTTGAGCTCAAATCAAAATTATTTTGATTGAGTCCAGAAAACAAGAGCACACCATGTCTTTTCCTCACCTCGGCAAAGAGAACCAATTTGCCCTGACACTTGACGGCAAAATCGACAGGAAAAAAGCACACATTTTCCCCCCCGATGTGTAGTGCATAACACTAAGGCTTGTCTTAAAAACAACTAACACAAACAAAAATTCACATTATTATCATCCCCAATCTGTAACTGTAAAAATAACACAAATAAGAGATACGGCCACCGTGCACTTCACCGACTGCGTCAAACAGCATGCGTGCGCCACTGTCAGACGAGGTGGCCGAGTGGTTAAGGCGATGGACTGCTAATCCATTGTGCTCTGCACGCATGGGTTCGAATCCCATCTTCGTCGACTTTTCTACAACACTCTGTTCCTCAGAGAACTTTGTAAACTCACGTTACTGTCTGTGTTAGTCAACTGTCATTTATTTGCAAGGCTATTTTAATGGAGGGTCCAGGGAATTTTTACACCATAAATAGGCACAGAGTCGCATTCATGGCAGTTCCACAAGTTGGAAATAAGCACCATTTTTCCCATTGATACCTATAGCATAACAATAATGCTTGTCTTAAAAACAACTTATTCAAACAAAAATTCACATTATTATCATCCCCAATCTGTAACTGTAAAAATAACGCAAATTAGAGCTCAAATCAAAATTATTTTGATTGAGTCCAGAAAACAAGAGCACACCATGTCTTTTCCTCACCTCGGCAAAGAGAACCAATTTGCCCTGACACTTGACGGCAAAATCGACAGGAAAAAAGCACACATTTTTCCCCCCGATGTGTAGTGCATAACACTAAGGCTTGTCTTAAAAACAACTAACACAAACAAAAATTCACATTATTATCATCCCCAATCTGTAACTGTAAAAATAACACAAATTAGAGATACGGCCACCGTGCACTTCACCGACTGCGTCAAACAGCATGCGTGCGCCACCGTCAGACGAGGTGGCCGAGTGGTTAAGGCGATGGACTGCTAATCCATTGTGCTCTGCACGCATGGGTTCGAATCCCATCTTCGTCGACTTTTCTACAAAACTCTGTTCCTCAGAGAACTTTGTAAACTCACGTTACTGTCTGTGTTAGTCAACTGTCATTTATTTGCAAGGCTATTTTAATGGAGGGTCCAGGGAATTTTTACACCATAAATAGGCACAGAGTCGCATTCATGGCAGTTCCACAAGTTGGAAATAAGCACCATTTTTCCCATTGATACCTATAGCATAACAATAATGCTTGTTTTAAAAACAACTTATTCAAACAAAAATTCACATTATTATCATCCCCAATCTGTAACTGTAAAAATAACGCAAATTAGAGCTCAAATCAAAATTATTTTGATTGAGTCCAGAAAACAAGAGCACACCATGTCTTTTCCTCACCTCGGCAAAGAGAACCAATTTGCCCTGACACTTAACGGCAAAATCGACAGGAAAAAAGCACACATTTTTCCCCCCGATGTGTAGTGCATAACAATAAGGCTTGTCTTAAAAACAACTAACACAAACAAAAATTCACATTATTATCATCCCCAATCTGTAACTGTAAAAATAACACAAATTAGAGATACGGCCACCGTGCACTTCACCGACTGCGTCAAACAGCATGCGTGCGCCACTGTCAGACGAGGTGGCCGAGTGGTTAAGGCGATGGACTGCTAATCCATTGTGCTCTGCACGCATGGGTTCGAATCCCATCTTCGTCGACTTTTCTACAAAACTCTGTTCCTCAGAGAACTTTGTAAACTCACGTTACTGTCTGTGTTAGTCAACTGTCATTTATTTGCAAGGCTATTTTAATGGAGGGTCCAGGGAATTTTTACACCATAAATAGGCACAGAGTCGCATTCATGGCAGTTCCACAAGTTGGAAATAAGCACCATTTTTCCCATTGATACCTATAGCATAACAATAATGCTTGTCTTAAAAACAACTTATTCAAACAAAAATTCACATTATTATCATCCCCAATCTGTAACTGTAAAAATAACGCAAATTAGAGCTCAAATCAAAATTATTTTGATTGAGTCCAGAAAACAAGAGCACACCATGTCTTTTCCTCACCTCGGCAAAGAGAACCAATTTGCCCTGACACTTGACGGCAAAATCGACAGGAAAAAAGCACACATTTTTCCCCCCGATGTGTAGTGCATAACACTAAGGCTTGTCTTAAAAACAACTAACACAAACAAAAATTCACATTATTATCATCCCCAATCTGTAACTGTAAAAATAACACAAATTAGAGATACGGCCACCGTGCACTTCACCGACTGCGTCAAACAGCAGGCGTGCGCCACTGTCAGACGAGGTGGCCGAGTGGTTAAGGCGATGGACTGCTAATCCATTGTGCTCTGCACGCATGGGTTCGAATCCCATCTTCGTCGACTTTTCTACAAAACTCTGTTCCTCAGAGAACTTTGTAAACTCACGTTACTGTCTGTGTTAGTCAACTGTCATTTATTTGCAAGGCTATTTTAATGGAGGGTCCAGGGAATTTTTACACCATAAATAGGCACAGAGTCGCATTCATGGCAGTTCCACAAGTTGGAAATAAGCACCATTTTTCCCATTGATACCTATAGCATAACAATAATGCTTGTCTTAAAAACAACTTATTCAAACAAAAATTCACATTATTATCATCCCCAATCTGTAACTGTAAAAATAACGCAAATTAGAGCTCAAATCAAAATTATTTTTATTGAGTCCAGAAAACAAGAGCACACCATGTCTTTTCCTCACCTCGGCAAAGAGAACCAATTTGCCCTGACACTTGACGGCAAAATCGACAGGAAAAAAGCACACATTTTTCCCCCCGATGTGTAGTGCATAACACTAAGGCTTGTCTTAAAAACAACTAACACAAACAAAAATTCACATTATTATCATCCCCAATCTGTAACTGTAAAAATAACGCAAATTAGAGCTCAAATCAAAATTATTTTGATTGAGTCCAGAAAGCAAGAGCACACCATGTCTTTTCCTCACCTCGGCAAAGAGAACCAATTTGCCCTGACACTTGACGGCAAAATCGACAGGAAAAAAGCACACATTTTTCCCCCCGATGTGTAGTGCATAACACTAAGGCTTGTCTTAAAAACAACTAACACAAACAAAAATTCACATTATTATCATCCCCAATCTGTAACTGTAAAAATAACACAAATTAGAGATACGGCCACCGTGCACTTCACCGACTGCGTCAAACAGCATGCGTGCGCCACCGTCAGACGAGGTGGCCGAGTGGTTAAGGCGATGGACTGCTAATCTATTGTGCTCTGCACGCATGGGTTCGAATCCCATCTTCGTCGACTTTTCTACAAAACTCTGTTCCTCAGAGAACTTTGTAAACTCACGTTACTGTCTGTGTTAGTCAACTGTCATTTATTTGCAAGGCTATTTTAATGGAGGGTCCAGGGAATTTTTACACCATAAATAGGCACAGAGTCGCATTCATGGCAGTTCCACAAGTTGGAAATAAGCACCATTTTTCCCATTGATACCTATAGCATAACAATAATGCTTGTCTTAAAAACAACTTATTCAAACAAAAATTCACATTATTATCATCCCCAATCTGTAACTGTAAAAATAACGCAAATTAGAGCTCAAATCAAAATTATTTTTATTGAGTCCAGAAAACAAGAGCACACCATGTCTTTTCCTCACCTCGGCAAAGAGAACCAATTTGCCCTGACACTTGACGGCAAAATCGACAGGAAAAAAGCACACATTTTTCCCCCCGATGTGTAGTGCATAACACTAAGGCTTGTCTTAAAAACAACTAACACAAACAAAAATTCACATTATTATCATCCCCAATCTGTAACTGTAAAAATAACGCAAATTAGAGCTCAAATCAAAATTATTTTGATTGAGTCCAGAAAGCAAGAGCACACCATGTCTTTTCCTCACCTCGGCAAAGAGAACCAATTTGCCCTGACACTTGACGGCAAAATCGACAGGAAAAAAGCACACATTTTTCCCCCCGATGTGTAGTGCATAACACTAAGGCTTGTCTTAAAAACAACTAACACAAACAAAAATTCACATTATTATCATCCCCAATCTGTAACTGTAAAAATAACACAAATTAGAGATACGGCCACCGTGCACTTCACCGACTGCGTCAAACAGCATGCGTGCGCCACCGTCAGACGAGGTGGCCGAGTGGTTAAGGCGATGGACTGCTAATCCATTGTGCTCTGCACGCATGGGTTCGAATCCCATCTTCGTCGACTTTTCTACAAAACTCTGTTCCTCAGAGAACTTTGTAAACTCACGTTACTGTCTGTGTTAGTCAACTGTCATTTATTTGCAAGGCTATTTTAATGGAGGGTCCAGGGAATTTTTACACCATAAATAGGCACAGAGTCGCATTCATGGCAGTTCCACAAGTTGGAAATAAGCACCATTTTTCCCATTGATACCTATAGCATAACAATAATGCTTGTCTTAAAAACAACTTATTCAAACAAAAATTCACATTATTATCATCCCCAATCTGTAACTGTAAAAATAACGCAAATTAGAGCTCAAATCAAAATTATTTTGATTGAGTCCAGAAAACAAGAGCACACCAAGACTTTTCCTCACCTCGGCAAAGAGAACCAATTTGCCCTGACACTTGACGGCAAAATCGACAGGAAAAAAGCACACATTTTTCCCCCCCGATGTGTAGTGCATAACACTAAGGCTTGTCTTAAAAACAACTAACACAAACAAAAATTCACATTATTATCATCCCCAATCTGTAACTGTAAAAATAACACAAATTAGAGATACGGCCACCGTGCACTTCACCGACTGCGTCAAACAGCATGCGTGCGCCACTGTCAGACCAGGTGGCCGAGTGGTTAAGGCGATGGACTGCTAATCCATTGTGCTCTGCACGCATGGGTTCGAATCCCATCTTCGTCGACTTTTCTACAAAACTCTGTTCCTCAGAGAACTTTGTAAACTCACGTTACTGTCTGTGTTAGTCAACTGTCATTTATTTGCAAGGCTATTTTAATGGAGGGTCCAGGGAATTTTTACACCATAAATAGGCACAGAGTCGCATTCATGGCAGTTCCACAAGTTGGAAATAAGCACCATTTTTCCCATTGATACCTATAGCATAACAATAATGCTTGTTTTAAAAACAACTTATTCAAACAAAAATTCACATTATTATCATCCCCAATCTGTAACTGTAAAAATAACGCAAATTAGAGCTCAAATCAAAATTATTTTGATTGAGTCCAGAAAACAAGAGCACACCATGTCTTTTCCTCACCTCGGCAAAGAGAACCAATTTGCCCTGACACTTGACGGCAAAATCGACAGGAAAAAAGCACACATTTTTCCCCCCGATGTGTAGTGCATAACAATAAGGCTTGTCTTAAAAACAACTAACACAAACAAAAATTCACATTATTATCATCCCCAATCTGTAACTGTAAAAATAACACAAATTAGAGATACGGCCACCGTGCACTTCACCGACTGCGTCAAACAGCATGCGTGCGCCACTGTCAGACGAGGTGGCCGAGTGGTTAAGGCGATGGACTGCTAATCCATTGTGCTCTGCACGCATGGGTTTGAATCCCATCTTCGTCGACTTTTCTACAAAACTCTGTTCCTCAGAGAACTTTGTAAACTCACGTTACTGTCTGTGTTAGTCAACTGTCATTTATTTGCAAGGCTATTTTAATGGAGGGTCCAGGGAATTTTTACCCCATAAATAGGCACAGAGTCGCATTCATGGCAGTTCCACAAGTTGGAAATAAGCACCATTTTTCCCATTGATACCTATAGCATAACAATAATGCTTGTCTTAAAAACAACTTATTCAAACAAAAATTCACATTATTATCATCCCCAATCTGTAACTGTAAAAATAACGCAAATTAGAGCTCAAATCAAAATTATTTTGATTGAGTCCAGAAAACAAGAGCACACCATGTCTTTTCCTCACCTCGGCAAAGAGAACCAATTTGCCCTGACACTTGACGGCAAAATCGACAGGAAAAAAGCACACATTTTTCCCCCCGATGTGTAGTGCATAACACTAAGGCTTGTCTTAAAAACAACTAACACAAACAAAAATTCACATTATTATCATCCCCAATCTGTAACTGTAAAAATAACACAAATTAGAGATACGGCCACCGTGCACTTCACCGACTGCGTCAAACAGCATGCGTGCGCCACTGTCAGACGAGGTGGCCGAGTGGTTAAGGCGATGGCCTGCTAATCCATTGTGCTCTGCACGCAGGGTCCAGGGAATTTTTACCCGATTAATAGGCACAGAGTCGCATTCATGGCAGTTCCACAAGTTGGAAATAAGCACCATTTTTCCCATTGATACCTATAGCATAACAATAATGCTTGTCTTAAAAACAACTTATTCAAACAAAAATTCACATTATTATCATCCCCAATCTGTAACTGTAAAAATAACGCAAATTAGAGCTCAAATCAAAATTATTTTGATTGAGTCCAGAAAACAAGAGCACACCATGTCTTTTCCTCACCTCGGCAAAGAGAACCAATTTGCCCTGACACTTGACGGCAAAATCGACAGGAAAAAAGCACACATTTTTCCCCCCCGATGTGTAGTGCATAACACTAAGGCTTGTCTTAAAAACAACTAACACAAACAAAAATTCACATTATTATCATCCCCAATCTGTAACTGTAAAAATAACACAAATTAGAGATACGGCCACCGTGCACTTCACCGACTGCGTCAAACAGCATGCGTGCGCCACTGTCAGACCAGGTGGCCGAGTGGTTAAGGCGATGGACTGCTAATCCATTGTGCTCTGCACGCATGGGTTCGAATCCCATCTTCGTCGACTTTTCTACAAAACTCTGTTCCTCAGAGAACTTTGTAAACTCATGTTACTGTCTGTGTTAGTCAACTGTCATTTATTTGCAAGGCTATTTTAATGGAGGGTCCAGGGAATTTTTACACCATAAATAGGCACAGAGTCGCATTCATGGCAGTTCCACAAGTTGGAAATAAGCACCATTTTTCCCATTGATACCTATAGCATAACAATAATGCTTGTTTTAAAAACAACTTATTCAAACAAAAATTCACATTATTATCATCCCCAATCTGTAACTGTAAAAATAACGCAAATTAGAGCTCAAATCAAAATTATTTTGATTGAGTCCAGAAAACAAGAGCACACCATGTCTTTTCCTCACCTCGGCAAAGAGAACCAATTTGCCCTGACACTTGACGGCAAAATCGACAGGAAAAAAGCACACATTTTTCCCCCCGATGTGTAGTGCATAACAATAAGGCTTGTCTTAAAAACAACTAACACAAACAAAAATTCACATTATTATCATCCCCAATCTGTAACTGTAAAAATAACACAAATTAGAGATACGGCCACCGTGCACTTCACCGACTGCGTCAAACAGCATGCGTGCGCCACTATCAGACGAGGTGGCCGAGTGGTTAAGGCGATGGACTGCTAATCCATTGTGCTCTGCACGCATGGGTTTGAATCCCATCTTCGTCGACTTTTCTACAAAACTCTGTTCCTCAGAGAACTTTGTAAACTCACGTTACTGTCTGTGTTAGTCAACTGTCATTTATTTGCAAGGCTATTTTAATGGAGGGTCCAGGGAATTTTTACACCATAAATAGGCACAGAGTCGCATTCATGGCAGTTCCACAAGTTGGAAATAAGCACTATTTTTCCCATTGATACCTATAGCATAACAATAATGCTTGTCTTAAAAACAACTTATTCAAACAAAAATTCACATTTTTATCATCCCCAATCTGTAACTGTAAAAATAACGCAAATTAGAGCTCAAATCAAAATTATTTTGATTGAGTCCAGAAAACAAGAGCACACCATGTCTTTTCCTCACCTCAGCAAAGAGAACCAATTTGCCCTGACACTTGACGGCAAAATCGACAGGAAAAAAGCACACATTTTTCCCCCCGATGTGTAGTGCATAACACTAAGGCTTGTCTTAAAAACAACTAACACAAACAAAAATTCACATTATTATCATCCCCAATCTGTAACTGTAAAAATAACACAAATTAGAGATACGGCCACCGTGCACTTCACCGACTGCGTCAAACAGCATGCGTGCGCCACTGTCAGACGAGGTGGCCGAGTGGTTAAGGCGATGGACTGCTAATCCATTGTGCTCTGCACGCATGGGTTCGAATCCCATCTTCGTCGACTTTTCTACAAAACTCTGTTCCTCAGAGAACTTTGTAAACTCACGTTACTGTCTGTGTTAGTCAACTGTCATTTATTTGCAAGGCTATTTTAATGGAGGGTCCAGGGAATTTTTACACCATAAATAGGCACAGAGTCGCATTCATGGCAGTTCCACAAGTTGGAAATAAGCACCATTTTTCCCATTGATACCTATAGCATAACAATAATGCTTGTCTTAAAAACAACTTATTCAAACAAAAATTCACATTATTATCATCCCCAATCTGTAACTGTAAAAATAACGCAAATTAGAGCTCAAATCAAAATTATTTTTATTGAGTCCAGAAAACAAGAGCACACCATGTCTTTTCCTCACCTCGGCAAAGAGAACCAATTTGCCCTGACACTTGACGGCAAAATCGACAGGAAAAAAGCACACATTTTTCCCCCCGATGTGTAGTGCATAACACTAAGGCTTGTCTTAAAAACAACTAACACAAACAAAAATTCACATTATTATCATCCCCAATCTGTAACTGTAAAAATAACGCAAATTAGAGCTCAAATCAAAATTATTTTGATTGAGTCCAGAAAGCAAGAGCACACCATGTCTTTTCCTCACCTCGGCAAAGAGAACCAATTTGCCCTGACACTTGACGGCAAAATCGACAGGAAAAAAGCACACATTTTTCCCCCCGATGTGTAGTGCATAACACTAAGGCTTGTCTTAAAAACAACTAACACAAACAAAAATTCACATTATTATCATCCCCAATCTGTAACTGTAAAAATAACACAAATTAGAGATACGGCCACCGTGCACTTCACCGACTGCGTCAAACAGCATGCGTGCGCAACCGTCAGACGAGGTGGCCGAGTGGTTAAGGCGATGGACTGCTAATCCATTGTGCTCTGCACGCATGGGTTCGAATCCCATCTTCGTCGACTTTTCTACAAAACTCTGTTCCTCAGAGAACTTTGTAAACTCACGTTACTGTCTGTGTTAGTCAACTGTCATTTATTTGCAAGGCTAATTTAATGGAGGGTCCAGGGAATTTTTACACCATAAATAGGCACAGAGTCGCATTCATGGCAGTTCCACAAGTTGGAAATAAGCACCATTTTTCCCATTGATACCTATAGCATAACAATAATGCTTGTCTTAAAAACAACTTATTCAAACAAAAAATCACATTATTATCATCCCCAATCTGTAACTGTAAAAATAACGCAAATTTGAGCTCAAATCAAAATTATTTTGATTGAGTCCAGAAAACAAGAGCACACCATGTCTTTTCCTCACCTCGGCAAAGAGAACCAATTTGCCCTGACACTTGACGGCAAAATCGACAGGAAAAAAGCACACATTTTCCCCCCCGATGTGTAGTGCATAACACTAAGGCTTGTCTTAAAAACAACTAACACAAACAAAAATTCACATTATTATCATCCCCAATCTGTAACTGTAAAAATAACACAAATAAGAGATACGGCCACCGTGCACTTCACCGACTGCGTCAAACAGCATGCGTGCGCCACTGTCAGACGAGGTGGCCGAGTGGTTAAGGCGATGGACTGCTAATCCATTGTGCTCTGCACGCATGGGTTCGAATCCCATCTTCGTCGACTTTTCTACAAAACTCTGTTCCTCAGAGAACTTTGTAAACTCACGTTACTGTCTGTGTTAGTCAACTGTCATTTATTTGCAAGGCTATTTTAATGGAGGGTCCAGGGAATTTTTACACCATAAATAGGCACAGAGTCGCATTCATGGCAGTTCCACAAGTTGGAAATAAGCACCATTTTTCCCATTGATACCTATAGCATAACAATAATGCTTGTCTTAAAAACAACTTATTCAAACAAAAATTCACATTATTATCATCCCCAATCTGTAACTGTAAAAATAACGCAAATTAGAGCTCAAATCAAAATTATTTTGATTGAGTCCAGAAAACAAGAGCACACCATGTCTTTTCCTCACCTCGGCAAAGAGAACCAATTTGCCCTGACACTTGACGGCAAAATCGACAGGAAAAAAGCACACATTTTTCCCCCCGATGTGTAGTGCATAACACTAAGGCTTGTCTTAAAAACAACTAACACAAACAAAAATTCACATTATTATCATCCCCAATCTGTAACTGTAAAAATAACACAAATTAGAGATACGGCCACCGTGCACTTCACCGACTGCGTCAAACAGCATGCGTGCGCCACCGTCAGACGAGGTGGCCGAGTGGTTAAGGCGATGGACTGCTAATCCATTGTGCTCTGCACGCATGGGTTCGAATCCCATCTTCGTCGACTTTTCTACAAAACTCTGTTCCTCAGAGAACTTTGTAAACTCACGTTACTGTCTGTGTTAGTCAACTGTCATTTATTTGCAAGGCTATTTTAATGGAGGGTCCAGGGAATTTTTACACCATAAATAGGCACAGAGTCGCATTCATGGCAGTTCCACAAGTTGGAAATAAGCACCATTTTTCCCATTGATACCTATAGCATAACAATAATGCTTGTTTTAAAAACAACTTATTCAAACAAAAATTCACATTATTATCATCCCCAATCTGTAACTGTAAAAATAACGCAAATTAGAGCTCAAATCAAAATTATTTTGATTGAGTCCAGAAAACAAGAGCACACCATGTCTTTTCCTCACCTCGGCAAAGAGAACCAATTTGCCCTGACACTTAACGGCAAAATCGACAGGAAAAAAGCACACATTTTTCCCCCCGATGTGTAGTGCATAACAATAAGGCTTGTCTTAAAAACAACTAACACAAACAAAAATTCACATTATTATCATCCCCAATCTGTAACTGTAAAAATAACACAAATTAGAGATACGGCCACCGTGCACTTCACCGACTGCGTCAAACAGCATGCGTGCGCCACTGTCAGACGAGGTGGCCGAGTGGTTAAGGCGATGGACTGCTAATCCATTGTGCTCTGCACGCATGGGTTCGAATCCCATCTTCGTCGACTTTTCTACAAAACTCTGTTCCTCAGAGAACTTTGTAAACTCACGTTACTGTCTGTGTTAGTCAACTGTCATTTATTTGCAAGGCTATTTTAATGGAGGGTCCAGGGAATTTTTACACCATAAATAGGCACAGAGTCGCATTCATGGCAGTTCCACAAGTTGGAAATAAGCACCATTTTTCCCATTGATACCTATAGCATAACAATAATGCTTGTCTTAAAAACAACTTATTCAAACAAAAATTCACATTATTATCATCCCCAATCTGTAACTGTAAAAATAACGCAAATTAGAGCTCAAATCAAAATTATTTTGATTGAGTCCAGAAAACAAGAGCACACCATGTCTCTTCCTCACCTCGGCAAAGAGAACCAATTTGCCCTGACACTTGACGGCAAAATCGACAGGAAAAAAGCACACATTTTATCACCCGATGTGTAGTGCATAACACTAAGGCTTGTCTTAAAAACAACTAACACGAACAAAAATTCACATTATTATCACCCCCAATCTGTAACTGTAAAAATAACACAAATTAGAGATACGGCCACCGTGCACTTCACCGACTGCGTCTAAAAGCATGCATGCGCCACTGTCAGACGAGGTGGCCGAGTGGTTAAGGCGATGGACTGCTAATCTATTGTGCTCTGCATGCATGGGTTCGAATCCCATCTTCGTCGACTTTTCTACAAAACTCTGTTCCTCAGAGAACTTTGTAAACTCACGTTACTGTCTGTGTTAGTCAACTGTCATTTATTTGCAAGGCTATTTTAATGGAGGGTCCAGGGAATTTTTACACCATAAATAGGCACAGAGTCGCATTCATGGCAGTTCCACAAGTTGGAAATAAGCACCATTTTTCCCATTGATACCTATAGCATAACAATAATGCTTGTCTTAAAAACAACTTATTCAAACAAAAATTCACATTATTATCATCCCCAATCTGTAACTGTAAAAATAACGCAAATTTGAGCTCAAATCAAAATTATTTTGATTGAGTCCAGAAAACAAGAGCACACCATGTCTTTTCCTCACCTCGGCAAAGAGAACCAATTTGCCCTGACACTTGACGGCAAAATCGACAGGAAAAAAGCACACATTTCCCCCCCCCCGATGTGTAGTGCATAACACTAAGGCTTGTCTTAAAAACAACTAACACAAACAAAAATTCACATTATTATCATCCCCAATCTGTAACTGTAAAAATAACACAAATTAGAGATACGGCCACCGTGCACTTCACCGACTGCATCAAACAGCATGCGTGCGCCACTGTCAGACGAGGTGGCCGAGTGGTTAAGGCGATGAACTGCTAATCCATTGTGCTCTGCACGCATGGGTTCGAATCCCATCTTCGTCGACTTTTCTACAAAACTCTGTTCCTCAGAGAACTTTGTAAACTCACGTTACTGTCTGTGTTAGTCAACTGTCATTTATTTGCAAGGCTATTTTAATGGAGGGTCCAGGGAATTTTTACACCATAAATAGGCACAGAGTCGCATTCATGGCAGTTCCACAAGTTGGAAATAAGCACCATTTTTCCCATTGATACCTATAGCATAACAATAATGCTTGTCTTAAAAACAACTTATTCAAACAAAAATTCACATTATTATCATCCCCAATCTGTAACTGTAAAAATAACGCAAATTAGAGCTCAAATCAAAATTATTTTGATTGAGTCCAGAAAACAAGAGCACACCATGTCTTTTCCTCACCTCGGCAAAGAGAACCAATTTGCCCTGACACTTGACGGCAAAATCGACAGGAAAAAAGCACACATTTTTCCCCCCGATGTGTAGTGCATAACAATAAGGCTTGTCTTAAAAACAACTAACACAAACAAAAATTCACATTATTATCATCCCCAATCTGTAACTGTAAAAATAACACAAATTAGAGATACGGCCACCGTGCACTTCACCGACTGCGTGAAACAGCATGCATGCGCCACTGTCAGACGAGGTGGCCGAGTGGTTAAGGCGATGGACTGCTAATCCATTGTGCTCTGCACGCATGGGTTCGAATCCCATCTTCGTCGACTTTTCTACAAAACTCTGTTCCTCAGAGAACTTTGTAAACTCACGTTACTGTCTGTGTTAGTCAACTGTCATTTATTTGCAAGGCTATTTTAATGGAGGGTCCAGGGAATTTTTACACCATAAATAGGCACAGAGTCGCATTCATGGCAGTTCCACAAGTTGGAAATAAGCACCATTTTTCCCATTGATACCTATAGCATAACAATAATGCTTGTCTTAAAAACAACTTATTCAAACAAAAAATCACATTATTATCATCCCCAATCTGTAACTGTAAAAATAACGCAAATTAGAGCTCAAATCAAAATTATTTTGATTGAGTCCAGAAAACAAGAGCACACCATGTCTTTTCCTCACCTCGGCAAAGAGAACCAATTTGCCCTGACACTTGACGGCAAAATCGACAGGAAAAAAGAACACATTTTTCCCCCCGATGTGTAGTGCATAACACTAAGGCTTGTCTTAAAAACAACTAACACAAACAAAAATTCACATTATTATCATCCCCAATCTGTAACTGTAAAAATAACACAAATTAGAGATACGGCCACCGTGCACTTCACCGACTGCGTCAAACAGCATGCGTGCACCACTGTCAGACGAGGTGGCCGAGTGGTTAAGGCGATGGACTGCTAATCCATTGTGCTCTGCACGCATGGGTTCGAAACCCATCTTCGTCGACTTTTCTACAAAACTCTGTTCCTCAGAGAACTTTGTAAACTCATGTTACTGTCTGTGTTATTCAACCGTCATTTATTTGCAAGGCTATTTTAATGGAGGGTCCAGGGAATTTTTACCCCATAAATAGGCACAGAGTCGCATTCATGGCAGTTCCACAAGTTGGAAATAAGCACCATTTTTCCCATTGATACCTATAGCATAACAATAATGCTTGTCTTAAAAACAACTTATTCAAACAAAAATTCACATTATTATCATCCCCAATCTGTAACTGTAAAAATAACGCAAATTAGAGCTCAAATCAAAATTATTTTGATTGAGTCCAGAAAACAAGAGCACACCATGTCTTTTCCTCACCTCGGCAAAGAGAACCAATTTGCCCTGACACTTGACGGCAAAATCGACAGGAAAAAAGCACACATTTTTCCCCCCCGATGTGTAGTGCATAACACTAAGGCTTGTCTTAAAAACAACTAACACAAACAAAAATTCACATTATTATCATCCCCAATCTGTAACTGTAAAAATAACACAAATTAGAGATACGGCCACCGTGCACTTCACCGACTGCATCAAACAGCATGCGTGCTCCACTGTCAGACGAGGTGGCCGAGTGGTTAAGTCGATGGACTGCTAATCCATTGTGCTCTGCACGCATGGGTTCGAATCCCATCTTCGTTGACTTTTCTACAAAACTCTGTTCCTCAGAGAACTTTGTAAACTCACGTTACTGTCTGTGTTAGTCAACCGTCATTTATTTGCAAGGCTATTTTAATGGAGGGTCCAGGGAATTTTTACACCATAAATAGGCACAGAGTCGCATTCATGGCAGTTCCACAAGTTGGAAATAAGCACCATTTTTCCCATTGATACCTATAGCATAACAATAATGCTTGTCTTAAAAACAACTTATTCAAACAAAAATTCACATTATTATCATCCCCAATCTGTAACTGTAAAAATAACGCAAATTAGAGCTCAAATCAAAATTATTTTGATTGAGTCCAGAAAACAAGAGCACACCATGTCTTTTCCTCACCTCGGCAAAGAGAACCAATTAGCCCTGACACTTGACGGCAAAATCAACAGGAAAAAAGCACACATTTTTCCCCCCGATGTGTAGTGCATAACACTAAGGCTTGTCTTAAAAACAACTAACACAAACAAAAATTCACATTATTATCATCCCCAATCTGTAACTGTAAAAATAACACAAATTAGAGATACGGCCACCGTGCACTTCACCGACTGCGTCAAACAGCATGCGTGCGACACTGTCAGACGAGGTGGCCGAGTGGTTAAGGCGATGGACTGCTAATCCATTGTGCTCTGCACGCATGGGTTCGAATCCCATCTTCGTCGACTTTTCTACAAAACTCTGTTCCTCAGAGAACTTTGTAAACTCACGTTACTGTCTGTGTTATTCAACCGTCATTTATTTGCAAGGCTATTTTAATGGAGGGTCCAGGGAATTTTTACCCCATAAATAGGCACAGAGTCGCATTCATGGCAGTTCCACAAGTTGGAAATAAGCACCATTTTTCCCATTGATACCTATAGCATAACAATAATGCTTGTCTTAAAAACAACTTATTCAAACAAAAATTCACATTATTATCATCCCCAATCTGTAACTGTAAAAATAACGCAAATTAGAGCTCAAATCAAAATTATTTTGATTGAGTCCAGAAAACAAGAGCACACCATGTCTTTTCCTCACCTCGGCAAAGAGAACCAATTTGCCCTGACACTTGACGGCAAAATCGACAGGAAAAAAGCACACATTTTTCCCCCCCCGATGTGTAGTGCATAACACTAAGGCTTGTCTTAAAAACAACTAACACAAACAAAAATTCACATTATTATCATCCCCAATCTGTAACTGTAAAAATAACACAAATTAGAGATACGGCCACCGTGCACTTCACCGACTGCGTCAAACAGCATGCGTGCGCCACTGTCAGACCAGGTGGCCGAGTGGTTAAGGCGATGGACTGCTAATCCATTGTGCTCTGCACGCATGGGTTCGAATCCCATCTTCATCGACTTTTCTACAAAACTCTGTTCCTCAGAGAACTTTGTAAACTCATGTTACTGTCTGTGTTAGTCAACTGTCATTTATTTGCAAGGCTATTTTAATGGAGGGTCCAGGGAATTTTTACACCATAAATAGGCACAGAGTCGCATTCATGGCAGTTCCACAAGTTGGAAATAAGCACCATTTTTCCCATTGATACCTATAGCATAACAATAATGCTTGTTTTAAAAACAACTTATTCAAACAAAAATTCACATTATTATCATCCCCAATCTGTAACTGTAAAAATAACGCAAATTAGAGCTCAAATCAAAATTATTTTGATTGAGTCCAGAAAACAAGAGCACACCATGTCTTTTCCTCACCTCGGCAAAGAGAACCAATTTGCCCTGACACTTGACGGCAAAATCGACAGGAAAAAAGCACACATTTTTCCCCCCGATGTGTAGTGCATAACAATAAGGCTTGTCTTAAAAACAACTAACACAAACAAAAATTCACATTATTATCATCCCCAATCTGTAACTGTAAAAATAACACAAATTAGAGATACGGCCACCGTGCACTTCACCGACTGCGTCAAACAGCATGCGTGCGCCACTGTCAGACGAGGTGGCCGAGTGGTTAAGGCGATGGACTGCTAATCCATTGTGCTCTGCACGCATGGGTTCGAATCCCATCTTCGTCGACTTTTCTACAAAACTCTGTTCCTCAGAGAACTTTGTAAACTCACGTTACTGTCTGTGTTAGTCAACTGTCATTTATTTGCAAGGCTATTTTAATGGAGGGTCCAGGGAATTTTTACACCATAAATAGGCACAGAGTCGCATTCATGGCAGTTCCACAAGTTGGAAATAAGCACTATTTTTCCCATTGATACCTATAGCATAACAATAATGCTTGTCTTAAAAACAACTTATTCAAACAAAAATTCACATTATTATCATCCCCAATCTGTAACTGTAAAAATAACGCAAATTAGAGCTCAAATCAAAATTATTTTGATTGAGTCCAGAAAACAAGAGCACACCATGTCTTTTCCTCACCTCGGCAAAGAGAACCAATTTGCCCTGACACTTGACGGCAAAATCGACAGGAAAAAAGCACAAATTTTTCCCCCCGATGTGTAGTGCATAACACTAAGGCTTGTCTTAAAAACAACTAACACAAACAAAAATTCACATTATTATCATCCCCAATCTGTAACTGTAAAAATAACACAAATTAGAGATACGGCCACCGTGCACTTCACCGACTGCGTCAAACAGCATGCGTGCGCCACTGTCAGACGAGGTGGCCGAGTGGTTAAGGCGATGGACTGCTAATCCATTGTGCTCTGCACGCATGGGTTCGAATCCCATCTTCGTCGACTTTTCTACAAAACTCTGTTCCTCAGAGAACTTTGTAAACTCACGTTACTGTCTGTGTTAGTCAACTGTCATTTATTTGCAAGGCTATTTTAATGGAGGGTCCAGGGAATTTTTACACCATAAATAGGCACAGAGTCGCATTCATGGCAGTTCCACAAGTTGGAAATAAGCACCATTTTTCCCATTGATACCTATAGCATAACAATAATGCTTGTCTTAAAAACAACTTATTCAAACAAAAATTCACATTATTATCATCCCCAATCTGTAACTGTAAAAATAACGCAAATTAGAGCTCAAATCAAAATTATTTTTATTGAGTCCAGAAAACAAGAGCACACCATGTCTTTTCCTCACCTCGGCAAAGAGAACCAATTTGCCCTGACACTTGACGGCAAAATCGACAGGAAAAAAGCACACATTTTTCCCCCCGATGTGTAGTGCATAACACTAAGGCTTGTCTTAAAAACAACTAACACAAACAAAAATTCACATTATTATCATCCCCAATCTGTAACTGTAAAAATAACGCAAATTAGAGCTCAAATCAAAATTATTTTGATTGAGTCCAGAAAGCAAGAGCACACCATGTCTTTTCCTCACCTCGGCAAAGAGAACCAATTTGCCCTGACACTTGACGGCAAAATCGACAGGAAAAAAGCACACATTTTTCCCCCCGATGTGTAGTGCATAACACTAAGGCTTGTCTTAAAAACAACTAACACAAACAAAAATTCACATTATTATCATCCCCAATCTGTAACTGTAAAAATAACACAAATTAGAGATACGGCCACCGTGCACTTCACCGACTGCGTCAAACAGCATGCGTACG
The DNA here is from genome assembly GCF_036172605.1 of Pelobates fuscus. Lineage (NCBI taxonomy): Eukaryota > Metazoa > Chordata > Amphibia > Anura > Pelobatidae > Pelobates > Pelobates fuscus. Next base: position 129,200,998 of record NC_086317.1, read on the forward strand.
CCACCGTCAGACGAGGTGGCCGAGTGGTTAAGGCGATGGACTGCTAATCCATTGTGCTCTGCACGCATGGGTTCGAATCCCATCTTCGTCGACTTTTCTACAAAACTCTGTTCCTCAGAGAACTTTGTAAACTCACGTTACTGTCTGTGTTAGTCAACTGTCATTTATTTGCAAGGCTATTTTAATGGAGGGTCCAGGGAATTTTTACACCATAAATAGGCACAGAGTCGCATTCATGGCAGTTCCACAAGTTGGAAATAAGCACCATTTTTCCCATTGATACCTATAGCATAACAATAATGCTTGTCTTAAAAACAACTTATTCAAACAAAAATTCACATTATTATCATCCCCAATCTGTAACTGTAAAAATAACGCAAATTTGAGCTCAAATCAAAATTATTTTGATTGAGTCCAGAAAACAAGAGCACACCATGTCTTTTCCTCACCTCGGCAAAGAGAACCAATTTGCCCTGACACTTGACGGCAAAATCGACAGGAAAAAAGCACACATTTTCCCCCCCGATGTGTAGTGCATAACACTAAGGCTTGTCTTAAAAACAACTAACACAAACAAAAATTCACATTATTATCATCCCCAATCTGTAACTGTAAAAATAACACAAATTAGAGATACGGCCACCGTGCACTTCACCGACTGCGTCAAACAGCATGCGTGCGCCACCGTCAGACGAGGTGGCCGAGTGGTTAAGGCGATGGACTGCTAATCCATTGTGCTCTGCACGCATGGGTTCGAATCCCATCTTCGTCGACTTTTCTACAAAACTCTGTTCCTCAGAGAACTTTGTAAACTCACGTTACTGTCTGTGTTAGTCAACTGTCATTTATTTGCAAGGCTATTTTAATGGAGGGTCCAAGGAATTTTTACACCATAAATAGGCACAGAGTCGCATTCATGGCAGTTCCACAAGTTGGAAATAAGCACCATTTTTCCCATTGATACCTATAGCATAACAATAATGCTTGTTTTAAAAACAACTTATTCAAACAAAAATTCACATTATTATCATCCCCAATCTGTAACTGTAAAAATAACGCAAATTAGAGCTCAAATCAAAATTATTTTGATTGAGTCCAGAAAACAAGAGCACACCATGTCTTTTCCTCACCTCGGCAAAGAGAACCAATTTGCCCTGACACTTGACGGCAAAATCGACAGGAAAAAAGCACACATTTTTCCCCCCGATGTGTAGTGCATAACACTAACGCTTGTCTTAAAAACAACTAACACAAACAAAAATTCACATTATTATCATCCCCAATCTGTAACTGTAAAAATAACACAAATTAGAGATACGGCCACCGTGCACTTCACCGACTGCGTCAAACAGCATGCGTGCGCCACTGTCAGACGAGGTGGCCGAGTGGTTAAGGCGATGGACTGCTAATCCATTGTGCGCTGCACGCATGGGTCTTCGTCGACTTTTCTACAAAACTCTGTTCCTCAGAGAACTTTGTAAACTCACGTTACTGTCTGTGTTATTCAACCGTCATTTATTTGCAAGGCTATTTTAATGGAGGGTCCAGGGAATTTTTACCCCATAAATAGGCACAGAGTCGCATTCATGGCAGTTCCACAAGTTGGAAATAAGCACCATTTTTCCCATTGATACCTATAGCATAACAATAATGCTTGTCTTAAAAACAACTTATTCAAACAAAAATTCACATTATTATCATCCCCAATCTGTAACTGTAAAAATAACGCAAATTAGAGCTCAAATCAAAATTATTTTGATTGAGTCCAGAAAACAAGAGCACACCATGTCTTTTCCTCACCTCGGCAAAGAGAACCAATTTGCCCTGACACTTGACGGCAAAATCGACAGGAAAAAAGCACACCGTCATTTATTTGCAAGGCTATTTTAATGGAGGGTCCAGGGAATTTTTAAACCATAAATAGGCACAGAGTCGCATTCATGGCAGTTCCACAAGTTGGAAATAAGCACCATTTTTCCCATTGATACCTATAGCATAACAATAATGCTTGTCTTAAAAACAACTTATTCAAACAAAAATTCACATTATTATCATCCCCAATCTGTAACTGTAAAAATAACGCAAATTAGAGCTCAAATCAAAATTATTTTGATTGAGTCCAGAAAACAAGAGCACACCATGTCTTTTCCTCACCTCGGCAAAGAGAACCAATTTGCCCTGACACTTGACGGCAAAATCGACAGGAAAAAAGCACACATTTTTCCCCCCGATGTGTAGTGCATAACACTAAGGCTTGTCTTAAAAACAACTAACACAAACAAAAATTCACATTATTATCATCCCCAATCTGTAACTGTAAAAATAACACAAATTAGAGATACGGCCACCGTGCACTTCACCGACTGCGTCAAACAGCATGCGTGCGCCACCGTCAGACGAGGTGGCCGAGTGGTTAAGGCGATGGACTGCTAATCCATTGTGCTCTGCACGCATGGGTTCGAATCCCATCTTCGTCGACTTTTCTACAAAACTCTGTTCCTCAGAGAACTTTGTAAACTCACGTTACTGTCTGTGTTAGTCAACTGTCATTTATTTGCAAGGCTATTTTAATGGAGGGTCCAAGGAATTTTTACACCATAAATAGGCACAGAGTCGCATTCATGGCAGTTCCACAAGTTGGAAATAAGCACCATTTTTCCCATTGATACCTATAGCATAACAATAATGCTTGTTTTAAAAACAACTTATTCAAACAAAAATTCACATTATTATCATCCCCAATCTGTAACTGTAAAAATAACGCAAATTAGAGCTCAAATCAAAATTATTTTGATTGAGTCCAGAAAACAAGAGCACACCATGTCTTTTCCTCACCTCGGCAAAGAGAACCAATTTGCCCTGACACTTGACGGCAAAATCGACAGGAAAAAAGCACACATTTTTCCCCCCGATGTGTAGTGCATAACACTAAGGCTTGTCTTAAAAACAACTAACACAAACAAAAATTCACATTATTATCATCCCCAATCTGTAACTGTAAAAATAACACAAATTAGAGATACGGCCACCGTGCACTTCACCGACTGCGTCAAACAGCATGCGTGCGCCACTGTCAGACGAGGTGGCCGAGTGGTTAAGGCGATGGACTGCTAATCCATTGTGCGCTGCACGCATGGGTCTTCGTCGACTTTTCTACAAAACTCTGTTCCTCAGAGAACTTTGTAAACTCACGTTACTGTCTGTGTTAGTCAACCGTCATTTATTTGCAAGGCTATTTTAATGGAGGGTCCAGGGAATTTTTACACCATAAATAGGCACAGAGTCGCATTCATGGCAGTTCCACAAGTTGGAAATAAGCACCATTTTTCCCATTGATACCTATAGCATAACAATAATGCTTGTCTTAAAAACAACTTATTCAAACAAAAATTCACATTATTATCATCCCCAATCTGTAACTGTAAAAATAACGCAAATTAGAGCTCAAATCAAAATTATTTTGATTGAGTCCAGAAAACAAGAGCACACCATGTCTTTTCCTCACCTCGGCAAAGAGAACCAATTTGCCCTGACACTTGACGGCAAAATCAACAGGAAAAAAGCACACATTTTTCCCCCCGATGTGTAGTGCATAACACTAAGGCTTGTCTTAAAAACAACTAACACAAACAAAAATTCACATTATTATCATCCCCAATCTGTAACTGTAAAAATAACACAAATTAGAGATACGGCCACCGTGCACTTCACCGACTGCGTCAAACAGCATGCGTGCGACACTGTCAGACGAGGTGGCCGAGTGGTTAAGGCGATGGACTGCTAATCCATTGTGCTCTACACGCATGGGTTCGAATCCCATCTTCGTCGACTTTTCTACAAAACTCTGTTCCTCAGAGAACTTTGTAAACTCACGTTACTGTCTGTGTTATTCAACCGTCATTTATTTGCAAGGCTATTTTAATGGAGGGTCCAGGGAATTTTTACCCCATAAATAGGCACAGAGTCGCATTCATGGCAGTTCCACAAGTTGGAAATAAGCACCATTTTTCCCATTGATACCTATAGCATAACAATAATGCTTGTCTTAAAAACAACTTATTCAAACAAAAATTCACATTATTATCATCCCCAATCTGTAACTGTAAAAATAACGCAAATTAGAGCTCAAATCAAAATTATTTTGATTGAGTCCAGAAAACAAGAGCACACCATGTCTTTTCCTCACCTCGGCAAAGAGAACCAATTTGCCCTGACACTTGACGGCAAAATCGACAGGAAAAAAGCACACCGTCATTTATTTGCAAGGCTATTTTAATGGAGGGTCCAGGGAATTTTTAAACCATAAATAGGCACAGAGTCGCATTCATGGCAGTTCCACAAGTTGGAAATAAGCACCATTTTTCCCATTGATACCTATAGCATAACAATAATGCTTGTCTTAAAAACAACTTATTCAAACAAAAATTCACATTATTATCATCCCCAATCTGTAACTGTAAAAATAACGCAAATTAGAGCTCAAATCAAAATTATTTTGATTGAGTCCAGAAAACAAGAGCACACCATGTCTTTTCCTCACCTCGGCAAAGAGAACCAATTTGCCCTGACACTTGACGGCAAAATCGACAGGAAAAAAGCACACATTTTTCCCCCCGATGTGTAGTGCATAACACTAAGGCTTGTCTTAAAAACAACTAACACAAACAAAAATTCACATTATTATCATCCCCAATCTGTAACTGTAAAAATAACACAAATTAGAGATACGGCCACCGTGCACTTCACCGACTGCGTCAAACAGCATGCGTGCGACACTGTCAGACGAGGTAGTGTTATGCACTACACATCGGGGGGAAAAATGTGTGCTTTTTTCCTGTCGATTTTGCCGTCAAGTGTCAGGGCAAATTGGTTCTCTTTGCCGAGGTGAGGAAAAGACATGGTGTGCTCTTGTTTTCTGGACTCAATCAAAATAATTTTGATTTGAGCTCTAATTTGCGTTATTTTTACAGTTACAGATTGGGGATGATAATAATGTGAATTTTTGTTTGAATAAGTTGTTTTTAAGACAAGCATTATTGTTATGCTATAGGTATCAATGGGAAAAATGGTGCTTATTTCCAACTTGTGGAACTGCCATGAATTTGTGCCTATTTATGGTGTAAAAATTCCCTGGACCCTCCATTAAAATAGCCTTGCAAATAAATGACAGTTGACTAACACAGACAGTAACGTGAGTTTACAAAGTTCTCTGAGGAACAGAGTTTTGTAGAAAAGTCGACGAAGATGGGATTCGAACCCATGCGTGCAGAGCACAATGGATTAGCAGTCCATCGCCTTAACCACTCGGCCACCTCGTCTGACAGTGGCGCACGCATGCTGTTTGACGCAGTCGGTGAAGTGCACGGTGGCCGTATCTCTAATTTGTGTTATTTTTACAGTTACAGATTGGGGATGATAATAATGTGAATTTTTGTTTGTGTTAGTTGTTTTTAAGACAAGCCTTAGTGTTATGCACTACACATCGGGGGGAAAAATGTGTGCTTTTTTCCTGTCGATTTTGCCGTCAAGTGTCAGGGCAAATTGGTTCTCTTTGCCGAGGTGAGGAAAAGACATGGTGTGCTCTTGTTTTCTGAACCACGTTACTGTCTGTGTTAGTCAACCGTCATTTATTTGCAAGGCTATTTTAATGGAGGGTCCAGGGAATTTTTACACCATAAATAGGCACAGAGTCGCATTCATGGCAGTTCCACAAGTTGGAAATAAGCACCATTTTTCCCATTGATACCTATAGCATAACAATAATGCTTGTCTTAAAAACAACTTATTCAAACAAAAATTCACATTATTATCATCCCCAATCTGTAACTGTAAAAATAACGCAAATTAGAGCTCAAATCAAAATTATTTTGATTGAGTCCAGAAAACAAGAGCACACCATGTCTTTTCCTCACCTCGGCAAAGAGAACCAATTTGCCCTGACACTTGACGGCAAAATCAACAGGAAAAAAGCACACATTTTTCCCCCCGATGTGTAGTGCATAACACTAAGGCTTGTCTTAAAAACAACTAACACAAACAAAAATTCACATTATTATCATCCCCAATCTGTAACTGTAAAAATAACACAAATTAGAGATACGGCCACCGTGCACTTCACCGACTGCGTCAAACAGCATGCGTGCGCCACTGTCAGACGAGGTGGCCGAGTGGTTAAGGCGATGGACTGCTAATCCATTGTGCTCTGCAAGCATGGGTTCGAATCCCATCTTCGTCGACTTTTCTACAAAACTCTGTTCCTCAGAGAACTTTGTAAACTCACGTTACTGTCTGTGTTAGTCAACTGTCATTTATTTGCAAGGCTATTTTAATGGAGGGTCCAGGGAATTTTTAAACCATAAATAGGCACAGAGTCGCATTCATGGCAGTTCCACAAGTTGGAAATAAGCACCATTTTTCCCATTGATACCTATAGCATAACAATAATGCTTGTCTTAAAAACAACTTATTCAAACAAAAATTCACATTATTATCATCCCCAATCTGTAACTGTAAAAATAACGCAAATTAGAGCTCAAATCAAAATTATTTTGATTGAGTCCAGAAAACAAGAGCACACCATGTCTTTTCCTCACCTCGGCAAAGAGAACCAATTTGCCCTGACACTTGACGGCAAAATCGACAGGAAAAAAGCACACATTTTTCCCCCCGATGTGTAGTGCATAACAATAAGGCTTGTCTTAAAAACAACTAACACAAACAAAAATTCACATTATTATCATCCCCAATCTGTAACTGTAAAAATAACACAAATTAGAGATACGGCCACCGTGCACTTCACCGACTGCGTCAAACAGCATGCGTGCGCCACTGTCAGACGAGGTGGCCGAGTGGTTAAGGCGATGGACTGCTAATCCATTGTGCTCTGCACGCATGGGTTCGAATCCCATCTTCGTTGACTTTTCTACAAAACTCTGTTCCTCAGAGAACTTTGTAAACTCACGTTACTGTCTGTGTTAGTCAACTGTCATTTATTTGCAAGGCTATTTTAATGGAGGGTCCAGGGAATTTTTACACCATAAATAGGCACAGAGTCGCATTCATGGCAGTTCCACAAGTTGGAAATAAGCACCATTTTTCCCATTGATACCTATAGCATAACAATAATGCTTGTCTTAAAAACAACTTATTCAAACAAAAATTCACATTATTATCATCCCCAATCTGTAACTGTAAAAATAACGCAAATTAGAGCTCAAATCAAAATTATTTTGATTGAGTCCAGAAAACAAGAGCACACCATGTCTTTTCCTCACCTCGGCAAAGAGAACCAATTTGCCTTGACACCTGACGGCAAAATCGACAGGAAAAAAGCACACATTTTTCCCCCCGATGTGTAGTGCATAACACTAAGGCTTGTCTTAAAAACAACTAACACAAACAAAAATTCACATTATTATCATCCCCAATCTGTAACTGTAAAAATAACACAAATTAGAGATACGGCCACCGTGCACTTCACCGACTGCGTCTAACAGCATGCGTGCACCACTGTCAGACGAGGTGGCCGAGTGGTTAAGGCGATGGACTGCTAATCCATTGTGCGCTGCACGCATGGGTTCGAATCCCATCTTCGTCGACTTTTCCACAAAACTCTGTTCCTCAGAGAACTTTGTAAACTCACGTTACTGTCTGTGTTAGTCAACCGTCATTTATTTGCAAGGCTATTTTAATGGAGGGTCCAGGGAATTTTTACCCCATAAATAGGCACAGAGTCGCATTCATGGCAGTTCCACAAGTTGGAAATAAGCACCATTTTTCCCATTGATACCTATAGCATAACAATAATGCTTGTCTTAAAAACAACTTATTCAAACAAAAATTCACATTATTATCATCCCCAATCTGTAACTGTAAAAATAACACAAATTAGAGATACGGCCACCGTGCACTTCACCGACTGCGTCAAACAGCATGCGTGCGCCACTGTCAGACGAGGTGGCCGAGTGGTTAAGGCGATGGTCTGCTAATCCATTGTGCTCTGCACGCATGGGTTCGAATCCCATCTTCGTCGACTTTTCTACAAAACTCTGTTCCTCAGAGAACTTTGTAAACTCACGTTACTGTCTGTGTTAGTCAACTGTCATTTATTTGCAAGGCTATTTTAATGGAGTCCAGGGAATTTTTAAACCATAAATAGGCACAGAGTCGCATTCATGGCAGTTCCACAAGTTGGAAATAAGCACCATTTTTCCCATTGATACCTATAGCAGGAAAAAAGCACACATTTTTCCCCCCGATGTGTAGTGCATAACAATAAGGCTTGTTTTAAAAACAACTAACACAAACAAAAATTCACATTATTATCATCCCCAATCTGTAACTGTAAAAATAACACAAATTAGAGATACGGCCACCGTGCACTTCACCGACTGCGTCAAACAGCATGCGTGCGCCACTGTCAGACGAGGTAGCCGAGTGGTTAAGGCGATGGACTGCTAATCCATTGTGCTCTGCACGCATGGGTTCGAATCCCATCTTCGTCGACTTTTCTACAAAACTCTGTTCCTCAGAGAACTTTGTAAACTCACGTTACTGTCTGTGTTAGTCAACCGTCATTTATTTGCAAGGCTATTTTAATGGAGGGTCCAGGGAATTGTTACACCATAAATAGGCACAGAGTCGCATTCATGGCAGTTCCATTAAAAAAAATTCACATTATTATCATCCCCAATCTGTAACTGTAAAAATAACACAAATTAGAGATACGGCCACCGTGCACTTCACCGACTGCGTCTAACAGCATGCATGCACCACTGTCAGACGAGGTGGCCGAGTGGTTAAGGCGATGGACTGCTAATCCATAGTGCTCTGCATGCATGGGTTCGAATCCCATCTTCGTCTACTTTTCTACAAAACTCTGTTCCTCAGAGAACTTTGTAAACTCACGTTACTGTCTGTGTTAGTCAACCGTCATTTATTTGCAAGGCTATTTTAATGGAGGGTCCAGGGAATTGTTACACCATAAATAGGCACAGAGTCGCATTCATGGCAGTTCCACAAGTTGGAAATAAGCACCATTTTTCCCATTGATACCTATAGCATAACAATAATGCTTGTCTTAAAAACAACTTATTCAAACAAAAATTCACATTATTATCATCCCCAATCTGTAACTGTAAAAATAACACAAATTAGAGATACGGCCACCGTGCACTTCACCGACTGCGTCAAACAGCATGCGTGCGCCACTGTCAGACGAGGTAGCCGAGTGGTTAAGGCGATGGACTGCTAATCCATTGTGCTCTGCACGCATGGGTTCGAATCCCATCTTCGTCGACTTTTCTACAAAACTCTGTTCCTCAGAGAACTTTGTAAACTCACGTTACTGTCTGTGTTAGTCAACCGTCATTTATTTGCAAGGCTATTTTAATGGAGGGTCCAGGGAATTGTTACACCATAAATAGGCACAGAGTCGCATTCATGGCAGTTCCACAAGTTGGAAATAAGCACCATTTTTCCCATTGATACCTATAGCATAACAATAATGCTTGTCTTAAAAACAACTTATTCAAACAAAAATTCACATTATTATCATCCCCAATCTGTAACTGTAAAAAAAACGCAAATTAGAGCTCAAATCAAAATTATTTTGATTGAGTCCAGAAAACAAGAGCACACCATGTCTTTTCCTCACCTCGGCAAAGAGAACCAATTTGCCCTGACACTTGACGGCAAAATCGACAGAAAAAAAGCACACATTTTTCCCCCCCGATGTGTAGTGCATAACACTAAGGCTTGTCTTAAAAACAACTAACACAAACAAAAATTCACATTATTATCATCCCCAATCTGTAACTGTAAAAATAACACAAATTAGAGATACGGCCACCGTGCACTTCACCGACTGCGTCTAACAGCATGCGTGCACCACTGTCAGACGAGGTGGCCGAGTGGTTAAGGCGATGGGCTGCTAATCCATTGTGCTCTGCATGCATGGGTTCGAATCCCATCTTCGTCGACTTTTCTACAAAACTCTGTTCCTCAGAGAACTTTGTAAACTCACGTTACTGTCTGTGTTAGTCAACTGTCATTTATTTGCAAGGCTATTTTAATGGAGGGTCCAGGGAATTTTTACACCATAAATAGGCACAGAGTCGCATTCATGGCAGTTCCACAAGTTGGAAATAAGCACCATTTTTCCCATTGATACCTATAGCATAACAATAATGCTTGTCTTAAAAACAACTTATTCAAACAAAAATTCACATTATTATCATCCCCAATCTGTAACTGTAAAAATAACGCAAATTAGAGCTCAAATCAAAATTATTTTGATTGAGTCCAGAAAACAAGAGCACACCATGTCTTTTCCTCACCTCGGCAAAGAGAACCAATTTGCCCTGACACTTGACGGCAAAATCGACAGGAAAAAAGAACACATTTTCCCCCCGATGTGTAGTGCATAACACTAAGGCTTGTCTTAAAAACAACTAACACAAACAAAAATTCACATTATTATCATCCCCAATCTGTAACTGTAAAAATAACACAAATTAGAGATACGGCCACCGTGCACTTCACCGACTGCATCAAAAATAACGCAAATTAGAGCTCAAATCAAAATTATTTTGATTGAGTCCAGAAAACAAGAGCACACCATGTCTTTTCCTCACCTCGGCAAAGAGAACCAATTTGCCCTGACACTTGACGGCAAAATCGACAGGAAAAAAGCACACATTTTTCCCCCCGATGTGTAGTGCATAACACTAAGGCTTGTCTTAAAAACAACTAACACAAACAAAAATTCACATTATTATCATCCCCAATCTGTAACTGTAAAAATAACACAAATTAGAGATACGGCCACCGTGCACTTCACCGACTGCGTCTAACAGCATGCGTGCACCACTGTCAGACGAGGTGGCCGAGTGGTTAAGGCGATGGACTGCTAATCCATTGTGCTCTGCATGCATGGGTTCGAATCCCATCTTCGTCGACTTTTCTACAAAACTCTGTTCCTCAGAGAACTTTGTAAACTCACGTTACTGTCTGTGTTAGTCAACTGTCATTTATTTGCAAGGCTATTTTAATGGAGGGTCCAGGGAATTTTTACACCATAAATAGGCACAGAGCAGTTCCACAAGTTGGAAATAAGCACCATTCATGGCAGTTCCACAAGTTGGAAATAAGCACCATTTTTCCCATTGATACCTATAGCATAACAATAATGCTTGTCTTAAAAACAGCTTATTCAAACAAAAATTCACATTATTATCATCCCCAATCTGTAACTGTAAAAATAACGCAAATTAGAGCTCAAATCAAAATTATTTTGATTGAGTCCAGAAAACAAGAGCACACCATGTCTTTTCCTCACCTCGGCAAAGAGAACCAATTTGCCCTGACACTTGACGGCAAAATCAACAGGAAAAAAGCACACATTTTTCCCCCCGATGTGTAGTGCATAACACTAAGGCTTGTCTTAAAAACAACTAACACAAACAAAAATTCACATTATTATCATCCCCAATCTGTAACTGTAAAAATAACACAAATTAGAGATACGGCCACCGTGCACTTCACCGACTGCGTCAAACAGCATGCGTGCGACACTGTCAGACGAGGTGGCCGAGTGGTTAAGGCGATGGACTGCTAATCCATTGTGCTCTGCACGCATGGGTTCGAATCCCATCTTCGTCGACTTTTCTACAAAACTCTGTTCCTCAGAGAACATTGTAAACTCACGTTACTGTCTGTGTTATTCAACCGTCATTTATTTGCAAGGCTATTTTAATGGAGGGTCCAGGGAATTTTTACCCCATAAATAGGCACAGAGTCGCATTCATGGCAGTTCCACAAGTTGGAAATAAGCACCATTTTTCCCATTGATACCTATAGCATAACAATAATGCTTGTCTTAAAAACAACTTATTCAAACAAAAATTCACATTATTATCATCCCCAATCTGTAACTGTAAAAATAACACAAATTAGAGATACGGCCACCGTGCACTTCACCGACTGCGTCAAACAGCATGCGTGCGCCACTGTCAGACGAGGTGGCTGAGTGGTTAAGGCGATGGACTGCTAATCCATTGTGCTCTGCACGCATGGGTTCGAATCCCATCTTCGTCGACTTTTCTACAAAACTCTGTTCCTCAGAGAACTTTGTAAACTCACGTTACTGTCTGTGTTAGTCAACTGTCATTTATTTGCAAGGCTATTTTAATGGAGGGTCCAGGGAATTTTTAAACCATAAATAGGCACAGAGTCGCATTCATGGCAGTTCCACAAGTTGGAAATAAGCACCATTTTTCCCATTGATACCTATAGCATAACAATAATGCTTGTCTTAAAAACAACTTATTCAAACAAAAATTCACATTATTATCATCCCCAATCTGTAACTGTAAAAATAACGCAAATTAGAGCTCAAATCAAAATTATTTTGATTGAGTCCAGAAAACAAGAGCACACCATGTCTTTTCCTCACCTCGGCAAAGAGAACCAATTTGCCCTGACACTTGACGGCAAAATCGACAGGAAAAAAGCACACATTTTTCCCCCCGATGTGTAGTGCATAACAATAAGGCTTGTCTTAAAAACAACTAACACAAACAAAAATTCACATTATTATCATCCCCAATCTGTAACTGTAAAAATAACACAAATTAGAGATACGGCCACCGTGCACTTCACCGACTGCGTCTAACAGCATGCGTGCGCCATTGTCAGACGAGGTGGCCGAGTAGTTAAGGCGATGGACTGCTAATCCATTGTGCTCTGCACGCATGGGTTTGAATCCCATCTTCGTCGACTTTTCTACAAAACTCTGTTCCTCAGAGAACTTTGTAAACTCACGTTACTGTCTGTGTTAGTCAACCGTCATTTATTTGCAAGGCTATTTTAATGGAGGGTCCAGGGAATTGTTACACCATAAATAGGCACAGAGTCGCATTCATGGCAGTTCCACAAGTTGGAAATAAGCACCATTTTTCCCATTGATACCTATAGCATAACAATAATGCTTGTCTTAAAAACAACTTATTCAAACAAAAATTCACATTATTATCATCCCCAATCTGTAACTGTAAAAAAAACGCAAATTAGAGCTCAAATCAAAATTATTTTGATTGAGTCCAGAAAACAAGAGCACACCATGTCTTTTCCTCACCTCGGCAAAGAGAACCAATTTGCCCTGACACTTGACGGCAAAATCGACAGAAAAAAAGCACACATTTTTCCCCCCGATGTGTAGTGCATAACACTAAGGCTTGTCTTAAAAACAACTAACACAAACAAAAATTCACATTATTATCATCCCCAATCTGTAACTGTAAAAATAGGCACAGAGTCGCATTCATGGCAGTTCCACAAGTTGGAAATAAGCACCATTTTTCCCATTGATACCTATAGCATAACAATAATGCTTGTCTTAAAAACAACTTATTCAAACAAAAATTCACATTATTATCATCCCCAATCTGTAACTGTAAAAATAACGCAAATTAGAGCTCAAATCAAAATTATTTTGATTGAGTCCAGAAAACAAGAGCACACCATGTCTTTTCCTCACCTCGGCAAAGAGAACCAATTTGCCCTGACACTTGACGGCAAAATCGACAGGAAAAAAGCACACATTTTTCCCCCCGATGTGTAGTGCATAACACTAAGGCTTGTCTTAAAAACAACTAACACAAACAAAAATTCACATTATTATCATCCCCAATCTGTAACTGTAAAAATAACACAAATTAGAGATACGGCCACCGTGCACTTCACCAACTGCGTCAAACAGCATGCATGCGCCACTGTCAGACGAGGTGGCCGAGTGGTTAAGGCGATGGACTGCTAATCCATTGTGCTCTGCACGCATGGGTTCGAATCCCATCTTCGTCGACTTTTCTACAAAACTCTGTTCCTCAGAGAACTTTGTAAACTCACGTTACTGTCTGTGTTAGTCAACCGTCATTTATTTGCAAGGCTATTTTAATGGAGGGTCCAGGGAATTTTTACACCATAAATAGGCACAGAGTCGCATTCATGGCAGTTCCACAAGTTGGAAATAAGCACCATTTTTCCCATTGATACCTATAGCATAACAATAATGCTTGTCTTAAAAACAACTTATTCAAACAAAAATTCACATTATTATCATCCCCAATCTGTAACTGTAAAAATAACGCAAATTAGAGCTCAAATCAAAATTATTTTGATTGAGTCCAGAAAACAAGAGCACACCATGTCTTTTCCTCACCTCGGCAAAGAGAACCAATTTGCCCTGACACTTGACGGCAAAATCAACAGGAAAAAAGCACACATTTTTCCCCCCGATGTGTAGTGCATAACACTAAGGCTTGTCTTAAAAACAACTAACACAAACAAAAATTCACATTATTATCATCCCCAATCTGTAACTGTAAAAATAACACAAATTAGAGATACGGCCACCGTGCACTTCACCGACTGCGTCAAACAGCATGCGTGCGACACTGTCAGACGAGGTGGCCGAGTGGTTAAGGCGATGGACTGCTAATCCATTGTGCTCTGCACGCATGGGTTCGAATCCCATCTTCGTCGACTTTTCTACAAAACTCTGTTCCTCAGAGAACTTTGTAAACTCACGTTACTGTCTGTGTTAGTCAACCGTCATTGATTTGCAAGGCTATTTTAATGGAGGGTCCAGGGAATTTTTACACCATAAATAGGCACAGAGTCGCATTCATGGCAGATCCACAAGTTGGAAATAAGCACCATTTTTCCCATTGATACCTATAGCATAACAATAATGCTTGTCTTAAAAACAACTTATTCAAACAAAAATTCACATTATTATCATCCCCAATCTGTAACTGTAAAAATAACGCAAATTAGAGCTCAAATCAAAATTATTTTGATTGAGTCCAGAAAACAAGAGCACACCATGTCTTTTCCTCACCTCGGCAAAGAGAACCAATTTGCCCTGACACTTGACGGCAAAATCAACAGGAAAAAAGCACACATTTTTCCCCCCGATGTGTAGTGCATAACACTAAGGCTTGTCTTAAAAACAACTAACACAAACAAAAATTCACATTATTATCATCCCCAATCTGTAACTGTAAAAATAACACAAATTAGAGATACGGCCACCGTGCACTTCAACGACTGCATCAAACAGCATGCGTGCGCCATCGTCTGACGAGGTGGCCGAGTGGTTAAGGCGATGGACTGCTAATCCATTGTGCTCTGCACGCATGGGTTCGAATCCCATCTTCGTCGACTTTTCTACAAAACTCTGTTCCTCAGAGAACTTTGTAAACTCACGTTACTGTCTGTGTTAGTCAACCGTCATTTATTTGCAAGGCTATTTTAATGGAGGGTCCAGGGAATTTTTACACCATAAATAGGCACAGAGTCGCATTCATGGCAGTTCCACAAGTTGGAAATAAGCACCATTTTTCCCATTGATACCTATAGCATAACAATAATGCTTGTCTTAAAAACAACTTATTCAAACAAAAATTCACATTATTATCATCCCCAATCTGTAACTGTAAAAATAACGCAAATTAGAGCTCAAATCAAAATTATTTTTATTGAGTCCAGAAAACAAGAGCACACCATGTCTTTTCCTCACCTCGGCAAAGAGAACCAATTTGCCCTGACACTTGATGGCAAAATCGACAGGAAAAAAGCACACATTTTCCCCCCCGATGTGTAGTGCATAACACTAAGGCTTGTCTTAAAAACAACTAACACAAACAAAAATTCACATTATTATCATCCCCAATCTGTAACTGTAAAAATAACGCAAATTTGAGCTCAAATCAAAATTATTTTGATTGAGTCCAGAAAACAAGAGCACACCATGTCTTTTCCTCACCTCGGCAAAGAGAACCAATTTGCCCTGACACTTGACGGCAAAATCGACAGGAAAAAAGCACACATTTTATCCCCCGATGTGTAGTGCATAACACTAAGGCTTGTCTTAAAAACAACTAACACAAACAAAAATTCACATTATTATCATCCCCAATCTGTAACTGTAAAAATAACACAAATTAGAGATACGGCCACCGTGCACTTCACCGACTGCGTCAAACAGCATGCGTGCGCCACTGTCAGACGAGGTGGCCGAGTGGTTAAGGCGATGGACTGCTAATCCATTGTGCTCTGCACGCATGGGTTCGAATGCCATCTTCGTCGACTTTTCTACAAAACTCTGTTCCTCAGAGAACTTTGTAAACTCACGTTACTGTCTGTGTTAGTCAACTATCATTTATTTGCACGGCTATTTTAATGGAGGGTCCAGGGAATTTTTACACCATAAATAGGCACAGAGTCGCATTCATGGCAGTTCCACAAGTTGGAAATAAGCACCATTTTTCCCATTGATACCTATAGCATAACAATAATGCTTGTCTTAAAAACAACTTATTCAAACAAAAATTCACATTATTATCATCCCCAATCTGTAACTGTAAAAATAACGCAAATTAGAGCTCAAATCAAAATTATTTTGATTGAGTCCAGAAAACAAGAGCACACCATGTCTTTTCCTCACCTCGGCAAAGAGAACCAATTTGCCCTGACACTTGACGGCAAAATCGACAGGAAAAAAGCACACATTTTTCCACCCGATGTGTAGTGCATAACAATAAGGCTTGTCTTAAAAACAACTAACACAAACAAAAATTCACATTATTATCATCCCCAATCTGTAACTGTAAAAATAACACAAATTAGAGATACGGCCACCGTGCACTTCACCGACTGCGTCAAACAGCATGCGTGCGCCACTGTCAGACGAGGTGGCCGAGTGGTTAAGGCGATGGACTGCTAATCCATTGTGCTCTGCACGCATGGGTTCGAATCCCATCTTCGTCGACTTTTCTACAAAACTCTGTTCCTCAGAGAACTTTGTAAACTCACGTTACTGTCTGTGTTAGTCAACTGTCATTTATTTACAAGGCTATTTTAATGGAGGGTCCAGGGAATTTTTAAACCATAAATAGGCACAGAGTCGCATTCATGGCAGTTCCACAAGTTGGAAATAAGCACCATTTTTCCCATTGATACCTATAGCATAACAATAATGCTTGTCTTAAAAACAACTTATTCAAACAAAAATTCACATTATTATCATCCCCAATCTGTAACTGTAAAAATAACGCAAATTAGAGCTCAAATCAAAATTATTTTGATTGAGTCCAGAAAACAAGAGCACACCAAGACTTTTCCTCACCTCGGCAAAGAGAACCAATTTGCCCTGACACTTGACGGCAAAATCGACAGGAAAAAAGCACACATTTTTCCCCCCGATGTGTAGTGCATAACACTAAGGCTTGTCTTAAAAAAAACTAACACAAACAAAAATTCACATTATTATCATCCCCAATCTGTAACTGTAAAAATAACACAAATTAGAGATACGGCCACCGTGCACTTCACCGACTGCGTCAAACAGCATGCGTGCGCCACTGTCAGACGAGGTGGCCGAGTGGTTAAGGCGATGGACTGCTAATCCATTGTGCTCTGCACGCATGGGTTCGAATCCCATCTTCGTCGACTTTTCTACAAAACTCTGTTCCTCAGAGAACTTTGTAAACTCACGTTACTGTCTGTGTTATTCAACCGTCATTTATTTGCAATGCTATTTTAATGGAGGGTCCAGGGAATTTTTACCCCATAAATAGGCACAGAGTCGCATTCATGGCAGTTCCACAAGTTGGAAATAAGCACCATTTTTCCCATTGATACCTATAGCATAACAATAATGCTTGTCTTAAAAACAACTTATTCAAACAAAAATTCACATTATTATCATCCCCAATCTGTAACTGTAAAAATAACGCAAATTAGAGCTCAAATCAAAATTATTTTGATTGAGTCCAGAAAACAAGAGCACACCATGTCTTTTCCTCACCTCGGCAAAGAGAACCAATTTGCCCTGACACTTGACGGCAAAATCGACAGGAAAAAAGCACACATTTTTCCCCCCGATGTGTAGTGCATAACACTAAGGCTTGTCTTAAAAACAACTAACACAAACAAAAATTCACATTATTATCATCCCCAATCTGTAACTGTAAAAATAACACAAATTAGAGATACGGCCACCGTGCACTTCACCGACTGCGTCAAACAGCATGCGTGCGCCACTGTCAGACGAGGTGGCCGAGTGGTTAAGGCGATGGACTGCTAATCCATTGTGCTCTGCACGCATGGGTTCGAATCCCATCTTCGTCGACTTTTCTACAAAACTCTGTTCCTCAGAGAACTTTGTAAACTCACGTTACTGTCTGTGTTAGTCAACCGTCATTTATTTGCAATGCTATTTTAATGGAGGGTCCAGGGAGTTTTTACACCATAAATAGGCACAGAGTCGCATTCATGGCAGTTCCACAAGTTGGAAATAAGCACCATTTTTCCCATTGATACCTATAGCATAACAATAATGCTTGTCTTAAAAACAACTTATTCAAACAAAAATTCACATTATTATCATCCCCAATCTGTAACTGTAAAAATAACGCAAATTAGAGCTCAAATCAAAATTATTTTGATTGAGTCCAGAAAACAAGAGCACACCATGTCTTTTCCTCACCTCGGCAAAGAGAACCAATTTGCCCTGACACTTGACGGCAAAATCGACAGAAAAAAAGCACACATTTTTCCCCCCGATGTGTAGTGCATAACACTAAGGCTTGTCTTAAAAACAACTAACACAAACAAAAATTCACATTATTATCATCCCCAATCTGTAACTGTAAAAATAACACAAATTAGAGATACGGCCACCGTGCACTTCAACGACTGCATCAAACAGCATGCGTGCGCCATCGTCAGACGAGGTGGCCGAGTGGTTAAGGCGATGGACTGCTAATCCATTGTGCTCTGCACGCATGGGTTCGAATCCCATCTTCGTCGACTTTTCTACAAAACTCTGTTCCTCAGAGAACTTTGTAAACTCACGTTACTGTCTGTGTTAGTCAACCGTCATTTATTTGCAAGGCTATTTTAATGGAGGGTCCAGGGAATTTTTACACCATAAATAGGCACAGAGTCGCATTCATGGCAGTTCCACAAGTTGGAAATAAGCACCATTTTTCCCATTGATACCTATAGCATAACAATAATGCTTGTCTTAAAAACAACTTATTCAAACAAAAATTCACATTATTATCATCCCCAATCTGTAACTGTAAAAATAACGCAAATTAGAGCTCAAATCAAAATTATTTTTATTGAGTCCAGAAAACAAGAGCACACCATGTCTTTTCCTCACCTCGGCAAAGAGAACCAATTTGCCCTGACACTTGATGGCAAAATCGACAGGAAAAAAGCACACATTTTCCCCCCCGATGTGTAGTGCATAACACTAAGGCTTGTCTTAAAAACAACTAACACAAACAAAAATTCACATTATTATCATCCCCAATCTGTAACTGTAAAAATAACGCAAATTTGAGCTCAAATCAAAATTATTTTGATTGAGTCCAGAAAACAAGAGCACACCATGTCTTTTCCTCACCTCGGCAAAGAGAACCAATTTGCCCTGACACTTGACGGCAAAATCGACAGGAAAAAAGCACACATTTTATCCCCCGATGTGTAGTGCATAACACTAAGGCTTGTCTTAAAAACAACTAACACAAACAAAAATTCACATTATTATCATCCCCAATCTGTAACTGTAAAAATAACACAAATTAGAGATACGGCCACCGTGCACTTCACCGACTGCGTCAAACAGCATGCGTGCGCCACTGTCAGACGAGGTGGCTGAGTGGTTAAGGCGATGGACTGCTAATCCATTGTGCTCTGCACGCATGGGTTCGAATGCCATCTTCGTCGACTTTTCTACAAAACTCTGTTCCTCAGAGAACTTTGTAAACTCACGTTACTGTCTGTGTTAGTCAACTGTCATTTATTTGCACGGCTATTTTAATGGAGGGTCCAGGGAATTTTTACACCATAAATAGGCACAGAGTCGCATTCATGGCAGTTCCACAAGTTGGAAATAAGCACCATTTTTCCCATTGATACCTATAGCATAACAATAATGCTTGTCTTAAAAACAACTTATTCAAACAAAAATTCACATTATTATCATCCCCAATCTGTAACTGTAAAAATAACGCAAATTAGAGCTCAAATCAAAATTATTTTGATTGAGTCCAGAAAACAAGAGCACACCATGTCTTTTCCTCACCTCGGCAAAGAGAACCAATTTGCCCTGACACTTGACGGCAAAATCGACAGGAAAAAAGCACACATTTTTCCACCCGATGTGTAGTGCATAACAATAAGGCTTGTCTTAAAAACAACTAACACAAACAAAAATTCACATTATTATCATCCCCAATCTGTAACTGTAAAAATAACACAAATTAGAGATACGGCCACCGTGCACTTCACCGACTGCGTCAAACAGCATGCGTGCGCCACTGTCAGACGAGGTGGCCGAGTGGTTAAGGCGATGGACTGCTAATCCATTGTGCTCTGCACGCATGGGTTCGAATCCCATCTTCGTCGACTTTTCTACAAAACTCTGTTCCTCAGAGAACTTTGTAAACTCACGTTACTGTCTGTGTTAGTCAACCGTCATTTATTTGCAATGCTATTTTAATGGAGGGTCCAGGGAGTTTTTACACCATAAATAGGCACAGAGTCGCATTCATGGCAGTTCCACAAGTTGGAAATAAGCACCATTTTTCCCATTGATACCTATAGCATAACAATAATGCTTGTCTTAAAAACAACTTATTCAAACAAAAATTCACATTATTATCATCCCCAATCTGTAACTGTAAAAATAACGCAAATTAGAGCTCAAATCAAAATTATTTTGATTGAGTCCAGAAAACAAGAGCACACCATGTCTTTTCCTCACCTCGGCAAAGAGAACCAATTTGCCCTGACACTTGACGGCAATATCGACAGGAAAAAAGAACACATTTTTCCCCCCGATGTGTAGTGCATAACACTAAGGCTTGTCTTAAAAACAACTAACACAAACAAAAATTCACATTATTATCATCCCCAATCTGTAACTGTAAAAATAACACAAATTAGAGATACGGCCACCGTGCACTTCACCGACTGCGTCAAACAGCATGCGTGCGCCACTGTCAGACGAGGTGGCCGAGTGGTTAAGGCGATGGACTGCTAATCCATTGTGCTCTGCACGCATGGGTTCGAATCCCATCTTCGTCGACTTTTCTACAAAACTCTGTTCCTCAGAGAACTTTGTAAACTCACGTTACTGTCTGTGTTAGTCAACCGTCATTTATTTGCAAGGCTATTTTAATGGAGGGTCCAGGGAATTTTTACACCATAAATAGGCACAGAGTCGCATTCATGGCAGTTCCACAAGTTGGAAATAAGCACCATTTTTCCCATTGATACCTATAGCATAACAATAATGCTTGTCTTAAAAACAACTTATTCAAACAAAAGTTCACATTATTATCATCCCCAATCTGTAACTGTAAAAATAACGCAAATTAGAGCTCAAATCAAAATTATTTTGATGGAGTCCAGAAAACAAGAGCACACCATGTCTTTTCCTCACCTCGGCAAAGAGAACCAATTTGCCCTGACACTTGACGGCAAAATCGACAGGAAAAAAGCACACATTTTTCCCCCCGATGTGTAGTGCATAACACTAAGGCTTGTCTTAAAAACAACTAACACAAACAAAAATTCACATTATTATCATCCCCAATCTGTAACTGTAAAAATAACACAAATTAGAGATACGGCCACCGTGCACTTCACCGACTGCGTCAAACAGCATGCGTGCGCCACTGTCAGACGAGGTGGCCGAGTGGTTAAGGCGATGGACTGCTAATCCATTGTGCTCTGCACGCATGGGTTCGAATCCCATCTTCGTCGACTTTTCTACAAAACTCTGTTCCTCAGAGAACTTTGTAAACTCACGTTACTGTCTGTGTTAGTCAACCGTCATTTATTTGCAAGGCTATTTTAATGGAGGGTCCAGGGAATTTTTACACCATAAATAGGCACAGAGTCGCATTCATGGCAGTTCCACAAGTTGGAAATAAGCACCATTTTTCCCATTGATACCTATAGCATAACAATAATGCTTGTCTTAAAAACAACTTATTCAAACAAAAATTCACATTATTATCATCCCCAATCTGTAACTGTAAAAATAACGCAAATTAGAGCTCAAATCAAAATTATTTTGATTGAGTCCAGAAAACAAGAGCACACCATGTCTTTTCCTCACCTCGGCAAAGAGAACCAATTTGCCCTGACACTTGACGGCAAAATCGACAGGAAAAAAGCACACATTTTTCCCCCCGATGTGTAGTGCATAACACTAAGGCTTGTCTTAAAAACAACTAACACAAACAAAAATTCACATTATTATCATCCCCAATCTGTAACTGTAAAAATAACACAAATTAGAGATACAGCCACCGTGCACTTCACCGACTGCGTCAAACAGCATGCATGCGTCACTGTTAGACGAGGTGGCCGAGTGGTTAAGGCGATGGACTGCTAATCCATTGTGCTCTGCACGCATGAGTTCAAATCCCATCTTCGTCGACTTTTCTACAAAACTCTGTTCCTCAGAGAACTTTGTAAACTCATGTTACTGTCTGTGTTAGTCAACCGTCATTTATTTGCAAGGCTATTTTAATGGAGGGTCCAGGGAATTTTTACACCATAAATAGGCACAGAGTCCACAAGTTGGAAAATAAGCATAATTTTTCCCATTGATACCTATAGCATAACAATAATGCTTGTCTTAAAAACAACTTATTCAAACAAAAATTCACATTATTATCATCCCCAACTGTAACTGTAAAAATAACGCAAATTAGAGCTCAAATCAAAATTATTTTGATTGAGTCCAGAAAACAAGAGCACACCATGTCTTTTTCTCACCTCGGCAAAGAGAACCAATTTGCCCTGACACTTGACGGCAAAATCGACAGGAAAAAAGCACACATTTTTCCCCCCGATGTGTAGTGCATAACACTAAGGCTTGTCTTAAAAACAACTAACACAAACAAAAATTCACATTATTATCATCCCCAATCTGTAACTGTAAAAATAACACAAATTAGAGATACGGCCACCGTGCACTTCACCGACTGCGTCAAACAGCATGCGTGCGCCACTGTCAGACGAGGTGGCCGAGTGGTTAAGGCGATGGACTGCTAATCCATTGTGCTCTGCACGCATGGGTTCGAATCCCATCTTTGTCGACTTTTCTACAAAACTCTAATCCTCAGAGAACTTTGTAAACTCACGTTACTGTCTGTGTTAGTCAACCGTCATTTATTTGCAAGGCTATTTTAATGGAGGGTCCAGGGAATTTTTACACCATAAATAGGCACAGAGTCCACAAGTTGGAAAATAAGCATAATTTTTCCCATTGATACCTATAGCATAACAATAATGCTTGTCTTAAAAACAACTTATTCAAACAAAAATTCACATTATTATCATCCCCAACTGTAACTGTAAAAATAACGCAAATTAGAGCTCAAATCAAAATTATTTTGATTGAGTCCAGAAAACAAGAGCACACCATGTCTTTTTCTCACCTCGGCAAAGAGAACCAATTTGCCCTGACACTTGACGGCAAAATCGACAGGAAAAAAGCACACATTTTCCCCCCCGATGTGTATTGCATAACACTAAGGCTTGTCTTAAAAACAACTAACACAAACAAAAATTCACATTATTATCATCCCCAATCTGTAACTGTAAAAATAACACAAATTAGAGATACGGCCATCGTGCACTTCACCGACTGCGTCAAACAGAATGCGTGCGCCACTGTCAGACGAGGTGGCCGAGTGGTTAAGGCGATGGACTGCTAATCCATTGTGCTCTGCACGCATGGGTTCGAATCCCATCTTCGTCGACTTTTCTACAAAACTCTGTTCCTCAGAGAACTTTGTAAACTCACGTTACTGTCTGTGTTAGTCAACCGTCATTTATTTGCAAGGCTATTTTAATGGAGGGTCCAGGGAATTTTTACACCATAAATAGGCACAGAGTCGCATTCATGGCAGTTCCACAAGTTGGAAATAAGCACCATTTTTCCCATTGATACCTATAGCATAACAATAATGCTTGTCTTAAAAACAACTTATTCAAACAAAAATTCACATTATTATCATCCCCAATCTGTAACTGTAAAATAAACGCAAATTAGAGCTCAAATCAAAATTATTTTGATTGAGTCCAGAAAACAAGAGCACACCATGTCTTTTCCTCACCTCGGCAAAGAGAACCAATTTGCCCTGACACTTGATGGCAAAATCGACAGGAAAAAAGCACACATTTTTCCCCCCGATGTGTATTGCATAACACTAAGGCTTGTCTTAAAAACAACTAACACAAACAAAAATTTACATTATTATCATCCCCAATCTGTAACTGTAAAAATAACACAAATTCGAGATACGGCCACCGTGCACTTCACCGACTGCGTCAAACAGCATGCGTGCGTCACTGTCAGACGAGGTGGCCGAGTGGTTAAGGCGATGGACTGCTAATCCTTTGTGCTCTGCACGCATGAGTTCGAATCCCATCTTCGTCGACTTTTCTACAAAACTCTGTTCCTCAGAGAACTTTGTAAACTCACGTTACTGTCTGTGTTAGTCAACCGTCATTTATTTGCAAGGCTATTTTAATGGAGGGTCCAGGGAATTTTTACACCATAAATAGGCACAGAGTCGCATTCATGGCAGTTCCACAAGTTGGAAATAAGCACCATTTTTCCCATTGATACCTATAGCATAACAATAATGCTTGTCTTAAAAACAACTTATTCAAACAAAAATTCACATTATTATCATCCCCAATCTGTAACTGTAAAAATAACACAAATTAGAGATACGGCCACCGTGCACTTCACCGACTGCGTCAAACAGCATGCGTGCGCCACTGTCAGACGAGGTGGCCGAGTGGTTAAGGCGATGGACTGCTAATCCATTGTGCTCTGCACGCATGGGTTCGAATCCCATCTTCGTCGACTTTTCTACAAAACTCTAATCCTCAGAGAACTTTGTAAACTCACGTTACTGTCTCTGTTAGTCAACCGTCATTTATTTGCAAGGCTATTTTAATGGAGGGTCCAGGGAATTTTTACACCATAAATAGGCACAGAGTCGCATTCATGGCAGTTCCACAAGTTGGAAATAAGCACCATTTTTCCCATTGATACCTATAGCATAACAATAATGCTTGTCTTAAAAACAACTTATTCAAACAAAAAATCACATTATTATCATCCCCAATCTGTAACTGTAAAAATAACGCAAATTAGAGCTCAAATCAAAATTATTTTGATTGAGTCCAGAAAACAAGAGCACACCATGTCTTTTCCTCACCTCGGCAAAGAGAACCAATTTGCCCTGACACTTGACGGCAAAATCGACAGGAAAAAAGCACACATTTTTCCCCCCGATGTGTAGTGCATAACACTAAGGCTTGTCTTAAAAACAACTAACACAAACAAAAATTCACATTATTATCATCCCCAATCTGTAACTGTAAAAATAACACAAATAAGAGATACGGCCACCGTGCACTTCACCGACTGCGTCAAACAGCATGCGTGCGTCACTGTCAGACGAGGTGGCCGAGTGGTTAAGGCGATGGACTGCTAATCCATTGTGCTCTGCACGCATGGGTTCGAATCCCATCTTCGTCGACTTTTCTACAAAACTCTGTTCCTCAGAGAACTTTGTAAACTCATGTTACTGTCTGTGTTAGTCAACCGTCATTTATTTGCAAGGCTATTTTAATGGAGGGTCCAGGGAATTGTTACACCATAAATAGGCACAGAGTCGCATTCATGGCAGTTCCACAAGTTGGAAATAAGCACCATTTTTCCCATTGATACCTATAGCATAACAATAATGCTTGTCTTAAAAACAACTTATTCAAACAAAAATTCACATTATTATCATCCCCAATCTGTAACTGTAAAAATAACGCAAATTAGAGCTCAAATCAAAATTATTTTGATTGAGTCCAGAAAACAAGAGCACACCATGTCTTTTCCTCACCTCGGCAAAGAGAACCAATTTGCCTTGACACTTGACGGCAAAATCGACAGGAAAAAAGCACACATTTTTCCCCCCGATGTGTAGTGCATAACACTAAGGCTTGTCTTAAAAACAACTAACACAAACAAAAATTCACATTATTATCATCCCCAATCTGTAACTGTAAAAATAACACAAATTAGAGATACGGCCACCGTGCACTTCACCGACTGCGTCAAACAGCATGCGTGCGCCACTGTCAGACGAGGTGGCCGAGTGGTTAAGGCGATGGACTGCTAATCCATTGTGCTCTGCACGCATGGGTTCGAATCCCATCTTCGTCGACTTTTCTACAAAACTCTGTTCCTCAGAGAACTTTGTAAACTCACGTTACTGTCTGTGTTAGTCAACTGTCATTTATTTGCAAGGCTATTTTAATGGAGGGTCCAGGGAATTTTTACACCATAAATAGGCACAAATTCATGGCAGTTCCACAAGTTGCAAATAAGCACCATTTTTCCCATTGATACCTATAGCATAACAATAATGCTTGTCTTAAAAACAACTTATTCAAACAAAAATTCACATTATTATCATCCCCAATCTGTAACTGTAAAAATAACGCAAATTAGAGCTCAAATCAAAATTATTTTGATGGAGTCCAGAAAACAAGAGCACACCATGTCTTTTCCTCACCTCGGCAAAGAGAACCAATTTGCCCTGACACTTGACGGCAAAATCGACAGGAAAAAAGCACACATTTTTCCCCCCGATGTGTAGTGCATAACACTAAGGCTTGTCTTAAAAACAACTAACACAAACAAAAATTCACATTATTATCATCCCCAATCTGTAACTGTAAAAATAACACAAATTAGAGATACGGCCACCGTGCACTTCACCGACTGCGTCAAACAGCATGCGTGCGCCACCGTCAGACGAGGTGGCCGAGTGGTTAAGGCGATGGACTGCTAATCCATTGTGCTCTGCACGCATGGGTTCGAATCCCATCTTTGTTGACTTTTCTACAAAACTCTGTTCCTCAGAGAACTTTGTAAACTCACGTTACTGTCTGTGTTAGTCAACCGTCATTTATTTGCAAGGCTATTTTAATGGAGGGTTCAGGGAATTTTTACACCATAAATAGGCACAGAGTCGCATTCATGGCAGTTCCACAAGTTGGAAATAAGCATCATTTTTCCCATTGATACCTATAGCATAACAATAATGCTTGTCTTAAAAACAACTTATTCAAACAAAAATTCACATTATTATCATCCCCAATCTGTAACTGTAAAAATAACGCAAATTAGAGCTCAAATCAAAATTATTTTGATTGAGTCCAGAAAACAAGAGCACACCATGTCTTTTCCTCACCTCGGCAAAGAGAACCAATTTGCCTTGACACTTGACGGCAAAATCGACAGGAAAAAAGCACACATTTTTCCCCCCGATGTGTAGTGCATAACACTAAGGCTTGTCTTAAAAACAACTAACACAAACAAAAATTCACATTATTATCATCCCCAATCTGTAACTGTAAAAATAACACAAATTAGAGCTCAAATCAAAATTATTTTGATTGAGTCCAGAAAACAAGAGCACACCATGTCTTTTCCTCACCTCGGCAAAGAGAACCTATTTGCCCTGACACTTGACGGCAAAATTAACAGAAAAAAGCACACATTTTTTCCCCCGATGTGTAGTGCATAACACTAAGGCTTGTCTTAAAAACAACTAACACGAACAAAAATTCACATTATTATCATCCCCAATCTGTAACTGTAAAAATAACACAAATTAGAGATACGGCCACCGTGCACTTCACCGACTGCGTCTAACAGCATGCGTGCGCCACTGTCAGACGAGGTGGCCGAGTGGTTAAGGCGATGGACTGCTAATCCATTGTGCTCTGCACGCATGGGTTCGAATCCCATCTTCGTCGACTTTTCTACAAAACTCTGTTCCTCAGAGAACTTTGTAAACTCACGTTACTGTCTTTGTTAGTCAACCGTCATTTATTTGCAAGGCTATTTTAATGGAGGGTCCAGGGAATTTTTACACCATAAATAGGCACAGAGTCGCATTCATGGCAGTTCCACAAGTTGGAAATAAGCACCATTTTTCCAATTGATACCTATAGCATAACAATAATGCTTGTCTTAAAAACAACTTATTCAAACAAAAATTCACATTATTATCATCCCCAATCTGTAACTGTAAAAATAACGCAAATTAGAGCTCAAATCAAAATTATTTTGATTGAGTCCAGAAAACAAGAGCACACCATGTCTTTTCCTCACCTCGGCAAAGAGAACCGATTTGCCCTGACACTTGACGGCAAAATCGACAGGAAAAAGCACACATTTTTCCCCCCGATGTGTAGTGCATAACACTAAGGCTTGTCTTAAAAACAACTAACATAAACAAAAATTCACATTATTATCATCCCCAATCTGTAACTGTAAAAATAACAAAAATTCACATTATTATCATCCCCAATCTGTAACTGTAAAAATAACGCAAATTAGAGCTCAAATCAAAATTATTTTGATTGAGTCCAGAAAACAAGAGCACACCATGTCTTTTCCTCACCTCGGCAAAGAGAACCAATTTGCCCTGACACTTGACGGCAAAATCGACAGGAAAAAAGCACACATTTTTCCCCCCGATGTGTAGTGCATAACACTAAGGCTTGTCTTAAAAACAACTAACACAAACAAAAATTCACATTATTATCATCCCCAATCTGTAACGGTAAAAATAGGCACAGAGTCGCATTCATGGCAGTTCCACAAGTTGGAAATAAGCACTATTTTTCCCATTGATACCTATAGCATAACAATAATGCTTGTCTTAAAAACAACTTATTCAAACAAAAATTCACATTATTATCATCCCCAATCTGTAACTGTAAAAATAACGCAAATTAGAGCTCAAATCAAAATTATTTTGATTGAGTCCAGAAAACAAGAGCACACCATGTCTTTTCCTCACCTCGGCAAAGAGAACCAATTTGCCCTGACACTTGACGGCAAAATCGACAGGAAAAAAGCACACATTTTCCCCCCCGATGTGTAGTGCATAACAATAAGGCTTGTCTTAAAAACAACTAACACAAACAAAAATTCACATTATTATCATCCCCAATCTGTAACTGTAAAAATAACACAAATTAGAGATACGGCCACCGTGCACTTCACCGACTGCGTCAAACAGCATGCGTGCGCCACTGTCAGACGAAGTGGCCGAGTGGTTAAGGCGATGGACTGCTAATCCATTGTGCTCTGCACGCATGGGTTCGAATCCCATCTTCGTCGACTTTTCTACAAAACTCTGTTCCTCAGAGAACTTTGTAAACTCACGTTACTGTCTGTGTTAGTCAACCGTCATTTATTTGCAAGGCTATTTTAATGGAGGGTCCAGGGAATTTTTACACCATAAATAGGCACAGAGTCGCATTCATGGCAGTTCCACAAGTTGGAAATAAGCACCATTTTTCCCATTGATACCTATAGCATAACAATAATGCTTGTCTTAAAAACAACTTATTCAAACAAAAATTCACATTATTATCATCCCCAATCTGTAACTGTAAAAATAACGCAAATTAGAGCTCAAATCAAAATTATTTTGATTGAGTCCAGAAAACAAGAGCACACCATGTCTTTTCCTCACCTCGGCAAAGAGAACCAATTTGCCCTGACACTTGACGGCAAAATCGACAGGAAAAAAGCACACATTTTTCCCCCCGATGTGTAGTGCATAACACTAAGGCTTGTCTTAAAAACAACTAACACAAACAAAAATTCACATTATTATCATCCCCAATCTGTAACTGTAAAAATAACACAAATTAGAGATACGGCCACCGTGCACTTCACCGACGGCGTCAAACAGCATGCGTGCGCCACTGTAAGACGAGGTGGCCGAGTGGTTAAGGCGATGGACTGCTAATCCATTGAGCTCTGCACGCATGGGTTCGAATCCCATCTTCGTCGACTTTTTTACAAAACTCTGTTCCTCAGAGAACTTTGTAAACTCACGTTACTGTCTGTGTTAGTCAACCGTAATTTATTTGCAAGGCTATTTTAATGGAGGGTCCAGGGAATTTTTACACCATAAATAGGCATAAATGGCAGTTCCACAAGTTGGAAATAAGCACCATTTTTCCTATTGATACCTATAGCATAACAATAATGCTTGTCTTAAAAACGACTTATTCAAACAAAAATTCACATTATTATCATCCCCAATCTGTAACTGTAAAAATAACGCAAATTAGAGCTCAAATCAAAATTATTTTGATTGAGTCCAGAAAACAAGAGCACACCAAGACTTTTCCTCACCTCGGCAAAGAGAACCAATTTGCCCTGACACTTGACGGCAAAATCGACAGGAAAAAAGCACACATTTTTCCCCCCGATGTGTAGTGCATAACACTAAGGCTTGTCTTAAAAACAACTAACACAAACAAAAATTCACATTATTATCATCCCCAATCTGTAACTGTAAAAATAACACAAATTAGAGATACGGCCACCGTGCACTTCACCGACTGTGTCAAACAGCATGCGTGCGCCACTGTCAGACGAGGTGGCCGAGTGGTTAAGGCGATGGACAGCTAATCCATTGTGCTCTGCACGCATGGGTTCGAATCCCATCTTCGTCGACTTTTCTACAAAACTCTGTTCCTCAGAGAACTTTGTAAACTCACGTTACTGTCTGTGTTATTCAACCGTCATTTATTTGCAAGGCTATTTTAATGGAGGGTCCAGGGAATTTTTACCCCAAAAATAGGCACAGAGTCGCATTCATGGCAGTTCCACAAGTTGGAAATAAGCACCATTTTTCCCATTGATACCTATAGCATAACAATAATGCTTGTCTTAAAAACAACTTATTCAAACAAAAATTCACATTATTATCATCCCCAATCTGTAACTGTAAAAATAACGCAAATTAGAGCTCAAATCAAAATTATTTTGATTGAGTCCAGAAAACAAGAGCACACCATGTCTTTTCCTCACCTCGGCAAAGAGAACCAATTTGCCCTGACACTTGACGGCAAAATCGACAGGAAAAAAGCACACATTTTTCCCCCCGATGTGTAGTGCATAACACTAAGGCTTGTCTTAAAAACAACTAACACAAACAAAAATTCACATTATTATCATCCCCAATCTGTAACGGTAAAAATAGGCACAGAGTCGCATTCATGGCAGTTCCACAAGTTGGAAATAAGCACCATTTTTCCCATTGATACCTATAGCATAACAATAATGCTTGTCTTAAAAACAACTTATTCAAACAAAAATTCACATTATTATCATCCCCAATCTGTAACTGTAAAAATAACGCAAATTAGAGCTCAAATCAAAATTATTTTGATTGAGTCCAGAAAACAAGAGCACACCATGTCTTTTCCTCACCTCGGCAAAGAGAACCAATTTGCCCTGACACTTGACGGCAAAATCGACAGGAAAAAAGCACACATTTTCCCCCCCGATGTGTAGTGCATAACAATAAGGCTTGTCTTAAAAACAACTAACACAAACAAAAATTCACATTATTATCATCCCCAATCTGTAACTGTAAAAATAACACAAATTAGAGATACGGCCACCGTGCACTTCACCGACTGCGTCAAACAGCATGCGTGCGCCACTGTCAGACGAGGTGGCTGAGTGGTTAAGGCGATGGACTGCTAATCCATTGTGCTCTGCACGCATGGGTTCGAATCCCATCTTCGTCGACTTTTCTACAAAACTCTGTTCCTCAGAGAACTTTGTAAACTCACGTTACTGTCTGTGTTAGTCAACCGTCATTTATTTGCAAGGCTATTTTAATGGAGGGTCCAGGGAATTTTTACACCATAAATAGGCACAGAGTCGCATTCATGGCAGTTCCACAAGTTGGAAATAAGCACCATTTTTCCCATTGATACCTATAGCATAACAATAATGCTTGTCTTAAAAACAACTTATTCAAACAAAAATTCACATTATTATCATCCCCAATCTGTAACTGTAAAAATAACGCAAATTAGAGCTCAAATCAAAATTATTTTGATTGAGTCCAGAAAACAAGAGCACACCATGTCTTTTCCTCACCTCGGCAAAGAGAACCAATTTGCCCTGACACTTGACGGCAAAATCGACAGGAAAAAAGCACACATTTTTCCCCCCGATGTGTAGTGCATAACACTAAGGCTTGTCTTAAAAACAACTAACACAAACAAAAATTCACATTATTATCATCCCCAATCTGTAACTGTAAAAATAACACAAATTAGAGATACGGCCACCGTGCACTTCACCGACGGCGTCAAACAGCATGCGTGCGCCACTGTAAGACGAGGTGGCCGAGTGGTTAAGGCGATGGACTGCTAATCCATTGAGCTCTGCACGCATGGGTTCGAATCCCATCTTCGTCGACTTTTTTACAAAACTCTGTTCCTCAGAGAACTTTGTAAACTCACGTTACTGTCTGTGTTAGTCAACCGTAATTTATTTGCAAGGCTATTTTAATGGAGGGTCCAGGGAATTTTTACACCATAAATAGGCATAAATGGCAGTTCCACAAGTTGGAAATAAGCACCATTTTTCCTATTGATACCTATAGCATAACAATAATGCTTGTCTTAAAAACGACTTATTCAAACAAAAATTCACATTATTATCATCCCCAATCTGTAACTGTAAAAATAACGCAAATTAGAGCTCAAATCAAAATTATTTTGATTGAGTCCAGAAAACAAGAGCACACCAAGACTTTTCCTCACCTCGGCAAAGAGAACCAATTTGCCCTGACACTTGACGGCAAAATCGACAGGAAAAAAGCACACATTTTTCCCCCCGATGTGTAGTGCATAACACTAAGGCTTGTCTTAAAAACAACTAACACAAACAAAAATTCACATTATTATCATCCCCAATCTGTAACTGTAAAAATAACACAAATTAGAGATACGGCCACCGTGCACTTCACCGACTGCGTCAAACAGCATGCGTGCGCCACTGTCAGACGAGGTGGCCGAGTGGTTAAGGCGATGGACTGCTAATCCATTGTGCTCTGCACGCATGGGTTCGAATCCCATCTTCGTCGACTTTTCTACAAAACTCTGTTCCTCAGAGAACTTTGTAACCTCACGTTACTGTCTGTGTTATTCAACCGTCATTTATTTGCAAGGCTATTTTAATGGAGGGTCCAGGGAATTTTTACCCCAAAAATAGGCACAGAGTCGCATTCATGGCAGTTCCACAAGTTGGAAATAAGCACCATTTTTCCCATTGATACCTATAGCATAACAATAATGCTTGTCTTAAAAACAACTTATTCAAACAAAAATTCACATTATTATCATCCCCAATCTGTAACTGTAAAAATAACGCAAATTAGAGCTCAAATCAAAATTATTTTGATTGAGTCCAGAAAACAAGAGCACACCATGTCTTTTCCTCACCTCGGCAAAGAGAACCAATTTGCCCTGACACTTGACGGCAAAATCGACAGGAAAAAAGCACACATTTTTTCCCCCGATGTGTAGTGCATAACACTAAGGCTTGTCTTAAAAACAACTAACACGAACAAAAATTCACATTATTATCATCCCCAATCTGTAACTGTAAAAATAACACAAATTAGAGATACGGCCACCGTGCACTTCACCGACTGCGTCAAACAGCATGCGTGCGCCACTGTCAGACGAGGTGGCCGAGTGGTTAAGGCGATGGACTGCTAATCCATTGTGCTCTGCACGCATGGGTTCGAATCCCATCTTCGTCGACTTTTCTACAAAACTCTGTTCCTCAGAGAACTTTGTAAACTCACGTTACTGTCTGTGTTAGTAAACCGTCATTTATTTGCAAGGCTATTTTAATGGAGGGTCCAGGGAATTTTTACACCATAAATAGGCACAGAGTCGCATTCATGGCAGTTCCACAAGTTGGAAATAAGCACCATTTTTCCCATTGATACCTATAGCATAACAATAATGCTTGTCTTAAAAACAACTTATTCAAACAAAAATTCACATTATTATCATCCCCAATCTGTAACTGTAAAAATAACGCAAATTAGAGCTCAAATCAAAATTATTTTGATTGAGTCCAGAAAACAAGAGCACACCATGTCTTTTCCTCACCTCGGCAAAGAGAACCAATTTGCCCTGACACTTGACGGCAAAATCGACAGGAAAAAAGCACACATTTTTTCCCCCGATGTGTAGTGCATAACACTAAGGCTTGTCTTAAAAACAACTAACACAAACAAAAATTCACATTATTATCATCCCCAATCTGTAACTGTAAAAATAACACAAATTAGAGCTCAAATCAAAATTATTTTGATTGAGTCCAGAAAACAAGAGCACACCATGTCTTTTCCTCACCTCGGCAAAGAGAACCAATTTGCCCTGACACTTGACGGCAAAATCGACAGGAAAAAAGCACACATTTTTTCCCCCGATGTGTAGTTCATAACACTAAGGCTTGTCTTAAAAACAACTAACACGAACAAAAATTCACATTATTATCATCCCCAATCTGTAACTGTAAAAATAACACAAATTAGAGATACGGCCACCGTGCACTTCACCGACTGCGTCAAACAGCATGCGTGCGCCACTGTCAGACGAGGTGGCCGAGTGGTTAAGGCGATGGACTGCTAATCCATTGTGCTCTGCACGCATGGGTTCGAATCCCATCTTCGTCGACTTTTCTACAAAACTCTGTTCCTTAGAGAACTTTGTAAACTCACACTACTGTCTGTGTTAGTCAACCGTCATTTATTTGCAAGGCTATTTTAATGGAGGGTCCAGGGAATTTTTACACCATAAATAGGCACAGAGTTGCATTCATGGCAGTTCCACAAGTTGGAAATAAGCACCATTTTTCCCATTGATACCTATAGCATAACAATAATGCTTGTCTTAAAAACAACTTATTCAAACAAAAATTCACATTATTATCATCCCCAATCTGTAACTGTAAAAATAACGCAAATTAGAGCTCAAATCAAAATTATTTTGATTGAGTCCAGAAAACAAGAGCACACCATGTCTTTTCCTCACCTCGGCAAAGAGAACCAATTTGCCCTGACACTTGACGGCAAAATCGACAGGAAAAAAGCACACATTTTTCCCCCCGATGTGTAGTGCATAACACTAAGGCTTGTCTTAAAAAAAACTAACACAAACAAAAATTCACATTATTATCATCCCCAATCTGTAACTGTAAAAATAACACAAATTAGAGATACGGCCACCGTGCACTTCACCGACGGCGTCAAACAGCATGCGTGCGCCACTGTAAGACGCGGTGGCCGAGTGGTTAAGGCGATGGACTGCTAATCCATTGTGCTCTGCACGCATGGGTTCGAATCCCATCTTCGTCTACTTTTCTACAAAACTCTGTTCCTCAGAGAACTTTTTAAACTCACGTTACTGTCTGTGTTAGTCAACCGTCATTTATTTGCAAGGCTATTTTAATGGAGGGTCCAGGGAATTTTTACACCATAAATAGGCACAGAGTCGCATTCATGGCAGTTCCACAAGTTGGAAATAAGCACCATTTTTCCCATTGATACCTATAGCATAACAATAATGCTTGTCTTAAAAACAACTTATTCAAACAAAAATTCACATTATTATCATCCCCAATCTGTAACTGTAAAAATAACGCAAATTAGAGCTCAAATCAAAATTATTTTGATTGAGTCC
Organism: Pelobates fuscus; assembly: GCF_036172605.1. Taxonomy (NCBI): domain Eukaryota; kingdom Metazoa; phylum Chordata; class Amphibia; order Anura; family Pelobatidae; genus Pelobates; species Pelobates fuscus. The sequence continues at coordinate 129,236,707 of NC_086317.1, forward strand.
AGAAAAAAAGAGCACACCATGTCTTTTCCTCACCTCGGCAAAGAGAACCAATTTGCCCTGACACTTGACGGCAAAATCGACAGGAAAAAAGCACACATTTTTCCCCCCGATGTGTAGTGCATAACACTAAGGCTTGTCTTAAAAACAACTAACACAAACAAAAATTCACATTATTATCATCCCCAATCTGTAACTGTAAAAATAACATAAATTAGAGATACGGCCACCGTGCACTTCACCGACTGCGTCAAACAGCATGCGTGCACCACTGTCAGACGAGGTGGCCGAGTGGTTAAGACGATGGACTGCTAATCCATTGTGCTCTGCACGCATGGGTTCGAATCCCATCTTCGTCGACTTTTTTACAAAACTCTGTTCCTCAGAGAACTTTGTAAACTCACGTTACTGTCTGTGTTAGTCAACCGTAATTTATTTGCAAGGCTATTTTAATGGAGGGTCCAGGGAATTTTTACACCATAAATAGGCATAAATGGCAGTTCCACAAGTTGGAAATAAGCACCATTTTTCCTATTGATACCTATAGCATAACAATAATGCTTGTCTTAAAAACAACTTATTCAAACAAAAATTCACATTATTATCATCCCCAATCTGTAACTGTAAAAATAACGCAAATTAGAGCTCAAATCAAAATTATTTTGATTGAGTCCAGAAAACAAGAGCACACCAAGACTTTTCCTCACCTCGGCAAAGAGAACCAATTTGCCCTGACACTTGACGGCAAAATCAACAGGAAAAAAGCACACATTTTTCCCCCCGATGTGTAGTGCATAACACTAAGGCTTGTCTTAAAAACAACTAACACAAACAAAAATTCACATTATTATCATCCCCAATCTGTAACTGTAAAAATAACACAAATTAGAGATACGGCCACCGTGCACTTCACCGACTGCGTCAAACCGCATGCGTGCGCCACTGTCAGACGAGGTGGCCGAGTGGTTAAGGCGATGGACTGCTAATCCATTGTGCTCTGCACGCATGGGTTCGAATCCCATCTTCGTCGACTTTTCTATAAAACTCTGTTCCTCAGAGAACTTTGTAAACTCACGTTACTGTCTGTGTTAGTCAACTGTCATTTATTTGCAAGGCTATTTTAATGGAGGGTCCAGGGAATTTTTACCCCATAAATAGGCACAGAGTCGCATTCATGGCAGTTCCACAAGTTGGAAATAAGCACCATTTTTCCCATTGATACCTATAGCATAACAATAATGCTTGTCTTAAAAACAACTTATTCAAACAAAAATTCACATTATTATCATCCCCAATCTGTAACTGTAAAAATAACGCAAATTAGAGCTCAAATCAAAATTATTTTGATTGAGTCCAGAAAACAAGAGCACACCATGTCTTTTCCTCACCTCGGCAAAGAGAACCAATTTGCCCTGACACTTGACGGCAAAATCGACAGGAAAAAAGCACACATTTTTCCCCCCGATGTGTAGTGCATAACACTAAGGCTTGTCTTAAAAACAACTAACACAAACAAAAATTCACATTATTATCATCCCCAATCTGTAACTGTAAAAATAACACAAATTAGAGATACGGCCACCGTGCACTTCACCAACTGCGTCAAACAGCATGCGTGCGCCACTGTCAGACGAGGTGGCCGAGTGGTTAAGGCGATGGACTGCTAATCCATTGTGCTCTGCACGCATGGGTTCGAATCCCATCTTTGTCGACTTTTCTACAAAACTCTGTTCCTCAGTGAACTTTGTAAACTCACGTTACTGTCTGTGTTATTCAACTGTCATTTATTTGCAAGGCTATTTTAATGGAGGGTCCAGGGAATTTTTACCCCATAAATAGGCACAGAGTCGCATTCATGGCAGTTCCACAAGTTGGAAATAAGCACCATTTTTCCCATTGATACCTATAGCATAACAATAATGCTTGTCTTAAAAACAACTTATTCAAACAAAAATTCACATTATTATCATCCCCAATCTGTAACTGTAAAAATAACGCAAATTAGAGCTCAAATCAAAATTATTTTGATTGAGTCCAGAAAACAAGAGCACACCATGTCTTTTCCTCACCTCGGCAAAGAGAACCAATTTGCCCTGACACTTGACGGCAAAATCAACAGGAAAAAAGCACACATTTTTCCCCCCGATGTGTAGTGCATAACACTAAGGCTTGTCTTAAAAACAACTAACACAAACAAAAATTCACATTATCATCCCCAATCTGTAACTGTAAAAATAACACAAATTAGAGATACGGCCACCGTGCACTTCACCGACTGCGTCAAACAGCATGCGTGCGCCACTGTCAGACGAGGTGGCCGAGTGGTTAAGGCGATGGACTGCTAATCCATTGTGCTCTGCACGCATGGGTTCGAATCCCATCTTCGTCGACTTTTCTACAAAACTCTGTTCCTCAGAGAACTTTGTAAACTCACGTTACTGTCTGTGTTATTCAACCGTCATTTATTTGCAAGGCTATTTTAATGGAGGGTCCAGGGAATTTTTACCCCATAAATAGGCACAGAGTCGCATTCATGGCAGTTCCACAAGTTGGAAATAAGCACCATTTTTCCCATTGATACCTATAGCATAACAATAATGCTTGTCTTAAAAACAACTTATTCAAACAAAAATTCACATTATTATCATCACTAATCTGTAACTGTAAAAATAACGCAAATTAGAGCTCAAATCAAAATTATTTTGATTGAGTCCAGAAAACAAGAGCACACCATGTCTTTTCCTCACCTCGGCAAAGAGAACCAATTTGCCCTGACACTTGACGGCAAAATCGACAGGAAAAAAGCACACATTTTTCCCCCCGATGTGTAGTGCATAACACTAAGGCTTGTCTTAAAAACAACTAACACAAACAAAAATTCACATTATTATCATCCCCAATCTGTAACTGTAAAAATAGGCACAGAGTCGCATTCATGGCAGTTCCACAAGTTGGAAATAAGCACCATTTTTCCCATTGATACCTATAGCATAACAATAATGCTTGTCTTAAAAACAACTTATTCAAACAAAAATTCACATTATTATCATCCCCAATCTGTAACTGTAAAAATAACGCAAATTAGAGCTCAAATCAAAATTATTTTGATTGAGTCCAGAAAACAAGAGCACACCATGTCTTTTCCTCACCTCGGCAAAGAGAACCAATTTGCCCTGACACTTGACGGCAAAATCGACAGAAAAAAAGCACACATTTTTCCCCCCGATGTGTAGTGCATAACACTAAGGCTTGTCTTAAAAACAACTAACACAAACAAAAATTCACATTATTATCATCCCCAATCTGTAACTGTAAAAATAACACAAATTAGAGATACGGCCACCGTGCACTTCACCGACTGCGTCTAACAGCATGCGTTCACCACTGTCAGACGAGGTGGCCGAGTGGTTAAGGCGATGGACTGCTAATCCATTGTGCTCTGCATGCATGGGTTCGAATCCCATCTTCGTCGACTTTTCTACAAAACTCTGTTCCTCAGAGAACTTTGTAAACTCACGTTACTGTCTGTGTTAGTCAACTGTCATTTATTTGCTAGGCTATTTTAATGGAGGGTCCAGGGAATTTTTACACCATAAATAGGCACAAATTCATGGCAGTTCCACAAGTTGCAAATAAGCACCATTTTTCCCATTGATACCTATAGCATAACAATAATGCTTGTCTTAAAAACAACTTATTCAAACAAAAATTCACATTATTATCATCCCCAATCTGTAACTGTAAAAATAACGCAAATTAGAGCTCAAATCAAAATTATTTTAATGGAGTCCAGAAAACAAGAGCACACCATGTCTTTTCCTCACCTCGGCAAAGAGAACCAATTTGCCCTGACACTTGACGGCAAAATCGACAGGAAAAAAGCACACATTTTTCCCCCCGATGTGTAGTGCATAACACTAAGGCTTGTCTTAAAAACAACTAACACAAACAAAAATTCACATTATTATCATCCCCAATCTGTAACTGTAAAAATAACACAAATTAGAGCTCAAATCAAAATTATTTTGATTGAGTCCAGAAAACAAGAGCACACCATGTCTTTTCCTCACCTCGGCAAAGAGAACCAATTTGCCCTGACACTTGACGGCAAAATCGACAGGAAAAAAGCACACATTTTATCCCCCGATGTGTAGTGCATAACACTAAGGCTTGTCTTAAATACAACTAACACGAACAAAAATTCACATTATTATCATCCCCAATCTGTAACTGTAAAAATAACACAAATTAGAGATACGGCCACCGTGCACTTCACCGACTGCGTCTTACAGCATGCATGCGCCACTGTCAGACGAGGTGGCCGAGTGGTTAAGGCGATGGACTGCTAATCCATTGTGCTCTGCATGCATGGGTTCAAATCCCATCTTCGTCGACTTTTCTACAAAACTCTGTTCCTCAGAGAACTTTGTAAACTCACGTTACTGTCTGTGTTAGTCAACTGTCATTTATTTGCAAGGCTATTTTAATGGAGGGTCCAGGGAATTTTTACACCATAAATAGGCACAGAGTCGCATTCATGGCAGTTCCACAAGTTGGAAATAAGCACCATTTTTCCCATTGATACCTATAGCATAACAATAATGCTTGTCTTAAAAACAACTTATTCAAACAAAAATTCACATTATTATCATCCCCAATCTGTAACTGTAAAAATAACGCGAATTTGAGCTCAAATCAAAATTATTTTGATTGAGTCCAGAAAACAAGAGCACACCATGTCTTTTCCTCACCTCGGCAAAGAGAACCAATTTGCCCTGACACTTGACGGCAAAATCGACAGGAAAAAAGCACACATTTCCCCCCCCGATGTGTAGTGCATAACACTAAGGCTTGTCTTAAAAACAACTAACACAAACAAAAATTCACATTATTATCATCCCCAATCTGTAACTGTAAAAATAACACAAATTAGAGATACGGCCACCGTGCACTTCACCGACTGCGTCAAACAGCATGCGTGCGCCACTGTCAGACGAGGTGGCCGAGTGGTTAAGGCGATGGACTGCTAATCCATTGTGCTCTGCACGCATGGGTTTGAATCCCATCTTCGTCGACTTTTCTACAAAACTCTGTTCCTCAGAGAACTTTGTAAACTCACGTTACTGTCTGTGTTAGTCAACCGTCATTTATTTGCAAGGCTATTTTAATGGAGGGTCCAGGGAATTTTTACACCATAAATAGGCACAGAGTCGCATTCATGGCAGTTCCACAAGTTGGAAATAAGCACCATTTTTCCCATTGATACCTATAGCATAACAATAATGCTTGTCTTAAAAACAACTTATTCAAACAAAAATTCACATTATTATCATCCCCAATCTGTAACTGTAAAAATAACGCAAATTAGAGCTCAAATCAAAATTATTTTGATTGAGTCCAGAAAACAAGAGCACACCATGTCTTTTCCTCACCTCGGCAAAGAGAACCAATTTGCCCTGACACTTGACGGCAAAATCGACAGGAAAAAAGCACACATTTTTCCCCCCGATGTGTAGTGCATAACACTAAGGCTTGTCTTAAAAACAACTAACACAAACAAAAATTCACATTATTATCATCCCCAATCTGTAACTGTAAAAATAACACAAATTAGAGATACGGCCACCGTGCACTTCACCGTCTGCGTCAAACAGCATGCGTGCGCCACTGTCAGACGAGGTGGCCGAGTGGTTAAGGCGATGGACTGCTAATCCATTGTGCTCTGCACGCATGGGTTCGAATCCCATCTTCGTTGACTTTTCTACAAAACTCTGTTCCTCAGAGAACTTTGTAAACTCACGTTACTGTCTGTGTTAGTCAACCGTCATTTATTTGCAAGGCTATTTTAATGGAGGGTCCAGGGAATTTTTACACCATAAATAGGCACAGAGTCGCATTCATGGCAGTTCCACAAGTTGGAAATAAGCACCATTTTTCCCATTGATACCTATAGCATAACAATAATGCTTGTCTTAAAAACAACTTATACAAACAAAAATTCACATTATTATCATCCCCAATCTGTAACTGTAAAAATAACGCAAATTAGAGCTCAAATCAAAATTATTTTGATTGAGTCCAGAAAACAAGAGCACACCATGTCTTTTCCTCACCTCGGCAAAGAGAACCAATTTGCCCTGACACTTGACGGCAAAATCGACAGGAAAAAAGCACACATTTTTCCCCCCGATGTGTAGTGCATAACACTAAGGCTTGTCTTAAAAACAACTAACACAAACAAAAATTCACATTATTATCATCCCCAATCTGTAACTGTAAAAATAACACAAATTAGAGATACGGCCACCGTGCACTTCACCGACTGCGTCAAACAGCATGCGTGCGCCACTGTCAGACGAGGTGGCCGAGTGGTTAAGGCGATGGACTGCTAATCCATTGTGCTCTGCATGCATTTATTTGCAATTTTTACACCATAAATAGGCACAGAGTCGCATTCATGGCAGTTCCACAAGTTGGAAATAAGCACCATTTTTCCCATTGATACCTATAGCATAACAATAATGCTTGTCTTAAAAACAACTTATTCAAAAAAAATTCACATTATTATCATCCCCAATCTGTAACTGTAAAAATAACACAAATTAGAGCTCAAATCAAAATTATTGGTATTGGTGGCCGAGTGGTTAAGGCGATGGACTGCTAATCCATTGTGCTCTGCATGCATGGGTTCGAATCCCATCTTCGTTGACTTTTCTACAAAACTCTGTTCCTCAGAACTTTGTAAACTCACGTTACTGTCTGTGTTAGTCAACTGTCATTTATTAGCAAGGCTATTTTAATGGAGGGTCCAGGGAATTTTTACACCATAAATAGGCACAGAGTCGCATTCATGGCAGTTCCACAAGTTGGAAATAAGCACCATTTTTCCCATTGATACCTATAGCATAACAATAATGCTTGTCTTAAAAACAACTTATTCAAACAAAAATTCACATTATTATCATCCCCAATCTGTAACTGTAAAAATAACGCAAATTAGAGCTCAAATCAAAATTATTTTGATTGAGTCCAGAAAACAAGAGCACACGATGTCTTTTCCTCACCTCGGCAAAGAGAACCAATTTGCCCTGACACTTGACGGCAAAATCGACAGGAAAAAAGCACACATTTTTCCCCCCGATGTGTAGTGCATAACACTAAGGCTTGTCTTAAAAACAACTAACACAAACAAAAATTCACATTATTATCATCCCCAATCTGTAACTGTAAAAATAACACAAATTAGAGATACGGCCACCGTGCACTTCACCGACTGTGTCTAACAGCATGCGTGCGCCACTGTCAGACGAGGTGGCCGAGTGGTTAAGGCGATGGACTGCTAATCCATTGTGCTCTGCACGCATGGGTTCGAATCCCATCTTCGTTGACTTTTCTACAAAACTCTGTTCCTCAGAGAACTTTGTAAACTCACGTTACTGTCTGTGTTAGTCAACCGTCATTTATTTGCAAGGCTATTTTAATGGAGGGTCCAGGGAATTTTTACACCATAAATAGGCACAGAGTCGCATTCATGGCAGTTCCACAAGTTGGAAATAAGCACCATTTTTCCCATTGATACCTATAGCATAACAATAATGCTTGTCTTAAAAACAACTTATACAAACAAAAATTCACATTATTATCATCCCCAATCTGTAACTGTAAAAATAACGCAAATTAGAGCTCAAATCAAAATTATTTTGATTGAGTCCAGAAAACAAGAGCACACCATGTCTTTTCCTCACCTCGGCAAAGAGAACCAATTTGCCCTGACACTTGACGGCAAAATCGACAGGAAAAAAGCACACATTTTTCCCCCCGATGTGTAGTGCATAACACTAAGGCTTGTCTTAAAAACAACTAACACAAACAAAAATTCACATTATTATCATCCCCAATCTGTAACTGTAAAAATAACACAAATTAGAGATACGGCCACCGTGCACTTCACCGACTGCGTCAAACAGCATGCGTGCGCCACTGTCAGACGAGGTGGCCGAGTGGTTAAGGCGATGGACTGCTAATCCATTGTGCTCTGCATGCATTTATTTGCAATTTTTACACCATAAATAGGCACAGAGTCGCATTCATGGCAGTTCCACAAGTTGGAAATAAGCACCATTTTTCCCATTGATACCTATAGCATAACATTAATGCTTGTCTTAAAAACAACTTATTCAAAAAAAATTCACATTATTATCATCCCCAATCTGTAACTGTAAAAATAACACAAATTAGAGCTCAAATCAAAATTATTGGTATTGGTGGCCGAGTGGTTAAGGCGATGGACTGCTAATCCATTGTGCTCTGCATGCATGGGTTCGAATCCCATCTTCGTTGACTTTTCTACAAAACTCTGTTCCTCAGAACTTTGTAAACTCACGTTACTGTCTGTGTTAGTCAACTGTCATTTATTAGCAAGGCTATTTTAATGGAGGGTCCAGGGAATTTTTACACCATAAATAGGCACAGAGTCGCATTCATGGCAGTTCCACAAGTTGGAAATAAGCACCATTTTTCCCATTGATACCTATAGCATAACAATAATGCTTGTCTTAAAAACAACTTATTCAAACAAAAATTCACATTATTATCATCCCCAATCTGTAACTGTAAAAATAACGCAAATTAGAGCTCAAATCAAAATTATTTTGATTGAGTCCAGAAAACAAGAGCACACCATGTCTTTTCCTCACCTCGGCAAAGAGAACCAATTTGCCCTGACACTTGACGGCAAAATCGACAGGAAAAAAGCACACATTTTTCCCCCCGATGTGTAGTGCATAACACTAAGGCTTGTCTTAAAAACAACTAACACAAACAAAAATTCACATTATTATCATCCCCAATCTGTAACTGTAAAAATAACACAAATTAGAGATACGGCCACCGTGCACTTCACCGACTGTGTCTAACAGCATGCGTGCGCCACTGTCAGACGAGGTGGCCGAGTGGTTAAGGCGATGGACTGCTAATCCATTGTGCTCTGCACGCATGGGTTCGAATCCCATCTTCGTTGACTTTTCTACAAAACTCTGTTCCTCAGAGAACTTTGTAAACTCACGTTACTGTCTGTGTTAGTCAACCGTCATTTATTTGCAAGGCTATTTTAATGGAGGGTCCAGGGAATTTTTACACCATAAATAGGCACAGAGTCGCATTCATGGCAGTTCCACAAGTTGGAAATAAGCACCATTTTTCCCATTGATACCTATAGCATAACAATAATGCTTGTCTTAAAAACAACTTATACAAACAAAAATTCACATTATTATCATCCCCAATCTGTAACTGTAAAAATAACGCAAATTAGAGCTCAAATCAAAATTATTTTGATTGAGTCCAGAAAACAAGAGCACACCATGTCTTTTCCTCACCTCGGCAAAGAGAACCAATTTGCCCTGACACTTGACGGCAAAATCGACAGGAAAAAAGCACACATTTTTCCCCCCGATGTGTAGTGCATAACACTAAGGCTTGTCTTAAAAACAACTAACACAAACAAAAATTCACATTATTATCATCCCCAATCTGTAACTGTAAAAATAACACAAATTAGAGATACGGCCACCGTGCACTTCACCGACTGCGTCAAACAGCATGCGTGCGCCACTGTCAGACGAGGTGGCCGAGTGGTTAAGGCGATGGACTGCTAATCCATTGTGCTCTGCATGCATTTATTTGCAATTTTTACACCATAAATAGGCACAGAGTCGCATTCATGGCAGTTCCACAAGTTGGAAATAAGCACCATTTTTCCCATTGATACCTATAGCATAACAATAATGCTTGTCTTAAAAACAACTTATTCAAACAAAAATTCACATTATTATCATCCCCAATCTGTAACTGTAAAAATAACACAAATTAGAGCTCAAATCAAAATTATTGGTATTGGTGGCCGAGTGGTTAAGGCGATGGACTGCTAATCCATTGTGCTCTGCATGCATGGGTTCGAATCCCATCTTCGTTGACTTTTCTACAAAACTCTGTTCCTCAGAACTTTGTAAACTCACGTTACTGTCTGTGTTAGTCAACTGTCATTTATTAGCAAGGCTATTTTAATGGAGGGTCCAGGGAATTTTTACACCATAAATAGGCACAGAGTCGCATTCATGGCAGTTCCACAAGTTGGAAATAAGCACCATTTTTCCCATTGATACCTATAGCATAACAATAATGCTTGTCTTAAAAACAACTTATTCAAACAAAAATTCACATTATTATCATCCCCAATCTGTAACTGTAAAAATAACGCAAATTAGAGCTCAAATCAAAATTATTTTGATTGAGTCCAGAAAACAAGAGCACACCATGTCTTTTCCTCACCTCGGCAAAGAGAACCAATTTGCCCTGACACTTGACGGCAAAATCGACAGGAAAAAAGCACACATTTTTCCCCCCGATGTGTAGTGCATAACACTAAGGCTTGTCTTAAAAACAACTAACACAAACAAAAATTCACATTATTATCATCCCCAATCTGTAACTGTAAAAATAACACAAATTAGAGATACGGCCACCGTGCACTTCACCGACTGCGTCAAACAGCATGCGTGCGCCACTGTCAGACGAGGTGGCCGAGTGGTTAAGGCGATGGACTGCTAATCCATTGTGCTCTGCACGCATGGGTTCGAATCCCATCTTCGTCGACTTTTCTACAAAACTCTGTTCCTCAGAGAACTTTGTAAACTCACGTTACTGTCTGTGTTAATCAACCGTCATTTATTTGCAAGGCTATTTTAATGGAGGGTCCAGGGAATTTTTACACCATAAATAGGCACAGAGTCGCATTCATGGCAGTTCCACAAGTTGGAAATAAGCACCATTTTTCCCATTGATACCTATAGCATAACAATAATGCTTGTCTTAAAAACAACTTATTCAAACAAAAATTCACATTATTATCATCCCCAATCTGTAACTGTAAAAATAACGCAAATTAGAGCTCAAATCAAAATTATTTTGATTGAGTCCAGAAAACAAGAGCACACCATGTCTTTTCCTCACCTCGGCAAAGAGAACCAATTTGCCCTGACACTTGACGGCAAAATCGACAGGAAAAAAGCACACATTTTTCCCCCCGATGTGTAGTGCATAACACTAAGGCTTGTCTTAAAAACAACTAACACAAACAAAAATTCACATTATTATCATCCCCAATCTGTAACTGTAAAAATAACACAAATTAGAGATACGGCCACCGTGCACTTCACCGACTGCGTCAAACAGCATGCGTGCGCCACTGTCAGACGAGGTGGCCGAGTGGTTAAGGCGATGGACTGCTAATCCATTGTGCTCTGCACGCATGGGTTCAAATCCCATCTTCGTCGACTTTTCTACAAAACTCTGTTCCTCAGAGAACTTTGTAAACTCACGTTACTGTCTGTGTTAGTCAACCGTCATTTATTTGCAAGGCTATTTTAATGGAGGGTCCAGGGAATTTTTACACCATAAATAGGCACAGAGTCGCATTCATGGCAGTTCCACAAGTTGGAAATAAGCACCATTTTTCCCATTGATACCTATAGCATAACAATAATGCTTGTCTTAAAAACAACTTATTCAAACAAAAATTCACATTATTATCATCCCCAATCTGTAACTGTAAAAATAACGCAAATTAGAGCTCAAATCAAAATTATTTTGATTGAGTCCAGAAAACAAGAGCACACCATGTCTTTTCCTCACCTCGGCAAAGAGAACCAATTTGCCCTGACACTTGACGGCAAAATCGACAGGAAAAAAGCACACATTTTTCCCCCCGATGTGTAGTGCATAACACTAAGGCTTGTCTTAAAAACAACTAACACAAACAAAAATTCACATTATTATCATCCCCAATCTGTAACTGTAAAAATAACACAAATTAGAGATACGGCCACTGTGCACTTCACCGACTGCGTCAAACAGCATGCGTGCGCCACTGTCAGATGAGGTGGCTGAGTGGTTAAGGCGATGGACTGCTAATCCATTGTGCTCTGCACGCATGGGTTCGAATCCCATCTTCGTCGACTTTTCTACAAAACTCTGTTCCTCAGAGAACTTTGTAAACTCACTTTACTGTCTGTGTTAGTCAACTGTCATTTATTTGCAAGGCTATTTTAATGGAGGGTCCAGGGAATTTTTACACCATAAATAGGCACAAATTCATGGCAGTTCCACAAGTTGCAAATAAGCACCATTTTTCCCATTGATACCTATAGCATAACAATAATGCTTGTCTTAAAAACAACTTATTCAAACAAAAATTCACATTATTATCATCCCCAATCTGTAACTGTAAAAATAACGCAAATTAGAGCTCAAATCAAAATTATTTTGATGGAGTCCAGAAAACAAGAGCACACCATGTCTTTTCCTCACCTCGGCAAAGAGAACCAATTTGCCCTGACACTTGACGGCAAAATCGACAGGAAAAAAGCACACATTTTTCCCCCCGATGTGTAGTGCATAACACTAAGGCTTGTCTTAAAGGGACTCTATAGTCACCATATAAAAGCAAGAAAGACAGGTCCCCCAGCCTTCCTTCTTGCTTTTATATGTACTTTCATTTATTAAAAATAAATTTCGAGGTGTTTTTATCTTAAAAACTTACCTCCGTTCCAGCGCCGAGCTCCCCGCTAGGCCGCGCCCCCTTTTTCGTCAAAATGACGAAATCGCGGGGCCCAATGGGACGGCTTCGCGCTGCACCAATCGCGTTCTTCATAGAGCGGCATTGAATGCCGCCCTATGAAGAACCTGAGCGCTTTACCGCGCATGTGCGCGGAATGCGCGTTCGCGAGCTGAGCTGTCTGACTGACAGCTCAGCTCGCTTTCTAAAATTATCAATAAGGGGGACCTACTGTCCCCCCCCGGCCCCCACCCCTGAGCGGCGGGTGGGGGCCCTACAATTATCAATAAGGGGGGGACCTACTGTCCCCCCCGGCCCCCACCCCTGTGCGGCGGGTGGGGGCCCTAAAATGATCAATGAGGGCCCCGGCCCCCACCCCTGAGCGGCGGGTGGGGGCCCTACAATTATCAATAAGGGGGGGACCTACTGTCCCCCCCGGCCCCCACCCCTGTGCGGCGGGTGGGGGCCCTAAAATTATCAATGAGGGGGGGACCTACTGTCCCCCCCCCGGCCCCCACCCCTGAGCGGCGGGTGGGGGCCCTACAATTATCAATAAGGGGGGGACCTACTGTCCCCCCCGGCCCCCACCCCTGTGCGGCGGGTGGGGGCCCTAAAATTATCAATGAGGGGGGGGACTTACTGTCCCCCCCCCCGGCCCCCACCCCTGAGCGGCGGGTGGGGGCCCTAAAATTATCAATAAGGGGGGGGGGACCTACTGTCCCCCCCCCGGCCCCCACCCCTGAGCGGCGGGTGGGGGCCATAAAATTATCAATAAGGGGGGGGACCTATTGTCCCCCCCGGCCCCCACCCCTGAGCGGTGGGTGGGGGCCCTAAATACAAAGGGGGGGGGGACCCTAGTTAACCCTCCCCCCCCCCCCGCAAAAAAAAAAATATCTCCCTACCTACCCCCCTCACCCTAAAAATAATGAGGGGGGACCATTAACTAAAAACCTGTAAAAAAAGAAAAAATGAGATAAAATCAACTTACCATTCAATGTTTTCTTTCTTCTAAAATCTTCTTTCTTCAGCCCCAAAAAAGGCCAAATAAAAATCCATAATATCCGACGCAATTAAAAAAAAAAAAAAAAAAAAACGAGCGCAAAAAAAAATAATCCATCTTCACCCATGGAGGGCTCCGCGCAGACTGAGCTCCGCAGGGCGGGGGAAGGCTTATAAAGCCTTGCCCCGCCCTGCAATTATGCTAAGAACACTCTGATTGGTGGGTTTAAGCCAATCAGAGTGCTCTTTGTCATTTTACAAGCGTGGGAAAGTTCTTTGGAATTTTCCCACGCTTGTAAAATGACACAGAGCACTGTGATTGGATGGATTTCAAGCCATCCAATCACAGTGCTCTGTGTCATTTTACAAGCGTGGGAAAGTTCTTTGGTATTTTCCCACGCTTGTAAAATGACACAGAGCACTGTGATTGGATGGATTTCAAGCCATCCAATCACAGTGCTCTTTGTCATTTTACAAGCGTGGGAAAGTTCTTTGGAATTTTCCCACGCTTGTAAAATGACACAGAGCACTGTGATTGGATGGCTTGAAATCCATCCAATCACAGTGCTCTGTGTCATTTTACAAGCGTGGGAAAATTCCAAAGAACTTTCTCACGCTTGTAAAATGACAAAGAGCACTGTGATTGGATGGATTTCAAGCCATCCAATCACAGTGCTCTTTGTCATTTTACAAGCGTGGGAAAGTTCTTTGGAATTTTCCCACGCTTGTAAAATGACAAAGAGCACTCTGATTGGCTTAAACCCACCAATCAGAGTGTTCTTAGCCTAATTGCAGGGCGGGGCAAGGCTTTATAAGCCTTCCCCCGCCCTGCGGAGCTCAGTCTGCGCGGAGCCCTCCATGGGTGAAGATGGATTATTTTTTTTGCGCTCGGGTTTTTTTTTTTTTTTTTATTCCGTCGGTTATTATGGATTTTTATTTGGCCTTTTTTGGGGCTGAAGAAAGAAGATTTTAGAAGAAAGAAAACATCGAATGGTAAGTTGTTTTTATCTTATTTTTTTTTTCTTTACAGGTTTTTAGTTAAAGGGTCCCCCCTCATTATTTTTAGGGTGAGGGGGGTAGGTAGGGAGATAAGTTTTTTTTGGGGGAGGGGGGGTGGGGGGGAGAGGGTTAACTAGGGTCCCCACCCCCTTTGTATTTAGGGCCCCCACCCACCGCTCAGGGGTGGGGGCCGGGGGGGACAATAGGTCCCCCCCTATTGATAATTTTAGGGCCCCCACCCACCGCTCAGGGGTGGGGGCCGGGGGGGGGCAGTAGGTCCCCCCCCCTTATTGTGAATTTTAGGGCCCCCACCCGCCGCACAGGGGTGGGGGCAGGGAGGGGGGGACAGTAGGTCCCCTCCCTATTGTGAATTTTAGGGCCCCCACCCACCGCTCAGGGGTGGGGGCCGGGGGGGGGGACAGTAGGTCCCCCCCTTATTTTTTATTTTAGGGCCCCCACCCGCCGCACAGGGGTGGGGGCCGGGGGAGGGGACAGTAGGCCCCCCCCCTTATTGTGAATTTTAGGGCCCCCACCCGCCGCACAGGGGTGGGGGCCGGGGGGGGGGACAGTAGGTCCCCTCCCTATTGTGAATTTTAGGGCCCCCACCCACCGCTCAGGGGTGGGGGCCGGGGGGGGGACAGTAGGTCCCCCCTTATTTTTTATTTTAGGGCCCCCACCCGCCGCACAGGGGTGGGGGCCGGGGGGGGGACAGTAGCCCCCCCCCCTTATTGTGAATTTTAGGGCCCCCACCCGCCGCACAGGGGTGGGGGCCGGGGGGGGACAGTAGGTCCCCTCCCTATTGTGAATTTTAGGGCCCCCACCCGCCGCACAGGGGTGGGGGCCGGGGGGGGGCAGTATGTCCCCCCCTTATTTTTTATTTTAAGGCCCCCACCCACCGCACAGGGGTGGGGGCCGGGGGGGGACAATAGGTCCCCCCTTATTGATAATTTTAGGGCCCCCACCCGCCGCACAGGGGTGGGGGCCGGGGGGGCAGTATGTGCCCCCCTTATTTTTAGGGCCCCCACCCACCGCTCAGGGGTGGGGGCCAGGGGGGGGAGGAGAGTAGGTCCCCCCCCCCCTTCAACCACTATTGTGGCCGGACAGCATCCCTGTGGGTTCGGGCTTCAGCTGTCAGCTGAAGCCACGCCCACAGCAGTGCTGACAGGCTGTCAGCACACAAAGCGCGTTCACAGTGCTTTGTGTGCTGATAGCCCGTCTGATGCATTCACCCAGAATGCATCGGACGAGAGGCCTTTTTAGGGCCTCTGAACTCGGAAGTCCCTCTGGTGGCCGTCTGATTGTTCCAAGCTTCTAATGTAAACACTGCATTTTCTCAGAAAATACAGTGCTTACAAGAAAAAGGCTCCGGGTAGCTGTAGCACTCACCTAAACAACCTCATTAAGCTGAAGTTGTTCAGGTGACTATAGTGTCCCTTTAAAAACAACTAACACAAACAAAAATTCACATTATTATCATCCCCAATCTGTAACTGTAAAAATAACACAAATTAGAGATACGGCCACCGTGCACTTCACCGACTGCGTCAAACAGCATGCGTGCGCCACTGTCAGACGAGGTGGCCGAGTGGTTAAGGCGATGGACTGCTAATCCATTGTGCTCTGCACGCATGGGTTCGAATCCCATCTTCGTCGACTTTTCTACAAAACTCTGTTCCTCAGAGAACTTTGTAAACTCACGTTACTGTCTGTGTTAGTCAACCGTCATTTATTTGCAAGGCTATTTTAATGGAGGGTCCAGGGAATTTTTACACCATAAATAGGCACAGAGGCAGTTCCACAAGTTGGCAGAGAGTCCAGAAAACAAGAGCACACCATGTCTTTTCCTCACCTCGGCAAAGAGAACCAATTTGCCCTGACACTTGACGGCAAAATCGACAGGAAAAAAGCACACATTTTTCCCCCCGATGTGTAGTGCATAACACTAAGGCTTGTCTTAAAAACAACTAACACAAACAAAAATTCACATTATTATCATCCCCAATCTGTAACTGTAAAAATAACACAAATTAGAGATACGGCCACCGTGCACTTCACCGACTGCGTCAAACAGCATGCATGCGCCACTGTCAGACGAGGTGGCCGAGTGGTTAAGGCGATGGACTGCTAATCCATTGTGCTCTGCACGCATGGGTTCGAATCCCATCTTCGTCGACTTTTCTACAAAACTCTGTTCCTCAGAGAACTTTGTAAACTCACTTTACTGTCTGTGTTAGTCAACTGTCATTTATTTGCAAGGCTATTTTAATGGAGGGTCCAGGGAATTTTTACACCATAAATAGGCACAAATTCATGGCAGTTCCACAAGTTGCAAATAAGCACCATTTTTCCCATTGATACCTATAGCATAACAATAATGCTTGTCTTAAAAACAACTTATTCAAACAAAAATTCACATTATTATCATCCCCAATCTGTAACTGTAAAAATAACGCAAATTAGAGCTCAAATCAAAATTATTTTGATTGAGTCCAGAAAACAAGAGCACACCATGTCTTTTCCTCACCTCGGCAAAGAGAACCAATTTGCCCTGACACTTGACGGCAAAATCGACAGGAAAAAAGCACACATTTTCCCCCCCGATGTGTAGTGCATAACACTAAGGCTTGTCTTAAAAACAACTAACACAAACAAAAATTCACATTATTATCATCCCCAATATGTAACTGTAAAAATAACACATATTAGAGATACGGCCACCGTGCACTTCACCGACTGCGTCAAACAGCATGCGTGCGCTACTGTCAGACGAGGTGGCCGAGTGGTTAAGGCGATGGACTGCTAATCCATTGTGCTCTGCACGCATGGGTTCGAATCCCATCTTCGTCGACTTTTCTACAAAACTCTGTTCCTCAGAGAACTTTGTAAACCCACGTTACTGTCTGTGTTAGTCAACCGTCATTTATTTGCAAGGCTATTTTAATGGAGGGTCCAGGGAATTTTTACACCATAAATAGGCACAGAGTCACATTCATGGCAGTTCCACAAGTTGGAAATAAGCACCATTTTTCCCATTGATACCTATAGCATAACAATAATGCTTGTCTTAAAAACAACTTATTCAAACAAAAATTCACATTATTATCATCCCCAATCTGTAACTGTAAAAATAACGCAAATTAGAGCTCAAATAAAATTATTTTGATTGAGTCCAGAAAACAAGAGCACACCATGTCTTTTCCTCACCTCGGCAAAGAGAACCAATTTGCCCTGACACTTGACGGCAAAATCGACAGGAAAAAAGCACACATTTTTCCCCCCGATGTGTAGTGCATAACACTAAGGCTTGTCTTAAAAACAACTAACACAAACAAAAATTCACATTATTATCATCCCCAATCTGTAACTGTAAAAATAACACAAATTAGAGATACGGCCACCGTGCACTTCACCGACTGCGTCAAACAGCATGCGTGCGCCACTGTCAGACGAGGTGGCCGAGTGGTTAAGGCGATGGACTGCTAATCCATTGTGCTCTGCACGCATGGGTTCGAATCCCATCTTCGTCGACTTTTCTACAAAACTCTGTTCCTCAGAGAACTTTGTAAACTCACTTTACTGTCTGTGTTAGTCAACTGTCATTTATTTGCAAGGCTATTTTAATGGAGGGTCCAGGGAATTTTTACACCATAAATAGGCACAAATTCATGGCAGTTCCACAAGTTGCAAATAAGCACCATTTTCCCATTGATACCTATAGCATAACAATAATGCTTGTCTTAAAAACAACTTATTCAAACAAAAATTCACATTATTATCATCCCCAATCTGTAACTGTAAAAATAACGCAAATTAGAGCTCAAATCAAAATTATTTTGATGGAGTCCAGAAAACAAGAGCACACCATGTCTTTTCCTCACCTCAGCAAAGAGAACCAATTTGCCCTGACACTTGACGGCAAAATCGACAGGAAAAAAGCACACATTTTTCCCCCCGATGTGTAGTGCATAACACTAAGGCTTGTCTTAAAAACAACTAACACAAACAAAAATTCACATTATTATCATCCCCAATCTGTAACTGTAAAAATAACACAAATTAGAGATACGGCCACCGTGCACTTCACCGACTGCGTCAAACAGCATGCGTGCGCCACTGTCAGACGAGGTGGCCGAGTGGTTAAGGCGATGGACTGCTAATCCATTGTGCTCTGCACGCATGGGTTCGAATCCCATCTTCGTCGACTTTTCTACAAAACTCTGTTCCTCAGAGAACTTTGTAAACTCACGTTACTGTCTGTGTTAGTCAACCGTCATTTATTTGCAAGGCTATTTTAATGGAGGGTCCAGGGAATTTTTACACCATAAATAGGCACAGAGTCGCATTCATGGCAGTTCCACAAGTTGGAAATAAGCACCATTTTTCCCATTGATACCTATAGCATAACAATAATGCTTGTCTTAAAAACAACTTATTCAAACAAAAATTCACATTATTATCATCCCCAATCTGTAACTGTAAAAATAACGCAAATTAGAGCTCAAATCAAAATTATTTTGATGGAGTCCAGAAAACAAGAGCACACCATGTCTTTTCCTCACCTCGGCAAAGAGAACCAATTTGCCCTGACACTTGACGGCAAAATCGTCAGGAAAAAAGCACACATTTTTCCCCCCGATGTGTAGTGCATAACACTAAGGCTTGTCTTAAAAACAACTAACACAAACAAAAATTCACATTATTATCATCCCCAATCTGTAACTGTAAAAATAACACAAATTAGAGATACGGCCACCGTGCACTTCACCGACTGCGACAAACAGCATGCGTGCGCCACTGTCAGACGAGGTGGCCGAGTGGTTAAGGCGATGGACTGCTAATCCATTGTGCTCTGCACGCATGGGTTCGAATCCCATCTTCATCGACTTTTCTACAAAACTCTGTTCCTCAGAGAACTTTGTAAACTCATGTTACTGTCTGTGTTAGTCAACCGTCATTTATTTGCAAGGCTATTTTAATGGAGGGTCCAGGGAATTTTTACACCATAAATAGGCACAGAGTCGCATTCATGGCAGTTCCACAAGTTGGAAATAAGCACCATTTTTCCCATTGATACCTATAGCATAACAATAATGCTTGTCTTAAAAACAACTTATTCAAACAAAAATTCACATTATTATCATCCCCAATCTGTAACTGTAAAAATAACGCAAATTAGAGCTCAAATCAAAATTATTTTGATTGAGTCCAGAAAACAAGAGCACACCATGTCTTTTCCTCACCTCGGCAAAGAGAACCA
Organism: Pelobates fuscus; assembly: GCF_036172605.1. Lineage (NCBI taxonomy): Eukaryota > Metazoa > Chordata > Amphibia > Anura > Pelobatidae > Pelobates > Pelobates fuscus. The sequence goes on from NC_086317.1 coordinate 129,256,572, forward strand.
ATTTGCCCTGACACTTGACGGCAAAATCGACAGGAAAAAAGCACACATTTTTCCCCCCGATGTGTAGTGCATAACACTAAGGCTTGTCTTAAAAACAACTAACACAAACAAAAATTCACATTATTATCATCCCCAATCTGTAACTGTAAAAATAGCACAAATTAGAGATACGGCCACCGTGCACTTCACCGACTGCGTCAAACAGCATGCGTGCGCCACTGTCAGACGAGGTGGCCGAGTGGTTAAGGCGATGGACTGCTAATCCATTGTGCTCTGCACGCATGGGTTCGAATCCCATCTTCGTCGACTTTTCTACAAAACTCTGTTCCTCAGAGAACTTTGTAAACTCACGTTACTGTCTGTGTTAGTCAACCGTCATTTATTTGCAAGGCTATTTTAATGGAGGGTCCAGGGAATTTTTACACCATAAATAGGCACAGAGTCGCATTCATGGCAGTTCCACAAGTTGGAAATAAGCACCATTTTTCCCATTGATACCTATAGCATAACAATAATGCTTGTCTTAAAAACAAATTATTCAAACAAAAATTCACATTATTATCATCCCCAATCTGTAACTGTAAAAATAACGCAAATTAGAGCTCAAATCAAAATTATTTTGATGGAGTCCAGAAAACAAGAGCACACCATGTCTTTTCCTCACCTCGGCAAAGAGAACCAATTTGCCCTGACACTTGACGGCAAAATCGTCAGGAAAAAAGCACACATTTTTCCCCCCGATGTGTAGTGCATAACACTAAGGCTTGTCTTAAAAACAACTAACACAAACAAAAATTCACATTATTATCATCCCCAATCTGTAACTGTAAAAATAACACAAATTAGAGATACGGCCACCGTGCACTTCACCGACTGCGACAAACAGCATGCGTGCGCCACTGTCAGACGAGGTGGCCGAGTGGTTAAGGCGATGGACTGCTAATCCATTGTGCTCTGCACGCATGGGTTCGAATCCCATCTTCATCGACTTTTCTACAAAACTCTGTTCCTCAGAGAACTTTGTAAACTCATGTTACTGTCTGTGTTAGTCAACCGTCATTTATTTGCAAGGCTATTTTAATGGAGGGTCCAGGGAATTTTTACACCATAAATAGGCACAGAGTCGCATTCATGGCAGTTCCACAAGTTGGAAATAAGCACCATTTTTCCCATTGATACCTATAGCATAACAATAATGCTTGTCTTAAAAACAACTTATTCAAACAAAAATTCACATTATTATCATCCCCAATCTGTAACTGTAAAAATAACGCAAATTAGAGCTCAAATCAAAATTATTTTGATTGAGTCCAGAAAACAAGAGCACACCATGTCTTTTCCTCACCTCGGCAAAGAGAACCAATTTGCCCTGACACTTGACGGCAAAATCGACAGGAAAAAAGCACACATTTTTCCCCCCGATGTGTAGTGCATAACACTAAGGCTTGTCTTAAAAACAACTAACACAAACAAAAATTCACATTATTATCATCCCCAATCTGTAACTGTAAAAATAGCACAAATTAGAGATACGGCCACCGTGCACTTCACCGACTGCGTCAAACAGCATGCGTGCGCCACTGTCAGACGAGGTGGCCGAGTGGTTAAGGCGATGGACTGCTAATCCATTGTGCTCTGCACGCATGGGTTCGAATCCCATCTTCGTCGACTTTTCTACAAAACTTTGTTCCTCAGAGAACTTTGTAAACTCACTTTACTGTCTGTGTTAGTCAACTGTCATTTATTTGCAAGGCTATTTTAATGGAGGGTCCAGGGAATTTTTACACCATAAATAGGCACAAATTCATGGCAGTTCCACAAGTTGCAAATAAGCACCATTTTTCCCATTGATACCTATAGCATAACAATAATGCTTGTCTTAAAAACAACTTATTCAAACAAAAATTCACATTATTATCATCCCCAATCTGTAACTGTAAAAATAACGCAAATTAGAGCTCAAATCAAAATTATTTTGATGGAGTCCAGAAAACAAGAGCACACCATGTCTTTTCCTCACCTCGGCAAAGAGAACCAATTTGCCCTGACACTTGATGGCAAAATCGACAGGAAAAAAGCACACATTTTTCCCCCCGATGTGTAGTGCATAACACTAAGGCTTGTCTTAAAAACAACTAACACAAACAAAAATTCACATTATTATCATCCCCAATCTGTAACTGTAAAAATAACACAAATTAGAGATACGGCCACCGTGCACTTCACCGACTGCGACAAACAGCATGCGTGCGCGCGCCACTGTCAGACGAGGTGGCCGAGTGGTTAAGGCGATGGACTGCTAATCCATTGTGCTCTGCACGCATGGGTTCGAATCCCATCTTCGTTGACTTTTCTACAAAACTCTGTTCCTCAGAGAACTTTGTAAACTCACGTTACTGTCTGTGTTAGTCAACCGTCATTTATTTGCAAGGCTATTTTAATGGAGGGTCCAGGGAATTTTTACACCATAAATAGGCACAGAGGCAGTTCCACAAGTTGGCAGAGAGTCCAGAAAACAAGAGCACACCATGTCTTTTCCTCACCTCGGCAAAGAGAACCAATTTGCCCTGACACTTGACGGCAAAATCGACAGGAAAAAAGCACACATTTTTCCCCCCGATGTGTAGTGCATAACACTAAGGCTTGTCTTAAAAACAACTAACACAAACAAAAATTCACATTATTATCATCCCCAATCTGTAACTGTAAAAATAACACAAATTAGAGATACGGCCACCGTGCACTTCACCGACTGCGTCAAACAGCATGCGTGCGCCACTGTCAGACGAGGTGGCCGAGTGGTTAAGGCGATGGACTGCTAATCCATTGTGCTCTGCACGCATGGGTTCGAATCCCATCTTCGTCGACTTTTCTACAAAACTCTGTTCCTCAGAGAACTTTGTAAACTCACTTTACTGTCTGTGTTAGTCAACTGTCATTTATTTGCAAGGCTATTTTAATGGAGGGTCCAGGGAATTTTTACACCATAAATAGGCACAAATTCATGGCAGTTCCACAAGTTGCAAATAAGCACCATTTTCCCATTGATACCTATAGCATAACAATAATGCTTGTCTTAAAAACAACTTATTCAAACAAAAATTCACATTATTATCATCCCCAATCTGTAACTGTAAAAATAACGCAAATTAGAGCTCAAATCAAAATTATTTTGATGGAGTCCAGAAAACAAGAGCACACCATGTCTTTTCCTCACCTCAGCAAAGAGAACCAATTTGCCCTGACACTTGACGGCAAAATCGACAGGAAAAAAGCACACATTTTTCCCCCCGATGTGTAGTGCATAACACTAAGGCTTGTCTTAAAAACAACTAACACAAACAAAAATTCACATTATTATCATCCCCAATCTGTAACTGTAAAAATAACACAAATTAGAGATACGGCCACCGTGCACTTCACCGACTGCGTCAAACAGCATGCGTGCGCCACTGTCAGACGAGGTGGCCGAGTGGTTAAGGCGATGGACTGCTAATCCATTGTGCTCTGCACGCATGGGTTCGAATCCCATCTTCGTCGACTTTTCTACAAAACTCTGTTCCTCAGAGAACTTTGTAAACTCACGTTACTGTCTGTGTTAGTCAACCGTCATTTATTTGCAAGGCTATTTTAATGGAGGGTCCAGGGAATTTTTACACCATAAATAGGCACAGAGTCGCATTCATGGCAGTTCCACAAGTTGGAAATAAGCACCATTTTTCCCATTGATACCTATAGCATAACAATAATGCTTGTCTTAAAAACAACTTATTCAAACAAAAATTCACATTATTATCATCCCCAATCTGTAACTGTAAAAATAACGCAAATTAGAGCTCAAATCAAAATTATTTTGATTGAGTCCAGAAAACAAGAGCACACCATGTCTTTTCCTCACCTCGGCAAAGAGAACCAATTTGCCCTGACACTTGACGGCAAAATCGACAGGAAAAAAGCACACATTTTTCCCCCCGATGTGTAGTGCATAACACTAAGGCTTGTCTTAAAAACAACTAACACAAACAAAAATTCACATTATTATCATCCCCAATCTGTAACTGTAAAAATAACACAAATTAGAGATACGGCCACCGTGCACTTCACCGACTGCGACAAACAGCATGCGTGCGCCACTGTCAGACGAGGTGGCCGAGTGGTTAAGGCGATGGACTGCTAATCCATTGTGCTCTGCACGCATGGGTTCGAATCCCATCTTCATCGACTTTTCTACAAAACTCTGTTCCTCAGAGAACTTTGTAAACTCATGTTACTGTCTGTGTTAGTCAACCGTCATTTATTTGCAAGGCTATTTTAATGGAGGGTCCAGGGAATTTTTACACCATAAATAGGCACAGAGTCGCATTCATGGCAGTTCCACAAGTTGGAAATAAGCACCATTTTTCCCATTGATACCTATAGCATAACAATAATGCTTGTCTTAAAAACAACTTATTCAAACAAAAATTCACATTATTATCATCCCCAATCTGTAACTGTAAAAATAACGCAAATTAGAGCTCAAATCAAAATTATTTTGATTGAGTCCAGAAAACAAGAGCACACCATGTCTTTTCCTCACCTCGGCAAAGAGAACCAATTTGCCCTGACACTTGACGGCAAAATCGACAGGAAAAAAGCACACATTTTTCCCCCCGATGTGTAGTGCATAACACTAAGGCTTGTCTTAAAAACAACTAACACAAACAAAAATTCACATTATTATCATCCCCAATCTGTAACTGTAAAAATAGCACAAATTAGAGATACGGCCACCGTGCACTTCACCGACTGCGTCAAACAGCATGCGTGCGCCACTGTCAGACAAGGTGGCCGAGTGGTTAAGGCGATGGACTGCTAATCCATTGTGCTCTGCACGCATGGGTTCGAATCCCATCTTCGTCGACTTTTCTACAAAACTCTGTTCCTCAGAGAACTTTGTAAACTCACGTTACTGTCTGTGTTAGTCAACCGTCATTTATTTGCAAGGCTATTTTAATGGAGGGTCCAGGGAATTTTTACACCATAAATAGGCACAGAGTCGCATTCATGGCAGTTCCACAAGTTGGAAATAAGCACCATTTTTCCCATTGATACCTATAGCATAACAATAATGCTTGTCTTAAAAACAACTTATTCAAACAAAAATTCACATTATTATCATCCCCAATCTGTAACTGTAAAAATAACGCAAATTAGAGCTCAAATCAAAATTATTTTGATTGAGTCCAGAAAACAAGAGCACACCATGTCTTTTCCTCACCTCGGCAAAGAGAACCAATTTGCCCTGACACTTGACGGCAAAATCGACAGGAAAAAAGCACACATTTTTCCCCCCGATGTGTAGTGCATAACACTAAGGCTTGTCTTAAAAACAACTAACACAAACAAAAATTCACATTATTATCATCCCCAATCTGTAACTGTAAAAATAGCACAAATTAGAGATACGGCCACCGTGCACTTCACCGACTGCGTCAAACAGCATGCGTGCGCCACTGTCAGACGAGGTGGCCGAGTGGTTAAGGCGATGGACTGCTAATCCATTGTGCTCTGCACGCATGGGTTCGAATCCCATCTTCGTCGACTTTTCTACAAAACTCTGTTCCTCAGAGAACTTTGTAAACTCACGTTACTGTCTGTGTTAGTCAACCGTCATTTATTTGCAAGGCTATTTTAATGGAGGGTCCAGGGAATTTTTACACCATAAATAGGCACAGAGTCGCATTCATGGCAGTTCCACAAGTTGGAAATAAGCACCATTTTTCCCATTGATACCTATAGCATAACAATAATGCTTGTCTTAAAAACAACTTATTCAAACAAAAATTCACATTATTATCATCCCCAATCTGTAACTGTAAAAATAACGCAAATTAGAGCTCAAATCAAAATTATTTTGATGGAGTCCAGAAAACAAGAGCACACCATGTCTTTTCCTCACCTCGGCAAAGAGAACCAATTTGCCCTGACACTTGACGGCAAAATCGTCAGGAAAAAAGCACACATTTTTCCCCCCGATGTGTAGTGCATAACACTAAGGCTTGTCTTAAAAACAACTAACACAAACAAAAATTCACATTATTATCATCCCCAATCTGTAACTGTAAAAATAACACAAATTAGAGATACGGCCACCGTGCACTTCACCGACTGCGACAAACAGCATGCGTGCGCCACTGTCAGACGAGGTGGCCGAGTGGTTAAGGCGATGGACTGCTAATCCATTGTGCTCTGCACGCATGGGTTCGAATCCCATCTTCATCGACTTTTCTACAAAACTCTGTTCCTCAGAGAACTTTGTAAACTCATGTTACTGTCTGTGTTAGTCAACCGTCATTTATTTGCAAGGCTATTTTAATGGAGGGTCCAGGGAATTTTTACACCATAAATAGGCACAGAGTCGCATTCATGGCAGTTCCACAAGTTGGAAATAAGCACCATTTTTCCCATTGATACCTATAGCATAACAATAATGCTTGTCTTAAAAACAACTTATTCAAACAAAAATTCACATTATTATCATCCCCAATCTGTAACTGTAAAAATAACGCAAATTAGAGCTCAAATCAAAATTATTTTGATTGAGTCCAGAAAACAAGAGCACACCATGTCTTTTCCTCACCTCGGCAAAGAGAACCAATTTGCCCTGACACTTGACGGCAAAATCGACAGGAAAAAAGCACACATTTTTCCCCCCGATGTGTAGTGCATAACACTAAGGCTTGTCTTAAAAACAACTAACACAAACAAAAATTCACATTATTATCATCCCCAATCTGTAACTGTAAAAATAGCACAAATTAGAGATACGGCCACCGTGCACTTCACCGACTGCGTCAAACAGCATGCGTGCGCCACTGTCAGACGAGGTGGCCGAGTGGTTAAGGCGATGGACTGCTAATCCATTGTGCTCTGCACGCATGGGTTCGAATCCCATCTTCGTCGACTTTTCTACAAAACTTTGTTCCTCAGAGAACTTTGTAAACTCACTTTACTGTCTGTGTTAGTCAACTGTCATTTATTTGCAAGGCTATTTTAATGGAGGGTCCAGGGAATTTTTACACCATAAATAGGCACAAATTCATGGCAGTTCCACAAGTTGCAAATAAGCACCATTTTTCCCATTGATACCTATAGCATAACAATAATGCTTGTCTTAAAAACAACTTATTCAAACAAAAATTCACATTATTATCATCCCCAATCTGTAACTGTAAAAATAACGCAAATTAGAGCTCAAATCAAAATTATTTTGATGGAGTCCAGAAAACAAGAGCACACCATGTCTTTTCCTCACCTCGGCAAAGAGAACCAATTTGCCCTGACACTTGATGGCAAAATCGACAGGAAAAAAGCACACATTTTTCCCCCCGATGTGTAGTGCATAACACTAAGGCTTGTCTTAAAAACAACTAACACAAACAAAAATTCACATTATTATCATCCCCAATCTGTAACTGTAAAAATAACACAAATTAGAGATACGGCCACCGTGCACTTCACCGACTGCGACAAACAGCATGCGTGCGCCACTGTCAGACGAGGTGGCCGAGTGGTTAAGGCGATGGACTGCTAATCCATTGTGCTCTGCACGCATGGGTTCGAATCCCATCTTCGTTGACTTTTCTACAAAACTCTGTTCCTCAGAGAACTTTGTAAACTCACGTTACTGTCTGTGTTAGTCAACCGTCATTTATTTGCAAGGCTATTTTAATGGAGGGTCCAGGGAATTTTTACACCATAAATAGGCACAGAGGCAGTTCCACAAGTTGGCAGAGAGTCCAGAAAACAAGAGCACACCATGTCTTTTCCTCACCTCGGCAAAGAGAACCAATTTGCCCTGACACTTGACGGCAAAATCGACAGGAAAAAAGCACACATTTTTCCCCCCGATGTGTAGTGCATAACACTAAGGCTTGTCTTAAAAACAACTAACACAAACAAAAATTCACATTATTATCATCCCCAATCTGTAACTGTAAAAATAACACAAATTAGAGATACGGCCACCGTGCACTTCACCGACTGCGTCAAACAGCATGCGTGCGCCACTGTCAGACGAGGTGGCCGAGTGGTTAAGGCGATGGACTGCTAATCCATTGTGCTCTGCACGCATGGGTTCGAATCCCATCTTCGTCGACTTTTCTACAAAACTCTGTTCCTCAGAGAACTTTGTAAACTCACTTTACTGTCTGTGTTAGTCAACTGTCATTTATTTGCAAGGCTATTTTAATGGAGGGTCCAGGGAATTTTTACACCATAAATAGGCACAAATTCATGGCAGTTCCACAAGTTGCAAATAAGCACCATTTTTCCCATTGATACCTATAGCATAACAATAATGCTTGTCTTAAAAACAACTTATTCAAACAAAAATTCACATTATTATCATCCCCAATCTGTAACTGTAAAAATAACGCAAATTAGAGCTCAAATCAAAATTATTTTGATGGAGTCCAGAAAACAAGAGCACACCATGTCTTTTCCTCACCTCGGCAAAGAGAACCAATTTGCCCTGACACTTGATGGCAAAATCGACAGGAAAAAAGCACACATTTTTCCCCCCGATGTGTAGTGCATAACACTAAGGCTTGTCTTAAAAACAACTAACACAAACAAAAATTCACATTATTATCATCCCCAATCTGTAACTGTAAAAATAACACAAATTAGAGATACGGCCACCGTGCACTTCACCGACTGCGACAAACAGCATGCGTGCGCCACTGTCAGACGAGGTGGCCGAGTGGTTAAGGCGATGGACTGCTAATCCATTGTGCTCTGCACGCATGGGTTCGAATCCCATCTTCGTTGACTTTTCTACAAAACTCTGTTCCTCAGAGAACTTTGTAAACTCACGTTACTGTCTGTGTTAGTCAACCGTCATTTATTTGCAAGGCTATTTTAATGGAGGGTCCAGGGAATTTTTACACCATAAATAGGCACAGAGGCAGTTCCACAAGTTGGCAGAGAGTCCAGAAAACAAGAGCACACCATGTCTTTTCCTCACCTCGGCAAAGAGAACCAATTTGCCCTGACACTTGACGGCAAAATCGACAGGAAAAAAGCACACATTTTTCCCCCCGATGTGTAGTGCATAACACTAAGGCTTGTCTTAAAAACAACTAACACAAACAAAAATTCACATTATTATCATCCCCAATCTGTAACTGTAAAAATAACACAAATTAGAGATACGGCCACCGTGCACTTCACCGACTGCGTCAAACAGCATGCGTGCGCCACTGTCAGACGAGGTGGCCGAGTGGTTAAGGCGATGGACTGCTAATCCATTGTGCTCTGCACGCATGGGTTCGAATCCCATCTTCGTCGACTTTTCTACAAAACTCTGTTCCTCAGAGAACTTTGTAAACTCACTTTACTGTCTGTGTTAGTCAACTGTCATTTATTTGCAAGGCTATTTTAATGGAGGGTCCAGGGAATTTTTACACCATAAATAGGCACAAATTCATGGCAGTTCCACAAGTTGCAAATAAGCACCATTTTCCCATTGATACCTATAGCATAACAATAATGCTTGTCTTAAAAACAACTTATTCAAACAAAAATTCACATTATTATCATCCCCAATCTGTAACTGTAAAAATAACGCAAATTAGAGCTCAAATCAAAATTATTTTGATGGAGTCCAGAAAACAAGAGCACACCATGTCTTTTCCTCACCTCAGCAAAGAGAACCAATTTGCCCTGACACTTGACGGCAAAATCGACAGGAAAAAAGCACACATTTTTCCCCCCGATGTGTAGTGCATAACACTAAGGCTTGTCTTAAAAACAACTAACACAAACAAAAATTCACATTATTATCATCCCCAATCTGTAACTGTAAAAATAACACAAATTAGAGATACGGCCACCGTGCACTTCACCGACTGCGTCAAACAGCATGCGTGCGCCACTGTCAGACGAGGTGGCCGAGTGGTTAAGGCGATGGACTGCTAATCCATTGTGCTATGCACGCATGGGTTCGAATCCCATCTTCGTCGACTTTTCTACAAAACTCTGTTCCTCAGAGAACTTTGTAAACTCACGTTACTGTCTGTGTTAGTCAACCGTCATTTATTTGCAAGGCTATTTTAATGGAGGGTCCAGGGAATTTTTACACCATAAATAGGCACAGAGTCGCATTCATGGCAGTTCCACAAGTTGGAAATAAGCACCATTTTTCCCATTGATACCTATAGCATAACAATAATGCTTGTCTTAAAAACAACTTATTCAAACAAAAATTCACATTATTATCATCCCCAATCTGTAACTGTAAAAATAACGCAAATTAGAGCTCAAATCAAAATTATTTTGATTGAGTCCAGAAAACAAGAGCACACCATGTCTTTTCCTCACCTCGGCAAAGAGAACCAATTTGCCCTGACACTTGACGGCAAAATCGACAGGAAAAAAGCACACATTTTTCCCCCCGATGTGTAGTGCATAACACTAAGGCTTGTCTTAAAAACAACTAACACAAACAAAAATTCACATTATTATCATCCCCAATCTGTAACTGTAAAAATAACACAAATTAGAGATACGGCCACCGTGCACTTCACCGACTGCGACAAACAGCATGCGTGCGCCACTGTCAGACGAGGTGGCCGAGTGGTTAAGGCGATGGACTGCTAATCCATTGTGCTCTGCACGCATGGGTTCGAATCCCATCTTCATCGACTTTTCTACAAAACTCTGTTCCTCAGAGAACTTTGTAAACTCATGTTACTGTCTGTGTTAGTCAACCGTCATTTATTTGCAAGGCTATTTTAATGGAGGGTCCAGGGAATTTTTACACCATAAATAGGCACAGAGTCGCATTCATGGCAGTTCCACAAGTTGGAAATAAGCACCATTTTTCCCATTGATACCTATAGCATAACAATAATGCTTGTCTTAAAAACAACTTATTCAAACAAAAATTCACATTATTATCATCCCCAATCTGTAACTGTAAAAATAACGCAAATTAGAGCTCAAATCAAAATTATTTTGATTGAGTCCAGAAAACAAGAGCACACCATGTCTTTTCCTCACCTCGGCAAAGAGAACCAATTTGCCCTGACACTTGACGGCAAAATCGACAGGAAAAAAGCACACATTTTTCCCCCCGATGTGTAGTGCATAACACTAAGGCTTGTCTTAAAAACAACTAACACAAACAAAAATTCACATTATTATCATCCCCAATCTGTAACTGTAAAAATAGCACAAATTAGAGATACGGCCACCGTGCACTTCACCGACTGCGTCAAACAGCATGCGTGCGCCACTGTCAGACAAGGTGGCCGAGTGGTTAAGGCGATGGACTGCTAATCCATTGTGCTCTGCACGCATGGGTTCGAATCCCATCTTCGTCGACTTTTCTACAAAACTCTGTTCCTCAGAGAACTTTGTAAACTCACGTTACTGTCTGTGTTAGTCAACCGTCATTTATTTGCAAGGCTATTTTAATGGAGGGTCCAGGGAATTTTTACACCATAAATAGGCACAGAGTCGCATTCATGGCAGTTCCACAAGTTGGAAATAAGCACCATTTTTCCCATTGATACCTATAGCATAACAATAATGCTTGTCTTAAAAACAACTTATTCAAACAAAAATTCACATTATTATCATCCCCAATCTGTAACTGTAAAAATAACGCAAATTAGAGCTCAAATCAAAATTATTTTGATGGAGTCCAGAAAACAAGAGCACACCATGTCTTTTCCTCACCTCGGCAAAGAGAACCAATTTGCCCTGACACTTGACGGCAAAATCGTCAGGAAAAAAGCACACATTTTTCCCCCCGATGTGTAGTGCATAACACTAAGGCTTGTCTTAAAAACAACTAACACAAACAAAAATTCACATTATTATCATCCCCAATCTGTAACTGTAAAAATAACACAAATTAGAGATACGGCCACCGTGCACTTCACCGACTGCGACAAACAGCATGCGTGCGCCACTGTCAGACGAGGTGGCCGAGTGGTTAAGGCGATGGACTGCTAATCCATTGTGCTCTGCACGCATGGGTTCGAATCCCATCTTCATCGACTTTTCTACAAAACTCTGTTCCTCAGAGAACTTTGTAAACTCATGTTACTGTCTGTGTTAGTCAACCGTCATTTATTTGCAAGGCTATTTTAATGGAGGGTCCAGGGAATTTTTACACCATAAATAGGCACAGAGTCGCATTCATGGCAGTTCCACAAGTTGGAAATAAGCACCATTTTTCCCATTGATACCTATAGCATAACAATAATGCTTGTCTTAAAAACAACTTATTCAAACAAAAATTCACATTATTATCATCCCCAATCTGTAACTGTAAAAATAACTCAAATTAGAGCTCAAATCAAAATTATTTTGATTGAGTCCAGAAAACAAGAGCACACCATGTCTTTTCCTCACCTCGGCAAAGAGAACCAATTTGCCCTGACACTTGACGGCAAAATCGACAGGAAAAAAGCACACATTTTTCCCCCCGATGTGTAGTGCATAACACTAAGGCTTGTCTTAAAAACAACTAACACAAACAAAAATTCACATTATTATCATCCCCAATCTGTAACTGTAAAAATAGCACAAATTAGAGATACGGCCACCGTGCACTTCACCGACTGCGTCAAACAGCATGCGTGCGCCACTGTCAGACGAGGTGGCCGAGTGGTTAAGGCGATGGACTGCTAATCCATTGTGCTCTGCACGCATGGGTTCGAATCCCATCTTCGTCGACTTTTCTACAAAACTTTGTTCCTCAGAGAACTTTGTAAACTCACTTTACTGTCTGTGTTAGTCAACTGTCATTTATTTGCAAGGCTATTTTAATGGAGGGTCCAGGGAATTTTTACACCATAAATAGGCACAAATTCATGGCAGTTCCACAAGTTGCAAATAAGCACCATTTTTCCCATTGATACCTATAGCATAACAATAATGCTTGTCTTAAAAACAACTTATTCAAACAAAAATTCACATTATTATCATCCCCAATCTGTAACTGTAAAAATAACGCAAATTAGAGCTCAAATCAAAATTATTTTGATGGAGTCCAGAAAACAAGAGCACACCATGTCTTTTCCTCACCTCGGCAAAGAGAACCAATTTGCCCTGACACTTGATGGCAAAATCGACAGGAAAAAAGCACACATTTTTCCCCCCGATGTGTAGTGCATAACACTAAGGCTTGTCTTAAAAACAACTAACACAAACAAAAATTCACATTATTATCATCCCCAATCTGTAACTGTAAAAATAACACAAATTAGAGATACGGCCACCGTGCACTTCACCGACTGCGACAAACAGCATGCGTGCGCCACTGTCAGACGAGGTGGCCGAGTGGTTAAGGCGATGGACTGCTAATCCATTGTGCTCTGCACGCATGGGTTCGAATCCCATCTTCGTTGACTTTTCTACAAAACTCTGTTCCTCAGAGAACTTTGTAAACTCACGTTACTGTCTGTGTTAGTCAACCGTCATTTATTTGCAAGGCTATTTTAATGGAGGGTCCAGGGAATTTTTACACCATAAATAGGCACAGAGGCAGTTCCACAAGTTGGCAGAGAGTCCAGAAAACAAGAGCACACCATGTCTTTTCCTCACCTCGGCAAAGAGAACCAATTTGCCCTGACACTTGACGGCAAAATCGACAGGAAAAAAGCACACATTTTTCCCCCCGATGTGTAGTGCATAACACTAAGGCTTGTCTTAAAAACAACTAACACAAACAAAAATTCACATTATTATCATCCCCAATCTGTAACTGTAAAAATAACACAAATTAGAGATACGGCCACCGTGCACTTCACCGACTGCGTCAAACAGCATGCATGCGCCACTGTCAGACGAGGTGGCCGAGTGGTTAAGGCGATGGACTGCTAATCCATTGTGCTCTGCACGCATGGGTTCGAATCCCATCTTCGTCGACTTTTCTACAAAACTCTGTTCCTCAGAGAACTTTGTAAACTCACTTTACTGTCTGTGTTAGTCAACTGTCATTTATTTGCAAGGCTATTTTAATGGAGGGTCCAGGGAATTTTTACACCATAAATAGGCACAAATTCATGGCAGTTCCACAAGTTGCAAATAAGCACCATTTTTCCCATTGATACCTATAGCATAACAATAATGCTTGTCTTAAAAACAACTTATTCAAACAAAAATTCACATTATTATCATCCCCAATCTGTAACTGTAAAAATAACGCAAATTAGAGCTCAAATCAAAATTATTTTGATGGAGTCCAGAAAACAAGAGCACACCATGTCTTTTCCTCACCTCGGCAAAGAGAACCAATTTGCCCTGACACTTGACGGCAAAATCGACAGGAAAAAAGCACACATTTTTCCCCCCGATGTGTAGTGCATAACACTAAGGCTTGTCTTAAAAACAACTAACACAAACAAAAATTCACATTATTATCATCCCCAATCTGTAACTGTAAAAATAACACAAATTAGAGATACGGCCACCGTGCACTTCACCGACTGCGACAAACAGCATGCGTGCGCCACTGTCAGACGAGGTGGCCGAGTGGTTAAGGCGATGGACTGCTAATCCATTGTGCTCTGCACGCATGGGTTCGAATCCCATCTTCGTCGACTTTTCTACAAAACTCTGTTCCTCAGAGAACTTTGTAAACTCACTTTACTGTCTGTGTTAGTCAACTGTCATTTATTTGCAAGGCTATTTTAATGGAGGGTCCAGGGAATTTTTACACCATAAATAGGCACAAATTCATGGCAGTTCCACAAGTTGCAAATAAGCACCATTTTTCCCATTGATACCTATAGCATAACAATAATGCTTGTCTTAAAAACAACTTATTCAAACAAAAATTCACATTATTATCATCCCCAATCTGTAACTGTAAAAATAACGCAAATTAGAGCTCAAATCAAAATTATTTTGATGGAGTCCAGAAAACAAGAGCACACCATGTCTTTTCCTCACCTCGGCAAAGAGAACCAATTTGCCCTGACACTTGACGGCAAAATCGTCAGGAAAAAAGAACACATTTTTCCCCCCGATGTGTAGTGCATAACACTAAGGCTTGTCTTAAAAACAACTAACACAAACAAAAATTCACATTATTATCATCCCCAATCTGTAACTGTAAAAATAACACAAATTAGAGATACGGCCACCGTGCACTTCACCGACTGCGACAAACAGCATGCGTGCGCCACTGTCAGACGAGGTGGCCGAGTGGTTAAGGCGATGGACTGCTAATCCATTGTGCTCTGCACGCATGGGTTCGAATCCCATCTTCATCGACTTTTCTACAAAACTCTGTTCCTCAGAGAACTTTGTAAACTCATGTTACTGTCTGTGTTAGTCAACCGTCATTTATTTGCAAGGCTATTTTAATGGAGGGTCCAGGGAATTTTTACACCATAAATAGGCACAGAGTCGCATTCATGGCAGTTCCACAAGTTGGAAATAAGCACCATTTTTCCCATTGATACCTATAGCATAACAATAATGCTTGTCTTAAAAACAACTTATTCAAACAAAAATTCACATTATTATCATCCCCAATCTGTAACTGTAAAAATAACGCAAATTAGAGCTCAAATCAAAATTATTTTGATTGAGTCCAGAAAACAAGAGCACACCATGTCTTTTCCTCACCTCGGCAAAGAGAACCAATTTGCCCTGACACTTGACGGCAAAATCGACAGGAAAAAAAGCACACATTTTCCCCCCCGATGTGTAGTGCATAACACTAAGGCTTGTCTTAAAAACAACTAACACAAACAAAAATTCACATTATTATCATCCCCAATATGTAACTGTAAAAATAACACATATTAGAGATACGGCCACCGTGCACTTCACCGACTGCGTCAAACAGCATGCGTGCACCACTGTCAGACGAGGTGGCCGAGTGGTTAAGGCGATGGACTGCTAATCCATTGTGCTCTGCACGCATGGGTTCGAATCCCATCTTCGTCGACTTTTCTACAAAACTCTGTTCCTCAGAGAACTTTGTAAACTCACTTTACTGTCTGTGTTAGTCAACTGTCATTTATTTGCAAGGCTATTTTAATGGAGGGTCCAGGGAATTTTTACACCATAAATAGGCACAAATTCATGGCAGTTCCACAAGTTGCAAATAAGCACCATTTTTCCCATTGATACCTATAGCATAACAATAATGCTTGTCTTAAAAACAACTTATTCAAACAAAAATTCACATTATTATCATCCCCAATCTGTAACTGTAAAAATAACGCAAATTAGAGCTCAAATCAAAATTATTTTGATGGAGTCCAGAAAACAAGAGCACACCATGTCTTTTCCTCACCTCGGCAAAGAGAACCAATTTGCCCTGACACTTGATGGCAAAATCGACAGGAAAAAAGCACACATTTTCCCCCCCGATGTGTAGTGCATAACACTAAGGCTTGTCTTAAAAACAACTAACACAAACAAAAATTCACATTATTATCATCCCCAATCTGTAACTGTAAAAATAACACAAATTAGAGATACGGCCACCGTGCACTTCACCGACTGCGACAAACAGCATGCGTGCGCCACTGTCAGACGAGGTGGCCGAGTGGTTAAGGCGATGGACTGCTAATCCATTGTGCTCTGCACGCATGGGTTCGAATCCCATCTTCGTTGACTTTTCTACAAAACTCTGTTCCTCAGAGAACTTTGTAAACTCACGTTACTGTCTGTGTTAGTCAACCGTCATTTATTTGCAAGGCTATTTTAATGGAGGGTCCAGGGAATTTTTACACCATAAATAGGCACAGAGGCAGTTCCACAAGTTGGCAGAGAGTCCAGAAAACAAGAGCACACCATGTCTTTTCCTCACCTCGGCAAAGAGAACCAATTTGCCCTGACACTTGACGGCAAAATCGACAGGAAAAAAGCACACATTTTTCCCCCCGATGTGTAGTGCATAACACTAAGGCTTGTCTTAAAAACAACTAACACAAACAAAAATTCACATTATTATCATCCCCAATCTGTAACTGTAAAAATAACACAAATTAGAGATACGGCCACCGTGCACTTCACCGACTGCGTCAAACAGCATGCATGCGCCACTGTCAGACAAGGTGGCCGAGTGGTTAAGGCGATGGACTGCTAATCCATTGTGCTCTGCACGCATGGGTTCGAATCCCATCTTCGTCGACTTTTCTACAAAACTCTGTTCCTCAGAGAACTTTGTAAACTCACTTTACTGTCTGTGTTAGTCAACTGTCATTTATTTGCAAGGCTATTTTAATGGAGGGTCCAGGGAATTTTTACACCATAAATAGGCACAAATTCATGGCAGTTCCACAAGTTGCAAATAAGCACCATTTTTCCCATTGATACCTATAGCATAACAATAATGCTTGTCTTAAAAACAACTTATTCAAACAAAAATTCACATTATTATCATCCCCAATCTGTAACTGTAAAAATAACGCAAATTAGAGCTCAAATCAAAATTATTTTGATGGAGTCCAGAAAACAAGAGCACACCATGTCTTTTCCTCACCTCGGCAAAGAGAACCAATTTGCCCTGACACTTGACGGCAAAATCGACAGGAAAAAAGCACACATTTTTCCCCCCGATGTGTAGTGCATAACACTAAGGCTTGTCTTAAAAACAACTAACACAAACAAAAATTCACATTATTATCATCCCCAATCTGTAACTGTAAAAATAACACAAATTAGAGATACGGCCACCATGCACTTCACCGACTGCGACAAACAGCATGCGTGCGCCACTGTCAGACGAGGTGGCCGAGTGGTTAAGGCGATGGACTGCTAATCCATTGTGCTCTGCATGCATGGGTTCGAATCCCATCTTCGTCGACTTTTCTACAAAACTCTGTTCCTCAGAGAACTTTGTAAACTCACATTACTGTCTGTGTTAGTCAACCGTCATTTATTTGCAAGGCTATTTTAATGGAGGGTCCAGGGAGTTTTTACACCATAAATAGGCACAGAGTCGCATTCATGGCAGTTCCACAAGTTGGAAATAAGCACCATTTTTCCCATTGATACCTATAGCATAACAATAATGCTTGTCTTAAAAACAACTTATTCAAACAAAAATTCACATTATTATCATCCCCAATCTGTAACTGTAAAAATAACGCAAATTAGAGCTCAAATCAAAATTATTTTGATTGAGTCCAGAAAACAAGAGCACACCATGTCTTTTCCTCACCTCGGCAAAGAGAACCAATTTGCCCTGACACTTGACGGCAAAATCGACAGGAAAAAAGCACACATTTTCCCCCCCGATGTGTAGTGCATAACACTAAGGCTTGTCTTAAAAACAACTAACACAAACAAAAATTCACATTATTATCATCCCCAATATGTAACTGTAAAAATAACACATATTAGAGATACGGCCACCGTGCACTTCACCGACTGCGTCAAACAGCATGCGTGCGCCACTGTCAGACGAGGTGGCCGAGTGGTTAAGGCGATGGACTGCTAATCCATTGTGCTCTGCACGCATGGGTTCGAATCCCATCTTCGTCGACTTTTCTACAAAACTCTGTTCCTCAGAGAACTTTGTAAACTCACTTTACTGTCTGTGTTAGTCAACTGTCATTTATTTGCAAGGCTATTTTAATGGAGGGTCCAGGGAATTTTTACACCATAAATAGGCACAAATTCATGGCAGTTCCACAAGTTGCAAATAAGCACCATTTTTCCCATTGATACCTATAGCATAACAATAATGCTTGTCTTAAAAACAACTTATTCAAACAAAAATTCACATTATTATCATCCCCAATCTGTAACTGTAAAAATAACGCAAATTAGAGCTCAAATCAAAATTATTTTGATGGAGTCCAGAAAACAAGAGCACACCATGTCTTTTCCTCACCTCGGCAAAGAGAACCAATTTGCCCTGACACTTGACGGCAAAATCGTCAGGAAAAAAGCACACATTTTTCCCCCCGATGTGTAGTGCATAACACTAAGGCTTGTCTTAAAAACAACTAACACAAACAAAAATTCACATTATTATCATCCCCAATCTGTAACTGTAAAAATAACACAAATTAGAGATACGGCCACCGTGCACTTCACCGACTGCGTCAAACAGCATGCGTGCGCCACTGTCAGACGAGGTGGCCGAGTGGTTAAGGCGATGGACTGCTAATCCATTGTGCTCTGCACGCATGGGTTCGAATCCCATCTTCGTCGACTTTTCTACAAAACTCTGTTCCTCAGAGAACTTTGTAAACTCATGTTACTGTCTGTGTTAGTCAACCGTCATTTATTTGCAAGGCTATTTTAATGGAGGGTCCAGGGAATTTTTACACCATAAATAGGCACAGAGTCGCATTCATGGCAGTTCCACAAGTTGGAAATAAGCACCATTTTTCCCATTGATACCTATAGCATAACAATAATGCTTGTCTTAAAAACAACTTATTCAAACAAAAATTCACATTATTATCATCCCCAATCTGTAACTGTAAAAATAACGCAAATTAGAGCTCAAATCAAAATTATTTTGATTGAGTCCAGAAAACAAGAGCACACCATGTCTTTTCCTCACCTCGGCAAAGAGAACCAATTTGCCCTGACACTTGACGGCAAAATCGACAGGAAAAAAGCACAAATTTTTCCCCCCCGATGTGTAGTGCATAACACTAAGGCTTGTCTTAAAAACAACTAACACAAACAAAAATTCACATTATTATCATCCCCAATCTGTAACTGTAAAAATAACAAAAATTCACATTATTATCATCCCCAATCTGTAACTGTAAAAATAACGCAAATTAGAGCTCAAATCAAAATTATTTTGATTGAGTCCAGAAAACAAGAGCACACCATGTCTTTTCCTCACCTCGGCAAAGAGAACCGATTTGCCCTGACACTTGACGGCAAAATCGACAGGAAAAAAGCACAAATTTTTCCCCCCCGATGTGTAGTGCATAACACTAAGGCTTGTCTTAAAAACAACTAACACAAACAAAAATTCACATTATTATCATCCCCAATCTGTAACTGTAAAAATAACAAAAATTCACATTATTATCATCCCCAATCTGTAACTGTAAAAATAACGCAAATTAGAGCTCAAATCAAAATTATTTTGATTGAGTCCAGAAAACAAGAGCACACCATGTCTTTTCCTCACCTCGGCAAAGAGAACCGATTTGCCCTGACACTTGACGGCAAAATCGACAGGAAAAAAAGCACACATTTTTCCCCCCGATGTGTAGTGCATAACACTAAGGCTTGTCTTAAAAACAACTAACACAAACAAAAATTCACATTACTATCATCCCCAATCTGTAACTGTAAAAATAACACAAATTAGAGATACGGCCACCGTGCACTTCACCGGCTGTGTCTAACAGCATGCGTGCGCCACTGTCAGACGAGGTGCCGAGTGGTTAAGGCGATGGACTGCTAATCCATTGTGCTCTGCACGCATGGGTTCGAATCCCATCTTCGTCGACTTTTCTACAAAACTCTGTTCCTCAGAGAACTTTGTAAACTCACGTTACTGTCTCTGTTAGTCAACCGTCATTTATTTGCAAGGCTATTTTAATGGAGGGTCCAGGGAATTTTTACACCATAAATAGGCACAGAGTCGCCTTCATGGCAGTTCCACAAGTTGGAAATAAGCACCATTTTTCCCATTGATACCTATAGCATAACAATAATGCTTGTCTTAAAAACAACTTATTCAAACAAAAATTCACATTATTATCATCCCCAATCTGTAACTGTAAAAATAACGCAAATTAGAGCTCAAATCAAAATTATTTTGATTGAGTCCAGAAAACAAGAGCACACCATGTATTTTCCTCACCTCGGCAAAGAGAACCTATTTGCCCTGACACTTGACGGCAAAATCAACAGGAAAAAAGCACACATTTTTCCCCCGATGTGTAGTGCATAACACTAAGGCTTGTCTTAAAAACAACTAACACAAACAAAAATTCACATTATTATCATCCCCAATCTGTAACTGTAAAAATAACAAAAATTCACATTATTATCATCCCCAATCTGTAACTGTAAAAATAACGCAAATTAGAGCTCAAATCAAAATTATTTTGATTGAGTCCAGAAAACAAGAGCACACCATGTATTTTCCTCACCTCGGCAAAGAGAACCAATTTGCCCTGACACTTGACGGCAAAATCGACAGGAAAAAAGCACACATTTTTCCCCCCGATGTGTAGTGCATAACACTAAGGCTTGTCTTAAAAACAACTAACACAAACAAAAATTCACATTATTATCATCCCCAATCTGTAACTGTAAAAATAACACAAATTAGAGATACGCCCACCGTGCACTTCACCGACTGCGTCAAACAGCATGCGTGCACCACTGTCAGACGAGGTGGCCGAGTGGTTAAGGCGATGGACTGCTAATCCATTGTGCTCTGCACGCATGGGTTCGAATCCCATCTTCGTCGACTTTTCTACAAAACTCTGTTCCTCAGAGAACTTTGTAAACTCACGTTACTGTCTGTGTTAGTCAACCGTCAATTTTTTGCAAGGCTATTTTAATGGAGGGTCCAGGGAATTGTTACACCATAAATAGGCACAGAGTCGCATTCATGGCAGTTCCACAAGTTGGAAATAAGCACCATTTTTCCCATTGATACCTATAGCATAACAATAATGCTTGTCTTAAAAACAACTTATTCAAACAAAAATTCACATTATTATCATCCCCAATCTGTAACTGTAAAAATAACGCAAATTAGAGCTCAAATCAAAATTATTTTGATTGAGTCCAGAAAACAAGAGCACACCATGTCTTTTCCTCACCTCGGCAAAGAGAACCAATTTGCCCTGACACTTGACGGCAAAATCGACAGGAAAAAAGCACACATTTTTCCCCCCGATGTGTAGTGCATAACACTAAGGCTTGTCTTAAAAACAACTAACACAAACAAAAATTCACATTATTATCATCCCCAATCTGTAACTGTAAAAATAGCACAAATTAGAGATACGGCCACCGTGCACTTCACCGACTGCGTCAAACAGCATGCGTGCGCCACTGTCAGACGAGGTGGCCGAGTGGTTAAGGCGATGGACTGCTAATCCATTGTGCTCTGCACGCATGGGTTCGAATCCCATCTTCGTCGACTTTTCTACAAAACACTGTTCCTCAGAGAACTTTGTAAACTCACGTTACTGTCTGTGTTAGTCAACCGTCATTTATTTGCAAGGCTATTTTAATGGAGGGTCCAGGGAATTGTTACACCATAAATAGGCACAGAGTCGCATTCATGGCAGTTCCACAAGTTGGAAATAAGCACCATTTTTCCCATTGATACCTATAGCATAACAATAATGCTTGTCTTAAAAACAACTTATTCAAACAAAAATTCACATTATTATCATCCCCAATCTGTAACTGTAAAAATAACGCAAATTAGAGCTCAAATCAAAATTATTTTGATTGAGTCCAGAAAACAAGAGCACACCATGTCTTTTCCTCACATCGGCAAAGAGAACCAATTTGCCTTGACACCTGACGGCAAAATCGACAGGAAAAAAGCACACATTTTTCCCCCCGATGTGTAGTGCATAACACTAAGGCTTGTCTTAAAAACAACTAACACAAACAAAAATTCACATTATTATCATCCCCAATCTGTAACTGTAAAAATAACACAAATTAGAGATACGGCCACCGTGCACTTCACCGACTGCGTCTAACAGCATGCGTGCACCACTGTCAGACGAGGTGGCCGAGTGGTTAAGGCGATGGACTGCTAATCCATTGTGCTCTGCATGCATGGGTTCGAATCCCATCTTCGTCGACTTTTCCACAAAACTCTGTTCCTCAGAGAACTTTGTAAACTCACGTTACTGTCTGTGTTAGTCAACTGTCATTTATTTGCAAGGCTATTTTAATGGAGGGTCCAGGGAATTTTTACACCATAAATAGGCACAAATTCATGGCAGTTCCACAAGTTGCAAATAAGCACCATTTTTCCTATTGATACCTATAGCATAACAATAATGCTTGTCTTAAAAACAACTTATTCAAACAAAAATTCACATTATTATCATCCCCAATCTGTAACTGTAAAAATAACGCAAATTAGAGCTCAAATCAAAATTATTTTGATGGAGTCCAGAAAACAAGAGCACACCATGTCTTTTCCTCACCTCGGCAAAGAGAACCAATTTGCCCTGACACTTGACGGCAAAATCGTCAGGAAAAAAGCACACATTTTCCCCCCCGATGTGTAGTGCATAACACTAAGGCTTGTCTTAAAAACAACTAACACAAACAAAAATTCACATTATTATCATCCCCAATCTGTAACTGTAAAAATAACACAAATTAGAGATACGGCCACCGTGCACTTCACCGACTGCGTCAAACAGCATGCGTGCGCCACCGTCAGACGAGGTGGCCGAGTGGTTAAGGCGATGGACTGCTAATCCATTGTGCTCTGCACGCATGGGTTCGAATCCCATCTTCGTCGACTTTTCTACAAAACTCTGTTCCTCAGAGAACTTTGTAAACTCACGTTACTGTCTGTGTTAGTCAACCGTCATTTATTTGCAAGGCTATTTTAATGGAGGGTCCAGGGAATTTTTACACCATAAGAGTCGCACAGAGTCGCATTCATGGCAGTTCCACAAGTTGGAAATAAGCACCATTTTTCCCATTGATACCTATAGCATAACAATAATGCTTGTCTTAAAAACAACTTATTCAAACAAAAATTCACATTATTATCATCCCCAATCTGTAACTGTAAAAATAACGCAAATTAGAGCTCAAATCAAAATTATTTTTATTGAGTCCAGAAAACAAGAGCACACCATGTCTTTTCCTCACCTCGGCAAAGAGAACCAATTTGCCCTGACACTTGACGGCAAAATCGACAGGAAAAAAGCACACATTTTCCCCCCCGATGTGTAGTGCATAACACTAAGGCTTGTCTTAAAAACAACTAACACAAACAAAAATTCACATTATTATCATCCCCAATCTGTAACTGTAAAAATAACACAAATTAGAGCTCAAATCAAAATTATTTTGATTGAGTCCAGAAAACAAGAGCACACCATGTCTTTTCCTCACCTCGGCAAAGAGAACCTATTTGCCCTGACACTTGACGGCAAAATCGACAGGAAAAAAGCACACATTTTCCCCCCCGATGTGTAGTGCATAACACTAAGGCTTGTCTTAAAAACAACTAACACAAACAAAAATTCACATTATTATCATCCCCAATCTGTAACTGTAAAAATAACACAAATTAGAGCTCAAATCAAAATTATTTTGATTGAGTCCAGAAAACAAGAGCACACCATGTCTTTTCCTCACCTCGGCAAAGAGAACCTATTTGCCCTGACACTTGACGGCAAAATCAACAGGAAAAAAGCACACATTTTTTCCCCCGATGTGTAGTGCATAACACTAAGGCTTGTCTTAAAAACAACTAACACGGGGGGGCGTGGTCTGCAGCCGAGCGAGCTGGACGTGTCTGGCTAGAGCTCCGCTGTAACCACAGTGCCAACGGCTAACAAAGGCTGAAATTCGATATTTTTCGATACATTTTCCGACTCACCAGTACGGGGGACCGGGATGGAAAAAAGGAACCAAAGAAGACCGGTGAAAAAACCCTTGGAATCGGTGACTTCAGTCCCCGATATGTTTGCGGCCTCACGAGCCGCGAGGCTATCCACCCAAGATGGCGGTCGGGACGGCCTGGGGACACCTACCTCTCCTGCGAGCCCCGGCGGCGGTGCTGCTGCAGGGACATTGGACTCGGAGGCCAGCCAAATATTGGCCAAACTATCGGAGGTACGCACATACCTGGCCACAGAAATTGTCCGCACTACGACGGAAGTGAAGGCCGAAATCCAGGCCCTGGGTACGAGGACGGCGGCTCTCGAACAAAGGATGGAGTCTACAGTACAGGCCCACAACGAGTCAGCTGCACAAATAAACTCCTTAACGTCCCAACTGCAGATGGCAGCAGCGGCGATAGATGACCTTGGTAACAGGTCGCGACGGAATAATATCCGTCTCCGTGGCCTTCCGGAACAGGAGGGAGAGGGGTCCCTGGTGGAAGTGGTCTCGAGGATCTTTAAACCGCTTCTCCCCGATGTGCCAGAACACCTATGGCACATCGAGCGGGCTCACTGGGCGCTTCGTGCCAGGAGGGCGGACGATAAGAGACCGAGAGACGTAATTATTAAATTTCTGTCCTTCCAGACAAAGGAAGCATTAATGAAACGTGGCAGGGAAGGCCCAATTATATATAACGGGACAGACCTTGCTTTGTATCAGGACTTAACCCCTGCTACCTTGAAGAAAAGACGAGACTGGCGTCCTGTTACGGAAATCTTACAACAAGAATCCATTAAATACGCATGGGGTCACCCTTTTCGACTATTGGCCTTCAAAAATGGTCGCACGAAAGTTCTCCAGGCTGATGGCGATCCGGCTGCATTCCTGTCGGAGCTCGGGATTCGTATACCGGAGGGTTTCGCGGTCCTGAGGTCTTCGGCGGAGGTCCTCCCTGCCTTACCTCGGGAGTGGTACATGGCAGGCGAATGATTTCAGATCCTCTAACTCGGCATTGGGTGAGCGGCCGGCGGCCCAGAGCGGTGAGCTTTTCCGGGTGGGCCCTTATTGTTTGGGAGGGGGATTGCGGGAATCCCTCATCCTCCCCACTTTTGTTTTTCACCCGGGATCCGGGAGCCCCTTATAGAGTTGCCCAGAAACGTTTTTCTTCCTTCCATCGGGGGGGGGGGCACTAGTATTGGGGTGGGCTAGGGATTTCTCCCACTCCCATATGTACGTTATTGCACCCCCATACCGTCCCTCCTAACTCGGCCCTTACCCTGTCTACACCTTTGTGACCCCGGGGAAGGGAGTGTTCAAAGGTATGATGGCGAACGGCTCTTCTTGATTGACTATCGCAAACTTACGGCGGCCGTGGGCATACTCACTACTTTTAATGGTCATTATTTGATATGCTCTGATCTGATGTTTTATACCCGGGACACCTTGATTTTCATTCAGGGGGTGGGGGAGGAGGGAGCTAGCGGTGTTCGATTTTGCATGGTTATTTTTACGCTAAGCGATAATTATGTCGGGATTTCCCTATCGTGTATACCAGGTTTACGGAGCTTGGGGGGTTAGAGCCGGGACGTGCAGGGGGTATCTCTCCGCCTCTTATTATCGGGCCTATACGGCAACTCGGCCCCAGTGACCGATGACCTCCTCTCCCCTCCCCCCGTTTTATGCAATGCACCCTATTGAACCTGTTCCCCCCCTAGTTTTAGTACGAGGGAGGCGATACCCCCTTGGGGTGGCGGGTGGGATAAATCATTTTACTTTTTGTACACCTCTCCTTAGGCGGTTAGACGCCCCAGGTTCGCTGCCTCATGTTATCTTGCGTTATATTTTCCTACGGGCTCTGCCCTGATTCTGACCCGCTGGCAATTCCCGGGTCTTATCTGCCTCCCCCCCCCCCTCCCCCCTCACCGTGCGCCCCTTGCCCTCGGGACCGCCCATCCTGCTCCGGGGTGCATTTTTTTAGCTGTTCCTCCCCCCCCCCCCCCCGCCCACTGACCCCGTCGGTGGGGGTTATCCCCTCTGGGATCGGGGGTGGGGGGGAATGCGGAGTCTTCCACGGGACTGGGGGGTGGGGCGGGGTTGGGGCTCCTCTGTTGGACCGTGGGTCCGGGCTGGCCTTGGCGGGATCGCGAGACATCTCGCCCATTGTTACATCGTTTTTCATGCAAAAGTTAATCGTCTAGGCACCCTGTTGGTGCCCATTTTTTCGTTGGTCTATGTCTGGGCGACTCTGGAGCCTTATGTGGACTCCGGGGGAGCCTATACAAGGCCCCCACTCGTCCCTGGCTACGAATAAGACCAGGGGTTTGTTATATACGTTGTTCTTTCTCTCTGTTTTTACTTTTCTTTTTCCTTCTCCCTTCTACCCTTTTTGCCCTTCTCCCCCTCCTTCCCCCTGCTTTATGGTACCCTCTTTGGAAGGAGGTGTTGGTTCAATCTGCGGTGACTCAGAGCTCGGCCCTGACACAGGGGGCATAGATAGACACTCTAAGATAACACTCTGTATACCACCCGTCTATCACCGGTATTTGGTGAAAATGGCCAGTGGGTTCAGCCTCTCCCTCATTCACTATCAATGCCCTTGAAACTATTATCCCTGAACGTCAAAGGCTTAAACGCACCGAATAAACGTCGCCTCATGTTTAGGGAACTTAAGCGTTTAAATCCGGACATAGCACTCCTGCAGGAGACACATATTCCGAAATCGGCGAAGTTCAATCTCAGGGACCACACTTACAGGACTACCCACGAAGCAAGGGCATTAAACAAAAGGAATGGGGTGGCGGTGCTTTTACACCATAGATGCCCGCTTCGGGTAGGTACTGTCACAGCGGACCCGAGTGGCCGTTTTGTTTTAATATCCGGAACTCTGTATTCTCACGCCATCCATATTATAAATATTTACGCCCCTAACGATCCCTCTGTGGACTTCTGGGACAACATGACCCAGGTCGTAAACGGTCTGCCTCACGGCATGGTAATCGTGGGGGGCGACTTTAACGCCACCCCATGCCCTGCGGCGGACAGAAGCCCGCGCGACGGACTCCCGAGGTCTCACGGGAGTGGTCGCCAGGACAAATTGCTCCGCACCTTCCTACACCGCACAGGCCTCATTGATATCTGGAGAGCACACCACCCCGATGGTCGAGATTATACATTTTACTCAGCACCTCACAAAACTTACTCTAGGATAGACTCATTCCTGATTAATTCCTGTGCCGCGTCCAGGGTTTCGGGCACTGCTATCGGTTCCATCACCTGGTCAGACCACGCGGAGGTCACGCTGACTTTGGATAGGTTGTGTGCGGCCTCCCCGTGGTCCTGGAAGTTAAACACCTCTTTACTACAGGACCCGGTTATAGTGGAGATTGTCCGCAAAGAACTGCTCGAATATTTCGCAAGAAACGCGTGTGCTGGCGTAAGACCGGCTACGGTATGGGCCGCACACAAAGCGGTCATTAGGGGTATATTGATTCGCGAGGCCACAGTAAAGAAAAGACACAAAACGCAACTGCTGTCTGCACAGCTGGAGGCATTAGGGAAAGCAGAAGAAAAGCATAAGGCCCTCCAGTCGCCAGACACGCTAGCGGAAGTGCAGAGATTGAGATCCTCGGTCCGCGACACACTCATAGATGACACGGCTAGGGCCGTGACTTGGTCCAGACGGACCTTTTATGAGAAATCCAATAAAATGGATACTCTGTTGGCCAGGGCCCTACGCCCGAGACAGGGACACTCGCATATCACGCGTATCAAAGACGCTTCGGGTAAAATCTGTACAGACCCCACTGAGATTGCAGGGGTCTTCACGGAATATTACTCTAACTTATACAACCATTCCAACGGGACTGCTTCAGACCCTCAACGGGAAGTGGACGATGCCCATGCCTTTCTGTCTCGTCTCACTTTGCCAAAACTGCAAGCCGGTGAATCGGCGACTCTCGGAGCACGCATAACTACCGATGAGATAAACGTTGCAATTTCAATGCTGAAAGGTAATAAAGCTCCAGGTCCAGACGGTTTCGAGGGCAGTTATTACAAAGCTTTCCGAGAGGAGCTAGTACCTTACTTGGAGTCGTGGTTTAACAACCTCATGGGGGGTGGCGCCCCGGACCGGGACATGTCATTGGCGGACGTGGTATTGTTACCTAAACCGGGCAAGGATGATCTCGACCCGGGCAGCTTCCGCCCGATCTCGCTGATCAACCACGACTCCAAGATCTTGGCGAAGGTCTTGGCCAACCGACTAAACCCCTTCTTGACAAAACTGATACACTCTGACCAGGTTGGTTTCGTACCTGGCCGGCAGCTTTTTGAAAATACCCGGCGGAACATTGACCTCATTTGGAGGCAAACGAATAGGAAGATCCCAACATTGTTTCTATCCCTTGACGCCGAGAAGGCCTTTGATAGGGTAAAATGGCCCTATCTTTTCGAAGTCCTTCGACACTTTGGCCTGCCAGACTCATTTATAACTGCGGTTCAAGCAATGTATACAAATGTTAAAGCACGGGTTCACATATCGGGGGCGAAGGTGACACCCTTTGGCCTGGGAAACGGCACCAGACAGGGATGCCCTTTGTCTCCCCTGCTGTTTATCCTCTCCCTAGAACCCCTTCTGCAGACAATACGAGACAACCCGGACATCCATGGGATTTCGGTGGGGGGCCATCAGTACGTTGTGTCGGGTTTCGCCGACGACATCTTACTGACCCTGGCTGACCCACTTCCGTCTATGAGGGCGTTAACGGGTGTCCTAGCTGACTATAGTAGACTGGCAGGATACAAAGTAAACATGCCTAAATCTTGCGCATTACCTATTTGCATGCCTGACCCTGACATAACCTCCATAGGCGACACATACCAGATTCGCTCAGCTAGGGATCATATAAAATATTTGGGGGTATGGTTAACGGCAGACCCTGCTCGACTATTCACACAAAATTATACGCCTCTGATCCGCACGTTAATGACGGATATGGAGAAATGGCTGGATAAACCGATCTCATGGATCGGCAGAATCCACTCGGTGAAGATGAACATTCTCCCTAGGATTTTGTTCTTGTTCCAGGCCCTCTCAGTTACAGTAACCAAATCAGACCTGGGCGCACTCCAACAGGCAATAGGGAAATTCATCTGGCAGAACAGGAGACCCAGGACCTCTCGGAACGTTCTCTATCGAGCGAAGACGAGAGGAGGCCTGGGTCTCCCTAATTTGTACTTCTATTACCAAGCAGCGCAACTTACACAGATAGCCTTATGGCATTCCCCTCCAGGGGAACGGCGGTGGGTGGACTTGGAATCATCCCTCACGGGACCAGACTTGCCTCAATTTCTGATGTGGGTCCCAAGGGACCGTAGACCATCGACACACATCGAATGCCCGGCTATTGCGAACTCTCTGAGACTTTGGGACACCACATCAACCAAATATGGTTTGTCACCCCGACTTTCCCCCCTAACTCCCTTCTTGAGAAACACAGCATTTCCACCAGGATTAAACGCTAGGGATTTTAGGGGTATCGAAGGCACAGGGGTACAGCGCCTCTGCCACCTCTATGAAGGCGGCTCTGTTATTACGTTTGACGAACTTAAGACTAGGGCTACCCTACGCCCCGCCGACTTCTTTCGCTACCTCCAGGTGAGAGACTTCGCCCAGGCCCCTATGATTAAAGCTAGTGCACTGAGCCGGCCAACCTTCTTCGAGTCCATGTGCCTCAAAGAACGGTTTCCCAGGAGCCTCATCTCCATCCTGTACACACACCTGAGTACACACACGACGGAATGGGGTGACCTCACATATATATCTCAGTGGGAAGCGGACCTGGGGGAGGAATTGGAAGGCGTCGACTGGCAGGAAATCTGGGAGGCAGCAGCCTCTTCGTCTATATGTGTCTCCATGCAGGAACAGGCATATAAAACCATCTTTCGGTGGTATACCACCCCGGTGAAGTTATATAAAATGCGCAAAACACCCATGGACCTGTGCTGGAGAGGCTGCGGCCGGAAAGGATCCTACATACATATGTGGTGGGAATGCCCTGCAGCACAGAACTTTTGGAAACGGGTGGTAGGACTTTTGAAGGATATTTTTGATAGAGAGCTTAAGTTAGACCCATGGGTATTCCTCCTGGCCAGACCTCTTGACGACTGGCCCAGAGTGGAACAAAACCTATTGCACAAAGTGAACTTAGCAGCCAGAAGAGCCCTGGCCCAAGTGTGGCTCCAGACCGATACCCCCCCAGTCGACGTAGTCGTACAAAAGATCAAGGACGCTTTCCTTATGGATAAGCTGACGGCGCTAGTTAGAGGCACTACTAAAAAGTTTGATAGGGTCTGGGCCCCGTGGATAAACAGCGGAATCGGAGACTAGGGGAGAGGAAAGGGGACTTACCCCGGAACCCCGCCTGTGACTTCATCTTCGTCGGGGCCGGTTATGGCTTGGGGAAGATGCTTGCGGCACCTTGATTTCCACCACTTATAGTTTAAATTTAATTTTATGAAACTTACCTATAATCATAACACGCTACTACGGATTGAACCTACTCCTTCCACCCTCCCCCCCCCTTTTCCTTCCCCGCACCCTCCCCCTCTTCTCACTGAGTTCCTTCACCCTATCTTCTCTAACCTTTCTACGTCCGACTCCATGTACACCAGGCCTTATCATCGCTACGTCCCCTATCTAGGTGACATCGCCCACTGAATGCTTTGGACACTATATCGCATACATGCCGATCCAATGCCTAGGGCGTCGCCCACAAATGATACGAGGTCAAAGATATCATGTAAACCAACTAGTCTTGTATATAGAACTGGGATTCATTGGCTTTTTAGACGAAAAACCGAGGCCCACTGCTCTAACAAGCTAGGGATTTATGTAGACCTGAGAGGTGTACAGAGGAGGACTGTTATCTTCCTATATTACTAAAATAAAAAACAACGAGGTGTAACTCCACACATGTTCATGCATTTATAACAACGGAACTCTCACGAGTTATGAAAACTGTGGACTGATTAATATTTCTGCTTTCTTTAACGTAATGTTTTCAAAACCATTGTATGTTCATGGTCTAAAGGTTTATATATGTGAGACAATGTTATTGCACTCTGTATCTCTTTATACTGCTTCCACGTGCCTGTGGTTACCTTACCTTGTGTATAAATAAAGAATTTAAAAAAAAAAAAAAAAACAACTAACGCGAACAAAAATTCACATTATTATCATCCCCAATCTGTAACTGTAAAAATAACACAAATTAGAGATACGGCCACCGTGCACTTCACCGACTGCGTCTAACAGCATGCATGCGCCACTGTCAGACGAGGTGGCCGAGTGGTTAAGGCGATGGACTGCTAATCCATTGTGCTCTGCATGCATGGGTTCGAATCCCATCTTTGTCGACTTTTCTACAAAACTCTGTTCCTCAGAGAACTTTGTAAACTCACGTTACTGTCTGTGTTAGTCAACTGTCATTTATTTGCAAGGCTATTTTAATGGAGGGTCCAGGGAATTTTTACACCATAAATAGGCACAAATTCATGGCAGTTCCACAAGTTGGAAATAAGCACCATTTTTCCCATTGATACCTATAGCATAACAATAATGCTTGTCTTAAAAACAACTTATTCAAACAAAAATTCACATTATTATCATCCCCAATCTGTAACTGTAAAAATAACGCAAATTAGAGCTCAAATCAAAATTATTTTGATGGAGTCCAGAAAACAAGAGCACACCATGTCTTTTCCTCACCTCGGCAAAGAGAACCAATTTGCCCTGATACTTGACGGCAAAATCGACAGGAAAAAAGCACACATTTTCCCCCCCGATGTGTAGTGCATAACACTAAGGCTTGTCTTAAAAACAACTAACACAAACAAAAATTCACATTATTATCATCCCCAATCTGTAACTGTAAAAATAACACAAATTAGAGATACGGCCACCGTGCACTTCACCGACTGCGTCAAACAGCATGCGTGCGCCACCGTCAGACGAGGTGGCCGAGTGGTTAAGGCGATGGACTGCTAATCCATTGTGCTCTGCACGCATGGGTTCGAATCCCATCTTCGTCGACTTTTCTACAAAACTCTGTTCCTCAGAGAACTTTGTAAACTCACGTTACTGTCTGTGTTAGTCAACCGTCATTTATTTGCAAGGCTATTTTAATGGAGGGTCCAGGGAATTTTTACACCATAAATAGGCACAGAGTCGCATTCATGGCAGTTCCACAAGTTGGAAATAAGCACCATTTTTCCCATTGATACCTATAGCATAACAATAATGCTTGTCTTAAAAACAACTTATTCAAACAAAAATTCACATTATTATCATCCCCAATCTGTAACTGTAAAAATAACGCAAATTAGAGCTCAAATCAAAATTATTTTTATTGAGTCCAAAAAACAAGAGCACACCATGTCTTTTCCTCACCTCGGCAAAGAGAACCAATTTGCCCTGACACTTGACGGCAAAATCGACAGGAAAAAAGCACACATTTTTCCCCCCGATGTGTAGTGCATAACACTAAGGCTTGTCTTAAAAACAACTAACACAAACAAAAATTCACATTATTATCATCCCCAATCTGTAACTGTAAAAATAACACAAATTAGAGCTCAAATCAAAATTATTTTGATTGAGTCCAGAAAACAAGAGCACACCATGTCTTTTCCTCACCTCGGCAAAGAGAACCTATTTGCCCTGACACTTGACGGCAAAATCAACAGGAAAAAAGCACACATTTTTTCCCCCGATGTGTAGTGCATAACACTAAGGCTTGTCTTAAAAACAACTAACACGGGGGGGGCGTGGTCTGCAGCCGAGCGAGCTGGACGTGTCTGGCTAGAGCTCCGCTGTAACCACAGTGCCAACGGCTAACAACCTCTGTGCCCCTGTGCCTTCGATACCCCTAACAATCTTACTGACCCTGGCTGACCCACTTCCGTCTATGAGGGCGTTAACGGGTGTCCTAGGGAGACCCAGGCCTCCTCTCGTCTTCGCTCGATAGAGAACGTTCCGAGAGGTCCTGGGTCTCCTGTTCTGCCAGATGAATTTCCCTATTGCCTGTTGGAGTGCGCCCAGGTCTGATTTGGTTACTGTAACTGAGAGGGCCTGGAACAAGAACAAAATCCTAGGGAGAATGTTCATCTTCACCGAGTGGATTCTGCCGATCCATGAGATCGGTTTATCCAGCCATTTCTCCATATCCGTCATTAACGTGCGGATCAGAGGCGTATAATTTTGTGTGAATAGTCGAGCAGGGTCTGCCGTTAACCATACCCCCAAATATTTTATATGATCCCTAGCTGAGCGAATCTGGTATGTGTCGCCTATGGAGGTTATGTCAGGGTCAGGCATGCAAATAGGTAATGCGCAAGATTTAGGCATGTTTACTTTGTATCCTGCCAGTCTACTATAGTCAGCTAGGACACCCGTTAACGCCCTCATAGACGGAAGTGGGTCAGCCAGGGTCAGTAAGATTGTTAGGGGTATCGAAGGCACAGGGGTACAGCGCCTCTGCCACCTCTATGAAGGCGGCTCTGTTATTACGTTTGACGAACTTAAGACTAGGGCTACCCTACGCCCCGCCGACTTCTTTCGCTACCTCCAGGTGAGAGACTTCGCCCAGGCCCCTATGATTAAAGCTAGTGCACTGAGCCGGCCAACCTTCTTCGAGTCCATGTGCCTCAAAGAACGGTTTCCCAGGAGCCTCATCTCCATCCTGTACACACACCTGAGTACACACACGACGGAATGGGGTGACCTCACATATATATCTCAGTGGGAAGCGGACCTGGGGGAGGAATTGGAAGGCGTCGACTGGCAGGAAATCTGGGAGGCAGCAGCCTCTTCGTCTATATGTGTCTCCATGCAGGAACAGGCATATAAAACCATCTTTCGGTGGTATACCACCCCGGTGAAGTTATATAAAATGCGCAAAACACCCACGGACCTGTGCTGGAGAGGCTGCGGCCGGAAAGGATCCTACATACATATGTGGTGGGAATGCCCTGCAGCACAGAACTTTTGGAAACGGGTGGTAGGACTTTTGAAGGATATTTTTGATAGAGAGCTTAAGTTAGACCCATGGGTATGCCTCCTGGCCAGACCTCT
The DNA here is from genome assembly GCF_036172605.1 of Pelobates fuscus. NCBI lineage: Eukaryota > Metazoa > Chordata > Amphibia > Anura > Pelobatidae > Pelobates > Pelobates fuscus. The sequence continues at coordinate 129,291,265 of NC_086317.1, forward strand.
TGACGACTGGCCCAGAGTGGAACAAAACCTATTGCACAAAGTGAACTTAGCAGCCAGAAGAGCCCTGGCCCAAGTGTGGCTCCAGACCGATACCCCCCCAGTCGACGTAGTCGTACAAAAGATCAAGGACGCTTTCCTTATGGATAAGCTGACGGCGCTAGTTAGAGGCACTACTAAAAAGTTTGATAGGGTCTGGGCCCTGTGGATAAACAGCGGAATCGGAGACTAGGGGAGAGGAAAGGGGACTTACCCCGGAACCCCGCCTGTGACTTCATCTTCGTCGGGGCCGGTTATGGCTTGGGGAAGATGCTTGCGGCACCTTGATTTCCACCACTTATAGTTTAAATTTAATTTTATGAAACTTACCTATAATCATAACACGCTACTACGGATTGAACCTACTCCTTCCACCCTCCCCCCCCCCTTTTCCTTCCCCGCACCCTCCCCCTCTTCTCACTGAGTTCCTTCACCCTATCTTCTCTAACCTTTCTACGTCCGACTCCATGTACACCAGGCCTTATCATCGCTACGTCCCCTATCTAGGTGACATCGCCCACTGAATGCTTTGGACACTATATCGCATACATGCCGATCCAATGCCTAGGGCGTCGCCCACAAATGATACGAGGTCAAAGATATCATGTAAACCAACTAGTCTTGTATATAGAACTGGGATTCATTGGCTTTTTAGACGAAAAACCGAGGCCCACTGCTCTAACAAGCTAGGGATTTATGTAGACCTGAGAGGTGTACAGAGGAGGACTGTTATCTTCCTATATTACTAAAATAAAAAACAACGAGGTGTAACTCCACACATGTTCATGCATTTATAACAACGGAACTCTCACGAGTTATGAAAACTGTGGACTGATTAATATTTCTGCTTTCTTTAACGTAATGTTTTCAAAACCATTGTATGTTCATGGTCTAAAGGTTTATATATGTGAGACAATGTTATTGCACTCTGTATCTCTTTATACTGCTTCCACGTGCCTGTGGTTACCTTACCTTGTGTATAAATAAAGAATTTAAAAAAAAAAAAAAAACAACTAACACGAACAAAAATTCACATTATTATCATCCCCAATCTGTAACTGTAAAAATAACACAAATTAGAGATACGGCCACCGTGCACTTCACCGACTGCGTCTAACAGCATGCATGCGCCACTGTCAGACGAGGTGGCCGAGTGGTTAAGGCGATGGACTGCTAATCCATTGTGCTCTGCATGCATGGGTTCGAATCCCATCTTCGTCGACTTTTCTACAAAACTCTGTTCCTCAGAGAACTTTGTAAACTCACGTTACTGTCTGTGTTAGTCAACTGTCATTTATTTGCAAGGCTATTTTAATGGAGGGTCCAGGGAATTTTTACACCATAAATAGGCACAGAGTTCATGGCAGTTCCACAAGTTGGAAATAAGCACCATTTTTCCCATTGATACCTATAGCATAACAATAATGCTTGTCTTAAAAACAACTTATTCAAACAAAAATTCACATTATTATCATCCCCAATCTGTAACTGTAAAAATAACGCAAATTAGAGCTCAAATCAAAATTATTTTGATTGAGTCCAGAAAACAAGAGCACACCATGTCTTTTCCTCACCTCGGCAAAGAGAACCAATTTGCCCTGACACTTGACGGCAAAATCGACAGGAAAAAAGCACACATTTTTCCCCCCGATGTGTAGTGCATAACACTAAGGCTTGTCTTAAAAACAACTAACACAAACAAAAATTCACATTATTATCATCCCCAATCTGTAACTGTAAAAATAACACAAATTAGAGATACGGCCACCGTGCACTTCACCGACTGCGTCAAACATCATGCGTGCGCCACTGTCAGACGAGGTGACCGAGTGGTTAAGGCGATGGACTGCTAATCCATTGTGCTCTGCACGCATGGGTTCGAATCCCATCTTCGTCGACTTTTCTACAAAACTCTGTTCCTCAGAGAACTTTGTAAACTCACGTTACTGTCTGTGTTAGTCAACCGTCATTTATTTGCAAGGCTATTTTAATGGAGGGTCCAGGGAATTTTTACACCATAAATAGGCACAGAGTCGCATTCATGGCAGTTCCACAAGTTGGAAATAAGCACAATTTTTCCCATTGATACCTATAGCATAACAATAATGCTTGTCTTAAAAACAACTTATTCAAACAAAAATTCACATTATTATCATCCCCAATCTGTAACTGTAAAAATAACGCAAATTAGAGCTCAAATCAAAATTATTTTGATTGAGTCCAGAAAACAAGAGCACACCATGTCTTTTCCTCACCTCGGCAAAGAGAACCAATTTGCCCTGACACTTGACGGCAAAATCGACAGGAAAAAAGCACACATTTTTCCCCCCGATGTGTAGTGCATAACACTAAGGCTTGTCTTAAAAACAACTAACACAAACAAAAATTCACATTATTATCATCCCCAATCTGTAACTGTAAAAATAACACAAATTAGAGCTCAAATCAAAATTATTTTGATTGAGTCCAGAAAACAAGAGCACACCATGTCTTTTCCTCACCTCGGCAAAGAGAACCAATTTGCCCTGACACTTGACGGCAAAATCGACAGGAAAAAAGCACGACTTTTCTACAAAACTCTGTTCCTCAGAGAACTTTGTAAACTCACGTTACTGTCTGTGTTAGTCAACTGTCATTTATTTGCAAGGCTATTTTAATGGAGGGTCCAGGGAATTTTTACACCATAAATAGGCACAGAGTCGCATTCATGGCAGTTCCACAAGTTGGAAATAGGCACCAGTTTTCCCATTGATACCTATAGCATAACAATAATGCTTGTCTTAAAAACAACTTATTCAAACAAAAATTCACATTATTATCATCCCCAATCTGTAACTGTAAAAATAACGCAAATTTGAGCTCAAATCAAAATTATTTTGATTGAGTCCAGAAAACAAGAGCACACCATGTCTTTTCCTCACCTCGGCAAAGAGAACCAATTTGCCCTGACACTTGACGGCAAAATCGACAGGAAAAAAGCACACATTTTTCCCCCCGATGTGTAGTGCATAACACTAAGGCTTGTCTTAAAAACAACTAACACAAACAAAAATTCACATTATTATCATCCCCAATCTGTAACTGTAAAAATAACACAAATTAGAGATACGGCCACCGTGCCCTTCACCGACTGCGTCAAACAGCATGCGTGCGCCACTGTCAGACGAGGTGGCCGAGTGGTTAAGGCGATGGACTGCTAATCCATTGTGCTCTGCACGCATGGGTTCGAATCCCATCTTCGTCGACTTTTCTACAAAACTCTGTTCCTCAGAGAACTTTGTAAACTCACGTTACTGTCTGTGTTAGTCAACCGTCATTTATTTGCAAGGCTATTTTAATGGAGGGTCCAGGGAATTTTTACACCATAAATAGGCACAGAGTCGCATTCATGGCAGTTCCACAAGTTGGAAATAAGCACCATTTTTCCCATTGATACCTATAGCATAACAATAATGCTTGTCTTAAAAACAACTTATTCAAACAAAAATTCACATTATTATCATCCCCAATTTGTAACTGTAAAAATAACGCAAATTAGAGCTCAAATCAAAATTATTTTGATTGAGTCCAGAAAACAAGAGCACACCATGTCTTTTCCTCACCTCGGCAAAGAGAACCAATTTGCCCTGACACTTGACGGCAAAATCGACAGGAAAAAAGCACACATTTTTCCCCCCGATGTGTAGTGCATAACACTAAGGCTTGTCTTAAAAACAACTAACACAAACAAAAATTCACATTATTATCATCCCCAATCTGTAACTGTAAAAATAACACAAATTAGAGATACGGCCACCGTGCACTTCACCGACTGCGTCTAACAGCATGCGTGCGCCACTGTCGGACGAGGTGGCCGAGTGGTTAAGGCGATGGACTGCTAATCCATTGTGCTCTGCATGCATGGGTTCGAATCCCATCTTCGTCGACTTTTCTACAAAACTCTGTTCCTCAGAGAACTTTGTAAACTCACGTTACTGTCTGTGTTAGTCAACTGTCATTTATTTGCAAGGCTATTTTAATGGAGGGTCCAGGGAATTTTTACACCATAAATAGGCACAGAGTCGCATTCATGGCAGTTCCACAAGTTGGAAATAAGCACCATTTTTCCCATTGATACCTATAGCATAACAATAATGCTTGTCTTAAAAACAACTTATTCAAACAAAAATTCACATTATTATCATCCCCAATCTGTAACTGTAAAAATAACGCAAATTAGAGCTCAAATCAAAATTATTTTGATTGAGTCCAGAAAACAAGAGCACACCATGTCTTTTCCTCACCTCGGCAAAGAGAACCAATTTGCCCTGACACTTGACGGCAAAATCGACAGGAAAAAAGCACACATTTTCCCCCCCGATGTGTAGTGCATAACACTAAGGCTTGTCTTAAAAACAACTAACACAAACAAAAATTCACATTATTATCATCCCCAATCTGTAACTGTAAAAATAACACAAATTAGAGATACGGCCACCGTGCACTTCACCGACTGTGTCTAACAGCATGCGTGCGCCACTGTCAGACGAGGTGGCCGAGTGGTTAAGGCGATGGACTGCTAATCCATTGTGCTCTGCACGCATGAGTTCGAATCCCATCTTTGTTGACTTTTCTACAAAACTCCGTTCCTCAGAGAAGTTTGTAAACTCACGTTACTGTCTGTGTTAGTCAACTGTCATTTATTTGCAAGGCTATTTTAATGGAGGGTCCAGGGAATTTTTACACCATAAATAGGCACAGAGTCGCATTCATGGCAGTTCCACAAGTTGGAAATAATCACCAGTTTTCCCATTGATACCTATAGCATAACAATAATGCTTGTCTTAAAAACAACTTATTCAAACAAAAATTCACATTATTATCATCCCCAATCTGTAACTGTAAAAATAACGCAAATTAGAGCTCAAATCAAAATTATTTTGATTGAGTCCAGAAAACAAGAGCACACCATGTCTTTTCCTCACCTCGGCAAAGAGAACCAATTTGCCCTGACACTTGACGGCAAAATCGACAGGAAAAAAGCACACATTTTTCCCCCCGATGTGTAGTGCATAACACTAAGGCTTGTCTTAAAAACAACTAACACAAACAAAAATTCACATTATTATCATCCCCAATCTGTAACTGTAAAAATAACACAAATTAGAGATACGGCCACCGTGCACTTCACCGACTGCGTCTAACAGCATGCGTGCGCCACTGTCAGACGAGGTGGCCGAGTGGTTAAGGCGATGGACTGCTAATCCATTGTGCTCTGCACGCATGGGTTCGAATCCCATCTTCGTCGACTTTTCTACAAAACTCTGTTCCTCAGAGAACTTTGTAAACTCACGTTACTGTCTGTGTTAGTCAACCGTCATTTATTTGCAAGGTTATTTTAATGGAGGGTCCAGGGAATTTTTACACCATAAATAGGCACAGAGTCGCATTCATGGCAGTTCCACAAGTTGGAAATAAGCACCATTTTTCCCATTGATACCTATAGCATAACAATAATGCTTGTCTTAAAAACAACTTATTCAAACAAAAATTCACATTATTATCATCCCCAATCTGTAACTGTAAAAATAACGCAAATTAGAGCTCAAATCAAAATTATTTTGATTGAGTCCAGAAAACAAGAGCACACCATGTCTTTTCCTCACCTCGGCAAAGAGAACCAATTTGCCCTGACACTTGACGGCAAAATCGACAGGAAAAAAGCACACATTTTTTCCCCCCGATGTGTAGTGCATAACACTAAGGCTTGTCTTAAAAACAACTAACACAAACAAAAATTCACATTATTATCATCCCCAATCTGTAACTGTAAAAATAACACAAATTAGAGATACGGCCACCGTGCACTTCACCGACTGCGTCTAACAGCATGCGTGCGCCACTGTCACACGAGGTGGCCGAGTGGTTAAGGCGATGGACTGCTAATCCATTGTGCTCTGCATGCATGGGTTCGAATCCCATCTTCGTCGACTTTTCTACAAAACTCTGTTCCTCAGAGAACTTTGTAAACTCACGTTACTGTCTGTGTTAGTCAACTGTCATTTATTTGCAAGGCTATTTTAATGGAGGGTCCAGGGAATTTTTACACCATAAATAGGCACAGAGTCGCATTCATGGCAGTTCCACAAGTTGGAAATAAGCACCATTTTTCCCATTGATACCTATAGCATAACAATAATGCTTGTCTTAAAAACAACTTATTCAAACAAAAATTCACATTATTATCATCCCCAATCTGTAACTGTAAAAATAACGCAAATTAGAGCTCAAATCAAAATTATTTTGATTGAGTCCAGAAAACAAGAGCACACCATGTCTTTTCCTCACCTCGGCAAAGAGAACCAATTTGCCCTGACACTTGACGGCAAAATCGACAGGAAAAAAGCACACATTTTTCCCCCCGATGTGTAGTGCATAACACTAAGGCTTGTCTTAAAAACAACTAACACAAACAAAAATTCACATTATTATCATCCCCAATCTGTAACTGTAAAAATAACACAAATTAGAGATACGGCCACCGTGCACTTCACCGACTGCTTCTAACAGCATGCGTGCGCCACTGTCGGACGAGGTGGCCGAGTGGTTAAGGCGATGGACTGCTAATCCATTGTGCTCTGCATGCATGGGTTCGAATCCCATCTTCGTCGACTTTTTTACATAACTCTGTTCATCAGAGAACTTTGTAAACTCACGTTACTGTCTGTGTTAGTCAACTGTCATTTATTTGCAAGGCTATTTTAATGGAGGGTCCAGGGAATTTTTACACCATAAATAGGCACAGAGTCGCATTCATGGCAGTTCCACAAGTTGGAAATAAGCACCATTTTTCCCATTGATACCTATAGCATAACAATAATGCTTGTCTTAAAAACAACTTATTCAAACAAAAATTCACATTATTATCATCCCCAATCTGTAACTGTAAAAATAACGCAAATTAGAGCTCAAATCAAAATTATTTTGATTGAGTCCAGAAAACAAGAGCACACCATGTCTTTTCCTCACCTCGGCAAAGAGAACCAATTTGCCCTGACACTTGACGGCAAAATCGACAGGAAAAAAGCACACATTTTCCCCCCCGATGTGTAGTGCATAACACTAAGGCTTGTCTTAAAAACAACTAACACAAACAAAAATTCACATTATTATCATCCCCAATCTGTAACTGTAAAAATAACACAAATTAGAGATACGGCCACCGTGCACTTCACCGACTGTGTCTAACAGCATGCGTGCGCCACTGTCAGACGAGGTGGCCGAGTGGTTAAGGCGATGGACTGCTAATCCATTGTGCTCTGCATGCATGGGTTCGAATCCCATCTTCGTCGACTTTTCTACAAAACTCTGTTCCTCAGAGAACTTTGTAAACTCACGTTACTGTCTGTGTTAGTCAACCGTCATTTATTTGCAAGGCTATTTTAATGGAGGGTGCAGGGAATTTTTACACCATAAATAGGCACAGAGTCGCATTCATGGCAGTTCCACAAGTTGGAAATAAGCACCATTTTTCCCATTGATACCTATAGCATAACAATAATGCTTGTCTTAAAAACAACTTATTCAAACAAAAATTCACATTATTATCATCCCCAATCTGTAACTGTAAAAATAACGCAAATCAGAGCTCAAATCAAAATTATTTTGATTGAGTCCAGAAAACAAGAGCACACCATGTCTTTTCCTCACCTCGGCAAAGAGAACCAATTTGCCCTGACACTTGACGGCAAAATCGACAGGAAAAAAGCACACATTTTTCCCCCGATGTGTAGTGCATAACACTAAGGCTTGTCTTAAAAACAACTAACACAAACAAAAATTCACATTATTATCATCCCCAATCTGTAACTGTAAAAATAACACAAATTAGAGCTCAAATCAAAATTATTTTGATTGAGTCCAGAAAACAAGAGCACACCATGTCTTTTCCTCACCTCGGCAAAGAGAACCAATTTGCCCTGACACTTGACGGCAAAATCGACAGGAAAAAAGCACACATTTTTCCCCCCGATGTGTAGTGCATAACAGTAAGGCTTGTCTTAAAAACAACTAACACAAACAAAAATTCACATTATTATCATCCCCAATCTGTAACTGTAAAAATAACACAAATTAGAGCTCAAATCAAAATTATTTTGATTGAGTCCAGAAAACAAGAGCACACCATGTCTTTTCCTCACCTCGGCAAAGAGAACCAATTTGCCCTGACACTTGACGGCAAAATCGACAGGAAAAAAGCACACATTTTTCCCCCCGATGTGTAGTGCATAACACTAAGGCTTGTCTTAAAAACAACTAACACAAACAAAAATTCACATTATTATCATCCCCAATCTGTAACTGTAAAAATAACACAAATTAGAGCTCAAATCAAAATTATTTTGATTGAGTCCAGAAAACAAGAGCACACCATGTCTTTTCCTCACCTCGGCAAAGAGAACCAATTTGCCCTGACACTTGACGGCAAAATCGACAGGAAAAAAGCACGACTTTTCTACAAAACTCTGTTCCTCAGAGAACTTTGTAAACTCACGTTACTGTCTGTGTTAGTCAACTGTCATTTATTTGCAAGGCTATTTTAATGGAGGGTCCAGGGAATTTTTACACCATAAATAGGCACAGAGTCGCATTCATGGCAGTTCCACAAGTTGGAAATAAGCACCAGTTTTCCCATTGATACCTATAGCATAACAATAATGCTTGTCTTAAAAACAACTTATTTAAACAAAAATTCACATTATTATCATCCCCAATCTGTAACTGTAAAAATAACGCAAATTTGAGCTCAAATCAAAATTATTTTGATTGAGTCCAGAAAACAAGAGCACACCATGTCTTTTCCTCACCTCGGCAAAGAGAACCAATTTGCCCTGACACTTGACGGCAAAATCGACAGGAAAAAAGCACACATTTTTCCCCCCGATGTGTAGTGCATAACACTAAGGCTTGTCTTAAAAACAACTAACACAAACAAAAATTCACATTATTATCATCCCCAATCTGTAACTGTAAAAATAACACAAATTAGAGATACGGCCACCGTGCACTTCACCGACTGCGTCAAACAGCATGCGTGCGCCACTGTCAGACGAGGTGGCCGAGTGGTTAAGGCGATGGACTGCTAATCCATTGTGCTCTGCACGCATGGGTTCGAATCCTATCTTCGTCGACTTTTTTACAAAATTCTGTTCCTCAGAGAACTTTGTAAACTCACGTTACTGTCTGTGTTAGTCAACCGTCATTTATTTGCAAGGCTATTTTAATGGAGGGTGCAGGGAATTTTTACACCATAAATAGGCACAGAGTCGCATTCATGGCAGTTCCACAAGTTGGAAATAAGCACCATTTTTCCCATTGATACCTATAGCATAACAATAATGCTTGTCTTAAAAACAACTTATTCAAACAAAAATTCACATTATTATCATCCCCAATCTGTAACTGTAAAAATAACGCAAATCAGAGCTCAAATCAAAATTATTTTGATTGAGTCCAGAAAACAAGAGCACACCATGTCTTTTCCTCACCTCGGCAAAGAGAACCAATTTGCCCTGACACTTGACGGCAAAATCGACAGGAAAAAAGCACACATTTTTCCCCCGATGTGTAGTGCATAACACTAAGGCTTGTCTTAAAAACAACTAACACAAACAAAAATTCACATTATTATCATCCCCAATCTGTAACTGTAAAAATAACACAAATTAGAGCTCAAATCAAAATTATTTTGATTGAGTCCAGAAAACAAGAGCACACCATGTCTTTTCCTCACCTCGGCAAAGAGAACCAATTTGCCCTGACACTTGACGGCAAAATCGACAGGAAAAAAGCACGACTTTTCTACAAAACTCTGTTCCTCAGAGAACTTTGTAAACTCACGTTACTGTCTGTGTTAGTCAACTGTCATTTATTTGCAAGGCTATTTTAATGGAGGGTCCAGGGAATTTTTACACCATAAATAGGCACAGAGTCGCATTCATGGCAGTTCCACAAGTTGGAAATAAGCACCATTTTTCCCATTGATACCTATAGCATAACAATAATGCTTGTCTTAAAAACAACTTATTCAAACAAAAATTCACATTATTATCATCCCCAATCTGTAACTGTAAAAATAACGCAAATCAGAGCTCAAATCAAAATTATTTTGATTGAGTCCAGAAAACAAGAGCACACCATGTCTTTTCCTCACCTCGGCAAAGAGAACCAATTTGCCCTGACACTTGACGGAAAAATCGACAGGAAAAAAGCACACATTTTTTCCCCCCGATGTGTAGTGCATAACACTAAGGCTTGTCTTAAAAACAACTAACACAAACAAAAATTCACATTATTATCATCCCCAATCTGTAACTGTAAAAATAACACAAATTAGAGATACGGCCACCGTGCACTTCACCGACTGCGTCAAACAGCATGCGTGCGCCACTGTCAGACGAGGTGGCCGAGTGGTTAAGGCGATGGACTGCTAATCCATTGTGCTCTGCACGCATGGGTTCGAATCCTATCTTCGTCGACTTTTCTACAAAACTCTGTTCCTCAGAGAACTTTGTAAACTCACGTTACTGTCTGTGTTAATCAACCGTCATTTATTTGCAAGGCTATTTTAATGGAGGGTGCAGGGAATTTTTACACCATAAATAGGCACAGAGTCGCATTCATGGCAGTTCCACAAGTTGGAAATAAGCACCAGTTTTCCCATTGATACCTATAGCATAACAATAATGCTTGTCTTAAAAACAACTTATTCAAACAAAAATTCACATTATTATCATCCCCAATCTGTAACTGTAAAAATAACGCAAATTAGAGCTCAAATCAAAATTATTTTGATTGAGTCCAGAAAACAAGAGCACACCATGTCTTTTCCTCACCTCGGCAAAGAGAACCAATTTGCCCTGACACTTGACGGCAAAATCGACAGGAAAAAAGCACACATTTTTCCCCCCGATGTGTAGTGCATAACACTAAGGCTTGTCTTAAAAACAACTAACACAAACAAAAATTCACATTATTATCATCCCCAATCTGTAACTGTAAAAATAACACAAATTAGAGCTCAAATCAAAATTATTTTGATTGAGTCCAGAAAACAAGAGCACACCATGTCTTTTCCTCACCTCGGCAAAGAGAACCAATTTGCCCTGACACTTGACGGCAAAATCGACAGGAAAAAAGCACGACTTTTCTACAAAACTCTGTTCCTCAGAGAACTTTGTAAACTCACGTTACTGTCTGTGTTAGTCAACTGTCATTTATTTGCAAGGCTATTTTAATGGAGGGTCCAGGGAATTTTTACACCATAAATAGGCACAGAGTCGCATTCATGGCAGTTCCACAAGTTGGAAATAAGCACCAGTTTTCCCATTGATACCTATAGCATAACAATAATGCTTGTCTTAAAAACAACTTATTTAAACAAAAATTCACATTATTATCATCCCCAATCTGTAACTGTAAAAATAACGCAAATTTGAGCTCAAATCAAAATTATTTTGATTGAGTCCAGAAAACAAGAGCACACCATGTCTTTTCCTCACCTCGGCAAAGAGAACCAATTTGCCCTGACACTTGACGGCAAAATCGACAGGAAAAAAGCACACATTTTTCCCCCCGATGTGTAGTGCATAACACTAAGGCTTGTCTTAAAAACAACTAACACAAACAAAAATTCACATTATTATCATCCCCAATCTGTAACTGTAAAAATAACACAAATTAGAGATACGGCCACCGTGCACTTCACCGACTGCGTCAAACAGCATGCGTGTGCCACTGTCAGACGAGGTGGCCGAGTGGTTAAGGCGATGGACTGCTAATCCATTGTGCTCTGCACGCATGGGTTCGAATCCCATCTTCGTCGACTTTTCTACAAAACTCTGTTCCTCAGAGAACTTTGTAAACTCACGTTACTGTCTGTGTTAGTCAACCGTCATTTATTTGCAAGGCTATTTTAATGGAGGGTCCAGGGAATTTTTACACCATAAATAGGCACAGAGTCGCATTCATGGCAGTTCCACAAGTTGGAAATAAGCACCATTTTTCCCATTGATACCTATAGCATAACAATAATGCTTGTCTTAAAAACAACTTATTCAAACAAAAATTCACATTATTATCATCCCCAATCTGTAACTGTAAAAATAACGCAAATTAGAGCTCAAATCAAAATTATTTTGATTGAGTCCAGAAAACAAGAGCACACCATGTCTTTTCCTCACCTCGGCAAAGAGAACCAATTTGCCCTGACACTTGACGGCAAAATCGACAGGAAAAAAGCACACATTTTTCCCCCCGATGTGTAGTGCATAACACTAAGGCTTGTCTTAAAAACAACTAACACAAACAAAAATTCACATTATTATCATCCCCAATCTGTAACTGTAAAAATAACACAAATTAGAGATACGGCCACCGTGCACTTCACCGACTGCGTCAAACAGCATGCGTGCGCCACTGTCAGACGAGGTGGCCGAGTGGTTAAGGCGATGGACTGCTAATCCATTGTGCTCTGCACGCATGGGTTCGAATCCCATCTTCGTCGACTTTTCTACAAAACTCTGTTCCTCAGAGAACTTTGTAATTTCACGTTACTGTCTGTGTTAGTCAACCGTCATTTATTTGCAAGGCTATTTTAATGGAGGGTCCAGGGAATTTTTACACCATAAATAGGCACAGAGTTGCATTCATGGCAGTTCCACAAGTTGGAAATAAGCACCATTTTTCCCATTGATACCTATAGCATAACAATAATGCTTGTCTTAAAAACAACTTATTCAAACAAAAATTCACATTATTATCATCCCCAATCTGTAACTGTAAAAATAACGCAAATTAGAGCTCAAATCAAAATTATTTTGATTGAGTCCAGAAAACAAGAGCACACCATGTCTTTTCCTCACCTCGGCAAAGAGAACCAATTTGCCCTGACACTTGACGGCAAAATCGACAGGAAAAAAGCACACATTTTCCCCCCCGATGTGTAGTGCATAACACTAAGGCTTGTCTTAAAAACAACTAACACAAACAAAAATTCACATTATTATCATCCCCAATATGTAACTGTAAAAATAACACATATTAGAGATACGGCCACCGTGCACTTCACCGACTGCGTCAAACAGCATGCGTGCGCCACTGTCAGACGAGGTGGCCGAGTGGTTAAGGCGATGGACTGCTAATCCATTGTGCTCTGAACGCATGGGTTCGAATCCCATCTTCGTCGACTTTTCTACAAAACTCTGTTCCTCAGAGAACTTTGTAAACTCACGTTACTGTCTGTGTTAGTCAACCGTCATTTATTTGCAAGGCTATTTTAATGGAGGGTCCAGGGAATTTTTACACCATAAATAGGCACAGAGTCGCATTCATGGCAGTTCCACAAGTTGGAAATAAGCACCATTTTTCCCATTGATACCTATAGCATAACAATAATGCTTGTCTTAAAAACAACTTATTCAAACAAAAATTCACATTATTATCATCCCCAATCTGTAACTGTAAAAATAACGCAAATTAGAGCTCAAATCAAAATTATTTTGATTGAGTCCAGAAAACAAGAGCACACCATGTCTTTTCCTCACCTCGGCAAAGAGAACCAATTTGCCCTGACACTTGACGGCAAAATCGACAGGAAAAAAGCACACATTTTCCCCCCCGATGTGTAGTGCATAACACTAAGGCTTGTCTTAAAAACAACTAACACAAACAAAAATTCACATTATTATCATCCCCAATATGTAACTGTAAAAATAACACATATTAGAGATACGGCCACCGTGCACTTCACCGACTGCGTCAAACAGCATGCGTGCGCCACTGTCAGACGAGGTGGCCGAGTGGTTAAGGCGATGGACTGCTAATCCATTGTGCTCTGAACGCATGGGTTCGAATCCCATCTTCGTCGACTTTTCTACAAAACTCTGTTCCTCAGAGAACTTTGTAAACTCACGTTACTGTCTGTGTTAGTCAACCGTCATTTATTTGCAAGGCTATTTTAATGGAGGGTCCAGGGAATTTTTACACCATAAATAGGCACAGAGTCGCATTCATGGCAGTTCCACAAGTTGGAAATAAGCACCATTTTTCCCATTGATACCTATAGCATAACAATAATGCTTGTCTTAAAAACAACTTATTCAAACAAAAATTCACATTATTATCATCCCCAATCTGTAACTGTAAAAATAACGCAAATTAGAGCTCAAATCAAAATTATTTTGATTGAGTCCAGAAAACAAGAGCACACCATGTCTTTTCCTCACCTCGGCAAAGAGAACCAATTTGCCCTGACACTTGACGGCAAAATCGACAGGAAAAAAGCACACATTTTTCCCCCCGATGTGTAGTGCATAACACTAAGGCTTGTCTTAAAAACAACTAACACAAACAAAAATTCACATTATTATCATCCCCAATCTGTAACTGTAAAAATAACACAAATTATTAGTTACGGCCACCGTGCACTTCACCGACTGCGTCAAACAGCATGCATGCGCCACTGTCAGACGAGGTGGCCGAGTGGTTAAGGCGATGGACTGCTAATCCATTGTGCTCTGCACGCATGGGTTCGAATCCCATCTTCGTCGACTTTTCTACAAAACTCTGTTCCTCAGAGAACTTTGTAAACTCACTTTACTGTCTGTGTTAGTCAACTGTCATTTATTTGCAAGGCTATTTTAATGGAGGGTCCAGGGAATTTTTACACCATAAATAGGCACAAATTCATGGCAGTTCCACAAGTTGCAAATAAGCACCATTTTTCCCATTGATACCTATAGCATAACAATAATGCTTGTCTTAAAAACAACTTATTCAAACAAAAATTCACATTATTATCATCCCCAATCTGTAACTGTAAAAATAACGCAAATTAGAGCTCAAATCAAAATTATTTTGATGGAGTCCAGAAAACAAGAGCACACCATGTCTTTTCCTCACCTCGGCAAAGAGAACCAATTTGCCCTGACACTTGACGGCAAAATCGACAGGAAAAAAGCACACATTTTTCCCCCCGATGTGTAGTGCATAACACTAAGGCTTGTCTTAAAAACAACTAACACAAAAAAAATTCACATTATTATCATCCCCAATCTGTAACTGTAAAAATAACACAAATTAGAGATACGGCCACCGTGCACTTCACCGACTGCGTCAAACAGCATGCGTGCGCCACTGTCAGACGAGGTGGCCGAGTGGTTAAGGCGATGGACTGCTAATCCATTGTGCTCTGCACGCATGGGTTCAAATCCCATCTTCGTCGACTTTTCTACAAAACTCTGTTCCTCAGAGAACTTTGTAAACTCACGTTACTGTCTGTGTTAGTCAACCGTCATTTATTTGCAAGGCTATTTTAATGGAGGGTCCAGGGAATTTTTACACCATAAATAGGCACAGAGTCGCATTCATGGCAGTTCCACAAGTTGGAAATAAGCACCATTTTTCCCATTGATACCTATAGCATAACAATAATGCTTGTCTTAAAAACAACTTATTCAAACAAAAATTCACATTATTATCATCCCCAATCTGTAACTGTAAAAATAACGCAAATTAGAGCTCAAATCAAAATTATTTTGATGGAGTTCAGAAAACAAGAGCACACCATGTCTTTTCCTCACCTCGGCAAAGAGAACCAATTTGCCCTGACACTTGACGGCAAAATCGTCAGGAAAAAAGCACACATTTTTCCCCCCGATGTGTAGTGCATAACACTAAGGCTTGTCTTAAAAACAACTAACACAAACAAAAATTCACATTATTATCATCCCCAATCTGTAACTGTAAAAATAACACAAATTAGAGATACGGCCACCGTGCACTTCACCGACTGCGACAAACAGCATGCGTGCGCCACTGTCAGACGAGGTGGCCGAGTGGTTAAGGCGATGGACTGCTAATCCATTGTGCTCTGCACGCATGGGTTCGAATCCCATCTTCATCGACTTTTCTACAAAACTCTGTTCCTCAGAGAACTTTGTAAACTCATGTTACTGTCTGTGTTAGTCAACCGTCATTTATTTGCAAGGCTATTTTAATGGAGGGTCCAGGGAATTTTTACACCATAAATAGGCACAGAGTCGCATTCATGGCAGTTCCACAAGTTGGAAATAAGCACCATTTTTCCCATTGATACCTATAGCATAACAATAATGCTTGTCTTAAAAACAACTTATTCAAACAAAAATTCACATTATTATCATCCCCAATCTGTAACTGTAAAAATAACGCAAATTAGAGCTCAAATCAAAATTATTTTGATTGAGTCCAGAAAACAAGAGCACACCATGTCTTTTCCTCACCTCGGCAAAGAGAACCAATTTGCCCTGACACTTGACGGCAAAATCGACAGGAAAAAAGCACACATTTTTCCCCCCGATGTGTAGTGCATAACACTAAGGCTTGTATTAAAAACAACTAACACAAACAAAAATTCACATTATTATAATCCCCAATCTGTAACTGTAAAAATAGCACAAATTAGAGATACGGCCACCGTGCACTTCACCGACTGCGTCAAACAGCATGTGTGCGCCACTGTCAGACGAGGTGGCCGAGTGGTTAAGGCGATGGACTGCTAATCCATTGTGCTCTGCACGCATGGGTTTGAATCCCATCTTCGTCGACTTTTCTACAAAACTCTGTTCCTCAGAGAACTTTGTAAACTCACTTTACTGTCTGTGTTAGTCAACTGTCATTTATTTGCAAGGCTATTTTAATGGAGGGTCCAGGGAATTTTTACACCATAAATAGGCACAAATTCATGGCAGTTCCACAAGTTGCAAATAAGCACCATTTTTCCCATTGATACCTATAGCATAACAATAATGCTTGTCTTAAAAACAACTTATTCAAACAAAAATTCACATTATTATCATCCCCAATCTGTAACTGTAAAAATAACGCAAATTAGAGCTCAAATCAAAATTATTTTGATGGAGTCCAGAAAACAAGAGCACACCATGTCTTTTCCTCACCTCGGCAAAGAGAACCAATTTGCCCTGACACTTGATGGCAAAATCGACAGGAAAAAAGCACACATTTTTCCCCCCGATGTGTAGTGCATAACACTAAGGCTTGTCTTAAAAACAACTAACACAAACAAAAATTCACATTATTATCATCCCCAATCTGTAACTGTAAAAATAACACAAATTAGAGATACGGCCACCGTGCACTTCACCGACTGCGACAAACAGCATGCGTGCACCACTGTCAGACGAGGTGGCCGAGTGGTTAAGGCGATGGACTGCTAATCCATTGTGCTCTGCACGCATGGTTTCGAATCCCATCTTCGTCGACTTTTCTACAAAACTCTGTTCCTCAGAGAACTTTGTAAACTCACGTTACTGTCTGTGTTAGTCAACCGTCATTTATTTGCAAGGCTATTTTAATGGAGGGTCCAGGGAATTTTTACACCATAAATAGGCACAGAGTCGCATTCATGGCAGTTCCACAAGTTGGAAATAAGCACCATTTTTCCCATTGATACCTATAGCATAACAATAATGCTTGTCTTAAAAACAACTTATTCAAACAAAAATTCACATTATTATCATCCCCAATCTGTAACTGTAAAAATAACGCAAATTAGAGCTCAAATCAAAATTATTTTGATTGAGTCCAGAAAACAAGAGCACACCATGTCTTTTCCTCACCTCGGCAAAGAGAACCAATTTGCCCTGACACTTGACGGCAAAATCGACAGGAAAAAAGCACACATTTTCCCCCCCGATGTGTAGTGCATAACACTAAGGCTTGTCTTAAAAACAACTAACACAAACAAAAATTCACATTATTATCATCCCCAATATGTAACTGTAAAAATAACACATATTAGAGATACGGCCACCGTGCACTTCACCGACTGCGTCAAACAGCATGCGTGCGCCACTGTCAGATGAGGTGGCCGAGTGGTTAAGGCGATGGACTGCTAATCCATTGTGCTCTGCACGCATGGGTTCGAATCCCATCTTCGTCGACTTTTCTACAAAACTCTGTTCCTCAGAGAACTTTGTAAACTCACGTTACTGTCTGTGTTAGTCAACAGTCATTTATTTGCAAGGCTATTTTAATGGAGGGTCCAGGGAATTTTTACACCATGAATAGGCACAGAGTCGCATTCATGGCAGTTCCACAAGTTGCAAATAAGCACCATTTTTCCCATTGATACCTATAGCATAACAATAATGCTTGTCTTAAAAACAACTTATTCAAACAAAAATTCACATTATTATCATCCCCAATCTGTAACTGTAAAAATAACGCAAATTAGAGCTCAAATCAAAATTATTTTGATTGAGTCCAGAAAACAAGAGCACACCATGTCTTTTCCTCACCTCGGCAAAGAGAACCAATTTGCCCTGACACTTGACGGCAAAATCGACAGGAAAAAAGCACACATTTTTCCCCCCGATGTGTAGTGCATAACACTAAGGCTTGTCTTAAAAACAACTAACACAAACAAAAATTCACATTATTATCATCCCCAATCTGTAACTGTAAAAATAACACAAATTAGAGATACGGCCACCGTGCACTTCACCGACTGCGTCAAACAGCATGCGTGCGCCACTGTCAGACGAGGTGGCCGAGTGGTTAAGGCGATGGACTGCTAATCCATTGTGCTCTGCACGCATGGGTTCGAATCCCATCTTCGTCGACTTTTCTACAAAACTCTGTTCCTCAGAGAACTTTGTAAACTCACGTTACTGTCTGTGTTAGTCAACCGTCATTTATTTGCAAGGCTATTTTAATGGAGGGTCCAGGGAATTGTTACACCATAAATAGGCACAGAGTCGCATTCATGGCAGTTCCACAAGTTGGAAATAAGCACCATTTTTCCCATTGATACCTATAGCATAACAATAATGCTTGTCTTAAAAACAACTTATTCAAACAAAAATTCACATTATTATCATCCCCAATCTGTAACTGTAAAAATAACGCAAATTAGAGCTCAAATCAAAATTATTTTGATTGAGTCCAGAAAACAAGAGCACACCATGTCTTTTCCTCACCTCGGCAAAGAGAACCAATTTGCCTTGACACCTGACGGCAAAATCGACAGGAAAAAAGCACACATTTTTCCCCCCGATGTGTAGTGCATAACACTAAGGCTTGTCTTAAAAACAACTAACACAAACAAAAATTCACATTATTATCATCCCCAATCTGTAACTGTAAAAATAACACAAATTAGAGATACGGCCACCGTGCACTTCACCGACTGCGTCTAACAGCATGCGTGCACCACTGTCAGACGAGGTGGCCGAGTGGTTAAGGCGATGGACTGCTAATCCATTGTGCTCTGCATGCATGGGTTCGAATCCCATCTTCGTCGACTTTTCCACAAAACTCTGTTCCTCAGAGAACTTTGTAAACTCACGTTACTGTCTGTGTTAGTCAACTGTCATTTATTTGCAAGGCTATTTTAATGGAGGGTCCAGGGAATTTTTACACCATAAATAGGCACAAATTCATGGCAGTTCCACAAGTTGGAAATAAGCACCATTTTTCCCATTGATACCTATAGCATAACAATAATGCTTGTCTTAAAAACAACTTATTCAAACAAAAATTCACATTATTATCATCCCCAATCTGTAACTGTAAAAATAACGCAAATTAGAGCTCAAATCAAAATTATTTTTATTGAGTCCAGAAAACAAGAGCACACCATGTCTTTTCCTCACCTCGGCAAAGAGAACCAATTTGCCCTGACACTTGACGGCAAAATCGACAGGAAAAAAGCACACATTTTCCCCCCCGATGTGTAGTGCATAACACTAAGGCTTGTCTTAAAAACAACTAACACAAACAAAAATTCACATTATTATCATCCCCAATCTGTAACTGTAAAAATAACACAAATTAGAGCTCAAATCAAAATTATTTTGATTGAGTCCAGAAAACAAGAGCACACCATGTCTTTTCCTCACCTCGGCAAAGAGAACCTATTTGCCCTGACACTTGACGGCAAAATCAACAGGAAAAAAGCACACATTTTTTCCCCCGATGTGTAGTGCATAACACTAAGGCTTGTCTTAAAAACAACTAACACGGGGGGGCGTGGTCTGCAGCCGAGCGAGCTGGACGTGTCTGGCTAGAGCTCTGCTGTAACCACAGTGCCAACGGCTAACAAAGGCTGAAATTCGATATTTTTCGATACATTTTCCGACTCACCAGTACGGGGGACCGGGATGGAAAAAAGGAACCAAAGAAGACCGGTGAAAAAACCCTTGGAATCGGTGACTTCAGTCCCCGATATGTTTGCGGCCTCACGAGCCGCGAGGCTATCCACCCAAGATGGCGGTCGGGACGGCCTGGGGACACCTACCTCTCCTGCGAGCCCCGGCGGCGGTGCTGCTGCAGGGACATTGGACTCGGAGGCCAGCCAAATATTGGCCAAACTATCGGAGGTACGCACATACCTGGCCACAGAAATTGTCCGCACTACGACGGAAGTGAAGGCCGAAATCCAGGCCCTGGGTACGAGGACGGCGGCTCTCGAACAAAGGATGGAGTCTACAGTACAGGCCCACAACGAGTCAGCTGCACAAATAAACTCCTTAACGTCCCAACTGCAGATGGCAGCAGCGGCGATAGATGACCTTGGTAACAGGTCGCGACGGAATAATATCCGTCTCCGTGGCCTTCCGGAACAGGAGGGAGAGGGGTCCCTGGTGGAAGTGGTCTCGAGGATCTTTAAACCGCTTCTCCCCGATGTGCCAGAACACCTATGGCACATCGAGCGGGCTCACTGGGCGCTTCGTGCCAGGAGGGCGGACGATAAGAGACCGAGAGACGTAATTATTAAATTTCTGTCCTTCCAGACAAAGGAAGCATTAATGAAACGTGGCAGGGAAGGCCCAATTATATATAACGGGACAGACCTTGCTTTGTATCAGGACTTAACCCCTGCTACCTTGAAGAAAAGACGAGACTGGCGTCCTGTTACGGAAATCTTACAACAAGAATCCATTAAATACGCATGGGGTCACCCTTTTCGACTATTGGCCTTCAAAAATGGTCGCACGAAAGTTCTCCAGGCTGATGGCGATCCGGCTGCATTCCTGTCGGAGCTCGGGATTCGTATACCGGAGGGTTTCGCGGTCCTGAGGTCTTCGGCGGAGGTCCTCCCTGCCTTACCTCGGGAGTGGTACACGGCAGGCGAATGATTTCAGATCCTCTAACTCGGCATTGGGTGAGCGGCCGGCGGCCCAGAGCGGTGAGCTTTTCCGGGTGGGCCCTTATTGTTTGGGAGGGGGATTGCGGGAATCCCTCATCCTCCCCACTTTTGTTTTTCACCCGGGATCCGGGAGCCCCTTATAGAGTTGCCCAGAAACGTTTTTCTTCCTTCCATCGGGGGGGGGGGCACTAGTATTGGGGTGGGCTAGGGATTTCTCCCACTCCCATATGTACGTTATTGCACCCCCATACCGTCTCTCCTAACTCGGCCCTTACCCTGTCTACACCTTTGTGACCCCGGGGAAGGGAGTGTTCAAAGGTATGATGGCGAACGGCTCTTCTTGATTGACTATCGCAAACTTACGGCGGCCGTGGGCATACTCACTACTTTTAATGGTCGTTATTTGATATGCTCTGATCTGATGTTTTATACCCGGGACACCTTGATTTTCATTCAGGGGGTGGGGGAGGAGGGAGCTAGCGGTGTTCGATTTTGCATGGTTATTTTTACGCTAAGCGATAATTATGTCGGGATTTCCCTATCGTGTATACCAGGTTTACGGAGCTTGGGGGGTTAGAGCCGGGACGTGCAGGGGGTATCTCTCCGCCTCTTATTATCGGGCCTATACGGCAACTCGGCCCCAGTGACCGATGACCTCCTCTCCCCTCCCCCCGTTTTATGCAATGCACCCTATTGAACCTGTTCCCCCCCTAGTTTTAGTACGAGGGAGGCGATACCCCCTTGGGGTGGCGGGTGGGATAAATCATTTTACTTTTTGTACACCTCTCCTTAGGCGGTTAGACGCCCCAGGTTCGCTGCCTCATGTTATCTTGCGTTATATTTTCCTACGGGCTCTGCCCTGATTCTGACCCGCTGGCAATTCCCGGGTCTTATCTGCCTCCCCCCCCCCTCCCCCCTCACCGTGCGCCCCTTGCCCTCGGGACCGCCCATCCTGCTCCGGGGTGCATTTTTTTAGCTGTTCCTCCCCCCCCCCCCCGCCCACTGACCCCGTCGGTGGGGGTTATCCCCTCTGGGATCGGGGGTGGGGGGGAATGCGGAGTCTTCCACGGGACTGGGGGGTGGGGCGGGGTTGGGGCTCCTCTGTTGGACCGTGGGTCCGGGCTGGCCTTGGCGGGATCGCGAGACATCTCGCCCATTGTTACATCGTTTTTCATGCAAAAGTTAATCGTCTAGGCACCCTGTTGGTGCCCATTTTTTCGTTGGTCTATGTCTGGGCGACTCTGGAGCCTTATGTGGACTCCGGGGGAGCCTATACAAGGCCCCCACTCGTCCCTGGCTACGAATAAGACCAGGGGTTTGTTATATACGTTGTTCTTTCTCTCTGTTTTTACTTTTCTTTTTCCTTCTCCCTTCTACCCTTTTTGCCCTTCTCCCCCTCCTTCCCCCTGCTTTATGGTACCCTCTTTGGAAGGAGGTGTTGGTTCAATCTGCGGTGACTCAGAGCTCGGCCCTGACACAGGGGGCATAGATAGACACTCTAAGATAACACTCTGTATACCACCCGTCTATCACCGGTATTTGGTGAAAATGGCCAGTGGGTTCAGCCTCTCCCTCATTCACTATCAATGCCCTTGAAACTATTATCCCTGAACGTCAAAGGCTTAAACGCACCGAATAAACGTCGCCTCATGTTTAGGGAACTTAAGCGTTTAAATCCGGACATAGCACTCCTGCAGGAGACACATATTCCGAAATCGGCGAAGTTCAATCTCAGGGACCACACTTACAGGACTACCCACGAAGCAAGGGCATTAAACAAAAGGAATGGGGTGGCGGTGCTTTTACACCATAGATGCCCGCTTCGGGTAGGTACTGTCACAGCGGACCCGAGTGGCCGTTTTGTTTTAATATCCGGAACTCTGTATTCTCACGCCATCCATATTATAAATATTTACGCCCCTAACGATCCCTCTGTGGACTTCTGGGACAACATGACCCAGGTCGTAAACGGTCTGCCTCACGGCATGGTAATCGTGGGGGGCGACTTTAACGCCACCCCATGCCCTGCGGCGGACAGAAGCCCGCGCGACGGACTCCCGAGGTCTCACGGGAGTGGTCGCCAGGACAAATTGCTCCGCACCTTCCTACACCGCACAGGCCTCATTGATATCTGGAGAGCACACCACCCCGATGGTCGAGATTATACATTTTACTCAGCACCTCACAAAACTTACTCTAGGATAGACTCATTCCTGATTAATTCCTGTGCCGCGTCCAGGGTTTCGGGCACTGCTATCGGTTCCATCACCTGGTCAGACCACGCGGAGGTCACGCTGACTTTGGATAGGTTGTGTGCGGCCTCCCCGTGGTCCTGGAAGTTAAACACCTCTTTACTACAGGACCCGGTTATAGTGGAGATTGTCCGCAAAGAACTGCTCGAATATTTCGCAAGAAACGCGTGTGCTGGCGTAAGACCGGCTACGGTATGGGCCGCACACAAAGCGGTCATTAGGGGTATATTGATTCGCGAGGCCACAGTAAAGAAAAGACACAAAACGCAACTGCTGTCTGCACAGCTGGAGGCATTAGGGAAAGCAGAAGAAAAGCATAAGGCCCTCCAGTCGCCAGACACGCTAGCGGAAGTGCAGAGATTGAGATCCTCGGTCCGCGACACACTCATAGATGACACGGCTAGGGCCGTGACTTGGTCCAGACGGACCTTTTATGAGAAATCCAATAAAATGGATACTCTGTTGGCCAGGGCCCTACGCCCGAGACAGGGACACTCGCATATCACGCGTATCAAAGACGCTTCGGGTAAAATCTGTACAGACCCCACTGAGATTGCAGGGGTCTTCACGGAATATTACTCTAACTTATACAACCATTCCAACGGGACTGCTTCAGACCCTCAACGGGAAGTGGACGATGCCCATGCCTTTCTGTCTCGTCTCACTTTGCCAAAACTGCAAGCCGGTGAATCGGCGACTCTCGGAGCACGCATAACTACCGATGAGATAAACGTTGCAATTTCAATGCTGAAAGGTAATAAAGCTCCAGGTCCAGACGGTTTCGAGGGCAGTTATTACAAAGCTTTCCGAGAGGAGCTAGTACCTTACTTGGAGTCGTGGTTTAACAACCTCATGGGGGGTGGCGCCCCGGACCGGGACATGTCATTGGCGGACGTGGTATTGTTACCTAAACCGGGCAAGGATGATCTCGACCCGGGCAGCTTCCGCCCGATCTCGCTGATCAACCACGACTCCAAGATCTTGGCGAAGGTCTTGGCCAACCGACTAAACCCCTTCTTGACAAAACTGATACACTCTGACCAGGTTGGTTTCGTACCTGGCCGGCAGCTTTTTGAAAATACCCGGCGGAACATTGACCTCATTTGGAGGCAAACGAATAGGAAGATCCCAACATTGTTTCTATCCCTTGACGCCGAGAAGGCCTTTCATAGGGTAAAATGGCCCTATCTTTTCGAAGTCCTTCGACACTTTGGCCTGCCAGACTCATTTATAACTGCGGTTCAAGCAATGTATACAAATGTTAAAGCACGGGTTCACATATCGGGGGCGAAGGTGACACCCTTTGGCCTGGGAAACGGCACCAGACAGGGATGCCCTTTGTCTCCCCTGCTGTTTATCCTCTCCCTAGAACCCCTTCTGCAGACAATACGAGACAACCCGGACATCCATGGGATTTCGGTGGGGGGCCATCAGTACGTTGTGTCGGGTTTCGCCGACGACATCTTACTGACCCTGGCTGACCCACTTCCGTCTATGAGGGCGTTAACGGGTGTCCTAGCTGACTATAGTAGACTGGCAGGATACAAAGTAAACATGCCTAAATCTTGCGCATTACCTATTTGCATGCCTGACCCTGACATAACCTCCATAGGCGACACATACCAGATTCGCTCAGCTAGGGATCATATAAAATATTTGGGGGTATGGTTAACGGCAGACCCTGCTCGACTATTCACACAAAATTATACGCCTCTGATCCGCACGTTAATGACGGATATGGAGAAATGGCTGGATAAACCGATCTCATGGATCGGCAGAATCCACTCGGTGAAGATGAACATTCTCCCTAGGATTTTGTTCTTGTTCCAGGCCCTCTCAGTTACAGTAACCAAATCAGACCTGGGCGCACTCCAACAGGCAATAGGGAAATTCATCTGGCAGAACAGGAGACCCAGGACCTCTCGGAACGTTCTCTATCGAGCGAAGACGAGAGGAGGCCTGGGTCTCCCTAATTTGTACTTCTATTACCAAGCAGCGCAACTTACACAGATAGCCTTATGGCATTCCCCTCCAGGGGAACGGCGGTGGGTGGACTTGGAATCATCCCTCACGGGACCAGACTTGCCTCAATTTCTGATGTGGGTCCCAAGGGACCGTAGACCATCGACACACATCGAATGCCCGGCTATTGCGAACTCTCTGAGACTTTGGGACACCACATCAACCAAATATGGTTTGTCACCCCGACTTTCCCCCCTAACTCCCTTCTTGAGAAACACAGCATTTCCACCAGGATTAAACGCTAGGGATTTTAGGGGTATCGAAGGCACAGGGGTACAGCGCCTCTGCCACCTCTATGAAGGCGGCTCTGTTATTACGTTTGACGAACTTAAGACTAGGGCTACCCTACGCCCCGCCGACTTCTTTCGCTACCTCCAGGTGAGAGACTTCGCCCAGGCCCCTATGATTAAAGCTAGTGCACTGAGCCGGCCAACCTTCTTCGAGTCCATGTGCCTCAAAGAACGGTTTCCCAGGAGCCTCATCTCCATCCTGTACACACACCTGAGTACACACACGACGGAATGGGGTGACCTCACATATATATCTCAGTGGGAAGCGGACCTGGGGGAGGAATTGGAAGGCGTCGACTGGCAGGAAATCTGGGAGGCAGCAGCCTCTTCGTCTATATGTGTCTCCATGCAGGAACAGGCATATAAAACCATCTTTCGGTGGTATACCACCCCGGTGAAGTTATATAAAATGCGCAAAACACCCACGGACCTGTGCTGGAGAGGCTGCGGCCGGAAAGGATCCTACATACATATGTGGTGGGAATGCCCTGCAGCACAGAACTTTTGGAAACGGGTGGTAGGACTTTTGAAGGATATTTTTGATAGAGAGCTTAAGTTAGACCCATGGGTATTCCTCCTGGCCAGACCTCTTGACGACTGGCCCAGAGTGGAACAAAACCTATTGCACAAAGTGAACTTAGCAGCCAGAAGAGCCCTGGCCCAAGTGTGGCTCCAGACCGATACCCCCCCCAGTCGACGTAGTCGTACAAAAGATCAAGGACGCTTTCCTTATGGATAAGCTGACGGCGCTAGTTAGAGGCACTACTAAAAAGTTTGATAGGGTCTGGGCCCCGTGGATAAACAGCGGAATCGGAGACTAGGGGAGAGGAAAGGGGACTTACCCCGGAACACCGCCTGTGACTTCATCTTCGTCGGGGCCGGTTATGGCTTGGGGAAGATGCTTGCGGCACCTTGATTTCCACCACTTATAGTTTAAATTTAATTTTATGAAACTTACCTATAATCATAACACGCTACTACGGATTGAACCTACTCCTTCCACCCTCCCCCCCCCCTTTTCCTTCCCCGCACCCTCCCCCTCTTCTCACTGAGTTCCTTCACCCTATCTTCTCTAACCTTTCTACGTCCGACTCCATGTACACCAGGCCTTATCATCGCTACGTCCCCTATCTAGGTGACATCGCCTACTGAATGCTTTGGACACTATATCGCATACATGCCGATCCAATGCCTAGGGCGTCGCCCACAAATGATACGAGGTCAAAGATATCATGTAAACCAACTAGTCTTGTATATAGAACTGGGATTCATTGGCTTTTTAGACGAAAAACCGAGGCCCACTGCTCTAACAAGCTAGGGATTTATGTAGACCTGAGAGGTGTACAGAGGAGGACTGTTATCTTCCTATATTACTAAAATAAAAAACAACGAGGTGTAACTCCACACATGTTCATGCATTTATAACAACGGAACTCTCACGAGTTATGAAAACTGTGGACTGATTAATATTTCTGCTTTCTTTAACGTAATGTTTTCAAAACCATTGTATGTTCATGGTCTAAAGGTTTATATATGTGAGACAATGTTATTGCACTCTGTATCTCTTTATACTGCTTCCACGTGCCTGTGGTTACCTTACCTTGTGTATAAATAAAGAATTTAAAAAAAAAAAAAAAACAACTAACACGAACAAAAATTCACATTATTATCATCCCCAATCTGTAACTGTAAAAATAACACAAATTAGAGATACGGCCACCGTGCACTTCACCGACTGCGTCAAACAGCATGCGTGCGCCACTGTCAGACGAGGTGGCCGAGTGGTTAAGGCGATGGACTGCTAATCCATTGTGCTCTGCACGCATGGGTTCGAATCCCATCTTCGTCGACTTTTCTACAAAACTCTGTTCCTCAGAGAACTTTGTAAACTCACGTTACTGTCTGTGTTAGTCAACCGTCATTTATTTGCAAGGCTATTTTAATGGAGGGTCCAGGGAATTGTTACACCATAAATAGGCACAGAGTCGCATTCATGGCAGTTCCACAAGTTGGAAATAAGCACCATTTTTCCCATTGATACCTATAGCATAACAATAATGCTTGTCTTAAAAACAACTTATTCAAACAAAAATTCACATTATTATCATCCCCAATCTGTAACTGTAAAAATAACGCAAATTAGAGCTCAAATCAAAATTATTTTGATTGAGTCCAGAAAACAAGAGCACACCATGTCTTTTCCTCACCTCGGCAAAGAGAACCAATTTGCCTTGACACTTGATGGCAAAATCGACAGGAAAAAAGCACACATTTTTCCCCCCGATGTGTAGTGCATAACACTAAGGCTTGTCTTAAAAACAACTAACACAAACAAAAATTCACATTATTATCATCCCCAATCTGTAACTGTAAAAATAACACAAATTAGAGATACGGCCACCGTGCACTTCACCGACTGCGTCTAACAGCATGCGTGCACCACTGTCAGACGAGGTGGCCGAGTGGTTAAGGCGATGGACTGCTAATCCATTGTGCTCTGCACGCATGGGTTCGAATCCCATCTTCGTCGACTTTTCTACAAAACTCTAATCCTCAGAGAACATTGTAAACTCACGTTACTGTCTCTGTTAGTCAACCATCATTTATTTGCAAGGCTATTTTAATGGAGGGTCCAGGGAATTTTTACACCGTAAATAGGCACAGAGTCGCATTCATGGCAGTTCCACAAGTTGGAAATAAGCACCATTTTTCCCATTGATACCTATAGCATAACAATAATGCTTGTCTTAAAAACAACTTATTCAAACAAAAATTCACATTATTATCATCCCCAATCTGTAACTGTAAAAATAACGCAAATTAGAGCTCAAATCAAAATTATTTTGATTGAGTCCAGAAAACAAGAGCACACCATGTCTTTTCCTCACCTCGGCAAAGAGAACCAATTTGCCCTGACACTTGACGGCAAAATCGACAGGAAAAAAGCACACATTTTTCCCCCCGATGTGTAGTGCATAACACTAAGGCTTGTCTTAAAAACAACTAACACAAACAAAAATTCACATTATTATCATCCCCAATCTGTAACTGTAAAAATAACACAAATTAGAGATACGGCCACCGTGCACTTCACCGACTGCGTCAAACAGCATGCGTGCGCCACTGTCAGACGAGGTGGCCGAGTGGTTAAGGCGATGGACTGCTAATCCATTGTGCTCTGCACGCATGGGTTCGAATCCCATCTTCGTCGACTTTTCTACAAAACTCTGTTCCTCAGAGAACTTTGTAAACTCACGTTACTGTCTGTGTTAGTCAACCGTCATTTATTTGCAAGGATATTTTAATGGAGGGTCCAGGGAATTTTTACACCATAAATAGGCACAAATTCATGGCAGTTCCACAAGTTGCAAATAAGCACCATTTTTCCCATTGATACCTATAGCATAACAATAATGCTTGTCTTAAAAACAACTTATTCAAACAAAAATTCACATTATTATCATCCCCAATCTGTAACTGTAAAAATAACGCAAATTAGAGCTCAAATCAAAATTATTTTGATGGAGTCCAGAAAACAAGAGCACACCATGTCTTTTCCTCACCTCGGCAAAGAGAACCAATTTGCCCTGATACTTGACGGCAAAATCGACAGGAAAAAAGCACACATTTTCCCCCCCGATGTGTAGTGCATAACACTAAGGCTTGTCTTAAAAACAACTAACACAAACAAAAATTCACATTATTATCATCCCCAATCTGTAACTGTAAAAATAACACAAATTAGAGATACGGCCACCGTGCACTTCACCGACTGCGTCAAACAGCATGCGTGCGCCACCGTCAGACGAGGTGGCCGAGTGGTTAAGGCGATGGACTGCTAATCCATTGTGCTCTGCACGCATGGGTTCGAATCCCATCTTCGTCGACTTTTCTACAAAACTCTGTTCCTCAGAGAACTTTGTAAACTCACGTTACTGTTTGTGTTAGTCAACCGTCATTTATTTGCAAGGCTATTTTAATGGAGGGTCCAGGGAATTTTTACACCATAAGAGTCGCACAGAGTCGCATTCATGGCAGTTCCACAAGTTGGAAATAAGCACCATTTTTCCCATTGATACCTATAGCATAACAATAATGCTTGTCTTAAAAACAACTTATTCAAACAAAAATTCACATTATTATCATCCCCAATCTGTAACTGTAAAAATAACGCAAATTAGAGCTCAAATCAAAATTATTTTTATTGAGTCCAGAAAACAAGAGCACACCATGTCTTTTCCTCACCTCGGCAAAGAGAACCAATTTGCCCTGACACTTGACGGCAAAATCGACAGGAAAAAAGCACACATTTTCCCCCCCGATGTGTAGTGCATAACACTAAGGCTTGTCTTAAAAACAACTAACACAAACAAAAATTCACATTATTATCATCCCCAATCTGTAACTGTAAAAATAACACAAATTAGAGCTCAAATCAAAATTATTTTGATTGAGTCCAGAAAACAAGAGCACACCATGTCTTTTCCTCACCTCGGCAAAGAGAACCTATTTGCCCTGACACTTGACGGCAAAATCAACAGGAAAAAAGCACACATTTTTTCCCCCGATGTGTAGTGCATAACACTAAGGCTTGTCTTAAAAACAACTAACACGGGGGGGCGTGGTCTGCAGCCGAGCGAGCTGGACGTGTCTGGCTAGAGCTCCGCTGTAACCACAGTGCCAACGGCTAACAACCTCTGTGCCCCTGTGCCTTCGATACCCCTAACAATCTTACTGACCCTGGCTGACCCACTTCCGTCTATGAGGGCGTTAACGGGTGTCCTAGGGAGACCCAGGCCTCCTCTCGTCTTCGCTCGATAGAGAACGTTCCGAGAGGTCCTGGGTCTCCTGTTCTGCCAGATGAATTTCCCTATTGCCTGTTGGAGTGCGCCCAGGTCTGATTTGGTTACTGTAACTGAGAGGGCCTGGAACAAGAACAAAATCCTAGGGAGAATGTTCATCTTCACCGAGTGGATTCTGCCGATCCATGAGATCGGTTTATCCAGCCATTTCTCCATATCCGTCATTAACGTGCGGATCAGAGGCGTATAATTTTGTGTGAATAGTCGAGCAGGGTCTGCCGTTAACCATACCCCCAAATATTTTATATGATCCCTAGCTGAGCGAATCTGGTATGTGTCGCCTATGGAGGTTATGTCAGGGTCAGGCATGCAAATAGGTAATGCGCAAGATTTAGGCATGTTTACTTTGTATCCTGCCAGTCTACTATAGTCAGCTAGGACACCCGTTAACGCCCTCATAGACGGAAGTGGGTCAGCCAGGGTCAGTAAGATTGTTAGGGGTATCGAAGGCACAGGGGTACAGCGCCTCTGCCACCTCTATGAAGGCGGCTCTGTTATTACGTTTGACGAACTTAAGACTAGGGCTACCCTACGCCCCGCCGACTTCTTTCGCTACCTCCAGGTGAGAGACTTCGCCCAGGCCCCTATGATTAAAGCTAGTGCACTGAGCCGGCCAACCTTCTTCGAGTCCATGTGCCTCAAAGAACGGTTTCCCAGGAGCCTCATCTCCATCCTGTACACACACCTGAGTACACACACGACGGAATGGGGTGACCTCACATATATATCTCAGTGGGAAGCGGACCTGGGGGAGGAATTGGAAGGCGTCGACTGGCAGGAAATCTGGGAGGCAGCAGCCTGTTCGTCTATATGTGTCTCCATGCAGGAACAGGCATATAAAACCATCTTTCGGTGGTATACCACCCCGGTGAAGTTATATAAAATGCGCAAAACACCCACGGACCTGTGCTGGAGAGGCTGCGGCCGGAAAGGATCCTACATACATATGTGGTGGGAATGCCCTGCAGCACAGAACTTTTGGAAACGGGTGGTAGGACTTTTGAAGGATATTTTTGATAGAGAGCTTAAGTTAGACCCATGGGTATTCCTCCTGGCCAGACCTCTTGACGACTGGCCCAGAGTGGAACAAAACCTATTGCACAAAGTGAACTTAGCAGCCAGAAGAGCCCTGGCCCAAGTGTGGCTCCAGACCGATACCCCCCCAGTCGACGTAGTCGTACAAAAGATCAAGGACGCTTTCCTTATGGATAAGCTGACGGCGCTAGTTAGAGGCACTACTAAAAAGTTTGATAGGGTCTGGGCCCCGTGGATAAACAGCGGAATCGGAGACTAGGGGAGAGGAAAGGGGACTTACCCCGGAACCCCGCCTGTGACTTCATCTTCGTCGGGGCCGGTTATGGCTTGGGGAAGATGCTTGCGGCACCTTGATTTCCACCACTTATAGTTTAAATTTAATTTTATGAAACTTACCTATAATCATAACACGCTACTACGGATTGAACCTACTCCTTCCACCCTCCCCCCCCCCCTTTTCCTTCCCCGCACCCTCCCCCTCTTCTCACTGAGTTCCTTCACCCTATCTTCTCTAACCTTTCTACGTCCGACTCCATGTACACCAGGCCTTATCATCGCTACGTCCCCTATCTAGGTGACATCGCCCACTGAATGCTTTGGACACTATATCGCATACATGCCGATCCAATGCCTAGGGCGTCGCCCACAAATGATACGAGGTCAAAGATATCATGTAAACCAACTAGTCTTGTATATAGAACTGGGATTCATTGGCTTTTTAGACGAAAAACCGAGGCCCACTGCTCTAACAAGCTAGGGATTTATGTAGACCTGAGAGGTGTACAGAGGAGGACTGTTATCTTCCTATATTACTAAAATAAAAAACAACGAGGTGTAACTCCACACATGTTCATGCATTTATAACAACGGAACTCTCACGAGTTATGAAAACTGTGGACTGATTAATATTTCTGCTTTCTTTAACGTAATGTTTTCAAAACCATTGTATGTTCATGGTCTAAAGGTTTATATATGTGAGACAATGTTATTGCACTCTGTATCTCTTTATACTGCTTCCACGTGCCTGTGGTTACCTTACCTTGTGTATAAATAAAGAATTTAAAAAAAAAAAAAAACAACTAACACGAATAAAAATTCACATTATTATCATCCCCAATCTGTAACTGTAAAAATAAAACAAATTAGAGATACGGCCACCGTGCACTTCACCGACTGCGTCTAACAGCATGCATGCGCCACTGTCAGACGAGGTGGCCGAGTGGTTAAGGCGATGGACTGCTAATCCATTGTGCTCTGCATGCATGGGTTCGAATCCCATCTTCGTCGACTTTTCTACAAAACTCTGTTCCTCAGAGAACTTTGTAAACTCACGTTACTGTCTGTGTTAGTCAACTGTCATTTATTTGCAAGGCTATTTTAATGGAGGGTCCAGGGAATTTTTACACCATAAATAGGCACAGAGTCGCATTCATGGCAGTTCCACAAGTTGGAAATAAGCACCATTTTTCCCATTGATACCTATAGCATAACAATAATGCTTGTCTTAAAAACAACTTATTCAAACAAAAATTCACATTATTATCATCCCCAATCTGTAACTGTAAAAATAACGCAAATTAGAGCTCAAATCAAAATTATTTTGATTGAGTCCAGAAAACAAGAGCACACCATGTCTTTTCCTCACCTCGGCAAAGAGAACCAATTTGCCCTGACACTTGACGGCAAAATCGACAGGAAAAAAGCACACATTTTTCCCCCCGATGTGTAGTGCATAACACTAAGGCTTGTCTTAAAACAACTAACACAAACAAAAATTCACATTATTATCATCCCCAATCTGTAACTGTAAAAATAAAACAAATTAGAGATACGGCCACCGTGCACTTCACCGACTGCGTCTAACAGCATGCATGCGCCACTGTCAGACGAGGTGGCCGAGTGGTTAAGGCGATGGACTGCTAATCCATTGTGCTCTGCATGCATGGGTTCGAATCCCATCTTCGTCGACTTTTCTACAAAACTCTGTTCCTCAGAGAACTTTGTAAACTCACGTTACTGTCTGTGTTAGTCAACTGTCATTTATTTGCAAGGCTATTTTAATGGAGGGTCCAGGGAATTTTTACACCATAAATAGGCACAGAGTCGCATTCATGGCAGTTCCACAAGTTGGAAATAAGCACCATTTTTCCCATTGATACCTATAGCATAACAATAATGCTTGTCTTAAAAACAACTTATTCAAACAAAAATTCACATTATTATCATCCCCAATCTGTAACTGTAAAAATAACGCAAATTAGAGCTCAAATCAAAATTATTTTGATTGAGTCCAGAAAACAAGAGCACACCATGTCTTTTCCTCACCTCGGCAAAGAGAACCAATTTGCCCTGACACTTGACGGCAAAATCGACAGGAAAAAAGCACACATTTTTCCCCCCCGATGTGTAGTGCATAACACTAAGGCTTGTCTTAAAAACAACTAACACAAACAAAAATTCACATTATTATCATCCCCAATCTGTAACTGTAAAAATAACACAAATTAGAGCTCAAATCAAAATTATTTTTATTGAGTCCAGAAAACAAGAGCACACCATGTCTTTTCCTCACCTCGGCAAAGAGAACCTATTTGCCCTGACACTTGACGGCAAAATCAACAGGAAAAAAGCACACATTTTTTCCCCCGATGTGTAGTGCATAACACTAAGGCTTGTCTTAAAAACAACTAACACGGGGGGGGCGTGGTCTGCAGCCGAGCGAGCTGGACGTGTCTGGCTAGAGCTCCGCTGTAACCACAGTGCCAACGGCTAACAACCTCTGTGCCCCTGTGCCTTCGATACCCCTAACAATCTTACTGACCCTGGCTGACCCACTTCCGTCTATGAGGGCGTTAACGGGTGTCCTAGGGAGACCCAGGCCTCCTCTCGTCTTCGCTCGATAGAGAACGTTCCGAGAGGTCCTGGGTCTCCTGTTCTGCCAGATGAATTTCCCTATTGCCTGTTGGAGTGCGCCCAGGTCTGATTTGGTTACTGTAACTGAGAGGGCCTGGAACAAGAACAAAATCCTAGGGAGAATGTTCATCTTCACCGAGTGGATTCTGCCGATCCATGAGATCGGTTTATCCAGCCATTTCTCCATATCCGTCATTAACGTGCGGATCAGAGGCGTATAATTTTGTGTGAATAGTCGAGCAGGGTCTGCCGTTAACCATACCCCCAAATATTTTATATGATCCCTAGCTGAGCGAATCTGGTATGTGTCGCCTATGGAGGTTATGTCAGGGTCAGGCATGCAAATAGGTAATGCGCAAGATTTAGGCATGTTTACTTTGTATCCTGCCAGTCTACTATAGTCAGCTAGGACACCCGTTAACGCCCTCATAGACGGAAGTGGGTCAGCCAGGGTCAGTAAGATTGTTAGGGGTATCGAAGGCACAGGGGTACAGCGCCTCTGCCACCTCTATGAAGGCGGCTCTGTTATTACGTTTGACGAACTTAAGACTAGGGCTACCCTACGCCCCGCCGACTTCTTTCGCTACCTCCAGGTGAGAGACTTCGCCCAGGCCCCTATGATTAAAGCTAGTGCACTGAGCCGGCCAACCTTCTTCGAGTCCATGTGCCTCAAAGAACGGTTTCCCAGGAGCCTCATCTCCATCCTGTACACACACCTGAGTACACACACGACGGAATGGGGTGACCTCACATATATATCTCAGTGGGAAGCGGACCTGGGGGAGGAATTGGAAGGCGTCGACTGGCAGGAAATCTGGGAGGCAGCAGCCTCTTCGTCTATATGTGTCTCCATGCAGGAACAGGCATATAAAACCATCTTTCGGTGGTATACCACCCCGGTGAAGTTATATAAAATGCGCAAAACACCCACGGTCCTGTGCTGGAGAGGCTGCGGCCGGAAAGGATCCTACATACATATGTGGTGGGAATGCCCTGCAGCACAGAACTTTTGGAAACGGGTGGTAGGACTTTTGAAGGATATTTTTGATAGAGAGCTTAAGTTAGACCCATGGGTATTCCTCCTGGCCAGACCTCTTGACGACTGGCCCAGAGTGGAACAAAACCTATTGCACAAAGTGAACTTAGCAGCCAGAAGAGCCCTGGCCCAAGTGTGGCTCCAGACCGATACCCCCCCAGTCGACGTAGTCGTACAAAAGATCAAGGACGCTTTCCTTATGGATAAGCTGACGGCGCTAGTTAGAGGCACTACTAAAAAGTTTGATAGGGTCTGGGCCCCGTGGATAAACAGCGGAATCGGAGACTAGGGGAGAGGAAAGGGGACTTACCCCGGAACCCCGCCTGTGACTTCATCTTCGTCGGGGCCGGTTATGGCTTGGGGAAGATGCTTGCGGCACCTTGATTTCCACCACTTATAGTTTAAATTTAATTTTATGAAACTTACCTATAATCATAACACGCTACTACGGATTGAACCTACTCCTTCCACCCTCCCCCCCCCCCTTTTCCTTCCCCGCACCCTCCCCCTCTTCTCACTGAGTTCCTTCACCCTATCTTCTCTAACCTTTCTACGTCCGACTCCATGTACACCAGGCCTTATCATCGCTACGTCCCCTATCTAGGTGACATCGCCCACTGAATGCTTTGGACACTATATCGCATACATGCCGATCCAATGCCTAGGGCGTCGCCCACAAATGATACGAGGTCAAAGATATCATGTAAACCAACTAGTCTTGTATATAGAACTGGGATTCATTGGCTTTTTAGACGAAAAACCGAGGCCCACTGCTCTAACAAGCTAGGGATTTATGTAGACCTGAGAGGTGTACAGAGGAGGACTGTTATCTTCCTATATTACTAAAATAAAAAACAACGAGGTGTAACTCCACACATGTTCATGCATTTATAACAACGGAACTCTCACGAGTTATGAAAACTGTGGACTGATTAATATTTCTGCTTTCTTTAACGTAATGTTTTCAAAACCATTGTATGTTCATGGTCTAAAGGTTTATATATGTGAGACAATGTTATTGCACTCTGTATCTCTTTATACTGCTTCCACGTGCCTGTGGTTACCTTACCTTGTGTATAAATAAAGAATTTAAAAAAAAAAAAAAAACAACTAACACGAACAAAAATTCACATTATTATCATCCCCAATCTGTAACTGTAAAAATAACACAAATTAGAGATACGGCCACCGTGCACTTCACCGACTGCGTCTAACAGCATGCATGCGCCACTGTCAGACGAGGTGGCCGAGTGGTTAAGGCGATGGACTGCTAATCCATTGTGCTCTGCATGCATGGGTTCGAATCCCATCTTCGTCGACTTTTCTACAAAACTCTGTTCCTCAGAGAACTTTGTAAACTCACGTTACTGTCTGTGTTAGTCAACTGTCATTTATTTGCAAGGCTATTTTAATGGAGGGTCCAGGGAATTTTTACACCATAAATAGGCACAGAGTCGCATTCATGGCAGTTCCACAAGTTGGAAATAAGCACCATTTTTCCCATTGATACCTATAGCATAACAATAATGCTTGTCTTAAAAACAACTTATTCAAACAAAAATTCACATTATTATCATCCCCAATCTGTAACTGTAAAAATAACGCAAATTAGAGCTCAAATCAAAATTATTTTGATTGAGTCCAGAAAACAAGAGCACACCATGTCTTTTCCTCACCTCGGCAAAGAGAACCAATTTGCCCTGACACTTGACGGCAAAATCGACAGGAAAAAAGCACACATTTTTCCCCCCGATGTGTAGTGCATAACACTAAGGCTTGTCTTAAAAACAACTAACACGAACAAAAATTCACATTATTATCATCCCCAATCTGTAACTGTAAAAATAAAACAAATTAGAGATACGGCCACCGTGCACTTCACCGACTGCGTCTAACAGCATGCATGCGCCACTGTCAGACGAGGTGGCCGAGTGGTTAAGGCGATGGACTGCTAATCCATTGTGCTCTGCATGCATGGGTTCGAATCCCATCTTCGTCGACTTTTCTACAAAACTCTGTTCCTCAGAGAACTTTGTAAACTCACGTTACTGTCTGTGTTAGTCAACTGTCATTTATTTGCAAGGCTATTTTAATGGAGGGTCCAGGGAATTTTTACACCATAAATAGGCACAGAGTTCATGGCAGTTCCACAAGTTGGAAATAAGCACCATTTTTCCCATTGATACCTATAGCATAACAATAATGCTTGTCTTAAAAACAACTTATTCAAACAAAAATTCACATTATTATCATCCCCAATCTGTAACTGTAAAAATAACGCAAATTTGAGCTCAAATCAAAATTATTTTGATTGAGTCCAGAAAACAAGAGCACACCATGTCTTTTCCTCACCTCGGCAAAGAGAACCAATTTGCCCTGACACTTGACGGCAAAATCGACAGGAAAAAAGCACACATTTTTCCCCCCGATGTGTAGTGCATAACACTAAGGCTTGTCTTAAAAACAACTAACACAAACAAAAATTCACATTATTATCATCCCCAATCTGTAACTGTAAAAATAACACAAATTAGAGATACGGCCACCGTGCACTTCACCGACTGCGTCAAACATCATGCGTGCGCCACTGTCAGACGAGGTGACCGAGTGGTTAAGGCGATGGACTGCTAATCCATTGTGCTCTGCACGCATGGGTTCGAATCCCATCTTCGTCGACTTTTCTACAAAACTCTGTTCCTCAGAGAACTTTGTAAACTCACGTTACTGTCTGTGTTAGTCAACCGTCATTTATTTGCAAGGCTATTTTAATGGAGGGTCCAGGGAATTTTTACACCATAAATAGGCACAGAGTCGCATTCATGGCAGTTCCACAAGTTGGAAATAAGCACAATTTTTCCCATTGATACCTATAGCATAACAATAATGCTTGTCTTAAAAACAACTTATTCAAACAAAAATTCACATTATTATCATCCCCAATCTGTAACTGTAAAAATAACGCAAATTAGAGCTCAAATCAAAATTATTTTGATTGAGTCCAGAAAACAAGAGCACACCATGTCTTTTCCTCACCTCGGCAAAGAGAACCAATTTGCCCTGACACTTGACGGCAAAATCGACAGGAAAAAAGCACACATTTTTCCCCCCGATGTGTAGTGCATAACACTAAGGCTTGTCTTAAAAACAACTAACACAAACAAAAATTCACATTATTATCATCCCCAATCTGTAACTGTAAAAATAACACAAATTAGAGATACGGCCACCGTGCACTTCACCGGCTGTGTCTAACAGCATGCGTGCGCCACTGTCAGACGAGGTGCCGAGTGGTTAAGGCGATGGACTGCTAATCCATTGTGCTCTGCACGCATGAGTTCGAATCCCATCTTTGTCGACTTTTCTACAAAACTCCGTTCCTCAGAGAAGTTTGTAAACTCACGTTACTGTCTGTGTTAGTCAACTGTCATTTATTTGCAAGGCTATTTTAATGGAGGGTCCAGGGAATTTTTACACCATAAATAGGCACAGAGTCGCATTCATGGCAGTTCCACAAGTTGGAAATAAGCACCAGTTTTCCCATTGATACCTATAGCATAACAATAATGCTTGTCTTAAAAACAACTTATTCAAACAAAAATTCACATTATTATCATCCCCAATCTGTAACTGTAAAAATAACGCAAATCAGAGCTCAAATCAAAATTATTTTGATTGAGTCCAGAAAACAAGAGCACACCATGTCTTTTCCTCACCTCGGCAAAGAGAACCAATTTGCCCTGACACTTGACGGCAAAATCGACAGGAAAAAAGCACACATTTTTCCCCCCGATGTGTAGTGCATAACACTAAGGCTTGTCTTAAAAACAACTAACACAAACAAAAATTCACATTATTATCATCCCCAATCTGTAACTGTAAAAATAACACAAATTAGAGCTCAAATCAAAATTATTTTGATTGAGTCCAGAAAACAAGAGCACACCATGTCTTTTCCTCACCTCGGCAAAGAGAACCAATTTGCCCTGACACTTGACGGCAAAATCGACAGGAAAAAAGCACGACTTTTCTACAAAACTCTGTTCCTCAGAGAACTTTGTAAACTCACGTTACTGTCTGTGTTAGTCAACTGTCATTTATTTGCAAGGCTATTTTAATGGAGGGTCCAGGGAATTTTTACACCATAAATAGGCACAGAGTCGCATTCATGGCAGTTCCACAAGTTGGAAATAAGCACCAGTTTTCCCATTGATACCTATAGCATAACAATAATGCTTGTCTTAAAAACAACTTATTCAAACAAAAATTCACATTATTATCATCCCCAATCTGTAACTGTAAAAATAACGCAAATTTGAGCTCAAATCAAAATTATTTTGATTGAGACCAGAAAACAAGAGCACACCATGTCTTTTCCTCACCTCGGCAAAGAGAACCAATTTGCCCTGACACTTGACGGCAAAATCGACAGGAAAAAAGCACACATTTTTCCCCCCGATGTGTAGTGCATAACACTAAGGCTTGTCTTAAAAACAACTAACACAAACAAAAATTCACATTATTATCATCCCCAATCTGTAACTGTAAAAATAACACAAATTAGAGATACGGCCACCGTGCACTTCACCGACTGCGTCAAACAGCATGCGTGCGCCACTGTCAGACGAGGTGGCCGAGTGGTTAAGGCGATGGACTGCTAATCCATTGTGCTCTGCACGCATGGGTTCGAATCCCATCTTCGTCGACTTTTCTACAAAACTCTGTTCCTCAGAGAACTTTGTAAACTCACGTTACTGTCTGTGTTAGTCAACCGTCATTTATTTGCAAGGCTATTTTAATGGAGGGTCCAGGGAATTTTTACACCATAAATAGGCACAGAGTTCATGGCAGTTCCACAAGTTGGAAATAAGCACCATTTTTCCCATTGATACCTATAGCATAACAATAATGCTTGTCTTAAAAACAACTTATTCAAACAAAAATTCACATTATTATCATCCCCAATCTGTAACTGTAAAAATAACGCAAATTAGAGCTCAAATCAAAATTATTTTGATTGAGTCCAGAAAACAAGAGCACACCATGTCTTTTCCTCACCTCGGCAAAGAGAACCAATTTGCCCTGACACTTGACGGCAAAATCGACAGGAAAAAAGCACACATTTTTCCCCCCGATGTGTAGTGCATAACACTAAGGCTTGTCTTAAAAACAACTAACACAAACAAAAATTCACATTATTATCATCCCCAATCTGTAACTGTAAAAATAACACAAATTAGAGATACGGCCACCGTGCACTTCACCGACTGCGTCTAAAAGCATGCGTGCGCCACTGTCAGATGAGGTGGCTGAGTGGTTAAGGCGATGGACTGCTAATCCATTGTGCTCTGCATGCATGGGTTCAAATCCCATCTTCGTCGACTTTTCTACAAAACTCTGTTCCTCAGAGAACTTTGTAAACTCACGTTACTGTCTGTGTTAGTCAACTGTTATTTATTTGCAAGGCTATTTTAATGGAGGGTCCAGGGAATTTTTACACCATAAATAGGCACAGAGTCGCATTCATGGCAGTTCCACAAGTTGGAAATAAGCACCATTTTTCCCATTGATACCTATAGCATAACAATAATGCTTGTCTTAAAAACAACTTATTCAAACAAAAATTCACATTATTATCATCCCCAATCTGTAACTGTAAAAATAACGCAAATTAGAGCTCAAATCAAAATTATTTTGATTGAGTCCAGAAAACAAGAGCACACCATGTCTTTTCCTCACCTCGGCAAAGAGAACCAATTTGCCCTGACACTTGACGGCAAAATCGACAGGAAAAAAGCACACATTTTTTCCCCCCGATGTGTAGTGCATAACACTAAGGCTTGTCTTAAAAACAACTAACACAAACAAAAATTCACATTATTATCATCCCCAATCTGTAACTGTAAAAATAACACAAATTAGAGATACGGCCACCGTGCACTTCACCGACTGCGTCTAACAGCATGCATGCGCCACTGTCAGACGAGGTGGCCGAGTGGTTAAGGCGATGGACTGCTAATCCATTGTGCTCTGCATGCATGGGTTCGAATCCCATCTTCGTCGACTTTTCTACAAAACTCTGTTCCTCAGAGAACTTTGTAAACTCACGTTACTGTCTGTGTTAGTCAACTGTCATTTATTTGCAAGGCTATTTTAATGGAGGGTCCAGGGAATTTTTACACCATAAATAGGCACAGAGTCGCATTCATGGCAGTTCCACAAGTTGGAAATAAGCACCATTTTTCCCATTGATACCTATAGCATAACAATAATGCTTGTCTTAAAAACAACTTATTCAAACAAAAATTCACATTATTATCATCCCCAATCTGTAACTGTAAAAATAACGCAAATTAGAGCTCAAATCAAAATTATTTTGATTGAGTCCAGAAAACAAGAGCACACCATGTCTTTTCCTCACCTCGGCAAAGAGAACCAATTTGCCCTGACACTTGACGGCAAAATCGACAGGAAAAAAGCACACATTTTTCCCCCCGATGTGTAGTGCATAACACTAAGGCTTGTCTTAAAAACAACTAACACAAACAAAAATTCACATTATTATCATCCCCAATCTGTAACTGTAAAAATAACACAAATTAGAGATACGGCCACCGTGCACTTCACCGACTGCGTCAAACATCATGCGTGCGCCACTGTCAGACGAGGTGACCGAGTGGTTAAGGCGATGGACTGCTAATCCATTGTGCTCTGCACGCATGGGTTCGAATCCCATCTTCGTCGACTTTTCTACAAAACTCTGTTCCTCAGAGAACTTTGTAAACTCACGTTACTGTCTGTGTTAGTCAACCGTCATTTATTTGCAAGGCTATTTTAATGGAGGGTCCAGGGAATTTTTACACCATAAATAGGCACAGAGTCGCATTCATGGCTGTTCCACAAGTTGGAAATAAGCACAATTTTTCCCATTGATACCTATAGCATAACAATAATGCTTGTCTTAAAAACAACTTATTCAAACAAAAATTCACATTATTATCATCCCCAATCTGTAACTGTAAAAATAACGCAAATTAGAGCTCAAATCAAAATTATTTTGATTGAGTCCAGAAAACAAGAGCACACCATGTCTTTTCCTCACCTCGGCAAAGAGAACCAATTTGCCCTGACACTTGACGGCAAAATCGACAGGAAAAAAGCACACATTTTTCCCCCCGATGTGTAGTGCATAACACTAAGGCTTGTCTTAAAAACAACTAACACAAACAAAAATTCACATTATTATCATCCCCAATCTGTAACTGTAAAAATAACACAAATTAGAGATACGGCCACCATGCACTTCACCGACTGCGTCTAACAGCATGCGTGCGCCACTGTCGGACGAGGTGGCCGAGTGGTTAAGGCGATGGACTGCTAATCCATTGTGCTCTGCATGCATGGGTTCGAATCCCATCTTCGTCGACTTTTCTACAAAACTCTGTTCCTCAGAGAACTTTGTAAACTCACGTTACTGTCTGTGTTAGTCAACTGTCATTTATTTGCAAGGCTATTTTAATGGAGGGTCCAGGGAATTTTTACACCATAAATAGGCACAGAGTCGCATTCATGGCAGTTCCACAAGTTGGAAATAAGCACCATTTTTCCCATTGATACCTATAGCATAACAATAATGCTTGTCTTAAAAACAACTTATTCAAACAAAAATTCACATTATTATCATCCCCAATCTGTAACTGTAAAAATAACGCAAATTAGAGCTCAAATCAAAATTATTTTGATTGAGTCCAGAAAACAAGAGCACACCATGTCTTTTCCTCACCTCGGCAAAGAGAACCAATTTGCCCTGACACTTGACGGCAAAATCGACAGGAAAAAAGCACACATTTTCCCCCCCGATGTGTAGTGCATAACATTAAGGCTTGTCTTAAAAACAACTAACACAAACAAAAATTCACATTATTATCATCCCCAATCTGTAACTGTAAAAATAACACAAATTAGAGATACGGCCACCGTGCACTTCACCGACTGTGTCTAACAGTAGCCGTGCGCCACTGTCAGACGAGGTGGCCGAGTGGTTAAGGCGATGGACTGCTAATCCATTGTGCTCTGCATGCATGGGTTCGAATCCCATCTTCGTCGACTTTTCTACAAAACTCTGTTCCTCAGAGAACTTTGTAAACTCACGTTACTGTCTGTGTTAGTCAACCGTCATTTATTTGCAAGGCTATTTTAATGGAGGGTGCAGGGAATTTTTACACCATAAATAGGCACAGAGTCGCATTCATGGCAGTTCCACAAGTTGGAAATAAGCACCATTTTTCCCATTGATACCTATAGCATAACAATAATGCTTGTCTTAAAAACAACTTATTCAAACAAAAATTCACATTATTATCATCCCCAATCTGTAACTGTAAAAATAACGCAAATCAGAGCTCAAATCAAAATTATTTTGATTGAGTCCAGAAAACAAGAGCACACCATGTCTTTTCCTCACCTCGGCAAAGAGAACCAATTTGCCCTGACACTTGACGGCAAAATCGTCAGGAAAAAAGCACACATTTTTCCCCCGATGTGTAGTGCATAACACTAAGGCTTGTCTTAAAAACAACTAACACA
Source organism: Pelobates fuscus (assembly GCF_036172605.1). Lineage (NCBI taxonomy): Eukaryota > Metazoa > Chordata > Amphibia > Anura > Pelobatidae > Pelobates > Pelobates fuscus. The sequence goes on from NC_086317.1 coordinate 129,335,484, forward strand.
AACAAAAATTCACATTATTATCATCCCCAATCTGTAACTGTAAAAATAACACAAATTAGAGCTCAAATCAAAATTATTTTGATTGAGTCCAGAAAACAAGAGCACACCATGTCTTTTCCTCACCTCGGCAAAGAGAACCAATTTGCCCTGACACTTGACGGCAAAATCGACAGGAAAAAAGCACGACTTTTCTACAAAACTCTGTTCCTCAGAGAACTTTGTAAACTCACGTTACTGTCTGTGTTAGTCAACTGTCATTTATTTGCAAGGCTATTTTAATGGAGGGTCCAGGGAATTTTAACACCATAAATAGGCACAGAGTCGCATTCATGGCAGTTCCACAAGTTGGAAATAAGCACCATTTTTCCCATTGATACCTATAGCATAACAATAATGCTTGTCTTAAAAACAACTTATTCAAACAAAAATTCACATTATTATCATCCCCAATCTGTAACTGTAAAAATAACGCAAATCAGAGCTCAAATCAAAATTATTTTGATTGAGTCCAGAAAACAAGAGCACACCATGTCTTTTCCTCACCTCGGCAAAGAGAACCAATTTGCCCTGACACTTGACGGAAAAATCGACAGGAAAAAAGCACACATTTTTCCCCCCCGATGTGTAGTGCATAACACTAAGGCTTGTCTTAAAAACAACTAACACAAACAAAAATTCACATTATTATCATCCCCAATCTGTAACTGTAAAAATAACACAAATTAGAGATACGACCACCGTGCACTTCACCGACTGCGTCAAACAGCATGCGTGCGCCACTGTCAGACGAGGTGGCCGAGTGGTTAAGGCGATGGACTGCTAATCCATTGTGCTCTGCACGCATGGGTTCGAATCCTATCTTCGTCGACTTTTCTACAAAACTCTGTTCCTCAGAGAACTTTGTAAACTCACGCACAATGGATTAGCAGTCCATCGCCTTAACCACTCGGCCACCTCGTCTGACAGTGGCGCACGCATGCTGTTTGACGCAGTCGGTGAAGTGCACGGTGGCCGTATCTCTAATTTGTGTAATTTTTACAGTTACAGATTGGGGATGATAATAATGTGAATTTTTGTCTGTGTTAGTCAACTGTCATTTATTAACAAGGCTATTTTAATGGAGGGTGCAGGGAATTTTTACACCATAAATAGGCACAGAGTCGCATTCATGGCAGTTCCACAAGTTGGAAATAAGCACCATTTTTCCCATTGATACCTATAGCATAACAATAATGCTTGTCTTAAAAACAACTTATTCAAACAAAAATTCACATTATTATCATCCCCAATCTGTAACTGTAAAAATAACGCAAATTAGAGCTCAAATCAAAATTATTTTGATTGAGTCCAGAAAACAAGAGCACACCATGTCTTTTCCTCACCTCGGCAAAGAGAACCAATTTGCCCTGACACTTGACGGCAAAATCGACAGGAAAAAAGCACACATTTTTCCCCCCGATGTGTAGTGCATAACAGTAAGGCTTGTCTTAAAAACAACTAACACAAACAAAAATTCACATTATTATCATCCCCAATCTGTAACTGTAAAAATAACACAAATTAGAGCTCAAATCAAAATTATTTTGATTGAGTCCAGAAAACAAGAGCACACCATGTCTTTTCCTCACCTCGGCAAAGAGAACCAATTTGCCCTGACACTTGACGGCAAAATCGACAGGAAAAAAGCACACATTTTTCCCCCCGATGTGTAGTGCATAACAGTAAGGCTTGTCTTAAAAACAACTAACACAAACAAAAATTCACATTATTATCATCCCCAATCTGTAACTGTAAAAATAACACAAATTAGAGCTCAAATCAAAATTATTTTGATTGAGTCCAGAAAACAAGAGCACACCATGTCTTTTCCTCACCTCGGCAAAGAGAACCAATTTGCCCTGACACTTGACGGCAAAATCGACAGGAAAAAAGCACACATTTTTCCCCCCGATGTGTAGTGCATAACACTAAGGCTTGTCTTAAAAACAACTAACACAAACAAAAATTCACATTATTATCATCCCCAATCTGTAACTGTAAAAATAACACAAATTAGAGCTCAAATCAAAATTATTTTGATTGAGTCCAGAAAACAAGAGCACACCATGTCTTTTCCTCACCTCGGCAAAGAGAACCAATTTGCCCTGAAACTTGACGGCAAAATCGACAGGAAAAAAGCACGACTTTTCTACAAAACTCTGTTCCTCAGAGAACTTTGTAAACTCACGTTACTGTCTGTGTTAGTCAACTGTCATTTATTTGCAAGGCTATTTTAATGGAGGGTCCAGGGAATTTTTACACCATAAATAGGCACAGAGTCGCATTCATGGCAGTTCCACAAGTTGGAAATAAGCACCAGTTTTCCCATTGATACCTATAGCATAACAATAATGCTTGTCTTAAAAACAACTTATTTAAACAAAAATTCACATTATTATCATCCCCAATCTGTAACTGTAAAAATAACGCAAATTTGAGCTCAAATCAAAATTATTTTGATTGAGTCCAGAAAACAAGAGCACACCATGTCTTTTCCTCACCTCGGCAAAGAGAACCAATTTGCCCTGACACTTGACGGCAAAATCGACAGGAAAAAAGCACACATTTTTCCCCCCGATGTGTAGTGCATAACACTAAGGCTTGTCTTAAAAACAACTAACACAAACAAAAATTCACATTATTATCATCCCCAATCTGTAACTGTAAAAATAACACAAATTAGAGATACGGCCACCGTGCACTTCACTGACTGCGTCAAACAGCATGCGTGCGCCACTGTCAGACGAGGTGGCCGAGTGGTTAAGGCGATGGACTGCTAATCCATTGTGCTCTGCACGCATGGGTTCGAATCCCATCTTCATCGACTTTTCTACAAAACTCTGTTCCTCAGAGAACTTTGTAAACTCACGTTACTGTCTGTGTTAGTCAACCGTCATTTATTTGCAAGGCTATTTTAATGGAGGGTCCAGGGAATTTTTACACCATAAATAGGCACAGAGTCGCATTCATGGCAGTTCCACAAGTTGGAAATAAGCACCATTTTTCCCATTGATACCTATAGCATAACAATAATGCTTGTCTTAAAAACAACTTATTCAAACAAAAATTCACATTATTATCATCCCCAATCTGTAACTGTAAAAATAACGCAAATTAGAGCTCAAATCAAAATTATTTTGATTGAGTCCAGAAAACAAGAGCACACCATGTCTTTTCCTCACCTCGGCAAAGAGAACCAATTTGCCCTGACACTTGACGGCAAAATCGACAGGAAAAAAGCACACATTTTTCCCCCCGATGTGTAGTGCATAACACTAAGGCTTGTCTTAAAAACAACTAACACAAACAAAAATTCACATTATTATCATCCCCAATCTGTAACTGTAAAAATAACACAAATTAGAGATACGGCCACCGTGCACTTCACCGACTGCGTCAAACAGCATGCGTGCGCCACTGTCAGACGAGGTGGCCGAGTGGTTAAGGCGATGGACTGCTAATCCATTGTGCTCTGCACGCATGGGTTCGAATCCTATCTTCGTCGACTTTTCTACAAAACTCTGTTCCTCAGAGAACTTTGTAAACTCACGTTACTGTCTGTGTTAGTCAACCGTCATTTATTTGCAAGGCTATTTTAATGGAGGGTGCAGGGAATTTTTACACCATAAATAGGCACAGAGTCGCATTCATGGCAGTTCCACAAGTTGGAAATAAGCACCATTTTTCCCATTGATACCTATAGCATAACAATAATGCTTGTCTTAAAAACAACTTATTCAAACAAAAATTCACATTATTATCATCCCCAATCTGTAACTGTAAAAATAACGCAAATTAGAGCTCAAATCAAAATTATTTTGATTGAGTCCAGAAAACAAGAGCACACCATGTCTTTTCCTCACCTCGGCAAAGAGAACCAATTTGCCCTGACACTTGACGGCAAAATTGACAGGAAAAAAGCACACATTTTTCCCCCCGATGTGTAGTGCATAACACTAAGGCTTGTCTTAAAAACAACTAACACAAACAAAAATTCACATTATTATCATCCCCAATCTGTAACTGTAAAAATAACACAAATTAGAGATACGGCCACCGTGCACTTCACCGACTGTGTCTAACAGCATGCGCACGCCACTGTCAGACGAGGTGGCCGAGTGGTTAAGGCGATGGACTGCTAATCCATTGTGCTCTGCACGCATGGGTTCGAATCCCATCTTCGTCGACTTTTCTACAAAACTCTGTTCCTCAGAGAACTTTGTAAACTCACGTTACTGTCTGTGTTAGTCAACCGTCATTTATTTGCAAGGCTATTTTAATGGAGGGTCCAGGGAATTTTTACACCATAAATAGGCACAGAGTCGCATTCATGGCAGTTCCACAAGTTGGAAATAAGCACCATTTTTCCCATTGATACCTATAGCATAACAATAATGCTTGTCTTAAAAACAACTTATTCAAACAAAAATTCACATTATTATCATCCCCAATCTGTAACTGTAAAAATAACGCAAATTAGAGCTCAAATCAAAATTATTTTGATTGAGTCCAGAAAACAAGAGCACACCATGTCTTTTCCTCACCTCGGCAAAGAGAACCAATTTGCCCTGACACTTGACGGCAAAATCGACAGGAAAAAAGCACACATTTTTCCCCCCGATGTGTAGTGCATAACACTAAGGCTTGTCTTAAAAACAACTAACACAAACAAAAATTCACATTATTATCATCCCCAATCTGTAACTGTAAAAATAACACAAATTAGAGATACGGCCACCGTGCACTTCACCGACTGTGTCTAACAGCATGCGCGCGCCACTGTCAGACGAGGTGGCCGAGTGGTTAAGGCGATGGACTGCTAATCCATTGTGCTCTGCACGCATGGGTTCGAATCCCATCTTCGTCGACTTTTCTACAAAACTCTGTTCCTCAGAGAACTTTGTAAACTCACGTTACTGTCTGTGTTAGTCAACCGTCATTTATTTGCAAGGCTATTTTAATGGAGGGTCCAGGGAATTTTTACACCATAAATAGGCACAGAGTCGCATTCATGGCAGTTCCACAAGTTGGAAATAAGCACCATTTTTCCCATTGATACCTATAGCATAACAATAATGCTTGTCTTAAAAACAACTTATTCAAACAAAAATTCACATTATTATCATCCCCAATCTGTAACTGTAAAAATAACGCAAATTAGAGCTCAAATCAAAATTATTTTGATTGAGTCCAGAAAACAAGAGCACACCATGTCTTTTCCTCACCTCGGCAAAGAGAACCAATTTGCCCTGACACTTGACGGCAAAATCGACAGGAAAAAAGCACACATTTTTCCCCCCGATGTGTAGTGCATAACACTAAGGCTTGTCTTAAAAACAACTAACACAAACAAAAATTCACATTATTATCATCCCCAATCTGTAACTGTAAAAATAACACAAATTAGAGCTCAAATCAAAATTATTTTGATTGAGTCCAGAAAACAAGAGCACACCATGTCTTTTCCTCACCTCGGCAAAGAGAACCAATTTGCCCTGACACTTGACGGCAAAATCGACAGGAAAAAAGCACGACTTTTCTACAAAACTCTGTTCCTCAGAGAACTTTGTAAACTCACTTTACTGTCTGTGTTAGTCAACTGTCATTTATTTGCAAGGCTATTTTAATGGAGGGTCCAGGGAATTTTTACACCATAAATAGGCACAGAGTCGCATTCATGGCAGTTCCACAAGTTGGAAATAAGCACCAGTTTTCCCATTGATACCTATAGCATAACAATAATGCTTGTCTTAAAAACAACTTATTTAAACAAAAATTCACATTATTATCATCCCCAATCTGTAACTGTAAAAATAACGCAAATTTGAGCTCAAATCAAAATTATTTTGATTGAGTCCAGAAAACAAGAGCACACCATGTCTTTTCCTCACCTCGGCAAAGAGAACCAATTTGCCCTGACACTTGACGGCAAAATCGACAGGAAAAAAGCACACATTTTTCCCCCCGATGTGTAGTGCATAACACTAAGGCTTGTCTTAAAAACAACTAACACAAACAAAAATTCACATTATTATCATCCCCAATCTGTAACTGTAAAAATAACACAAATTAGAGATACGGCCACCGTGCACTTCACCGACTGCGTCAAACAGCATGCGTGCGCCACTGTCAGACGAGGTGGCCGAGTGGTTAAGGCGATGGACTGCTAATCCATTGTGCTCTGCACGCATGGGTTCGAATCCCATCTTCGTCGACTTTTCTACAAAACTCTGTTCCTCAGAGAACTTTGTAAACTCACGTTACTGTCTGTGTTAGTCAACCGTCATTTATTTGCAAGGCTATTTTAATGGAGGGTCCAGGGAATTTTTACACCATAAATAGGCACAGAGTCGCATTCATGGCAGTTCCACAAGTTGGAAATAAGCACCATTTTTCCCATTGATACCTATAGCATAACAATAATGCTTGTCTTAAAAACAACTTATTCAAACAAAAATTCACATTATTATCATCCCCAATCTGTAACTGTAAAAATAACGCAAATTAGAGCTCAAATCAAAATTATTTTGATTGAGTCCAGAAAACAAGAGCACACCATGTCTTTTCCTCACCTCGGCAAAGAGAACCAATTTGCCCTGACACTTGACGGCAAAATCGACAGGAAAAAAGCACACATTTTTCCCCCCAATGTGTAGTGCATAACACTAAGGCTTGTCTTAAAAACAACTAACACAAACAAAAATTCACATTATTATCATCCCCAATCTGTAACTGTAAAAATAACACAAATTAGAGATACGGCCACCGTGCACTTCACCGACTGTGTCTAACAGCATGCGCGCGCCACTGTCAGACGAGGTGGCCGAGTGGTTAAGGCGATGGACTGCTAATCCATTATGCTCTGCACGCATGAGTTCGAATCCCATCTTTGTCGACTTTTCTACAAAACTATGTTCCTCAGAGAATTTTGTAAACTCACGTTACTGTCTGTGTTAGTCAACTGTCATTTATTTGCAAGGCTATTTTAATGGAGGGTCCAGGGAATTGTTACACCATAAATAGGCACAGAGTCGCATTCATGGCAGTTCCACAAGTTGGAAATAAGCACCATTTTTCCCATTGATACCTATAGCATAACAATAATGCTTGTCTTAAAAACAACTTATTCAAACAAAAATTCACATTATTATCATCCCCAATCTGTAACTGTAAAAATAACGCAAATCAGAGCTCAAATCAAAATTATTTTGATTGAGTCCAGAAAACAAGAGCACACCATGTCTTTTCCTCACCTCGGCAAAGAGAACCAATTTGCCCTGACACTTGACGGCAAAATCGACAGGAAAAAAGCACACATTTTTTCCCCCGATGTGTAGTGCATAACACTAAGGCTTGTCTTAAAAACAACTAACACAAACAAAAATTCACATTATTATCATCCCCAATCTGTAACTGTAAAAATAACACAAATTAGAGCTCAAATCAAAATTATTTTGATTGAGTCCAGAAAACAAGAGCACACCATGTCTTTTCCTCACCTCGGCAAAGAGAACCAATTTGCCCTGACACTTGACGGCAAAATCGACAGGAAAAAAGCACGACTTTTCTACAAAACTCTGTTCCTCAGAGAACTTTGTAAACTCACGTTACTGTCTGTGTTAGTCAACTGTCATTTATTTGCAAGGCTATTTTAATGGAGGGTCCAGGGAATTTTTACACCATAAATAGGCACAGAGTCGCATTCATGGCAGTTCCACAAGTTGGAAATAAGCACCATTTTTCCCATTGATACCTATAGCATAACAATAATGCTTGTCTTAAAAACAACTTATTCAAACAAAAATTCACATTATTATCATCCCCAATCTGTAACTGTAAAAATAACGCAAATTAGAGCTCAAATCAAAATTATTTTGATTGAGTCCAGAAAACAAGAGCACACCATGTCTTTTCCTCACCTCGGCAAAGAGAACCAATTTGCCCTGACACTTGACGGCAAAATCGACAGGAAAAAAGCACACATTTTTCCCCCCGATGTGTAGTGCATAACACTAAGGCTTGTCTTAAAAACAACTAACACAAACAAAAATTCACATTATTATCATCCCCAATCTGTAACACGTTACTGTCTGTGTTAGTCAACTGTCATTTATTTGCAAGGCTATTTTAATGGAGGGTCCAGGGAATTGTTACACCATAAATAGGCACAGAGTCGCATTCATGGCAGTTCCACAAGTTGGAAATAAGCACCATTTTTCCCATTGATACCTATAGCATAACAATAATGCTTGTCTTAAAAACAACTTATTCAAACAAAAATTCACATTATTATCATCCCCAATCTGTAACTGTAAAAATAACGCAAATAAGAGCTCAAATCAAAATTATTTTGATTGAGTCCAGAAAACAAGAGCACACCATGTCTTTTCCTCACCTCGGCAAAGAGAACCAATTTGCCCTGACACTTGACGGCAAAATCGACAGGAAAAAAGCACACATTTTTCCCCCCGATGTGTAGTGCATAACACTAAGGCTTGTCTTAAAAACAACTAACACAAACAAAAATTCACATTATTATCATCCCCAATCTGTAACTGTAAAAATAACACAAATTAGAGATACGGCCACCGTGCACTTCACCGACTGCGTCAAACAGCATGCGTGCGCCACTGTCAGACGAGGTGGCCGAGTGGTTAAGGCGATGGACTGCTAATCCATTGTGCTCTGCACGCATGGGTTCGAATCCCATCTTCGTCGACTTTTCTACAAAACTCTGTTCCTCAGAGAACTTTGTAAACTCACGTTACTGTCTGTGTTAGTCAACCGTCATTTATTTGCAAGGCTATTTTAATGGAGGGTCCAGGGAATTTTTACACCATAAATAGGCACAGAGTCGCATTCATGGCAGTTCCACAAGTTGGAAATAAGCACCATTTTTCCCATTGATACCTATAGCATAACAATAATGCTTGTCTTAAAAACAACTTATTCAAACAAAAATTCACATTATTATCATCCCCAATCTGTAACTGTAAAAATAATGCAAATTAGAGCTCAAATCAAAATTATTTTGATTGAGTCCAGAAAACAAGAGCACACCATGTCTTTTCCTCACCTCGGCAAAGAGAACCAATTTGCCCTGACACTTGACGGCAAAATCGACAGGAAAAAAGCACACATTTTTCCCCCCGATGTGTAGTGCATAACACTAAGGCTTGTCTTAAAAACAACTAACACAAACAAAAATTCACATTATTATCATCCCCAATCTGTAACTGTAAAAATAACACAAATTAGAGCTCAAATCAAAATTATTTTGATTGAGTCCAGAAAACAAGAGCACACCATGTCTTTTCCTCACCTCGGCAAAGAGAACCAATTTGCCCTGACACTTGACGGCAAAATCGACAGGAAAAAAGCACGACTTTTCTACAAAACTCTGTTCCTCAGAGAACTTTGTAAACTCACGTTACTGTCTGTGTTAGTCAACTGTCATTTATTTGCAAGGCTATTTTAATGCAGGGTCCAGGGAATTTTTACACCATAAATAGGCACAGAGTCGCATTCATGGCAGTTCCACAAGTTGGAAATAAGCACCAGTTTTCCCATTGATACCTATAGCATAACAATAATGCTTGTCTTAAAAACAACTTATTTAAACAAAAATTCACATTATTATCATCCCCAATCTGTAACTGTAAAAATAACGCAAATTTGAGCTCAAATCAAAATTATTTTGATTGAGTCCAGAAAACAAGAGCACACCATGTCTTTTCCTCACCTCGGCAAAGAGAACCAATTTGCCCTGACACTTGACGGCAAAATCGACAGGAAAAAAGCACACATTTTTCCCCCCGATGTGTAGTGCATAACACTAAGGCTTGTCTTAAAAACAACTAACACAAACAAAAATTCACATTATTATCATCCCCAATCTGTAACTGTAAAAATAACACAAATTAGAGATACGGCCACCGTGCACTTCACCGACTGCGTCAAACAGCATGCGTGCGCCACTGTCAGATGAGGTGGCCGAGTGGTTAAGGCGATGGACTGCTAATCCATTGTGCTCTGCACGCATGGGTTCGAATCCCATCTTCGTCGACTTTTCTACAAAACTCTGTTCATCAGAGAACTTTGTAAACTCACGTTACTGTCTGTGTTAGTCAACCGTCATTTATTTGCAAGGCTATTTTAATGGAGGGTCCAGGGAATTTTTACACCATAAATAGGCACAGAGTCGCATTCATGGCAGTTCCACAAGTTGGAAATAAGCACCATTTTTCCCATTGATACCTATAGCATAACAATAATGCTTGTCTTAAAAACAACTTATTCAAACAAAAATTCACATTATTATCATCCCCAATCTGTAACTGTAAAAATAACGCAAATTAGAGCTCAAATCAAAATTATTTTGATTGAGTCCAGAAAACAAGAGCACACCATGTCTTTTCCTCACCTCGGCAAAGAGAACCAATTTGCCCTGACACTTGACGGCAAAATCGACAGGAAAAAAGCACACATTTTTCCCCCCCGATGTGTAGTGCATAACACTAAGGCTTGTCTTAAAAACAACTAACACAAACAAAAATTCACATTATTATCATCCCCAATCTGTAACTGTAAAAATAACACAAATTAGAGCTCAAATCAAAATTATTTTGATTGAGTCCAGAAAACAAGAGCACACCATGTCTTTTCCTCACCTCGGCAAAGAGAACCAATTTGCCCTGACACTTGACGGCAAAATCGACAGGAAAAAAGCACGACTTTTCTACAAAACTCTGTTCCTCAGAGAACTTTGTAAACTCACGTTACTGTCTGTGTTAGTCAACTGTCATTTATTTGCAAGGCTATTTTAATGGAGGGTCCAGGGAATTTTTACACCATAAATAGGCACAGAGTCGCATTCATGGCAGTTCCACAAGTTGGAAATAAGCACCAGTTTTCCCATTGATACCTATAGCATAACAATAATGCTTGTCTTAAAAACAACTTATTCAAACAAAAATTCACATTATTATCATCCCCAATCTGTAACTGTAAAAATAACGCAAATTTGAGCTCAAATCAAAATTATTTTGATTGAGTCCAGAAAACAAGAGCACACCATGTCTTTTCCTCACCTCGGCAAAGAGAACCAATTTGCCCTGACACTTGACGGCAAAATCGACAGGAAAAAAGCACACATTTTTCCCCCCGATGTGTAGTGCATAACACTAAGGCTTGTCTTAAAAACAACTAACACAAACAAAAATTCACATTATTATCATCCCCAATCTGTAACTGTAAAAATAACACAAATTAGAGATACGGCCACCGTGCACTTCACCGACTGCGTCAAACAGCATGCGTGCGCCACTGTCAGACGAGGTGGCCGAGTGGTTAAGGCGATGGACTGCTAATCCATTGTGCTCTGCACGCATGGGTTCGAATCCCATCTTCGTCGACTTTTCTACAAAACTCTGTTCCTCAGAGAACTTTGTAAACTCACGTTACTGTCTGTGTTAGTCAACCGTCATTTATTTGCAAGGCTATTTTAATGGAGGGTCCAGGGAATTTTTACACCATAAATAGGCACAGAGTCGCATTCATGGCAGTTCCACAAGTTGAAAATAAGCACCATTTTTCCCATTGATACCTATAGCATAACAATAATGCTTGTCTTAAAAACAACTTATTCAAACAAAAATTCACATTATTATCATCCCCAATCTGTAACTGTAAAAATAACGCAAATTAGAGCTCAAATCAAAATTATTTTGATTGAGTCCAGAAAACAAGAGCACACCATGTCTTTTCCTCACCTCGGCAAAGAGAACCAATTTGCCCTGACACTTGACGGCAAAATCGACAGGAAAAAAGCACACATTTTTCCCCCCGATGTGTAGTGCATAACACTAAGGCTTGTCTTAAAAACAACTAACACAAACAAAAATTCACATTATTATCATCCCCAATCTGTAACACGTTACTGGCTGTGTTAGTCAACTGTCATTTATTTGCAAGGCTATTTTAATGGAGGGTCCAGGGAATTGTTACACCATAAATAGGCACAGAGTCGCATTCATGGCAGTTCCACAAGTTGGAAATAAGCACCATTTTTCCCATTGATACCTATAGCATAACAATAATGCTTGTCTTAAAAACAACTTATTCAAACAAAAATTCACATTATTATCATCCCCAATCTGTAACTGTAAAAATAACGCAAATCAGAGCTCAAATCAAAATTATTTTGATTGAGTCCAGAAAACAAGAGCACACCATGTCTTTTCCTCACCTCGGCAAAGAGAACCAATTTGCCCTGACACTTGACGGCAAAATCGACAGGAAAAAAGCACACATTTTTCCCCCCGATGTGTAGTGCATAACACTAAGGCTTGTCTTAAAAACAACTAACACAAACAAAAATTCACATTATTATCATCCCCAATCTGTAACTGTAAAAATAACACAAATTAGAGCTCAAATCAAAATTATTTTGATTGAGTCCAGAAAACAAGAGCACACCATGTCTTTTCCTCACCTCGGCAAAGAGAACCAATTTGCCCTGACACTTGACGGCAAAATCGACAGGAAAAAAGCACGACTTTTCTACAAAACTCTGTTCCTCAGAGAACTTTGTAAACTCACGTTACTGTCTGTGTTAGTCAACTGTCATTTATTTGCAAGGCTATTTTAATGGAGGGTCCAGGGAATTTTTACACCATAAATAGGCACAGAGTCGCATTCATGGCAGTTCCACAAGTTGGAAATAAGCACCAGTTTTCCCATTGATACCTATAGCATAACAATAATGCTTGTCTTAAAAAAACTTATTCAAACAAAAATTCACATTATTATCATCCCCAATCTGTAACTGTAAAAATAACGCAAATTTGAGCTCAAATCAAAATTATTTTGATTGAGTCCAGAAAACAAGAGCACACCATGTCTTTTCCTCACCTCGGCAAAGAGAACCAATTTGCCCTGACACTTGACGGCAAAATCGACAGGAAAAAAGCACACATTTTTCCCCCCGATGTGTAGTGCATAACACTAAGGCTTGTCTTAAAAACAACTAACACAAACAAAAATTCACATTATTATCATCCCCAATCTGTAACTGTAAAAATAACACAAATTAGAGATACGGCCACCGTGCACTTCACCGACTGCGTCAAACAGCATGCGTGCGCCACTGTCAGACGAGGTGGCCGAGTGGTTAAGGCGATGGACTGCTAATCCATTGTGCTCTGCACGCATGGGTTCGAATCCCATCTTCGTCGACTTTTCTACAAAACTCTGTTCCTCAGAGAACTTTGTAAACTCACGTTACTGTCTGTGTTAGTCAACCGTCATTTATTTGCAAGGCTATTTTAATGGAGGGTCCAGGGAATTTTTACACCATAAATAGGGACAGAGTCGCATTCATGGCAGTTCCACAAGTTGGAAATAAGCACCATTTTTCCCATTGATACCTATAGCATAACAATAATGCTTGTCTTAAAAACAACTTATTCAAACAAAAATTCACATTATTATCATCCCCAATCTGTAACTGTAAAAATAACGCAAATTAGAGCTCAAATCAAAATTATTTTGATTGAGTCCAGAAAACAAGAGCACACCCTGTCTTTTCCTCACCTCGGCAAAGAGAACCAATTTGCCCTGACACTTGACGGCAAAATCGACAGGAAAAAAGCACACATTTTTCCCCCCGATGTGTAGTGCATAACACTAAGGCTTGTCTTAAAAACAACTAACACAAACAAAAATTCACATTATTATCATCCCCAATCTGTAACTGTAAAAATAACACAAATTAGAGATACGGCCACCGTGCACTTCACCGACTGCGTCTAACAGCATGCGTGCGCCATTGTCAGACGAGGTGGCCGAGTGGTTAAGGCGATGGACTGCTAATCCATTGTGCTCTGCATGCATGGGTTAGAATCCCATCTTCGTCAACTTTTCTACAAAACTCTGTTCCTCAGAGAACTTTGTAAACTCACGTTACTGTCTGTGTTAGTCAACTGTCATTTATTTGCAAGGCTATTTTAATGGAGGGTCCAGGGAATTTTTACACCATAAATAGGCACAGAGTCGCATTCATGGCAGTTCCACAAGTTGGAAATAAGCACCATTTTTCCCATTGATACCTATAGCATAACAATAATGCTTGTCTTAAAAACAACTTATTCAAACAAAAATTCACATTATTATCATCCCCAATCTGTAACTGTAAAAATAACGCAAATTAGAGCTCAAATCAAAATTATTTTGATTGAGTCCAGAAAACAAGAGCACACCCTGTCTTTTCCTCACCTCGGCAAAGAGAACCAATTTGCCCTGACACTTGACGGCAAAATCGACAGGAAAAAAGCACACATTTTTCCCCCCGATGTGTAGTGCATAACACTAAGGCTTGTCTTAAAAACAACTAACACAAACAAAAATTCACATTATTATCATCCCCAATCTGTAACTGTAAAAATAACACAAATTAGAGATACGGCCACCGTGCACTTCACCGACTGCGTCTAACAGCATGCGTGCGCCACTGTCAGACGAGGTGGCCGAGTGGTTAAGGTGATGGCATGCTAATCCATTGTGCTCTGCACGCATGGGTTCGAATCCCATCTTCGTCGACTTTACTACTGAACCCTGTTCCTCAGAGAACTTTGTAAACTCACGTTACTGTGTGTGTTAGTCACCTGTCATTTATTTGCAAGGCAATTTTAATGGAGGGTCCAGGGAATTGTTACATCATAAATAGGCACAGAGTCGCATTCATGGCAGTTCCACAAGTTGGAAATAAGCACCATTTTTCCCATTGATACCTATAGCATAACAATAATGCTTGCCTTAAAAACAACTTATTCAAACAAAAATTCACATTATTATCATCCCCAATCTGTAACTGTAAAAATAACGCAAATTAGAGCTCAAATCAAAATTATTTTGATGGAGTCCAGAAAACAAGAGCACACCATGTCTTTTCCTCACCTCGGCAAAGAGAACCAATTTGCCCTGACACTTGACGGCAAAATCGACAGGAAAAAAGCACACATTTTTCCCCCCGATATGTAGTGCATAACACTAAGGCTTGTCTTAAAAACAACTAACACAAACAAAAATTCACATTATTATCATCCCCAATCTGTAACTGTAAAAATAACACAAATTAGAGATACGGCCACCGTGCACTTCACCGACTGCGTCAAACAGCATGCGTGCGCCACTGTCAGACGAGGTGGCCGAGTGGTTAAGGCGATGGACTGCTAATCCATTGTGCTCTGCACGCATGGGTTCGAATCCCATCTTCGTTGACTTTTCTACAAAACTCTGTTCCTCAGAGAACTTTGTAAACTCACGTTACTGTCTGTGTTAGTCAACCGTCATTTATTTGCAAGGCTATTTTAATGGAGGGTCCAGGGAATTTTTACACCATAAATAGGCACAGAGTCGCATTCATGGCAGTTCCACAAGTTGGAAATAAGCACCATTTTTCCCATTGATACCTATAGCATAACAATAATGCTTGTCTTAAAAACAACTTATTCAAACAAAAATTCACATTATTATCATCCCCAATCTGTAACTGTAAAAATAACGCAAATTAGAGCTCAAATCAAAATTATTTTGATTGAGTCCAGAAAACAAAAGCACACCATGTCTTTTCCTCACCTCGGCAAAGAGAACCAATTTGCCTTGACACTTGACGGCAAAATCGACAGGAAAAAAGCACACATTTTTCCCCCCGATGTGTAGTGCATAACACTAAGGCTTGTCTTAAAAACAACTAACACAAACAAAAATTCACATTATTATCATCCCCAATTTGTAACTGTAAAAATAACACAAATTAGAGATACGGCCACCGTGCACTTCACCGACTGCGTCAAACAGCATGCGTGCGCCACTGTCAGACGAGGTGGCCGAGTGGTTAAGGCGATGGACTGCTAATCCATTGTGCTCTGCACGCATGGGTTCGAATCCCATCTTCGTCGACTTTCTACAAAACTCTGTTCCTCAGAGAACTTTGTAAACTCACGTTACTGTCTGTGTTAGTCAACCGTCATTTATTTGCAAGGCTATTTTAATGGAGGGTCCAGGGAATTTTTACACCATAAATAGGCACAGAGTCGCATTCATGGCAGTTCCACAAGTTGGATATAAGCACCATTTTTCCCATTGATATCTATAGCATAACAATAATGCTTGTCTTAAAAACAACTTATTCAAACAAAAATTCACATTATTATCATCCCCAATCTGTAACTGTAAAAATAACGCAAATTAGAGCTCAAATCAAAATTATTTTGATTGAGTCCAGAAAACAAGAGCACACCATGTCTTTTCCTCACCTCGGCAAAGAGAACCAATTTGCCCTGACACTTGACGGCAAAATCGACAGGAAAAAAGCACACATTTCCCCCCCCCGATGTGTAGTGCATAACACTAAGGCTTGTCTTAAAAACAACTAACACAAACAAAAATTCACATTATTATCATCCCCAATATGTAACTGTAAAAATAACACATATTAGAGATACGGCCACCGTGCACTTCACCGACTGCGTCAAACAGCATGCGTGCGCCACTGTCAGACGAGGTGGCCGAGTGGTTAAGGCGATGGACTGCTAATCCATTGTGCTCTGCACGCATGGGTTCGAATCCCATCTTCGTCGACTTTTCTACAAAACTCTGTTTCTCAGAGAACTTTGTAAACTCACGTTACTGTCTGTGTTAGTCAACCGTCATTTATTTGCAAGGCTATTTTAATGGAGGGTCCAGGGAATTTTTACACCATAAATAGGCACAGAGTCGCATTCATGGCAGTTCCACAAGTTGGAAATAAGCACCATTTTTCCCATTGATACCTATAGCATAACAATAATGCTTGTCTTAAAAACAACTTATTCAAACAAAAATTCACATTATTATCATCCCCAATCTGTAACTGTAAAAATAACGCAAATTAGAGCTCAAATCAAAATTATTTTGATTGAGTCCAGAAAACAAAAAAAAGACACCATGTCTTTTCCTCACCTCGGCAAAGAGAACCAATTTGCCCTGACACTTGACGGCAAAATCGACAGGAAAAAAGCACACATTTTTCCCCCCGATGTGTAGTGCATAACACTAAGGCTTGTCTTAAAAACAACTAACACAAACAAAAATTCACATTATTATCATCCCCAATCTGTAACTGTAAAAATAACACAAATTAGAGATACGGCCACCGTGCACTTCACCGACTGCGTCAAACAGCATGTGTGCACCACTGTCAGATGAGGTGGCCGAGTGGTTAAGGCGATGGACTGCTAATCCATTGTGCTCTGCACGCATGGGTTCGAATCCCATCTTCGTCGACTTTTCTACAAAACTCTGTTCCTCAGAGAACTTTGTAAACTCACTTTACTGTCTGTGTTAGTCAACTGTCATTTATTTGCAAGGCTATTTTAATGGAGGGTCCAGGGAATTTTTACACCATAAATAGGCACAAATTCATGGCAGTTCCACAAGTTGCAAATAAGCACCATTTTTCCCATTGATACCTATAGCATAACAATAATGCTTGTCTTAAAAACAACTTATTCAAACAAAAATTCACATTATTATCATCCCCAATCTGTAACTGTAAAAATAACGCAAATTAGAGCTCAAATCAAAATTATTTTGATGGAGTCCAGAAAACAAGAGCACACCATGTCTTTTCCTCACCTCGGCAAAGAGAACCAATTTGCCCTGACACTTGACGGCAAAATCGACAGGAAAAAAGCACACATTTTTCCCCTCGATGTGTAGTGCATAACACTAAGGCTTGTCTTAAAAATAACTAACACAAACAAAAATTCACATTATTATCATCCCCAATCTGTAACTGTAAAAATAACACAAATTAGAGATACGGCCACCGTGCACTTCACCGACTGCGTCAAACAGCATGCGTGCGCCACTGTCAGACGAGGTGGCCGAGTGGTTAAGGCGATGGACTGCTAATCCATTGTGCTCTGCACGCATGGGTTCGAATCCCATCTTCGTCGACTTTTCTACAAAACTCTGTTTCTCAGAGAACTTTGTAAACTCACGTTACTGTCTGTGTTAGTCAACCGTCATTTATTTGCAAGGCTATTTTAATGGAGGGTCCAGGGAATTTTTACACCATAAATAGGCACAGAGTCGCATTCATGGCAGTTCCACAAGTTGCAAATAAGCACCATTTTTCCCATTGATACCTATAGCATAACAATAATGCTTGTTTTAAAAACAACTTATTCAAACAAAAATTCACATTATTATCATCCCCAATCTGTAACTGTAAAAATAACGCAAATTAGAGCTCAAATCAAAATTATTTTGATGGAGTCCAGAAAACAAGAGCACACCATGTCTTTTCCTCACCTCGGCAAAGAGAACCAATTTGCCCTGACACTTGACGGCAAAATCGACAGGAAAAAAGCACACATTTTTCCCCTCGATGTGTAGTGCATAACACTAAGGCTTGTCTTAAAAACAACTAACACAAACAAAAATTCACATTATTATCATCCCCAATCTGTAACTGTAAAAATAACACAAATTAGAGATACGGCCACCGTGCACTTCACCGACTGCGTCAAACAGCATGCGTGCGCCGCTGTCAGACGAGGTGGCCGAGTGGTTAAGGCGATGGACTGCTAATCCATTGTGCTCTGCACGCATGGGTTCGAATCCCATCTTCGTCGACTTTTCTACAAAACTCTGTTCCTCAGAGAACTTTGTAAACTCACTTTACTGTCTGTGTTAGTCAACTGTCATTTATTTGCAAGGCTATTTTAATGGAGGATCCAGGGAATTTTTACACCATAAATAGGCACAAATTCATGGCAGTTCCACAAGTTGCAAATAAGCACCATTTTTCCCATTGATACCTATAGCATAACAATAATGCTTGTCTTAACCCCTTAAGGACCAAACTTCTGGAATAAAGGGGAATCATGACGTGTCAGGCACGTCATGTGTCCTTAAGGGGTTAAAAACAACTTATTCAAACAAAAATTCACATTATTATCATCCCCAATCTGTAACTGTAAAAATAACGCAAATTAGAGCTCAAATCAAAATTATTTTGATGGAGTCCAGAAAACAAGAGCACACCATGTCTTTTCCTCACCTCGGCAAAGAGAACCAATTTGCCCTGACACTTGACGGCAAAATCAACAGGAAAAAAGCACACATTTTTCCCCCCGATGTGTAGTGCATAACACTAAGGCTTGTCTTAAAAACAACTAACACAAACAAAAATTCACATTATTATCATCCCCAATCTGTAACTGTAATAATAACACAAATTAGAGATACGGCCACCGTGCACTTCACCGACTGCGACAAACAGCATGCGTGCGCCACTGTCAGACGAGGTGGCCGAGTGGTTAAGGCGATGGACTGCTAATCCATTGTGCTCTGCACGCATGGGTTCGAATCCCATCTTCGTCGACTTTTCTACAAAACTCTGTTCCTCAGAGAACTTTGTAAACTGACTTTACTGTCTGTGTTAGTCAACTGTCATTTATTTGCAAGGCTATTTTAATGGAGGATCCAGGGAATTTTTACACCATAAATAGGCACAAATTCATGGCAGTTCCACAAGTTGCAAATAAGCACCATTTTTCCCATTGATACCTATAGCATAACAATAATGCTTGTCTTAAAAACAACTTATTCAAACAAAAATTCACATTATTATCATCCCCAATCTGTAACTGTAAAAATAACGCAAATTAGAGCTCAAATCAAAATTATTTTGATGGAGTCCAG
The DNA here is from genome assembly GCF_036172605.1 of Pelobates fuscus. NCBI lineage: Eukaryota > Metazoa > Chordata > Amphibia > Anura > Pelobatidae > Pelobates > Pelobates fuscus. The sequence continues at coordinate 129,355,275 of NC_086317.1, forward strand.
AAAACAAGAGCACACCATGTCTTTTCCTCACCTCGGCAAAGAGAACCAATTTGCCCTGACACTTGACGGCAAAATCAACAGGAAAAAAGCACACATTTTTCCCCCCGATGTGTAGTGCATAACACTAAGGCTTGTCTTAAAAACAACTAACACAAACAAAAATTCACATTATTATCATCCCCAATCTGTAACTGTAATAATAACACAAATTAGAGATACGGCCACCGTGCACTTCACCGACTGCGTCAAACAGCATGCGTGCGCCACTGTCAGACGAGGTGGCCGAGTGGTTAAGGCGATGGACTGCTAATCCATTGTGCTCTGCACGCATGGGTTCGAATCCCATCTTCGTCGACTTTTCTACAAAACTCTGTTCCTCAGAGAACTTTGTAAACTCACGTTACTGTCTGTGTTAGTCAACCGTCATTTATTTGCAAGGCTATTTTAATGGAGGGTCCAGGGAATTTTTACACCATAAATAGGCACAGAGTCGCATTCATGGCAGTTCCACAAGTTGGAAATAAGCACCATTTTTCCCATTGATACCTATAGCATAACAATAATGCTTGTCTTAAAAACAACTTATTCAAACAAAAATTCACATTATTATCATCCCCAATCTGTAACTGTAAAAATAACGCAAATTAGAGCTCAAATCAAAATTATTTTGATTGAGTCCAGAAAACAAGAGCACACCATGTCTTTTCCTCACCTCGGCAAAGAGAACCAATTTGCCCTGACACTTGACGGCAAAATCGACAGGAAAAAAGCACACATTTTTCCCCCCGATGTGTAGTGCATTACACTAAGGCTTGTCTTAAAAACAACTAACACAAACAAAAATTCACATTATTATCATCCCCAATCTGTAACTGTAAAAATAACACAAATTAGAGATACGGCCACCGTGCACTTCACCGACTGCGTCTAAAAGCATGCGTGCGCCACTGTCAGATGAGGTGGCCGAGTGGTTAAGGCGATGGACTGCTAATCCATTGTGCTCTGCATGCATGGGTTCGAATCCCATCTTCGTCGACTTTTCTACAAAACTCTGTTCCTCAGAGAACTTTGTAAACTCACGTTACTGTCTGTGTTAGTCAACTGTTATTTATTTGCAAGGCTATTTTAATGGAGGGTCCAGGGAATTTTTACACCATAAATAGGCACAGAGTCGCTTTCATGGCAGTTCCACAAGTTGGAAATAAGCACCATTTTTCCCATTGATACCTATAGCATAACAATAATGCTTGTCTTAAAAACAACTTATTCAAACAAAAATTCACATTATTATCATCCCCAATCTGTAACTGTAAAAATAACGCAAATTAGAGCTCAAATCAAAATTATTTTGATTGAGTCCAGAAAACAAGAGCACACCATGTCTTTTCCTCACCTCGGCAAAGAGAACCAATTTGCCCTGACACTTGACGGCAAAATCGACAGGAAAAAAGCACACATTTTTTCCCCCCGATGTGTAGTGCATAACACTAAGGCTTGTCTTAAAAACAACTAACACAAACAAAAATTCACATTATTATCATCCCCAATCTGTAACTGTAAAAATAACACAAATTAGAGATACGGCCACCGTGCACTTCACCGACTGCGTCTAACAGCATGCGTGCGCCACTGTCTGACGAGGTGGCCGAGTGGTTAAGGCGATGGACTGCTAATCCATTGTGCTCTGCATGCATGGGTTCGAATCCCATCTTCGTCGACTTTTCTACAAAACTCTGTTCCTCAGAGAACTTTGTAAACTCACGTTACTGTCTGTGTTAGTCAACCGTCATTTATTTGCAAGGCTATTTTAATGGAGGGTCCAGGGAATTTTTACACCATAAATAGGCACAGAGTCGCATTCATGGCAGTTCCACAAGTTGGAAATAAGCACCATTTTTCCCATTGATACCTATAGCATAACAATAATGCTTGTCTTAAAAACAACTTATTCAAACAAAAATTCACATTATTATCATCCCCAATCTGTAACTGTAAAAATAACGCAAATTAGAGCTCAAATCAAAATTATTTTGATTGAGTCCAGAAAACAAGAGCACACCATGTCTTTTCCTCACCTCGGCAAAGAGAACCAATTTGCCCTGACACTTGACGGCAAAATCGACAGGAAAAAGGCACACATTTTTCCCCCCGATGTGTAGTGCATAACACTAAGGCTTGTCTTAAAAACAACTAACACAAACAAAAATTCACATTATTATCATCCCCAATCTGTAACTGTAAAAATAACACAAATTAGAGATACGGCCACCGTGCACTTCACCGACTGCGTCTAGCAGCATGCGTGCGCCACTGTCAGACGAGGTGGCTGAGTGGTTAAGGCGATGGACTGCTAATCCATTGTGCTCTGCACGCATGGGTTCGAATCCCATCTTCGTCGACTTTTCTACTAAACTCTGTTCCTCAGAGAACTTTGTAAACTCACGTTACTGTCTGTGTTAGTCAACCGTCATTTATTTTAATGGAGGGTCCAGGGAATTTTTACACCATAAATAGGCACAGAGTCGCATTCATGGCAGTTCCACAAGTTGGAAATAAGCACCATTTTTCCCATTGATACCTATAGCATAACAATAATGCTTGTCTTAAAAACAACTTATTCAAACAAAAATTCACATTATTATCATCCCCAATCTGTAACTGTAAAAATAACGCAAATTAGAGCTCAAATCAAAATTATTTTGATTGAGTCCAGAAAACAAGAGCACACCATGTCTTTTCCTCACCTCGGCAAAGAGAACCAATTTGCCCTAACACTTGACGGCAAAATCGACAGGAAAAAAGCACACATTTTTCCCCCCGATGTGTAGTGCATAACACTAAGGCTTGTCTTAAAAACAACTAACACAAACAAAAATTCACATTATTATCATCCCCAATCTGTAACTGTAAAAATAACACAAATTAGAGATACGGCCACCGTGCACTTCACCGACTGCGTCTAACAGCATGCGTGCGCCACTGTCAGACGAGGTGGCCGAGTGGTTAAGGCGATGGACTGCTAATCCATTGTGCTCTGCATGGGTTTGAATCCCATCTTCGTTGACTTTTCTACAAAACTCTGTTCCTCAGAGAACTTTGTAAACTCACGTTACTGTCTGTGTTAGTCAACCGTCATTTATTTGCAAGGCTATTTTAATGGAGGGTCCAGGGAATTTTTACACCATAAATAGGCACAGAGTCGCATTCATGGCAGTTCCACAAGTTGGAAATAAGCACCATTTTTCCCATTGATACCTATAGCATAACAATAATGCTTGTCTTAAAAACAACTTATTCAAACAAAAATTCACATTATTATCATCCCCAATCTGTAACTGTAAAAATAACGCAAATTAGAGCTCAAATCAAAATTATTTTGATTGAGTCCAGAAAACAAGAGCACACCATGTCTTTTCCTCACCTCGGCAAAGAGAACCAATTTGCCCTGACACTTGACGGCAAAATCGACAGGAAAAAAGCACACATTTTCCCCCCCGATGTGTAGTGCATAACACTAAGGCTTGTCTTAAAAACAACTAACACAAACAAAAATTCACATTATTATCATCCCCAATCTGTAACTGTAAAAATAACACAAATTAGAGCTCAAATCAAAATTATTTTGATTGAGTCCAGAAAACAAGAGCACACCATGTCTTTTCCTCACCTCGGCAAAGAGAACCAATTTGCCCTGACACTTGACGGCAAAATCGACAGGAAAAAAGCACACATTTTCCCCCCCGATGTGTAGTGCATAACACTAAGGCTTGTCTTAAAAACAACTAACACAAACAAAAATTCACATTATTATCATCCCCAATCTGTAACTGTAAAAATAACACAAATTAGAGATACGGCCACCGTGCACTTCACCGACTGCGTCAAACAGCATGCGTGCGCCACTGTCAGACGAGGTGGCCGAGTGGTTAAGGCGATGGACTGCTAATCCATTGTGCTCTGCACGCATGGGTTCGAATCCCATCTTCGTCGACTTTTCTACAAAACTATGTTCCTCAGAGAACTTTGTAAACTCACGTTACTGTCTGTGTTAGTCAACCGTCATTTATTTGCAAGGCTATTTTAATGGAGGGTCCAGGGAATTTTTACACCATAAATAGGCACAGAGTCGCATTCATGGCAGTTCCACAAGTTGGAAATAAGCACCATTTTTCCCATTGATACCTATAGCATAACAATAATGCTTGTCTTAAAAACAACTTATTCAAACAAAAATTCACATTATTATCATCCCCAATCTGTAACTGTAAAAATAACGCAAATTAGAGCTCAAATCAAAATTATTTTGATTGAGTCCAGAAAACAAGAGCACACCATGTCTTTTCCTCACCTCGGCAAAGAGAACCAATTTGCCTTGACACTTGACGGCAAAATCGACAGGAAAAAAGCACACATTTTTTCCCCCCGATGTGTAGTGCATAACACTAAGGCTTGTCTTAAAAACAACTAACACAAACAAAAATTCACATTATTATCATCCCCAATCTGTAACTGTAAAAATAACACAAATTAGAGATACGGCCACCGTGCACTTCACCGACTGCGTCAAACAGCATGCGTGCGCCACTGTCAGACGAGGTGGCCGAGTGGTTAAGGCGATGGACTGCTAATGCATGGGTTCGAATCCCATCTTCGTCGACTTTTCTACAAAACTCTGTTCCTCAGAGAACTTTGTAAACTCACGTTACTGTCTGTGTTAGTCAACCGTAATTTATTTGCAAGGCTATTTTAATGGAGGGTCCAGGGAATTTTTACACCATAAATAGGCACAGAGTCGCATTCATGGCAGTTCCACAAGTTGGAAATAAGCACCATTTTTCCCATTGATACCTATAGCATAACAATAATGCTTGTCTTAAAAACAACTTATTCAAACAAAAATTCACATTATTATCATCCCCAATCTGTAACTGTAAAAATAACGCAAATTAGAGCTCAAATCAAAATTATTTTGATTGAGTCCAGAAAACAAGAGCACACCATGTCTTTTCCTCACCTCGGCAAAGAGAACCAATTTGCCCTGACACTTGACGGCAAAATCGACAGGAAAAAAAGCACACATTTTTCCCCCCGATGTGTAGTGCATAACACTAAGGCTTGTCTTAAAAACAACTAACACAAACAAAAATTCACATTATTATCATCCCCAATCTGTAACTGTAAAAATAACACAAATTAGAGATACAGCCACCGTGCACTTCACCGACTGCGTCTAACAGCATGCGTGCGCCACTGTCAGACGAGGTGGCCGAGTGGTTAAGGTGATGGCATGCTAATCCATTGTGCTCTGCACGCATGGGTTCGAATCCCATCTTCGTCGACTTTTCTACTGAACCCTGTTCCTCAGAGAACTTTGTAAACTCACGTTACTGTGTGTGTTAGTCAACTGTCATTTATTTGCAAGGCAATTTTAATGGAGGGTCCAGGGAATTGTTACACCATAAATAGGCACAGAGTCGCATTCATGGCAGTTCCACAAGTTGGAAATAAGCACCATTTTTCCCATTGATACCTATAGCATAACAATAATGCTTGTCTTAAAAACAACTTATTCAAACAAAAATTCACATTATTATCATCCCCAATCTGTAACTGTAAAAATAACGCAAATTAGAGCTCAAATCAAAATTATTTTGATTGAGTCCAGAAAACAAGAGCACACCATGTCTTTTCCTCACCTCGGCAAAGAGAACCAATTTGCCCTGACACTTGACGGCAAAATCGACAGGAAAAAAAGCACACATTTTTCCCCCCGATGTGTAGTGCATAACACTAAGGCTTGTCTTAAAAACAACTAACACAAACAAAAATTCACATTATTATCATCCCCAATCTGTAACTGTAAAAATAACACAAATTAGAGATACGGCCACCGTGCACTTCACCGACTGCGTCAAACAGCATGCGTGCGCCACTGTCAGACGAGGTGGCCGAGTGGTTAAGGCGATGGACTGCTAATCCATTGTGCTCTGCACGCATGTGTTCGAATCCCATCTTCGTCGACTTTTCTACAAAACTCTGTTCCTCAGAGAACTTTGTAAACTCACGTTACTGTCTGTGTTAGTCAACTGTCATTTATTTGCAAGGCTATTTTAATGGAGGGTCCAGGGAATTTTTACACCATAAATAGGCGCAGAGTCGCATTCATGGCAGTTCCACAAGTTGGAAATAAGCACCATTTTTCTCATTGATACCTATAGCATAACAATAATGCTTGTCTTAAAAACAACTTATTCAAACAAAAATTCACATTATTATCATCCCCAATCTGTAACTGTAAAAATAACGCAAATTAGAGCTCAAATCAAAATTATTTTGATTGAGTCCAGAAAACAAGAGCACACCATGTCTTTTCCTCACCTCGGCAAAGAGAACCAATTTGCCCTGACACTTGACGGCAAAATCGACAGGAAAAAAGCACACATTTTTCCCCCCGATGTGTAGTGCATAACACTAAGGCTTGTCTTAAAAACAACTAACACAAACAAAAATTCACATTATTATCATCCCCAATCTGTAACTGTAAAAATAACACAAATTAGAGATACAGCCACCGTGCACTTCACCGACTGCGTCTAACAGCATGCGTGCGCCACTGTCAGACGAGGTGGCCGAGTGGTTAAGGCGATGGACTGCTAATCCATTGTGCTCTGCACGCATGGGTTCGAATCCCATCTTCGTCGACTTTTCTACAAAACTCTGTTCCTCAGAGAACTTTGTAAACTCACGTTACTGTCTGTGTTAGTCAACTGTCATTTATTTGCAAGGCTATTTTAATGGAGGGTCCAGGGAATTTTTACACCATAAATAGGCACAGAGTTGCATTCATGGCAGTTCCACAAGTTGGAAATAAGCACCATTTTTCCCATTGATACCTATAGCATAACAATAATGCTTGCCTTAAAAACAACTTATTCAAACAAAAATTCACATTATTATCATCCCCAATCTGTAACTGTAAAAATAACGCAAATTAGAGCTCAAATCAAAATTATTTTGATGGAGTCCAGAAAACAAGAGCACACCATGTCTTTTCCTCACCTCGGCAAAGAGAACCAATTTGCCCTGACACTTGACGGCAAAATCGACAGGAAAAAAGCACACATTTTTCCCCCCGATGTGTAGTGCATAACACTAAGGCTTGTCTTAAAAACAACTAACACAAACAAAAATTCACATTATTATCATCCCCAATCTGTAACTGTAAAAATAACACAAATTAGAGATACAGCCACCGTGCACTTCACCGACTGCGTCTAACAGCATGCGTGCGCCGCTGTCAGACGATGTGGCCGAGTGGTTAAGGCGATGGACTGCTAATCCATTGTGCTCTGCACGCATGAGTTCCAATCCCATCTTCGTCGACTTTTCTACAAAACTCTGTTCCTCCGAGAACTTTGTAAACTTACGTTACTGTCTGTGTTAGTCAACTGTCATTTATTTGCAAGGCTATTTTAATGGAGGGTCCAGGGAATTTTTACACCATAAATAGGCACAGAGTCGCATTCATGGCAGTTCCACAAGTTGGAAATAAGCACCATTTTTCCCATTGATACCTATAGCATAACAATAATGCTTGTCTTAAAAACAACTTATTCAAACAAAAATTCACATTATTATCATCCCCAATCTGTAACTGTAAAAATAACGCAAATTAGAGCTCAAATCAAAATTATTTTGATTGAGTCCAGAAAACAAGAGCACACCATGTCTTTTCCTCACCTCGGCAAAGAGAACCAATTTGCCCTGACACTTGACGGCAAAATCGACAGGAAAAAAGCACACATTTTTCCCCCCGATGTGTAGTGCATAACACTAAGGCTTGTCTTAAAAACAACTAACACAAACAAAAATTCACATTATTATCATCCCCAATCTGTAACTGTAAAAATAACACAAATTAGAGATACAGCCACCGTGCACTTCACCGACTGCGTCTAACAGCATGCGTGCGCCGCTGTCAGACGATGTGGCCGAGTGGTTAAGGCGATGAACTGCTAATCCATTGTGCTCTGCACGCATGAGTTCCAATCCCATCTTCGTCGACTTTTCTACAAAACTCTGTTCCTCCGAGAACTTTGTAAACTTACGTTACTGTCTGTGTTAGTCAACTGTCATTTATTTGCAAGGCTATTTTAATGGAGGGTCCAGGGAATTTTTACACCATAAATAGGCACAGAGTCGCATTCATGGCAGTTCCACAAGTTGGAAATAAGCACCATTTTTCTCATTGATACCTATAGCATAACAATAATGCTTGTCTTAAAAACAACTTATTCAAACAAAAATTCACATTATTATCATCCCCAATCTGTAACTGTAAAAATAACGCAAATTAGAGCTCAAATCAAAATTATTTTGATTGAGTCCAGAAAACAAGAGCACACCATGTCTTTTCCTCACCTCGGCAAAGAGAACCAATTTGCCCTGACACTTGACGGCAAAATCGACAGGAAAAAAGCACACATTTTTCCCCCCGATGTGTAGTGCATTACACTAAGGCTTGTCTTAAAAACAACTAACACAAACAAAAATTCACATTATTATCATCCCCAATCTGTAACTGTAAAAATAACACAAATTAGAGATACAGCCACCGTGCACTTCACCGACTGCGTCTAACAGCATGCGTGCGCCACTGTCAGACGAGGTGGCCGAGTGGTTAAGGCGATGGACTGCTAATCCATTGTGCTCTGCACGCATGGGTTCGAATCCCATCTTCGTCGACTTTTCTACAAAACTCTGTTCCTCAGAGAACTTTGTAAACTCACGTTACTGTCTGTGTTAGTCAACTGTCATTTATTTGCAAGGCTATTTTAATGGAGGGTCCAGGGAATTTTTACACCATAAATAGGCACAGAGTTGCATTCATGGCAGTTCCACAAGTTGGAAATAAGCACCATTTTTCCCATTGATACCTATAGCATAACAATAATGCTTGCCTTAAAAACAACTTATTCAAACAAAAATTCACATTATTATCATCCCCAATCTGTAACTGTAAAAATAACGCAAATTAGAGCTCAAATCAAAATTATTTTGATGGAGTCCAGAAAACAAGAGCACACCATGTCTTTTCCTCACCTCGGCAAAGAGAACCAATTTGCCCTGACACTTGACGGCAAAATCGACAGGAAAAAAGCACACATTTTTCCCCCCGATGTGTAGTGCATAACACTAAGGCTTGTCTTAAAAACAACTAACACAAACAAAAATTCACATTATTATCATCCCCAATCTGTAACTGTAAAAATAACACAAATTAGAGATACGGCCACCGTGCACTTCACCGACTGCGTCAAACAGCATGCGTGCGCCGCTGTCAGACGAGGTGGCCGAGTGGTTAAGGCGATGGACTGCTAATCCATTGTGCTCTGCACGCATGGGTTCGAATCCCATCTTCGTCGACTTTTCTACAAAACTCTGTTCCTCAGAGAACTTTGTAAACTCACTTTACTGTCTGTGTTAGTCAACTGTCATTTATTTGCAAGGCTATTTTAATGGAGGATCCAGGGAATTTTTACACCATAAATAGGCACAAATTCATGGCAGTTCCACAAGTTGCAAATAAGCACCATTTTTCCCATTGATACCTATAGCATAACAATAATGCTTGTCTTAACCCCTTAAGGACCAAACTTCTGGAATAAAGGGGAATCATGACGTGTCAGGCACGTCATGTGTCCTTAAGGGGTTAAAAACAACTTATTCAAACAAAAATTCACATTATTATCATCCCCAATCTGTAACTGTAAAAATAACGCAAATTAGAGCTCAAATCAAAATTATTTTGATGGAGTCCAGAAAACAAGAGCACACCATGTCTTTTCCTCACCTCGGCAAAGAGAACCAATTTGCCCTGACACTTGACGGCAAAATCAACAGGAAAAAAGCACACATTTTTCCCCCCGATGTGTAGTGCATAACACTAAGGCTTGTCTTAAAAACAACTAACACAAACAAAAATTCACATTATTATCATCCCCAATCTGTAACTGTAATAATAACACAAATTAGAGATACGGCCACCGTGCACTTCACCGACTGCGACAAACAGCATGCGTGCGCCACTGTCAGACGAGGTGGCCGAGTGGTTAAGGCGATGGACTGCTAATCCATTGTGCTCTGCACGCATGGGTTCGAATCCCATCTTCGTCGACTTTTCTACAAAACTCTGTTCCTCAGAGAACTTTGTAAACTCACTTTACTGTCTGTGTTAGTCAACTGTCATTTATTTGCAAGGCTATTTTAATGGAGGGTCCAGGGAATTTTTACACCATAAATAGGCACAAATTCATGGCAGTTCCACAAGTTGCAAATAAGCACCATTTTTCCCATTGATACCTATAGCATAACAATAATGCTTGTCTTAAAAACAACTTATTCAAACAAAAATTCACATTATTATCATCCCCAATCTGTAACTGTAAAAATAACGCAAATTAGAGCTCAAATCAAAATTATTTTGATGGAGTCCAGAAAACAAGAGCACACCATGTCTTTTCCTCACCTCGGCAAAGAGAACCAATTTGCCCTGACACTTGACGGCAAAATCGACAGGAAAAAAGCACACATTTTTCCCCTCGATGTGTAGTGCATAACACTAAGGCTTGTCTTAAAAATAACTAACACAAACAAAAATTCACATTATTATCATCCCCAATCTGTAACTGTAAAAATAACACAAATTAGAGATACGGCCACCGTGCACTTCACCGACTGCGTCAAACAGCATGCGTGCGCCACTGTCAGACGAGGTGGCCGAGTGGTTAAGGCGATGGACTGCTAATCCATTGTGCTCTGCACGCATGGGTTCGAATCCCATCTTCGTCGACTTTTCTACAAAACTCTGTTTCTCAGAGAACTTTGTAAACTCACGTTACTGTCTGTGTTAGTCAACCGTCATTTATTTGCAAGGCTATTTTAATGGAGGGTCCAGGGAATTTTTACACCATAAATAGGCACAGAGTCGCATTCATGGCAGTTCCACAAGTTGCAAATAAGCACCATTTTTCCCATTGATACCTATAGCATAACAATAATGCTTGTTTTAAAAACAACTTATTCAAACAAAAATTCACATTATTATCATCCCCAATCTGTAACTGTAAAAATAACGCAAATTAGAGCTCAAATCAAAATTATTTTGATGGAGTCCAGAAAACAAGAGCACACCATGTCTTTTCCTCACCTCGGCAAAGAGAACCAATTTGCCCTGACACTTGACGGCAAAATCGACAGGAAAAAAGCACACATTTTTCCCCTCGATGTGTAGTGCATAACACTAAGGCTTGTCTTAAAAACAACTAACACAAACAAAAATTCACATTATTATCATCCCCAATCTGTAACTGTAAAAATAACACAAATTAGAGATACGGCCACCGTGCACTTCACCGACTGCGTCAAACAGCATGCGTGCGCCGCTGTCAGACGAGGTGGCCGAGTGGTTAAGGCGATGGACTGCTAATCCATTGTGCTCTGCACGCATGGGTTCGAATCCCATCTTCGTCGACTTTTCTACAAAACTCTGTTCCTCAGAGAACTTTGTAAACTCACTTTACTGTCTGTGTTAGTCAACTGTCATTTATTTGCAAGGCTATTTTAATGGAGGATCCAGGGAATTTTTACACCATAAATAGGCACAAATTCATGGCAGTTCCACAAGTTGCAAATAAGCACCATTTTTCCCATTGATACCTATAGCATAACAATAATGCTTGTCTTAACCCCTTAAGGACCAAACTTCTGGAATAAAGGGGAATCATGACGTGTCAGGCACGTCATGTGTCCTTAAGGGGTTAAAAACAACTTATTCAAACAAAAATTCACATTATTATCATCCCCAATCTGTAACTGTAAAAATAACGCAAATTAGAGCTCAAATCAAAATTATTTTGATGGAGTCCAGAAAACAAGAGCACACCATGTCTTTTCCTCACCTCGGCAAAGAGAACCAATTTGCCCTGACACTTGACGGCAAAATCAACAGGAAAAAAGCACACATTTTTCCCCCCGATGTGTAGTGCATAACACTAAGGCTTGTCTTAAAAACAACTAACACAAACAAAAATTCACATTATTATCATCCCCAATCTGTAACTGTAATAATAACACAAATTAGAGATACGGCCACCGTGCACTTCACCGACTGCGACAAACAGCATGCGTGCGCCACTGTCAGACGAGGTGGCCGAGTGGTTAAGGCGATGGACTGCTAATCCATTGTGCTCTGCACGCATGGGTTCGAATCCCATCTTCGTCGACTTTTCTACAAAACTCTGTTCCTCAGAGAACTTTGTAAACTGACTTTACTGTCTGTGTTAGTCAACTGTCATTTATTTGCAAGGCTATTTTAATGGAGGATCCAGGGAATTTTTACACCATAAATAGGCACAAATTCATGGCAGTTCCACAAGTTGCAAATAAGCACCATTTTTCCCATTGATACCTATAGCATAACAATAATGCTTGTCTTAAAAACAACTTATTCAAACAAAAATTCACATTATTATCATCCCCAATCTGTAACTGTAAAAATAACGCAAATTAGAGCTCAAATCAAAATTATTTTGATGGAGTCCAGAAAACAAGAGCACACCATGTCTTTTCCTCACCTCGGCAAAGAGAACCAATTTGCCCTGACACTTGACGGCAAAATCAACAGGAAAAAAGCACACATTTTTCCCCCCGATGTGTAGTGCATAACACTAAGGCTTGTCTTAAAAACAACTAACACAAACAAAAATTCACATTATTATCATCCCCAATCTGTAACTGTAATAATAACACAAATTAGAGATACGGCCACCGTGCACTTCACCGACTGCGTCAAACAGCATGCGTGCGCCACTGTCAGACGAGGTGGCCGAGTGGTTAAGGCGATGGACTGCTAATCCATTGTGCTCTGCACGCATGGGTTCGAATCCCATCTTCGTCGACTTTTCTACAAAACTCTGTTCCTCAGAGAACTTTGTAAACTCACGTTACTGTCTGTGTTAGTCAACCGTCATTTATTTGCAAGGCTATTTTAATGGAGGGTCCAGGGAATTTTTACACCATAAATAGGCACAGAGTCGCATTCATGGCAGTTCCACAAGTTGGAAATAAGCACCATTTTTCCCATTGATACCTATAGCATAACAATAATGCTTGTCTTAAAAACAACTTATTCAAACAAAAATTCACATTATTATCATCCCCAATCTGTAACTGTAAAAATAACGCAAATTAGAGCTCAAATCAAAATTATTTTGATTGAGTCCAGAAAACAAGAGCACACCATGTCTTTTCCTCACCTCGGCAAAGAGAACCAATTTGCCCTGACACTTGACGGCAAAATCGACAGGAAAAAAGCACACATTTTTCCCCCCGATGTGTAGTGCATTACACTAAGGCTTGTCTTAAAAACAACTAACACAAACAAAAATTCACATTATTATCATCCCCAATCTGTAACTGTAAAAATAACACAAATTAGAGATACGGCCACCGTGCACTTCACCGACTGCGTCTAAAAGCATGCGTGCGCCACTGTCAGATGAGGTGGCCGAGTGGTTAAGGCGATGGACTGCTAATCCATTGTGCTCTGCATGCATGGGTTCGAATCCCATCTTCGTCGACTTTTCTACAAAACTCTGTTCCTCAGAGAACTTTGTAAACTCACGTTACTGTCTGTGTTAGTCAACTGTTATTTATTTGCAAGGCTATTTTAATGGAGGGTCCAGGGAATTTTTACACCATAAATAGGCACAGAGTCGCTTTCATGGCAGTTCCACAAGTTGGAAATAAGCACCATTTTTCCCATTGATACCTATAGCATAACAATAATGCTTGTCTTAAAAACAACTTATTCAAACAAAAATTCACATTATTATCATCCCCAATCTGTAACTGTAAAAATAACGCAAATTAGAGCTCAAATCAAAATTATTTTGATTGAGTCCAGAAAACAAGAGCACACCATGTCTTTTCCTCACCTCGGCAAAGAGAACCAATTTGCCCTGACACTTGACGGCAAAATCGACAGGAAAAAAGCACACATTTTTTCCCCCCGATGTGTAGTGCATAACACTAAGGCTTGTCTTAAAAACAACTAACACAAACAAAAATTCACATTATTATCATCCCCAATCTGTAACTGTAAAAATAACACAAATTAGAGATACGGCCACCGTGCACTTCACCGACTGCGTCTAACAGCATGCGTGCGCCACTGTCTGACGAGGTGGCCGAGTGGTTAAGGCGATGGACTGCTAATCCATTGTGCTCTGCATGCATGGGTTCGAATCCCATCTTCGTCGACTTTTCTACAAAACTCTGTTCCTCAGAGAACTTTGTAAACTCACGTTACTGTCTGTGTTAGTCAACCGTCATTTATTTGCAAGGCTATTTTAATGGAGGGTCCAGGGAATTTTTACACCATAAATAGGCACAGAGTCGCATTCATGGCAGTTCCACAAGTTGGAAATAAGCACCATTTTTCCCATTGATACCTATAGCATAACAATAATGCTTGTCTTAAAAACAACTTATTCAAACAAAAATTCACATTATTATCATCCCCAATCTGTAACTGTAAAAATAACGCAAATTAGAGCTCAAATCAAAATTATTTTGATTGAGTCCAGAAAACAAGAGCACACCATGTCTTTTCCTCACCTCGGCAAAGAGAACCAATTTGCCCTGACACTTGACGGCAAAATCGACAGGAAAAAGGCACACATTTTTCCCCCCGATGTGTAGTGCATAACACTAAGGCTTGTCTTAAAAACAACTAACACAAACAAAAATTCACATTATTATCATCCCCAATCTGTAACTGTAAAAATAACACAAATTAGAGATACGGCCACCGTGCACTTCACCGACTGCGTCTAGCAGCATGCGTGCGCCACTGTCAGACGAGGTGGCTGAGTGGTTAAGGCGATGGACTGCTAATCCATTGTGCTCTGCACGCATGGGTTCGAATCCCATCTTCGTCGACTTTTCTACTAAACTCTGTTCCTCAGAGAACTTTGTAAACTCACGTTACTGTCTGTGTTAGTCAACCGTCATTTATTTTAATGGAGGGTCCAGGGAATTTTTACACCATAAATAGGCACAGAGTCGCATTCATGGCAGTTCCACAAGTTGGAAATAAGCACCATTTTTCCCATTGATACCTATAGCATAACAATAATGCTTGTCTTAAAAACAACTTATTCAAACAAAAATTCACATTATTATCATCCCCAATCTGTAACTGTAAAAATAACGCAAATTAGAGCTCAAATCAAAATTATTTTGATTGAGTCCAGAAAACAAGAGCACACCATGTCTTTTCCTCACCTCGGCAAAGAGAACCAATTTGCCCTAACACTTGACGGCAAAATCGACAGGAAAAAAGCACACATTTTTCCCCCCGATGTGTAGTGCATAACACTAAGGCTTGTCTTAAAAACAACTAACACAAACAAAAATTCACATTATTATCATCCCCAATCTGTAACTGTAAAAATAACACAAATTAGAGATACGGCCACCGTGCACTTCACCGACTGCGTCTAACAGCATGCGTGCGCCACTGTCAGACGAGGTGGCCGAGTGGTTAAGGCGATGGACTGCTAATCCATTGTGCTCTGCATGGGTTTGAATCCCATCTTCGTTGACTTTTCTACAAAACTCTGTTCCTCAGAGAACTTTGTAAACTCACGTTACTGTCTGTGTTAGTCAACCGTCATTTATTTGCAAGGCTATTTTAATGGAGGGTCCAGGGAATTTTTACACCATAAATAGGCACAGAGTCGCATTCATGGCAGTTCCACAAGTTGGAAATAAGCACCATTTTTCCCATTGATACCTATAGCATAACAATAATGCTTGTCTTAAAAACAACTTATTCAAACAAAAATTCACATTATTATCATCCCCAATCTGTAACTGTAAAAATAACGCAAATTAGAGCTCAAATCAAAATTATTTTGATTGAGTCCAGAAAACAAGAGCACACCATGTCTTTTCCTCACCTCGGCAAAGAGAACCAATTTGCCCTGACACTTGACGGCAAAATCGACAGGAAAAAAGCACACATTTTCCCCCCCGATGTGTAGTGCATAACACTAAGGCTTGTCTTAAAAACAACTAACACAAACAAAAATTCACATTATTATCATCCCCAATCTGTAACTGTAAAAATAACACAAATTAGAGCTCAAATCAAAATTATTTTGATTGAGTCCAGAAAACAAGAGCACACCATGTCTTTTCCTCACCTCGGCAAAGAGAACCAATTTGCCCTGACACTTGACGGCAAAATCGACAGGAAAAAAGCACACATTTTCCCCCCCGATGTGTAGTGCATAACACTAAGGCTTGTCTTAAAAACAACTAACACAAACAAAAATTCACATTATTATCATCCCCAATCTGTAACTGTAAAAATAACACAAATTAGAGATACGGCCACCGTGCACTTCACCGACTGCGTCAAACAGCATGCGTGCGCCACTGTCAGACGAGGTGGCCGAGTGGTTAAGGCGATGGACTGCTAATCCATTGTGCTCTGCACGCATGGGTTCGAATCCCATCTTCGTCGACTTTTCTACAAAACTATGTTCCTCAGAGAACTTTGTAAACTCACGTTACTGTCTGTGTTAGTCAACCGTCATTTATTTGCAAGGCTATTTTAATGGAGGGTCCAGGGAATTTTTACACCATAAATAGGCACAGAGTCGCATTCATGGCAGTTCCACAAGTTGGAAATAAGCACCATTTTTCCCATTGATACCTATAGCATAACAATAATGCTTGTCTTAAAAACAACTTATTCAAACAAAAATTCACATTATTATCATCCCCAATCTGTAACTGTAAAAATAACGCAAATTAGAGCTCAAATCAAAATTATTTTGATTGAGTCCAGAAAACAAGAGCACACCATGTCTTTTCCTCACCTCGGCAAAGAGAACCAATTTGCCTTGACACTTGACGGCAAAATCGACAGGAAAAAAGCACACATTTTTTCCCCCCGATGTGTAGTGCATAACACTAAGGCTTGTCTTAAAAACAACTAACACAAACAAAAATTCACATTATTATCATCCCCAATCTGTAACTGTAAAAATAACACAAATTAGAGATACGGCCACCGTGCACTTCACCGACTGCGTCAAACAGCATGCGTGCGCCACTGTCAGACGAGGTGGCCGAGTGGTTAAGGCGATGGACTGCTAATGCATGGGTTCGAATCCCATCTTCGTCGACTTTTCTACAAAACTCTGTTCCTCAGAGAACTTTGTAAACTCACGTTACTGTCTGTGTTAGTCAACCGTAATTTATTTGCAAGGCTATTTTAATGGAGGGTCCAGGGAATTTTTACACCATAAATAGGCACAGAGTCGCATTCATGGCAGTTCCACAAGTTGGAAATAAGCACCATTTTTCCCATTGATACCTATAGCATAACAATAATGCTTGTCTTAAAAACAACTTATTCAAACAAAAATTCACATTATTATCATCCCCAATCTGTAACTGTAAAAATAACGCAAATTAGAGCTCAAATCAAAATTATTTTGATTGAGTCCAGAAAACAAGAGCACACCATGTCTTTTCCTCACCTCGGCAAAGAGAACCAATTTGCCCTGACACTTGACGGCAAAATCGACAGGAAAAAAAGCACACATTTTTCCCCCCGATGTGTAGTGCATAACACTAAGGCTTGTCTTAAAAACAACTAACACAAACAAAAATTCACATTATTATCATCCCCAATCTGTAACTGTAAAAATAACACAAATTAGAGATACAGCCACCGTGCACTTCACCGACTGCGTCTAACAGCATGCGTGCGCCACTGTCAGACGAGGTGGCCGAGTGGTTAAGGTGATGGCATGCTAATCCATTGTGCTCTGCACGCATGGGTTCGAATCCCATCTTCGTCGACTTTTCTACTGAACCCTGTTCCTCAGAGAACTTTGTAAACTCACGTTACTGTGTGTGTTAGTCAACTGTCATTTATTTGCAAGGCAATTTTAATGGAGGGTCCAGGGAATTGTTACACCATAAATAGGCACAGAGTCGCATTCATGGCAGTTCCACAAGTTGGAAATAAGCACCATTTTTCCCATTGATACCTATAGCATAACAATAATGCTTGTCTTAAAAACAACTTATTCAAACAAAAATTCACATTATTATCATCCCCAATCTGTAACTGTAAAAATAACGCAAATTAGAGCTCAAATCAAAATTATTTTGATTGAGTCCAGAAAACAAGAGCACACCATGTCTTTTCCTCACCTCGGCAAAGAGAACCAATTTGCCCTGACACTTGACGGCAAAATCGACAGGAAAAAAAGCACACATTTTTCCCCCCGATGTGTAGTGCATAACACTAAGGCTTGTCTTAAAAACAACTAACACAAACAAAAATTCACATTATTATCATCCCCAATCTGTAACTGTAAAAATAACACAAATTAGAGATACGGCCACCGTGCACTTCACCGACTGCGTCAAACAGCATGCGTGCGCCACTGTCAGACGAGGTGGCCGAGTGGTTAAGGCGATGGACTGCTAATCCATTGTGCTCTGCACGCATGTGTTCGAATCCCATCTTCGTCGACTTTTCTACAAAACTCTGTTCCTCAGAGAACTTTGTAAACTCACGTTACTGTCTGTGTTAGTCAACTGTCATTTATTTGCAAGGCTATTTTAATGGAGGGTCCAGGGAATTTTTACACCATAAATAGGCGCAGAGTCGCATTCATGGCAGTTCCACAAGTTGGAAATAAGCACCATTTTTCTCATTGATACCTATAGCATAACAATAATGCTTGTCTTAAAAACAACTTATTCAAACAAAAATTCACATTATTATCATCCCCAATCTGTAACTGTAAAAATAACGCAAATTAGAGCTCAAATCAAAATTATTTTGATTGAGTCCAGAAAACAAGAGCACACCATGTCTTTTCCTCACCTCGGCAAAGAGAACCAATTTGCCCTGACACTTGACGGCAAAATCGACAGGAAAAAAGCACACATTTTTCCCCCCGATGTGTAGTGCATAACACTAAGGCTTGTCTTAAAAACAACTAACACAAACAAAAATTCACATTATTATCATCCCCAATCTGTAACTGTAAAAATAACACAAATTAGAGATACAGCCACCGTGCACTTCACCGACTGCGTCTAACAGCATGCGTGCGCCACTGTCAGACGAGGTGGCCGAGTGGTTAAGGCGATGGACTGCTAATCCATTGTGCTCTGCACGCATGGGTTCGAATCCCATCTTCGTCGACTTTTCTACAAAACTCTGTTCCTCAGAGAACTTTGTAAACTCACGTTACTGTCTGTGTTAGTCAACTGTCATTTATTTGCAAGGCTATTTTAATGGAGGGTCCAGGGAATTTTTACACCATAAATAGGCACAGAGTTGCATTCATGGCAGTTCCACAAGTTGGAAATAAGCACCATTTTTCCCATTGATACCTATAGCATAACAATAATGCTTGCCTTAAAAACAACTTATTCAAACAAAAATTCACATTATTATCATCCCCAATCTGTAACTGTAAAAATAACGCAAATTAGAGCTCAAATCAAAATTATTTTGATGGAGTCCAGAAAACAAGAGCACACCATGTCTTTTCCTCACCTCGGCAAAGAGAACCAATTTGCCCTGACACTTGACGGCAAAATCGACAGGAAAAAAGCACACATTTTTCCCCCCGATGTGTAGTGCATAACACTAAGGCTTGTCTTAAAAACAACTAACACAAACAAAAATTCACATTATTATCATCCCCAATCTGTAACTGTAAAAATAACACAAATTAGAGATACAGCCACCGTGCACTTCACCGACTGCGTCTAACAGCATGCGTGCGCCGCTGTCAGACGATGTGGCCGAGTGGTTAAGGCGATGGACTGCTAATCCATTGTGCTCTGCACGCATGAGTTCCAATCCCATCTTCGTCGACTTTTCTACAAAACTCTGTTCCTCCGAGAACTTTGTAAACTTACGTTACTGTCTGTGTTAGTCAACTGTCATTTATTTGCAAGGCTATTTTAATGGAGGGTCCAGGGAATTTTTACACCATAAATAGGCACAGAGTCGCATTCATGGCAGTTCCACAAGTTGGAAATAAGCACCATTTTTCCCATTGATACCTATAGCATAACAATAATGCTTGTCTTAAAAACAACTTATTCAAACAAAAATTCACATTATTATCATCCCCAATCTGTAACTGTAAAAATAACGCAAATTAGAGCTCAAATCAAAATTATTTTGATTGAGTCCAGAAAACAAGAGCACACCATGTCTTTTCCTCACCTCGGCAAAGAGAACCAATTTGCCCTGACACTTGACGGCAAAATCGACAGGAAAAAAGCACACATTTTTCCCCCCGATGTGTAGTGCATAACACTAAGGCTTGTCTTAAAAACAACTAACACAAACAAAAATTCACATTATTATCATCCCCAATCTGTAACTGTAAAAATAACACAAATTAGAGATACAGCCACCGTGCACTTCACCGACTGCGTCTAACAGCATGCGTGCGCCGCTGTCAGACGATGTGGCCGAGTGGTTAAGGCGATGAACTGCTAATCCATTGTGCTCTGCACGCATGAGTTCCAATCCCATCTTCGTCGACTTTTCTACAAAACTCTGTTCCTCCGAGAACTTTGTAAACTTACGTTACTGTCTGTGTTAGTCAACTGTCATTTATTTGCAAGGCTATTTTAATGGAGGGTCCAGGGAATTTTTACACCATAAATAGGCACAGAGTCGCATTCATGGCAGTTCCACAAGTTGGAAATAAGCACCATTTTTCTCATTGATACCTATAGCATAACAATAATGCTTGTCTTAAAAACAACTTATTCAAACAAAAATTCACATTATTATCATCCCCAATCTGTAACTGTAAAAATAACGCAAATTAGAGCTCAAATCAAAATTATTTTGATTGAGTCCAGAAAACAAGAGCACACCATGTCTTTTCCTCACCTCGGCAAAGAGAACCAATTTGCCCTGACACTTGACGGCAAAATCGACAGGAAAAAAGCACACATTTTTCCCCCCGATGTGTAGTGCATTACACTAAGGCTTGTCTTAAAAACAACTAACACAAACAAAAATTCACATTATTATCATCCCCAATCTGTAACTGTAAAAATAACACAAATTAGAGATACAGCCACCGTGCACTTCACCGACTGCGTCTAACAGCATGCGTGCGCCACTGTCAGACGAGGTGGCCGAGTGGTTAAGGCGATGGACTGCTAATCCATTGTGCTCTGCACGCATGGGTTCGAATCCCATCTTCGTCGACTTTTCTACAAAACTCTGTTCCTCAGAGAACTTTGTAAACTCACGTTACTGTCTGTGTTAGTCAACTGTCATTTATTTGCAAGGCTATTTTAATGGAGGGTCCAGGGAATTTTTACACCATAAATAGGCACAGAGTTGCATTCATGGCAGTTCCACAAGTTGGAAATAAGCACCATTTTTCCCATTGATACCTATAGCATAACAATAATGCTTGCCTTAAAAACAACTTATTCAAACAAAAATTCACATTATTATCATCCCCAATCTGTAACTGTAAAAATAACGCAAATTAGAGCTCAAATCAAAATTATTTTGATGGAGTCCAGAAAACAAGAGCACACCATGTCTTTTCCTCACCTCGGCAAAGAGAACCAATTTGCCCTGACACTTGACGGCAAAATCGACAGGAAAAAAGCACACATTTTTCCCCCCGATGTGTAGTGCATAACACTAAGGCTTGTCTTAAAAACAACTAACACAAACAAAAATTCACATTATTATCATCCCCAATCTGTAACTGTAAAAATAACACAAATTAGAGATACAGCCACCGTGCACTTCACCGACTGCGTCTAACAGCATGCGTGCGCCGCTGTCAGACGATGTGGCCGAGTGGTTAAGGCGATGGACTGCTAATCCATTGTGCTCTGCACGCATGAGTTCCAATCCCATCTTCGTCGACTTTTCTACAAAACTCTGTTCCTCCGAGAACTTTGTAAACTTACGTTACTGTCTGTGTTAGTCAACTGTCATTTATTTGCAAGGCTATTTTAATGGAGGGTCCAGGGAATTTTTACACCATAAATAGGCACAGAGTCGCATTCATGGCAGTTCCACAAGTTGGAAATAAGCACCATTTTTCCCATTGATACCTATAGCATAACAATAATGCTTGTCTTAAAAACAACTTATTCAAACAAAAATTCACATTATTATCATCCCCAATCTGTAACTGTAAAAATAACGCAAATTAGAGCTCAAATCAAAATTATTTTGATTGAGTCCAGAAAACAAGAGCACACCATGTCTTTTCCTCACCTCGGCAAAGAGAACCAATTTGCCCTGACACTTGACGGCAAAATCGACAGGAAAAAAGCACACATTTTTCCCCCCGATGTGTAGTGCATAACACTAAGGCTTGTCTTAAAAACAACTAACACAAACAAAAATTCACATTATTATCATCCCCAATCTGTAACTGTAAAAATAACACAAATTAGAGATACAGCCACCGTGCACTTCACCGACTGCGTCTAACAGCATGCGTGCGCCGCTGTCAGACGATGTGGCCGAGTGGTTAAGGCGATGAACTGCTAATCCATTGTGCTCTGCACGCATGAGTTCCAATCCCATCTTCGTCGACTTTTCTACAAAACTCTGTTCCTCCGAGAACTTTGTAAACTTACGTTACTGTCTGTGTTAGTCAACTGTCATTTATTTGCAAGGCTATTTTAATGGAGGGTCCAGGGAATTTTTACACCATAAATAGGCACAGAGTCGCATTCATGGCAGTTCCACAAGTTGGAAATAAGCACCATTTTTCCCATTGATACCTATAGCATAACAATAATGCTTGTCTTAAAAACAACTTATTCAAACAAAAATTCACATTATTATCATCCCCAATCTGTAACTGTAAAAATAACGCAAATTAGAGCTCAAATCAAAATTATTTTGATTGAGTCCAGAAAACAAGAGCACACCATGTCTTTTCCTCACCTCGGCAAAGAGAACCAATTTGCCCTGACACTTGACGGCAAAATCGACAGGAAAAAAGCACACATTGTTCCCCCCGATGTGTAGTGCATAACACTAAGGCTTGTCTTAAAAACAACTAACACAAACAAAAATTCACATTATTATCATCCCCAATCTGTAACTGTAAAAATAACACAAATAAGAGATACGGCCACCGTGCACTTCACCGACTGCGTCTAACAGCATGCGTGCGCCATTGTCAGACGAGGTGGCCGAGTGGTTAAGGCGATGGACTGCTAATCCATTGTGCTCTGCATGCATGGGTTAGAATCCCATCTTCGTCGACTTTTCTACAAAACTCTGTTCCTCAGAGAACTTTGTAAACTCACGTTACTGTCTGTGTTAGTCAACTATCATTTATTTGCAAGGCTATTTTAATGGAGGGTAAAGGGAATTGTTACACCATAAATAGGCACAGAGTCGCATTCATGGCAGTTCCACAAGTTGGAAATAAGCACCATTTTTCCCATTGATACCTATAGCATAACAATAATGCTTGTCTTAAAAACAACTTATTCAAACAAAAATTCAAATTATTATCATCCCCAATCTGTAACTGTAAAAATAACGCAAATTAGAGCTCAAATGAAAATTATTTTGATTGAGTCCAGAAAACAAGAGCACACCATGTCTTTTCCTCACCTCGGCAAAGAGAACCAATTTGCCCTGACACTTGACGGCAAAATCGACAGGAAAAAAGCACACATTTTTCCCCCCGATGTGTAGTGCATAACACTAAGGCTTGTCTTAAAAACAACTAACACAAACAAAAATTCACATTATTATCATCCCCAATCTGTAACTGTAAAAATAACACAAATTAGAGATACGGCCACCGTGCACTTCACCGACTGCGTCAAACAGCATGCGTGCGCCACTGTCAGACGAGGTGGCCGAGTGGTTAAGGCGATGGACTGCTAATCCATTGTGCTCTGCACGCATGGGTTCGAATCCCATCTTCGTCGACTTTTCTACAAAACTCTGTTCCTCAGAGAACTTTGTAAACTCACGTTACTGTCTGTGTTAGTCAACTATCATTTATTTGCAAGGCTATTTTAATGGAGGGTAAAGGGAATTGTTACACCATAAATAGGCACAGAGTCGCATTCATGGCAGTTCCACAAGTTGGAAATAAGCACCATTTTTCCCATTGATACCTATAGCATAACAATAATGCTTGTCTTAAAAACAACTTATTCAAATTATTATCATCCCCAATCTGTAACTGTAAAAATAACGCAAATTAGAGCTCAAATGAAAATTATTTTGATTGAGTCCAGAAAACAAGAGCACACCATGTCTTTTCCTCACCTCGGCAAAGAGAACCAATTTGCCCTGACACTTGACGGCAAAATCGACAGGAAAAAAGCACACATTTTTCCCCCCGATGTGTAGTGCATAACACTAAGGCTTGTCTTAAAAACAACTAACACAAACAAAAATTCACATTATTATCATCCCCAATCTGTAACTGTAAAAATAACACAAATTAGAGATACGGCCACCGTGCACTTCACCGACTGCGTCTAACAGCATGCGTGTGCCATTGTCAGACGAGGTGGCCGAGTGGTTAAGGCGATGGACTGCTAATCCATTGTGCTCTGCATGCATGGGTTAGAATCCCATCTTCGTCGACTTTTCTACAAAACTCTGTTCCTCAGAGAACTTTGTAAACTCACGTTACTGTCTGTGTTAGTCAACTATCATTTATTTGCAAGGCTATTTTAATGGAGGGTAAAGGGAATTGTTACACCATAAATAGGCACAGAGTCGCATTCATGGCAGTTCCACAAGTTGGAAATAAGCACCATTTTTCCCATTGATACCTATAGCATAACAATAATGCTTGTCTTAAAAACAACTTATTCAAATTATTATCATCCCCAATCTGTAACTGTAAAAATAACGCAAATTAGAGCTCAAATGAAAATTATTTTGATTGAGTCCAGAAAACAAGAGCACACCATGTCTTTTCCTCACCTCGGCAAAGAGAACCAATTTGCCCTGACACTTGACGGCAAAATCGACAGGAAAAAAGCACACATTTTTCCCCCCGATGTGTAGTGCATAACACTAAGGCTTGTCTTAAAAACAACTAACACAAACAAAAATTCACATTATTATCATCCCCAATCTGTAACTGTAAAAATAACACAAATTAGAGATACGGCCACCGTGCACTTCACCGACTGCGTCAAACAGCATGCGTGCGCCACTGTCAGACGAGGTGGCCGAGTGGTTAAGGCGATGGACTGCTAATCCATTGTGCTCTGCACGCATGGGTTCGAATCCCATCTTTGTCGACTTTTCTACAAAACTCTGTTCCTCAGAGAACTTTGTAAACTCACGTTACTGTCTGTGTTAGTCAACTGTCATTTATTTGCAAGGCTATTTTAATGGAGGGTCCAGGGAATTTTTACACCATAAATAGGCGCAGAGTCGCATTCATGGCAGTTCCACAAGTTGGAAATAAGCACCATTTTTCCCATTGATACCTATAGCATAACAATAATGCTTGTCTTAAAAACAACTTATTCCAACAAAAATTCACATTATTATCATCCCCAATCTGTAACTGTAAAAATAACGCAAATTAGAGCTCAAATCAAAATTATTTTGATTGAGTCCAGAAAACAAGAGCACACCATGTCTTTTCCTCACCTCGGCAAAGAGAACCAATTTGCCCTGACACTTGACGGCAAAATCGACAGGAAAAAAGCACACATTTTTCCCCCCGATGTGTAGTGCATAACACTAAGGCTTGTCTTAAAAACAACTAACACAAACAAAAATTCACATTATTATCATCCCCAATCTGTAACTGTAAAAATAACACAAATTAGAGATACAGCCACCGTGCACTTCACCGACTGCGTCTAACAGCATGCGTGCGCCACTGTCAGACGAGGTGGCCGAGTGGTTAAGGCGATGGACTGCTAATCCATTGTGCTCTGCACGCATGGGTTCGAATCCCATCTTCGTCGACTTTTTTACAAAACTCTGTTCCTCAGAGAACTTTGTAAACTCACGTTACTGTCTGTGTTAGTCAACTGTCATTTATTTGCAAGGCTATTTTAATGGAGGGTCCAGGGAATTTTTACACCATAAATAGGCACAGAGTTGCATTCATGGCAGTTCCACAAGTTGGAAATAAGCACCATTTTTCCCATTGATACCTATAGCATAACAATAATGCTTGTCTTAAAAACAACTTATTCAAACAAAAATTCACATTATTATCATCCCCAATCTGTAACTGTAAAAATAACGCAAATTAGAGCTCAAATCAAAATTATTTTGATTGAGTCCAGAAAACAAGAGCACACCCTGTCTTTTCCTCACCTCGGCAAAGAGAACCAATTTGCCCTGACACTTGACGGCAAAATCGACAGGAAAAAAGCACACATTTTTCCCCCCGATGTGTAGTGCATAACACTAAGGCTTGTCTTAAAAACAACTAACACAAACAAAAATTCACATTATTATCATCCCCAATCTGTAACTGTAAAAATAACACAAATTAGAGATACGGCCACCGTGCACTTCACCGACTGCGTCTAACAGCATGCGTGTGCCATTGTCAGACGAGGTGGCCGAGTGGTTAAGGCGATGGACTGCTAATCCATTGTGCTCTGCATGCATGGGTTAGAATCCCATCTTCGTCGACTTTTCTACAAAACTCTGTTCCTCAGAGAACTTTGTAAACTCACGTTACTGTCTGTGTTAGTCAACTGTCATTTATTTGCAAGGCTATTTTAATGGAGGGTCCAGGGAATTTTTACACCATAAATAGGCGCAGAGTCGCATTCATGGCAGTTCCACAAGTTGGAAATAAGCACCATTTTTCCCATTGATACCTATAGCATAACAATAATGCTTGTCTTAAAAACAACTTATTCAAACAAAAATTCACATTATTATCATCCCCAATCTGTAACTGTAAAAATAACGCAAATTAGAGCTCAAATCAAAATTATTTTAATTGAGTCCAGAAAACAAGAGCACACCATGTCTTTTCCTCACCTCGGCAAAGAGAACCAATTTGCCCTGACACTTGACGGCAAAATCGACAGGAAAAAAGCACACATTTTTCCCCCCGATGTGTAGTGCATAACACTAAGGCTTGTCTTAAAAACAACTAACACAAACAAAAATTCACATTATTATCATCCCCAATCTGTAACTGTAAAAATAACACAAATTAGAGATACGGCCACCGTGCACTTCACCGACTGCGTCTAACAGCATGCGTGCGCCACTGTCAGACGAGGTGGCCGAGTGGTTAAGGCGATGGACTGCTAATCCATTGTGCTCTGCACGCATGGGTTCGAATCCCATCTTTGTCGACTTTTCTACAAAACTCTGTTCCTCAGAGAACTTTGTAAACTCACGTTACTGTCTGTGTTAGTCAACTGTCATTTATTTGCAAGGCTATTTTAATGGAGGGTCCAGGGAATTTTTACACCATAAATAGGCACAGAGTTGCATTCATGGCAGTTCCACAAGTTGGAAATAAGCACCATTTTTCCCATTGATACCTATAGCATAACAATAATGCTTGTCTTAAAAACAACTTATTCAAACAAAAATTCACATTATTATCATCCCCAATCTGTAACTGTAAAAATAACGCAAATTAGAGCTCAAATCAAAATTATTTTGATTGAGTCCAGAAAACAAGAGCACACCCTGTCTTTTCCTCACCTCGGCAAAGAGAACCAATTTGCCCTGACACTTGACGGCAAAATCGACAGGAAAAAAGCACACATTTTTCCCCCCGATGTGTAGTGCATAACACTAAGGCTTGTCTTAAAAACAACTAACACAAACAAAAATTCACATTATTATCATCCCCAATCTGTAACTGTAAAAATAACACAAATTAGAGATACGGCCACCGTGCACTTCACCGACTGCGTCTAACAGCATGCGTGTGCCATTGTCAGACGAGGTGGCCGAGTGGTTAAGGCGATGGACTGCTAATCCATTGTGCTCTGCATGCATGGGTTAGAATCCCATCTTCGTCGACTTTTCTACAAAACTCTGTTCCTCAGAGAACTTTGTAAACTCACGTTACTGTCTGTGTTAGTCAACTGTCATTTATTTGCAAGGCTATTTTAATGGAGGGTCCAGGGAATTTTTACACCATAAATAGGCGCAGAGTCGCATTCATGGCAGTTCCACAAGTTGGAAATAAGCACCATTTTTCCCATTGATACCTATAGCATAACAATAATGCTTGTCTTAAAAACAACTTATTCAAACAAAAATTCACATTATTATCATCCCCAATCTGTAACTGTAAAAATAACGCAAATTAGAGCTCAAATCAAAATTATTTTAATTGAGTCCAGAAAACAAGAGCACACCATGTCTTTTCCTCACCTCGGCAAAGAGAACCAATTTGCCCTGACACTTGACGGCAAAATCGACAGGAAAAAAGCACACATTTTTCCCCCCGATGTGTAGTGCATAACACTAAGGCTTGTCTTAAAAACAACTAACACAAACAAAAATTCACATTATTATCATCCCCAATCTGTAACTGTAAAAATAACACAAATTAGAGATACGGCCACCGTGCACTTCACCGACTGCGTCTAACAGCATGCGTGCGCCACTGTCAGACGAGGTGGCCGAGTGGTTAAGGCGATGGACTGCTAATCCATTGTGCTCTGCACGCATGGGTTCGAATCCCATCTTTGTCGACTTTTCTACAAAACTCTGTTCCTCAGAGAACTTTGTAAACTCACGTTACTGTCTGTGTTAGTCAACTGTCATTTATTTGCAAGGCTATTTTAATGGAGGGTCCAGGGAATTTTTACACCATAAATAGGCGCAGAGTCGCATTCATGGCAGTTCCACAAGTTGGAAATAAGCACCATTTTTCCCATTGATACCTATAGCATAACAATAATGCTTGTCTTAAAAACAACTTATTCAAACAAAAATTCACATTATTATCATCCCCAATCTGTAACTGTAAAAATAACGCAAATTAGAGCTCAAATCAAAATTATTTTGATTGAGTCCAGAAAACAAGAGCACACCATGTCTTTTCCTCACCTCGGCAAAGAGAACCAATTTGCCCTGACACTTGACGGCAAAATCGACAGGAAAAAAGCACACATTTTTCCCCCCGATGTGTAGTGCATAACACTAAGGCTTGTCTTAAAAACAACTAACACAAACAAAAATTCACATTATTATCATCCCCAATCTGTAACTGTAAAAATAACACAAATTAGAGATACAGCCACCGTGCACTTCACCGACTGCGTCTAACAGCATGCGTGCGCCACTGTCAGACGAGGTGGCCGAGTGGTTAAGGCGATGGACTGCTAATCCATTGTGCTCTGCACGCATGGGATCGAATCCCATCTTCGTCGACTTTTCTACAAAACTCTGTTCCTCAGAGAACTTTGTAAACTCACGTTACTGTCTGTGTTAGTCAACTGTCATTTATTTGCAAGGCTATTTTAATGGAGGGTCCAGGGAATTTTTACACCATAAATAGGCACAGAGTTGCATTCATGGCAGTTCCACAAGTTGGAAATAAGCACCATTTTTCCCATTGATACCTATAGCATAACAATAATGCTTGTCTTAAAAACAACTTATTCAAACAAAAATTCACATTATTATCATCCCCAATCTGTAACTGTAAAAATAACGCAAATTAGAGCTCAAATCAAAATTATTTTGATTGAGTCCAGAAAACAAGAGCACACCCTGTCTTTTCCTCACCTCGGCAAAGAGAACCAATTTGCCCTGACACTTGACGGCAAAATCGACAGGAAAAAAGCACACATTTTTCCCCCCGATGTGTAGTGCATAACACTAAGGCTTGTCTTAAAAACAACTAACACAAACAAAAATTCACATTATTATCATCCCCAATCTGTAACTGTAAAAATAACACAAATTAGAGATACGGCCACCGTGCACTTCACCGACTGCGTCAAACAGCATGCGTGCGCCACTGTCAGACGAGGTGGCCGAGTGGTTAAGGCGATGGACTGCTAATCCATTGTGCTCTGCACGCATGGGTTCGAATCCCATCTTCGTCGACTTTTCTACAAAACTCTGTTCCTCAGAGAACTTTGTAAACTCACGTTACTGTCTGTGTTAGTCAACTGTCATTTATTTGCAAGGCTATTTTAATGGAGGGTCCAGGGAATTTTTACACCATAAATAGGCGCAGAGTCGCATTCATGGCAGTTCCACAAGTTGGAAATAAGCACCATTTTTCCCATTGATACCTATAGCATAACAATAATGCTTGTCTTAAAAACAACTTATTCAAACAAAAATTCACATTATTATCATCCCCAATCTGTAACTGTAAAAATAACGCAAATTAGAGCTCAAATCAAAATTATTTTGATTGAGTCCAGAAAACAAGAGCACACCATGTCTTTTCCTCACCTCGGCAAAGAGAACCAATTTGCCCTGACACTTGACGGCAAAATCGACAGGAAAAAAGCACACATTTTTCCCCCCGATGTGTAGTGCATAACACTAAGGCTTGTCTTAAAAACAACTAACACAAACAAAAATTCACATTATTATCATCCCCAATCTGTAACTGTAAAAATAACACAAATTAGAGATACAGCCACCGTGCACTTCACCGACTGCGTCTAACAGCATGCGTGCGCCACTGTCAGACGAGGTGGCCGAGTGGTTAAGGCGATGGACTGCTAATCCATTGTGCTCTGCACGCATGGGTTCGAATCCCATCTTCGTCGACTTTTTTACAAAACTCTGTTCCTCAGAGAACTTTGTAAACTCACGTTACTGTCTGTGTTAGTCAACTGTCATTTATTTGCAAGGCTATTTTAATGGAGGGTCCAGGGAATTTTTACACCATAAATAGGCACAGAGTTGCATTCATGGCAGTTCCACAAGTTGGAAATAAGCACCATTTTTCCCATTGATACCTATAGCATAACAATAATGCTTGTCTTAAAAACAACTTATTCAAACAAAAATTCACATTATTATCATCCCCAATCTGTAACTGTAAAAATAACGCAAATTAGAGCTCAAATCAAAATTATTTTGATTGAGTCCAGAAAACAAGAGCACACCCTGTCTTTTCCTCACCTCGGCAAAGAGAACCAATTTGCCCTGACACTTGACGGCAAAATCGACAGGAAAAAAGCACACATTTTTCCCCCCGATGTGTAGTGCATAACACTAAGGCTTGTCTTAAAAACAACTAACACAAACAAAAATTCACATTATTATCTTCCCCAATCTGTAACTGTAAAAATAACACAAATTAGAGATACGGCCACCGTGCACTTCACCGACTGCGTCTAACAGCATGCGTGCGCCACTGTCAGACGAGGTGGCCGAGTGGTTAAGGCGATGGACTGCTAATCCATTGTGCTCTGCATGCATGGGTTAGAATCCCATCTTCGTCGACTTTTCTACAAAACTCTGTTCCTCAGAGAACTTTGTAAACTCACGTTACTGTCTGTGTTAGTCAACTGTCATTTATTTGCAAGGCTATTTTAATGGAGGGTCCAGGGAATTTTTACACCATAAATAGGCGCAGAGTCGCATTCATGGCATTTCCACAAGTTGGAAATAAGCACCATTTTTCCCATTGATACCTATAGCATAACAATAATGCTTGTCTTAAAAACAACTTATTCAAACAAAAATTCACATTATTATCATCCCCAATCTGTAACTGTAAAAATAACGCAAATTAGAGCTCAAATCAAAATTATTTTAATTGAGTCCAGAAAACAAGAGCACACCATGTCTTTTCCTCACCTCGGCAAAGAGAACCAATTTGCCCTGACACTTGACGGCAAAATCGACAGGAAAAAAGCACACATTTTCCCCCCCGATGTGTAGTGCATAACACTAAGGCTTGTCTTAAAAACAACTAACACAAACAAAAATTCACATTATTATCATCCCCAATCTGTAACTGTAAAAATAACACAAATTAGAGATACGGCCACCGTGCACTTCACCGACTGCGTCTAACAGCATGCGTGCGCCACTGTCAGACGAGGTGGCCGAGTGGTTAAGGCGATGGACTGCTAATCCATTGTGCTCTGCACGCATGGGTTCGAATCCCATCTTCGTCGACTTTTCTACATAACCCTGTTCCTCAGAGAACTTTGTAAACTCACGTTACTGTCTGTGTTAGTCAACTGTCATTTATTTGCAAGGCTATTTTAATGGAGGGTCCAGGGAATTTTTACACCATAAATAGGCACAGAGTCGCATTCATGGCAGTTCCACAAGTTGGAAATAAGCACCATTTTTCCCATTGATACCTATAGCATAACAATAATGCTTGCCTTAAAAACAACTTATTCAAACAAAAATTCACATTATTATCATCCCCAATCTGTAACTGTAAAAATAACGCAAATTAGAGCTCAAATCAAAATTATTTTGATGGAGTCCAGAAAACAAGAGCACACCATGTCTTTTCCTCACCTCGGCAAAGAGAACCAATTTGCCCTGACACTTGACGGCAAAATCGACAGGAAAAAAGCACACATTTTTTCCCCCCGATGTGTAGTGCATAACACTAAGGCTTGTCTTAAAAACAACTAACACAAACAAAAATTCACATTATTATCATCCCCAATCTGTACCTGTAAAAATAACACAAATTAGAGATACGGCCACCGTGCACTTCACCGACTGCGTCTAACAGCATGCGTGCGCCATTGTCAGACGAGGTGGCCGAGTGGTTAAGGCGATGGACTGCTAATCCATTGTGCTCTGCATGCATGGGTTAGAATCCCATCTTCGTTGACTTTTCTACAAAACTCTGTTCCTCAGAGAACTTTGTAAACTCACGTTACTGTCTGTGTTAGTCAACTGTCATTTATTTGCAAGGCTATTTTAATGGAGGGTAAAGGGAATTGTTACACCATAAATAGGCACAGAGTCGCATTCATGGCAGTTCCACAAGTTGGAAATAAGCACCATTTTTCCCATTGATACCTATAGCATAACAATAATGCTTGTCTTAAAAACAACTTATTCAAACAAAAATTCAAATTATTATCATCCCCAATCTGTAACTGTAAAAATAACGTAAATTAGAGCTCAAATCAAAATTATTTTGATTGAGTCCAGAAAACAAGAGCACACCATGTCTTTTCCTCACCTCGGCAAAGAGAACCAATTTGCCCTGACACTTGACGGCAAAATCGACAGGAAAAAAGCACACATTTTTCCCCCTGATGTGTAGTGCATAACACTAAGGCTTGTCTTAAAAACAGCTAACACAAACAAAAATTCACATTATTATCATCCCCAATCTGTAACTGTAAAAATAACACAAATTAGAGATACGGCCACCGTGCACTTCACCGACTGCGTCTAACAGCATGCGTGCACCACTGTCAGACGAGGTGGCCGAGTGGTTAAGGCGATGGACTGCTAATCCATTGTGCTCTGCACGCATGGGTTCGAATCCCATCTTCGTCGACTTTTCTACATAACCCTGTTCCTCAGAGAACTTTGTAAACTCACGTTACTGTCTGTGTTAGTCAACTGTCATTTATTTGCAAGGCTATTTTAATGGAGGGTCCAGGGAATTTTTACACCATAAATAGGCACAGAGTCGCATTCATGGCAGTTCCACAAGTTGGAAATAAGCACCATTTTTCCCATTGATACCTATAGCATAACAATAATGCTTGTCTTAAAAACAACTTATTCAAACAAAAATTCACATTATTATCATCCCCAATCTGTAACTGTAAAAATAACGCAAATTAGAGCTCAAATCAAAATTATTTTGATTGAGTCCAGAAAACAAGAGCACACCATGTCTTTTCCTCACCTCGGCAAAGAGAACCAATTTGCCCTGACACTTGACGGCAAAATCGACAGGAAAAAAGCACACATTTTTCCCCCCGATGTGTAGTGCATAACACTAAGGCTTGTCTTAAAAACAACTAACACAAACAAAAATTCACATTATTATCATCCCCAATCTGTAACTGTAAAAATAACACAAATAAGAGATACGGCCACCGTGCACTTCACCGACTGCGTCTAACAGCATGCGTGCGCCACTGTCAGACGAGGTGGCCGAGTGGTTAAGGTGATGGCATGCTAATCCATTGTGCTCTGCATGCATGGGTTCGAATCCCATCTTCGTCGACTTTTCTACTGAACCCTGTTCCTCAGAGAACTTTGTAAACTCACGTTACTGTGTGTGTCAGTCAACTGTCATTTATTTGCAAGGAAATTTTAATGGAGGGTCCAGGGAATTGTTACACCATAAATAGGCACAGAGTCGCATTCATGGCAGTTCCACAAGTTGGAAATAAGCACAATTTTTCCCATTGATACCTATAGCATAACAATAATGCTTGCCTTAAAAACAACTTATTCAAACAAAAATTCACATTATTATCATCCCCAATCTGTAACTGTAAAAATAACGCAAATTAGAGCTCAAATCAAAATTATTTTGATGGAGTCCAGAAAACAAGAGCACAACATGTCTTTTCCTCACCTCGGCAAAGAGAACCAATTTGCCCTGGCACTTGACGGCAAAATCGACAGGAAAAAAGCACACATTTTTCCCCCCGATGTGTAGTGCATAACACTAAGGCTTGTCTTAAAAACAACTAACACAAACAAAAATTCACATTATTATCATCCCCAATCTGTAACTGTAAAAATAACACAAATTAGAGATACGGCCACCGTGCACTTCACCGACTGCGTCTAACAGCATGCGTGCGCCACTGTCAGACGAGGTGGCTGAGTGGTTAAGGTGATGGACTGCTAATCCATTGTGCTCTGCACGCATGGGTTCGAATCCCATCTTCGTCGACTTTTCTACAGAACCCTGTTCCTCAGAGAACTTTGTAAACTCACGTTACTGTCTGTGTTAGTCAACTGTCATTTATTTGCAAGGCTATTTTAATGGAGGGTCCAGGGAATTTTTAAACCATAAATAGGCACAGAGTCGCATTCATGGCAGTTCCACAAGTTGGAAATAAGCACCATTTTTCCCATTGATACCTATAGCATAACAATAATGCTTGTCTTAAAAACAACTTATTCAAACAAAAATTCACATTATTATCATCCCCAATCTGTAACTGTAAAAATAACGCAAATTAGAGCTCAAATCAAAATTATTTTGATTGAGTCCAGAAAACAAGAGCACACCATGTCTTTTCCTCACCTCGGCAAAGAGAACCAATTTGCCCTGACACTTGACGGCAAAATCGACAGGAAAAAAGCACACATTTTTCCCCCCGATGTGTAGTGCATAACGCTTTTCTTAAAAACAACTAACACAAACAAAAATTCACATTATTATCATCCCCAATCTGTAACTGTAAAAATAACACAAATTAGAGATACAGCCACCGTGCACTTCACCGACTGCGTCTAACAGCATGCGTGTGCCACTGTCAGACGAGGTGGCCGAGTGGTTAAGGCGATGGACTGCTAATCCATTGTGCTCTGCACGCATGGGTTCGAATCCCATCTTCGTCGACTTTTCTACAAAACTCTGTTCCTCAGAGAACTTTGTAAACTCACGTTACTGTCTGTGTTAGTCAACTGTCATTTATTTGCAAGGCTATTTTAATGGAGGGTCCAGGGAATTTTTACACCATAAATAGGCACAGAGTCGCATTCATGGCAGTTCCACAAGTTGGAAATAAGCACCATTTTTCACATTGATACCTATAGCATAACAATAATGCTTGTCTTAAAAACAACTTATTCAAACAAAAATTCACATTATTATCATCCCCAATCTGTAACTGTAAAAATAACGCAAACTAGAGCTCAAATCAAAATTATTTTGATTGAGTCCAGAAAACAAGAGCACACCCTGTCTTTTCCTCACCTCGGCAAAGAGAACCAATTTGCTCTGACACTTGACGGCAAAATCGACAGGAAAAAAGCACACATTTTTCCCCCCGATGTGTAGTGCATAACACTAAGGCTTGTCTTAAAAACAACTAACACAAACAAAAATTCACATTATTATCATCCCCAATCTGTAACTGTAAAAATAACACAAATTAGAGATACGGCCACCGTGCACTTCACCGACTGCGTCTAACAGCATGCGTGTGCCACTGTCAGACGAGGTGGCCGAGTGGTTAAGGTGATGGACTGCTAATCCATTGTCCTCTGCACGCATGGGTTCGAATCCCATCTTCGTCGACTTTTCTACAAAACTCTGTTCCTCAGAGAACTTTGTAAACTCACGTTACTGTCTGTGTTAGTCAACTGTCATTTATTTGCAAGGCTATTTTAATGGAGGGTCCAGGGAATTTTTACACCATAAATAGGCACAGAGTCGCATTCATGGCAGTTCCACAAGTTGGAAATAAGCACCATTTTTCCCATTGATACCTATAGCATAACAATAATGCTTGTCTTAAAAACAACTTATTCAAACAAAAATTCACATTATTATCATCCCCAATCTGTAACTGTAAAAATAACGCAAATTAGAGCTCAAATCAAAATTATTTTGATTGAGTCCAGAAAACAAGAGCACACCATGTCTTTTCCTCACCTCGGCAAAGAGAACCAATTTGCCCTGACACTTGACGGCAAAATCGACAGGAAAAAAGCACACATTTTTCCCCCCGATGTGTAGTGCATAACACTAAGGCTTGTCTTAAAAACAACTAACACAAACAAAAATTCACATTATTATCATCCCCAATCTGTAACTGTAAAAATAACACAAATAAGAGATACGGCCACCGTGCACTTCACCGACTGCGTCTAACAGCATGCGTGCGCCACTGTCAGACGAGGTGGCCGAGTGGTTAAGGTGATGGCATGCTAATCCATTGTGCTCTGCATGCATGGGTTCGAATCCCATCTTCGTCGACTTTTCTACTGAACCCTGTTCCTCAGAGAACTTTGTAAACTCACGTTACTGTGTGTGTCAGTCAACTGTCATTTATTTGCAAGGAAATTTTAATGGAGGGTCCAGGGAATTGTTACACCATAAATAGGCACAGAGTCGCATTCATGGCAGTTCCACAAGTTGGAAATAAGCACAATTTTTCCCATTGATACCTATAGCATAACAATAATGCTTGCCTTAAAAACAACTTATTCAAACAAAAATTCACATTATTATCATCCCCAATCTGTAACTGTAAAAATAACGCAAATTAGAGCTCAAATCAAAATTATTTTGATGGAGTCCAGAAAACAAGAGCACACCATGTCTTTTCCTCACCTCGGCAAAGAGAACCAATTTGCCCTGGCACTTGACGGCAAAATCGACAGGAAAAAAGCACACATTTTTCCCCCCGATGTGTAGTGCATAACACTAAGGCTTGTCTTAAAAACAACTAACACAAACAAAAATTCACATTATTATCATCCCCAATCTGTAACTGTAAAAATAACACAAATTAGAGATACGGCCACCGTGCACTTCACCGACTGCGTCTAACAGCATGCGTGCGCCACTGTCAGACGAGGTGGCTGAGTGGTTAAGGTGATGGACTGCTAATCCATTGTGCTCTGCACGCATGGGTTCGAATCCCATCTTCGTCGACTTTTCTACAGAACCCTGTTCCTCAGAGAACTTTGTAAATTCACGTTACTGTCTGTGTTAGTCAACTGTCATTTATTTGCAAGGCTATTTTAATGGAGGGTCCAGGGAATTTTTACACCATAAATAGGCACAGAGTCGCATTCATGGCAGTTCCACAAGTTGGAAATAAGCACCATTTTTCCCATTGATACCTATAGCATAACAATAATGCTTGTCTTAAAAACAACTTATTCAAACAAAAATTCACATTATTATCATCCCCAATCTGTAACTGTAAAAATAACGCAAATTAGAGCTCAAATCAAAATTATTTTGATTGAGTCCAGAAAACAAGAGCACACCATGTCTTTTCCTCACCTCGGCAAAGAGAACCAATTTGCCCTGACACTTGACGGCAAAATCGACAGGAAAAAAGCACACATTTTTCCCCCCGATGTGTAGTGCATAACACTAAGGCTTGTCTTAAAAACAACTAACACAAACAAAAATTCACATTATTATCATCCCCAATCTGTAACTGTAAAAATAACACAAATTAGAGATACAGCCACCGTGCACTTCACCGACTGCGTCTAACAGCATGCGTGCGCCACTGTCAGACGAGGTGGCCGAGTGGTTAAGGCGATGGACTGCTAATCCATTGTCCTCTGCACGCATGGGTTCGAATCCCATCTTCGTCGACTTTTCTACAAAACTCTGTTCCTCAGAGAACTTTGTAAACTCACGTTACTGTCTGTGTTAGTCAACTGTCATTTATTTGCAAGGCTATTTTAATGGAGGGTCCAGGGAATTTTTACACCATAAATAGGCACAGAGTCGCATTCATGGCAGTTCCACAAGTTGGAAATAAGCACCATTTTTCCCATTGATACCTATAGCATAACAATAATGCTTGTCTTAAAAACAACTTATTCAAACAAAAATTCACATTATTATCATCCCCAATCTGTAACTGTAAAAATAACGCAAATTAGAGCTCAAATCAAAATTATTTTGATTGAGTCCAGAAAACAAGAGCACACCATGTCTTTTCCTCACCTCGGCAAAGAGAACCAATTTGCCCTGACACTTGACGGCAAAATCGACAGGAAAAAAGCACACATTTTTCCCCCCGATGTGTAGTGCATAACGCTTTTCTTAAAAACAACTAACACAAACAAAAATTCACATTATTATCATCCCCAATCTGTAACTGTAAAAATAACACAAATTAGAGATACAGCCACCGTGCACTTCACCGACTGCGTCTAACAGCATGCGTGTGCCACTGTCAGACGAGGTGGCCGAGTGGTTAAGGCGATGGACTGCTAATCCATTGTGCTCTGCACGCATGGGTTCGAATCCCATCTTCGTCGACTTTTCTACAAAACTCTGTTCCTCAGAGAACTTTGTAAACTCACGTTACTGTCTGTGTTAGTCAACTGTCATTTATTTGCAAGGCTATTTTAATGGAGGGTCCAGGGAATTTTTACACCATAAATAGGCACAGAGTCGCATTCATGGCAGTTCCACAAGTTGGAAATAAGCACCATTTTTCACATTGATACCTATAGCATAACAATAATGCTTGTCTTAAAAACAACTTATTCAAACAAAAATTCACATTATTATCATCCCCAATCTGTAACTGTAAAAATAACGCAAACTAGAGCTCAAATCAAAATTATTTTGATTGAGTCCAGAAAACAAGAGCACACCCTGTCTTTTCCTCACCTCGGCAAAGAGAACCAATTTGCTCTGACACTTGACGGCAAAATCGACAGGAAAAAAGCACACATTTTTCCCCCCGATGTGTAGTGCATAACACTAAGGCTTGTCTTAAAAACAACTAACACAAACAAAAATTCACATTATTATCATCCCCAATCTGTAACTGTAAAAATAACACAAATTAGAGATACGGCCACCGTGCACTTCACCGACTGCGTCTAACAGCATGCGTGTGCCACTGTCAGACGAGGTGGCCGAGTGGTTAAGGTGATTGCATGCTAATCCATTGTGCTCTGCACGCATGGGTTCGAATCCCATCTTCGTCGACTTTTCTACTGAACCCTGTTCCTCAGAGAACTTTGTAAACTCACGTTACTGTGTGTGTTAGTCAACTGTCATTTATTTGCAAGGCAATTTTAATGGAGGGTCCAGGGAATTGTTACACCATAAATAGGCACAGAGTCGCATTCATGGCAGTTCCACAAGTTGGAAATAAGCACAATTTTTCCCATTGATACCTATAGCATAACCATAATGCTTGCCTTAAAAACAACTTATTCAAACAAAAATTCACATTATTATCATCCCCAATCTGTAACTGTAAAAATAACGCAAATTAGAGCTCAAATCAAAATTATTTTGATGGAGTCCAGAAAACAAGAGCACACCATGTCTTTTCATCACCTCGGCAAAGAGAACCAATTTGCCCTGACACTTGACGGCAAAATCGACAGGAAAAAAGCACACATTTTTCCCCCCGATGTGTAGTGCATAACACTAAGGCTTGTCTTAAAAACAACTAACACAAACAAAAATTCACATTATTATCATCCCCAATCTGTAACTGTAAAAATAACACAAATTAGAGATACGGCCACCGTGCACTTCACCGACTGCGTCTAACAGCATGCGTGCGCCACTGTCAGACGAGGTGGCCGAGTGGTTAAGGTGATGGACTGCTAATCCATTGTGCTCTGCACGCATGGGTTTGAATCCCATCTTTGTCGACTTTTCTACAGAACCCTGTTCCTCAGAGAACTTTGTAAACTCACGTTACTGTCTGTGTTAGTCAACTGTCATTTATTTGCAAGGCTATTTTAATGGAGGGTCCAGGGAATTTTTACACCATAAATAGGCACAGAGTCGCATTCATGGCAGTTCCACAAGTTGGAAATAAGCACAATTTTTCCCATTGATACCTATAGCATAACAATAATGCTTGCCTTAAAAACAACTTATTCAAACAAAAATTCACATTATTATCATCCCCAATCTGTAACTGTAAAAATAACGCAAATTAGAGCTCAAATCAAAATTATTTTGATTGAGTCCAGAAAACAAGAGCACACCATGTCTTTTCCTCACCTCGGCAAAGAGAACCAATTTGCCCTGACACTTGACGGCAAAATCGACAGGAAAAAAGCACACATTTTTCCCCCCGATGTGTAGTGCATAACACTAAGGCTTGTCTTAAAAACAACTAACACAAACAAAAATTCACATTATTATCATCCCCAATCTGTAACTGTAAAAATAACACAAATTAGAGATACAGCCACCGTGCACTTCACCGACTGCGTCTAACAGCATGCGTGCGCCACTGTCAGACGAGGTGGCCGAGTGGTTAAGGCGATGGACTGCTAATCCATTGTCCTCTGCACGCATGGGTTCGAATCCCATCTTCGTCGACTTTTCTACAAAACTCTGTTCCTCAGAGAACTTTGTAAACTCACGTTACTGTCTGTGTTAGTCAACTGTCATTTATTTGCAAGGCTATTTTAATGGAGGGTCCAGGGAATTTTTACACCATAAATAGGCACAGAGTCGCATTCATGGCAGTTCCACAAGTTGGAAATAAGCACCATTTTTCCCATTGATACCTATAGCATAACAATAATGCTTGTCTTAAAAACAACTTATTCAAACAAAAATTCACATTATTATCATCCCCAATCTGTAACTGTAAAAATAACGCAAATTAGAGCTCAAATCAAAATTATTTTGATTGAGTCCAGAAAACAAGAGCACACCATGTCTTTTCCTCACCTCGGCAAAGAGAACCAATTTGCCCTGACACTTGACGGCAAAATCGACAGGAAAAAAGCACACATTTTTCCCCCCGATGTGTAGTGCATAACGCTTTTCTTAAAAACAACTAACACAAACAAAAATTCACATTATTATCATCCCCAATCTGTAACTGTAAAAATAACACAAATTAGAGATACAGCCACTGTGCACTTCACCGACTGCGTCTAACAGCATGCCACTGTCAGACGAGGTGGCCGAGTGGTTAAGGCGATGGACTGCTAATCCATTGTGCTCTGCACGCATGGGTTCGAATCCCATCTTCGTCGACTTTTCTACAAAACTCTGTTCCTCAGAGAACTTTGTAAACTCACGTTACTGTCTGTGTTAGTCAACTGTCATTTATTTGCAAGGCTATTTTAATGGAGGGTCCAGGGAATTTTTACACCATAAATAGGCACAGAGTCGCATTCATGGCAGTTCCACAAGTTGGAAATAAGCACCATTTTTCACATTGATACCTATAGCATAACAATAATGCTTGTCTTAAAAACAACTTATTCAAACAAAAATTCACATTATTATCATCCCCAATCTGTAACTGTAAAAATAACGCAAACTAGAGCTCAAATCAAAATTATTTTGATTGAGTCCAGAAAACAAGAGCACACCCTGTCTTTTCCTCACCTCGGCAAAGAGAACCAATTTGCTCTGACACTTGACGGCAAAATCGACAGGAAAAAAGCACACATTTTTCCCCCCGATGTGTAGTGCATAACACTAAGGCTTGTCTTAAAAACAACTAACACAAACAAAAATTCACATTATTATCATCCCCAATCTGTAACTGTAAAAATAACACAAATTAGAGATACGGCCACCGTGCACTTCACCGACTGCGTCTAACAGCATGCGTGTGCCACTGTCAGACGAGGTGGCCGAGTGGTTAAGGTGATTGCATGCTAATCCATTGTGCTCTGCACGCATGGGTTCGAATCCCATCTTCGTCGACTTTTCTACTGAACCCTGTTCCTCAGAGAACTTTGTAAACTCACGTTACTGTGTGTGTTAGTCAACTGTCATTTATTTGCAAGGCAATTTTAATGGAGGGTCCAGGGAATTGTTACACCATAAATAGGCACAGAGTCGCATTCATGGCAGTTCCACAAGTTGGAAAAAAGCACCATTTTTCCCATTGATACCTATAGCATAACAATAATGCTTGCCTTAAAAACAACTTATTCAAACAAAAATTCACATTATTATCATCCCCAATCTGTAACTGTAAAAATAACGCAAATTAGAGCTCAAATCAAAATTATTTTGATGGAGTCCAGAAAACAAGAGCACACCATGTCTTTTCATCACCTCGGCAAAGAGAACCAATTTGCCCTGACACTTGACGGCAAAATCGACAGGAAAAAAGCACACATTTTTCCCCCCGATGTGTAGTGCATAACACTAAGGCTTGTCTTAAAAACAACTAACACAAACAAAAATTCACATTATTATCATCCCCAATCTGTAACTGTAAAAATAACACAAATTAGAGATACGGCCACCGTGCACTTCACCGACTGCGTCTAACAGCATGCGTGCGCCACTGTCAGACGAGGTGGCCGAGTGGTTAAGGTGATGGACTGCTAATCCATTGTGCTCTGCACGCATGGGTTTGAATCCCATCTTTGTCGACTTTTCTACAGAACCCTGTTCCTCAGAGAACTTTGTAAACTCACGTTACTGTCTGTGTTAGTCAACTGTCATTTATTTGCAAGGCTATTTTAATGGAGGGTCCAGGGAATTTTTACACCATAAATAGGCACAGAGTCGCATTCATGGCAGTTCCACAAGTTGGAAATAAGCACAATTTTTCCCATTGATACCTATAGCATAACAATAATGCTTGCCTTAAAAACAACTTATTCAAACAAAAATTCACATTATTATCATCCCCAATCTGTAACTGTAAAAATAACGCAAATTAGAGCTCAAATCAAAATTATTTTGATTGAGTCCAGAAAACAAGAGCACACCATGTCTTTTCCTCACCTCGGCAAAGAGAACCAATTTGCCCTGACACTTGACGGCAAAATCGACAGGAAAAAAGCACACATTTTTCCCCCCGATGTGTAGTGCATAACACTAAGGCTTGTCTTAAAAACAACTAACACAAACAAAAATTCACATTATTATCATCCCCAATCTGTAACTGTAAAAATAACGCAAATTAGAGCTCAAATCAAAATTATTTTGATTGAGTCCAGAAAACAAGAGCACACCCTGTCTTTTCCTCACCTCGGCAAAGAGAACCAATTTGCCCTGACACTTGACGGCAAAATCGACAGGAAAAAAGCACACATTTTTCCCCCCGATGTGTAGTGCATAACACTAAGGCTTGTCTTAAAAACAACTAACACAAACAAAAATTCACATTATTATCATCCCCAATCTGTAACTGTAAAAATAACACAAATTAGAGATACGGCCACCG
Organism: Pelobates fuscus; assembly: GCF_036172605.1. Classification (NCBI taxonomy): domain Eukaryota; kingdom Metazoa; phylum Chordata; class Amphibia; order Anura; family Pelobatidae; genus Pelobates; species Pelobates fuscus. The sequence continues at coordinate 129,399,168 of NC_086317.1, forward strand.
TGCACTTCACCGACTGCGTCTAACAGCATGCGTGCGCCACTGTCAGACGAGGTGGCCGAGTGGTTAAGGTGATGGCATGCTAATCCATTGTGCTCTGCACGCATGGGTTCGAATCCCATCTTCGTCGACTTTTCTACTGAACCCTGTTCCTCAGAGAACTTTGTAAACTCACGTTACTGTGTGTGTTAGTCAACTGTCATTTATTTGCAAGGCAATTTTAATGGAGGGTCCAGGGAATTGTTACACCATAAATAGGCACAGAGTCGCATTCATGGCAGTTCCACAAGTTGGAAATAAGCACCATTTTTCCCATTGATACCTATAGCATAACAATAATGCTTGTCTTAAAAACAACTTATTCAAACAAAAATTCACATTATTATCATCCCCAATCTGTAACTGTAAAAATAACGCAAATTAGAGCTCAAATCAAAATTATTTTGATTGAGTCCAGAAAACAAGAGCACACCATGTCTTTTCCTCACCTCGGCAAAGAGAACCAATTTGCCCTGACACTTGACGGCAAAATCGACAGGAAAAAAGCACACATTTTTCCCCCCGATGTGTAGTGCATAACACTAAGGCTTGTCTTAAAAACAACTAACACAAACAAAAATTCACATTATTATCATCCCCAATCTGTAACTGTAAAAATAACACAAATTAGAGATACGGCCACCGTGCACTTCACCGACTGCGTCTAACAGCATGCGTGCGCCACTATCAGACGAGGTGGCCGAGAGGTTAAGGTGATGGACTGCTAATCCATTGTGCTCTGCACGCATGGGTTCGAATCCCATCTTCGTCGACTTTTCTACTGAACCCTGTTCCTCAGAGAACTTTGTAAACTCACGTTACTGTCTGTGTTAGTCAACTGTCATTTATTTGCAAGGCTATTTTAATGGAGGGTCCAGGGAATTTTTACACCATAAATAGGCACAGAGTCGCATTCATGGCAGTTCCACAAGTTGGAAATAAGCACCATTTTTCCCATTGATACCTATAGCATAACAATAATGCTTGTCTTAAAAACAACTTATTCAAACAAAAATTCACATTATTATCATCCCCAATCTGTAACTGTAAAAATAACGCAAATTAGAGCTCAAATCAAAATTATTTTGATTGAGTCCAGAAAACAAGAGCACACCATGTCTTTTCCTCACCTCGGCAAAGAGAACCAATTTGCCCTGACACTTGACGGCAAAATCGACAGGAAAAAAGCACACATTTTTCCCCCCGATGTGTAGTGCATAACACTAAGGCTTGTCTTAAAAACAACTAACACAAACAAAAATTCACATTATTATCATCCCCAATCTGTAACTGTAAAAATAACACAAATTAGAGATACGGCCACCGTGCACTTCACCGACTGCGTCTAACAGCATGCGTGCGCCACTGTCAGACGAGGTGGCCGAGTGGTTAAGGTGATGGCATGCTAATCCATTGTGCTCTGCACGCATGGGTTCGAATCCCATCTTCGTCAACTTTTCTACTGAACCCTGTTCCTCAGAGAACTTTGTAAACTCACGTTACTGTCTGTGTTAGTCAACTGTCATTTATTTGCAAGGCTATTTTAATGGAGGGTCCAGGGAATTTTTACACCATAAATAGGCACAGAGTCGCATTCATGGCAGTTCCACAAGTTGGAAATAAGCACCATTTTTCCCATTGATACCTATAGCATAACAATAATGCTTGTCTTAAAAACAACTTATTCAAACAAAAATTCACATTATTATCATCCCCAATCTGTAACTGTAAAAATAACGCAAATTAGAGCTCAAATCAAAATTATTTTGATTGAGTCCAGAAAACAAGAGCACACCATGTCTTTTCCTCACCTCGGCAAAGAGAACCAATTTGCCCTGACACTTGACGGCAAAATCGACAGGAAAAAAGCACACATTTTTCCCCCCGATGTGTAGTGCATAACACTAAGGCTTGTCTTAAAAACAACTAACACAAACAAAAATTCACATTATTATCATCCCCAATCTGTAACTGTAAAAATAACACAAATTAGAGATACGGCCACCGTGCACTTCACCGACTGCGTCTAACAGCATGCGTGCGCCACTGTCAGACGAGGTGGCCGAGTGGTTAAGGTGATGGCATGCTAATCCATTGTGCTCTGCACGCATGGGTTCGAATCCCATCTTCGTCAACTTTTCTACTGAACCCTGTTCCTCAGAGAACTTTGTAAACTCACGTTCCTGTCTGTGTTAGTCAACTGTCATTTATTTGCAAGGCTATTTTAATGGAGGGTCCAGGGAATTTTTACACCATAAATAGGCACAGAGTCGCATTCATGGCAGTTCCACAAGTTGGAAATAAGCACCATTTTTCCCATTGATACCTATAGCATAACAATAATGCTTGTCTTAAAAACAACTTATTCAAACAAAAATTCACATTATTATCATCCCCAATCTGTAACTGTAAAAATAACGCAAATTAGAGCTCAAATCAAAATTATTTTGATTGAGTCCAGAAAACAAGAGCACACCATGTCTTTTCCTCACCTCGGCAAAGAGAACCAATTTGCCCTGACACTTGACGGCAAAATCGACAGGAAAAAAGCACACATTTTTCCCCCCGATGTGTAGTGCATAACACTAAGGCTTGTCTTAAAAACAACTAACACAAACAAAAATTCACATTATTATCATCCCCAATCTGTAACTGTAAAAATAACACAAATTAGAGATACGGCCACCGTGCACTTCACCGACTGCGTCTAACAGCATGCGTGCGCCACTGTCAGACGAGGTGGCCGAGTGGTTAAGGCGATGGACTGCTAATCCATTGTGCTCTGCACGCATGGGTTCGAATCCCATCTTCGTCGACTTTTCTACAAAACTCTGTTCCTCAGAGAACTTTGTAAACTCACGTTACTGTCTGTGTTAGTCAACTGTCATTTATTTGCAAGGCTATTTTAATAGAGGGTCCAGGGAATTTTTACACCATAAATAGGCGCAGAGTCGCATTCATGGCAGTTCCACAAGTTGGAAATAAGCACCATTTTTCCCATTGATACCTATAGCATAACAATAATGCTTGTCTTAAAAACAACTTATTCAAACAAAAATTCACATTATTATCATCCCCAATCTGTAACTGTAAAAATAACGCAAATTAGAGCTCAAATCAAAATTATTTTGATTGAGTCCAGAAAACAAGAGCACACCATGTCTTTTCCTCACCTCGGCAAAGAGAACCAATTTGCCCTGACACTTGACGGCAAAATCGACAGGAAAAAAGCACACATTTTTCCCCCCGATGTGTAGTGCATAACACTAAGGCTTGTCTTAAAAACAACTAACACAAACAAAAATTCACATTATTATCATCCCCAATCTGTAACTGTAAAAATAACGCAAATTAGAGCTCAAATCAAAATTATTTTGATTGAGTCCAGAAAACAAGAGCACACCCTGTCTTTTCCTCACCTCGGCAAAGAGAACCAATTTGCCCTGACACTTGACGGCAAAATCGACAGGAAAAAAGCACACATTTTTTCCCCCGATGTGTAGAGCATAACACTAAGGCTTGTCTTAAAAACAACTAACACAAACAAAAATTCACATTATTATCATCCCCAATCTGTAACTGTAAAAATAACACAAATTAGAGATACGGCCACCGTGCACTTCACCGACTGCGTCTAACAGCATGCGTGCGCCATTGTCAGACGAGGTGGCCGAGTGGTTAAGGCGATGGACTGCTAATCCATTGTGCTCTGCATGCATGGGTTAGAATCCCAACTTCGTCGACTTTTCTACAAAACTCTGTTCCTCAGAGAACTTTGTAAACTCACGTTACTGTCTGTGTTAGTCAACCGTCATTTATTTGCAAGGCTATTTTAATGGAGGGTCCAGGGAATTTTTACACCATAAATAGGCACAGAGTCGCATTCATGGCAGTTCCACAAGTTGGAAAAAAGCACCATTTTTCCCATTGATACCTATAGCATAACAATAATGCTTGTCTTAAAAACAACTTATTCAAACAAAAATTCACATTATTATCATCCCCAATTTTTAACTGTAAAAATAATGCAAATTAGAGCTCAAATCAAAATTATTTTGATTGAGTCCAGAAAACAAGAGCACACCCTGTCTTTTCCTCACCTCGGCAAAGAGAATCCCATCTTCGTCGACTTTTCTACAAAACTCTGTTCCTCAGAGAACTTTGTAAACTCACGTTACTGTCTGTGTTAGTCAACCGTCATTTATTTGCAAGGCTATTTTAATGGAGGGTCCAGGGAATTTTTACACCATAAATAGGCACAGAGTCGCATTCATGGCAGTTCCACAAGTTGGAAATAAGCACCATTTTTCCCATTGATACCTATAGCATAACAATAATGCTTGTCTTAAAAACAACTTATTCAAACAAAAATTCACATTATTATCATCCCCAATCTGTAACTGTAAAAATAACGCAAATTAGAGCTCAAATCAAAATTATTTTGATTGAGTCCAGAAAACAAGAGCACACCCTGTCTTTTCCTCACCTCGGCAAAGAGAACCAATTTGCCCTGACACTTGACGGCAAAATCGACAGGAAATAAGCACACATTTTTCCCCCCGATGTGTAGTGCATAACACTAAGGCTTGTCTTAAAAACAACTAACACAAACAAAAATTCACATTATTATCATCCCCAATCTGTAACTGTAAAAATAACGCAAATTAGAGCTCAAATCAAAATTATTTTTTTTGAGTCCAGAAAACAAGAGCACACCATGTCTTTTCCTCACCTCGGCAAAGAGAACCAATTTGCCCTGACACTTGACGGCAAAATCGACAGGAAAAAAGCACACATTTTTCCCCCCGATGTGTAGTGCATAACACTAAGGCTTGTCTTAAAAACAACTAACACAAACAAAAATTCACATTATTATCATCCCCAATCTGTAACTGTAAAAATAACGCAAATTAGAGCTCAAATCAAAATTATTTTGATTGAGTCCAGAAAACAAGAGCACACCCTGTCTTTTCCTCACCTCGGCAAAGAGAACCAATTTGCCCTGACACTTGACGGCAAAATCGACAGGAAAAAAGCACACATTTTTTCCCCCGATGTGTAGAGCATAACACTAAGGCTTGTCTTAAAAACAACTAACACAAACAAAAATTCACATTATTATCATCCCCAATCTGTAACTGTAAAAATAACACAAATTAGAGATACGGCCACCGTGCACTTCACCGACTGCGTCTAACAGCATGCGTGCGCCATTGTCAGACGAGGTGGCCGAGTGGTTAAGGCGATGGACTGCTAATCCATTGTGCTCTGCATGCATGGGTTAGAATCCCAACTTCGTCGACTTTTCTACAAAACTCTGTTCCTCAGAGAACTTTGTAAACTCACGTTACTGTCTGTGTTAGTCAACCGTCATTTATTTGCAAGGCTATTTTAATGGAGGGTCCAGGGAATTTTTACACCATAAATAGGCACAGAGTCGCATTCATGGCAGTTCCACAAGTTGGAAAAAAGCACCATTTTTCCCATTGATACCTATAGCATAACAATAATGCTTGTCTTAAAAACAACTTATTCAAACAAAAATTCACATTATTATCATCCCCAATTTTTAACTGTAAAAATAATGCAAATTAGAGCTCAAATCAAAATTATTTTGATTGAGTCCAGAAAACAAGAGCACACCCTGTCTTTTCCTCACCTCGGCAAAGAGAATCCCATCTTCGTCGACTTTTCTACAAAACTCTGTTCCTCAGAGAACTTTGTAAACTCACGTTACTGTCTGTGTTAGTCAACCGTCATTTATTTGCAAGGCTATTTTAATGGAGGGTCCAGGGAATTTTTACACCATAAATAGGCACAGAGTCGCATTCATGGCAGTTCCACAAGTTGGAAATAAGCACCATTTTTCCCATTGATACCTATAGCATAACAATAATGCTTGTCTTAAAAACAACTTATTCAAACAAAAATTCACATTATTATCATCCCCAATCTGTAACTGTAAAAATAACGCAAATTAGAGCTCAAATCAAAATTATTTTGATTGAGTCCAGAAAACAAGAGCACACCCTGTCTTTTCCTCACCTCGGCAAAGAGAACCAATTTGCCCTGACACTTGACGGCAAAATCGACAGGAAAAAAGCACACATTTTTTCCCCCGATGTGTAGTGCATAACACTAAGGCTTGTCTTAAAAACAACTAACACAAACAAAAATTCACATTATTATCATCCCCAATCTGTAACTGTAAAAATAACACAAATTAGAGATACGGCCACCGTGCACTTCACCGACTGCGTCTAACAGCATGCGTGCGCTATTGTCAGACGAGGTGGCCGAGTGGTTAAGGCGATGGACTGCTAATCCATTGTGCTCTGCATGCATGGGTTAGAATCCCAACTTCGTCGACTTTTCTACAAAACTCTGTTCCTCAGAGAAATTTGTAAACTCACGTTACTGTCTGTGTTAGTCAACCGTCATTTATTTGCAAGGCTATTTTAATGGAGGGTCCAGGGAATTTTTACACCATAAATAGGCACAGAGTCGCATTCATGGCAGTTCCACAAGTTGGAAATAAGCACCATTTTTCCCATTGATACCTATAGCATAACAATAATGCTTGTCTTAAAAACAACTTATTCAAACAAAAATTCACATTATTATCATCCCCAATCTGTAACTGTAAAAATAACGCAAATTAGAGCTCAAATCAAAATTATTTTGATTGAGTCCAGAAAACAAGAGCACACCCTGTCTTTTCCTCACCTCGGCAAAGAGAACCAATTTGCCCTGACACTTGACGGCAAAATCGACAGGAAATAAGCACACATTTTTTCCCCCGATGTGTAGTGCATAACACTAAGGCTTGTCTTAAAAACAACTAACACAAACAAAAATTCACATTATTATCATCCCCAATCTGTAACTGTAAAAATAACACAAATTAGAGATACGGCCACCGTGCACTTCACCGACTGCGTCTAACAGCATGCGTGCGCCATTGTCAGACGAGGTGGCCGAGTGGTTAAGGCGATGGACTGCTAATCCATTGTGCTCTGCATGCATGGGTTAGAATCCCAACTTCGTCGACTTTTCTACAAAACTCTGTTCCTCAGAGAACTTTGTAAACTCACGTTACTGTCTGTGTTAGTCAACCGTCATTTATTTGCAAGGCTATTTTAATGGAGGGTCCAGGGAATTTTTACACCATAAATAGGCACAGAGTCGCATTCATGGCAGTTCCACAAGTTGGAAAAAAGCACCATTTTTCCCATTGATACCTATAGCATAACAATAATGCTTGTCTTAAAAACAACTTATTCAAACAAAAATTCACATTATTATCATCCCCAATTTTTAGCTGTAAAAATAATGCAAATTAGAGCTCAAATCAAAATTATTTTGATTGAGTCCAGAAAACAAGAGCACACCATGTCTTTTCCTCACCTCGGCAAAGAGAATCCCATCTTCGTCGACTTTTCTACAAAACTCTGTTCCTCAGAGAACTTTGTAAACTCACGTTACTGTCTGTGTTAGTCAACCGTCATTTATTTGCAAGGCTATTTTAATGGAGGGTCCAGGGAATTTTTACACCATAAATAGGCACAGAGTCGCATTCATGGCAGTTCCACAAGTTGGAAATAAGCACCATTTTTCCCATTGATACCTATAGCATAACAATAATGCTTGTCTTAAAAACAACTTATTCAAACAAAAATTCACATTATTATCATCCCCAATCTGTAACTGTAAAAATAACGCAAATTAGAGCTCAAATCAAAATTATTTTGATTGAGTCCAGAAAACAAGAGCACACCCTGTCTTTTCCTCACCTCGGCAAAGAGAACCAATTTGCCCTGACACTTGACGGCAAAATCGACAGGAAAAAAGCACACATTTTTCCCCCCGATGTGTAGTGCATAACACTAAGGCTTGTCTTAAAAACAACTAACACAAACAAAAATTCACATTATTATCATCCCCAATCTGTAACTGTAAAAATAACACAAATTAGAGATACGGCCACCGTGCACTTCACCGACTGCGTCAAACAGCATGCGTGTGCCACTGTTAGACGAGGTGGCCGAGTGGTTAAGGCGATGGACTGCTAATCCATTGTGCTCTGCACGCATGGTTTCGAATCCCATCTTCGTCGACTTTTCTACAAAACTCTGTTCCTCAGAGAACTTTGTAAACTCACGTTACTGTCTGTGTTAGTCAACCGTCATTTATTTGCAAGGCTATTTTAATGGAGGGTCCAGGGAATTTTTACACCATAAATAGGCACAGAGTCGCATTCATGGCAGTTCCACAAGTTGGAAATAAGCACCATTTTTCCCATTGATACCTATAGCATAACAATAATGCTTGTCTTAAAAACAACTTATTCAAACAAAAATTCACATTATTATCATCCCCAATCTGTAACTGTAAAAATAACGCAAATTAGAGCTCAAATCAAAATTATTTTGATTGAGTCCAGAAAACAAGAGCACACCCTGTCTTTTCCTCACCTCGGCAAAGAGAACCAATTTGCCCTGACACTTGACGGCAAAATCGACAGGAAAAAAGCACACATTTTTTCCCCCGATGTGTAGTGCATAACACTAAGGCTTGTCTTAAAAACAACTAACACAAACAAAAATTCACATTATTATCATCCCCAATCTGTAACTGTAAAAATAACACAAATTAGAGATACGGCCACCGTGCACTTCACCGACTGCGTCTAACAGCATGCGTGCGCTATTGTCAGACGAGGTGGCCGAGTGGTTAAGGCGATGGACTGCTAATCCATTGTGCTCTGCATGCATGGGTTAGAATCCCAACTTCGTCGACTTTTCTACAAAACTCTGTTCCTCAGAGAACTTTGTAAACTCACGTTACTGTCTGTGTTAGTCAACCGTCATTTATTTGCAAGGCTATTTTAATGGAGGGTCCAGGGAATTTTTACACCATAAATAGGCACAGAGTCGCATTCATGGCAGTTCCACAAGTTGGAAATAAGCACCATTTTTCCCATTGATACCTATAGCATAACAATAATGCTTGTCTTAAAAACAACTTATTCAAACAAAAATTCACATTATTATCATCCCCAATCTGTAACTGTAAAAATAACGCAAATTAGAGCTCAAATCAAAATTATTTTGATTGAGTCCAGAAAACAAGAGCACACCCTGTCTTTTCCTCACCTCGGCAAAGAGAACCAATTTGCCCTGACACTTGACGGCAAAATCGACAGGAAAAAAGCACACATTTTTTCCCCCGATGTGTAGAGCATAACACTAAGGCTTGTCTTAAAAAATACTAACACAAACAAAAATTCACATTATTATCATCCCCAATCTGTAACTGTAAAAATAACACAAATTAGAGATACGGCCACCGTGCACTTCACCGACTGCGTCTAACAGCATGCGTGCGCCATTGTCAGACGAGGTGGCCGAGTGGTTAAGGCGATGGACTGCTAATCCATTGTGCTCTGCATGCATGGGTTAGAATCCCAACTTCGTCGACTTTTCTACAAAACTCTGTTCCTCAGAGAACTTTGTAAACTCACGTTACTGTCTGTGTTAGTCAACCGTCATTTATTTGCAAGGCTATTTTAATGGAGGGTCCAGGGAATTTTTACACCATAAATAGGCACAGAGTCGCATTCATGGCAGTTCCACAAGTTGGAAAAAAGCACCATTTTTCCCATTGATACCTATAGCATAACAATAATGCTTGTCTTAAAAACAACTTATTCAAACAAAAATTCACATTATTATCATCCCCAATTTTTAACTGTAAAAATAATGCAAATTAGAGCTCAAATCAAAATTATTTTGATTGAGTCCAGAAAACAAGAGCACACCCTGTCTTTTCCTCACCTCGGCAAAGAGAATCCCATCTTCGTCGACTTTTCTACAAAACTCTGTTCCTCAGAGAACTTTGTAAACTCACGTTACTGTCTGTGTTAGTCAACCGTCATTTATTTGCAAGGCTATTTTAATGGAGGGTCCAGGGAATTTTTACACCATAAATAGGCACAGAGTCGCATTCATGGCAGTTCCACAAGTTGGAAATAAGCACCATTTTTCCCATTGATACCTATAGCATAACAATAATGCTTGTCTTAAAAACAACTTATTCAAACAAAAATTCACATTATTATCATCCCCAATCTGTAACTGTAAAAATAACGCAAATTAGAGCTCAAATCAAAATTATTTTGATTGAGTCCAGAAAACAAGAGCACACCCTGTCTTTTCCTCACCTCGGCAAAGAGAACCAATTTGCCCTGACACTTGACGGCAAAATCGACAGGAAATAAGCACACATTTTTTCCCCCGATGTGTAGTGCATAACACTAAGGCTTGTCTTAAAAACAACTAACACAAACAAAAATTCACATTATTATCATCCCCAATCTGTAACTGTAAAAATAACGCAAATTAGAGCTCAAATCAAAATTATTTTTTTTGAGTCCAGAAAACAAGAGCACACCATGTCTTTTCCTCACCTCGGCAAAGAGAAACAATTTGCCCTGACACTTGACGGCAAAATCGACAGGAAAAAAGCACACATTTTTCCCCCCGATGTGTAGTGCATAACACTAAGGCTTGTCTTAAAAACAACTAACACAAACAAAAATTCACATTATTATCATCCCCAATCTGTAACTGTAAAAATAACGCAAATTAGAGCTCAAATCAAAATTATTTTGATTGAGTCCAGAAAACAAGAGCACACCCTGTCTTTTCCTCACCTCGGCAAAGAGAACCAATTTGCCCTGACACTTGACGGCAAAATCGACAGGAAAAAAGCACACATTTTTTCCCCCGATGTGTAGAGCATAACACTAAGGCTTGTCTTAAAAACAACTAACACAAACAAAAATTCACATTATTATCATCCCCAATCTGTAACTGTAAAAATAACACAAATTAGAGATACGGCCACCGTGCACTTCACCGACTGCGTCTAACAGCATGCGTGCGCCATTGTCAGACGAGGTGGCCGAGTGGTTAAGGCGATGGACTGCTAATCCATTGTGCTCTGCATGCATGGGTTAGAATCCCAACTTCGTCGACTTTTCTACAAAACTCTGTTCCTCAGAGAACTTTGTAAACTCACGTTACTGTCTGTGTTAGTCAACCGTCATTTATTTGCAAGGCTATTTTAATGGAGGGTCCAGGGAATTTTTACACCATAAATAGGCACAGAGTCGCATTCATGGCAGTTCCACAAGTTGGAAAAAAGCACCATTTTTCCCATTGATACCTATAGCATAACAATAATGCTTGTCTTAAAAACAACTTATTCAAACAAAAATTCACATTATTATCATCCCCAATTTTTAGCTGTAAAAATAATGCAAATTAGAGCTCAAATCAAAATTATTTTGATTGAGTCCAGAAAACAAGAGCACACCCTGTCTTTTCCTCACCTCGGCAAAGAGAATCCCATCTTCGTCGACTTTTCTACAAAACTCTGTTCCTCAGAGAACTTTGTAAACTCACGTTACTGTCTGTGTTAGTCAACCGTCATTTAATTGCAAGGCTATTTTAATGGAGGGTCCAGGGAATTTTTACACCATAAATAGGCACAGAGTCGCATTCATGGCAGTTCCACAAGTTGGAAATAAGCACCATTTTTCCCATTGATACCTATAGCATAACAATAATGCTTGTCTTAAAAACAACTTATTCAAACAAAAATTCACATTATTATCATCCCCAATCTGTAACTGTAAAAATAACGCAAATTAGAGCTCAAATCAAAATTATTTTGATTGAGTCCAGAAAACAAGAGCACACCCTGTCTTTTCCTCACCTCGGCAAAGAGAACCAATTTGCCCTGACACTTGACGGCAAAATCGACAGGAAAAAAGCACACATTTTTCCCCCCGATGTGTAGTGCATAACACTAAGGCTTGTCTTAAAAACAACTAACACAAACAAAAATTCACATTATTATCATCCCCAATCTGTAACTGTAAAAATAACACAAATTAGAGATACGGCCACCGTGCACTTCACCGACTGCGTCAAACAGCATGCGTGTGCCACTGTTAGACGAGGTGGCCGAGTGGTTAAGGCGATGGACTGCTAATCCATTGTGCTCTGCACGCATGGGTTCGAATCCCATCTTCGTCGACTTTTCTACAAAACTCTGTTCCTCAGAGAACTTTGTAAACTCACGTTACTGTCTGTGTTAGTCAACCGTCATTTATTTGCAAGGCTATTTTAATGGAGGGTCCAGGGAATTTTTACACCATAAATAGGCACAGAGTCGCATTCATGGCAGTTCCACAAGTTGGAAATAAGCACCATTTTTCCCATTGATACCTATAGCATAACAATAATGCTTGTCTTAAAAACAACTTATTCAAACAAAAATTCACATTATTATCATCCCCAATCTGTAACTGTAAAAATAACGCAAATTAGAGCTCAAATCAAAATTATTTTGATTGAGTCCAGAAAACAAGAGCACACCCTGTCTTTTCCTCACCTCGGCAAAGAGAACCAATTTGCCCTGACACTTGACGGCAAAATCGACAGGAAAAAAGCACACATTTTTTCCCCCGATGTGTAGTGCATAACACTAAGGCTTGTCTTAAAAACAACTAACACAAACAAAAATTCACATTATTATCATCCCCAATCTGTAACTGTAAAAATAACACAAATTAGAGATACGGCCACCGTGCACTTCACCGACTGCGTCTAACAGCATGCGTGCGCTATTGTCAGACGAGGTGGCCGAGTGGTTAAGGCGATGGACTGCTAATCCATTGTGCTCTGCATGCATGGGTTAGAATCCCAACTTCGTCGACTTTTCTACAAAACTCTGTTCCTCAGAGAAATTTGTAAACTCACGTTACTGTCTGTGTTAGTCAACCGTCATTTATTTGCAAGGCTATTTTAATGGAGGGTCCAGGGAATTTTTACACCATAAATAGGCACAGAGTCGCATTCATGGCAGTTCCACAAGTTGGAAATAAGCACCATTTTTCCCATTGATACCTATAGCATAACAATAATGCTTGTCTTAAAAACAACTTATTCAAACAAAAATTCACATTATTATCATCCCCAATCTGTAACTGTAAAAATAACGCAAATTAGAGCTCAAATCAAAATTATTTTGATTGAGTCCAGAAAACAAGAGCACACCCTGTCTTTTCCTCACCTCGGCAAAGAGAACCAATTTGCCCTGACACTTGACGGCAAAATCGACAGGAAAAAAGCACACATTTTTTCCCCCGATGTGTAGAGCATAACACTAAGGCTTGTCTTAAAAAATACTAACACAAACAAAAATTCACATTATTATCATCCCCAATCTGTAACTGTAAAAATAACACAAATTAGAGATACGGCCACCGTGCACTTCACCGACTGCGTCTAACAGCATGCGTGCGCCATTGTCAGACGAGGTGGCCGAGTGGTTAAGGCGATGGACTGCTAATCCATTGTGCTCTGCATGCATGGGTTAGAATCCCAACTTCGTCGACTTTTCTACAAAACTCTGTTCCTCAGAGAACTTTGCAAACTCACGTTACTGTCTGTGTTAGTCAACCGTCATTTATTTGCAAGGCTATTTTAATGGAGGGTCCAGGGAATTTTTACACCATAAATAGGCACAGAGTCGCATTCATGGCAGTTCCACAAGTTGGAAAAAAGCACCATTTTTCCCATTGATACCTATAGCATAACAATAATGCTTGTCTTAAAAACAACTTATTCAAACAAAAATTCACATTATTATCATCCCCAATTTTTAACTGTAAAAATAATGCAAATTAGAGCTCAAATCAAAATTATTTTGATTGAGTCCAGAAAACAAGAGCACACCCTGTCTTTTCCTCACCTCGGCAAAGAGAATCCCATCTTCGTCGACTTTTCTACAAAACTCTGTTCCTCAGAGAACTTTGTAAACTCACGTTACTGTCTGTGTTAGTCAACCGTCATTTATTTGCAAGGCTATTTTAATGGAGGGTCCAGGGAATTTTTACACCATAAATAGGCACAGAGTCGCATTCATGGCAGTTCCACAAGTTGGAAATAAGCACCATTTTTCCCATTGATACCTATAGCATAACAATAATGCTTGTCTTAAAAACAACTTATTCAAACAAAAATTCACATTATTATCATCCCCAATCTGTAACTGTAAAAATAACGCAAATTAGAGCTCAAATCAAAATTATTTTGATTGAGTCCAGAAAACAAGAGCACACCCTGTCTTTTCCTCACCTCGGCAAAGAGAACCAATTTGCCCTGACACTTGACGGCAAAATCGACAGGAAATAAGCACACATTTTTTCCCCCGATGTGTAGTGCATAACACTAAGGCTTGTCTTAAAAACAACTAACACAAACAAAAATTCACATTATTATCATCCCCAATCTGTAACTGTAAAAATAACGCAAATTAGAGCTCAAATCAAAATTATTTTTTTTGAGTCCAGAAAACAAGAGCACACCATGTCTTTTCCTCACCTCGGCAAAGAGAAACAATTTGCCCTGACACTTGACGGCAAAATCGACAGGAAAAAAGCACACATTTTTCCCCCCGATGTGTAGTGCATAACACTAAGGCTTGTCTTAAAAACAACTAACACAAACAAAAATTCACATTATTATCATCCCCAATCTGTAACTGTAAAAATAACGCAAATTAGAGCTCAAATCAAAATTATTTTGATTGAGTCCAGAAAACAAGAGCACACCCTGTCTTTTCCTCACCTCGGCAAAGAGAACCAATTTGCCCTGACACTTGACGGCAAAATCGACAGGAAAAAAGCACACATTTTTTCCCCCGATGTGTAGAGCATAACACTAAGGCTTGTCTTAAAAACAACTAACACAAACAAAAATTCACATTATTATCATCCCCAATCTGTAACTGTAAAAATAACACAAATTAGAGATACGGCCACCGTGCACTTCACCGACTGCGTCTAACAGCATGCGTGCGCCATTGTCAGACGAGGTGGCCGAGTGGTTAAGGCGATGGACTGCTAATCCATTGTGCTCTGCATGCATGGGTTAGAATCCCAACTTCGTCGACTTTTCTACAAAACTCTGTTCCTCAGAGAACTTTGTAAACTCACATTACTGTCTGTGTTAGTCAACCGTCATTTATTTGCAAGGCTATTTTAATGGAGGGTCCAGGGAATTTTTACACCATAAATAGGCACAGAGTCGCATTCATGGCAGTTCCACAAGTTGGAAAAAAGCACCATTTTTCCCATTGATACCTATAGCATAACAATAATGCTTGTCTTAAAAACAACTTATTCAAACAAAAATTCACATTATTATCATCCCCAATTTTTAACTGTAAAAATAATGCAAATTAGAGCTCAAATCAAAATTATTTTGATTGAGTCCAGAAAACAAGAGCACACCCTGTCTTTTCCTCACCTCGGCAAAGAGAATCCCATCTTCGTCGACTTTTCTACAAAACTCTGTTCCTCAGAGAACTTTGTAAACTCACGTTACTGTCTGTGTTAGTCAACCGTCATTTATTTGCAAGGCTATTTTAATGGAGGGTCCAGGGAATTTTTACACCATAAATAGGCACAGAGTCGCATTCATGGCAGTTCCACAAGTTGGAAATAAGCACCATTTTTCCCATTGATACCTATAGCATAACAATAATGCTTGTCTTAAAAACAACTTATTCAAACAAAAATTCACATTATTATCATCCCCAATCTGTAACTGTAAAAATAACGCAAATTAGAGCTCAAATCAAAATTATTTTGATTGAGTCCAGAAAACAAGAGCACACCCTGTCTTTTCCTCACCTCGGCAAAGAGAACCAATTTGCCCTGACACTTGACGGCAAAATCGACAGGAAATAAGCACACATTTTTTCCCCCGATGTGTAGTGCATAACACTAAGGCTTGTCTTAAAAACAACTAACACAAACAAAAATTCACATTATTATCATCCCCAATCTGTAACTGTAAAAATAACACAAATTAGAGATATGGCCACCGTGCACTTCACCGACTGCGTCTAACAGCATGCGTGCGCCATTGTCAGACGAGGTGGCCGAGTGGTTAAGGCGATGGACTGCTAATCCATTGTGCTCTGCATGCATGGGTTAGAATCCCAACTTCGTCGACTTTTCTACAAAACTCTGTTCCTCAGAGAACTTTGTAAACTCACGTTACTGTCTGTGTTAGTCAACCGTCATTTATTTGCAAGGCTATTTTAATGGAGGGTCCAGGGAATTTTTACACCATAAATAGGCACAGAGTCGCATTCATGGCAGTTCCACAAGTTGGAAAAAAGCACCATTTTTCCCATTGATACCTATAGCATAACAATAATGCTTGTCTTAAAAACAACTTATTCAAACAAAAATTCACATTATTATCATCCCCAATTTTTAGCTGTAAAAATAATGCAAATTAGAGCTCAAATCAAAATTATTTTGATTGAGTCCAGAAAACAAGAGCACACCCTGTCTTTTCCTCACCTCGGCAAAGAGAATCCCATCTTCGTCGACTTTTCTACAAAACTCTGTTCCTCAGAGAACTTTGTAAACTCACGTTACTGTCTGTGTTAGTCAACCGTCATTTATTTGCAAGGCTATTTTAATGGAGGGTCCAGGGAATTTTTACACCATAAATAGGCACAGAGTCGCATTCATGGCAGTTCCACAAGTTGGAAATAAGCACCATTTTTCCCATTGATACCTATAGCATAACAATAATGCTTGTCTTAAAAACAACTTATTCAAACAAAAATTCACATTATTATCATCCCCAATCTGTAACTGTAAAAATAACGCAAATTAGAGCTCAAATCAAAATTATTTTGATTGAGTCCAGAAAACAAGAGCACACCCTGTCTTTTCCTCACCTCGGCAAAGAGAACCAATTTGCCCTGACACTTGACGGCAAAATCGACAGGAAAAAAGCACACATTTTTCCCCCCGATGTGTAGTGCATAACACTAAGGCTTGTCTTAAATACAACTAACACAAACAAAAATTCACATTATTATCATCCCCAATCTG
The DNA here is from genome assembly GCF_036172605.1 of Pelobates fuscus. Classification (NCBI taxonomy): domain Eukaryota; kingdom Metazoa; phylum Chordata; class Amphibia; order Anura; family Pelobatidae; genus Pelobates; species Pelobates fuscus. Next base: position 129,416,197 of record NC_086317.1, read on the forward strand.
TAACTGTAAAAATAACGAAAATTAGAGCTCAAATCAAAATTATTTTTTTTGAGTCCAGAAAACAAGAGCACACCATGTCTTTTCCTCACCTCGGCAAAGAGAAACAATTTGCCCTGACACTTGACGGCAAAATCGACAGGAAAAAAGCACACATTTTTCCCCCCGATGTGTAGTGCATAACACTAAGGCTTGTCTTAAAAACAACTAACACAAACAAAAATTCACATTATTATCATCCCCAATCTGTAACTGTAAAAATAACGCAAATTAGAGCTCAAATCAAAATTATTTTGATTGAGTCCAGAAAACAAGAGCACACCCTGTCTTTTCCTCACCTCGGCAAAGAGAACCAATTTGCCCTGACACTTGACGGCAAAATCGACAGGAAAAAAGCACACATTTTTTCCCCCGATGTGTAGAGCATAACACTAAGGCTTGTCTTAAAAACAACTAACACAAACAAAAATTCACATTATTATCATCCCCAATCTGTAACTGTAAAAATAACACAAATTAGAGATACGGCCACCGTGCACTTCACCGACTGCGTCTAACAGCATGCGTGCGCCATTGTCAGACGAGGTGGCCGAGTGGTTAAGGCGATGGACTGCTAATCCATTGTGCTCTGCATGCATGGGTTAGAATCCCAACTTCGTCGACTTTTCTACAAAACTCTGTTCCTCAGAGAACTTTGTAAACTCACATTACTGTCTGTGTTAGTCAACCGTCATTTATTTGCAAGGCTATTTTAATGGAGGGTCCAGGGAATTTTTACACCATAAATAGGCACAGAGTCGCATTCATGGCAGTTCCACAAGTTGGAAAAAAGCACCATTTTTCCCATTGATACCTATAGCATAACAATAATGCTTGTCTTAAAAACAACTTATTCAAACAAAAATTCACATTATTATCATCCCCAATTTTTAGCTGTAAAAATAATGCAAATTAGAGCTCAAATCAAAATTATTTTGATTGAGTCCAGAAAACAAGAGCACACCCTGTCTTTTCCTCACCTCGGCAAAGAGAATCCCATCTTCGTCGACTTTTCTACAAAACTCTGTTCCTCAGAGAACTTTGTAAACTCACGTTACTGTCTGTGTTAGTCAACCGTCATTTATTTGCAAGGCTATTTTAATGGAGGGTCCAGGGAATTTTTACACCATAAATAGGCACAGAGTCGCATTCATGGCAGTTCCACAAGTTGGAAATAAGCACCATTTTTCCCATTGATACCTATAGCATAACAATAATGCTTGTCTTAAAAACAACTTATTCAAACAAAAATTCACATTATTATCATCCCCAATCTGTAACTGTAAAAATAACGCAAATTAGAGCTCAAATCAAAATTATTTTGATTGAGTCCAGAAAACAAGAGCACACCCTGTCTTTTCCTCACCTCGGCAAAGAGAACCAATTTGCCCTGACACTTGACGGCAAAATCGACAGGAAATAAGCACACATTTTTTCCCCCGATGTGTAGTGCATAACACTAAGGCTTGTCTTAAAAACAACTAACACAAACAAAAATTCACATTATTATCATCCCCAATCTGTAACTGTAAAAATAACACAAATTAGAGATATGGCCACCGTGCACTTCACCGACTGCGTCTAACAGCATGCGTGCGCCATTGTCAGACGAGGTGGCCGAGTGGTTAAGGCGATGGACTGCTAATCCATTGTGCTCTGCATGCATGGGTTAGAATCCCAACTTCGTCGACTTTTCTACAAAACTCTGTTCCTCAGAGAACTTTGTAAACTCACGTTACTGTCTGTGTTAGTCAACCGTCATTTATTTGCAAGGCTATTTTAATGGAGGGTCCAGGGAATTTTTACACCATAAATAGGCACAGAGTCGCATTCATGGCAGTTCCACAAGTTGGAAAAAAGCACCATTTTTCCCATTGATACCTATAGCATAACAATAATGCTTGTCTTAAAAACAACTTATTCAAACAAAAATTCACATTATTATCATCCCCAATTTTTAGCTGTAAAAATAATGCAAATTAGAGCTCAAATCAAAATTATTTTGATTGAGTCCAGAAAACAAGAGCACACCCTGTCTTTTCCTCACCTCGGCAAAGAGAATCCCATCTTCGTCGACTTTTCTACAAAACTCTGTTCCTCAGAGAACTTTGTAAACTCACGTTACTGTCTGTGTTAGTCAACCGTCATTTATTTGCAAGGCTATTTTAATGGAGGGTCCAGGGAATTTTTACACCATAAATAGGCACAGAGTCGCATTCATGGCAGTTCCACAAGTTGGAAATAAGCACCATTTTTCCCATTGATACCTATAGCATAACAATAATGCTTGTCTTAAAAACAACTTATTCAAACAAAAATTCACATTATTATCATCCCCAATCTGTAACTGTAAAAATAACGCAAATTAGAGCTCAAATCAAAATTATTTTGATTGAGTCCAGAAAACAAGAGCACACCCTGTCTTTTCCTCACCTCGGCAAAGAGAACCAATTTGCCCTGACACTTGACGGCAAAATCGACAGGAAAAAAGCACACATTTTTTCCCCCGATGTGTAGTGCATAACACTAAGGCTTGTCTTAAAAACAACTAACACAAACAAAAATTCACATTATTATCATCCCCAATCTGTAACTGTAAAAATAACACAAATTAGAGATACGGCCACCGTGCACTTCACCGACTGCGTCTAACAGCATGCGTGCGCTATTGTCAGACGAGGTGGCCGAGTGGTTAAGGCGATGGACTGCTAATCCATTGTGCTCTGCATGCATGGGTTAGAATCCCAACTTCGTCGACTTTTCTACAAAACTCTGTTCCTCAGAGAACTTTGTAAACTCACGTTACTGTCTGTGTTAGTCAACCGTCATTTATTTGCAAGGCTATTTTAATGGAGGGTCCAGGGAATTTTTACACCATAAATAGGCACAGAGTCGCATTCATGGCAGTTCCACAAGTTGGAAATAAGCACCATTTTTCCCATTGATACCTATAGCATAACAATAATGCTTGTCTTAAAAACAACTTATTCAAACAAAAATTCACATTATTATCATCCCCAATCTGTAACTGTAAAAATAACGCAAATTAGAGCTCAAATCAAAATTATTTTGATTGAGTCCAGAAAACAAGAGCACACCCTGTCTTTTCCTCACCTCGGCAAAGAGAACCAATTTGCCCTGACACTTGACGGCAAAATCGACAGGAAATAAGCACACATTTTTTCCCCCGATGTGTAGTGCATAACACTAAGGCTTGTCTTAAAAACAACTAACACAAACAAAAATTCACATTATTATCATCCCCAATCTGTAACTGTAAAAATAACACAAATTAGAGATACGGCCACCGTGCACTTCACCGACTGCGTCTAACAGCATGCGTGCGCCATTGTCAGACGAGGTGGCCGAGTGGTTAAGGCGATGGACTGCTAATCCATTGTGCTCTGCATGCATGGGTTAGAATCCCAACTTCGTCGACTTTTCTACAAAACTCTGTTCCTCAGAGAACTTTGTAAACTCACGTTACTGTCTGTGTTAGTCAACCGTCATTTATTTGCAAGGCTATTTTAATGGAGGGTCCAGGGAATTTTTACACCATAAATAGGCACAGAGTCGCATTCATGGCAGTTCCACAAGTTGGAAAAAAGCACCATTTTTCCCATTGATACCTATAGCATAACAATAATGCTTGTCTTAAAAACAACTTATTCAAACAAAAATTCACATTATTATCATCCCCAATTTTTAGCTGTAAAAATAATGCAAATTAGAGCTCAAATCAAAATTATTTTGATTGAGTCCAGAAAACAAGAGCACACCCTGTCTTTTCCTCACCTCGGCAAAGAGAATCCCATCTTCGTCGACTTTTCTACAAAACTCTGTTCCTCAGAGAACTTTGTAAACTCACGTTACTGTCTGTGTTAGTCAACCGTCATTTATTTGCAAGGCTATTTTAATGGAGGGTCCAGGGAATTTTTACACCATAAATAGGCACAGAGTCGCATTCATGGCAGTTCCACAAGTTGGAAATAAGCACCATTTTTCCCATTGATACCTATAGCATAACAATAATGCTTGTCTTAAAAACAACTTATTCAAACAAAAATTCACATTATTATCATCCCCAATCTGTAACTGTAAAAATAACGCAAATTAGAGCTCAAATCAAAATTATTTTGATTGAGTCCAGAAAACAAGAGCACACCCTGTCTTTTCCTCACCTCGGCAAAGAGAACCAATTTGCCCTGACACTTGACGGCAAAATCGACAGGAAAAAAGCACACATTTTTCCCCCCGATGTGTAGTGCATAACACTAAGGCTTGTCTTAAAAACAACTAACACAAACAAAAATTCACATTATTATCATCCCCAATCTGTAACTGTAAAAATAACACAAATTAGAGATACGGCCACCGTGCACTTCACCGACTGCGTCAAACAGCATGCGTGCGCCACTGTTAGACGAGGTGGCCGAGTGGTTAAGGCGATGGACTGCTAATCCATTGTGCTCTGCACGCATGGGTTCGAATCCCATCTTCGTCGACTTTTCTACAAAACTCTGTTCCTCAGAGAACTTTGTAAACTCACGTTACTGTCTGTGTTAGTCAACCGTCATTTATTTGCAAGGCTATTTTAATGGAGGGTCCAGGGAATTTTTACACCATAAATAGGCACAGAGTCGCATTCATGGCAGTTCCACAAGTTGGAAATAAGCACCATTTTTCCCATTGATACCTATAGCATAACAATAATGCTTGTCTTAAAAACAACTTATTCAAACAAAAATTCACATTATTATCATCCACAATCTGTAACTGTAAAAATAACGCAAATTAGAGCTCCAAATTAGAGTCCAGAAAACAAGAGCACACCCTGTCTTTTCCTCACGTCGGCAAAGAGAACCAATTTGCCCTGACACTTGACGGCAAAATCGACAGGAAAAAAGCACACATTTTTTCCCCCGATGTGTAGTGCATAACACTAAGGCTTGTCTTAAAAACAACTAACACAAACAAAAATTCACATTATTATCATCCCCAATCTGTAACTGTAAAAATAACACAAATTAGAGATACGGCCACCGTGCACTTCACCGACTGCGTCTAACAGCATGCGTGCGCTATTGTCAGACGAGGTGGCCGAGTGGTTAAGGCGATGGACTGCTAATCCATTGTGCTCTGCATGCATGGGTTAGAATCCCAACTTCGTTGACTTTTCTACAAAACTCTGTTCCTCAGAGAACTTTGTAAACTCACGTTACTGTCTGTGTTAGTCAACCGTCATTTATTTGCAAGGCTATTTTAATGGAGGGTCCAGGGAATTTTTACACCATAAATAGGCACAGAGTCGCATTCATGGCAGTTCCACAAGTTGGAAATAAGCACCATTTTTCCCATTGATACCTATAGCATAACAATAATGCTTGTCTTAAAAACAACTTATTCAAACAAAAATTCACATTATTATCATCCCCAATCTGTAACTGTAAAAATAACGCAAATTAGAGCTCAAATCAAAATTATTTTGATTGAGTCCAGAAAACAAGAGCACACCCTGTCTTTTCCTCACCTCGGCAAAGAGAACCAATTTGCCCTGACACTTGACGGCAAAATCGACAGGAAAAAAGCACACATTTTTTCCCCCGATGTGTAGTGCATAACACTAAGGCTTGTCTTAAAAACAACTAACACAAACAAAAATTCACATTATTATCATCCCCAATCTGTAACTGTAAAAATAACACAAATTAGAGATACGGCCACCGTGCACTTCACCGACTGCGTCAAACAGCATGCTTGCGCCACTGTTAGACGAGGTGGCCGAGTGGTTAAGGCGATGGACTGCTAATCCATTGTGCTCTGCACGCATGGGTTCGAATCCCATCTTCGTCGACTTTTCTACAAAACTCTGTTCCTCAGAGAACTTTGTAAACTCACGTTACTGTCTGTGTTAGTCAACCGTCATTTATTTGCAAGGCTATTTTAATGGAGGGTCCAGGGAATTTTTACACCATAAATAGGCACAGAGTCGCATTCATGGCAGTTCCACAAGTTGGAAATAAGCACTATTTTTCCCATTGATACCTATAGCATAACAATAATGCTTGTCTTAAAAACAACGTATTCAAAAAAAAATTCACATTATTATCATCCCCAATCTGTAAAAATAACGCAAATTAGAGCTCAAATCAAAATTATTTTGATTGAGTCCAGAAAACAAGAGCACACCATGTCTTTTCCTCACCTCGGCAAAGAGAACCAATTTGCCCGGACACTTGACGGCAAAATCGACAGGAAAAAAGCACACATTTTTCCCCCCGATGTGTAGTGCATAACACTAAGGCTTGCTTAAAAACAACTAACACAAACAAAAATTCACATTATTATCATCCCCAATCTGTAACTGTAAAAATAACACAAATTAGAGATACGGCCACCGTGCACTTCACCGACTGCGTCAAACAGCATGCGTGCGCCACTGTCAGACGAGGTGGCCGAGTGGTTAAGGCGATGGACTGCTAATCCATTGTGCTCTGCACGCATGGGTTCGAATCCCATCTTCGTCGACTTTTCTACAAAACTCTGTTCCTCAGAGAACTTTGTAAACTCACGTTACTGTCTGTGTTAGTCAACCGTCATTAATTTGCAAGGCTATTTTAATGGAGGGTCCAGGGAATTTTTACACCATAAATAGGCACAGAGTCGCATTCATGGCAGTTCCACAAGTTGGAAATAAGCACCATTTTTCCCATTGATACCTATAGCATAACAATAATGCTTGTCTTAAAAACAACTTATTTAAACAAAAATTCACATTATTATCATCCCCAATCTGTAACTGTAAAAATAACGCAAATTAGAGCTCAAATCAAAATTATTTTGATTGAGTCCAGAAAACAAGAGCACACCATGTCTTTTCCTCACCTCGGCAAAGAGAACCAATTTGCCCGGACACTTGACGGCAAAATCGACAGGAAAAAAGCACACATTTTTCCCCCCGATGTGTAGTGCATAACACTAAGGCTTGTCTTAAAAACAACTAACACAAACAAAAATTCACATTATTATCATCCCCAATCTGTAACTGTAAAAATAATGCAAATTAGAGCTCAAATCAAAATTATTTTGATTGAGTCCAGAAAACAAGAGCACACCCTGTCTTTTCCTCACCTCGGCAAAGAGAACCAATTTGCCCTGACACTTGACGGCAAAATCGACAGGAAAAAAGCACACATTTTTTCCCCCGATGTGTAGAGCATAACACTAAGGCTTGTCTTAAAAACAACTAACACAAACAAAAATTCACATTATTATCATCCCCAATCTGTAACTGTAAAAATAACACAAATTAGAGATACGGCCACCGTGCACTTCACCGACTGCGTCTAACAGCATGCGTGCGCCATTGTCAGACGAGGTGGCCGAGTGGTTAAGGCGATGGACTGCTAATCCATTGTGCTCTGCATGCATGGGTTAGAATCCCAACTTCGTCGACTTTTCTACAAAACTCTGTTCCTCAGAGAACTTTGTAAACTCACGTTACTGTCTGTGTTAGTCAACCGTCATTTATTTGCAAGGCTATTTTAATGGAGGGTCCAGGGAATTTTTACACCATAAATAGGCACAGAGTCGCATTCATGGCAGTTCCACAAGTTGGAAATAAGCACCATTTTTCCCATTGATACCTATAGCATAACAATAATGCTTGTCTTAAAAACAACTTATTTTAACAAAAATTCACATTATTATCATCCCCAATCTGTAACTGTAAAAATAACGCAAATTAGAGCTCAAATCAAAATTATTTTGATTGAGTCCAGAAAACAAGAGCACACCATGTCTTTTCCTCACCTCGGCAAAGAGAACCAATTTGCCCTGACACTTGAAGGCAAAATCGACAGGAAAAAAGCACACATTTTTCCCCCCGATGTGTAGTGCATAACACTAAGGCTTGCTTAAAAACAACTAACACAAACAAAAATTCACATTATTATCATCCCCAATCTGTAACTGTAAAAATAACACAAATTAGAGATACGGCCACCGTGCACTTCACCGACTGCGTCAAACAGCATGCGTGCGCCACTGTCAGACGAGGTGGCCGAGTGGTTAAGGCGATGGACTGCTAATCCATTGTGCTCTGCACGCATGGGTTCGAATCCCATCTTCGTCGACTTTTCTACAAAACTCTGTTCCTCAGAGAACTTTGTAAACTCACGTTACTGTCTGTGTTAGTCAACCGTCATTTATTTGCAAGGCTATTTTAATGGAGGGTCCAGGGAATTTTTACACCATAAATAGGCACAGAGTCGCATTCATGGCAGTTCCACAAGTTGGAAATAAGCACCATTTTTCCCATTGATACCTATAGCATAACAATAATGCTTGTCTTAAAAACAACTTATTCAAACAAAAATTCACATTATTATCATCCCCAATCTGTAACTGTAAAAATAACGCAAATTAGAGCTCCAAATTAGAGTCCAGAAAACAAGAGCACACCCTGTCTTTTCCTCACCTCGGCAAAGAGAACCAATTTGCCCTGACACTTGACGGCAAAATCGACAGGAAAAAAGCACACATTTTTTCCCCCGATGTGTAGTGCATAACACTAAGGCTTGTCTTAAAAACAACTAACACAAACAAAAATTCACATTATTATCATCCCCAATCTGTAACTGTAAAAATAACACAAATTAGAGATACGGCCACCGTGCACTTCACCGACTGCGTCTAACAGCATGCGTGCGCTATTGTCAGACGAGGTGGCCGAGTGGTTAAGGCGATGGACTGCTAATCCATTGTGCTCTGCATGCATGGGTTAGAATCCCAACTTCGTTGACTTTTCTACAAAACTCTGTTCCTCAGAGAACTTTGTAAACTCACGTTACTGTCTGTGTTAGTCAACTGTCATTTATTTGCAAGGCTATTTTAATGGAGGGTCCAGGGAATTTTTACACCATAAATAGGCACAGAGTCGCATTCATGGCAGTTCCACAAGTTGGAAATAAGCACTATTTTTCCCATTGATACCTATAGCATAACAATAATGCTTGTCTTAAAAACAACGTATTCAAAAAAAAATTCACATTATTATCATCCCCAATCTGTAAAAATAACGCAAATTAGAGCTCAAATCAAAATTATTTTGATTGAGTCCAGAAAACAAGAGCACACCATGTCTTTTCCTCACCTCGGCAAAGAGAACCAATTTGCCCTGACACTTGAAGGCAAAATCGACAGGAAAAAAGCACACATTTTTCCCCCCGATGTGTAGTGCATAACACTAAGGCTTGCTTAAAAACAACTAACACAAACAAAAATTCACATTATTATCATCCCCAATCTGTAACTGTAAAAATAACACAAATTAGAGATACGGCCACCGTGCACTTCACCGACTGCGTCAAACAGCATGCGTGCGCCACTGTCAGACGAGGTGGCCGAGTGGTTAAGGCGATGGACTGCTAATCCATTGTGCTCTGCACGCATGGGTTCGAATCCCATCTTCGTCGACTTTTCTACAAAACTCTGTTCCTCAGAGAACTTTGTAAACTCACGTTACTGTCTGTGTTAGTCAACCGTCATTTATTTGCAAGGCTATTTTAATGGAGGGTCCAGGGAATTTTTACACCATAAATAGGCACAGAGTCGCATTCATGGCAGTTCCACAAGTTGGAAATAAGCACCATTTTTCCCATTGATACCTATAGCATAACAATAATGCTTGTCTTAAAAACAACTTATTTAAACAAAAATTCACATTATTATCATCCCCAATCTGTAACTGTAAAAATAACGCAAATTAGAGCTCAAATCAAAATTATTTTGATTGAGTCCAGAAAACAAGAGCACACCATGTCTTTTCCTCACCTCGGCAAAGAGAACCAATTTGCCCGGACACTTGACGGCAAAATCGACAGGAAAAAAGCACACATTTTTCCCCCCGATGTGTAGTGCATAACACTAAGGCTTGTCTTAAAAACAACTAACACAAACAAAAATTCACATTATTATCATCCCCAATCTGTAACTGTAAAAATAACGCAAATTAGAGCTCAAATCAAAATTATTTTGATTGAGTCCAGAAAACAAGAGCACACCCTGTCTTTTCCTCACCTCGGCAAAGAGAACCAATTTGCCCTGACACTTGACGGCAAAATCGACAGGAAAAAAGCACACATTTTTTCCCCCGATGTGTAGAGCATAACACTAAGGCTTGTCTTAAAAACAACTAACACAAACAAAAATTCACATTATTATCATCCCCAATCTGTAACTGTAAAAATAACACAAATTAGAGATACGGCCACCGTGCACTTCACCGACTGCGTCTAACAGCATGCGTGCGCCATTGTCAGACGAGGTGGCCGAGTGGTTAAGGCGATGGACTGCTAATCCATTGTGCTCTGCATGCATGGGTTAGAATCCCAACTTCGTCGACTTTTCTACAAAACTCTGTTCCTCAGAGAACTTTGTAAACTCACGTTACTGTCTGTGTTAGTCAACCGTCATTTATTTGCAAGGCTATTTTAATGGAGGGTCCAGGGAATTTTTACACCATAAATAGGCACAGAGTCGCATTCATGGCAGTTCCACAAGTTGGAAATAAGCACCATTTTTCCCATTGATACCTATAGCATAACAATAATGCTTGTCTTAAAAACAACTTATTTAAACAAAAATTCACATTATTATCATCCCCAATCTGTAACTGTAAAAATAACGCAAATTAGAGCTCAAATCAAAATTATTTTGATTGAGTCCAGAAAACAAGAGCACACCCTGTCTTTTCCTCACCTCGGCAAAGAGAACCAATTTGCCCTGACACTTGACGGCAAAATCGACAGGAAAAAAGCACACATTTTTCCCCCCGATGTGTAGTGCATAACACTAAGGCTTGTCTTAAAAACAACTAACACAAACAAAAATTCACATTATTATCATCCCCAATCTGTAACTGTAAAAATAACACAAATTAGAGATACGGCCACCGTGCACTTCACCGACTGCGTCAAACAGCATGCGTGTGCCACTGTTAGACGAGGTGGCCGAGTGGTTAAGGCGATGGACTGCTAATCCATTGTGCTCTGCACGCATGGGTTCGAATCCCATCTTCGTCGACTTTTCTACAAAACTCTGTTCCTCAGAGAACTTTGTAAACTCACGTTACTGTCTGTGTTAGTCAACCGTCATTTATTTGCAAGGCTATTTTAATGGAGGGTCCAGGGAATTTTTACACCATAAATAGGCACAGAGTCGCATTCATGGCAGTTCCACAAGTTGGAAATAAGCACCATTTTTCCCATTGATACCTATAGCATAACAATAATGCTTGTCTTAAAAACAACTTATTCAAAATTATTTTGATTGAGTCCAGAAAACAAGAGCACACCCTGTCTTTTCCTCACCTCGGCAAAGAGAACCAATTTGCCCTGACACTTGACGGCAAAATCGACAGGAAAAAAGCACACATTTTTTCCCCCGATGTGTAGTGCATAACACTAAGGCTTGTCTTAAAAACAACTAACACAGATAGACGTTATGACGTGCTGACATGCGGACGTGCCCACGTGCGGTATCGTCGTGACGGAGGAGGAGGGGCAACCGCCGGCGAGGGGGATGGCGGGTGATGGCGGGCTTTGAAGCGGCCGCTCTCCGATGAGGCGTCTGCACTCCTGCCGGCATCCTCGCGTCAGCTTCGATGGTTCATCCTAGGAGGCATACACACCGCTCCCCCCCCCTCACATAGCCCTTAACTCAGCATACAATAACGGCAGTTCGCTTTTGCTGTGGCTCTGCCTCGGGTGAGACTTCTCTCCTCTCAAGTGAAGGTACTTTTCATTTTCTACGTGGTTGCTTTCTTTTTTTTTTTTTTTTTTGCCATAAAACTGCCACAAATCTGATATAACAAAAAGACTATTGGAAGGAACTGGGTTGTTTAGCCCCCAAGGACCAACATGGGTATTACCCCGCTCATTTCCTGAGACAGAAATTTGGATATATTATTCTTAACTGTGATTTTTTATTTCAGTTTTTTCCTTTTTTGGAGTGTTGGATGTTTGGAGCATTTGGCAGAATCAGTTTCAACCAATCTAACTTTCCTCACCTGTGGTCTATGAGGTTTTTTTTTTTTTTTCTGTCAAGAACCGGGTTTACTTCTTAGAGTGACAGGGGTTGTGGTTTCTTAACCTTAAGAATCTGTCCAAACGAGAAGTTGAGAGCGCTCCTAAACGTTTCCAGCCTATCATTGCTGTTTAAGGCTGCAAGTATTCAAAATAACCATGTGGGAGAACTTATGTTTCTTTTCTGAATAACGCAGCTGGGGCTCTCGACACTGCTAAAGCCTTGATGCGCACATTATAATTTTATACTTTGCAATTGTATATATCCTCTGCCTATATATCACATAATATAAGAGGCAATACAATACAACTGAATATGGCTTCAAAGAAATCCACTGAGAATAAATCCTCATCAAGAAAGGATAAGAGAGAGGTCTCACAGGACAAGTCATTAAATGCCTATTTCTCCCCTCAACATCACAAAAACCCGAAGTTGAAAGATAATGCTAATGACTCTACTCTTGATGCATGGGAACCCGAGGGGTTAACTACTATGGAAAAAGATCTAATTACCCCTACTTTATTACGCACTACTTTAAGATCGCATCTGGAAGAAATAAAGAATGAATTGGCGGTGACCGCGGCAGAAATAAAAATAGAATTTAAACAAGAGATAAATCTCCTTGCGGTCAATATCCAAAGGATGGAGGACCAATTTAAAGCAATTGACTTCCAAGTTAAATCTCTTACAGATGAGAATAAGAAGGCCCAAAGCAAGATCTTGGCCCTTGAAAATAAATTAATTGATTTGGAAGATCGCAGTCGTCGTAAGAATTTACGTTTTAGGAATATCCCGGAGAAAGATAGACAAGAAGACACCAAACAAATTCTGCTGGACTTTGTTGCAACATTGGGAATTCAGTTTGACCCACATGATCAAATAATAGAAAGGTGCCACAGGATATTCAAACCCCAATCTATGCAGAAAGATCTACCAAGGGACATTATTGCGTGTTTTTTTTCTTATGAATTCAAAGAATCAATTCTAAACTCTGTCAGAACTGGGCAAAGTAATTCTGGACGTTTCCAAAACATTCAGGTCTTTCGGGATCTATCGTATGAAACTTGTCAAAACAGGAAATTATTCAGCTCAGCAACCCAAATTCTCAGAGCTCATAACATAAGATATAGGTGGTTATATCCCCTAAAGCTGTCTCTGACACATGAAGGAAAAAGAGAGACTTTTGATTCAAATTCTGATTTACTTGAATGGTTGAGGGGCAAGAAATTACTATAGCAGATCCAGAGTGCTCTCTGGGGCTAGGGGGAGGGGGGGAGGGTGAATCAGGATGATTAATAGATAGGGCAGTTGTTTAACCATCTGACTTAGCTGTGTTTTTTTTTTTTTTTTTTTTTTTTTTTCTCAGGGTTTAGGTGTGTTAGGTTATTAATATGATTAGACAACAGGATTTTTGGAGTGGTGGTTGCTTAGTCTCCTGATATGTAGAGATGATAAGGGTATAATAATCGTATAATAAGTACAATAAGCGTAAAAAGCAATAGCACTACTACAGAATAATTTAACCAATTATTGCGGTCATCGCAAGGGTGTAAATAATAGATATAAAGTAAATTGGTTGTTTGCTGCAACATTTTGGGAATTTTGGACACTAATTGCTACACACTGTATAATGTCTACTAGCCTAATTGTACTACTATAACACTATTTTTTTTTTTTTTTTTTTTTTTGGAGGCCTATGCACAGATAGGTCGAAATAATATAATAGCACGATGTATTAATACAGGTATTGTAATTAATATTTCTCTATGGGGTTGAGTATGGGATAATATATGTAATAGCACTTATACAGAACAATTTAGCTAATTTGGACGACCCGAATGAGGTGATAAATAATGTATGTAATAGGTTTGATGCAGGCTAGATAGATGCTAATTGAGAGACACTATATAATGACTATAACGTCAATTTAACACTATTATAAAGAATTTGGGTCTGGTTTGTGTGTAGATATCCGGACACGAAGTAACACAAATGACACTTTTTTTTTTTTTTTTTTTTTTTTTTTTTGTATATTGTCTACATTTCTGTAAGATGCTAAATATTATACAAGGTGTGTAATGGTGTCACCATAGAACAATTTAATTATTATGGTCGACCTATTGACGGTGGCGCACAATGTATAGATTGTGCTTTCGACGAGGATAAGTGGCTTCCCATAAATATTTTGATATAATCGAACATAACTACACAATGAGATGCTAGGATCCTATAGATCTATAATAATGGATACTGTTCCGTGGTGATGATCACAACATAGTGTATCTAACAGCACTTTTATAGAATAATCAGATCTATGGTTATGGCCTAAAGTTGGGAATAAACCATTTAAGGATATCTGGCCCATCCAAAGATAACACCATGCAATATAAGGACATAGGGTTTTGATATAAATTAAATTTTCTATCACTACTCACTTTGCTTAAGTAGTGTAAGGCTTGGCCTAACCACTACCGAGTGGCAGGGGCAGACGGACAATCCTGTATCAGGAGTCCGTATGCTATGCCACTCGGATGTATAGCGGTATACAATAAAGGCTGATACGTATTGCGTTTATTACGTTTGAAATTAATTGAAATAATTGGAATCTTGTCTATTCGTTACTAGAAGAGGTCACTGTTTTATTCTCTATCTATTAGAAATAGCATGATCCTACGAGGCTGCCTATTTCCTTTTTTCCTTCCCCTTGCCTCTCGATGGGTTGCCCCTCTTGGTGTAGTACTACTACACTGTTTCCGTTGATTTCTATTGCAATCAGAAATCTACGGGTTAAAAAAGAGAAAAAAGAACTATGTTCTTTTTAAGTTTGTTTTATGTTGTGCATTGACGCTGAATCTACTACGAATTTATTCGGCGAGATTAGGCGCAATATGTTTGTTGTTGTGTTTTTCTTTGGGTGTTTTTTTTCTGTCCTTTTTCTTTAGAGCAAATGATACCCTTGACAAAGATATCTTATCTAATGATACTAAAGCTTTCCTGCCCCCAGACATCGGGGCGTTGATTAGTTTAATAGATGTGCAATTTTCAATAACTCCAGATGCTTAGGTTTTTATCACTGAATGTTCAGGGCATGAATACTAATAAAAAAAGGAGAAGACTATTCAATACTCTTAATGAGCACAATGTACAGGTGGCATTCTTACAAGAAACTCATTGGCTCAAGGACATCAAACAAAGATGGGGAGGGCATAAATACTCTAATATTGTCCACGCCTCACTAACAGAGAACAAAAAAAGAGGAGTTGCAGTTGTGTTTAATTGTAATATAGAGTTGGAAATTAAATATATTGAATTGGATCCAGAAGCGAGATCCATAATTATTGTTTGCATTATTGATAAAGTGACCTACACTCTTGTTAATGTCTATCTTCCGAATGTTGATCCTATGACTAAATTTGCTACCATAATGGACCGAGTCGATAAAGTATCAAAGGGACATTTAATCATAGCGGGGGATTTTAATTGCGTATGGGATCCTAAAATGGACAAGACGCATATTTCAAAAAAAAATTTGTGATAAAAGAACTATTAAGCAGGCTAAAAGACTTTACAATATTTCTAAACAATATAATATCCATGATATATGGAGACTATTACATCCCACTGATAAAGACTACTCTCATCAATCATGTGTGCACGGTACGTATGCTCGCATTGATTTCTGTCTCCTTGACGCAAATTCGATATCTTTGTGCAAGTCAATTGAAATCAGAGAGAGTCTATGGTCAGACCATAGCCTCATAATAATGGATCTTGGAAATAAATCCCCTATGGCCCGTACTACATGGAGATTAGACGATGCTCTTCTTAATGATTCAGACAATAAAAAGGAATTAACTCAATTATTAAATAATTTTTGGCTAGAAAATAGTTCCTCTGATACAACACCGGCAAATAATTGGTGTACACACAAAGCCGTTATGCGTGGTTACTTAATCAAATTAGCCCATAAAATGAGGGTTCTTAATGGTAAGACCCTGACCGATTTATACATTGAGTTTTATAATATATCGAAACTTAACAAACAGAAGCCATCTATAGAATTAAAAATTAAGCTAAATACTTTAAAAAAACAGATCAATTTGAAGGTTGAGCAAAAAATTAAATTAAATATTCACAAACTAAAATTAAACAATTATTATACGGGAAACAGGGCAAATAAAAATTTGACAAAAAGACTGCAAAACCACTATGCCAAAAATAGAGTCGAAAAATTGACAGATGGACAAAGGATCTATTCGACACCTTCTGCAATTGGGGAGAGATTTAATCAATTTTATGAGGACCTGTACAATCTCAAACTGTCTCCTAATTTAAACGATATTCAAAATTATCTAGCCTGTACCCAGATTCCTAAAGTTACACCGCAAGACCTAATAATTTTAAATAGGCCCATTTCGGAGGATGAAGTCAAATTGCAAATAAATAGACTTCCTATTAACAAAACTCCGGGACCAGATGGCTTTACGAATATGTATTATAGACAGATGCAGCCTCTATTAAGTAATCCTTTAACAGAAATGTTTAATCAAATAGCCCTAAATAAATCTTTTCCAGCTGAATTGTTGCAGGCGAATATTATTCCAATACTGAAACAAAATAAATTAAGCTCTGATCCCGGTAATTATAGACCCATAGCGTTAATCAATACAGACATGAAGCTATACGCGGCAATAATTGCCGATAGAATTAAGAAAATTATTTCGTCACTGATTCACCCTGATCAAATTGGATTTGTTCCAGGCAGGTTAGCATCCAACAACACCAGGAGAATAATCGACATTATAGATTGGGCCAATAGAAATGAGCTTCCCCTCCTGACCCTGTCATTAGATGCTGAGAAAGCATTTGACAGGGTCGGGTGGGGCTATCTCAGTGAAGCCCTTAAGGCTTTTGGACTCATGGGCTGGATACACAATGCCATCATGGCTCTCTATTCTTCTCCCTCCGCCAGAACTGTGGGTCCGAACATCACAGCAGGGTGGTTTTCACTCAAAAACGGTACGCGACAGGGATGCCCTCTTTCTCCTCTGTTGTATATTTTGTCTATAGAGCCATTGGCTATTAACATTAGGAACAATGCATTAATAAAAGGTGTACAAACCAATTCGTTGAATGCTAAAATATCTCTCTATGCGGACGATGCGCTACTTACGTTGACTACCCCTGAGTCGTCTTTAAAATTTTTAATGTTTGAGATCGATAGATACTCTGCTATCTCAAATTTCAAGCTAAATATAAATAAATCTACGGCAATGTTTATGAACTTGAATAATGAGATAGTAAATAGTTTAGTCTTAAGCTATAAATTTATATGGACCGATTCACAAATAAACTACCTGGGATTAGTTATAACGTCTAAAGTGTCAGAAATAATGGAGTGGAATATCTCGATTCTTATGAGAAATATGAACCTCAAACTTAGAAAATGGAGAAATCTAGAAAACTCCTGGCAAGGAAAAATAAACATCATTAATTCATATATTTTGCCTAAATGGCTATATTTGTTTTCCATGATTCCGCTTGGGGTTTCCAGACCTTGGCTGGCGATGATCCAAACATATTTCAACAATTTTATCTGGAATAACAAAAAAACAAGAATTGCCCAAAAGATCTTAACCAAAAAATTGACAAATGGAGGCCTACACTTCCCTAGTATTCTTTATAGTTATCATGCTAACATTATTAGGCATATATATCTCCTTCAGGACCCTAAACAGGTCTTGGAACCATGGTATATTATGGAGGCGAACGTGGCCCATGTAGACAAATTACAATATTTGATGTGGACAGCTACAAGTAAAAATTTAGTAAATTCGCCTATAAATAACTCAACGATACTATCGCAAATATTAGAAGAGTGGATACTAATTAAAAAAAAATTAGGCCTAATAAATATGATACCTAAGACATGTCCCTTGGATATATTCCAACTACTTATACAAGACTTTTCGTTAAAGAATTGGGTCTGCGCGGATAGAATAAGAATTGCAGAAATTATGCAGGGAGACAATATCCTACCCTTCCAGAATATTATTGATTCTCTGCATATTCCGCGCAGAGAAATTTTTACTTATCTCCGCATAAAAAACTTTATTCACAAAAACGTGATTAAATCATCTTCCATTTTTGCTAAAAAGTTAGAGGTCATATTTAATTCCCAATCTATTAATAAGATTATGTCTGCTGCAGCATCAATGTTGGAAGCTCTTAAGGAGTATCCCCACAGCTTGATTAAGACGTGGGAACAAGAACTAGAACTGCAAATTTCTCTGGATGATTGGAATGTCTCTTTGAGCCTGGTGAATAAATATATTCACTGTTTGAATCTGTCTGAATGCCACTTTAAAGTCCTCTACAGATGGTACTATACTCCGGCAAGATTGGCGAGAATGTTCCATAATTCTGATCCAACTTACTGGAGATGTGGTTCTCATCCAGGTACTTACATACATATTTGGTGGGCCTGTCCAGCTGTCAAATATCTATGGTCTTGGGCCTTTCATATTTTTACAACTGTGACTACTAATAGAATTACGGAGAATGCCGCTTCTGCTCTTTTACATCTAAACTTGTCATTTGATGCAAAAAAAGACATTTGTTTTGCTATTCATTGTTTAGTTGCTGTTAAAATTATCATAGCGAGACATTGGAAATCATCTAAGCCGTATAATAAACGGTTATTGATTGATCAGGTCCTGTTCCAAATATCTATGGAACACGAGATGATCAACAATGATAACTCGAAGAAAAAACAATGGTATGGTGATTGGCTGTATAAATATAAGATATTATTTTGCTCCTCCAATAGCCCTTCTTGATTATACTATTATTCGAAATTTAGCAGTTGATATATGGAAAGCGAGGAATATAGATAAGTGATAATAAAATACATATAAGCGAGTATTGAAACAAATCGATCATGTTGCTCTAGATTTGGTGTGGGGCTTTTATTGTCTGTGTTTTTGTTTCTCTTTTGTGATTGTAGACTATGTCCGTATGTGATATATACTGTGCTATAATTGAATACAAGACAAATCTTGATGATATATGATTTAATAGAATGCTATGTGATTCTGTATTTGTCTGTTAAACAAAATATGAGACCAGTATATTGTTGTATATGTAAAGGAAAAAATGTTCTAATAAAAAACTATATTAAAAAAAAAAAAAAAAAAAAACAACTAACACAAACAAAAATTCACATTATTATCATCCCCAATCTGTAACTGTAAAAATAACGCAAATTAGAGCTCAAATCAAAATTATTTTGATTGAGTCCAGAAAACAAGAGCACACCATGTCTTTTCCTCACCTCGGCAAAGAGAACCAATTTGCCCTGACACTTGACGGCAAAATCGACAGGAAAAAAGCACACATTTTCCCCCCCCGATGTGTAGTGCATAACACTAAGGCTTGTCTTAAAAACAACTAACACAAACAAAAATTCACATTATTATCATCCCCAATCTGTAACTGTAAAAATAACACAAATTAGAGATACGGCCACCGTGCACTTCACCGACTGCGTCTAACAGCATGCGTGCACCACTGTCAGACGAGGTGGCCGAGTGGTTAAGGCGATGGACTGCTAATCCATTGTGCTCTGCACGCATGGGTTCGAATCCCATCTTCGTCGACTTTTCTACAAAACTCTGTTCCTCAGAGAACTTTGTAAACTCACGTTACTGTCTGTGTTAGTCAACTGTCATTTATTTGCAAGGCTATTTTAATGGAGGGTCCAGGGAATTTTTACACCATAAATAGGCACAGAGTCGCATTCATGGCAGTTCCACAAGTTGGAAATAAGCACCATTTTTCCCATTGATACCTATAGCATAACAATAATGCTTGTCTTAAAAACAACTTATTCAAAAAAAAATTCACATTATTATCATCCCCAATCTGTAAAAATAACGCAAATTAGAGCTCAAATCAAAATTATTTTGATTGAGTCCAGAAAACAAGAGCACACCATGTCTTTTCCTCACCTCGGCAAAGAGAACCAATTTGCCCTGACACTTGACGGCAAAATCGACAGGAAAAAAGCACACATTTTCCCCCCCCGATGTGTAGTGCATAACACTAAGGCTTGTCTTAAAAACAACTAACACAAACAAAAATTCACATTATTATCATCCCCAATCTGTAACTGTAAAAATAACACAAATTAGAGATACGGCCACCGTGCACTTCACCGACTGCGTCTAACAGCATGCGTGCACCACTGTCAGACGAGGTGGCCGAGTGGTTAAGGCGATGGACTGCTAATCCATTGTGCTCTGCACGCATGGGTTCGAATCCCATCTTCGTCGACTTTTCTACAAAACTCTGTTCCTCAGAGAACTTTGTAAACTCACGTTACTGTCTGTGTTAGTCAACTGTCCTTTATTTGCAAGGATATTTTAATGGAGGGTCCAGGGAATTTTTACACCATAAATAGGCACAGAGTCGCATTCATGGCAGTTCCACAAGTTGGAAATAAGCACCATTTTTCCCATTGATACCTATAGCATAACAATAATGCTTGTCTTAAAAACAACTTATTTAAACAAAAATTCACATTATTATCATCCCCAATCTGTAACTGTAAAAATAACGCAAATTAGAGCTCAAATCAAAATTATTTTGATTGAGTCCAGAAAACAAGAGCACACCATGTCTTTTCCTCACCTCGGCAAAGAGAACCAATTTGCCCTGACACTTGACGGCAAAATCGACAGGAAAAAAGCACACATTTTTCCCCCCGATGTGTAGTGCATAACACTAAGGCTTGTCTTAAAAACAACTAACACAAACAAAAATTCACATTATTATCATCCCCAATCTGTAACTGTAAAAATAACGCAAATTAGAGCTCAAATAAAATTATTTTGATTGAGTCCAGAAAACAAGAGCACACCCTGTCTTTTCCTCACCTCGGCAAAGAGAACCAATTTGCCCTGACACTTGACGGCAAAATCGACAGGAAAAAAGCACACATTTTTTCCCCCGATGTGTAGAGCATAACACTAAGGCTTGTCTTAAAAAATACTAACACAAACAAAAATTCACATTATTATCATCCCCAATCTGTAACTGTAAAAATAACACAAATTAGAGATACGGCCACCGTGCACTTCACCGACTGCGTCTAACAGCATGCGTGCGCCATTGTCAGACGAGGTGGCCGAGTGGTTAAGGCGATGGACTGCTAATCCATTGTGCTCTGCATGCATGGGTTAGAATCCCAACTTCGTCGACTTTTCTACAAAACTCTGTTCCTCAGAGAACTTTGTAAACTCACGTTACTGTCTGTGTTAGTCAACCGTCATTTATTTGCAAGGCTATTTTAATGGAGGGTCCAGGGAATTTTTACACCATAAATAGGCACAGAGTCGCATTCATGGCAGTTCCACAAGTTGGAAAAAAGCACCATTTTTCCCATTGATACCTATAGCATAACAATAATGCTTGTCTTAAAAACAACTTATTCAAACAAAAATTCACATTATTATCATCCCCAATTTTTAACTGTAAAAATAATGCAAATTAGAGCTCAAATCAAAATTATTTTGATTGAGTCCAGAAAACAAGAGCACACCCTGTCTTTTCCTCACCTCGGCAAAGAGAATCCCATCTTCGTCGACTTTTCTACAAAACTCTGTTCCTCAGAGAACTTTGTAAACTCACGTTACTGTCTGTGTTAGTCAACCGTCATTTATTTGCAAGGCTATTTTAATGGAGGGTCCAGGGAATTTTTACACCATAAATAGGCACAGAGTCGCATTCATGGCATTTCCACAAGTTGGAAATAAGCACCATTTTTCCCATTGATACCTATAGCATAACAATAATGCTTGTCTTAAAAACAACTTATTCAAACAAAAATTCACATTATTATCATCCCCAATCTGTAACTGTAAAAATAACGCAAATTAGAGCTCAAATCAAAATTATTTTGATTGAGTCCAGAAAACAAGAGCACACCCTGTCTTTTCCTCACCTCGGCAAAGAGAACCAATTTGCCCTGACACTTGACGGCAAAATCGACAGGAAAAAAGCACACATTTTTCCCCCCGATGTGTAGTGCATAACACTAAGGCTTGTCTTAAAAACAACTAACACAAACAAAAATTCACATTATTATCATCCCCAATCTGTAACTGTAAAAATAACACAAATTAGAGATACGGCCACCGTGCACTTCACCGACTGCGTCAAACAGCATGCGTGTGCCACTGTTAGACGAGGTGGCCGAGTGGTTAAGGCGATGGATTGCTAATCCATTGTGCTCTGCACGCATGGGTTCGAATCCCATCCTTGTTGACTTTTCTACAAAACTCTGTTCCTCAGAGAACTTTGTAAACTCACGTTACTGTCTGTGTTAGTCAACCGTCATTTATTTGCAAGGCTATTTTAATGGAGGGTCCAGGGAATTTTTACACCATAAATAGGCACAGAGTCGCATTCATGGCAGTTCCACAAGTTGGAAATAAGCACCATTTTTCCCATTGATACCTATAGCATAACAATAATGCTTGTCTTAAAAACAACTTATTCAAACAAAAATTCACATTATTATCATCCCCAATCTGTAACTGTAAAAATAACGCAAATTAGAGCTCAAATCAAAATTATTTTGATTGAGTCCAGAAAACAAGAGCACACCCTGTCTTTTCCTCACCTCGGCAAAGAGAACCAATTTGCCCTGACACTTGACGGCAAAATCGACAGGAAAAAAGCACACATTTTTTCCCTCGATGTGTAGTGCATAACACTAAGGCTTGTCTTAAAAACAACTAACACAAACAAAAATTCACATTATTATCATCCCCAATCTGTAACTGTAAGAATAACACAAATTAGAGATTCGGCCACCGTGCACTTCACCGACTGCGTCTAACAGCATGCGTGCACCACTGTCAGACGAGGTGGCCGAGTGGTTAAGGCGATGGACTGCTAATCCATTGTGCTCTGCATGCATGGGTTAGAATCCCAACTTCGTCGACTTTTCTACAAAACTCTGTTCCTCAGAGAACTTTGTAAACTCACGTTACTGTCTGTGTTAGTCAACCGTCATTTATTTGCAAGGCTATTTTAATGGAGGGTCCAGGGAATTTTTACACCATAAATAGGCACAGAGTCGCATTCATGGCAGTTCCACAAGTTGGAAATAAGCACCATTTTTCCCATTGATACCTATAGCATAACAATAATGCTTGTCTTAAAAACAACTTATTCAAACAAAAATTCACATTATTATCATCCCCAATTTTTAACTGTAAAAATAATGCAAATTAGAGCTCAAATCAAAATTATTTTGATTGAGTCCAGAAAACAAGAGCACACCATGTCTTTTCCTCACCTCGGCAAAGAGAACCAATTTGCCCTGACACTTGACGGCAAAATCGACAGGAAAAAAGCACACATTTTCCCCCCCGATGTGTAGTGCATAACACTAAGGCTTGTCTTAAAAACAACTAACACAAACAAAAATTCACATTATTATCATCCCCAATCTGTAACTGTAAAAATAACACAAATTAGAGATTCGGCCACCGTGCACTTCACCGACTGCGTCTAACAGCATGCGTGTACCACTGTCAGACGAGGTGGCCGAGTGGTTAAGGCGATGGACTGCTAATCCATTGTGCTCTGCACGCATGGGTTCGAATCCCATCTTCGTTTACTTTTCTACAAAACTCTGTTCCTCAGAGAACTTTGTAAACTCACGTTACTGTCTGTGTTAGTCAACTGTCCTTTATTTGCAAGGATATTTTAATGGAGGGTCCAGGGAATTTTTACACCATAAATAGGCACAGAGTCGCATTCATGGCAGTTCCACAAGTTGGAAATAAGCACCATTTTTCCCATTGATACCTATAGCATAACAATAATGCTTGTCTTAAAAACAACTTATTCAAACAAAAATTCACATTATTATCATCCCCAATTTTTAACTGTAAAAATAATGCAAATTAGAGCTCAAATCAAAATTATTTTGATTGAGTCCAGAAAACAAGAGCACACCCTGTCTTTTCCTCACCTCGGCAAAGAGAATCCCATCTTCGTCGACTTTTCTACAAAACTCTGTTCCTCAGAGAACTTTGTAAACTCACGTTACTGTCTGTGTTAGTCAACCGTCATTTATTTGCAAGGCAATTTTAATGGAGGGTCCAAGGAATTTTTACACCATAAATAGGCACAGAGTCGCATTCATGGCAGTTCCACAAGTTGGAAATAAGCACCATTTTTCCCATTGATACCTATAGCATAACAATAATGCTTGTCTTAAAAACAACTTATTCAAACAAAAATTCACATTATTATCATCCCCAATCTGTAACTGTAAAAATAACGCAAATTAGAGCTCAAATCAAAATTATTTTGATTGAGTCCAGAAAACAAGAGCACACCATGTCTTTTCCTCACCTCGGCAAAGAGAACCAATTTGCCCTGACACTTGACGGCAAAATCGACAGGAAAAAAGCACACATTTTCCCCCCCGATGTGTAGTGCATAACACTAAGGCTTGTCTTAAAAACAACTAACACAAACAAAAATTCACATTATTATCATCCCCAATCTGTAACTGTAAAAATAACGCAAATTAGAGCTCAAATCAAAATTATTTTGATTGAGTCCAGAAAACAAGAGCACACCATGTCTTTTCCTCACCTCGGCAAAGAGAACCAATTTGCCCTGACACTTGACGGCAAAATCGACAGGAAAAAAGCACACATTTTTCCCCCCGATGTGTAGTGCATAACACTAAGGCTTGTCTTAAAAACAACTAACACAAACAAAAATTCACATTATTATCATCCCCAATCTGTAACTGTAAAAATAACGCAAATTAGAGCTCAAATAAAATTATTTTGATTGAGTCCAGAAAACAAGAGCACACCCTGTCTTTTCCTCACCTCGGCAAAGAGAACCAATTTGCCCTGACACTTGACGGCAAAATCGACAGGAAAAAAGCACACATTTTTTCCCCCGATGTGTAGAGCATAACACTAAGGCTTGTCTTAAAAAATACTAACACAAACAAAAATTCACATTATTATCATCCCCAATCTGTAACTGTAAAAATAACACAAATTAGAGATACGGCCACCGTGCACTTCACCGACTGCGTCTAACAGCATGCGTGCGCCATTGTCAGACGAGGTGGCCGAGTGGTTAAGGCGATGGACTGCTAATCCATTGTGCTCTGCATGCATGGGTTAGAATCCCAACTTCGTCGACTTTTCTACAAAACTCTGTTCCTCAGAGAACTTTGTAAACTCACGTTACTGTCTGTGTTAGTCAACCGTCATTTATTTGCAAGGCTATTTTAATGGAGGGTCCAGGGAATTTTTACACCATAAATAGGCACAGAGTCGCATTCATGGCAGTTCCACAAGTTGGAAAAAAGCACCATTTTTCCCATTGATACCTATAGCATAACAATAATGCTTGTCTTAAAAACAACTTATTCAAACAAAAATTCACATTATTATCATCCCCAATTTTTAACTGTAAAAATAATGCAAATTAGAGCTCAAATCAAAATTATTTTGATTGAGTCCAGAAAACAAGAGCACACCCTGTCTTTTCCTCACCTCGGCAAAGAGAATCCCATCTTCGTCGACTTTTCTACAAAACTCTGTTCCTCAGAGAACTTTGTAAACTCACGTTACTGTCTGTGTTAGTCAACCGTCATTTATTTGCAAGGCTATTTTAATGGAGGGTCCAGGGAATTTTTACACCATAAATAGGCACAGAGTCGCATTCATGGCATTTCCACAAGTTGGAAATAAGCACCATTTTTCCCATTGATACCTATAGCATAACAATAATGCTTGTCTTAAAAACAACTTATTCAAACAAAAATTCACATTATTATCATCCCCAATCTGTAACTGTAAAAATAACGCAAATTAGAGCTCAAATCAAAATTATTTTGATTGAGTCCAGAAAACAAGAGCACACCCTGTCTTTTCCTCACCTCGGCAAAGAGAACCAATTTGCCCTGACACTTGACGGCAAAATCGACAGGAAAAAAGCACACATTTTTCCCCCCGATGTGTAGTGCATAACACTAAGGCTTGTCTTAAAAACAACTAACACAAACAAAAATTCACATTATTATCATCCCCAATCTG
Organism: Pelobates fuscus; assembly: GCF_036172605.1. Taxonomy (NCBI): domain Eukaryota; kingdom Metazoa; phylum Chordata; class Amphibia; order Anura; family Pelobatidae; genus Pelobates; species Pelobates fuscus. Next base: position 129,442,467 of record NC_086317.1, read on the forward strand.
TAACTGTAAAAATAACACAAATTAGAGATACGGCCACCGTGCACTTCACCGACTGCGTCAAACAGCATGCGTGTGCCACTGTTAGACGAGGTGGCCGAGTGGTTAAGGCGATGGATTGCTAATCCATTGTGCTCTGCACGCATGGGTTCGAATCCCATCCTTGTTGACTTTTCTACAAAACTCTGTTCCTCAGAGAACTTTGTAAACTCACGTTACTGTCTGTGTTAGTCAACCGTCATTTATTTGCAAGGCTATTTTAATGGAGGGTCCAGGGAATTTTTACACCATAAATAGGCACAGAGTCGCATTCATGGCAGTTCCACAAGTTGGAAATAAGCACCATTTTTCCCATTGATACCTATAGCATAACAATAATGCTTGTCTTAAAAACAACTTATTCAAACAAAAATTCACATTATTATCATCCCCAATCTGTAACTGTAAAAATAACGCAAATTAGAGCTCAAATCAAAATTATTTTGATTGAGTCCAGAAAACAAGAGCACACCCTGTCTTTTCCTCACCTCGGCAAAGAGAACCAATTTGCCCTGACACTTGACGGCAAAATCGACAGGAAAAAAGCACACATTTTTTCCCTCGATGTGTAGTGCATAACACTAAGGCTTGTCTTAAAAACAACTAACACAAACAAAAATTCACATTATTATCATCCCCAATCTGTAACTGTAAGAATAACACAAATTAGAGATTCGGCCACCGTGCACTTCACCGACTGCGTCTAACAGCATGCGTGCACCACTGTCAGACGAGGTGGCCGAGTGGTTAAGGCGATGGACTGCTAATCCATTGTGCTCTGCATGCATGGGTTAGAATCCCAACTTCGTCGACTTTTCTACAAAACTCTGTTCCTCAGAGAACTTTGTAAACTCACGTTACTGTCTGTGTTAGTCAACCGTCATTTATTTGCAAGGCTATTTTAATGGAGGGTCCAGGGAATTTTTACACCATAAATAGGCACAGAGTCGCATTCATGGCAGTTCCACAAGTTGGAAATAAGCACCATTTTTCCCATTGATACCTATAGCATAACAATAATGCTTGTCTTAAAAACAACTTATTCAAACAAAAATTCACATTATTATCATCCCCAATTTTTAACTGTAAAAATAATGCAAATTAGAGCTCAAATCAAAATTATTTTGATTGAGTCCAGAAAACAAGAGCACACCATGTCTTTTCCTCACCTCGGCAAAGAGAACCAATTTGCCCTGACACTTGACGGCAAAATCGACAGGAAAAAAGCACACATTTTCCCCCCCGATGTGTAGTGCATAACACTAAGGCTTGTCTTAAAAACAACTAACACAAACAAAAATTCACATTATTATCATCCCCAATCTGTAACTGTAAAAATAACACAAATTAGAGATTCGGCCACCGTGCACTTCACCGACTGCGTCTAACAGCATGCGTGTACCACTGTCAGACGAGGTGGCCGAGTGGTTAAGGCGATGGACTGCTAATCCATTGTGCTCTGCACGCATGGGTTCGAATCCCATCTTCGTTTACTTTTCTACAAAACTCTGTTCCTCAGAGAACTTTGTAAACTCACGTTACTGTCTGTGTTAGTCAACTGTCCTTTATTTGCAAGGATATTTTAATGGAGGGTCCAGGGAATTTTTACACCATAAATAGGCACAGAGTCGCATTCATGGCAGTTCCACAAGTTGGAAATAAGCACCATTTTTCCCATTGATACCTATAGCATAACAATAATGCTTGTCTTAAAAACAACTTATTCAAACAAAAATTCACATTATTATCATCCCCAATTTTTAACTGTAAAAATAATGCAAATTAGAGCTCAAATCAAAATTATTTTGATTGAGTCCAGAAAACAAGAGCACACCCTGTCTTTTCCTCACCTCGGCAAAGAGAATCCCATCTTCGTCGACTTTTCTACAAAACTCTGTTCCTCAGAGAACTTTGTAAACTCACGTTACTGTCTGTGTTAGTCAACCGTCATTTATTTGCAAGGCAATTTTAATGGAGGGTCCAAGGAATTTTTACACCATAAATAGGCACAGAGTCGCATTCATGGCAGTTCCACAAGTTGGAAATAAGCACCATTTTTCCCATTGATACCTATAGCATAACAATAATGCTTGTCTTAAAAACAACTTATTCAAACAAAAATTCACATTATTATCATCCCCAATCTGTAACTGTAAAAATAACGCAAATTAGAGCTCAAATCAAAATTATTTTGATTGAGTCCAGAAAACAAGAGCACACCATGTCTTTTCCTCACCTCGGCAAAGAGAACCAATTTGCCCTGACACTTGACGGCAAAATCGACAGGAAAAAAGCACACATTTTCCCCCCCGATGTGTAGTGCATAACACTAAGGCTTGTCTTAAAAACAACTAACACAAACAAAAATTCACATTATTATCATCCCCAATCTGTAACTGTAAAAATAACGCAAATTAGAGCTCAAATCAAAATTATTTTGATTGAGTCCAGAAAACAAGAGCACACCCTGTCTTTTCCTCACCTCGGCAAAGAGAACCAATTTGCCCTGACACTTGATGGCAAAATCGACAGGAAAAAAGCACACATTTTTCCCCCCGATGTGTAGTGCATAACACTAAGGCTTGTCTTAAAAACAACTAACACAAACAAAAATTCACATTATTATCATCCCCAATCTGTAACTGTAAAAATAACACAAATTAGAGCTACGGCCACCGTGCACTTCACCGACTGCGTCAAACAGCATGCGTGCGCCACTGTTAGACGAGGTGGCCGAGTGGTTAAGGCGATGGACTGCTAATCCATTGTGCTCTGCACGCATGGGTTCGAATCCCATCTTCGTCGACTTTTCTACAAAACTATGTTCCTCAGAGAACTTTGTAAACTCACGTTACTGTCTGTGTTAGTCAACCGTCATTTATTTGCAAGGCTATTTTAATGGAGGGTCCAGGGAATTTTTACACCATAAATAGGCACAGAGTCGCATTCATGGCAGTTCCACAAGTTGGAAATAAGCACCATTTTTCCCATTGATACCTATAGCATAACAATAATGCTTGTCTTAAAAACAACTTATTCAAACAAAAATTCACATTATTATCATCCCCAATCTGTAACTGTAAAAATAACGCAAATTAGAGCTCAAATCAAAATTATTTTGATTGAGTCCAGAAAACAAGAGCACACCCTGTCTTTTCCTCTCCTCGGCAAAGAGAACCAATTTGCCCTGACACTTGACGGCAAAATCGACAGGAAAAAAGCACACATTTTTCCCCCCGATGTGTAGTGCAGAACACTAAGGCTTGTCTTAAAAACAACTAACACAAACAAAAATTCACATTATTATCATCCCCAATCTGTAACTGTAAAAATAACACAAATTAGAGATACGGCCACCGTGCACTTCACCGACTGCGTCAAACAGCATGCGTGCGCCACTGTCAGACGAGGTGGCCGAGTGGTTAAGGCGATGGACTGCTAATCCATTGTGCTCTGCACGCATGGGTTCGAATCCCATCTTCGTCGACTTTTCTACAAAACTCTGTTCCTCAGAGAACTTTGTAAAGTCACGTTACTGTCTGTGTTAGTCAACCGTCATTTATTTGCAAGGCTATTTTAATGGAGGGTCCAGGGAATTTTTACACCATAAATAGGCACAGAGTCGCATTCATGGCAGTTCCACAAGTTGGAAATAAGCACCATTTTTCCCATTGATACCTATAGCATAACAATAATGCTTGTCTTAAAAACAACTTATTCAAACAAAAATTCACATTATTATCATCCCCAATTTTTAACTGTAAAAATAATGCAAATTAGAGCTCAAATCAAAATTATTTTGATTGAGTCCAGAAAACAAGAGCACACCCTGTCTTTTCCTCACCTCGGCAAAGAGAATCCCATCTTCGTCGACTTTTCTACAAAACTCTGTTCCTCAGAGAACTTTGTAAACTCACGTTACTGTCTGTGTTAGTCAACCGTCATTTATTTGCAAGGCTATTTTAATGGAGGGTCCAGGGAATTTTTACACCATAAATAGGCACAGAGTCGCATTCATGGCAGTTCCACAAGTTGGAAATAAGCACCATTTTTCCCATTGATACCTATAGCATAACAATAATGCTTGTCTTAAAAACAACTTATTCAAACAAAAATTCACATTATTATCATCCCCAATCTGTAACTGTAAAAATAACGCAAATTAGAGCTCAAATCAAAATTATTTTGATTGAGTCCAGAAAACAAGAGCACACCATGTCTTTTCCTCACCTCGGCAAAGAGAACCAATTTGCCCTGACACTTGACGGCAAAATCGACAGGAAAAAAGCACACATTTCCCCCCCCCCGATGTGTAGTGCATAACACTAAGGCTTGTCTTAAAAACAACTAACACAAACAAAAATTCACATTATTATCATCCCCAATCTGTAACTGTAAAAATAACACAAATTAGAGATACGGCCACCGTGCACTTCACCGACTGCGTCTAACAGCATGCGTGCACCACTGTCAGACGAGGTGGTCGAGTGGTTAAGGCGATGGACTGCTAATCCATTGTGCTCTGCACGCATGGGTTCGAATCCCATCTTCGTCGACTTTTCTACAAAACTCTGTTCCTCAGAGAACTTTGTAAACTCACGTTACTGTCTGTGTTAGTCAACTGTCATTTATTTGCAAGGCTATTTTAATGGAGGGTCCAGGGAATTTTTACACCATAAATAGGCACAGAGTCGCATTCATGGCAGTTCCACAAGTTGGAAATAAGCACCATTTTTCCCATTGATACCTATAGCATAACAATAATGCTTGTCTTAAAAACAACTTATTCAAAAAAAAATTCACATTATTATCATCCCCAATCTGTAAAAATAACGCAAATTAGAGCTCAAATCAAAATTATTTTGATTGAGTCCAGAAAACAAGAGCACACCATGTCTTTTCCTCACCTCGGCAAAGAGAACCAATTTGCCCTGACACTTGAAGGCAAAATCGACAGGAAAAAAGCACACATTTTTCCCCCCGATGTGTAGTGCATAACACTAAGGCTTGCTTAAAAACAACTAACACAAACAAAAATTCACATTATTATCATCCCCAATCTGTAACTGTAAAAATAACACAAATTAGAGATACGGCCACCGTGCACTTCACCGACTGCGTCAAACAGCATGCGTGCGCCACTGTCAGACGAGGTGGCCGAGTGGTTAAGGCGATGGACTGCTAATCCGTTGTGCTCTGCACGCATGGGTTCGAATCCCATCTTCGTCGACTTTTCTACAAAACTCTGTTCCTCAGAGAACTTTGTAAACTCACGTTACTGTCTGTGTTAGTCAACCGTCATTTATTTGCAAGGCTATTTTAATGGAGGGTCCAGGGAATTTTTACACCATAAATAGGCACAGAGTCGCATTCATGGCAGTTCCACAAGTTGGAAATAAGCACCATTTTTCCCATTGATACCTATAGCATAACAATAATGCTTGTCTTAAAAACAACTTATTTAAACAAAAATTCACATTATTATCATCCCCAATCTGTAACTGTAAAAATAACGCAAATTAGAGCTCAAATCAAAATTATTTTGATTGAGTCCAGAAAACAAGAGCACACCATGTCTTTTCCTCACCTCGGCAAAGAGAACCAATTTGCCCTGACACTTGACGGCAAAATCGACAGGAAAAAAGCACACATTTTTCCCCCCGATGTGTAGTGCATAACACTAAGGCTTGTCTTAAAAACAACTAACACAAACAAAAATTCACATTATTATCATCCCCAATCTGTAACTGTAAAAATAACGCAAATTAGAGCTCAAATCAAAATTATTTTGATTGAGTCCAGAAAACAAGAGCACACCCTGTCTTTTCCTCACCTCGGCAAAGAGAACCAATTTGCCCTGACACTTGACGGCAAAATCGACAGGAAAAAAGCACACATTTTTTCCCCCGATGTGTAGAGCATAACACTAAGGCTTGTCTTAAAAAATACTAACACAAACAAAAATTCACATTATTATCATCCCCAATCTGTAACTGTAAAAATAACACAAATTAGAGATACGGCCACCGTGCACTTCACCGACTGCGTCTAACAGCATGCGTGCGCCATTGTCAGACGAGGTGGCCGAGTGGTTAAGGCGATGGACTGCTAATCCATTGTGCTCTGCATGCATGGGTTAGAATCCCAACTTCGTCGACTTTTCTACAAAACTCTGTTCCTCAGAGAACTTTGTAAACTCACGTTACTGTCTGTGTTAGTCAACCGTCATTTATTTGCAAGGCTATTTTAATGGAGGGTCCAGGGAATTTTTACACCATAAATAGGCACAGAGTCGCATTCATGGCAGTTCCACAAGTTGGAAAAAAGCACCATTTTTCCCATTGATACCTATAGCATAACAATAATGCTTGTCTTAAAAACAACTTATTCAAACAAAAATTCACGTTATTATCATCCCCAATTTTTAACTGTAAAAATAATGCAAATTAGAGCTCAAATCAAAATTATTTTGATTGAGTCCAGAAAACAAGAGCACACCCTGTCTTTTCCTCACCTCGGCAAAGAGAATCCCATCTTCGTCGACTTTTCTACAAAACTCTGTTCCTCAGAGAACTTTGTAAACTCACGTTACTGTCTGTGTTAGTCAACCGTCATTTATTTGCAAGGCTATTTTAATGGAGGGTCCAGGGAATTTTTACACCATAAATAGGCACAGAGTCGCATTCATGGCAGTTCCACAAGTTGGAAATAAGCACCATTTTTCCCATTGATACCTATAGCATAACAATAATGCTTGTCTTAAAAACAACTTATTCAAACAAAAATTCACATTATTATCATCCCCAATCTGTAACTGTAAAAATAACGCAAATTAGAGCTCAAATCAAAATTATTTTGATTGAGTCCAGAAAACAAGAGCACACCCTGTCTTTTCCTCACCTCGGCAAAGAGAACCAATTTGCCCTGACACTTGACGGCAAAATCGACAGGAAAAAAGCACACATTTTTCCCCCCGATGTGTAGTGCATAACACTAAGGCTTGTCTTAAAAACAACTAACACAAACAAAAATTCACATTATTATCATCCCCAATCTGTAACTGTAAAAATAACACAAATTAGAGATACGGCCACCGTGCACTTCACCGACTGCGTCAAACAGCATGCGTGTGCCACTGTTAGACGAGGTGGCCGAGTGGTTAAGGCGATGGACTGCTAATCCATTGTGCTCTGCACGCATGGGTTCGAATCCCATCCTTGTCGACTTTTCTACAAAACTCTGTTCCTCAGAGAACTTTGTAAACTCACGTTACTGTCTGTGTTAGTCAACCGTCATTTATTTGCAAGGCTATTTTAATGGAGGGTCCAGGGAATTTTTACACCATAAATAGGCACAGAGTCGCATTCATGGCAGTTCCACAAGTTGGAAATAAGCACCATTTTTCCCATTGATACCTATAGCATAACAATAATGCTTGTCTTAAAAACAACTTATTCAAACAAAAATTCACATTATTATCATCCCCAATCTGTAACTGTAAAAATAACGCAAATTAGAGCTCAAATCAAAATTATTTTGATTGAGTCCAGAAAACAAGAGCACACCCTGTCTTTTCCTCACCTCGGCAAAGAGAACCAATTTGCCCTGACACTTGACGGCAAAATCGACAGGAAAAAAGCACACATTTTTTCCCTCGATGTGTAGTGCATAACACTAAGGCTTGTCTTAAAAACAACTAACACAAACAAAAATTCACATTATTATCATCCCCAATCTGTAACTGTAAAAATAACACAAATTAGAGATTCGGCCACCGTGCACTTCACCGACTGCGTCTAACAGCATGCGTGCACCACTGTCAGACGAGGTGGCCGAGTGGTTAAGGCGATGGACTGCTAATCCATTGTGCTCTGCATGCATGGGTTAGAATCCCAACTTCGTCGACTTTTCTACAAAACTCTGTTCCTCAGAGAACTTTGTAAACTCACGTTACTGTCTGTGTTAGTCAACCGTCATTTATTTGCAAGGCTATTTTAATGGAGGGTCCAGGGAATTTTTACACCATAAATAGGCACAGAGTCGCATTCATGGCAGTTCCACAAGTTGGAAATAAGCACCATTTTTCCCATTGATACCTATAGCATAACAATAATGCTTGTCTTAAAAACAACTTATTCAAACAAAAATTCACATTATTATCATCCCCAATTTTTAACTGTAAAAATAATGCAAATTAGAGCTCAAATCAAAATTATTTTGATTGAGTCCAGAAAACAAGAGCACACCCTGTCTTTTCCTCACCTCGGCAAAGAGAATCCCATCTTCGTCGACTTTTCTACAAAACTCTGTTCCTCAGAGAACTTTGTAAACTCACGTTACTGTCTGTGTTAGTCAACCGTCATTTATTTGCAAGGCTATTTTAATGGAGGGTCCAAGGAATTTTTACACCATAAATAGGCACAGAGTCGCATTCATGGCAGTTCCACAAGTTGGAAATAAGCACCATTTTTCCCATTGATACCTATAGCATAACAATAATGCTTGTCTTAAAAACAACTTATTCAAACAAAAATTCACATTATTATCATCCCCAATCTGTAACTGTAAAAATAACGCAAATTAGAGCTCAAATCAAAATTATTTTGATTGAGTCCAGAAAACAAGAGCACACCATGTCTTTTCCTCACCTCGGCAAAGAGAACCAATTTGCCCTGACACTTGACGGCAAAATCGACAGGAAAAAAGCACACATTTTCCCCCCCCGATGTGTAGTGCATAACACTAAGGCTTGTCTTAAAAACAACTAACACAAACAAAAATTCACATTATTATCATCCCCAATCTGTAACTGTAAAAATAACGCAAATTAGAGCTCAAATCAAAATTATTTTGATTGAGTCCAGAAAACAAGAGCACACCCTGTCTTTTCCTCACCTCGGCAAAGAGAACCAATTTGCCCTGACACTTGACGGCAAAATCGACAGGAAAAAAGCACACATTTTTCCCCCCGATGTGTAGTGCATAACACTAAGGCTTGTCTTAAAAACAACTAACACAAACAAAAATTCACATTATTATCATCCCCAATCTGTAACTGTAAAAATAACACAAATTAGAGATACGGCCACCGTGCACTTCACCGACTGCGTCAAACAGCATGCGTGCGCCACTGTTAGACGAGGTGGCCGAGTGGTTAAGGCGATGGACTGCTAATCCATTGTGCTCTGCACGCATGGGTTCGAATCCCATCTTCGTCGACTTTTCTACAAAACTCTGTTCCTCAGAGAACTTTGTAAACTCACGTTACTGTCTGTGTTAGTCAACCGTCATTTATTTGCAAGGCTATTTTAATGGAGGGTCCAGGGAATTTTTACACCATAAATAGGCACAGAGTCGCATTCATGGCAGTTCCACAAGTTGGAAATAAGCACCATTTTTCCCATTGATACCTATAGCATAACAATAATGCTTGTCTTAAAAACAACTCATTCAAACAAAAAATCACATTATTATCATCCCCAATCTGTAACTGTAAAAATAACGCAAATTAGAGCTCAAATCAAAATTATTTTGATTGAGTCCAGGAAACAAGAGCACACCATGTCTTTTCCTCACCTCGGCAAAGAGAACCAATTTGCCCTGACACTTGACGGCAAAATCGACAGGAAAAAAGCACACATTTTCCCCCCCCGATGTGTAGTGCATAACACTAAGGCTTGTCTTAAAAACAACTAACACAAACAAAAATTCACATTATTATCATCCCCAATCTGTAACTGTAAAAATAACGCAAATTAGAGCTCAAATCAAAATTATTTTGATTGAGTCCAGAAAACAAGAGCACACCCTGTCTTTTCCTCACCTCGGCAAAGAGAACCAATTTGCCCTGACACTTGACGGCAAAATCGACAGGAAAAAAGCACACATTTTTTCCCTCGATGTGTAGTGCATAACACTAAGGCTTGTCTTAAAAACAACTAACACAAACAAAAATTCACATTATTATCATCCCCAATCTGTAACTGTAAAAATAACACAAATTAGAGATTCGGCCACCGTGCACTTCACCGACTGCGTCTAACAGCATGCGTGCACCACTGTCAGACGAGGTGGCCGAGTGGTTAAGGCGATGGACTGCTAATCCATTGTGCTCTGCATGCATGGGTTAGAATCCCAACTTCGTCGACTTTTCTACAAAACTCTGTTCCTCAGAGAACTTTGTAAACTCACGTTACTGTCTGTGTTAGTCAACCGTCATTTATTTGCAAGGCTATTTTAATGGAGGGTCCAGGGAATTTTTACACCATAAATAGGCACAGAGTCGCATTCATGGCAGTTCCACAAGTTGGAAATAAGCACCATTTTTCCCATTGATACCTATAGCATAACAATAATGCTTGTCTTAAAAACAACTTATTCAAACAAAAATTCACATTATTATCATCCCCAATTTTTAACTGTAAAAATAATGCAAATTAGAGCTCAAATCAAAATTATTTTGATTGAGTCCAGAAAACAAGAGCACACCCTGTCTTTTCCTCACCTCGGCAAAGAGAATCCCATCTTCGTCGACTTTTCTACAAAACTCTGTTCCTCAGAGAACTTTGTAAACTCACGTTACTGTCTGTGTTAGTCAACCGTCATTTATTTGCAAGGCTATTTTAATGGAGGGTCCAAGGAATTTTTACACCATAAATAGGCACAGAGTCGCATTCATGGCAGTTCCACAAGTTGGAAATAAGCACCATTTTTCCCATTGATACCTATAGCATAACAATAATGCTTGTCTTAAAAACAACTTATTCAAACAAAAATTCACATTATTATCATCCCCAATCTGTAACTGTAAAAATAACGCAAATTAGAGCTCAAATCAAAATTATTTTGATTGAGTCCAGAAAACAAGAGCACACCATGTCTTTTCCTCACCTCGGCAAAGAGAACCAATTTGCCCTGACACTTGACGGCAAAATCGACAGGAAAAAAGCACACATTTTCCCCCCCCGATGTGTAGTGCATAACACTAAGGCTTGTCTTAAAAACAACTAACACAAACAAAAATTCACATTATTATCATCCCCAATCTGTAACTGTAAAAATAACGCAAATTAGAGCTCAAATCAAAATTATTTTGATTGAGTCCAGAAAACAAGAGCACACCCTGTCTTTTCCTCACCTCGGCAAAGAGAACCAATTTGCCCTGACACTTGACGGCAAAATCGACAGGAAAAAAGCACACATTTTTCCCCCCGATGTGTAGTGCATAACACTAAGGCTTGTCTTAAAAACAACTAACACAAACAAAAATTCACATTATTATCATCCCCAATCTGTAACTGTAAAAATAACACAAATTAGAGATACGGCCACCGTGCACTTCACCGACTGCGTCAAACAGCATGCGTGCGCCACTGTTAGACGAGGTGGCCGAGTGGTTAAGGCGATGGACTGCTAATCCATTGTGCTCTGCACGCATGGGTTCGAATCCCATCTTCGTCGACTTTTCTACAAAACTCTGTTCCTCAGAGAACTTTGTAAACTCACGTTACTGTCTGTGTTAGTCAACCGTCATTTATTTGCAAGGCTATTTTAATGGAGGGTCCAGGGAATTTTTACACCATAAATAGGCACAGAGTCGCATTCATGGCAGTTCCACAAGTTGGAAATAAGCACCATTTTTCCCATTGATACCTATAGCATAACAATAATGCTTGTCTTAAAAACAACTTATTCAAACAAAAATTCACATTATTATCATCCCCAATCTGTAACTGTAAAAATAACGCAAATTAGAGCTCAAATCAAAATTATTTTGATTGAGTCCAGAAAACAAGAGCACACCCTGTCTTTTCCTCACCTCGGCAAAGAGAACCAATTTGCCCTGACACTTGACGGCAAAATCGACAGGAAAAAAGCACACATTTTTCCCCCCGATGTGTAGTGCATAACACTAAGGCTTGTCTTAAAAACAACTAACACAAACAAAAATTCACATTATTATCATCCCCAATCTGTAACTGTAAAAATAACACAAATTAGAGATACGGCCACCGTGCACTTCACCGACTGCGTCAAACAGCATGCGTGCGCCACTGTCAGACGAGGTGGCCGAGTGGTTAAGGCGATGGAGTGCTAATCCATTGTGCTCTGCACGCATGGGTTCGAATCCCATCTTCGTCGACTTTTCTACAAAACTCTGTTCCTCAGAGAACTTTGTAAACTCACGTTACTGTCTGTGTTAGTCAACCGTCATTTATTTGCAAGGCTATTTTAATGGAGGGTCCAGGGAATTTTTACACCATAAATAGGCACAGAGTCGCATTCATGGCAGTTCCACAAGTTGGAAATAAGCACCATTTTTCCCATTGATACCTATAGCATAACAATAATGCTTGTCTTAAAAACAACTTATTTAAACAAAAATTCACATTATTATCATCCCCAATCTGTAACTGTAAAAATAACGCAAATTAGAGCTCAAATCAAAATTATTTTGATTGAGTCCAGAAAACAAGAGCACACCATGTCTTTTCCTCACCTCGGCAAAGAGAACCAATTTGCCCTGACACTTGACGGCAAAATCGACAGGAAAAAAGCACACATTTTTCCCCCCGATGTGTAGTGCATAACACTAAGGCTTGTCTTAAAAACAACTAACACAAACAAAAATTCACATTATTATCATCCCCAATCTGTAACTGTAAAAATAACGCAAATTAGAGCTCAAATCAAAATTATTTTGATTGAGTCCAGAAAACAAGAGCACACCCTGTCTTTTCCTCACCTCGGCAAAGAGAACCAATTTGCCCTGACACTTGACGGCAAAATCGACAGGAAAAAAGCACACATTTTTCCCCCCGATGTGTAGTGCATAACACTAAGGCTTGTCTTAAAAACAACTAACACAAACAAAAATTCACATTATTATCATCCCCAATCTGTAACTGTAAAAATAACACAAATTAGAGATACGGCCACCGTGCACTTCACCGACTGCGTCAAACAGCATGCGTGCGCCACTGTCAGACGAGGTGGCCGAGTGGTTAAGGCGATGGAGTGCTAATCCATTGTGCTCTGCACGCATGGGTTCGAATCCCATCTTCGTCGACTTTTCTACAAAACTCTGTTCCTCAGAGAACTTTGTAAACTCACGTTACTGTCTGTGTTAGTCAACCGTCATTTATTTGCAAGGCTATTTTAATGGAGGGTCCAGGGAATTTTTACACCATAAATAGGCACAGAGTCGCATTCATGGCAGTTCCACAAGTTGGAAATAAGCACCATTTTTCCCATTGATACCTATAGCATAACAATAATGCTTGTCTTAAAAACAACTTATTTAAACAAAAATTCACATTATTATCATCCCCAATCTGTAACTGTAAAAATAACGCAAATTAGAGCTCAAATCAAAATTATTTTGATTGAGTCCAGAAAACAAGAGCACACCATGTCTTTTCCTCACCTCGGCAAAGAGAACCAATTTGCCCTGACACTTGACGGCAAAATCGACAGGAAAAAAGCACACATTTTTCCCCCCGATGTGTAGTGCATAACACTAAGGCTTGTCTTAAAAACAACTAACACAAACAAAAATTCACATTATTATCATCCCCAATCTGTAACTGTAAAAATAACGCAAATTAGAGCTCAAATCAAAATTATTTTGATTGAGTCCAGAAAACAAGAGCACACCCTGTCTTTTCCTCACCTCGGCAAAGAGAACCAATTTGCCCTGACACTTGACGGCAAAATCGACAGGAAAAAAGCACACATTTTTTCCCCCGATGTGTAGAGCATAACACTAAGGCTTGTCTTAAAAACAACTAACACAAACAAAAATTCACATTATTTTCATCCCCAATCTGTAACTGTAAAAATAACACAAATTAGAGATACGGCCACCGTGCACTTCACCGACTGCGTCTAACAGCATGCGTGCGCCATTGTCAGACGAGGTGGCCGAGTGGTTAAGGCGATGGACTGCTAATCCATTGTGCTCTGCATGCATGGGTTAGAATCCCAACTTCGTCGACTTTTCTACAAAACTCTGTTCCTCAGAGAACTTTGTAAACTCACGTTACTGTCTGTGTTAGTCAACTGTCATTTATTTGCAAGGCTATTTTAATGGAGGGTCCAGGGAATTTTTACACCATAAATAGGCACAGAGTCGCATTCATGGCAGTTCCACAAGTTGGAAATAAGCACCATTTTTCCCATTGATACCTATAGCATAACAATAATGCTTGTCTTAAAAACAACGTATTCAAAAAAAAATTCACATTATTATCATCCCCAATCTGTAAAAATAACGCAAATTAGAGCTCAAATCAAAATTATTTTGATTGAGTCCAGAAAACAAGAGCACACCCTGTCTTTTCCTCACCTCGGCAAAGAGAACCAATTTGCCCTGACACTTGACGGCAAAATCGACAGGAAAAAAGCACACATTATTTCCCCCGATGTGTAGTGCATAACACTAAGGCTTGTCTTAAAAACAACTAACACAAACAAAAATTCACATTATTATCATCCCCAATCTGTAACTGTAAAAATAACACAAATTAGAGATACGGCCACCGTGCACTTCACCGACTGCGTCTAACAGCATGCGTGCGCCATTGTCAGACGAGGTGGCCGAGTGGTTAAGGCGATGGACTGCTAATCCATTGTGCTCTGCATGCATGGGTTAGAATCCCAACTTCGTCGACTTTTCTACAAAACTCTGTTCCTCAGAGAACTTTGTAAACTCACGTTACTGTCTGTGTTAGTCAACCGTCATTTATTTGCAAGGCTATTTTAATGGAGGGACCAGGGAATTTTTACACCATAAATAGGCACAGAGTCGCATTCATGGCAGTTCCACAAGTTGGAAATAAGCACCATTTTTCCCATTGATACCTATAGCATAACAATAATGCTTGTCTTAAAAACAACTTATTCAAACAAAAATTCACATTATTATCATCCCCAATTTTTAACTGTAAAAATAATGCAAATTAGAGCTCAAATCAAAATTATTTTGATTGAGTCCAGAAAACAAGAGCACACCCTGTCTTTTCCTCACCTCGGCAAAGAGAATCCCATCTTCGTCGACTTTTCTACAAAACTCTGTTCCTCAGAGAACTTTGTAAACTCACGTTACTGTCTGTGTTAGTCAACCGTCATTTATTTGCAAGGCTATTTTAATGGAGGGTCCAGGGAATTTTTACACCATAAATAGGCACAGAGTCGCATTCATGGCAGTTCCACAAGTTGGAAATAAGCACCATTTTTCCCATTGATACCTATAGCATAACAATAATGCTTGTCTTAAAAACAACTTATTCAAACAAAAATTCACATTATTATCATCCCCAATCTGTAACTGTAAAAAAAACGCAAATTAGAGCTCAAATCAAAATTATTTTGATTGAGTCCAGAAAACAAGAGCACACCATGTCTTTTCCTCACCTCGGCAAAGAGAACCAATTTGCCCTGACACTTGACGGCAAAATCGACAGGAAAAAAGCACACATTTCCCCCCCCCGATGTGTAGTGCATAACTAAAAGGCTTGTCTTAAAAACAACTAACACAAACAAAAATTCACATTATTATCATCCCCAATCTGTAACTGTAAAAATAACACAAATTAGAGATACGGCCACCGTGCACTTCACCGACTGCGTCTAACAGCATGCGTGCACCACTGTCAGATGAGGTGGCCGAGTGGTTAAGGCGATGGACTGCTAATCCATTGTGCTCTGCACGCATGGGTTCGAATCCCATCTTCGTCGACTTTTCTACAAAACTCTGTTCCTCAGAGAACTTTGTAAACTCACGTTACTGTCTGTGTTAGTCAACTGTCATTTATTTGCAAGGCTATTTTAATGGAGGGTTCAGGGAATTTTTACACCATAAATAGGCACAGAGTCGCATTCATGGCAGTTCCACAAGTTGGAAATAAGCACCATTTTTCCCATTGATACCTATAGCATAACAATAATGCTTGTCTTAAAAACAACGTATTAAAAAAAAAATTCACATTATTATCATCCCCAATCTGTAAAAATAACGCAAATTAGAGCTCAAATCAAAATTATTTTGATTGAGTCCAGAAAACAAGAGCACACCATGTCTTTTCCTCACCTCGGCAAAGAGAACCAATTTGCCCTGACACTTGAAGGCAAAATCGACAGGAAAAAAGCACACATTTTTCCCCCCGATGTGTAGTGCATAACACTAAGGCTTGCTTAAAAACAACTAACACAAACAAAAATTCACATTATTATCATCCCCAATCTGTAACTGTAAAAATAACACAAATTAGAGATACGGCCACCGTGCACTTCACCGACTGCGTCAAACAGCATGCGTGCGCCACTGTCAGACGAGGTGGCCGAGTGGTTAAGGCGATGGACTGCTAATCCATTGTGCTCTGCACGCATGGGTTCGAATCCCATCTTCGTCGACTTTTCTACAAAACTCTGTTCCTCAGAGAACTTTGTAAACTCACGTTACTGTCTGTGTTAGTCAACCGTCATTTATTTGCAAGGCTATTTTAATGGAGGGTCCAGGGAATTTTTACACCATAAATAGGCACAGAGTCGCATTCATGGCAGTTCCACAAGTTGGAAAAAAGCACCATTTTTCCCATTGATACCTATAGCATAACAATAATGCTTGTCTTAAAAACAACTTATTCAAACAAAAATTCACATTATTATCATCCCCAATTTTTAACTGTAAAAATAATGCAAATTAGAGCTCAAATCAAAATTATTTTGATTGAGTCCAGAAAACAAGAGCACACCCTGTCTGTGTTAGTCAACCGTCATTTATTTGCAAGGCTATTTTAATGGAGGGTCCAGGGAATTTTTACAACATAAATAGGCAGTTCCACAAGTTGGAAATAAGCACCATTTTTCCCATTGATACCTATAGCATAACAATAATGCTTGTCTTAAAAACAACTTATTCAAACAAAAATTCACATTATTATCATCCCCAATCTGTAACTGTAAAAATAACGCAAATTAGAGCTCAAATCAAAATTATTTTGATTGAGTCCAGAAAACAAGAGCACACCATGTCTTTTCCTCACCTCGGCAAAGAGAACCAATTTGCCCTGACACTTGACGGCAAAATCGACAGGAAAAAAGCACACATTTTTCCCCCCGATGTGTAGTGCATAACACTAAGGCTTGTCTTAAAAACAACTAACACAAACAAAAATTCACATTATTATCATCCCCAATCTGTAACTGTAAAAATAACGCAAATTAGAGCTCAAATCAAAATTATTTTGATTGAGTCCAGAAAACAAGAGCACACCCTGTCTTTTCCTCACCTCGGCAAAGAGAACCAATTTGCCCTGACACTTGACGGCAAAATCGACAGGAAAAAAGCACACATTTTTTCCCCCGATGTGTAGAGCATAACACTAAGGCTTGTCTTAAAAACAACTAACACAAACAAAAATTCACATTATTATCATCCCCAATCTGTAACTGTAAAAATAACACAAATTAGAGATACGGCCACCGTGCACTTCACCGACTGCGTCTAACAGCATGCGTGCGCCATTGTCAGACGAGGTGGCCGAGTGGTTAAGGCGATGGACTGCTAATCCATTGTTCTCTAAATGCATGGGTTAGAATCCCAACTTCGTCGACATTTCTACAAAACTCTGTTCCTCAGAGAACTTTGTAAACTCACGTTACTGTCTGTGTTAGTCAACCGTCATTTATTTGCAAGGATATTTTAATGGAGGGTCCAGGGAATTTTTACACCATAAATAGGCACAGAGTCGCATTCATGGCAGTTCCACAAGTTGGAAAAAAGCACCATTTTTCCCATTGATACCTATAGCATAACAATAATGCTTGTCTTAAAAACAACTTATTCAAACAAAAATTCACATTATTATCATCCCCAATTTTTAACTGTAAAAATAATGCAAATTAGAGCTCAAATCAAAATTATTTTGATTGAGTCCAGAAAACAAGAGCACACCCTGTCTTTTCCTCACCTCGGCAAAGAGAATCCCATCTTCGTCGACTTTTCTACAAAACTCTGTTCCTCAGAGAACTTTGTAAACTCACGTTACTGTCTGTGTTAGTCAACCGTCATTTATTTGCAAGGCTATTTTAATGGAGGGTCCAGGGAATTTTTACACCATAAATAGGCACAGAGTCGCATTCATGGCAGTTCCACAATTTGGAAATAAGCACCATTTTTCCCATTGATACCTATAGCATAACAATAATGCTTGTCTTAAAAACAACTTATTCAAACAAAAATTCACATTATTATCATCCCCAATCTGTAACTGTAAAAATAACGCAAATTAGAGCTCAAATCAAAATTATTTTGATTGAGTCCAGAAAACAAGAGCACACCCTGTCTTTTCCTCACCTCGGCAAAGAGAACCAATTTGCCCTGACACTTGACGGCAAAATCGACAGGAAAAAAGCACACATTTTTCCCCCCGATGTGTAGTGCATAACACTAAGGCTTGTCTTAAAAACAACTAACACAAACAAAAATTCACATTATTATCATCCCCAATCTGTAACTGTAAAAATAACACAAATTAGAGATACGGCCACCGTGCACTTCACCGACTGCGTCAAACAGCATGCGTGTGCCACTGTTAGACGAGGTGGCCGAGTGGTTAAGGTGATGGACTGCTAATCCATTGTGCTCTGCACGCATGGGTTCGAATCCCATCCTTGTCGACTTTTCTACAAAACTCTGTTCCTCAGAGAACTTTGTAAACTCACGTTACTGTCTGTGTTAGTCAACCGTCATTTATTTGCAAGGCTATTTTAATGGAGGGTCCAGGGAATTTTTACACCATAAATAGGCACAGAGTCGCATTCATGGCAGTTCCACAAGTTGGAAATAAGCACCATTTTTCCCATTGATACCTATAGCATAACAATAATGCTTGTCTTAAAAACAACTTATTCAAACAAAAATTCACATTATTATCATCCCCAATCTGTAACTGTAAAAATAACGCAAATTAGAGCTCAAATCAAAATTATTTTGATTGAGTCCAGAAAACAAGAGCACACCATGTCTTTTCCTCACCTCGGCAAAGAGAACCAATTTGCCCTGACACTTGACGGCAAAATCGACAGGAAAAAAGCACACATTTTCCCCCCCGATGTGTAGTGCATAACACTAAGGCTTGTCTTAAAAACAACTAACACAAACAAAAATTCACATTATTATCATCCCCAATCTGTAACTGTAAAAATAACGCAAATTAGAGCTCAAATCAAAATTATTTTGATTTAGTCCAGAAAACAAGAGCACACCCTGTCTTTTCCTCACCTCGGCAAAGAGAACCAATTTGCCCTGACACTTGACGGCAAAATCGACAGGAAAAAAGCACACATTTTTCCCCCCGATGTGTAGTGCATAACACTAAGGCTTGTCTTAAAAACAACTAACACAAACAAAAATTCACATTATTATCATCCCCAATCTGTAACTGTAAAAATAACACAAATTAGAGATACGGCCACCGTGCACTTCACCGACTGCGTCAAACAGCATGCGTGCGCCACTGTTAGACGAGGTGGCCGAGTGGTTAAGGCGATGGACTGCTAATCCATTATTCTCTGCACGCATGGGTTCCTCAGAGAACTTTGTAAACTCACGTTACTGTCTGTGTTAGTCAACCGTCATTTATTTGCAAGGCTATTTTAATGGAGGGTCCAGGGAATTTTTACACCATAAATAGGCACAGAGTCGCATTCATGGCAGTTCCACAAGTTGGAAATAAGCACCATTTTTCCCATTGATACCTATAGCATAACAATAATGCTTGTCTTAAAACAACTTATTCAAACAAAAATTCACATTATTATCATCCCCAATCTGTAACTGTAAAAATAACGCAAATTAGAGCTCAAATCAAAATTATTTTGATTGAGTCCAGAAAACAAGAGCACACCCTGTCTTTTCCTCACCTCGGCAAAGAGAACCAATTTGCCCTGACACTTGACGGCAAAATCGACAGGAAAAAAGCACACATTTTTCCCCCCGATGTGTAGTGCATAACACTAAGGCTTGTCTTAAAAACAACTAACACAAACAAAAATTCACATTATTATCATCCCCAATCTGTAACTGTAAAAATAACACAAATTAGAGATACGGCCACCGTGCACTTCACCGACTGCGTCTAACAGCATGCGTGCGCCACTGTCAGACGAGGTGGCCGAGTGGTTAAGGCGATGGACTGCTAATCCATTGTGCTCTGCACGCATGGGTTCGAATCCCATCTTCGTCGACTTTTCTACAAAACTCTGTTCCTCAGAGAACTTTGTAAATTCACGTTACTGTCTGTGTTAGTCAACTGTCATTTATTTGCAAGGCTATTTTAATGGAGGGTCCAGGGAATTTTTACACCATAAATAGGCACAGAGTCGCATTCATGGCAGTTCCACAAGTTGGAAATAAGCACCATTTTTCCCATTGATACCTATAGCATAACAATAATGCTTGTCTTAAAAACAACTTATTCAAACAAAAATTCACATTATTATCATCCCCAATCTGTAACTGTAAAAATAACGCAAATTAGAGCTCAAATCAAAATTATTTTGATTGAGTCCAGAAAACAAGAGCACACCATGTCTTTTCCTCACCTCGGCAAAGAGAACCAATTTGCCCTGACACTTGACGGCAAAATCGACAGGAAAAAAGCACACATTTTTCCCCCCGATGTGTAGTGCATAACACTAAGGCTTGTCTTAAAAACAACTAACACAAACAAAAATTCACATTATTATCATCCCCAATCTGTAACTGTAAAAATAACACAAATTAGAGATACGGCCACCGTGCACTTCACCGACTGCGTCTAACAGCATGCGTGCGCCGGTGACCGAGTGGTTAAGGCGATGGACTGCTAATCCATTGTGCTCTGCACGCATCGGTTCGAATCCCATCTTCGTCGACTTTTCTACAAAACTCTGTTCCTCAGAGAACTTTGTAAACTCACGTTACTGTCTGTGTTAGTCAACCGTCATTTATTTGCAAGGCTATTTTAATGGAGGGTCCAGGGAATTTTTACACCATAAATAGGCACAGAGTCGCATTCATGGCAGTTCCACAAGTTGGAAATAAGCACCATTTTTCCCATTGATACCAATAGCATAACAATAATGCTTGTCTTAAAAACAACTTATTCAAACAAAAATTCACATTATTATCATCCCCAATCTGTAACTGTAAAAATAACGCAAATTAGAGCTCAAATCAAAATTATTTTGATTGAGTCCAGAAAACAAGAGCACACCCTGTCTTTTCCTCACCTCGTCAAAGAGAACCAATTTGCCCTGACACTTGACGGCAAAATCGACAGGAAAAAAGCACACATTTTTCCCCCCGATGTGTAGTGCATAACACTAAGGCTTGTCTTAAAAACAACTAACACAAACAAAAATTCACATTATTATCATCCCCAATCTGTAACTGTAAAAATAACACAAATTAGAGATACGGCCACCGTGCACTTCACCGACTGCGTCTAACAGCATGCGTGCGCCACTGTCAGACGAGGTGACCGAGTGGTTAAGGCGATGGACTGCTAATCCATTGTGCTCTGCACGCATCGGTTCGAATCCCATCTTCGTCGACTTTTCTACAAAACTCTGTTCCTCAGAGAACTTTGTAAACTCACGTTACTGTCTGTGTTAGTCAACTGTCATTTATTTGCAAGGCTATTTTAATGGAGGGTCCAGGGAATTTTTACACCATAAATAGGCACAGAGTCGCATTCATGGCAGTTCCACAAGTTGGAAATAAGCACCATTTTTCCCATTGATACCTATAGCATAACAATAATGCTTGTCTTAAAAACAACTTATTCAAACAAAAATTCACATTATTATCATCCCCAATCTGTAACTGTAAAAATAACGCAAATTAGAGCTCAAATCAAAATTATTTTGATTGAGTCCAGAAAACAAGAGCACACCCTGTCTTTTCCTCACCTCGGCAAAGAGAACCAATTTGCCCTGACACTTGACGGCAAAATCGACAGGAAAAAAGCACACATTTTTCCCCCCGATGTGTAGTGCATAACACTAAGGCTTGTCTTAAAAACAACTAACACAAACAAAAATTCACATTATTATCATCCCCAATCTGTAACTGTAAAAATAACACAAATTAGAGATACGGCCACCGTGCACTTCACCGACTGCGTCTAACAGCATGCGTGCGCTACTGTCAGCCGAGGTGACCGAGTGGTTAAGGCGATGGACTGCTAATCCATTGTGCTCTGCACGCATCGGTTCGAATCCCATCTTCGTCGACTTTTCTACAAAACTCTGTTCCTCAGAGAACTTTGTAAACTCACGTTACTGTCTGTGTTAGTCAACTGTCATTTATTTGCAAGGCTATTTTAATGGAGGGTCCAGGGAATTTTTACACCATAAATAGGCACAGAGTCGCATTCATGGCAGTTCCACAAGTTGGAAATAAGCACCATTTTTCCCATTGATACCTATAGCATAACAATAATGCTTGTCTTCAAACAACTTATTCAAACAAAAATTCACATTATTATCATCCCCAATCTGTAACTGTAAAAATAACGCAAATTAGAGCTCAAATCAAAATTATTTTGATTGAGTCCAGAAAACAAGAGCACACCCTGTCTTTTCCTCACCTCGGCAAAGAGAACCAATTTGCCCTGACACTTGACGGCAAAATCGACAGGAAAAAAGCACACATTTTTCCCCCCGATGTGTAGTGCATAACACTAAGGCTTGTCTTAAAAACAACTAACACAAACAAAAATTCACATTATTATCATCCCCAATCTGTAACTGTAAAAATAACACAAATTAGAGATACGGCCACCGTGCACTTCACCGACTGCGTCTAACAGCATGCGTGCGCCACTGTCAGACGAGGTGACCGAGTGGTTAAGGCGATGGACTGCTAATCCATTGTGCTCTGCACGCATCGGTTCGAATCCCATCTTCGTCGACTTTTCTACAAAACTCTGTTCCTCAGAGAACTTTGTAAACTCACGTTACTGTCTGTGTTAGTCAACTGTCATTTATTTGCAAGGATATTTTAATGGAGGGTCCAGGGAATTTTTACACCATAAATAGGCACAGAGTCGCATTCATGGCAGTTCCACAAGTTGGAAATAAGCACCATTTTTCCCATTGATACCTATAGCATAACAATAATGCTTGTCTTCAAACAACTTATTCAAACAAAAATTCACATTATTATCATCCCCAATCTGTAACTGTAAAAATAACGCAAATTAGAGCTCAAATCAAAATTATTTTGATTGAGTCCAGAAAACAAGAGCACACCCTGTCTTTTCCTCACCTCGGCAAAGAGAACCAATTTGCCCTGACACTTGACGGCAAAATCGACAGGAAAAAAGCACACATTTTTCCCCCCGATGTGTAGTGCATAACACTAAGGCTTGTCTTAAAAACAACTAACACAAACAAAAATTCACATTATTATCATCCCCAATCTGTAACTGTAAAAATAACACAAATTAGAGATACGGCCACCGTGCACTTCACCGACTGCGTCTAACAGCATGCGTGCGCCACTGTCAAACGAGGTGACCGAGTGGTTAAGGCGATGGACTGCTAATCCATTGTGCTCTGCACGCATCGGTTCGAATCCCATCTTCGTCGACTTTTCTACAAAACTCTGTTCCTCAGAGAACTTTGTAAACTCACGTTACTGTCTGTGTTAGTCAACTGTCATTTATTTGCAAGGATATTTTAATGGAGGGTCCAGGGAATTTTTACACCATAAATAGGCACAGAGTCGCATTCATGGCAGTTCCACAAGTTGGAAATAAGCACCATTTTTCCCATTGATACCTATAGCATAACAATAATGCTTGTCTTAAAAACAACTTATTCAAACAAAAATTCACATTATTATCATCCCCAATCTGTAACTGTAAAAATAACGCAAATTAGAGCTCAAATCAAAATTATTTTGATTTAGTCCAGAAAACAAGAGCACACCCTGTCTTTTCCTCACCTCGGCAAAGAGAACCAATTTGCCCTGACACTTGACGGCAAAATCGACAGGAAAAAAGCACACATTTTCCCCCCCGATGTGTAGTGCATAACACTAAGGCTTGTCTTAAAAACAACTAACACAAAAAAAATTCACATTATTATCATCCCCAATCTGTAACTGTAAAAATAACACAAATTAGAGATACGGCCACCGTGCACTTCACCGACTGCGTCTAACAGCATGCGTGCGCCACTGTCAGACGAGGTGACCGAGTGGTTAAGGCGATGGACTGCTAATCCATTGTGCTCTGCACGCATGGGTTCGAATCCCATCTTCGTCGACTTATCTACAAAACTCTGTTCCTCAGAGAACTTTGTAAACTCACGTTACTGTCTGTGTTAGTCAACTGTCATTTATTTGCAAGGCTATTTTAATGGAGTGTCCAGGGAATTTTTACACCATAAATAGGCACAGAGTCGCATTCATGGCAGTTCCACAAGTTGGAAATAAGCACCATTTTTCCCATTGATACCTATAGCATAACAATAATGCTTGTCTTAAAAACAACTTATTCAAACAAAAATTCACATTATTATCATCCCCAATCTGTAACTGTAAAAATAACGCAAATTAGAGCTCAAATCAAAATTATTTTGATTGAGTCCAGAAAACAAGAGCACACCCTGTCTTTTCCTCACCTCGGCAAAGAGAACCAATTTGCCCTGACACTTGACGGCAAAATCGACAGGAAAAAAGCACACATTTTTCCCCCCGATGTGTAGTGCATAACACTAAGGCTTGTCTTAAAACAACTAACACAAACAAAAATTCACATTATTATCATCCCCAATCTGTAACTGTAAAAATAACACAAATTAGAGATACGGCCACCGTGCACTTCACCGACTGCGTCTAACAGCATGCGTGCGCCACTGTCAGACGAGGTGGCCGAGTGGTTAAGGCGATGGACTGCTAATCCATTGTGCTCTGCACGCATGGGTTCGAATCCCATCTTCGTCGACTTTTCTACAAAACTCTGTTCCTCAGAGAACTTTGTAAGCTCACGTTACTGTCTGTGTTAGTCAACTGTCATTTATTTGCAAGGCTATTTTAATGGAGGGTCCAGGGAATTTTTACACCATAAATAGGCACAGAGTCGCATTCATGGCAGTTCCACAAGTTGGAAATAAGCACCATTTTTCCCATTGATACCTATAGCATAACAATAATGCTTGTCTTAAAAACAACTTATTCAAACAAAAATTCACATTATTATCATCCCCAATCTGTAACTGTAAAAATAACGCAAATTAGAGCTCAAATCAAAATTATTTTGATTGAGTCCAGAAAACAAGAGCACACCATGTCTTTTCCTCACCTCGGCAAAGAGAACCAATTTGCCCTGACACTTGACGGCAAAATCGACAGGAAAAAAGCACACATTTTCCCCCCCGATGTGTAGTGCATAACACTAAGGCTTGTCTTAAAAACAACTAACACAAACAAAAATTCACATTATTATCATCCCCAATCTGTAACTGTAAAAATAACACAAATTAGAGATACGGCCACCGTGCACTTCACCGACTGCGTCTAACAGCATGCGTGCGCTACTGTCAGACGAGGTGACCGAGTGGTTAAGGTGATGGACTGCTAATCCATTGTGCTCTGCACGCATCGGTTCGAATCCCATCTTCGTCGACTTTTCTACAAAACTCTGTTCCTCAGAGAACTTTGTAAACTCACGTTACTGTCTGTGTTAGTCAACTGTCATTTATTTGCAAGGCTATTTTAATGGAGGGTCCAGGGAATTTTTACACCATAAATAGGCACAGAGTCGCATTCATGGCAGTTCCACAAGTTGGAAATAAGCACCATTTTTCCCATTGATACCTATAGCATAACAATAATGCTTGTCTTAAAAACAACTTATTCAAACAAAAATTCACATTATTATCATCCCCAATCTGTAACTGTAAAAATAACGCAAATTAGAGCTCAAATCAAAATTATTTTGATTGAGTCCAGAAAACAAGAGCACACCCTGTCTTTTCCTCACCTCGTCAAAGAGAACCAATTTGCCCTGACACTTGACGGCAAAATCGACAGGAAAAAAGCACACATTTTTCCCCCCGATGTGTAGTGCATAACACTAAGGCTTGTCTTAAAAACAACTAACACAAACAAAAATTCACATTATTATCATCCCCAATCTGTAACTGTAAAAATAACGCAAATTAGAGCTCAAATCAAAATTATTTTGATTGAGTCCAGAAAACAAGAGCACACCCTGTCTTTTCCTCACCTCGGCAAAGAGAACCAATTTGCCCTGACACTTGACGGCAAAATCGACAGGAAAAAAGCACACATTTTTCCCCCCGATGTGTAGTGCATAACACTAAGGCTTGTCTTAAAACAACTAACACAAACAAAAATTCACATTATTATCATCCCCAATCTGTAACTGTAAAAATAACACAAATTAGAGATACGGCCACCGTGCACTTCACCGACTGCGTCTAACAGCATGCGTGCGCCACTGTCAGACGAGGTGGCCGAGTGGTTAAGGCGATGGACTGCTAATCCATTGTGCTCTGCACGCATGGGTTCGAATCCCATCTTCGTCGACTTTTCTACAAAACTCTGTTCCTCAGAGAACTTTGTAAGCTCACGTTACTGTCTGTGTTAGTCAACTGTCATTTATTTGCAAGGCTATTTTAATGGAGGGTCCAGGGAATTTTTACACCATAAATAGGCACAGAGTCGCATTCATGGCAGTTCCACAAGTTGGAAATAAGCACCATTTTTCCCATTGATACCTATAGCATAACAATAATGCTTGTCTTAAAAACAACTTATTCAAACAAAAATTCACATTATTATCATCCCCAATCTGTAACTGTAAAAATAACGCAAATTAGAGCTCAAATCAAAATTATTTTGATTGAGTCCAGAAAACAAGAGCACACCATGTCTTTTCCTCACCTCGGCAAAGAGAACCAATTTGCCCTGACACTTGACGGCAAAATCGACAGGAAAAAAGCACACATTTTCCCCCCCGATGTGTAGTGCATAACACTAAGGCTTGTCTTAAAAACAACTAACACAAACAAAAATTCACATTATTATCATCCCCAATCTGTAACTGTAAAAATAACACAAATTAGAGATACGGCCACCGTGCACTTCACCGACTGCGTCTAACAGCATGCGTGCGCTACTGTCAGACGAGGTGACCGAGTGGTTAAGGTGATGGACTGCTAATCCATTGTGCTCTGCACGCATCGGTTCGAATCCCATCTTCGTCGACTTTTCTACAAAACTCTGTTCCTCAGAGAACTTTGTAAACTCACGTTACTGTCTGTGTTAGTCAACTGTCATTTATTTGCAAGGCTATTTTAATGGAGGGTCCAGGGAATTTTTACACCATAAATAGGCACAGAGTCGCATTCATGGCAGTTCCACAAGTTGGAAATAAGCACCATTTTTCCCATTGATACCTATAGCATAACAATAATGCTTGTCTTAAAAACAACTTATTCAAACAAAAATTCACATTATTATCATCCCCAATCTGTAACTGTAAAAATAACGCAAATTAGAGCTCAAATCAAAATTATTTTGATTGAGTCCAGAAAACAAGAGCACACCCTGTCTTTTCCTCACCTCGTCAAAGAGAACCAATTTGCCCTGACACTTGACGGCAAAATCGACAGGAAAAAAGCACACATTTTTCCCCCCGATGTGTAGTGCATAACACTAAGGCTTGTCTTAAAAACAACTAACACAAACAAAAATTCACATTATTATCATCCCCAATCTGTAACTGTAAAAATAACGCAAATTAGAGCTCAAATCAAAATTATTTTGATTTAGTCCAGAAAACAAGAGCACACCCTGTCTTTTCCTCACCTCGGCAAAGAGAACCAATTTGCCCTGACACTTGACGGCAAAATCGACAGGAAAAAAGCACACATTTTCCCCCCCGATGTGTAGTGCATAACACTAAGGCTTGTCTTAAAAACAACTAACACAAAAAAAATTCACATTATTATCATCCCCAATCTGTAACTGTAAAAATAACACAAATTAGAGATACGGCCACCGTGCACTTCACCGACTGCGTCTAACAGCATGCGTGCGCCACTGTCAGACGAGGTGACCGAGTGGTTAAGGCGATGGACTGCTAATCCATTGTGCTCTGCACGCATGGGTTCGAATCCCATCTTCGTCGACTTATCTACAAAACTCTGTTCCTCAGAGAACTTTGTAAACTCACGTTACTGTCTGTGTTAGTCAACTGTCATTTATTTGCAAGGCTATTTTAATGGAGTGTCCAGGGAATTTTTACACCATAAATAGGCACAGAGTCGCATTCATGGCAGTTCCACAAGTTGGAAATAAGCACCATTTTTCCCATTGATACCTATAGCATAACAATAATGCTTGTCTTAAAAACAACTTATTCAAACAAAAATTCACATTATTATCATCCCCAATCTGTAACTGTAAAAATAACGCAAATTAGAGCTCAAATCAAAATTATTTTGATTGAGTCCAGAAAACAAGAGCACACCCTGTCTTTTCCTCACCTCGGCAAAGAGAACCAATTTGCCCTGACACTTGACGGCAAAATCGACAGGAAAAAAGCACACATTTTTCCCCCCGATGTGTAGTGCATAACACTAAGGCTTGTCTTAAAACAACTAACACAAACAAAAATTCACATTATTATCATCCCCAATCTGTAACTGTAAAAATAACACAAATTAGAGATACGGCCACCGTGCACTTCACCGACTGCGTCTAACAGCATGCGTGCGCCACTGTCAGACGAGGTGGCCGAGTGGTTAAGGCGATGGACTGCTAATCCATTGTGCTCTGCACGCATGGGTTCGAATCCCATCTTCGTCGACTTTTCTACAAAACTCTGTTCCTCAGAGAACTTTGTAAGCTCACGTTACTGTCTGTGTTAGTCAACTGTCATTTATTTGCAAGGCTATTTTAATGGAGGGTCCAGGGAATTTTTACACCATAAATAGGCACAGAGTCGCATTCATGGCAGTTCCACAAGTTGGAAATAAGCACCATTTTTCCCATTGATACCTATAGCATAACAATAATGCTTGTCTTAAAAACAACTTATTCAAACAAAAATTCACATTATTATCATCCCCAATCTGTAACTGTAAAAATAACGCAAATTAGAGCTCAAATCAAAATTATTTTGATTGAGTCCAGAAAACAAGAGCACACCATGTCTTTTCCTCACCTCGGCAAAGAGAACCAATTTGCCCTGACACTTGACGGCAAAATCGACAGGAAAAAAGCACACATTTTCCCCCCCGATGTGTAGTGCATAACACTAAGGCTTGTCTTAAAAACAACTAACACAAACAAAAATTCACATTATTATCATCCCCAATCTGTAACTGTAAAAATAACACAAATTAGAGATACGGCCACCGTGCACTTCACCGACTGCGTCTAACAGCATGCGTGCGCTACTGTCAGACGAGGTGACCGAGTGGTTAAGGTGATGGACTGCTAATCCATTGTGCTCTGCACGCATCGGTTCGAATCCCATCTTCGTCGACTTTTCTACAAAACTCTGTTCCTCAGAGAACTTTGTAAACTCACGTTACTGTCTGTGTTAGTCAACTGTCATTTATTTGCAAGGCTATTTTAATGGAGGGTCCAGGGAATTTTTACACCATAAATAGGCACAGAGTCGCATTCATGGCAGTTCCACAAGTTGGAAATAAGCACCATTTTTCCCATTGATACCTATAGCATAACAATAATGCTTGTCTTAAAAACAACTTATTCAAACAAAAATTCACATTATTATCATCCCCAATCTGTAACTGTAAAAATAACGCAAATTAGAGCTCAAATCAAAATTATTTTGATTGAGTCCAGAAAACAAGAGCACACCCTGTCTTTTCCTCACCTCGTCAAAGAGAACCAATTTGCCCTGACACTTGACGGCAAAATCGACAGGAAAAAAGCACACATTTTTCCCCCCGATGTGTAGTGCATAACACTAAGGCTTGTCTTAAAAACAACTAACACAAACAAAAATTCACATTATTATCATCCCCAATCTGTAACTGTAAAAATAACACAAATTAGAGATACGGCCACCGTGCACTTCACCGACTGCGTCTAACAGCATGCGTGCGCCACTGTCAGACGAGGTGACCGAGTGGTTAAGGCGATGGACTGCTAATCCATTGTGCTCTGCACGCATCGGTTCGAATCCCATCTTCGTCGACTTTTCTACAAAACTCTGTTCCTCAGAGAACTTTGTAAACTCACGTTACTGTCTGTGTTAGTCAACTGTCATTTATTTGCAAGGCTATTTTAATGGAGGGTCCAGGGAATTTTTACACCATAAATAGGCACAGAGTCGCATTCATGGCAGTTCCACAAGTTGGAAATAAGCACCATTTTTCCCATTGGTACCTATAGCATAACAATAATGCTTGTCTTAAAAACAACTTATTCAAACAAAAATTCACATTATTATCATCCCCAATCTGTAACTGTAAAAATAACGCAAATTAGAGCTCAAATCAAAATTATTTTGATTGAGTCCAGAAAACAAGAGCACACCCTGTCTTTTCCTCACCTCGGCAAAGAGAACCAATTTGCCCTGACACTTGACGGCAAAATCGACAGGAAAAAAGCACACATTTTTCCCCCCGATGTGTAGTGCATAACACTAAGGCTTGTCTTAAAAACAACTAACACAAACAAAAATTCACATTATTATCATCCCCAATCTGTAACTGTAAAAATAACACAAATTAGAGATACGGCCACCGTGCACTTCACCGACTGCGTCTAACAGCATGCGTGCGCTACTGTCAGACGAGGTGACCGAGTGGTTAAGGCGATGGACTGCTAATCCATTGTGCTCTGCACGCATCGGTTCGAATCCCATCTTCGTCGACTTTTCTACAAAACTCTGTTCCTCAGAGAACTTTGTAAACTCACGTTACTGTCTGTGTTAGTCAACTGTCATTTATTTGCAAGGCTATTTTAATGGAGGGTCCAGGGAATTTTTACACCATAAATAGGCACAGAGTCGCATTCATGGCAGTTCCACAAGTTGGAAATAAGCACCATTTTTCCCATTGATACCTATAGCATAACAATAATGCTTGTCTTCAAACAACTTATTCAAACAAAAATTCACATTATTATCATCCCCAATCTGTAACTGTAAAAATAACGCAAATTAGAGCTCAAATCAAAATTATTTTGATTGAGTCCAGAAAACAAGAGCACACCCTGTCTTTTCCTCACCTCGGCAAAGAGAACCAATTTACCCTGACACTTGACGGCAAAATCGACAGGAAAAAAGCACACATTTTTCCCCCCGATGTGTAGTGCATAACACTAAGGCTTGTCTTAAAAACAACTAACACAAACAAAAATTCACATTATTATCATCCCCAATCTGTAACTGTAAAAATAACACAAATTAGAGATACGGCCACCGTGCACTTCACCGACTGCGTCTAACAGCATGCGTGCGCCACTGTCAGACGAGGTGACCGAGTGGTTAAGGCGATGGACTGCTAATCCATTGTGCTCTGCACGCATCGGTTCGAATCCCATCTTCGTCGACTTTTCTACAAAACTCTGTTCCTCAGAGAACTTTGTAAACTCACGTTACTGTCTGTGTTAGTCAACCGTCATTTATTTGCAAGGCTATTTTAATGGAGGTTCCAGGGAATTTTTACACCATAAATAGGCACAGAGTCGCATTCATGGCAGTTCCACAAGTTGGAAATAAGCACCATTTTTCCCATTGATACCTATAGCATAACAATAATGCTTGTCTTAAAAACAACTTATTCAAACAAAAATTCACATTATTATCATCCCCAATCTGTAACTGTAAAAATAACGCAAATTAGAACTCAAATCAAAATTATTTTGATTGAGTCCAGAAAACAAGAGCACACCCTGTCTTTTCCTCACCTCGGCAAAGAGAATCCCATCTTCGTCGACTTTTCTACAAAACTCTGTTCCTCAGAGAACTTTGTAAACTCACGTTACTGTCTGTGTTAGTCAACCGTCATTTATTTGCAAGGCTATTTTAATGGAGGGTCCAGGGAATTTTTACACCATAAATAGGCACAGAGTCGCATTCATGGCAGTTCCACAAGTTGGAAATAAGCACCATTTTTCCCATTGATACCTATAGCATAACAATAATGCTTGTCTTAAAAACAACTTATTCAAACAAAAATTCACATTATTATCATCCCCAATCTGTAACTGTAAAAATAACGCAAATTAGAGCTCAAATCAAAATTATTTTGATTGAGTCCAGAAAACAAGAGCACACCCTGTCTTTTCCTCACCTCGGCAAAGAGAACCAATTTGCCCTGACACTTGACGGCAAAATCGACAGGAAAAAAGCACACATTTTTCCCCCCGATGTGTAGTGCATAACACTAAGGCTTGTCTTAAAAACAACTAACACAAACAAAAATTCACATTATTATCATCCCCAATCTGTAACTGTAAAAATAACACAAATTAGAGATACGGCCACCGTGCACTTCACCGACTGCGTCTAACAGCATGCGTGCGCCACTGTCAGACGAGGTGGCCGAGTGGTTAAGGCGATGGACTGCTAATCCATTGTGCTCTGCACGCATGGGTTCGAATCCCATCTTCGTCGACTTTTCTACAAAACTCTGTTCCTCAGAGAACTTTGTAAACTCACGTTACTGTCTGTGTTAGTCAACTGTCATTTATTTGCAAGGCTATTTTAATGGAGGGTCCAGGGAATTTTTACACCATAAATAGGCACAGAGTCGCATTCATGGCAGTTCCACAAGTTGGAAATAAGCACCATTTTTCCCATTGATACCTATAGCATAACAATAATGCTTGTCTTAAAAACAACTTATTCAAACAAAAATTCACATTATTATCATCCCCAATTTTTAACTGTAAAAAATAATGCAAATTAGAGCTCAAATCAAAATTATTTTGATTGAGTCCAGAAAACAAGAGCACACCATGTCTTTTCCTCACCTCGGCAAAGAGAACCAATTTGCCCTGACACTTGACGGCAAAATCGACAGGAAAAAAGCACACATTTTCCCCCCCGATGTGTAGTGCATAACACTAAGGCTTGTCTTAAAAACAACTAACACAAACAAAAATTCACATTATTATCATCCCCAATCTGTAACTGTAAAAATAATGCAAATTAGAGCTCAAATCAAAATTATTTTGATTTAGTCCAGAAAACAAGAGCACACCCTGTCTTTTCCTCACCTCGGCAAAGAGAACCAATTTGCCCTGACACTTGACGGCAAAATCGACAGGAAAAAAGCACACATTTTTCCCCCCGATGTGTAGTGCATAACACTAAGGCTTGTCTTAAAAACAACTAACACAAACAAAAATTCACATTATTATCATCCCCAATCTGTAACTGTAAAAATAACACAAATTAGAGATACGGCCACCGTGCACTTCACCGACTGCGTCAAACAGCATGCGTGCGCCACTGTTAGACGAGGTGGCCGAGTGGTTAAGGCGATGGACTGCTAATCCATTATTCTCTGCACGCATGGGTTCGAATCCCATCTTCGTCGACTTTTCTACAAAACTCTGTTCCTCAGAGAACTTTGTAAACTCACGTTACTGTCTGTGTTAGTCAACCGTCATTTATTTGCAAGGCTATTTTAATGGAGGGTCCAGGGAATTTTTACACCATAAATAGGCACAGAGTCGCATTCATGGCAGTTCCACAAGTTGGAAATAAGCACCATTTTTCCCATTGATACCTATAGCATAACAATAATGCTTGTCTTAAAACAACTTATTCAAACAAAAATTCACATTATTATCATCCCCAATCTGTAACTGTAAAAATAACGCAAATTAGAGCTCAAATCAAAATTATTTTGATTGAGTCCAGAAAACAAGAGCACACCCTGTCTTTTCCTCACCTCGGCAAAGAGAACCAATTTGCCCTGACACTTGACGGCAAAATCGACAGGAAAAAAGCACACATTTTTCCCCCCGATGTGTAGTGCATAACACTAAGGCTTGTCTTAAAAACAACTAACACAAACAAAAATTCACATTATTATCATCCCCAATCTGTAACTGTAAAAATAACACAAATTAGAGATACGGCCACCGTGCACTTCACCGACTGCGTCTAACAGCATGCGTGCGCCACTGTCAGACGAGGTGGCCGAGTGGTTAAGGCGATGGACTGCTAATCCATTGTGCTCTGCACGCATGGGTTCGAATCCCATCTTCGTCGACTTTTCTACAAAACTCTGTTCCTCAGAGAACTTTGTAAATTCACGTTACTGTCTGTGTTAGTCAACTGTCATTTATTTGCAAGGCTATTTTAATGGAGGGTCCAGGGAATTTTTACACCATAAATAGGCACAGAGTCGCATTCATGGCAGTTCCACAAGTTGGAAATAAGCACCATTTTTCCCATTGATACCTATAGCATAACAATAATGCTTGTCTTAAAAACAACTTATTCAAACAAAAATTCACATTATTATCATCCCCAATCTGTAACTGTAAAAATAACGCAAATTAGAGCTCAAATCAAAATTATTTTGATTGAGTCCAGAAAACAAGAGCACACCATGTCTTTTCCTCACCTCGGCAAAGAGAACCAATTTGCCCTGACACTTGACGGCAAAATCGACAGGAAAAAAGCACACATTTTTCCCCCCGATGTGTAGTGCATAACACTAAGGCTTGTCTTAAAAACAACTAACACAAACAAAAATTCACATTATTATCATCCCCAATCTGTAACTGTAAAAATAACACAAATTAGAGATACGGCCACCGTGCACTTCACCGACTGCGTCTAACAGCATGCGTGCGCCGGTGACCGAGTGGTTAAGGCGATGGACTGCTAATCCATTGTGCTCTGCACGCATCGGTTCGAATCCCATCTTCGTCGACTTTTCTACAAAACTCTGTTCCTCAGAGAACTTTGTAAACTCACGTTACTGTCTGTGTTAGTCAACCGTCATTTATTTGCAAGGCTATTTTAATGGAGGGTCCAGGGAATTTTTACACCATAAATAGGCACAGAGTCGCATTCATGGCAGTTCCACAAGTTGGAAATAAGCACCATTTTTCCCATTGATACCAATAGCATAACAATAATGCTTGTCTTAAAAACAACTTATTCAAACAAAAATTCACATTATTATCATCCCCAATCTGTAACTGTAAAAATAACGCAAATTAGAGCTCAAATCAAAATTATTTTGATTGAGTCCAGAAAACAAGAGCACACCCTGTCTTTTCCTCACCTCGTCAAAGAGAACCAATTTGCCCTGACACTTGACGGCAAAATCGACAGGAAAAAAGCACACATTTTTCCCCCCGATGTGTAGTGCATAACACTAAGGCTTGTCTTAAAAACAACTAACACAAACAAAAATTCACATTATTATCATCCCCAATCTGTAACTGTAAAAATAACACAAATTAGAGATACGGCCACCGTGCACTTCACCGACTGCGTCTAACAGCATGCGTGCGCCACTGTCAGACGAGGTGACCGAGTGGTTAAGGCGATGGACTGCTAATCCATTGTGCTCTGCACGCATCGGTTCGAATCCCATCTTCGTCGACTTTTCTACAAAACTCTGTTCCTCAGAGAACTTTGTAAACTCACGTTACTGTCTGTGTTAGTCAACTGTCATTTATTTGCAAGGCTATTTTAATGGAGGGTCCAGGGAATTTTTACACCATAAATAGGCACAGAGTCGCATTCATGGCAGTTCCACAAGTTGGAAATAAGCACCATTTTTCCCATTGATACCTATAGCATAACAATAATGCTTGTCTTAAAAACAACTTATTCAAACAAAAATTCACATTATTATCATCCCCAATCTGTAACTGTAAAAATAACGCAAATTAGAGCTCAAATCAAAATTATTTTGATTGAGTCCAGAAAACAAGAGCACACCCTGTCTTTTCCTCACCTCGGCAAAGAGAACCAATTTGCCCTGACACTTGACGGCAAAATCGACAGGAAAAAAGCACACATTTTTCCCCCCGATGTGTAGTGCATAACACTAAGGCTTGTCTTAAAAACAACTAACACAAACAAAAATTCACATTATTATCATCCCCAATCTGTAACTGTAAAAATAACACAAATTAGAGATACGGCCACCGTGCACTTCACCGACTGCGTCTAACAGCATGCGTGCGCTACTGTCAGCCGAGGTGACCGAGTGGTTAAGGCGATGGACTGCTAATCCATTGTGCTCTGCACGCATCGGTTCGAATCCCATCTTCGTCGACTTTTCTACAAAACTCTGTTCCTCAGAGAACTTTGTAAACTCACGTTACTGTCTGTGTTAGTCAACTGTCATTTATTTGCAAGGCTATTTTAATGGAGGGTCCAGGGAATTTTTACACCATAAATAGGCACAGAGTCGCATTCATGGCAGTTCCACAAGTTGGAAATAAGCACCATTTTTCCCATTGATACCTATAGCATAACAATAATGCTTGTCTTCAAACAACTTATTCAAACAAAAATTCACATTATTATCATCCCCAATCTGTAACTGTAAAAATAACGCAAATTAGAGCTCAAATCAAAATTATTTTGATTGAGTCCAGAAAACAAGAGCACACCCTGTCTTTTCCTCACCTCGGCAAAGAGAACCAATTTGCCCTGACACTTGACGGCAAAATCGACAGGAAAAAAGCACACATTTTTCCCCCCGATGTGTAGTGCATAACACTAAGGCTTGTCTTAAAAACAACTAACACAAACAAAAATTCACATTATTATCATCCCCAATCTGTAACTGTAAAAATAACACAAATTAGAGATACGGCCACCGTGCACTTCACCGACTGCGTCTAACAGCATGCGTGCGCCACTGTCAGACGAGGTGACCGAGTGGTTAAGGCGATGGACTGCTAATCCATTGTGCTCTGCACGCATCGGTTCGAATCCCATCTTCGTCGACTTTTCTACAAAACTCTGTTCCTCAGAGAACTTTGTAAACTCACGTTACTGTCTGTGTTAGTCAACTGTCATTTATTTGCAAGGATATTTTAATGGAGGGTCCAGGGAATTTTTACACCATAAATAGGCACAGAGTCGCATTCATGGCAGTTCCACAAGTTGGAAATAAGCACCATTTTTCCCATTGATACCTATAGCATAACAATAATGCTTGTCTTCAAACAACTTATTCAAACAAAAATTCACATTATTATCATCCCCAATCTGTAACTGTAAAAATAACGCAAATTAGAGCTCAAATCAAAATTATTTTGATTGAGTCCAGAAAACAAGAGCACACCCTGTCTTTTCCTCACCTCGGCAAAGAGAACCAATTTGCCCTGACACTTGACGGCAAAATCGACAGGAAAAAAGCACACATTTTTCCCCCCGATGTGTAGTGCATAACACTAAGGCTTGTCTTAAAAACAACTAACACAAACAAAAATTCACATTATTATCATCCCCAATCTGTAACTGTAAAAATAACACAAATTAGAGATACGGCCACCGTGCACTTCACCGACTGCGTCTAACAGCATGCGTGCGCCACTGTCAGACGAGGTGACCGAGTGGTTAAGGCGATGGACTGCTAATCCATTGTGCTCTGCACGCATCGGTTCGAATCCCATCTTCGTCGACTTTTCTACAAAACTCTGTTCCTCAGAGAACTTTGTAAACTCACGTTACTGTCTGTGTTAGTCAACTGTCATTTATTTGCAAGGATATTTTAATGGAGGGTCCAGGGAATTTTTACACCATAAATAGGCACAGAGTCGCATTCATGGCAGTTCCACAAGTTGGAAATAAGCACCATTTTTCCCATTGATACCTATAGCATAACAATAATGCTTGTCTTAAAAACAACTTATTCAAACAAAAATTCACATTATTATCATCCCCAATCTGTAACTGTAAAAATAACGCAAATTAGAGCTCAAATCAAAATTATTTTGATTGAGTCCAGAAAACAAGAGCACACCCTGTCTTTTCCTCACCTCGGCAAAGAGAACCAATTTGCCCTGACACTTGACGGCAAAATCGACAGGAAAAAAGCACACATTTTTCCCCCCGATGTGTAGTGCATAACACTAAGGCTTGTCTTAAAAACAACTAACACAAACAAAAATTCACATTATTATCATCCCCAATCTGTAACTGTAAAAATAACACAAATTAGAGATACGGCCACCGTGCACTTCACCGACTGCGTCTAACAGCATGCGTGCGCCACTGTCAGACGAGGTGACCGAGTGGTTAAGGCGATGGACTGCTAATCCATTGTGCTCTGCACGCATCGGTTCGAATCCCATCTTCGTCGACTTTTCTACAAAACTCTGTTCCTCAGAGAACTTTGTAAACTCACGTTACTGTCTGTGTTAGTCAACTGTCATTTATTTGCAAGGATATTTTAATGGAGGGTCCAGGGAATTTTTACACCATAAATAGGCACAGAGTCGCATTCATGGCAGTTCCACAAGTTGGAAATAAGCACCATTTTTCCCATTGATACCTATAGCATAACAATAATGCTTGTCTTAAAAACAACTTATTCAAACAAAAATTCACATTATTATCATCCCCAATCTGTAACTGTAAAAATAACGCAAATTAGAGCTCAAATCAAAATTATTTTGATTGAGTCCAGAAAACAAGAGCACACCCTGTCTTTTCCTCACCTCGGCAAAGAGAACCAATTTGCCCTGACACTTGACGGCAAAATCGACAGGAAAAAAGCACACATTTTTCCCCCCGATGTGTAGTGCATAACACTAAGGCTTGTCTTAAAAACAACTAACACAAACAAAAATTCACATTATTATCATCCCCAATCTGTAACTGTAAAAATAACACAAATTAGAGATACGGCCACCGTGCACTTCACCGACTGCGTCTAACAGCATGCGTGCGCCACTGTCAGACGAGGTGGCCGAGGCGATGGACTGCTAATCCATTGTGCTCTGCACGCATGGGTTCGAATCCCATCTTCGTCGACTGTTCTACAAAACTCTGTTCCTCAGAGAACTTTGTAAACTCACGTTACTGTCTGTGTTAGTCAACTGTCATTTATTTGCAAGGCTATTTTAATGGAGGGTCCAGGGAATTTTTACACCATAAATAGGCACAGAGTCGCATTCATGGCAGTTCCACAAGTTGGAAATAAGCACCATTTTTCCCATTGATACCTATAGCATAACAATAATGCTTGTCTTAAAAACAACTTATTCAAACAAAAATTCACATTATTATCATCCCCAATCTGTAACTGTAAAAATAACGCAAATTAGAGCTTTAATCAAAATTATTTTGATTGAGTCCAGAAAACAAGAGCACACCATGTCTTTTCCTCACCTCGGCAAAGAGAACCAATTTGCCCTGACACTTGACGGCAAAATCGACAGGAAAAAAGCACACATTTTTCCCCCCGATGTGTAGTGCATAACACTAAGACTTGTCTTAAAACAACTTATTCAAACAAAAATTCACATTATTATCATCCCCAATCTGTAACTGTAAAAATAACGCAAATTAGAGCTCAAATCAAAATTATTTTGATTGAGTCCAGAAAACAAGAGCACACCCTGTCTTTTCCTCACCTCGGCAAAGAGAACCAATTTGCCCTGACACTTGACGGCAAAATCGACAGGAAAAAAGCACACATTTTTCCCTCTGATGTGTAGTGCATAACACTAAGGCTTGTCTTAAAAACAACTAACACAAACAAAAATTCACATTATTATCATCCCCAATCTGTAACTGTAAAAATAACACAAGTTAGAGATACGGCCACCGTGCACTTCACCGACTGCGTCTAACAGCATGCGTGCGCCACTGTCAGACGAGGTGACCGAGTGGTTAAGGCGATGGACTGCTAATCCATTGTGCTCTGCACGCATCGGTTCGAATCCCATCTTCGTCGACTTTTCTACAAAACTCTGTTCCTCAGAGAACTTTGTAAACTCACGTTACTGTCTGTGTTAGTCAACTGTCATTTATTTGCAAGGCTATTTTAATGGAGGGTCCAGGGAATTTTTACACCATAAATAGGCACAGAGTCGCATTCATGGCAGTTCCACAAGTTGGAAATAAGCACCATTTTTCCCATTGATACCTATAGCATAACAATAATGCTTGTCTTAAAAACAACTTATTCAAACAAAAATTCACATTATTATCATCCCCAATCTGTAACTGTAAAAATAACGCAAATTAGAGCTCAAATCAAAATTATTTTGATTGAGTCCAGAAAACAAGAGCACACCCTGTCTTTTCCTCACCTCGTCAAAGAGAACCAATTTGCCCTGACACTTGATGGCAAAATCGACAGGAAAAAAGCACACATTTTTTCCCCCGATGTGTAGTGCATAACACTAAGGCTTGTCTTAAAAACAACTAACACAAACAAAAATTCACATTATTATCATCCCCAATCTGTAACTGTAAAA
This sequence comes from Pelobates fuscus, assembly GCF_036172605.1. NCBI lineage: Eukaryota > Metazoa > Chordata > Amphibia > Anura > Pelobatidae > Pelobates > Pelobates fuscus. The sequence goes on from NC_086317.1 coordinate 129,482,992, forward strand.
ATAACACAAATTAGAGATACGGCCACCGTGCACTTCACCGACTGCGTCTAACAGCATGCGTGCGCCATTGTCAGACGAGGTGGCCGAGTAGTTAAGGCGATGGACTGCTAATCCATTGTGCTCTGCATGCATGGGTTAAAATCCCAACTTCGTCGACTTTTCTACAAAACTCTGTTCTTCAGAGAACTTTGTAAACTCACGTTACTGTCTGTGTTAGTCAACCGTCATTTATTTGCAAGGCTATTTTAATGGAGGGTCCAGGGAATTTTTACACCATAAATAGGCACAGAGTCGCATTCATGGCAGTTCCACAAGTTGGAAAAAAGCACCATTTTTCCCATTGATACCTATAGCATAACAATAATGCTTGTTTTAAAAACAACTTATTCAAACAAAAATTCACATTATTATCATCCCCAATTTTTAACTGTAAAAATAATGCAAATTAGAGCTCAAATCAAAATTATTTTGATTGAGTCCAGAAAACAAGAGCACACCCTGTCTTTTCCTCACCTCGGCAAAGAGAATCCCATCTTCGTCGACTTTTCTACAAAACTCTGTTCCTCAGAGAACTTTGTAAACTCACGTTACTGTCTGTGTTAGTCAACCGTCATTTATTTGCAAGGCTATTTTAATGGAGGGTCCAGGGAATTTTTACACCATAAATAGGCACAGAGTCGCATTCATGGCAGTTCCACAAGTTGGAAATAAGCACCATTTTTCCCATTGATACCTATAGCATAACAATAATGCTTGTCTTAAAAACAACTTATTCAAACAAAAATTCACATTATTATCATCCCCAATCTGTAACTGTAAAAATAACGCAAATTAGAGCTCAAATCAAAATTATTTTGATTGAGTCCAGAAAACAAGAGCACACCCTGTCTTTTCCTCACCTCGGCAAAGAGAACCAATTTGCCCTGACACTTGACGGCAAAATCGACAGGAAAAAAAGCACACATTTTCCCCCCCCGATGTGTAGTGCATAACACTAAGGCTTGTCTTAAAAACAACTAACACAAACAAAAATTCACATTATTATCATCCCCAATCTGTAACTGTAAAAATAACGCAAATTAGAGCTCAAATCAAAATTATTTTGATTGAGTCCAGAAAACAAGAGCACACCCTGTCTTTTCCTCACCTCGGCAAAGAGAACCAATTTGCCCTGACACTTGACGGCAAAATCGACAGGAAAAAAAGCACACATTTTCCCCCCCCGATGTGTAGTGCATAACACTAAGGCTTGTCTTAAAAACAACTAACACAAACAAAAATTCACATTATTATCATCCCCAATCTGTAACTGTAAAAATAACACAAATTAGAGATACGGCCACCGTGCACTTCACCGACTGCGTCTAACAGCATGCGTGCGCCACTGTCAGACGAGGTGGCCGAGTGGTTAAGGCGATGGACTGCTAATCCATTGTGCTCTGCACACATCGGTTCGAATCCCATCTTTGTCGACTTTTCTACAAAACTCTGTTCCTCAGAGAACTTTGTAAACTCACGTTACTGTCTGTGTTAGTCAACTGTCATTTATTTGCAAGGCTATTTTAATGGAGGGTCCAAGGAATTTTTACACCATAAATAGGCACAGAGTCGCATTCATGGCAGTTCCACAAGTTGGAAATAAGCACCATTTTTCCCATTGATACCTATAGCATAACAATAATGCTTGTCTTAAAAACAACTTATTCAAACAAAAATTCACATTATTATCATCCCCAATCTGTAACTGTAAAAATAACGCAAATTAGAGCTCAAATCAAAATTATTTTGATTGAGTCCAGAAAACAAGAGCACACCCTGTCTTTTCCTCACCTCGTCAAAGAGAACCAATTTGCCCTGACACTTGATGGCAAAATCGACAGGAAAAAAGCACACATTTTTTCCCCCGATGTGTAGTGCATAACACTAAGGCTTGTCTTAAAAACAACTAACACAAACAAAAATTCACATTATTATCATCCCCAATCTGTAACTGTAAAAATAACACAAATTAGAGATACGGCCACCGTGCACTTCACCGACTGCGTCTAACAGCATGCGTGCGCCATTGTCAGACGAGGTGGCCGAGTGGTTAAGGCGATGGACTGCTAATCCATTGTGCTCTGCATGCATGGGTTAGAATCCCAACTTCGTCGACTTTTCTACAAAACTCTGTTCTTCAGAGAACTTTGTAAACTCACGTTACTGTCTGTGTTAGTCAACCGTCATTTATTTGCAAGGCTATTTTAATGGAGGTTCCAGGGAATTTTTACACCATAAATAGGCACAGAGTCGCATTCATGGCAGTTCCACAAGTTGGAAATAAGCACCATTTTTCCCATTGATACTTATAGCATAACAATAATGCTTGTCTTAAAAACAACTTATTCAAACAAAAATTCACATTATTATCATCCCCAATCTGTAACTGTAAAAATAACGCAAATTAGAGCTCAAATCAAAATTATTTTGATTGAGTCCAGAAAACAAGAGCACACCCTGTCTTTTCCTCACCTCGGCAAAGAGAACCAATTTGCCCTGACACTTGACGGCAAAATCGACAGGAAAAAAGCACACATTTTTCCCCCCGATGTGTAGTGCATAACACTAAGGCTTGTCTTAAAAACAACTAACACAAACAAAAATTCACATTATTATCATCCCCAATCTGTAACTGTAAAAATAACACAAATTAGAGATACGGCCACCGTGCACTTCACCGACTGCGTCAAACAGCATGCGTGCGCCACTGTTAGACGAGGTGGCCGAGTGGTTAAGGCGATGGACTGCTAATCCATTGTGCTCTGCATGCATGGGTTCGAATCCCATCTTCGTCGACTTTTCTACAAAACTCTGTTCCTCAGAGAACTTTGTAAACTCACGTTACTGTCTGTGTTAGTCAACTGTCATTTATTTGCAAGGCTATTTTAATGGAGGGTCCAGGGAATTTTTACACCATAAATAGGCACAGAGTCGCATTCATGGCAGTTCCACAAGTTGGAAATAAGCACCATTTTTCCCATTGATACCTATAGCATAACAATAATGATTGTCTTAAAAACAACTTATTCAAACAAAAATTCACATTATTATCATCCCCAATTTTTAACTGTAAAAATAATGCAAATTAGAGCTCAAATCAAAATTATTTTGATTGAGTCCAGAAAACAAGAGCACACCATGTCTTTTCCTCACCTCGGCAAAGAGAACCAATTTGCCCTGACACTTGACGGCAAAATCGACAGGAAAAAAGCACACATTTTCCCCCCCGATGTGTAGTGCATAACACTAAGGCTTGTCTTAAAAACAACTAACACAAACAAAAATTCACATTATTATCATCCCCAATCTGTAACTGTAAAAATAACGCAAATTAGAGCTCAAATCAAAATTATTTTGATTGAGTCCAGAAAACAAGAGCACACCCTGTCTTTTCCTCACCTCGGCAAAGAGAACCAATTTGCCCTGACACTTGACGGCAAAATCGACAGGAAAAAAGCACACATTTTTCCCCCCGATGTGTAGTGCATAACACTAAGGCTTGTCTTAAAAACAACTAACACAAACAAAAATTCACATTATTATCATCCCCAATCTGTAACTGTAAAAATAACACAAATTAGAGATACGGCCACCGTGCACTTCACCGACTGCGTCAAACAGCATGCGTGCGCCACTGTTAGACGAGGTGGGCGAGTGGTTAAGGCGATGGACTGCTAATCCATTGTGCTCTGCACGCATGGGTTCGAATCCCATCTTCGTCGACTTTTCTACAAAACTCTGTTCCTCAGAGAACTTTGTAAACTCACGTTACTGTCTGTGTTAGTCAACCGTCATTTATTTGCAAGGCTATCTTAATGGAGGTTCCAGGGAATTTTTACACCATAAATAGGCACAGAGTCGCATTCATGGCAGTTCCACAAGTTGGAAATAAGCACCATTTTTCCCATTGATACCTATAGCATAACAATAATGCTTGTCTTAAAAACAACTTATTCAAACAAAAATTCACATTATTATCATCCCCAATCTGTAACTGTAAAAATAACGCAAATTAGAGCTCAAATCAAAATTATTTTGATTGAGTCCAGAAAACAAGAGCACACCCTGTCTTTTCCTCACCTCGGCAAAGAGAACCAATTTGCCCTGACACTTGACGGCAAAATCGACAGGAAAAAAGCACACATTTTTCCCCCCGATGTGTAGTGCATAACACTAAGGCTTGTCTTAAAAACAACTAACACAAACAAAAATTCACATTATTATCATCCCCAATCTGTAACTGTAAAAATAACACAAATTAGAGATACGGCCACCGTGCACTTCACCGACTGCGTCTAACAGCATGCGTGCGCCATTGTCAGACGAGGTGGCCGAGTAGTTAAGGCGATGGACTGCTAATCCATTGTGCTCTGCATGCATGGGTTAAAATCCCAACTTCGTCGACTTTTCTACAAAACTCTGTTCTTCAGAGAACTTTGTAAACTCACGTTACTGTCTGTGTTAGTCAACCGTCATTTATTTGCAAGGCTATTTTAATGGAGGGTCCAGGGAATTTTTACACCATAAATAGGCACAGAGTCGCATTCATGGCAGTTCCACAAGTTGGAAAAAAGCACCATTTTTCCCATTGATACCTATAGCATAACAATAATGCTTGTTTTAAAAACAACTTATTCAAACAAAAATTCACATTATTATCATCCCCAATTTTTAACTGTAAAAATAATGCAAATTAGAGCTCAAATCAAAATTATTTTGATTGAGTCCAGAAAACAAGAGCACACCCTGTCTTTTCCTCACCTCGGCAAAGAGAATCCCATCTTCGTCGACTTTTCTACAAAACTCTGTTCCTCAGAGAACTTTGTAAACTCACGTTACTGTCTGTGTTAGTCAACCGTCATTTATTTGCAAGGCTATTTTAATGGAGGGTCCAGGGAATTTTTACACCATAAATAGGCACAGAGTCGCATTCATGGCAGTTCCACAAGTTGGAAATAAGCACCATTTTTCCCATTGATACCTATAGCATAACAATAATGCTTGTCTTAAAAACAACTTATTCAAACAAAAATTCACATTATTATCATCCCCAATCTGTAACTGTAAAAATAACGCAAATTAGAGCTCAAATCAAAATTATTTTGATTGAGTCCAGAAAACAAGAGCACACCCTGTCTTTTCCTCACCTCGGCAAAGAGAACCAATTTGCCCTGACACTTGATGGCAAAATCGACAGGAAAAAAGCACACATTTTTCCCCCCGATGTGTAGTGCATAACACTAAGGCTTGTCTTAAAAACAACTAACACAAACAAAAATTCACATTATTATCATCCCCAATCTGTAACTGTAAAAATAACACAAATTAGAGATACGGCCACCGTGCACTTCACCGACTGCGTCTAACAGCATGCGTGCGCCACTGTCAGACGAGGTGGCCGAGTGGTTAAGGCGATGGACTGCTAATCCATTGTGCTCTGCACGCATCGGTTCGAATCCCATCTTCGTCGACTTTTCTACAAAACTCTGTTCCTCAGAGAACTTTGTAAACTCACGTTACTGTCTGTGTTAGTCAACTGTCATTTATTTGCAAGGCTATTTTAATGGAGGGTCCAGGGAATTTTTACACCATAAATAGGCACAGAGTCGCATTCATGGCAGTTCCACAAGTTGGAAATAAGCACCATTTTTCCCATTGATACCTATAGCATAACAATAATGCTTGTCTTAAATACAACTTATTCAAACAAAAATTCACATTATTATCATCCCCAATCTGTAACTGTAAAAATAACGCAAATTAGAGCTCAAATCAAAATTATTTTGATTGAGTCCAGAAAACAAGAGCACACCCTGTCTTTTCCTCACCTCGTCAAAGAGAACCAATTTGCCCTGACACTTGACGGCAAAATCGACAGGAAAAAAGCACACATTTTTTCCCCCGATGTGTAGTGCATAACACTAAGGCTTGTCTTAAAAACAACTAACACAAACAAAAATTCACATTATTATCATCCCCAATCTGTAACTGTAAAAATAACACAAATTAGAGATACGGCCACCGTGCACTTCACCGACTGCGTCTAACAGCATGCGTGCGCCATTGTCAGACGAGGTGGCCGAGTAGTTAAGGCGATGGACTGCTAATCCATTGTGCTCTGCATGCAGGGGTTAGAATCCCAACTTCGTCGACTTTTCTACAAAACTCTGTTCTTCAGAGAACTTTGTAAACTCACGTTACTGTCTGTGTTAGTCAACCGTCATTTATTTGCAAGGCTATTTTAATGGAGGGTCCAGGGAATTTTTACACCATAAATAGGCACAGAGTCGCATTCATGGCAGTTCCACAAGTTGGAAAAAAGCACCATTTTTCCCATTGATACCTATAGCATAACAATAATGCTTGTTTTAAAAACAACTTATTCAAACAAAAATTCACATTATTATCATCCCCAATTTTTAACTGTAAAAATAATGCAAATTAGAGCTCAAATCAAAATTATTTTGATTGAGTCCAGAAAACAAGAGCACACCCTGTCTTTTCCTCACCTCGGCAAAGAGAATCCCATCTTCGTCGACTTTTCTACAAAACTCTGTTCCTCAGAGAACTTTGTAAACTCACGTTACTGTCTGTGTTAGTCAACTGTCATTTATTTGCAAGGCTATTTTAATGGAGGGTCCAGGGAATTTTTACACCATAAATAGGCACAGAGTCGCATTCATGGCAGTTCCACAAGTTGGAAATAAGCACCATTTTTCCCATTGATACCTATAGCATAACAATAATGCTTGTCTTAAAAACAACTTATTCAAACAAAAATTCACATTATTATCATCCCCAATCTGTAACTGTAAAAATAACGCAAATTAGAGCTCAAATCAAAATTATTTTGATTGAGTCCAGAAAACAAGAGCACACCCTGTCTTTTCCTCACCTCGGCAAAGAGAACCAATTTGCCCTGACACTTGACGGCAAAATCGACAGGAAAAAAGCACACATTTTTCCCCCCGATGTGTAGTGCATAACACTAAGGCTTGTCTTAAAAACAACTAACACAAACAAAAATTCACATTATTATCATCCCCAATCTGTAACTGTAAAAATAACACAAATTATAGATACGGCCACCGTGCACTTCACCGACTGCGTCAAACAGCATGCGTGCGCCACTGTTAGACGAGGTGGGCGAGTGGTTAAGGCGATGGACTGCTAATCCATTGTGCTCTGCACGCATGGGTTCGAATCCCATCTTCGTCGACTTTTCTACAAAACTCTGTTCCTCAGAGAACTTTGTAAACTCACGTTACTGTATGTGTTAGTCAACCGTCATTTATTTGCAAGGCTATTTTAATGGAGGTTCCAGGGAATTTTTACACCATAAATAGGCACAGAGTCGCATTCATGGCAGTTCCACAAGTTGGAAATAAGCACCATTTTTCCCATTGATACCTATAGCATAACAATAATGCTTGTCTTAAAAACAACTTATTCAAACAAAAATTCACATTATTATCATCCCCAATCTGTAACTGTAAAAATAACGCAAATTAGAGCTCAAATCAAAATTATTTTGATTGAGTCCAGAAAACAAGAGCACACCCTGTCTTTTCCTCACCTCGGCAAAGAGAACCAATTTGCCCTGACACTTGACGGCAAAATCGACAGGAAAAAAGCACACATTTTTCCCCCCGATGTGTAGTGCATAACACTAAGGCTTGTCTTAAAAACAACTAACACAAACAAAAATTCACATTATTATCATCCCCAATCTGTAACTGTAAAAATAACACAAATTAGAGATACGGCCACCGTGCACTTCACCGACTGCGTCAAACAGCATGCGTGTGCCACTGTTAGACGAGGTGGCCGAGTGGTTAAGGCGATGGACTGCTAATCCATTGTGCTCTGCACGCATGGGTTCGAATCCCATCTTCGTCGACTTTTCTACAAAACTCTGTTCCTCAGAGAACTTTGTAAACTCACGTTACTGTCTGTGTTAGTCAACTGTCATTTATTTGCAAGGCTATTTTAATGGAGGGTCCAGGGAATTTTTACACCATAAATAGGCACAGAGTCGCATTCATGGCAGTTCCACAAGTTGGAAATAAGCACCATTTTTCCCATTGATATCTATAGCATAACAATAATGCTTGTCTTAAAAACAACTTATTCAAACAAAAATTCACATTATTATCATCCCCAATCTGTAACTGTAAAAATAACGCAAATTAGAGCTCAAATCAAAATTATTTTGATTGAGTCCAGAAAACAAGAGCACACCCTGTCTTTTCCTCACCTCGGCAAAGAGAACCAATTTGCCCTGACACTTGACGGCAAAATCGACAGGAAAAAAGCACACATTTTTCCCCCCGATGTGTAGTGCATAACACTAAGGCTTGTCTTAAAAACAACTAACACAAACAAAAATTCACATTATTATCATCCCCAATCTGTAACTGTAAAAATAACACAAATTAGAGATACGGCCACCGTGCACTTCACCGACTGCGTCAAACAGCATGCGTGCGCCACTGTTAGACGAGGTGGGCGAGTGGTTAAGGCGATGGACTGCTAATCCATTGTGCTCTGCACGCATGGGTTCGAATCCCATCTTCGTCGACTTTTCTACAAAACTCTGTTCCTCAGAGAACTTTGTAAACTCACGTTACTGTATGTGTTAGTCAACCGTCATTTATTTGCAAGGCTATTTTAATGGAGGTTCCAGGGAATTTTTACACCATAAATAGGCACAGAGTCGCATTCATGGCAGTTCCACAAGTTGGAAATAAGCACCATTTTTCCCATTGATACCTATAGCATAACAATAATGCTTGTCTTAAAAACAACTTATTCAAACAAAAATTCACATTATTATCATCCCCAATCTGTAACTGTAAAAATAACGCAAATTAGAGCTCAAATCAAAATTATTTTGATTGAGTCCAGAAAACAAGAGCACACCCTGTCTTTTCCTCACCTCGGCAAAGAGAACCAATTTGCCCTGACACTTGACGGCAAAATCGACAGGAAAAAAGCACACATTTTTCCCCCCGATGTGTAGTGCATAACACTAAGGCTTGTCTTAAAAACAACTAACACAAACAAAAATTCACATTATTATCATCCCCAATCTGTAACTGTAAAAATAACACAAATTAGAGATACGGCCACCGTGCACTTCACCGACTGCGTCAAACAGCATGCGTGTGCCACTGTTAGACGAGGTGGCCGAGTGGTTAAGGCGATGGACTGCTAATCCATTGTGCTCTGCACGCATGGGTTCGAATCCCATCTTCGTCGACTTTTCTACAAAACTCTGTTCCTCAGAGAACTTTGTAAACTCACGTTACTGTCTGTGTTAGTCAACCGTCATTTATTTGCAAGGCTATTTTAATGGAGGGTCCAGGGAGTTTTTACACCATAAATAGGCACAGAGTCGCATTCATGGCAGTTCCACAAGTTGGAAATAAGCACCATTTTTCCCATTGATACCTATAGCATAACAATAATGCTTGTCTTAAATACAACTTATTCAAACAAAAATTCACATTATTATCATCCCCAATCTGTAACTGTAAAAATAACGCAAATTAGAGCTCAAATCAAAATTATTTTGATTGAGTCCAGAAAACAAGAGCACACCCTGTCTTTTCCTCACCTCGTCAAAGAGAACCAATTTGCCCTGACACTTGACGGCAAAATCGACAGGAAAAAAGCACACATTTTTTCCCCCGATGTGTAGTGCATAACACTAAGGCTTGTCTTAAAAACAACTAACACAAACAAAAATTCACATTATTATCATCCCCAATCTGTAACTGTAAAAATAACACAAATTAGAGATACGGCCACCGTGCACTTCACCGACTGCGTCTAACAGCATGCGTGCGCCATTGTCAGACGAGGTGGCCGAGTAGTTAAGGCGATGGACTGCTAATCCATTGTGCTCTGCATGCATGGGTTAGAATCCCAACTTCGTCGACTTTTCTACAAAACTCTGTTCTTCAGAGAACTTTGTAAACTCACGTTACTGTCTGTGTTAGTCAACCGTCATTTATTTGCAAGGCTATTTTAATGGAGGGTCCAGGGAATTTTTACACCATAAATAGGCACAGAGTCGCATTCATGGCAGTTCCACAAGTTGGAAAAAAGCACCATTTTTCCCATTGATACCTATAGCATAACAATAATGCTTGTTTTAAAAACAACTTATTCAAACAAAAATTCACATTATTATCATCCCCAATTTTTAACTGTAAAAATAATGCAAATTAGAGCTCAAATCAAAATTATTTTGATTGAGTCCAGAAAACAAGAGCACACCCTGTCTTTTCCTCACCTCGGCAAAGAGAATCCCATCTTCGTCGACTTTTCTACAAAACTCTGTTCCTCAGAGAACTTTGTAAACTCACGTTACTGTCTGTGTTAGTCAACTGTCATTTATTTGCAAGGCTATTTTAATGGAGGGTCCAGGGAATTTTTACACCATAAATAGGCACAGAGTCGCATTCATGGCAGTTCCACAAGTTGGAAATAAGCACCATTTTTCCCATTGATACCTATAGCATAACAATAATGCTTGTCTTAAAAACAACTTATTCAAACAAAAATTCACATTATTATCATCCCCAATCTGTAACTGTAAAAATAACGCAAATTAGAGCTCAAATCAAAATTATTTTGATTGAGTCCAGAAAACAAGAGCACACCCTGTCTTTTCCTCACCTCGGCAAAGAGAACCAATTTGCCCTGACACTTGACGGCAAAATCGACAGGAAAAAAGCACACATTTTTCCCCCCGATGTGTAGTGCATAACACTAAGGCTTGTCTTAAAAACAACTAACACAAACAAAAATTCACATTATTATCATCCCCAATCTGTAACTGTAAAAATAACACAAATTAGAGATACGGCCACCGTGCACTTCACCGACTGCGTCAAACAGCATGCGTGCGCCACTGTTAGACGAGGTGGGCGAGTGGTTAAGGCGATGGACTGCTAATCCATTGTGCTCTGCACGCATGGGTTCGAATCCCATCTTCGTCGACTTTTCTACAAAACTCTGTTCCTCAGAGAACTTTGTAAACTCACGTTACTGTCTGTGTTAGTCAACCGTCATTTATTTGCAAGGCTATTTTAATGGAGGTTCCAGGGAATTTTTACACCATAAATAGGCACAGAGTCGCATTCATGGCAGTTCCACAAGTTGGAAATAAGCACCATTTTTCCCATTGATACCTATAGCATAACAATAATGCTTGTCTTAAAAACAACTTATTCAAACAAAAATTCACATTATTATCATCCCCAATCTGTAACTGTAAAAATAACGCAAATTAGAGCTCAAATCAAAATTATTTTGATTGAGTCCAGAAAACAAGAGCACACCCTGTCTTTTCCTCACCTCGGCAAAGAGAACCAATTTGCCCTGACACTTGACGGCAAAATCGACAGGAAAAAAGCACACATTTTTCCCCCCGATGTGTAGTGCATAACACTAAGGCTTGTCTTAAAAACAACTAACACAAACAAAAATTCACATTATTATCATCCCCAATCTGTAACTGTAAAAATAACACAAATTAGAGATACGGCCACCGTGCACTTCACCGACTGCGTCTAACAGCATGCGTGCGCCACTGTCAGACGAGGTGGCCGAGTGGTTAAGGCGATGGACTGCTAATCCATTGTGCTCTGCACGCATCGGTTCGAATCCCATCTTCGTCGACTTTTCTACAAAACTCTGTTCCTCAGAGAACTTTGTAAACTCACGTTACTGTCTGTGTTAGTCAACTGTCATTTATTTGCAAGGCTATTTTAATGGAGGGTCCAGGGAATTTTTACACCATAAATAGGCACAGAGTCGCATTCATGGCAGTTCCACAAGTTGGAAATAAGCACCATTTTTCCCATTGATACCTATAGCATAACAATAATGCTTGTCTTAAAAACAACTTATTCAAACAAAAATTCACATTATTATCATCCCCAATCTGTAACTGTAAAAATAACGCAAATTAGAGCTCAAATCAAAATTATTTTGATTGAGTCCAGAAAACAAGAGCACACCCTGTCTTTTCCTCACCTCGTCAAAGAGAACCAATTTGCCCTGACACTTGACGGCAAAATCGACAGGAAAAAAGCACACATTTTTTCCCCCGATGTGTAGTGCATAACACTAAGGCTTGTCTTAAAAACAACTAACACAAACAAAAATTCACATTATTATCATCCCCAATCTGTAACTGTAAAAATAACACAAATTAGAGATACGGCCACCGTGCACTTCACCGACTGCGTCTAACAGCATGCGTGCGCCATTGTCAGACGAGGTGGCCGAGTAGTTAAGGCGATGGACTGCTAATCCATTGTGCTCTGCATGCATGGGTTAGAATCCCAACTTCGTCGACTTTTCTACAAAACTCTGTTCCTCAGAGAACTTTGTAAACTCACGTTACTGTATGTGTTAGTCAACCGTCATTTATTTGCAAGGCTATTTTAATGGAGGTTCCAGGGAATTTTTACACCATAAATAGGCACAGAGTCGCATTCATGGCAGTTCCACAAGTTGGAAATAAGCACCATTTTTCCCATTGATACCTATAGCATAACAATAATGCTTGTCTTAAAAACAACTTATTCAAACAAAAATTCACATTATTATCATCCCCAATCTGTAACTGTAAAAATAACGCAAATTAGAGCTCAAATCAAAATTATTTTGATTGAGTCCAGAAAACAAGAGCACACCCTGTCTTTTCCTCACCTCGGCAAAGAGAACCAATTTGCCCTGACACTTGACGGCAAAATCGACAGGAAAAAAGCACACATTTTTCCCCCCGATGTGTAGTGCATAACACTAAGGCTTGTCTTAAAAACAACTAACACAAACAAAAATTCACATTATTATCATCCCCAATCTGTAACTGTAAAAATAACACAAATTAGAGATACGGCCACCGTGCACTTCACCGACTGCGTCAAACAGCATGCGTGTGCCACTGTTAGACGAGGTGGCCGAGTGGTTAAGGCGATGGACTGCTAATCCATTGTGCTCTGCACGCATGGGTTCGAATCCCATCTTCGTCGACTTTTCTACAAAACTCTGTTCCTCAGAGAACTTTGTAAACTCACGTTACTGTCTGTGTTAGTCAACCGTCATTTATTTGCAAGGCTATTTTAATGGAGGGTCCAGGGAGTTTTTACACCATAAATAGGCACAGAGTCGCATTCATGGCAGTTCCACAAGTTGGAAATAAGCACCATTTTTCCCATTGATACCTATAGCATAACAATAATGCTTGTCTTAAATACAACTTATTCAAACAAAAATTCACATTATTATCATCCCCAATCTGTAACTGTAAAAATAACGCAAATTAGAGCTCAAATCAAAATTATTTTGATTGAGTCCAGAAAACAAGAGCACACCCTGTCTTTTCCTCACCTCGTCAAAGAGAACCAATTTGCCCTGACACTTGACGGCAAAATCGACAGGAAAAAAGCACACATTTTTTCCCCCGATGTGTAGTGCATAACACTAAGGCTTGTCTTAAAAACAACTAACACAAACAAAAATTCACATTATTATCATCCCCAATCTGTAACTGTAAAAATAACACAAATTAGAGATACGGCCACCGTGCACTTCACCGACTGCGTCTAACAGCATGCGTGCGCCATTGTCAGACGAGGTGGCCGAGTAGTTAAGGCGATGGACTGCTAATCCATTGTGCTCTGCATGCATGGGTTAGAATCCCAACTTCGTCGACTTTTCTACAAAACTCTGTTCTTCAGAGAACTTTGTAAACTCACGTTACTGTCTGTGTTAGTCAACCGTCATTTATTTGCAAGGCTATTTTAATGGAGGGTCCAGGGAATTTTTACACCATAAATAGGCACAGAGTCGCATTCATGGCAGTTCCACAAGTTGGAAAAAAGCACCATTTTTCCCATTGATACCTATAGCATAACAATAATGCTTGTTTTAAAAACAACTTATTCAAACAAAAATTCACATTATTATCATCCCCAATTTTTAACTGTAAAAATAATGCAAATTAGAGCTCAAATCAAAATTATTTTGATTGAGTCCAGAAAACAAGAGCACACCATGTCTTTTCCTCACCTCGGCAAAGAGAACCAATTTGCCCTGACACTTGACGGCAAAATCGACAGGAAAAAAGCACACATTTTCCCCCCCGATGTGTAGTGCATAACACTAAGGCTTGTCTTAAAAACAACTAACACAAACAAAAATTCACATTATTATCATCCCCAATCTGTAACTGTAAAAATAACGCAAATTAGAGCTCAAATCAAAATTATTTTGATTGAGTCCAGAAAACAAGAGCACACCCTGTCTTTTCCTCACCTCGGCAAAGAGAACCAATTTGCCCTGACACTTGACGGCAAAATCGACAGGAAAAAAGCACACATTTTTCCCCCCGATGTGTAGTGCATAACACTAAGGCTTGTCTTAAAAACAACTAACACAAACAAAAATTCACATTATTATCATCCCCAATCTGTAACTGTAAAAATAACACAAATTAGAGATACGGCCACCGTGCACTTCACCGACTGCGTCAAACAGCATGCGTGCGCCACTGTTAGACGAGGTGGGCGAGTGGTTAAGGCGATGGACTGCTAATCCATTGTGCTCTGCACGCATGGGTTCGAATCCCATCTTCGTCGACTTTTCTACAAAACTCTGTTCCTCAGAGAACTTTGTAAACTCACGTTACTGTCTGTGTTAGTCAACCGTCATTTATTTGCAAGGCTATCTTAATGGAGGTTCCAGGGAATTTTTACACCATAAATAGGCACAGAGTCGCATTCATGGCAGTTCCACAAGTTGGAAATAAGCACCATTTTTCCCATTGATACCTATAGCATAACAATAATGCTTGTCTTAAAAACAACTTATTCAAACAAAAATTCACATTATTATCATCCCCAATCTGTAACTGTAAAAATAACGCAAATTAGAGCTCAAATCAAAATTATTTTGATTGAGTCCAGAAAACAAGAGCACACCCTGTCTTTTCCTCACCTCGGCAAAGAGAACCAATTTGCCCTGACACTTGACGGCAAAATCGACAGGAAAAAAGCACACATTTTTCCCCCCGATGTGTAGTGCATAACACTAAGGCTTGTCTTAAAAACAACTAACACAAACAAAAATTCACATTATTATCATCCCCAATCTGTAACTGTAAAAATAACACAAATTAGAGATACGGCCACCGTGCACTTCACCGACTGCGTCTAACAGCATGCGTGCGCCATTGTCAGACGAGGTGGCCGAGTAGTTAAGGCGATGGACTGCTAATCCATTGTGCTCTGCATGCATGGGTTAAAATCCCAACTTCGTCGACTTTTCTACAAAACTCTGTTCTTCAGAGAACTTTGTAAACTCACGTTACTGTCTGTGTTAGTCAACCGTCATTTATTTGCAAGGCTATTTTAATGGAGGGTCCAGGGAATTTTTACACCATAAATAGGCACAGAGTCGCATTCATGGCAGTTCCACAAGTTGGAAAAAAGCACCATTTTTCCCATTGATACCTATAGCATAACAATAATGCTTGTTTTAAAAACAACTTATTCAAACAAAAATTCACATTATTATCATCCCCAATTTTTAACTGTAAAAATAATGCAAATTAGAGCTCAAATCAAAATTATTTTGATTGAGTCCAGAAAACAAGAGCACACCCTGTCTTTTCCTCACCTCGGCAAAGAGAATCCCATCTTCGTCGACTTTTCTACAAAACTCTGTTCCTCAGAGAACTTTGTAAACTCACGTTACTGTCTGTGTTAGTCAACCGTCATTTATTTGCAAGGCTATTTTAATGGAGGGTCCAGGGAATTTTTACACCATAAATAGGCACAGAGTCGCATTCATGGCAGTTCCACAAGTTGGAAATAAGCACCATTTTTCCCATTGATACCTATAGCATAACAATAATGCTTGTCTTAAAAACAACTTATTCAAACAAAAATTCACATTATTATCATCCCCAATCTGTAACTGTAAAAATAACGCAAATTAGAGCTCAAATCAAAATTATTTTGATTGAGTCCAGAAAACAAGAGCACACCCTGTCTTTTCCTCACCTCGGCAAAGAGAACCAATTTGCCCTGACACTTGATGGCAAAATCGACAGGAAAAAAGCACACATTTTTCCCCCCGATGTGTAGTGCATAACACTAAGGCTTGTCTTAAAAACAACTAACACAAACAAAAATTCACATTATTATCATCCCCAATCTGTAACTGTAAAAATAACACAAATTAGAGATACGGCCACCGTGCACTTCACCGACTGCGTCTAACAGCATGCGTGCGCCACTGTCAGACGAGGTGGCCGAGTGGTTAAGGCGATGGACTGCTAATCCATTGTGCTCTGCACGCATCGGTTCGAATCCCATCTTCGTCGACTTTTCTACAAAACTCTGTTCCTCAGAGAACTTTGTAAACTCACGTTACTGTCTGTGTTAGTCAACTGTCATTTATTTGCAAGGCTATTTTAATGGAGGGTCCAGGGAATTTTTACACCATAAATAGGCACAGAGTCGCATTCATGGCAGTTCCACAAGTTGGAAATAAGCACCATTTTTCCCATTGATACCTATAGCATAACAATAATGCTTGTCTTAAATACAACTTATTCAAACAAAAATTCACATTATTATCATCCCCAATCTGTAACTGTAAAAATAACGCAAATTAGAGCTCAAATCAAAATTATTTTGATTGAGTCCAGAAAACAAGAGCACACCCTGTCTTTTCCTCACCTCGTCAAAGAGAACCAATTTGCCCTGACACTTGACGGCAAAATCGACAGGAAAAAAGCACACATTTTTTCCCCCGATGTGTAGTGCATAACACTAAGGCTTGTCTTAAAAACAACTAACACAAACAAAAATTCACATTATTATCATCCCCAATCTGTAACTGTAAAAATAACACAAATTAGAGATACGGCCACCGTGCACTTCACCGACTGCGTCTAACAGCATGCGTGCGCCATTGTCAGACGAGGTGGCCGAGTAGTTAAGGCGATGGACTGCTAATCCATTGTGCTCTGCATGCAGGGGTTAGAATCCCAACTTCGTCGACTTTTCTACAAAACTCTGTTCTTCAGAGAACTTTGTAAACTCACGTTACTGTCTGTGTTAGTCAACCGTCATTTATTTGCAAGGCTATTTTAATGGAGGGTCCAGGGAATTTTTACACCATAAATAGGCACAGAGTCGCATTCATGGCAGTTCCACAAGTTGGAAAAAAGCACCATTTTTCCCATTGATACCTATAGCATAACAATAATGCTTGTTTTAAAAACAACTTATTCAAACAAAAATTCACATTATTATCATCCCCAATTTTTAACTGTAAAAATAATGCAAATTAGAGCTCAAATCAAAATTATTTTGATTGAGTCCAGAAAACAAGAGCACACCCTGTCTTTTCCTCACCTCGGCAAAGAGAATCCCATCTTCGTCGACTTTTCTACAAAACTCTGTTCCTCAGAGAACTTTGTAAACTCACGTTACTGTCTGTGTTAGTCAACTGTCATTTATTTGCAAGGCTATTTTAATGGAGGGTCCAGGGAATTTTTACACCATAAATAGGCACAGAGTCGCATTCATGGCAGTTCCACAAGTTGGAAATAAGCACCATTTTTCCCATTGATACCTATAGCATAACAATAATGCTTGTCTTAAAAACAACTTATTCAAACAAAAATTCACATTATTATCATCCCCAATCTGTAACTGTAAAAATAACGCAAATTAGAGCTCAAATCAAAATTATTTTGATTGAGTCCAGAAAACAAGAGCACACCCTGTCTTTTCCTCACCTCGGCAAAGAGAACCAATTTGCCCTGACACTTGACGGCAAAATCGACAGGAAAAAAGCACACATTTTTCCCCCCGATGTGTAGTGCATAACACTAAGGCTTGTCTTAAAAACAACTAACACAAACAAAAATTCACATTATTATCATCCCCAATCTGTAACTGTAAAAATAACACAAATTAGAGATACGGCCACCGTGCACTTCACCGACTGCGTCAAACAGCATGCGTGCGCCACTGTTAGACGAGGTGGGCGAGTGGTTAAGGCGATGGACTGCTAATCCATTGTGCTCTGCACGCATGGGTTCGAATCCCATCTTCGTCGACTTTTCTACAAAACTCTGTTCCTCAGAGAACTTTGTAAACTCACGTTACTGTATGTGTTAGTCAACCGTCATTTATTTGCAAGGCTATTTTAATGGAGGTTCCAGGGAATTTTTACACCATAAATAGGCACAGAGTCGCATTCATGGCAGTTCCACAAGTTGGAAATAAGCACCATTTTTCCCATTGATACCTATAGCATAACAATAATGCTTGTCTTAAAAACAACTTATTCAAACAAAAATTCACATTATTATCATCCCCAATCTGTAACTGTAAAAATAACGCAAATTAGAGCTCAAATCAAAATTATTTTGATTGAGTCCAGAAAACAAGAGCACACCCTGTCTTTTCCTCACCTCGGCAAAGAGAACCAATTTGCCCTGACACTTGACGGCAAAATCGACAGGAAAAAAGCACACATTTTTCCCCCCGATGTGTAGTGCATAACACTAAGGCTTGTCTTAAAAACAACTAACACAAACAAAAATTCACATTATTATCATCCCCAATCTGTAACTGTAAAAATAACACAAATTAGAGATACGGCCACCGTGCACTTCACCGACTGCGTCAAACAGCATGCGTGTGCCACTGTTAGACGAGGTGGCCGAGTGGTTAAGGCGATGGACTGCTAATCCATTGTGCTCTGCACGCATGGGTTCGAATCCCATCTTCGTCGACTTTTCTACAAAACTCTGTTCCTCAGAGAACTTTGTAAACTCACGTTACTGTCTGTGTTAGTCAACTGTCATTTATTTGCAAGGCTATTTTAATGGAGGGTCCAGGGAATTTTTACACCATAAATAGGCACAGAGTCGCATTCATGGCAGTTCCACAAGTTGGAAATAAGCACCATTTTTCCCATTGATACCTATAGCATAACAATAATGCTTGTCTTAAAAACAACTTATTCAAACAAAAATTCACATTATTATCATCCCCAATCTGTAACTGTAAAAATAACGCAAATTAGAGCTCAAATCAAAATTATTTTGATTGAGTCCAGAAAACAAGAGCACACCCTGTCTTTTCCTCACCTCGGCAAAGAGAACCAATTTGCCCTGACACTTGACGGCAAAATCGACAGGAAAAAAGCACACATTTTTTCCCCCGATGTGTAGTGCATAACACTAAGGCTTGTCTTAAAAACAACTAACACAAACAAAAATTCACATTATTATCATCCCCAATCTGTAACTGTAAAAATAACACAAATTAGAGATACGGCCACCGTGCACTTCACCGACTGCGTCAAACAGCATGCGTGCGCCACTGTTAGACGAGGTGGGCGAGTGGTTAAGGCGATGGACTGCTAATCCATTGTGCTCTGCACGCATGGGTTCGAATCCCATCTTCGTCGACTTTTCTACAAAACTCTGTTCCTCAGAGAACTTTGTAAACTCACGTTACTGTATGTGTTAGTCAACCGTCATTTATTTGCAAGGCTATTTTAATGGAGGTTCCAGGGAATTTTTACACCATAAATAGGCACAGAGTCGCATTCATGGCAGTTCCACAAGTTGGAAATAAGCACCATTTTTCCCATTGATACCTATAGCATAACAATAATGCTTGTCTTAAAAACAACTTATTCAAACAAAAATTCACATTATTATCATCCCCAATCTGTAACTGTAAAAATAACGCAAATTAGAGCTCAAATCAAAATTATTTTGATTGAGTCCAGAAAACAAGAGCACACCCTGTCTTTTCCTCACCTCGGCAAAGAGAACCAATTTGCCCTGACACTTGACGGCAAAATCGACAGGAAAAAAGCACACATTTTTCCCCCCGATGTGTAGTGCATAACACTAAGGCTTGTCTTAAAAACAACTAACACAAACAAAAATTCACATTATTATCATCCCCAATCTGTAACTGTAAAAATAACACAAATTAGAGATACGGCCACCGTGCACTTCACCGACTGCGTCAAACAGCATGCGTGTGCCACTGTTAGACGAGGTGGCCGAGTGGTTAAGGCGATGGACTGCTAATCCATTGTGCTCTGCACGCATGGGTTCGAATCCCATCTTCGTCGACTTTTCTACAAAACTCTGTTCCTCAGAGAACTTTGTAAACTCACGTTACTGTCTGTGTTAGTCAACCGTCATTTATTTGCAAGGCTATTTTAATGGAGGGTCCAGGGAGTTTTTACACCATAAATAGGCACAGAGTCGCATTCATGGCAGTTCCACAAGTTGGAAATAAGCACCATTTTTCCCATTGATACCTATAGCATAACAATAATGCTTGTCTTAAATACAACTTATTCAAACAAAAATTCACATTATTATCATCCCCAATCTGTAACTGTAAAAATAACGCAAATTAGAGCTCAAATCAAAATTATTTTGATTGAGTCCAGAAAACAAGAGCACACCCTGTCTTTTCCTCACCTCGTCAAAGAGAACCAATTTGCCCTGACACTTGACGGCAAAATCGACAGGAAAAAAGCACACATTTTTTCCCCCGATGTGTAGTGCATAACACTAAGGCTTGTCTTAAAAACAACTAACACAAACAAAAATTCACATTATTATCATCCCCAATCTGTAACTGTAAAAATAACACAAATTAGAGATACGGCCACCGTGCACTTCACCGACTGCGTCTAACAGCATGCGTGCGCCATTGTCAGACGAGGTGGCCGAGTAGTTAAGGCGATGGACTGCTAATCCATTGTGCTCTGCATGCATGGGTTAGAATCCCAACTTCGTCGACTTTTCTACAAAACTCTGTTCTTCAGAGAACTTTGTAAACTCACGTTACTGTCTGTGTTAGTCAACCGTCATTTATTTGCAAGGCTATTTTAATGGAGGGTCCAGGGAATTTTTACACCATAAATAGGCACAGAGTCGCATTCATGGCAGTTCCACAAGTTGGAAAAAAGCACCATTTTTCCCATTGATACCTATAGCATAACAATAATGCTTGTTTTAAAAACAACTTATTCAAACAAAAATTCACATTATTATCATCCCCAATTTTTAACTGTAAAAATAATGCAAATTAGAGCTCAAATCAAAATTATTTTGATTGAGTCCAGAAAACAAGAGCACACCCTGTCTTTTCCTCACCTCGGCAAAGAGAATCCCATCTTCGTCGACTTTTCTACAAAACTCTGTTCCTCAGAGAACTTTGTAAACTCACGTTACTGTCTGTGTTAGTCAACTGTCATTTATTTGCAAGGCTATTTTAATGGAGGGTCCAGGGAATTTTTACACCATAAATAGGCACAGAGTCGCATTCATGGCAGTTCCACAAGTTGGAAATAAGCACCATTTTTCCCATTGATACCTATAGCATAACAATAATGCTTGTCTTAAAAACAACTTATTCAAACAAAAATTCACATTATTATCATCCCCAATCTGTAACTGTAAAAATAACGCAAATTAGAGCTCAAATCAAAATTATTTTGATTGAGTCCAGAAAACAAGAGCACACCCTGTCTTTTCCTCACCTCGGCAAAGAGAACCAATTTGCCCTGACACTTGACGGCAAAATCGACAGGAAAAAAGCACACATTTTTCCCCCCGATGTGTAGTGCATAACACTAAGGCTTGTCTTAAAAACAACTAACACAAACAAAAATTCACATTATTATCATCCCCAATCTGTAACTGTAAAAATAACACAAATTAGAGATACGGCCACCGTGCACTTCACCGACTGCGTCAAACAGCATGCGTGCGCCACTGTTAGACGAGGTGGGCGAGTGGTTAAGGCGATGGACTGCTAATCCATTGTGCTCTGCACGCATGGGTTCGAATCCCATCTTCGTCGACTTTTCTACAAAACTCTGTTCCTCAGAGAACTTTGTAAACTCACGTTACTGTCTGTGTTAGTCAACCGTCATTTATTTGCAAGGCTATTTTAATGGAGGTTCCAGGGAATTTTTACACCATAAATAGGCACAGAGTCGCATTCATGGCAGTTCCACAAGTTGGAAATAAGCACCATTTTTCCCATTGATACCTATAGCATAACAATAATGCTTGTCTTAAAAACAACTTATTCAAACAAAAATTCACATTATTATCATCCCCAATCTGTAACTGTAAAAATAACGCAAATTAGAGCTCAAATCAAAATTATTTTGATTGAGTCCAGAAAACAAGAGCACACCCTGTCTTTTCCTCACCTCGGCAAAGAGAACCAATTTGCCCTGACACTTGACGGCAAAATCGACAGGAAAAAAGCACACATTTTTCCCCCCGATGTGTAGTGCATAACACTAAGGCTTGTCTTAAAAACAACTAACACAAACAAAAATTCACATTATTATCATCCCCAATCTGTAACTGTAAAAATAACACAAATTAGAGATACGGCCACCGTGCACTTCACCGACTGCGTCTAACAGCATGCGTGCGCCACTGTCAGACGAGGTGGCCGAGTGGTTAAGGCGATGGACTGCTAATCCATTGTGCTCTGCACGCATCGGTTCGAATCCCATCTTCGTCGACTTTTCTACAAAACTCTGTTCCTCAGAGAACTTTGTAAACTCACGTTACTGTCTGTGTTAGTCAACCGTCATTTATTTGCAAGGCTATTTTAATGGAGGGTCCAGGGAGTTTTTACACCATAAATAGGCACAGAGTCGCATTCATGGCAGTTCCACAAGTTGGAAATAAGCACCATTTTTCCCATTGATACCTATAGCATAACAATAATGCTTGTCTTAAATACAACTTATTCAAACAAAAATTCACATTATTATCATCCCCAATCTGTAACTGTAAAAATAACGCAAATTAGAGCTCAAATCAAAATTATTTTGATTGAGTCCAGAAAACAAGAGCACACCCTGTCTTTTCCTCACCTCGTCAAAGAGAACCAATTTGCCCTGACACTTGACGGCAAAATCGACAGGAAAAAAGCACACATTTTTTCCCCCGATGTGTAGTGCATAACACTAAGGCTTGTCTTAAAAACAACTAACACAAACAAAAATTCACATTATTATCATCCCCAATCTGTAACTGTAAAAATAACACAAATTAGAGATACGGCCACCGTGCACTTCACCGACTGCGTCTAACAGCATGCGTGCGCCATTGTCAGACGAGGTGGCCGAGTAGTTAAGGCGATGGACTGCTAATCCATTGTGCTCTGCATGCATGGGTTAGAATCCCAACTTCGTCGACTTTTCTACAAAACTCTGTTCTTCAGAGAACTTTGTAAACTCACGTTACTGTCTGTGTTAGTCAACCGTCATTTATTTGCAAGGCTATTTTAATGGAGGGTCCAGGGAATTTTTACACCATAAATAGGCACAGAGTCGCATTCATGGCAGTTCCACAAGTTGGAAAAAAGCACCATTTTTCCCATTGATACCTATAGCATAACA
Organism: Pelobates fuscus; assembly: GCF_036172605.1. NCBI lineage: Eukaryota > Metazoa > Chordata > Amphibia > Anura > Pelobatidae > Pelobates > Pelobates fuscus. Next base: position 129,506,545 of record NC_086317.1, read on the forward strand.
ATAATGCTTGTTTTAAAAACAACTTATTCAAACAAAAATTCACATTATTATCATCCCCAATTTTTAACTGTAAAAATAATGCAAATTAGAGCTCAAATCAAAATTATTTTGATTGAGTCCAGAAAACAAGAGCACACCCTGTCTTTTCCTCACCTCGGCAAAGAGAATCCCATCTTCGTCGACTTTTCTACAAAACTCTGTTCCTCAGAGAACTTTGTAAACTCACGTTACTGTCTGTGTTAGTCAACTGTCATTTATTTGCAAGGCTATTTTAATGGAGGGTCCAGGGAATTTTTACACCATAAATAGGCACAGAGTCGCATTCATGGCAGTTCCACAAGTTGGAAATAAGCACCATTTTTCCCATTGATACCTATAGCATAACAATAATGCTTGTCTTAAAAACAACTTATTCAAACAAAAATTCACATTATTATCATCCCCAATCTGTAACTGTAAAAATAACGCAAATTAGAGCTCAAATCAAAATTATTTTGATTGAGTCCAGAAAACAAGAGCACACCCTGTCTTTTCCTCACCTCGGCAAAGAGAACCAATTTGCCCTGACACTTGACGGCAAAATCGACAGGAAAAAAGCACACATTTTTCCCCCCGATGTGTAGTGCATAACACTAAGGCTTGTCTTAAAAACAACTAACACAAACAAAAATTCACATTATTATCATCCCCAATCTGTAACTGTAAAAATAACACAAATTAGAGATACGGCCACCGTGCACTTCACCGACTGCGTCTAACAGCATGCGTGCGCCACTGTCAGACGAGGTGGCCGAGTGGTTAAGGCGATGGACTGCTAATCCATTGTGCTCTGCACGCATCGGTTCGAATCCCATCTTCGTCGACTTTTCTACAAAACTCTGTTCCTCAGAGAACTTTGTAAACTCACGTTACTGTCTGTGTTAGTCAACTGTCATTTATTTGCAAGGCTATTTTAATGGAGGGTCCAGGGAATTTTTACACCATAAATAGGCACAGAGTCGCATTCATGGCAGTTCCACAAGTTGGAAATAAGCACCATTTTTCCCATTGATACCTATAGCATAACAATAATGCTTGTCTTAAAAACAACTTATTCAAACAAAAATTCACATTATTATCATCCCCAATCTGTAACTGTAAAAATAACGCAAATTAGAGCTCAAATCAAAATTATTTTGATTGAGTCCAGAAAACAAGAGCACACCCTGTCTTTTCCTCACCTCGTCAAAGAGAACCAATTTGCCCTGACACTTGACGGCAAAATCGACAGGAAAAAAGCACACATTTTTTCCCCCGATGTGTAGTGCATAACACTAAGGCTTGTCTTAAAAACAACTAACACAAACAAAAATTCACATTATTATCATCCCCAATCTGTAACTGTAAAAATAACACAAATTAGAGATACGGCCACCGTGCACTTCACCGACTGCGTCTAACAGCATGCGTGCGCCATTGTCAGACGAGGTGGCCGAGTAGTTAAGGCGATGGACTGCTAATCCATTGTGCTCTGCATGCATGGGTTAGAATCCCAACTTCGTCGACTTTTCTACAAAACTCTGTTCCTCAGAGAACTTTGTAAACTCACGTTACTGTATGTGTTAGTCAACCGTCATTTATTTGCAAGGCTATTTTAATGGAGGTTCCAGGGAATTTTTACACCATAAATAGGCACAGAGTCGCATTCATGGCAGTTCCACAAGTTGGAAATAAGCACCATTTTTCCCATTGATACCTATAGCATAACAATAATGCTTGTCTTAAAAACAACTTATTCAAACAAAAATTCACATTATTATCATCCCCAATCTGTAACTGTAAAAATAACGCAAATTAGAGCTCAAATCAAAATTATTTTGATTGAGTCCAGAAAACAAGAGCACACCCTGTCTTTTCCTCACCTCGGCAAAGAGAACCAATTTGCCCTGACACTTGACGGCAAAATCGACAGGAAAAAAGCACACATTTTTCCCCCCGATGTGTAGTGCATAACACTAAGGCTTGTCTTAAAAACAACTAACACAAACAAAAATTCACATTATTATCATCCCCAATCTGTAACTGTAAAAATAACACAAATTAGAGATACGGCCACCGTGCACTTCACCGACTGCGTCAAACAGCATGCGTGTGCCACTGTTAGACGAGGTGGCCGAGTGGTTAAGGCGATGGACTGCTAATCCATTGTGCTCTGCACGCATGGGTTCGAATCCCATCTTCGTCGACTTTTCTACAAAACTCTGTTCCTCAGAGAACTTTGTAAACTCACGTTACTGTCTGTGTTAGTCAACCGTCATTTATTTGCAAGGCTATTTTAATGGAGGGTCCAGGGAGTTTTTACACCATAAATAGGCACAGAGTCGCATTCATGGCAGTTCCACAAGTTGGAAATAAGCACCATTTTTCCCATTGATACCTATAGCATAACAATAATGCTTGTCTTAAATACAACTTATTCAAACAAAAATTCACATTATTATCATCCCCAATCTGTAACTGTAAAAATAACGCAAATTAGAGCTCAAATCAAAATTATTTTGATTGAGTCCAGAAAACAAGAGCACACCCTGTCTTTTCCTCACCTCGTCAAAGAGAACCAATTTGCCCTGACACTTGACGGCAAAATCGACAGGAAAAAAGCACACATTTTTTCCCCCGATGTGTAGTGCATAACACTAAGGCTTGTCTTAAAAACAACTAACACAAACAAAAATTCACATTATTATCATCCCCAATCTGTAACTGTAAAAATAACACAAATTAGAGATACGGCCACCGTGCACTTCACCGACTGCGTCTAACAGCATGCGTGCGCCATTGTCAGACGAGGTGGCCGAGTAGTTAAGGCGATGGACTGCTAATCCATTGTGCTCTGCATGCATGGGTTAGAATCCCAACTTCGTCGACTTTTCTACAAAACTCTGTTCTTCAGAGAACTTTGTAAACTCACGTTACTGTCTGTGTTAGTCAACCGTCATTTATTTGCAAGGCTATTTTAATGGAGGGTCCAGGGAATTTTTACACCATAAATAGGCACAGAGTCGCATTCATGGCAGTTCCACAAGTTGGAAAAAAGCACCATTTTTCCCATTGATACCTATAGCATAACAATAATGCTTGTTTTAAAAACAACTTATTCAAACAAAAATTCACATTATTATCATCCCCAATTTTTAACTGTAAAAATAATGCAAATTAGAGCTCAAATCAAAATTATTTTGATTGAGTCCAGAAAACAAGAGCACACCCTGTCTTTTCCTCACCTCGGCAAAGAGAATCCCATCTTCGTCGACTTTTCTACAAAACTCTGTTCCTCAGAGAACTTTGTAAACTCACGTTACTGTCTGTGTTAGTCAACTGTCATTTATTTGCAAGGCTATTTTAATGGAGGGTCCAGGGAATTTTTACACCATAAATAGGCACAGAGTCGCATTCATGGCAGTTCCACAAGTTGGAAATAAGCACCATTTTTCCCATTGATACCTATAGCATAACAATAATGCTTGTCTTAAAAACAACTTATTCAAACAAAAATTCACATTATTATCATCCCCAATCTGTAACTGTAAAAATAACGCAAATTAGAGCTCAAATCAAAATTATTTTGATTGAGTCCAGAAAACAAGAGCACACCCTGTCTTTTCCTCACCTCGGCAAAGAGAACCAATTTGCCCTGACACTTGACGGCAAAATCGACAGGAAAAAAGCACACATTTTTCCCCCCGATGTGTAGTGCATAACACTAAGGCTTGTCTTAAAAACAACTAACACAAACAAAAATTCACATTATTATCATCCCCAATCTGTAACTGTAAAAATAACACAAATTAGAGATACGGCCACCGTGCACTTCACCGACTGCGTCAAACAGCATGCGTGCGCCACTGTTAGACGAGGTGGGCGAGTGGTTAAGGCGATGGACTGCTAATCCATTGTGCTCTGCACGCATGGGTTCGAATCCCATCTTCGTCGACTTTTCTACAAAACTCTGTTCCTCAGAGAACTTTGTAAACTCACGTTACTGTCTGTGTTAGTCAACCGTCATTTATTTGCAAGGCTATTTTAATGGAGGTTCCAGGGAATTTTTACACCATAAATAGGCACAGAGTCGCATTCATGGCAGTTCCACAAGTTGGAAATAAGCACCATTTTTCCCATTGATACCTATAGCATAACAATAATGCTTGTCTTAAAAACAACTTATTCAAACAAAAATTCACATTATTATCATCCCCAATCTGTAACTGTAAAAATAACGCAAATTAGAGCTCAAATCAAAATTATTTTGATTGAGTCCAGAAAACAAGAGCACACCCTGTCTTTTCCTCACCTCGGCAAAGAGAACCAATTTGCCCTGACACTTGACGGCAAAATCGACAGGAAAAAAGCACACATTTTTCCCCCCGATGTGTAGTGCATAACACTAAGGCTTGTCTTAAAAACAACTAACACAAACAAAAATTCACATTATTATCATCCCCAATCTGTAACTGTAAAAATAACACAAATTAGAGATACGGCCACCGTGCACTTCACCGACTGCGTCTAACAGCATGCGTGCGCCACTGTCAGACGAGGTGGCCGAGTGGTTAAGGCGATGGACTGCTAATCCATTGTGCTCTGCACGCATCGGTTCGAATCCCATCTTCGTCGACTTTTCTACAAAACTCTGTTCCTCAGAGAACTTTGTAAACTCACGTTACTGTCTGTGTTAGTCAACTGTCATTTATTTGCAAGGCTATTTTAATGGAGGGTCCAGGGAATTTTTACACCATAAATAGGCACAGAGTCGCATTCATGGCAGTTCCACAAGTTGGAAATAAGCACCATTTTTCCCATTGATACCTATAGCATAACAATAATGCTTGTCTTAAAAACAACTTATTCAAACAAAAATTCACATTATTATCATCCCCAATCTGTAACTGTAAAAATAACGCAAATTAGAGCTCAAATCAAAATTATTTTGATTGAGTCCAGAAAACAAGAGCACACCCTGTCTTTTCCTCACCTCGTCAAAGAGAACCAATTTGCCCTGACACTTGACGGCAAAATCGACAGGAAAAAAGCACACATTTTTTCCCCCGATGTGTAGTGCATAACACTAAGGCTTGTCTTAAAAACAACTAACACAAACAAAAATTCACATTATTATCATCCCCAATCTGTAACTGTAAAAATAACACAAATTAGAGATACGGCCACCGTGCACTTCACCGACTGCGTCTAACAGCATGCGTGCGCCATTGTCAGACGAGGTGGCCGAGTAGTTAAGGCGATGGACTGCTAATCCATTGTGCTCTGCATGCATGGGTTAGAATCCCAACTTCGTCGACTTTTCTACAAAACTCTGTTCTTCAGAGAACTTTGTAAACTCACGTTACTGTCTGTGTTAGTCAACCGTCATTTATTTGCAAGGCTATTTTAATGGAGGGTCCAGGGAATTTTTACACCATAAATAGGCACAGAGTCGCATTCATGGCAGTTCCACAAGTTGGAAAAAAGCACCATTTTTCCCATTGATACCTATAGCATAACAATAATGCTTGTTTTAAAAACAACTTATTCAAACAAAAATTCACATTATTATCATCCCCAATTTTTAACTGTAAAAATAATGCAAATTAGAGCTCAAATCAAAATTATTTTGATTGAGTCCAGAAAACAAGAGCACACCCTGTCTTTTCCTCACCTCGGCAAAGAGAATCCCATCTTCGTCGACTTTTCTACAAAACTCTGTTCCTCAGAGAACTTTGTAAACTCACGTTACTGTCTGTGTTAGTCAACTGTCATTTATTTGCAAGGCTATTTTAATGGAGGGTCCAGGGAATTTTTACACCATAAATAGGCACAGAGTCGCATTCATGGCAGTTCCACAAGTTGGAAATAAGCACAATTTTTCCCATTGATACCTATAGCATAACAATAATGCTTGTCTTAAAAACAACTTATTCAAACAAAAATTCACATTATTATCATCCCCAATCTGTAACTGTAAAAATAACGCAAATTAGAGCTCAAATCAAAATTATTTTGATTGAGTCCAGAAAACAAGAGCACACCCTGTCTTTTCCTCACCTCGTCAAAGAGAACCAATTTGCCCTGACACTTGACGGCAAAATCGACAGGAAAAAAGCACACATTTTTTCCCCCGATGTGTAGTGCATAACACTAAGGCTTGTCTTAAAAACAACTAACACAAACAAAAATTCACATTATTATCATCCCCAATCTGTAACTGTAAAAATAACACAAATTAGAGATACGGCCACCGTGCACTTCACCGACTGCGTCTAACAGCATGCGAGCGCCATTGTCAGACGAGGTGGCCGAGTAGTTAAGGCGATGGACTGCTAATCCATTGTGCTCTGCATGCATGGGTTAGAATCCCAACTTCGTCGACTTTTCTACAAAACTCTGTTCTTCAGAGAACTTTGTAAACTCACGTTACTGTCTGTGTTAGTCAACCGTCATTTATTTGAAAGGCTATTTTAATGGATGGTCCAGGGAATTTTTACACCATAAATAGGCACAGAGTCGCATTCATGGCAGTTCCACAAGTTGGAAAAAAGCACCATTTTTCCCATTGATACCTATAGCATAACAATAATGCTTGTTTTAAAAACAACTTATTCAAACAAAAATTCACATTATTATCATCCCCAATTTTTAACTGTAAAAATAATGCAAATTAGAGCTCAAATCAAAATTATTTTGATTGAGTCCAGAAAACAAGAGCACACCCTGTCTTTTCCTCACCTCGGCAAAGAGAATCCCATCTTCGTCGACTTTTCTACAAAACTCTGTTCCTCAGAGAACTTTGTAAACTCACGTTACTGTCTGTGTTAGTCAACCGTCATTTATTTGCAAGGCTATTTTAATGGAGGGTCCAGGGAATTTTTACACCATAAATAGGCACAGAGTCGCATTCATGGCAGTTCCACAAGTTGGAAATAAGCACCATTTTTCCCATTGATACCTATAGCATAACAATAATGCTTGTCTTAAAAACAACTTATTCAAACAAAAATTCACATTATTATCATCCCCAATCTGTAACTGTAAAAATAACGCAAATTAGAGCTCAAATCAAAATTATTTTGATTGAGTCCAGAAAACAAGAGCACACCCTGTCTTTTCCTCACCTCGGCAAAGAGAACCAATTTGCCCTGACACTTGACGGCAAAATCGACAGGAAAAAAGCACACATTTTTCCCCCCGATGTGTAGTGCATAACACTAAGGCTTGTCTTAAAAACAACTAACACAAACAAAAATTCACATTATTATCATCCCCAATCTGTAACTGTAAAAATAACACAAATTAGAGATACGGCCACCGTGCACTTCACCGACTGCGTCAAACAGCATGCGTGTGCCACTGTTAGACGAGGTGGCCGAGTGGTTAAGGCGATGGACTGCTAATCCATTGTGCTCTGCACGCATGGGTTCGAATCCCATCTTCGTCGACTTTTCTACAAAACTCTGTTCCTCAGAGAACTTTGTAAACTCACGTTACTGTCTGTGTTAGTCAACCGTCATTTATTTGCAAGGCTATTTTAATGGAGGGTCCAGGGAGTTTTTACACCATAAATAGGCACAGAGTCGCATTCATGGCAGTTCCACAAGTTGGAAATAAGCACCATTTTTCCCATTGATACCTATAGCATAACAATAATGATTGTCTTAAAAACAACTTATTCAAACAAAAATTCACATTATTATCATCCCCAATTTTTAACTGTAAAAATAATGCAAATTAGAGCTCAAATCAAAATTATTTTGATTGAGTCCAGAAAACAAGAGCACACCCTGTCTTTTCCTCACCTCGGCAAAGAGAACCAATTTGCCCTGACACTTGACGGCAAAATCGACAGGAAAAAAGCACACATTTCCCCCCCCGATGTGTAGTGCATAACACTAAGGCTTGTCTTAAAAACAACTAACACAAACAAAAATTCACATTATTATCATCCCCAATCTGTAACTGTAAAAATAACACAAATTAGAGATACGGCCACCGTGCACTTCACCGACTGCGTCTAACAGCATGCGTGCGCCACTGTCAGACGAGGTGGCCGAGTGGTTAAGGCGATGGACTGCTAATCCATTGTGCTCTGCACGCATCGGTTCGAATCCCATCTTCGTCGACTTTTCTACAAAACTCTGTTCCTCAGAGAACTTTGTAAACTCACGTTACTGTCTGTGTTAGTCAACTGTCATTTATTTGCAAGGCTATTTTAATGGAGGTTCCAGGGAATTTTTACACCATAAATAGGCACAGAGTCGCATTCATGGCAGTTCCACAAGTTGGAAATAAGCACCATTTTTCCCATTGATACCTATAGCATAACAATAATGCTTGTCTTAAAAACAACTTATTCAAACAAAAATTCACATTATTATCATCCCCAATCTGTAACTGTAAAAATAACGCAAATTAGAGCTCAAATCAAAATTATTTTGATTGAGTCCAGAAAACAAGAGCACACCCTGTCTTTTCCTCACCTCGGCAAAGAGAACCAATTTGCCCTGACACTTGACGGCAAAATCGACAGGAAAAAAGCACACATTTTTCCCCCCGATGTGTAGTGCATAACACTAAGGCTTGTCTTAAAAACAACTAACACAAACAAAAATTCACATTATTATCATCCCCAATCTGTAACTGTAAAAATAACACAAATTAGAGATACGGCCACCGTGCACTTCACCGACTGCGTCTAACAGCATGCGTGCGCCACTGTCAGACGAGGTGGCCGAGTGGTTAAGGCGATGGACTGCTAATCCATTGTGCTCTGCACGCATCGGTTCGAATCCCATCTTCGTCGACTTTTCTACAAAACTCTGTTCCTCAGAGAACTTTGTAAACTCACGTTACTGTCTGTGTTAGTCAACTGTCATTTATTTGCAAGGCTATTTTAATGGAGGGTCCAGGGAATTTTTACACCATAAATAGGCACAGAGTCGCATTCATGGCAGTTCCACAAGTTGGAAATAAGCACCATTTTTCCCATTGATACCTATAGCATAACAATAATGCTTGTCTTAAAAACAACTTATTCAAACAAAAATTCACATTATTATCATCCCCAATCTGTAACTGTAAAAATAACGCAAATTAGAGCTCAAATCAAAATTATTTTGATTGAGTCCAGAAAACAAGAGCACACCCTGTCTTTTCCTCACCTCGTCAAAGAGAACCAATTTGCCCTGACACTTGACGGCAAAATCGACAGGAAAAAAGCACACATTTTTTCCCCCGATGTGTAGTGCATAACACTAAGGCTTGTCTTAAAAACAACTAACACAAACAAAAATTCACATTATTATCATCCCCAATCTGTAACTGTAAAAATAACACAAATTAGAGATACGGCCACCGTGCACTTCACCGACTGCGTCTAACAGCATGCGTGCGCCATTGTCAGACGAGGTGGCCGAGTAGTTAAGGCGATGGACTGCTAATCCATTGTGCTCTGCATGCATGGGTTAGAATCCCAACTTCGTCGACTTTTCTACAAAACTCTGTTCTTCAGAGAACTTTGTAAACTCACGTTACTGTCTGTGTTAGTCAACCGTCATTTATTTGCAAGGCTATTTTAATGGAGGGTCCAGGGAATTTTTACACCATAAATAGGCACAGAGTCGCATTCATGGCAGTTCCACAAGTTGGAAAAAAGCACCATTTTTCCCATTGATACCTATAGCATAACAATAATGCTTGTTTTAAAAACAACTTATTCAAACAAAAATTCACATTATTATCATCCCCAATTTTTAACTGTAAAAATAATGCAAATTAGAGCTCAAATCAAAATTATTTTGATTGAGTCCAGAAAACAAGAGCACACCCTGTCTTTTCCTCACCTCGGCAAAGAGAATCCCATCTTCGTCGACTTTTCTACAAAACTCTGTTCCTCAGAGAACTTTGTAAACTCACGTTACTGTCTGTGTTAGTCAACTGTCATTTATTTGCAAGGCTATTTTAATGGAGGGTCCAGGGAATTTTTACACCATAAATAGGCACAGAGTCGCATTCATGGCAGTTCCACAAGTTGGAAATAAGCACAATTTTTCCCATTGATACCTATAGCATAACAATAATGCTTGTCTTAAAAACAACTTATTCAAACAAAAATTCACATTATTATCATCCCCAATCTGTAACTGTAAAAATAACGCAAATTAGAGCTCAAATCAAAATTATTTTGATTGAGTCCAGAAAACAAGAGCACACCCTGTCTTTTCCTCACCTCGTCAAAGAGAACCAATTTGCCCTGACACTTGACGGCAAAATCGACAGTAAAAAAGCACACATTTTTTCCCCCGATGTGTAGTGCATAACACTAAGGCTTGTCTTAAAAACAACTAACACAAACAAAAATTCACATTATTATCATCCCCAATCTGTAACTGTAAAAATAACACAAATTAGAGATACGGCCACCGTGCACTTCACCGACTGCGTCTAACAGCATGCGTGCGCCATTGTCAGACGAGGTGGCCGAGTAGTTAAGGCGATGGACTGCTAATCCATTGTGCTCTGCATGCATGGGTTAGAATCCCAACTTCGTCGACTTTTCTACAAAACTCTGTTCTTCAGAGAACTTTGTAAACTCACATTACTGTCTGTGTTAGTCAACCGTCATTTATTTGCAAGGCTATTTTAATGGAGGGTCCAGGGAATTTTTACACCATAAATAGGCACAGAGTCGCATTCATGGCAGTTCCACAAGTTGGAAAAAAGCACCATTTTTCCCATTGATACCTATAGCATAACAATAATGCTTGTTTTAAAAACAACTTATTCAAACAAAAATTCACATTATTATCATCCCCAATTTTTAACTGTAAAAATAATGCAAATTAGAGCTCAAATCAAAATTATTTTGATTGAGTCCAGAAAACAAGAGCACACCCTGTCTTTTCCTCACCTCGGCAAAGAGAATCCCATCTTCGTCGACTTTTCTACAAAACTCTGTTCCTCAGAGAACTTTGTAAACTCACGTTACTGTCTGTGTTAGTCAACTGTCATTTATTTGCAAGGCTATTTTAATGGAGGGTCCAGGGAATTTTTACACCATAAATAGGCACAGAGTCGCATTCATGGCAGTTCCACAAGTTGGAAATAAGCACAATTTTTCCCATTGATACCTATAGCATAACAATAATGCTTGTCTTAAAAACAACTTATTCAAACAAAAATTCACATTATTATCATCCCCAATCTGTAACTGTAAAAATAACGCAAATTAGAGCTCAAATCAAAATTATTTTGATTGAGTCCAGAAAACAAGAGCACACCCTGTCTTTTCCTCACCTCGTCAAAGAGAACCAATTTGCCCTGACACTTGACGGCAAAATCGACAGGAAAAAAGCACACATTTTTTCCCCCGATGTGTAGTGCATAACACTAAGGCTTGTCTTAAAAACAACTAACACAAACAAAAATTCACATTATTATCATCCCCAATCTGTAACTGTAAAAATAACACAAATTAGAGATACGGCCACCGTGCACTTCACCGACTGCGTCTAACAGCATGCGTGCGCCATTGTCAGACGAGGTGGCCGAGTAGTTAAGGCGATGGACTGCTAATCCATTGTGCTCTGCATGCATGGGTTAGAATCCCAACTTCGTCGACTTTTCTACAAAACTCTGTTCTTCAGAGAACTTTGTAAACTCACGTTACTGTCTGTGTTAGTCAACCGTCATTTATTTGAAAGGCTATTTTAATGGAGGGTCCAGGGAATTTTTACACCATAAATAGGCACAGAGTCGCATTCATGGCAGTTCCACAAGTTGGAAAAAAGCACCATTTTTCCCATTGATACCTATAGCATAACAATAATGCTTGTTTTAAAAACAACTTATTCAAACAAAAATTCACATTATTATCATCCCCAATTTTTAACTGTAAAAATAATGCAAATTAGAGCTCAAATCAAAATTATTTTGATTGAGTCCAGAAAACAAGAGCACACCCTGTCTTTTCCTCACCTCGGCAAAGAGAATCCCATCTTCGTCGACTTTTCTACAAAACTCTGTTCCTCAGAGAACTTTGTAAACTCACGTTACTGTCTGTGTTAGTCAACCGTCATTTATTTGCAAGGCTATTTTAATGGAGGGTCCAGGGAATTTTTACACCATAAATAGGCACAGAGTCGCATTCATGGCAGTTCCACAAGTTGGAAATAAGCACCATTTTTCCCATTGATACCTATAGCATAACAATAATGCTTGTCTTAAAAACAACTTATTCAAACAAAAATTCACATTATTATCATCCCCAATCTGTAACTGTAAAAATAACGCAAATTAGAGCTCAAATCAAAATTATTTTGATTGAGTCCAGAAAACAAGAGCACACCCTGTCTTTTCCTCACCTCGGCAAAGAGAACCAATTTGCCCTGACACTTGACGGCAAAATCGACAGGAAAAAAGCACACATTTTTCCCCCCGATGTGTAGTGCATAACACTAAGGCTTGTCTTAAAAACAACTAACACAAACAAAAATTCACATTATTATCATCCCCAATCTGTAACTGTAAAAATAACACAAATTAGAGATACGGCCACCGTGCACTTCACCGACTGCGTCAAACAGCATGCGTGTGCCACTGTTAGACGAGGTGGCCGAGTGGTTAAGGCGATGGACTGCTAATCCATTGTGCTCTGCACGCATGGGTTCGAATCCCATCTTCGTCGACTTTTCTACAAAACTCTGTTCCTCAGAGAACTTTGTAAACTCACGTTACTGTCTGTGTTAGTCAACCGTCATTTATTTGCAAGGCTATTTTAATGGAGGTTCCAGGGAATTTTTACACCATAAATAGGCACAGAGTCGCATTCATGGCAGTTCCACAAGTTGGAAATAAGCACCATTTTTCCCATTGATACCTATAGCATAACAATAATGCTTGTCTTAAAAACAACTTATTCAAACAAAAATTCACATTATTATCATCCCCAATCTGTAACTGTAAAAATAACGCAAATTAGAGCTCAAATCAAAATTATTTTGATTGAGTCCAGAAAACAAGAGCACACCATGTCTTTTCCTCACCTCGGCAAAGAGAACCAATTTGCCCTGACACTTGACGGCAAAATCGACAGGAAAAAAGCACACATTTCCCCCCCCCGATGTGTAGTGCATAACACTAAGGCTTGTCTTAAAAACAACTAACACAAACAAAAATTCACATTATTATCATCCCCAATCTGTAACTGTAAAAATAACGCAAATTAGAGCTCAAATCAAAATTATTTTGATTGAGTCCAGAAAACAAGAGCACACCCTGTCTTTTCCTCACCTCGGCAAAGAGAACCAATTTGCCCTGACACTTGACGGCAAAATCGACAGGAAAAAAGCACACATTTTTCCCCCCGATGTGTAGTGCATAACACTAAGGCTTGTCTTAAAAACAACTAACACAAACAAAAATTCACATTATTATCATCCCCAATCTGTAACTGTAAAAATAACACAAATTAGAGATACGGCCACCGTGCACTTCACCGACTGCATCAAACAGCATGCGTGCACCACTGTTAGACGAGGTGGCCGAGTGGTTAAGGCGATGGACTGCTAATCCTTTGTGCTCTGCACGCATGGGTTTGAATCCCATCTTCGTCGACTTTTCTACAAAACTCTGTTCCTCAGAGAACTTTGTAAACTCACGTTACTGTCTGTGTTAGTCAACCGTCATTTATTTGCAAGGCTATTTTAATGGAGGTTCCAGGGAATTTTTACACCATAAATAGGCACAGAGTCGCATTCATGGCAGTTCCACAAGTTGGAAATAAGCACCATTTTTCCCATTGATACCTATAGCATAACAATAATGCTTGTCTTAAAAACAACTTATTCAAACAAAAATTCACATTATTATCATCCCCAATCTGTAACTGTAAAAATAACGCAAATTAGAGCTCAAATCAAAATTATTTTGATTGAGTCCAGAAAACAAGAGCACACCCTGTCTTTTCCTCACCTCGGCAAAGAGAATCCCATCTTCGTCGACTTTTCTACAAAACTCTGTTCCTCAGAGAACTTTGTAAACTCACGTTACTGTCTGTGTTAGTCAACCGTCATTTATTTGCAAGGCTATTTTAATGGAGGGTCCAGGGAATTTTTACACCATAAATAGGCACAGAGTCGCATTCATGGCAGTTCCACAAGTTGGAAATAAGCACCATTTTTCCCATTGATACCTATAGCATAACAATAATGCTTGTCTTAAAAACAACTTATTCAAACAAAAATTCACATTATTATCATCCCCAATCTTTAACTGTAAAAATAACGCAAATTAGAGCTCAAATCAAAATTATTTTGATTGAGTCCAGAAAACAAGAGCACACCATGTCTTTTCCTCACCTCGGCAAAGAGAACCAATTTGCCCTGACACTTGACGGCAAAATCGACAGGAAAAAAGCACACATTTTCCCCCCCGATGTGTAGTGCATAACACTAAGGCTTGTCTTAAAAACAACTAACACAAACAAAAATTCACATTATTATCATCCCCAATCTGTAACTGTAAAAATAACGCAAATTAGAGCTCAAATCAAAATTATTTTGATTTAGTCCAGAAAACAAGAGCACACCCTGTCTTTTCCTCACCTCGGCAAAGAGAACCAATTTGCCCTGACACTTGACGGCAAAATCGACAGGAAAAAAGCACACATTTTTCCCCCCGATGTGTAGTGCATAACACTAAGGCTTGTCTTAAAAACAACTAACACAAACAAAAATTCACATTATTATCATCCCCAATCTGTAACTGTAAAAATAACACAAATTAGAGATACGGCCACCGTGCACTTCACCGACTGCGTCAAACAGCATGCGTGCGCCACTGTTAGACGAGGTGGCCGAGTGGTTAAGGCGATGGACTGCTAATCCATTATTCTCTGCACGCATGGGTTCGAATCCCATCTTCGTCGACTTTTCTACAAAACTCTGTTCCTCAGAGAACTTTGTAAACTCACGTTACTGTCTGTGTTAGTCAACCGTCATTTATTTGCAAGGCTATTTTAATGGAGGGTCCAGGGAATTTTTACACCATAAATAGGCACAGAGTCGCATTCATGGCAGTTCCACAAGTTGGAAATAAGCACCATTTTTCCCATTGATACCTATAGCATAACAATAATGCTTGTCTTAAAACAACTTATTCAAACAAAAATTCACATTATTATCATCCCCAATCTGTAACTGTAAAAATAACGCAAATTAGAGCTCAAATCAAAATTATTTTGATTGAGTCCAGAAAACAAGAGCACACCCTGTCTTTTCCTCACCTCGGCAAAGAGAACCAATTTGCCCTGACACTTGACGGCAAAATCGACAGGAAAAAAGCACACATTTCCCCCCCCGATGTGTAGTGCATAACACTAAGGCTTGTCTTAAAAACAACTAACACAAACAAAAATTCACATTATTATCATCCCCAATCTGTAACTGTAAAAATAACACAAATTAGAGATACGGCCACCGTGCACTTCACCGACTGCGTCTAACAGCATGCGTGCGCCACTGTCAGACGAGGTGACCGAGTGGTTAAGGCGATGGACTGCTAATCCATTGTGCTCTGCACGCATGGGTTCGAATCCCATCTTCGTCGACTTTTCTACAAAACTCTGTTCCTCAGAGAACTTTGTAAACTCACGTTACTGTCTGTGTTAGTCAACTGTCATTTATTTGCAAGGCTATTTTAATGGAGTGTCCAGGGAATTTTTACACCATAAATAGGCACAGAGTCGCATTCATGGCAGTTCCACAAGTTGGAAATAAGCACCATTTTTCCCATTGATACCTATAGCATAACAATAATGCTTGTCTTAAAAACAACTTATTCAAACAAAAATTCACATTATTATCATCCCCAATCTGTAACTGTAAAAATAACGCAAATTAGAGCTCAAATCAAAATTATTTTGATTGAGTCCAGAAAACAAGAGCACACCCTGTCTTTTCCTCACCTCGGCAAAGAGAATCCCATCTTCGTCGACTTTTCTACAAAACTCTGTTCCTCAGAGAACTTTGTAAACTCACGTTACTGTCTGTGTTAGTCAACCGTCATTTATTTGCAAGGCTATTTTAATGGAGGGTCCAGGGAATTTTTACACCATAAATAGGCACAGAGTCGCATTCATGGCAGTTCCACAAGTTGGAAATAAGCACCATTTTTCCCATTGATACCTATAGCATAACAATAATGCTTGTCTTAAAAACAACTTATTCAAACAAAAATTCACATTATTATCATCCCCAATCTTTAACTGTAAAAATAACGCAAATTAGAGCTCAAATCAAAATTATTTTGATTGAGTCCAGAAAACAAGAGCACACCATGTCTTTTCCTCACCTCGGCAAAGAGAACCAATTTGCCCTGACACTTGACGGCAAAATCGACAGGAAAAAAGCACACATTTTCCCCCCCGATGTGTAGTGCATAACACTAAGGCTTGTCTTAAAAACAACTAACACAAACAAAAATTCACATTATTATCATCCCCAATCTGTAACTGTAAAAATAACGCAAATTAGAGCTCAAATCAAAATTATTTTGATTTAGTCCAGAAAACAAGAGCACACCCTGTCTTTTCCTCACCTCGGCAAAGAGAACCAATTTGCCCTGACACTTGACGGCAAAATCGACAGGAAAAAAGCACACATTTTCCCCCCCGATGTGTAGTGCATAACACTAAGGCTTGTCTTAAAAACAACTAACACAAACAAAAATTCACATTATTATCATCCCCAATCTGTAACTGTAAAAATAACACAAATTAGAGATACGGCCACCGTGCACTTCACCGACTGCATCAAACAGCATGCGTGCACCACTGTTAGACGAGGTGGCCGAGTGGTTAAGGCGATGGACTGCTAATCCTTTGTGCTCTGCACGCATGGGTTTGAATCCCATCTTCGTCGACTTTTCTACAAAACTCTGTTCCTCAGAGAACTTTGTAAACTCACGTTACTGTCTGTGTTAGTCAACCGTCATTTATTTGCAAGGCTATTTTAATGGAGGTTCCAGGGAATTTTTACACCATAAATAGGCACAGAGTCGCATTCATGGCAGTTCCACAAGTTGGAAATAAGCACCATTTTTCCCATTGATACCTATAGCATAACAATAATGCTTGTCTTAAAAACAACTTATTCAAACAAAAATTCACATTATTATCATCCCCAATCTGTAACTGTAAAAATAACGCAAATTAGAGCTCAAATCAAAATTATTTTGATTGAGTCCAGAAAACAAGAGCACACCCTGTCTTTTCCTCACCTCGGCAAAGAGAATCCCATCTTCGTCGACTTTTCTACAAAACTCTGTTCCTCAGAGAACTTTGTAAACTCACGTTACTGTCTGTGTTAGTCAACCGTCATTTATTTGCAAGGCTATTTTAATGGAGGGTCCAGGGAATTTTTACACCATAAATAGGCACAGAGTCGCATTCATGGCAGTTCCACAAGTTGGAAATAAGCACCATTTTTCCCATTGATACCTATAGCATAACAATAATGCTTGTCTTAAAAACAACTTATTCAAACAAAAATTCACATTATTATCATCCCCAATCTTTAACTGTAAAAATAACGCAAATTAGAGCTCAAATCAAAATTATTTTGATTGAGTCCAGAAAACAAGAGCACACCATGTCTTTTCCTCACCTCGGCAAAGAGAACCAATTTGCCCTGACACTTGACGGCAAAATCGACAGGAAAAAAGCACACATTTTCCCCCCCGATGTGTAGTGCATAACACTAAGGCTTGTCTTAAAAACAACTAACACAAACAAAAATTCACATTATTATCATCCCCAATCTGTAACTGTAAAAATAACGCAAATTAGAGCTCAAATCAAAATTATTTTGATTTAGTCCAGAAAACAAGAGCACACCCTGTCTTTTCCTCACCTCGGCAAAGAGAACCAATTTGCCCTGACACTTGACGGCAAAATCGACAGGAAAAAAGCACACATTTTTCCCCCCGATGTGTAGTGCATAACACTAAGGCTTGTCTTAAAAACAACTAACACAAACAAAAATTCACATTATTATCATCCCCAATCTGTAACTGTAAAAATAACACAAATTAGAGATACGGCCACCGTGCACTTCACCGACTGCGTCAAACAGCATGCGTGCGCCACTGTTAGACGAGGTGGCCGAGTGGTTAAGGCGATGGACTGCTAATCCATTATTCTCTGCACGCATGGGTTCGAATCCCATCTTCGTCGACTTTTCTACAAAACTCTGTTCCTCAGAGAACTTTGTAAACTCACGTTACTGTCTGTGTTAGTCAACCGTCATTTATTTGCAAGGCTATTTTAATGGAGGGTCCAGGGAATTTTTACACCATAAATAGGCACAGAGTCGCATTCATGGCAGTTCCACAAGTTGGAAATAAGCACCATTTTTCCCATTGATACCTATAGCATAACAATAATGCTTGTCTTAAAACAACTTATTCAAACAAAAATTCACATTATTATCATCCCCAATCTGTAACTGTAAAAATAACGCAAATTAGAGCTCAAATCAAAATTATTTTGATTGAGTCCAGAAAACAAGAGCACACCCTGTCTTTTCCTCACCTCGGCAAAGAGAACCAATTTGCCCTGACACTTGACGGCAAAATCGACAGGAAAAAAGCACACATTTCCCCCCCCGATGTGTAGTGCATAACACTAAGGCTTGTCTTAAAAACAACTAACACAAACAAAAATTCACATTATTATCATCCCCAATCTGTAACTGTAAAAATAACACAAATTAGAGATACGGCCACCGTGCACTTCACCGACTGCGTCTAACAGCATGCGTGCGCCACTGTCAGACGAGGTGACCGAGTGGTTAAGGCGATGGACTGCTAATCCATTGTGCTCTGCACGCATGGGTTCGAATCCCATCTTCGTCGACTTTTCTACAAAACTCTGTTCCTCAGAGAACTTTGTAAACTCACGTTACTGTCTGTGTTAGTCAACTGTCATTTATTTGCAAGGCTATTTTAATGGAGTGTCCAGGGAATTTTTACACCATAAATAGGCACAGAGTCGCATTCATGGCAGTTCCACAAGTTGGAAATAAGCACCATTTTTCCCATTGATACCTATAGCATAACAATAATGCTTGTCTTAAAAACAACTTATTCAAACAAAAATTCACATTATTATCATCCCCAATCTGTAACTGTAAAAATAACGCAAATTAGAGCTCAAATCAAAATTATTTTGATTGAGTCCAGAAAACAAGAGCACACCCTGTCTTTTCCTCACCTCGGCAAAGAGAATCCCATCTTCGTCGACTTTTCTACAAAACTCTGTTCCTCAGAGAACTTTGTAAACTCACGTTACTGTCTGTGTTAGTCAACCGTCATTTATTTGCAAGGCTATTTTAATGGAGGGTCCAGGGAATTTTTACACCATAAATAGGCACAGAGTCGCATTCATGGCAGTTCCACAAGTTGGAAATAAGCACCATTTTTCCCATTGATACCTATAGCATAACAATAATGCTTGTCTTAAAAACAACTTATTCAAACAAAAATTCACATTATTATCATCCCCAATCTTTAACTGTAAAAATAACGCAAATTAGAGCTCAAATCAAAATTATTTTGATTGAGTCCAGAAAACAAGAGCACACCATGTCTTTTCCTCACCTCGGCAAAGAGAACCAATTTGCCCTGACACTTGACGGCAAAATCGACAGGAAAAAAGCACACATTTTCCCCCCCGATGTGTAGTGCATAACACTAAGGCTTGTCTTAAAAACAACTAACACAAACAAAAATTCACATTATTATCATCCCCAATCTGTAACTGTAAAAATAACGCAAATTAGAGCTCAAATCAAAATTATTTTGATTTAGTCCAGAAAACAAGAGCACACCCTGTCTTTTCCTCACCTCGGCAAAGAGAACCAATTTGCCCTGACACTTGACGGCAAAATCGACAGGAAAAAAGCACACATTTTCCCCCCCGATGTGTAGTGCATAACACTAAGGCTTGTCTTAAAAACAACTAACACAAAAAAAATTCACATTATTATCATCCCCAATCTGTAACTGTAAAAATAACACAAATTAGAGATACGGCCACCGTGCACTTCACCGACTGCGTCTAACAGCATGCGTGCGCCACTGTCAGACGAGGTGACCGAGTGGTTAAGGCGATGGACTGCTAATCCATTGTGCTCTGCACGCATGGGTTCGAATCCCATCTTCGTCGACTTATCTACAAAACTCTGTTCCTCAGAGAACTTTGTAAACTCACGTTACTGTCTGTGTTAGTCAACTGTCATTTATTTGCAAGGCTATTTTAATGGAGTGTCCAGGGAATTTTTACACCATAAATAGGCACAGAGTCGCATTCATGGCAGTTCCACAAGTTGGAAATAAGCACCATTTTTCCCATTGATACCTATAGCATAACAATAATGCTTGTCTTAAAAACAACTTATTCAAACAAAAATTCACATTATTATCATCCCCAATCTGTAACTGTAAAAATAACGCAAATTAGAGCTCAAATCAAAATTATTTTGATTGAGTCCAGAAAACAAGAGCACACCCTGTCTTTTCCTCACCTCGGCAAAGAGAACCAATTTGCCCTGACACTTGACGGCAAAATCGACAGGAAAAAAGCACACATTTTTCCCCCCGATGTGTAGTGCATAACACTAAGGCTTGTCTTAAAAACAACTAACACAAACAAAAATTCACATTATTATCATCCCCAATCTGTAACTGTAAAAATAACACAAATTAGAGATACGGCCACCGTGCACTTCACCGACTGCGTCAAACAGCATGCGTGCGCCACTGTTAGACGAGGTGGCCGAGTGGTTAAGGCGATGGACTGCTAATCCATTATTCTCTGCACGCATGGGTTCGAATCCCATCTTCGTCGACTTTTCTACAAAACTCTGTTCCTCAGAGAACTTTGTAAGCTCACGTTACTGTCTGTGTTAGTCAACTGTCATTTATTTGCAAGGCTATTTTAATGGAGGGTCCAGGGAATTTTTACACCATAAATAGGCACAGAGTCGCATTCATGGCAGTTCCACAAGTTGGAAATAAGCACCATTTTTCCCATTGATACCTATAGCATAACAATAATGCTTGTCTTAAAAACAACTTATTCAAACAAAAATTCACATTATTATCATCCCCAATCTGTAACTGTAAAAATAACGCAAATTAGAGCTCAAATCAAAATTATTTTGATTGAGTCCAGAAAACAAGAGCACACCATGTCTTTTCCTCACCTCGGCAAAGAGAACCAATTTGCCCTGACACTTGACGGCAAAATCGACAGGAAAAAAGCACACATTTTCCCCCCCGATGTGTAGTGCATAACACTAAGGCTTGTCTTAAAAACAACTAACACAAACAAAAATTCACATTATTATCATCCCCAATCTGTAACTGTAAAAATAACACAAATTAGAGATACGGCCACCGTGCACTTCACCGACTGCGTCTAACAGCATGCGTGCGCCACTGTCAGACGAGGTGACCGAGTGGTTAAGGCGATGGACTGCTAATCCATTGTGCTCTGCACGCATCGGTTCGAATCCCATCTTCGTCGACTTTTCTACAAAACTCTGTTCCTCAGAGAACTTTGTAAACTCACGTTACTGTCTGTGTTAGTCAACTGTCATTTATTTGCAAGGCTATTTTAATGGAGGGTCCAGGGAATTTTTACACCATAAATAGGCACAGAGTCGCATTCATGGCAGTTCCACAAGTTGGAAATAAGCACCATTTTTCCCATTGGTACCTATAGCATAACAATAATGCTTGTCTTAAAAACAACTTATTCAAACAAAAATTCACATTATTATCATCCCCAATCTGTAACTGTAAAAATAACGCAAATTAGAGCTCAAATCAAAATTATTTTGATTGAGTCCAGAAAACAAGAGCACACCCTGTCTTTTCCTCACCTCGGCAAAGAGAACCAATTTGCCCTGACACTTGACGGCAAAATCGACAGGAAAAAAGCACACATTTTTCCCCCCGATGTGTAGTGCATAACACTAAGGCTTGTCTTAAAAACAACTAACACAAACAAAAATTCACATTATTATCATCCCCAATCTGTAACTGTAAAAATAACACAAATTAGAGATACGGCCACCGTGCACTTCACCGACTGCGTCTAACAGCATGCGTGCGCCACTGTCAGACGAGGTGACCGAGTGGTTAAGGCGATGGACTGCTAATCCATTGTGCTCTGCACGCATCGGTTCGAATCCCATCTTCGTCGACTTTTCTACAAAACTCTGTTCCTCAGAGAACTTTGTAAACTCACGTTACTGTCTGTGTTAGTCAACTGTCATTTATTTGCAAGGCTATTTTAATGGAGGGTCCAGGGAATTTTTACACCATAAATAGGCACAGAGTCGCATTCATGGCAGTTCCACAAGTTGGAAATAAGCACCATTTTTCCCATTGGTACCTATAGCATAACAATAATGCTTGTCTTAAAAACAACTTATTCAAACAAAAATTCACATTATTATCATCCCCAATCTGTAACTGTAAAAATAACGCAAATTAGAGCTCAAATCAAAATTATTTTGATTGAGTCCAGAAAACAAGAGCACACCCTGTCTTTTCCTCACCTCGGCAAAGAGAACCAATTTGCCCTGACACTTGACGGCAAAATCGACAGGAAAAAAGCACACATTTTTCCCCCCGATGTGTAGTGCATAACACTAAGGCTTGTCTTAAAAACAACTAACACAAACAAAAATTCACATTATTATCATCCCCAATCTGTAACTGTAAAAATAACACAAATTAGAGATACGGCCACCGTGCACTTCACCGACTGCGTCTAACAGCATGCGTGCGCTACTGTCAGACGAGGTGACCGAGTGGTTAAGGCGATGGACTGCTAATCCATTGTGCTCTGCACGCATCGGTTCGAATCCCATCTTCGTCGACTTTTCTACAAAACTCTGTTCCTCAGAGAACTTTGTAAACTCACGTTACTGTCTGTGTTAGTCAACTGTCATTTATTTGCAAGGCTATTTTAATGGAGGGTCCAGGGAATTTTTACACCATAAATAGGCACAGAGTCGCATTCATGGCAGTTCCACAAGTTGGAAATAAGCACCATTTTTCCCATTGATACCTATAGCATAACAATAATGCTTGTCTTCAAACAACTTATTCAAACAAAAATTCACATTATTATCATCCCCAATCTGTAACTGTAAAAATAACGCAAATTAGAGCTCAAATCAAAATTATTTTGATTGAGTCCAGAAAACAAGAGCACACCCTGTCTTTTCCTCACCTCGGCAAAGAGAACCAATTTGCCCTGACACTTGACGGCAAAATCGACAGGAAAAAAGCACACATTTTTCCCCCCGATGTGTAGTGCATAACACTAAGGCTTGTCTTAAAAACAACTAACACAAACAAAAATTCACATTATTATCATCCCCAATCTGTAACTGTAAAAATAACACAAATTAGAGATACGGCCACCGTGCACTTCACCGACTGCGTCTAACAGCATGCGTGCGCCACTGTCAGACGAGGTGACCGAGTGGTTAAGGCGATGGACTGCTAATCCATTGTGCTCTGCACGCATCGGTTCGAATCCCATCTTCGTCGACTTTTCTACAAAACTCTGTTCCTCAGAGAACTTTGTAAACTCACGTTACTGTCTGTGTTAGTCAACTGTCATTTATTTGCAAGGATATTTTAATGGAGGGTCCAGGGAATTTTTACACCATAAATAGGCACAGAGTCGCATTCATGGCAGTTCCACAAGTTGGAAATAAGCACCATTTTTCCCATTGATACCTATAGCATAACAATAATGCTTGTCTTCAAACAACTTATTCAAACAAAAATTCACATTATTATCATCCCCAATCTGTAACTGTAAAAATAACGCAAATTAGAGCTCAAATCAAAATTATTTTGATTGAGTCCAGAAAACAAGAGCACACCCTGTCTTTTCCTCACCTCGGCAAAGAGAACCAATTTGCCCTGACACTTGACGGCAAAATCGACAGGAAAAAAGCACACATTTTTCCCCCCGATGTGTAGTGCATAACACTAAGGCTTGTCTTAAAAACAACTAACACAAACAAAAATTCA
Source organism: Pelobates fuscus (assembly GCF_036172605.1). NCBI lineage: Eukaryota > Metazoa > Chordata > Amphibia > Anura > Pelobatidae > Pelobates > Pelobates fuscus. The sequence goes on from NC_086317.1 coordinate 129,530,692, forward strand.
CATTATTATCATCCCCAATCTGTAACTGTAAAAATAACACAAATTAGAGATACGGCCACCGTGCACTTCACCGACTGCGTCTAACAGCATGCGTGCGCCACTGTCAGACGAGGTGACCGAGTGGTTAAGGCGATGGACTGCTAATCCATTGTGCTCTGCACGCATCGGTTCGAATCCCATCTTCGTCGACTTTTCTACAAAACTCTGTTCCTCAGAGAACTTTGTAAACTCACGTTACTGTCTGTGTTAGTCAACCGTCATTTATTTGCAAGGCTATTTTAATGGAGGTTCCAGGGAATTTTTACACCATAAATAGGCACAGAGTCGCATTCATGGCAGTTCCACAAGTTGGAAATAAGCACCATTTTTCCCATTGATACCTATAGCATAACAATAATGCTTGTCTTAAAAACAACTTATTCAAACAAAAATTCACATTATTATCATCCCCAATCTGTAACTGTAAAAATAACGCAAATTAGAACTCAAATCAAAATTATTTTGATTGAGTCCAGAAAACAAGAGCACACCCTGTCTTTTCCTCACCTCGGCAAAGAGAACCAATTTGCCCTGACACTTGACGGCAAAATCGACAGGAAAAAAGCACACATTTTTCCCCCCGATGTGTAGTGCATAACACTAAGGCTTGTCTTAAAAACAACTAACACAAACAAAAATTCACATTATTATCATCCCCAATCTGTAACTGTAAAAATAACACAAATTAGAGATACGGCCACCGTGCACTTCACCGACTGCGTCTAACAGCATGCGTGCGCCACTGTCAGACGAGGTGACCGAGTGGTTAAGGCGATGGACTGCTAATCCATTGTGCTCTGCACGCATCGGTTCGAATCCCATCTTCGTCGACTTTTCTACAAAACTCTGTTCCTCAGAGAACTTTGTAAACTCACGTTACTGTCTGTGTTAGTCAACTGTCATTTATTTGCAAGGATATTTTAATGGAGGGTCCAGGGAATTTTTACACCATAAATAGGCACAGAGTCGCATTCATGGCAGTTCCACAAGTTGGAAATAAGCACCATTTTTCCCATTGATACCTATAGCATAACAATAATGCTTGTCTTCAAACAACTTATTCAAACAAAAATTCACATTATTATCATCCCCAATCTGTAACTGTAAAAATAACGCAAATTAGAGCTCAAATCAAAATTATTTTGATTGAGTCCAGAAAACAAGAGCACACCCTGTCTTTTCCTCACCTCGGCAAAGAGAACCAATTTGCCCTGACACTTGACGGCAAAATCGACAGGAAAAAAGCACACATTTTTCCCCCCGATGTGTAGTGCATAACACTAAGGCTTGTCTTAAAAACAACTAACACAAACAAAAATTCACATTATTATCATCCCCAATCTGTAACTGTAAAAATAACACAAATTAGAGATACGGCCACCGTGCACTTCACCGACTGCGTCTAACAGCATGCGTGCGCCACTGTCAGACGAGGTGACCGAGTGGTTAAGGCGATGGACTGCTAATCCATTGTGCTCTGCACGCATCGGTTCGAATCCCATCTTCGTCGACTTTTCTACAAAACTCTGTTCCTCAGAGAACTTTGTAAACTCACGTTACTGTCTGTGTTAGTCAACCGTCATTTATTTGCAAGGCTATTTTAATGGAGGTTCCAGGGAATTTTTACACCATAAATAGGCACAGAGTCGCATTCATGGCAGTTCCACAAGTTGGAAATAAGCACCATTTTTCCCATTGATACCTATAGCATAACAATAATGCTTGTCTTAAAAACAACTTATTCAAACAAAAATTCACATTATTATCATCCCCAATCTGTAACTGTAAAAATAACGCAAATTAGAACTCAAATCAAAATTATTTTGATTGAGTCCAGAAAACAAGAGCACACCCTGTCTTTTCCTCACCTCTGCAAAGAGAATCCCATCTTCGTCGACTTTTCTACAAAACTCTGTTCCTCAGAGAACTTTGTAAACTCACGTTACTGTCTGTGTTAGTCAACCGTCATTTATTTGCAAGGCTATTTTAATGGAGGGTCCAGGGAATTTTTACACCATAAATAGGCACAGAGTCGCATTCATGGCAGTTCCACAAGTTGGAAATAAGCACCATTTTTCCCATTGATACCTATAGCATAACAATAATGCTTGTCTTAAAAACAACTTATTCAAACAAAAATTCACATTATTATCATCCCCAATCTGTAACTGTAAAAATAACGCAAATTAGAGCTCAAATCAAAATTATTTTGATTGAGTCCAGAAAACAAGAGCACACCCTGTCTTTTCCTCACCTCGGCAAAGAGAACCAATTTGCCCTGACACTTGACGGCAAAATCGACAGGAAAAAAGCACACATTTTTCCCCCCGATGTGTAGTGCATAACACTAAGGCTTGTCTTAAAAACAACTAACACAAACAAAAATTCACATTATTATCATCCCCAATCTGTAACTGTAAAAATAACACAAATTAGAGATACGGCCACCGTGCACTTCACCGACTGCGTCTAACAGCATGCGTGCGCCACTGTCAGACGAGGTGGCCGAGTGGTTAAGGCGATGGACTGCTAATCCATTGTGCTCTGCACGCATGGGTTCGAATCCCATCTTCGTCGACTTTTCTACAAAACTCTGTTCCTCAGAGAACTTTGTAAACTCACGTTACTGTCTGTGTTAGTCAACTGTCATTTATTTGCAAGGCTATTTTAATGGAGGGTCCAGGGAATTTTTACACCATAAATAGGCACAGAGTCACATTCATGGCAGTTCCACAAGTTGGAAATAAGCACCATTTTTCCCATTGATACCTATAGCATAACAATAATGCTTGTCTTAAAAACAACTTATTCAAACAAAAATTCACATTATTATCATCCCCAATTTTTAACTGTAAAAATAATGCAAATTAGAGCTCAAATCAAAATTATTTTGATTGAGTCCAGAAAACAAGAGCACACCATGTCTTTTCCTCACCTCGGCAAAGAGAACCAATTTGCCCTGACACTTGACGGCAAAATCGACAGGAAAAAAGCACACATTTTCCCCCCCGATGTGTAGTGCATAACACTAAGGCTTGTCTTAAAAACAACTAACACAAACAAAAATTCACATTATTATCATCCCCAATCTGTAACTGTAAAAATAACGCAAATTAGAGCTCAAATCAAAATTATTTTGATTTAGTCCAGAAAACAAGAGCACACCCTGTCTTTTCCTCACCTCGGCAAAGAGAACCAATTTGCCCTGACACTTGACGGCAAAATCGACAGGAAAAAAGCACACATTTTTCCCCCCGATGTGTAGTGCATAACACTAAGGCTTGTCTTAAAAACAACTAACACAAACAAAAATTCACATTATTATCATCCCCAATCTGTAACTGTAAAAATAACACAAATTAGAGATACGGCCACCGTGCACTTCACCGACTGCGTCAAACAGCATGCGTGCGCCACTGTTAGACGAGGTGGCCGAGTGGTTAAGGCGATGGACTGCTAATCCATTATTCTCTGCACGCATGGGTTCGAATCCCATCTTCGTCGACTTTTCTACAAAACTCTGTTCCTCAGAGAACTTTGTAAACTCACGTTACTGTCTGTGTTAGTCAACCGTCATTTATTTGCAAGGCTATTTTAATGGAGGGTCCAGGGAATTTTTACACCATAAATAGGCACAGAGTCGCATTCATGGCAGTTCCACAAGTTGGAAATAAGCACCATTTTTCCCATTGATACCTATAGCATAACAATAATGCTTGTCTTAAAACAACTTATTCAAACAAAAATTCACATTATTATCATCCCCAATCTGTAACTGTAAAAATAACGCAAATTAGAGCTCAAATCAAAATTATTTTGATTGAGTCCAGAAAACAAGAGCACACCCTGTCTTTTCCTCACCTCGGCAAAGAGAACCAATTTGCCCTGACACTTGACGGCAAAATCGACAGGAAAAAAGCACACATTTTTCCCCCCGATGTGTAGTGCATAACACTAAGGCTTGTCTTAAAAACAACTAACACAAACAAAAATTCACATTATTATCATCCCCAATCTGTAACTGTAAAAATAACACAAATTAGAGATACGGCCACCGTGCACTTCACCGACTGCGTCTAACAGCATGCGTGCGCCACTGTCAGACGAGGTGGCCGAGTGGTTAAGGCGATGGACTGCTAATCCATTGTGCTCTGCACGCATGGGTTCGAATCCCATCTTCGTCGACTTTTCTACAAAACTCTGTTCCTCAGAGAACTTTGTAAATTCACGTTACTGTCTGTGTTAGTCAACTGTCATTTATTTGCAAGGCTATTTTAATGGAGGGTCCAGGGAATTTTTACACCATAAATAGGCACAGAGTCGCATTCATGGCAGTTCCACAAGTTGGAAATAAGCACCATTTTTCCCATTGATACCTATAGCATAACAATAATGCTTGTCTTAAAAACAACTTATTCAAACAAAAATTCACATTATTATCATCCCCAATCTGTAACTGTAAAAATAACGCAAATTAGAGCTCAAATCAAAATTATTTTGATTGAGTCCAGAAAACAAGAGCACACCATGTCTTTTCCTCACCTCGGCAAAGAGAACCAATTTGCCCTGACACTTGACGGCAAAATCGACAGGAAAAAAGCACACATTTTTCCCCCCGATGTGTAGTGCATAACACTAAGGCTTGTCTTAAAAACAACTAACACAAACAAAAATTCACATTATTATCATCCCCAATCTGTAACTGTAAAAATAACACAAATTAGAGATACGGCCACCGTGCACTTCACCGACTGCGTCTAACAGCATGCGTGCGCCGGTGACCGAGTGGTTAAGGCGATGGACTGCTAATCCATTGTGCTCTGCACGCATCGGTTCGAATCCCATCTTCGTCGACTTTTCTACAAAACTCTGTTCCTCAGAGAACTTTGTAAACTCACGTTACTGTCTGTGTTAGTCAACCGTCATTTATTTGCAAGGCTATTTTAATGGAGGGTCCAGGGAATTTTTACACCATAAATAGGCACAGAGTCGCATTCATGGCAGTTCCACAAGTTGGAAATAAGCACCATTTTTCCCATTGATACCAATAGCATAACAATAATGCTTGTCTTAAAAACAACTTATTCAAACAAAAATTCACATTATTATCATCCCCAATCTGTAACTGTAAAAATAACGCAAATTAGAGCTCAAATCAAAATTATTTTGATTGAGTCCAGAAAACAAGAGCACACCCTGTCTTTTCCTCACCTCGTCAAAGAGAACCAATTTGCCCTGACACTTGACGGCAAAATCGACAGGAAAAAAGCACACATTTTTCCCCCCGATGTGTAGTGCATAACACTAAGGCTTGTCTTAAAAACAACTAACACAAACAAAAATTCACATTATTATCATCCCCAATCTGTAACTGTAAAAATAACACAAATTAGAGATACGGCCACCGTGCACTTCACCGACTGCGTCTAACAGCATGCGTGCGCCACTGTCAGACGAGGTGACCGAGTGGTTAAGGCGATGGACTGCTAATCCATTGTGCTCTGCACGCATCGGTTCGAATCCCATCTTCGTCGACTTTTCTACAAAACTCTGTTCCTCAGAGAACTTTGTAAACTCACGTTACTGTCTGTGTTAGTCAACTGTCATTTATTTGCAAGGCTATTTTAATGGAGGGTCCAGGGAATTTTTACACCATAAATAGGCACAGAGTCGCATTCATGGCAGTTCCACAAGTTGGAAATAAGCACCATTTTTCCCATTGATACCTATAGCATAACAATAATGCTTGTCTTAAAAACAACTTATTCAAACAAAAATTCACATTATTATCATCCCCAATCTGTAACTGTAAAAATAACGCAAATTAGAGCTCAAATCAAAATTATTTTGATTGAGTCCAGAAAACAAGAGCACACCCTGTCTTTTCCTCACCTCGGCAAAGAGAACCAATTTGCCCTGACACTTGACGGCAAAATCGACAGGAAAAAAGCACACATTTTTCCCCCCGATGTGTAGTGCATAACACTAAGGCTTGTCTTAAAAACAACTAACACAAACAAAAATTCACATTATTATCATCCCCAATCTGTAACTGTAAAAATAACACAAATTAGAGATACGGCCACCGTGCACTTCACCGACTGCGTCTAACAGCATGCGTGCGCTACTGTCAGCCGAGGTGACCGAGTGGTTAAGGCGATGGACTGCTAATCCATTGTGCTCTGCACGCATCGGTTCGAATCCCATCTTCGTCGACTTTTCTACAAAACTCTGTTCCTCAGAGAACTTTGTAAACTCACGTTACTGTCTGTGTTAGTCAACTGTCATTTATTTGCAAGGCTATTTTAATGGAGGGTCCAGGGAATTTTTACACCATAAATAGGCACAGAGTCGCATTCATGGCAGTTCCACAAGTTGGAAATAAGCACCATTTTTCCCATTGATACCTATAGCATAACAATAATGCTTGTCTTCAAACAACTTATTCAAACAAAAATTCACATTATTATCATCCCCAATCTGTAACTGTAAAAATAACGCAAATTAGAGCTCAAATCAAAATTATTTTGATTGAGTCCAGAAAACAAGAGCACACCCTGTCTTTTCCTCACCTCGGCAAAGAGAACCAATTTGCCCTGACACTTGACGGCAAAATCGACAGGAAAAAAGCACACATTTTTCCCCCCGATGTGTAGTGCATAACACTAAGGCTTGTCTTAAAAACAACTAACACAAACAAAAATTCACATTATTATCATCCCCAATCTGTAACTGTAAAAATAACACAAATTAGAGATACGGCCACCGTGCACTTCACCGACTGCGTCTAACAGCATGCGTGCGCCACTGTCAGACGAGGTGACCGAGTGGTTAAGGCGATGGACTGCTAATCCATTGTGCTCTGCACGCATCGGTTCGAATCCCATCTTCGTCGACTTTTCTACAAAACTCTGTTCCTCAGAGAACTTTGTAAACTCACGTTACTGTCTGTGTTAGTCAACTGTCATTTATTTGCAAGGATATTTTAATGGAGGGTCCAGGGAATTTTTACACCATAAATAGGCACAGAGTCGCATTCATGGCAGTTCCACAAGTTGGAAATAAGCACCATTTTTCCCATTGATACCTATAGCATAACAATAATGCTTGTCTTCAAACAACTTATTCAAACAAAAATTCACATTATTATCATCCCCAATCTGTAACTGTAAAAATAACGCAAATTAGAGCTCAAATCAAAATTATTTTGATTGAGTCCAGAAAACAAGAGCACACCCTGTCTTTTCCTCACCTCGGCAAAGAGAACCAATTTGCCCTGACACTTGACGGCAAAATCGACAGGAAAAAAGCACACATTTTTCCCCCCGATGTGTAGTGCATAACACTAAGGCTTGTCTTAAAAACAACTAACACAAACAAAAATTCACATTATTATCATCCCCAATCTGTAACTGTAAAAATAACACAAATTAGAGATACGGCCACCGTGCACTTCACCGACTGCGTCTAACAGCATGCGTGCGCCACTGTCAGACGAGGTGACCGAGTGGTTAAGGCGATGGACTGCTAATCCATTGTGCTCTGCACGCATCGGTTCGAATCCCATCTTCGTCGACTTTTCTACAAAACTCTGTTCCTCAGAGAACTTTGTAAACTCACGTTACTGTCTGTGTTAGTCAACTGTCATTTATTTGCAAGGATATTTTAATGGAGGGTCCAGGGAATTTTTACACCATAAATAGGCACAGAGTCGCATTCATGGCAGTTCCACAAGTTGGAAATAAGCACCATTTTTCCCATTGATACCTATAGCATAACAATAATGCTTGTCTTAAAAACAACTTATTCAAACAAAAATTCACATTATTATCATCCCCAATCTGTAACTGTAAAAATAACGCAAATTAGAGCTCAAATCAAAATTATTTTGATTGAGTCCAGAAAACAAGAGCACACCCTGTCTTTTCCTCACCTCGGCAAAGAGAACCAATTTGCCCTGACACTTGACGGCAAAATCGACAGGAAAAAAGCACACATTTTTCCCCCCGATGTGTAGTGCATAACACTAAGGCTTGTCTTAAAAACAACTAACACAAACAAAAATTCACATTATTATCATCCCCAATCTGTAACTGTAAAAATAACACAAATTAGAGATACGGCCACCGTGCACTTCACCGACTGCGTCTAACAGCATGCGTGCGCCACTGTCAGACGAGGTGACCGAGTGGTTAAGGCGATGGACTGCTAATCCATTGTGCTCTGCACGCATCGGTTCGAATCCCATCTTCGTCGACTTTTCTACAAAACTCTGTTCCTCAGAGAACTTTGTAAACTCACGTTACTGTCTGTGTTAGTCAACTGTCATTTATTTGCAAGGATATTTTAATGGAGGGTCCAGGGAATTTTTACACCATAAATAGGCACAGAGTCGCATTCATGGCAGTTCCACAAGTTGGAAATAAGCACCATTTTTCCCATTGATACCTATAGCATAACAATAATGCTTGTCTTAAAAACAACTTATTCAAACAAAAATTCACATTATTATCATCCCCAATCTGTAACTGTAAAAATAACGCAAATTAGAGCTCAAATCAAAATTATTTTGATTGAGTCCAGAAAACAAGAGCACACCCTGTCTTTTCCTCACCTCGGCAAAGAGAACCAATTTGCCCTGACACTTGACGGCAAAATCGACAGGAAAAAAGCACACATTTTTCCCCCCGATGTGTAGTGCATAACACTAAGGCTTGTCTTAAAAACAACTAACACAAACAAAAATTCACATTATTATCATCCCCAATCTGTAACTGTAAAAATAACACAAATTAGAGATACGGCCACCGTGCACTTCACCGACTGCGTCTAACAGCATGCGTGCGCCACTGTCAGACGAGGTGGCCGAGGCGATGGACTGCTAATCCATTGTGCTCTGCACGCATGGGTTCGAATCCCATCTTCGTCGACTTTTCTACAAAACTCTGTTCCTCAGAGAACTTTGTAAACTCACGTTACTGTCTGTGTTAGTCAACTGTCATTTATTTGCAAGGCTATTTTAATGGAGGGTCCAGGGAATTTTTACACCATAAATAGGCACAGAGTCGCATTCATGGCAGTTCCACAAGTTGGAAATAAGCACCATTTTTCCCATTGATACCTATAGCATAACAATAATGCTTGTCTTAAAAACAACTTATTCAAACAAAAATTCACATTATTATCATCCCCAATCTGTAACTGTAAAAATAACGCAAATTAGAGCTTTAATCAAAATTATTTTGATTGAGTCCAGAAAACAAGAGCACACCATGTCTTTTCCTCACCTCGGCAAAGAGAACCAATTTGCCCTGACACTTGACGGCAAAATCGACAGGAAAAAAGCACACATTTTTCCCCCCGATGTGTAGTGCATAACACTAAGACTTGTCTTAAAACAACTTATTCAAACAAAAATTCACATTATTATCATCCCCAATCTGTAACTGTAAAAATAACGCAAATTAGAGCTCAAATCAAAATTATTTTGATTGAGTCCAGAAAACAAGAGCACACCCTGTCTTTTCCTCACCTCGGCAAAGAGAACCAATTTGCCCTGACACTTGACGGCAAAATCGACAGGAAAAAAGCACACATTTTTCCCTCTGATGTGTAGTGCATAACACTAAGGCTTGTCTTAAAAACAACTAACACAAACAAAAATTCACATTATTATCATCCCCAATCTGTAACTGTAAAAATAACACAAGTTAGAGATACGGCCACCGTGCACTTCACCGACTGCGTCTAACAGCATGCGTGCGCCACTGTCAGACGAGGTGACCGAGTGGTTAAGGCGATGGACTGCTAATCCATTGTGCTCTGCACGCATCGGTTCGAATCCCATCTTCGTCGACTTTTCTACAAAACTCTGTTCCTCAGAGAACTTTGTAAACTCACGTTACTGTCTGTGTTAGTCAACTGTCATTTATTTGCAAGGCTATTTTAATGGAGGGTCCAGGGAATTTTTACACCATAAATAGGCACAGAGTCGCATTCATGGCAGTTCCACAAGTTGGAAATAAGCACCATTTTTCCCATTGATACCTATAGCATAACAATAATGCTTGTCTTAAAAACAACTTATTCAAACAAAAATTCACATTATTATCATCCCCAATCTGTAACTGTAAAAATAACGCAAATTAGAGCTCAAATCAAAATTATTTTGATTGAGTCCAGAAAACAAGAGCACACCCTGTCTTTTCCTCACCTCGTCAAAGAGAACCAATTTGCCCTGACACTTGATGGCAAAATCGACAGGAAAAAAGCACACATTTTTTCCCCCGATGTGTAGTGCATAACTCTAAGGCTTGTCTTAAAAACAACTAACACAAACAAAAATTCACATTATTATCATCCCCAATCTGTAACTGTAAAAATAACACAAATTAGAGATACGGCCACCGTGCACTTCACCGACTGCGTCTAACAGCATGCGTGCGCCATTGTCAGACGAGGTGGCCGAGTAGTTAAGGCGATGGACTGCTAATCCATTGTGCTCTGCATGCATGGGTTAAAATCCCAACTTCGTCGACTTTTCTACAAAACTCTGTTCTTCAGAGAACTTTGTAAACTCACGTTACTGTCTGTGTTAGTCAACCGTCATTTATTTGCAAGGCTATTTTAATGGAGGGTCCAGGGAATTTTTACACCATAAATAGGCACAGAGTCGCATTCATGGCAGTTCCACAAGTTGGAAAAAAGCACCATTTTTCCCATTGATACCTATAGCATAACAATAATGCTTGTTTTAAAAACAACTTATTCAAACAAAAATTCACATTATTATCATCCCCAATTTTTAATTGTAAAAATAATGCAAATTAGAGCTCAAATCAAAATTATTTTGATTGAGTCCAGAAAACAAGAGCACACCCTGTCTTTTCCTCACCTCGGCAAAGAGAATCCCATCTTCGTCGACTTTTCTACAAAACTCTGTTCCTCAGAGAACTTTGTAAACTCACGTTACTGTCTGTGTTAGTCAACCGTCATTTATTTGCAAGGCTATTTTAATGGAGGGTCCAGGGAATTTTTACACCATAAATAGGCACAGAGTCGCATTCATGGCAGTTCCACAAGTTGGAAATAAGCACCATTTTTCCCATTGATACCTATAGCATAACAATAATGCTTGTCTTAAAAACAACTTATTCAAACAAAAATTCACATTATTATCATCCCCAATCTGTAACTGTAAAAATAACGCAAATTAGAGCTCAAATCAAAATTATTTTGATTGAGTCCAGAAAACAAGAGCACACCCTGTCTTTTCCTCACCTCGGCAAAGAGAACCAATTTGCCCTGACACTTGACGGCAAAATCGACAGGAAAAAAAGCACACATTTTCCCGCCCGATGTGTAGTGCATAACACTAAGGCTTGTCTTAAAAACAACTAACACAAACAAAAATTCACATTATTATCATCCCCAATCTGTAACTGTAAAAATAACACAAATTAGAGATACGGCCACCGTGCACTTCACCGACTGCGTCTAACAGCATGCGTGCGCCACTGTCAGACGAGGTGGCCGAGTGGTTAAGGCGATGGACTGCTAATCCATTGTGCTCTGCACGCATCGGTTCGAATCCCATCTTTGTCGACTTTTCTACAAAACTCTGTTCCTCAGAGAACTTTGTAAACTCACGTTACTGTCTGTGTTAGTCAACTGTCATTTATTTGCAAGGCTATTTTAATGGAGGGTCCAAGGAATTTTTACACCATAAATAGGCACAGAGTCGCATTCATGGCAGTTCCACAAGTTGGAAATAAGCACCATTTTTCCCATTGATACCTATAGCATAACAATAATGCTTGTCTTAAAAACAACTTATTCAAACAAAAATTCACATTATTATCATCCCCAATCTGTAACTGTAAAAATAACGCAAATTAGAGCTCAAATCAAAATTATTTTGATTGAGTCCAGAAAACAAGAGCACACCCTGTCTTTTCCTCACCTCGTCAAAGAGAACCAATTTGCCCTGACACTTGATGGCAAAATCGACAGGAAAAAAGCACACATTTTTCCCCCCGATGTGTAGTGCATAACACTAAGGCTTGTCTTAAAAACAACTAACACAAACAAAAATTCACATTATTATCATCCCCAATCTGTAACTGTAAAAATAACACAAATTAGAGATACGGCCACCGTGCACTTCACCGACTGCGTCTAACAGCATGCGTGCGCCATTGTCAGACGAGGTGGCCGAGTGGTTAAGGCGATGGACTGCTAATCCATTGTGCTCTGCATGCATGGGTTAGAATCCCAACTTCGTCGACTTTTCTACAAAACTCTGTTCTTCAGAGAACTTTGTAAACTCACGTTACTGTCTGTGTTAGTCAACCGTCATTTATTTGCAAGGCTATTTTAATGGAGGTTCCAGGGAATTTTTACACCATAAATAGGCACAGAGTCGCATTCATGGCAGTTCCACAAGTTGGAAATAAGCACCATTTTTCCCATTGATACTTATAGCATAACAATAATGCTTGTCTTAAAAACAACTTATTCAAACAAAAATTCACATTATTATCATCCCCAATCTGTAAATGTAAAAATAACGCAAATTAGAGCTCAAATCAAAATTATTTTGATTGAGTCCAGAAAACAAGAGCACACCCTGTCTTTTCCTCACCTCGGCAAAGAGAACCAATTTGCCCTGACACTTGACGGCAAAATCGACAGGAAAAAAGCACACATTTTTCCCCCCGATGTGTAGTGCATAACACTAAGGCTTGTCTTAAAAACAACTAACACAAACAAAAATTCACATTATTATCATCCCCAATCTGTAACTGTAAAAATAACACAAATTAGAGATACGGCCACCGTGCACTTCACCGACTGCGTCAAACAGCATGCGTGCGCCACTGTTAGACGAGGTGGCCGAGTGGTTAAGGCGATGGACTGCTAATCCATTGTGCTCTGCACGCATGGGTTCGAATCCCATCTTCGTCGACTTTTCTACAAAACTCTGTTCCTCAGAGAACTTTGTAAACTCACGTTACTGTCTGTGTTAGTCAACTGTCATTTATTTGCAAGGCTATTTTAATGGAGGGTCCAGGGAATTTTTACACCATAAATAGGCACAGAGTCGCATTCATGGCAGTTCCACAAGTTGGAAATAAGCACCATTTTTCCCATTGATACCTATAGCATAACAATAATGATTGTCTTAAAAACAACTTATTCAAACAAAAATTCACATTATTATCATCCCCAATTTTTAACTGTAAAAATAATGCAAATTAGAGCTCAAATCAAAATTATTTTGATTGAGTCCAGAAAACAAGAGCACACCATGTCTTTTCCTCACCTCGGCAAAGAGAACCAATTTGCCCTGACACTTGACGGCAAAATCGACAGGAAAAAAGCACACATTTTCCCCCCCGATGTGTAGTGCATAACACTAAGGCTTGTCTTAAAAACAACTAACACAAACAAAAATTCACATTATTATCATCCCCAATCTGTAACTGTAAAAATAACGCAAATTAGAGCTCAAATCAAAATTATTTTGATTGAGTCCAGAAAACAAGAGCACACCCTGTCTTTTCCTCACCTCGGCAAAGAGAACCAATTTGCCCTGACACTTGACGGCAAAATCGACAGGAAAAAAGCACACATTTTTCCCCCCGATGTGTAGTGCATAACACTAAGGCTTGTCTTAAAAACAACTAACACAAACAAAAATTCACATTATTATCATCCCCAATCTGTAACTGTAAAAATAACACAAATTAGAGATACGGCCACCGTGCACTTCACCGACTGCGTCAAACAGCATGCGTGCGCCACTGTTAGACGAGGTGGGCGAGTGGTTAAGGCGATGGACTGCTAATCCATTGTGCTCTGCACGCATGGGTTCGAATCCCATCTTCGTCGACTTTTCTACAAAACTCTGTTCCTCAGAGAACTTTGTAAACTCACGTTACTGTCTGTGTTAGTCAACCGTCATTTATTTGCAAGGCTATCTTAATGGAGGTTCCAGGGAATTTTTACACCATAAATAGGCACAGAGTCGCATTCATGGCAGTTCCACAAGTTGGAAATAAGCACCATTTTTCCCATTGATACCTATAGCATAACAATAATGCTTGTCTTAAAAACAACTTATTCAAACAAAAATTCACATTATTATCATCCCCAATCTGTAACTGTAAAAATAACGCAAATTAGAGCTCAAATCAAAATTATTTTGATTGAGTCCAGAAAACAAGAGCACACCCTGTCTTTTCCTCACCTCGGCAAAGAGAACCAATTTGCCCTGACACTTGACGGCAAAATCGACAGGAAAAAAGCACACATTTTTCCCCCCGATGTGTAGTGCATAACACTAAGGCTTGTCTTAAAAACAACTAACACAAACAAAAATTCACATTATTATCATCCCCAATCTGTAACTGTAAAAATAACACAAATTAGAGATACGGCCACCGTGCACTTCACCGACTGCGTCTAACAGCATGCGTGCGCCATTGTCAGACGAGGTGGCCGAGTAGTTAAGGCGATGGACTGCTAATCCATTGTGCTCTGCATGCATGGGTTAAAATCCCAACTTCGTCGACTTTTCTACAAAACTCTGTTCTTCAGAGAACTTTGTAAACTCACGTTACTGTCTGTGTTAGTCAACCGTCATTTATTTGCAAGGCTATTTTAATGGAGGGTCCAGGGAATTTTTACACCATAAATAGGCACAGAGTCGCATTCATGGCAGTTCCACAAGTTGGAAAAAAGCACCATTTTTCCCATTGATACCTATAGCATAACAATAATGCTTGTTTTAAAAACAACTTATTCAAACAAAAATTCACATTATTATCATCCCCAATTTTTAACTGTAAAAATAATGCAAATTAGAGCTCAAATCAAAATTATTTTGATTGAGTCCAGAAAACAAGAGCACACCCTGTCTTTTCCTCACCTCGGCAAAGAGAATCCCATCTTCGTCGACTTTTCTACAAAACTCTGTTCCTCAGAGAACTTTGTAAACTCACGTTACTGTCTGTGTTAGTCAACCGTCATTTATTTGCAAGGCTATTTTAATGGAGGGTCCAGGGAATTTTTACACCATAAATAGGCACAGAGTCGCATTCATGGCAGTTCCACAAGTTGGAAATAAGCACCATTTTTCCCATTGATACCTATAGCATAACAATAATGCTTGTCTTAAAAACAACTTATTCAAACAAAAATTCACATTATTATCATCCCCAATCTGTAACTGTAAAAATAACGCAAATTAGAGCTCAAATCAAAATTATTTTGATTGAGTCCAGAAAACAAGAGCACACCCTGTCTTTTCCTCACCTCGGCAAAGAGAACCAATTTGCCCTGACACTTGATGGCAAAATCGACAGGAAAAAAGCACACATTTTTCCCCCCGATGTGTAGTGCATAACACTAAGGCTTGTCTTAAAAACAACTAACACAAACAAAAATTCACATTATTATCATCCCCAATCTGTAACTGTAAAAATAACACAAATTAGAGATACGGCCACCGTGCACTTCACCGACTGCGTCTAACAGCATGCGTGCGCCACTGTCAGACGAGGTGGCCGAGTGGTTAAGGCGATGGACTGCTAATCCATTGTGCTCTGCACGCATCGGTTCGAATCCCATCTTCGTCGACTTTTCTACAAAACTCTGTTCCTCAGAGAACTTTGTAAACTCACGTTACTGTCTGTGTTAGTCAACTGTCATTTATTTGCAAGGCTATTTTAATGGAGGTTCCAGGGAATTTTTACACCATAAATAGGCACAGAGTCGCATTCATGGCAGTTCCACAAGTTGGAAATAAGCACCATTTTTCCCATTGATACCTATAGCATAACAATAATGCTTGTCTTAAATACAACTTATTCAAACAAAAATTCACATTATTATCATCCCCAATCTGTAACTGTAAAAATAACGCAAATTAGAGCTCAAATCAAAATTATTTTGATTGAGTCCAGAAAACAAGAGCACACCCTGTCTTTTCCTCACCTCGTCAAAGAGAACCAATTTGCCCTGACACTTGACGGCAAAATCGACAGGAAAAAAGCACACATTTTTTCCCCCGATGTGTAGTGCATAACACTAAGGCTTGTCTTAAAAACAACTAACACAAACAAAAATTCACATTATTATCATCCCCAATCTGTAACTGTAAAAATAACACAAATTAGAGATACGGCCACCGTGCACTTCACCGACTGCGTCAAACAGCATGCGTGTGCCACTGTTAGACGAGGTGGCCGAGTGGTTAAGGCGATGGACTGCTAATCCATTGTGCTCTGCACGCATGGGTTCGAATCCCATCTTCGTCGACTTTTCTACAAAACTCTGTT
This sequence comes from Pelobates fuscus, assembly GCF_036172605.1. Lineage (NCBI taxonomy): Eukaryota > Metazoa > Chordata > Amphibia > Anura > Pelobatidae > Pelobates > Pelobates fuscus. Next base: position 129,547,074 of record NC_086317.1, read on the forward strand.
CCTCAGAGAACTTTGTAAACTCACGTTACTGTCTGTGTTAGTCAACCGTCATTTATTTGCAAGGCTATTTTAATGGAGGTTCCAGGGAATTTTTACACCATAAATAGGCACAGAGTCGCATTCATGGCAGTTCCACAAGTTGGAAATAAGCACCATTTTTCCCATTGATACCTATAGCATAACAATAATGCTTGTCTTAAAAACAACTTATTCAAACAAAAATTCACATTATTATCATCCCCAATCTGTAACTGTAAAAATAACGCAAATTAGAGCTCAAATCAAAATTATTTTGATTGAGTCCAGAAAACAAGAGCACACCCTGTCTTTTCCTCACCTCGGCAAAGAGAACCAATTTGCCCTGACACTTGACGGCAAAATCGACAGGAAAAAAGCACACATTTTTCCCCCCGATGTGTAGTGCATAACACTAAGGCTTGTCTTAAAAACAACTAACACAAACAAAAATTCACATTATTATCATCCCCAATCTGTAACTGTAAAAATAACACAAATTAGAGATACGGCCACCGTGCACTTCACCGACTGCGTCAAACAGCATGCGTGTGCCACTGTTAGACGAGGTGGCCGAGTGGTTAAGGCGATGGACTGCTAATCCATTGTGCTCTGCACGCATGGGTTCGAATCCCATCTTCGTCGACTTTTCTACAAAACTCTGTTCCTCAGAGAACTTTGTAAACTCACGTTACTGTCTGTGTTAGTCAACCGTCATTTATTTGCAAGGCTATTTTAATGGAGGGTCCAGGGAGTTTTTACACCATAAATAGGCACAGAGTCGCATTCATGGCAGTTCCACAAGTTGGAAATAAGCACCATTTTTCCCATTGATACCTATAGCATAACAATAATGCTTGTCTTAAATACAACTTATTCAAACAAAAATTCACATTATTATCATCCCCAATCTGTAACTGTAAAAATAACGCAAATTAGAGCTCAAATCAAAATTATTTTGATTGAGTCCAGAAAACAAGAGCACACCCTGTCTTTTCCTCACCTCGTCAAAGAGAACCAATTTGCCCTGACACTTGACGGCAAAATCGACAGGAAAAAAGCACACATTTTTTCCCCCGATGTGTAGTGCATAACACTAAGGCTTGTCTTAAAAACAACTAACACAAACAAAAATTCACATTATTATCATCCCCAATCTGTAACTGTAAAAATAACACAAATTAGAGATACGGCCACCGTGCACTTCACCGACTGCGTCTAACAGCATGCGTGCGCCATTGTCAGACGAGGTGGCCGAGTAGTTAAGGCGATGGACTGCTAATCCATTGTGCTCTGCATGCATGGGTTAGAATCCCAACTTCGTCGACTTTTCTACAAAACTCTGTTCTTCAGAGAACTTTGTAAACTCACGTTACTGTCTGTGTTAGTCAACCGTCATTTATTTGCAAGGCTATTTTAATGGAGGGTCCAGGGAATTTTTACACCATAAATAGGCACAGAGTCGCATTCATGGCAGTTCCACAAGTTGGAAAAAAGCACCATTTTTCCCATTGATACCTATAGCATAACAATAATGCTTGTTTTAAAAACAACTTATTCAAACAAAAATTCACATTATTATCATCCCCAATTTTTAACTGTAAAAATAATGCAAATTAGAGCTCAAATCAAAATTATTTTGATTGAGTCCAGAAAACAAGAGCACACCCTGTCTTTTCCTCACCTCGGCAAAGAGAATCCCATCTTCGTCGACTTTTCTACAAAACTCTGTTCCTCAGAGAACTTTGTAAACTCACGTTACTGTCTGTGTTAGTCAACTGTCATTTATTTGCAAGGCTATTTTAATGGAGGGTCCAGGGAATTTTTACACCATAAATAGGCACAGAGTCGCATTCATGGCAGTTCCACAAGTTGGAAATAAGCACCATTTTTCCCATTGATACCTATAGCATAACAATAATGCTTGTCTTAAAAACAACTTATTCAAACAAAAATTCACATTATTATCATCCCCAATCTGTAACTGTAAAAATAACGCAAATTAGAGCTCAAATCAAAATTATTTTGATTGAGTCCAGAAAACAAGAGCACACCCTGTCTTTTCCTCACCTCGGCAAAGAGAACCAATTTGCCCTGACACTTGACGGCAAAATCGACAGGAAAAAAGCACACATTTTTCCCCCCGATGTGTAGTGCATAACACTAAGGCTTGTCTTAAAAACAACTAACACAAACAAAAATTCACATTATTATCATCCCCAATCTGTAACTGTAAAAATAACACAAATTAGAGATACGGCCACCGTGCACTTCACCGACTGCGTCAAACAGCATGCGTGCGCCACTGTTAGACGAGGTGGGCGAGTGGTTAAGGCGATGGACTGCTAATCCATTGTGCTCTGCACGCATGGGTTCGAATCCCATCTTCGTCGACTTTTCTACAAAACTCTGTTCCTCAGAGAACTTTGTAAACTCACGTTACTGTCTGTGTTAGTCAACCGTCATTTATTTGCAAGGCTATTTTAATGGAGGTTCCAGGGAATTTTTACACCATAAATAGGCACAGAGTCGCATTCATGGCAGTTCCACAAGTTGGAAATAAGCACCATTTTTCCCATTGATACCTATAGCATAACAATAATGCTTGTCTTAAAAACAACTTATTCAAACAAAAATTCACATTATTATCATCCCCAATCTGTAACTGTAAAAATAACGCAAATTAGAGCTCAAATCAAAATTATTTTGATTGAGTCCAGAAAACAAGAGCACACCCTGTCTTTTCCTCACCTCGGCAAAGAGAACCAATTTGCCCTGACACTTGACGGCAAAATCGACAGGAAAAAAGCACACATTTTTCCCCCCGATGTGTAGTGCATAACACTAAGGCTTGTCTTAAAAACAACTAACACAAACAAAAATTCACATTATTATCATCCCCAATCTGTAACTGTAAAAATAACACAAATTAGAGATACGGCCACCGTGCACTTCACCGACTGCGTCTAACAGCATGCGTGCGCCACTGTCAGACGAGGTGGCCGAGTGGTTAAGGCGATGGACTGCTAATCCATTGTGCTCTGCACGCATCGGTTCGAATCCCATCTTCGTCGACTTTTCTACAAAACTCTGTTCCTCAGAGAACTTTGTAAACTCACGTTACTGTCTGTGTTAGTCAACTGTCATTTATTTGCAAGGCTATTTTAATGGAGGGTCCAGGGAATTTTTACACCATAAATAGGCACAGAGTCGCATTCATGGCAGTTCCACAAGTTGGAAATAAGCACCATTTTTCCCATTGATACCTATAGCATAACAATAATGCTTGTCTTAAAAACAACTTATTCAAACAAAAATTCACATTATTATCATCCCCAATCTGTAACTGTAAAAATAACGCAAATTAGAGCTCAAATCAAAATTATTTTGATTGAGTCCAGAAAACAAGAGCACACCCTGTCTTTTCCTCACCTCGTCAAAGAGAACCAATTTGCCCTGACACTTGACGGCAAAATCGACAGGAAAAAAGCACACATTTTTTCCCCCGATGTGTAGTGCATAACACTAAGGCTTGTCTTAAAAACAACTAACACAAACAAAAATTCACATTATTATCATCCCCAATCTGTAACTGTAAAAATAACACAAATTAGAGATACGGCCACCGTGCACTTCACCGACTGCGTCAAACAGCATGCGTGTGCCACTGTTAGACGAGGTGGCCGAGTGGTTAAGGCGATGGACTGCTAATCCATTGTGCTCTGCACGCATGGGTTCGAATCCCATCTTCGTCGACTTTTCTACAAAACTCTGTTCCTCAGAGAACTTTGTAAACTCACGTTACTGTCTGTGTTAGTCAACCGTCATTTATTTGCAAGGCTATTTTAATGGAGGTTCCAGGGAATTTTTACACCATAAATAGGCACAGAGTCGCATTCATGGCAGTTCCACAAGTTGGAAATAAGCACCATTTTTCCCATTGATACCTATAGCATAACAATAATGCTTGTCTTAAAAACAACTTATTCAAACAAAAATTCACATTATTATCATCCCCAATCTGTAACTGTAAAAATAACGCAAATTAGAGCTCAAATCAAAATTATTTTGATTGAGTCCAGAAAACAAGAGCACACCCTGTCTTTTCCTCACCTCGGCAAAGAGAACCAATTTGCCCTGACACTTGACGGCAAAATCGACAGGAAAAAAGCACACATTTTTCCCCCCGATGTGTAGTGCATAACACTAAGGCTTGTCTTAAAAACAACTAACACAAACAAAAATTCACATTATTATCATCCCCAATCTGTAACTGTAAAAATAACACAAATTAGAGATACGGCCACCGTGCACTTCACCGACTGCGTCAAACAGCATGCGTGTGCCACTGTTAGACGAGGTGGCCGAGTGGTTAAGGCGATGGACTGCTAATCCATTGTGCTCTGCACGCATGGGTTCGAATCCCATCTTCGTCGACTTTTCTACAAAACTCTGTTCCTCAGAGAACTTTGTAAACTCACGTTACTGTCTGTGTTAGTCAACCGTCATTTATTTGCAAGGCTATTTTAATGGAGGGTCCAGGGAGTTTTTACACCATAAATAGGCACAGAGTCGCATTCATGGCAGTTCCACAAGTTGGAAATAAGCACCATTTTTCCCATTGATACCTATAGCATAACAATAATGCTTGTCTTAAATACAACTTATTCAAACAAAAATTCACATTATTATCATCCCCAATCTGTAACTGTAAAAATAACGCAAATTAGAGCTCAAATCAAAATTATTTTGATTGAGTCCAGAAAACAAGAGCACACCCTGTCTTTTCCTCACCTCGTCAAAGAGAACCAATTTGCCCTGACACTTGACGGCAAAATCGACAGGAAAAAAGCACACATTTTTTCCCCCGATGTGTAGTGCATAACACTAAGGCTTGTCTTAAAAACAACTAACACAAACAAAAATTCACATTATTATCATCCCCAATCTGTAACTGTAAAAATAACACAAATTAGAGATACGGCCACCGTGCACTTCACCGACTGCGTCTAACAGCATGCGTGCGCCATTGTCAGACGAGGTGGCCGAGTAGTTAAGGCGATGGACTGCTAATCCATTGTGCTCTGCATGCATGGGTTAGAATCCCAACTTCGTCGACTTTTCTACAAAACTCTGTTCTTCAGAGAACTTTGTAAACTCACGTTACTGTCTGTGTTAGTCAACCGTCATTTATTTGCAAGGCTATTTTAATGGAGGGTCCAGGGAATTTTTACACCATAAATAGGCACAGAGTCGCATTCATGGCAGTTCCACAAGTTGGAAAAAAGCACCATTTTTCCCATTGATACCTATAGCATAACAATAATGCTTGTTTTAAAAACAACTTATTCAAACAAAAATTCACATTATTATCATCCCCAATTTTTAACTGTAAAAATAATGCAAATTAGAGCTCAAATCAAAATTATTTTGATTGAGTCCAGAAAACAAGAGCACACCCTGTCTTTTCCTCACCTCGGCAAAGAGAATCCCATCTTCGTCGACTTTTCTACAAAACTCTGTTCCTCAGAGAACTTTGTAAACTCACGTTACTGTCTGTGTTAGTCAACTGTCATTTATTTGCAAGGCTATTTTAATGGAGGGTCCAGGGAATTTTTACACCATAAATAGGCACAGAGTCGCATTCATGGCAGTTCCACAAGTTGGAAATAAGCACCATTTTTCCCATTGATACCTATAGCATAACAATAATGCTTGTCTTAAAAACAACTTATTCAAACAAAAATTCACATTATTATCATCCCCAATCTGTAACTGTAAAAATAACGCAAATTAGAGCTCAAATCAAAATTATTTTGATTGAGTCCAGAAAACAAGAGCACACCCTGTCTTTTCCTCACCTCGGCAAAGAGAACCAATTTGCCCTGACACTTGACGGCAAAATCGACAGGAAAAAAGCACACATTTTTCCCCCCGATGTGTAGTGCATAACACTAAGGCTTGTCTTAAAAACAACTAACACAAACAAAAATTCACATTATTATCATCCCCAATCTGTAACTGTAAAAATAACACAAATTAGAGATACGGCCACCGTGCACTTCACCGACTGCGTCAAACAGCATGCGTGCGCCACTGTTAGACGAGGTGGGCGAGTGGTTAAGGCGATGGACTGCTAATCCATTGTGCTCTGCACGCATGGGTTCGAATCCCATCTTCGTCGACTTTTCTACAAAACTCTGTTCCTCAGAGAACTTTGTAAACTCACGTTACTGTCTGTGTTAGTCAACCGTCATTTATTTGCAAGGCTATTTTAATGGAGGTTCCAGGGAATTTTTACACCATAAATAGGCACAGAGTCGCATTCATGGCAGTTCCACAAGTTGGAAATAAGCACCATTTTTCCCATTGATACCTATAGCATAACAATAATGCTTGTCTTAAAAACAACTTATTCAAACAAAAATTCACATTATTATCATCCCCAATCTGTAACTGTAAAAATAACGCAAATTAGAGCTCAAATCAAAATTATTTTGATTGAGTCCAGAAAACAAGAGCACACCCTGTCTTTTCCTCACCTCGGCAAAGAGAACCAATTTGCCCTGACACTTGACGGCAAAATCGACAGGAAAAAAGCACACATTTTTCCCCCCGATGTGTAGTGCATAACACTAAGGCTTGTCTTAAAAACAACTAACACAAACAAAAATTCACATTATTATCATCCCCAATCTGTAACTGTAAAAATAACACAAATTAGAGATACGGCCACCGTGCACTTCACCGACTGCGTCTAACAGCATGCGTGCGCCACTGTCAGACGAGGTGGCCGAGTGGTTAAGGCGATGGACTGCTAATCCATTGTGCTCTGCACGCATCGGTTCGAATCCCATCTTCGTCGACTTTTCTACAAAACTCTGTTCCTCAGAGAACTTTGTAAACTCACGTTACTGTCTGTGTTAGTCAACTGTCATTTATTTGCAAGGCTATTTTAATGGAGGGTCCAGGGAATTTTTACACCATAAATAGGCACAGAGTCGCATTCATGGCAGTTCCACAAGTTGGAAATAAGCACCATTTTTCCCATTGATACCTATAGCATAACAATAATGCTTGTCTTAAAAACAACTTATTCAAACAAAAATTCACATTATTATCATCCCCAATCTGTAACTGTAAAAATAACGCAAATTAGAGCTCAAATCAAAATTATTTTGATTGAGTCCAGAAAACAAGAGCACACCCTGTCTTTTCCTCACCTCGTCAAAGAGAACCAATTTGCCCTGACACTTGACGGCAAAATCGACAGGAAAAAAGCACACATTTTTTCCCCCGATGTGTAGTGCATAACACTAAGGCTTGTCTTAAAAACAACTAACACAAACAAAAATTCACATTATTATCATCCCCAATCTGTAACTGTAAAAATAACACAAATTAGAGATACGGCCACCGTGCACTTCACCGACTGCGTCTAACAGCATGCGTGCGCCATTGTCAGACGAGGTGGCCGAGTAGTTAAGGCGATGGACTGCTAATCCATTGTGCTCTGCATGCATGGGTTAGAATCCCAACTTCGTCGACTTTTCTACAAAACTCTGTTCTTCAGAGAACTTTGTAAACTCACGTTACTGTCTGTGTTAGTCAACCGTCATTTATTTGCAAGGCTATTTTAATGGAGGGTCCAGGGAATTTTTACACCATAAATAGGCACAGAGTCGCATTCATGGCAGTTCCACAAGTTGGAAAAAAGCACCATTTTTCCCATTGATACCTATAGCATAACAATAATGCTTGTTTTAAAAACAACTTATTCAAACAAAAATTCACATTATTATCATCCCCAATTTTTAACTGTAAAAATAATGCAAATTAGAGCTCAAATCAAAATTATTTTGATTGAGTCCAGAAAACAAGAGCACACCCTGTCTTTTCCTCACCTCGGCAAAGAGAATCCCATCTTCGTCGACTTTTCTACAAAACTCTGTTCCTCAGAGAACTTTGTAAACTCACGTTACTGTCTGTGTTAGTCAACTGTCATTTATTTGCAAGGCTATTTTAATGGAGGGTCCAGGGAATTTTTACACCATAAATAGGCACAGAGTCGCATTCATGGCAGTTCCACAAGTTGGAAATAAGCACAATTTTTCCCATTGATACCTATAGCATAACAATAATGCTTGTCTTAAAAACAACTTATTCAAACAAAAATTCACATTATTATCATCCCCAATCTGTAACTGTAAAAATAACGCAAATTAGAGCTCAAATCAAAATTATTTTGATTGAGTCCAGAAAACAAGAGCACACCCTGTCTTTTCCTCACCTCGTCAAAGAGAACCAATTTGCCCTGACACTTGACGGCAAAATCGACAGGAAAAAAGCACACATTTTTTCCCCCGATGTGTAGTGCATAACACTAAGGCTTGTCTTAAAAACAACTAACACAAACAAAAATTCACATTATTATCATCCCCAATCTGTAACTGTAAAAATAACACAAATTAGAGATACGGCCACCGTGCACTTCACCGACTGCGTCTAACAGCATGCGTGCGCCATTGTCAGACGAGGTGGCCGAGTAGTTAAGGCGATGGACTGCTAATCCATTGTGCTCTGCATGCATGGGTTAGAATCCCAACTTCGTCGACTTTTCTACAAAACTCTGTTCTTCAGAGAACTTTGTAAACTCACGTTACTGTCTGTGTTAGTCAACCGTCATTTATTTGAAAGGCTATTTTAATGGATGGTCCAGGGAATTTTTACACCATAAATAGGCACAGAGTCGCATTCATGGCAGTTCCACAAGTTGGAAAAAAGCACCATTTTTCCCATTGATACCTATAGCATAACAATAATGCTTGTTTTAAAAACAACTTATTCAAACAAAAATTCACATTATTATCATCCCCAATTTTTAACTGTAAAAATAATGCAAATTAGAGCTCAAATCAAAATTATTTTGATTGAGTCCAGAAAACAAGAGCACACCCTGTCTTTTCCTCACCTCGGCAAAGAGAATCCCATCTTCGTCGACTTTTCTACAAAACTCTGTTCCTCAGAGAACTTTGTAAACTCACGTTACTGTCTGTGTTAGTCAACCGTCATTTATTTGCAAGGCTATTTTAATGGAGGGTCCAGGGAATTTTTACACCATAAATAGGCACAGAGTCGCATTCATGGCAGTTCCACAAGTTGGAAATAAGCACCATTTTTCCCATTGATACCTATAGCATAACAATAATGCTTGTCTTAAAAACAACTTATTCAAACAAAAATTCACATTATTATCATCCCCAATCTGTAACTGTAAAAATAACGCAAATTAGAGCTCAAATCAAAATTATTTTGATTGAGTCCAGAAAACAAGAGCACACCCTGTCTTTTCCTCACCTCGGCAAAGAGAACCAATTTGCCCTGACACTTGACGGCAAAATCGACAGGAAAAAAGCACACATTTTTCCCCCCGATGTGTAGTGCATAACACTAAGGCTTGTCTTAAAAACAACTAACACAAACAAAAATTCACATTATTATCATCCCCAATCTGTAACTGTAAAAATAACACAAATTAGAGATACGGCCACCGTGCACTTCACCGACTGCGTCAAACAGCATGCGTGTGCCACTGTTAGACGAGGTGGCCGAGTGGTTAAGGCGATGGACTGCTAATCCATTGTGCTCTGCACGCATGGGTTCGAATCCCATCTTCGTCGACTTTTCTACAAAACTCTGTTCCTCAGAGAACTTTGTAAACTCACGTTACTGTCTGTGTTAGTCAACCGTCATTTATTTGCAAGGCTATTTTAATGGAGGGTCCAGGGAGTTTTTACACCATAAATAGGCACAGAGTCGCATTCATGGCAGTTCCACAAGTTGGAAATAAGCACCATTTTTCCCATTGATACCTATAGCATAACAATAATGATTGTCTTAAAAACAACTTATTCAAACAAAAATTCACATTATTATCATCCCCAATTTTTAACTGTAAAAATAATGCAAATTAGAGCTCAAATCAAAATTATTTTGATTGAGTCCAGAAAACAAGAGCACACCCTGTCTTTTCCTCACCTCGGCAAAGAGAACCAATTTGCCCTGACACTTGACGGCAAAATCGACAGGAAAAAAGCACACATTTCCCCCCCCGATGTGTAGTGCATAACACTAAGGCTTGTCTTAAAAACAACTAACACAAACAAAAATTCACATTATTATCATCCCCAATCTGTAACTGTAAAAATAACACAAATTAGAGATACGGCCACCGTGCACTTCACCGACTGCGTCTAACAGCATGCGTGCACCACTGTCAGACGAGGTGGCCGAGTGGTTAAGGCGATGGACTGCTAATCCATTGTGCTCTGCACGCATGGGTTCGAATCCCATCTTCGTCGACTTTTCTACAAAACTCTGTTCCTCAGAGAACTTTGTAAACTCACGTTACTGTCTGTGTTAGTCAACTGTCATTTATTTGCAAGGCTATTTTAATGGAGGGTCCAGGGAATTTTTACACCATAAATAGGCACAGAGTCGCATTCATGGCAGTTCCACAAGTTGGAAATAAGCACCATTTTTCCCATTGATACCTATAGCATAACAATAATGCTTGTCTTAAAAACAACTTATTCAAACAAAAATTCACATTATTATCATCCCCAATCTGTAACTGTAAAAATAACGCAAATTAGAGCTCAAATCAAAATTATTTTGATTGAGTCCAGAAAACAAGAGCACACCCTGTCTTTTCCTCACCTCGTCAAAGAGAACCAATTTGCCCTGACACTTGACGGCAAAATCGACAGTAAAAAAGCACACATTTTTTCCCCCGATGTGTAGTGCATAACACTAAGGCTTGTCTTAAAAACAACTAACACAAACAAAAATTCACATTATTATCATCCCCAATCTGTAACTGTAAAAATAACACAAATTAGAGATACGGCCACCGTGCACTTCACCGACTGCGTCTAACAGCATGCGTGCGCCATTGTCAGACGAGGTGGCCGAGTAGTTAAGGCGATGGACTGCTAATCCATTGTGCTCTGCATGCATGGGTTAGAATCCCAACTTCGTCGACTTTTCTACAAAACTCTGTTCTTCAGATAACTTTGTAAACTCACATTACTGTCTGTGTTAGTCAACCGTCATTTATTTGCAAGGCTATTTTAATGGAGGGTCCAGGGAATTTTTACACCATAAATAGGCACAGAGTCGCATTCATGGCAGTTCCACAAGTTGGAAAAAAGCACCATTTTTCCCATTGATACCTATAGCATAACAATAATGCTTGTTTTAAAAACAACTTATTCAAACAAAAATTCACATTATTATCATCCCCAATTTTTAACTGTAAAAATAATGCAAATTAGAGCTCAAATCAAAATTATTTTGATTGAGTCCAGAAAACAAGAGCACACCCTGTCTTTTCCTCACCTCGGCAAAGAGAATCCCATCTTCGTCGACTTTTCTACAAAACTCTGTTCCTCAGAGAACTTTGTAAACTCACGTTACTGTCTGTGTTAGTCAACTGTCATTTATTTGCAAGGCTATTTTAATGGAGGGTCCAGGGAATTTTTACACCATAAATAGGCACAGAGTCGCATTCATGGCAGTTCCACAAGTTGGAAATAAGCACAATTTTTCCCATTGATACCTATAGCATAACAATAATGCTTGTCTTAAAAACAACTTATTCAAACAAAAATTCACATTATTATCATCCCCAATCTGTAACTGTAAAAATAACGCAAATTAGAGCTCAAATCAAAATTATTTTGATTGAGTCCAGAAAACAAGAGCACACCCTGTCTTTTCCTCACCTCGTCAAAGAGAACCAATTTGCCCTGACACTTGACGGCAAAATCGACAGGAAAAAAGCACACATTTTTTCCCCCGATGTGTAGTGCATAACACTAAGGCTTGTCTTAAAAACAACTAACACAAACAAAAATTCACATTATTATCATCCCCAATCTGTAACTGTAAAAATAACACAAATTAGAGATACGGCCACCGTGCACTTCACCGACTGCGTCTAACAGCATGCGTGCGCCATTGTCAGACGAGGTGGCCGAGTAGTTAAGGCGATGGACTGCTAATCCATTGTGCTCTGCATGCATGGGTTAGAATCCCAACTTCGTCGACTTTTCTACAAAACTCTGTTCTTCAGAGAACTTTGTAAACTCACGTTACTGTCTGTGTTAGTCAACCGTCATTTATTTGAAAGGCTATTTTAATGGAGGGTCCAGGGAATTTTTACACCATAAATAGGCACAGAGTCGCATTCATGGCAGTTCCACAAGTTGGAAAAAAGCACCATTTTTCCCATTGATACCTATAGCATAACAATAATGCTTGTTTTAAAAACAACTTATTCAAACAAAAATTCACATTATTATCATCCCCAATTTTTAACTGTAAAAATAATGCAAATTAGAGCTCAAATCAAAATTATTTTGATTGAGTCCAGAAAACAAGAGCACACCCTGTCTTTTCCTCACCTCGGCAAAGAGAATCCCATCTTCGTCGACTTTTCTACAAAACTCTGTTCCTCAGAGAACTTTGTAAACTCACGTTACTGTCTGTGTTAGTCAACCGTCATTTATTTGCAAGGCTATTTTAATGGAGGGTCCAGGGAATTTTTACACCATAAATAGGCACAGAGTCGCATTCATGGCAGTTCCACAAGTTGGAAATAAGCACCATTTTTCCCATTGATACCTATAGCATAACAATAATGCTTGTCTTAAAAACAACTTATTCAAACAAAAATTCACATTATTATCATCCCCAATCTGTAACTGTAAAAATAACGCAAATTAGAGCTCAAATCAAAATTATTTTGATTGAGTCCAGAAAACAAGAGCACACCCTGTCTTTTCCTCACCTCGGCAAAGAGAACCAATTTGCCCTGACACTTGACGGCAAAATCGACAGGAAAAAAGCACACATTTTTCCCCCCGATGTGTAGTGCATAACACTAAGGCTTGTCTTAAAAACAACTAACACAAACAAAAATTCACATTATTATCATCCCCAATCTGTAACTGTAAAAATAACACAAATTAGAGATACGGCCACCGTGCACTTCACCGACTGCGTCAAACAGCATGCGTGTGCCACTGTTAGACGAGGTGGCCGAGTGGTTAAGGCGATGGACTGCTAATCCATTGTGCTCTGCACGCATGGGTTCGAATCCCATCTTCGTCGACTTTTCTACAAAACTCTGTTCCTCAGAGAACTTTGTAAACTCACGTTACTGTCTGTGTTAGTCAACCGTCATTTATTTGCAAGGCTATTTTAATGGAGGGTCCAGGGAGTTTTTACACCATAAATAGGCACAGAGTCGCATTCATGGCAGTTCCACAAGCACCATTTTTCCCATTGATACCTATAGCATAACAATAATGATTGTCTTAAAAACAACTTATTCAAACAAAAATTCACATTATTATCATCCCCAATTTTTAACTGTAAAAATAATGCAAATTAGAGCTCAAATCAAAATTATTTTGATTGAGTCCAGAAAACAAGAGCACACCATGTCTTTTCCTCACCTCGGCAAAGAGAACCAATTTGCCCTGACACTTGACGGCAAAATCGACAGGAAAAAAGCACACATTTCCCCCCCCGATGTGTAGTGCATAACACTAAGGCTTGTCTTAAAAACAACTAACACAAACAAAAATTCACATTATTATCATCCCCAATCTGTAACTGTAAAAATAATGCAAATTAGAGCTCAAATCAAAATTATTTTGATTGAGTCCAGAAAACAAGAGCACACCCTGTCTTTTCCTCACCTCGGCAAAGAGAACCAATTTGCCCTGACACTTGACGGCAAAATCGACAGGAAAAAAGCACACATTTTTCCCCCCGATGTGTAGTGCATAACACTAAGGCTTGTCTTAAAAACAACTAACACAAACAAAAATTCACATTATTATCATCCCCAATCTGTAACTGTAAAAATAACACAAATTAGAGATACGGCCACCGTGCACTTCACCGACTGCATCAAACAGCATGCGTGCGCCACTGTTAGACGAGGTGGCCGAGTGGTTAAGGCGATGGACTGCTAATCCATTGTGCTCTGCACGCATGGGTTTGAATCCCATCTTCGTCGACTTTTCTACAAAACTCTGTTCCTCAGAGAACTTTGTAAACTCACGTTACTGTCTGTGTTAGTCAACCGTCATTTATTTGCAAGGCTATTTTAATGGAGGTTCCAGGGAATTTTTACACCATAAATAGGCACAGAGTCGCATTCATGGCAGTTCCACAAGTTGGAAATAAGCACCATTTTTCCCATTGATACCTATAGCATAACAATAATGCTTGTCTTAAAAACAACTTATTCAAACAAAAATTCACATTATTATCATCCCCAATCTGTAACTGTAAAAATAACGCAAATTAGAGCTCAAATCAAAATTATTTTGATTGAGTCCAGAAAACAAGAGCACACCCTGTCTTTTCCTCACCTCGGCAAAGAGAATCCCATCTTCGTCGACTTTTCTACAAAACTCTGTTCCTCAGAGAACTTTGTAAACTCACGTTACTGTCTGTGTTAGTCAACCGTCATTTATTTGCAAGGCTATTTTAATGGAGGGTCCAGGGAATTTTTACACCATAAATAGGCACAGAGTCGCATTCATGGCAGTTCCACAAGTTGGAAATAAGCACCATTTTTCCCATTGATACCTATAGCATAACAATAATGCTTGTCTTAAAAACAACTTATTCAAACAAAAATTCACATTATTATCATCCCCAATCTTTAACTGTAAAAATAACGCAAATTAGAGCTCAAATCAAAATTATTTTGATTGAGTCCAGAAAACAAGAGCACACCATGTCTTTTCCTCACCTCGGCAAAGAGAACCAATTTGCCCTGACACTTGACGGCAAAATCGACAGGAAAAAAGCACACATTTTCCCCCCCGATGTGTAGTGCATAACACTAAGGCTTGTCTTAAAAACAACTAACACAAACAAAAATTCACATTATTATCATCCCCAATCTGTAACTGTAAAAATAACGCAAATTAGAGCTCAAATCAAAATTATTTTGATTTAGTCCAGAAAACAAGAGCACACCCTGTCTTTTCCTCACCTCAGCAAAGAGAACCAATTTGCCCTGACACTTGACGGCAAAATCGACAGGAAAAAAGCACACATTTTTCCCCCCGATGTGTAGTGCATAACACTAAGGCTTGTCTTAAAAACAACTAACACAAACAAAAATTCACATTATTATCATCCCCAATCTGTAACTGTAAAAATAACACAAATTAGAGATACGGCCACCGTGCACTTCACCGACTGCGTCAAACAGCATGCGTGCGCCACTGTTAGACGAGGTGGCCGAGTGGTTAAGGCGATGGACTGCTAATCCATTATTCTCTGCACGAATGGGTTCGAATCCCATCTTCGTCGACTTTTCTACAAAACTCTGTTCCTCAGAGAACTTTGTAAACTCACGTTACTGTCTGTGTTAGTCAACCGTCATTTATTTGCAAGGCTATTTTAATGGAGGGTCCAGGGAATTTTTACACCATAAATAGGCACAGAGTCGCATTCATGGCAGTTCCACAAGTTGGAAATAAGCACCATTTTTCCCATTGATACCTATAGCATAACAATAATGCTTGTCTTAAAACAACTTATTCAAACAAAAATTCACATTATTATCATCCCCAATCTGTAACTGTAAAAATAACGCAAATTAGAGCTCAAATCAAAATTATTTTGATTGAGTCCAGAAAACAAGAGCACACCCTGTCTTTTCCTCACCTTGGCAAAGAGAACCAATTTGCCCTGACACTTGACGGCAAAATCGACAGGAAAAAAGCACACATTTTCCCCCCCGATGTGTAGTGCATAACACTAAGGCTTGTCTTAAAAACAACTAACACAAACAAAAATTCACATTATTATCATCCCCAATCTGTAACTGTAAAAATAACACAAATTAGAGATACGGCCACCGTGCACTTCACCGACTGCGTCTAACAGCATGCGTGCGCTACTGTCAGACGAGGTGACCGAGTGGTTAAGGCGATGGACTGCTAATCCATTGTGCTCTGCACGCATCGGTTCGAATCCCATCTTTGTCGACTTTTCTACAAAACTCTGTTCCTCAGAGAACTTTGTAAACTCACGTTACTGTCTGTGTTAGTCAACTGTCATTTATTTGCAAGGCTATTTTAATGGAGGGTCCAGGGAATTTTTACACCATAAATAGGCACAGAGTCGCATTCATGGCAGTTCCACAAGTTGGAAATAAGCACAATTTTTCCCATTGATACCTATAGCATAACAATAATGCTTGTCTTCAAACAACTTATTCAAACAAAAATTCACATTATTATCATCCCCAATCTGTAACTGTAAAAATAACGCAAATTAGAGCTCAAATCAAAATTATTTTGATTGAGTCCAGAAAACAAGAGCACACCCTGTCTTTTCCTCACCTCGGCAAAGAGAACCAATTTGCCCTGACACTTGACGGCAAAATCGACAGGAAAAAAGCACACATTTTTCCCCCCGATGTGTAGTGCATAACACTAAGGCTTGTCTTAAAAACAACTAACACAAACAAAAATTCACATTATTATCATCCCCAATCTGTAACTGTAAAAATAACACAAATTAGAGATACGGCCACCGTGCACTTCACCGACTGCGTCTAACAGCATGCGTGCGCCACTGTCAGACGAGGTGACCGAGTGGTTAAGGCGATGGACTGCTAATCCATTGTGCTCTGCACGCATCGGTTCGAATCCCATCTTCGTCGACTTTTCTACAAAACTCTGTTCCTCAGAGAACTTTGTAAACTCACGTTACTGTCTGTGTTAGTCAACTGTCATTTATTTGCAAGGATATTTTAATGGAGGGTCCAGGGAATTTTTACACCATAAATAGGCACAGAGTCGCATTCATGGCAGTTCCACAAGTTGGAAATAAGCACCATTTTTCCCATTGATACCTATAGCATAACAATAATGCTTGTCTTCAAACAACTTATTCAAACAAAAATTCACATTATTATCATCCCCAATCTGTAACTGTAAAAATAACGCAAATTAGAGCTCAAATCAAAATTATTTTGATTGAGTCCAGAAAACAAGAGCACACCCTGTCTTTTCCTCACCTCGGCAAAGAGAACCAATTTGCCCTGACACTTGACGGCAAAATCGACAGGAAAAAAGCACACATTTTTCCCCCCGATGTGTAGTGCATAACACTAAGGCTTGTCTTAAAAACAACTAACACAAACAAAAATTCACATTATTATCATCCCCAATCTGTAACTGTAAAAATAACACAAATTAGAGATACGGCCACCGTGCACTTCACCGACTGCATCAAACAGCATGCGTGCGCCACTGTTAGACGAGGTGGCCGAGTGGTTAAGGCGATGGACTGCTAATCCATTGTGCTCTGCACGCATGGGTTTGAATCCCATCTTCGTCGACTTTTCTACAAAACTCTGTTCCTCAGAGAACTTTGTAAACTCACGTTACTGTCTGTGTTAGTCAACCGTCATTTATTTGCAAGGCTATTTTAATGGAGGTTCCAGGGAATTTTTACACCATAAATAGGCACAGAGTCGCATTCATGGCAGTTCCACAAGTTGGAAATAAGCACCATTTTTCCCATTGATACCTATAGCATAACAATAATGCTTGTCTTAAAAACAACTTATTCAAACAAAAATTCACATTATTATC
The DNA here is from genome assembly GCF_036172605.1 of Pelobates fuscus. NCBI lineage: Eukaryota > Metazoa > Chordata > Amphibia > Anura > Pelobatidae > Pelobates > Pelobates fuscus. Next base: position 129,564,791 of record NC_086317.1, read on the forward strand.
ATCCCCAATCTGTAACTGTAAAAATAACGCAAATTAGAGCTCAAATCAAAATTATTTTGATTGAGTCCAGAAAACAAGAGCACACCCTGTCTTTTCCTCACCTCGGCAAAGAGAATCCCATCTTCGTCGACTTTTCTACAAAACTCTGTTCCTCAGAGAACTTTGTAAACTCACGTTACTGTCTGTGTTAGTCAACCGTCATTTATTTGCAAGGCTATTTTAATGGAGGGTCCAGGGAATTTTTACACCATAAATAGGCACAGAGTCGCATTCATGGCAGTTCCACAAGTTGGAAATAAGCACCATTTTTCCCATTGATACCTATAGCATAACAATAATGCTTGTCTTAAAAACGACTTATTCAAACAAAAATTCACATTATTATCATCCCCAATCTTTAACTGTAAAAATAACGCAAATTAGAGCTCAAATCAAAATTATTTTGATTGAGTCAAGAAAACAAGAGCACACCATGTCTTTTCCTCACCTCGGCAAAGAGAACCAATTTGCCCTGACACTTGACGGCAAAATCGACAGGAAAAAAGCACACATTTTCCCCCCCGATGTGTAGTGCATAACACTAAGGCTTGTCTTAAAAACAACTAACACAAACAAAAATTCACATTATTATCATCCCCAATCTGTAACTGTAAAAATAACGCAAATTAGAGCTCAAATCAAAATTATTTTGATTTAGTCCAGAAAACAAGAGCACACCCTGTCTTTTCCTCACCTCAGCAAAGAGAACCAATTTGCCCTGACACTTGACGGCAAAATCGACAGGAAAAAAGCACACATTTTTCCCCCCGATGTGTAGTGCATAACACTAAGGCTTGTCTTAAAAACAACTAACACAAACAAAAATTCACATTATTATCATCCCCAATCTGTAACTGTAAAAATAACACAAATTAGAGATACGGCCACCGTGCACTTCACCGACTGCGTCAAACAGCATGCGTGCGCCACTGTTAGACGAGGTGGCCGAGTGGTTAAGGCGATGGACTGCTAATCCATTATTCTCTGCACGCATGGGTTCGAATCCCATCTTCGTCGACTTTTCTACAAAACTCTGTTCCTCAGAGAACTTTGTAAACTCACGTTACTGTCTGTGTTAGTCAACCGTCATTTATTTGCAAGGCTATTTTATTGGAGGGTCCAGGGAATTTTTACACCATAAATAGGCACAGAGTCGCATTCATGGCAGTTCCACAAGTTGGAAATAAGCACCATTTTTCCCATTGATACCTATAGCATAACAATAATGCTTGTCTTAAAACAACTTATTCAAACAAAAATTCACATTATTATCATCCCCAATCTGTAACTGTAAAAATAACGCAAATTAGAGCTCAAATCAAAATTATTTTGATTGAGTCCAGAAAACAAGAGCACACCCTGTCTTTTCCTCACCTTGGCAAAGAGAACCAATTTGCCCTGACACTTGACGGCAAAATCGACAGGAAAAAAGCACACATTTTCCCCCCCGATGTGTAGTGCATAACACTAAGGCTTGTCTTAAAAACAACTAACACAAACAAAAATTCACATTATTATCATCCCCAATCTGTAACTGTAAAAATAACACAAATTAGAGATACGGCCACCGTGCACTTCACCGACTGCGTCTAACAGCATGCGTGCGCTACTGTCAGACGAGGTGACCGAGTGGTTAAGGCGATGGACTGCTAATCCATTGTGCTCTGCACGCATCGGTTCGAATCCCATCTTTGTCGACTTTTCTACAAAACTCTGTTCCTCAGAGAACTTTGTAAACTCACGTTACTGTCTGTGTTAGTCAACTGTCATTTATTTGCAAGGCTATTTTAATGGAGGGTCCAGGGAATTTTTACACCATAAATAGGCACAGAGTCGCATTCATGGCAGTTCCACAAGTTGGAAATAAGCACCATTTTTCCCATTGATACCTATAGCATAACAATAATGCTTGTCTTCAAACAACTTATTCAAACAAAAATTCACATTATTATCATCCCCAATCTGTAACTGTAAAAATAACGCAAATTAGAGCTCAAATCAAAATTATTTTGATTGAGTCCAGAAAACAAGAGCACACCCTGTCTTTTCCTCACCTCGGCAAAGAGAACCAATTTGCCCTGACACTTGACGGCAAAATCGACAGGAAAAAAGCACACATTTTTCCCCCCGATGTGTAGTGCATAACACTAAGGCTTGTCTTAAAAACAACTAACACAAACAAAAATTCACATTATTATCATCCCCAATCTGTAACTGTAAAAATAACACAAATTAGAGATACGGCCACCGTGCACTTCACCGACTGCGTCTAACAGCATGCGTGCGCCACTGTCAGACGAGGTGACCGAGTGGTTAAGGCGATGGACTGCTAATCCATTGTGCTCTGCACGCATCGGTTCGAATCCCATCTTCGTCGACTTTTCTACAAAACTCTGTTCCTCAGAGAACTTTGTAAACTCACGTTACTGTCTGTGTTAGTCAACTGTCATTTATTTGCAAGGATATTTTAATGGAGGGTCCAGGGAATTTTTACACCATAAATAGGCACAGAGTCGCATTCATGGCAGTTCCACAAGTTGGAAATAAGCACCATTTTTCCCATTGATACCTATAGCATAACAATAATGCTTGTCTTAAAAACAACTTATTCAAACAAAAATTCACATTATTATCATCCCCAATCTGTAACTGTAAAAATAACGCAAATTAGAGCTCAAATCAAAATTATTTTGATTGAGTCCAGAAAACAAGAGCACACCATGTCTTTTCCTCACCTCGGCAAAGAGAACCAATTTGCCCTGACACTTGACGGCAAAATCGACAGGAAAAAAGCACACATTTTCCCCCCCGATGTGTAGTGCATAACACTAAGGCTTGTCTTAAAAACAACTAACACAAACAAAAATTCACATTATTATCATCCCCAATCTGTAACTGTAAAAATAACGCAAATTAGAGCTCAAATCAAAATTATTTTGATTGAGTCCAGAAAACAAGAGCACACCCTGTCTTTTCCTCACCTCGGCAAAGAGAACCAATTTGCCCTGACACTTGACGGCAAAATCGACAGGAAAAAAGCACACATTTTTCCCCCCGATGTGTAGTGCATAACACTAAGGCTTGTCTTAAAAACAACTAACACAAACAAAAATTCACATATTATCATCCCCAATCTGTAACTGTAAAAATAACACAAATTAGAGATACGGCCACCGTGCACTTCACCGACTGCATCAAACAGCATGCGTGCGCCACTTTTAGACGAGGTGGCCGAGTGGTTAAGGCGATGGACTGCTAATCCATTGTGCTCTGCACGCATGGGTTTGAATCCCATCTTCGTCGACTTTTCTACAAAACTCTGTTCCTCAGAGAACTTTGTAAACTCACGTTACTGTCTGTGTTAGTCAACCGTCATTTATTTGCAAGGCTATTTTAATGGAGGTTCCAGGGAATTTTTACACCATAAATAGGCACAGAGTCGCATTCATGGCAGTTCCACAAGTTGGAAATAAGCACCATTTTTCCCATTGATACCTATAGCATAACAATAATGCTTGTCTTAAAAACAACTTATTCAAACAAAAATTCACATTATTATCATCCCCAATCTGTAACTGTAAAAATAACGCAAATTAGAGCTCAAATCAAAATTATTTTGATTGAGTCCAGAAAACAAGAGCACACCCTGTCTTTTCCTCACCTCGGCAAAGAGAATCCCATCTTCGTCGACTTTTCTACAAAACTCTGTTCCTCAGAGAACTTTGTAAACTCACGTTACTGTCTGTGTTAGTCAACCGTCATTTATTTGCAAGGCTATTTTAATGGAGGGTCCAGGGAATTTTTACACCATAAATAGGCACAGAGTCGCATTCATGGCAGTTCCACAAGTTGGAAATAAGCACCATTTTTCCCATTGATACCTATAGCATAACAATAATGCTTGTCTTAAAAACAACTTATTCAAACAAAAATTCACATTATTATCATCCCCAATCTGTAACTGTAAAAATAACGCAAATTAGAGCTCAAATCAAAATTATTTTGATTGAGTCCAGAAAACAAGAGCACACCCTGTCTTTTCCTCACCTCGGCAAAGAGAACCAATTTGCCCTGACACTTGACGGCAAAATCGACAGGAAAAAAGCACACATTTTTCCCCCCGATGTGTAGTGCATAACACTAAGGCTTGTCTTAAAAACAACTAACACAAACAAAAATTCACATTATTATCATCCCCAATCTGTAACTGTAAAAATAACACAAATTAGAGATACGGCCACCGTGCACTTCACCGACTGCGTCTAACAGCATGCGTGCGCCACTGTCAGACGAGGTGGCCGAGTGGTTAAGGCGATGGACTGCTAATCCATTGTGCTCTGCACGCATGGGTTCGAATCCCATCTTCGTCGACTTTTCTACAAAACTCTGTTCCTCAGAGAACTTTGTAAACTCACGTTACTGTCTGTGTTAGTCAACTGTCATTTATTTGCAAGGCTATTTTAATGGAGGGTCCAGGGAATTTTTACACCATAAATAGGCACAGAGTCGCATTCATGGCAGTTCCACAAGTTGGAAATAAGCACCATTTTTCCCATTGATACCTATAGCATAACAATAATGCTTGTCTTAAAAACAACTTATTCAAACAAAAATTCACATTATTATCATCCCCAATTTTTAACTGTAAAAATAATGCAAATTAGAGCTCAAATCAAAATTATTTTGATTGAGTCCAGAAAACAAGAGCACACCATGTCTTTTCCTCACCTCGGCAAAGAGAACCAATTTGCCCTGACACTTGACGGCAAAATCGACAGGAAAAAAGCACACATTTTCCCCCCCGATGTGTAGTGCATAACACTAAGGCTTGTCTTAAAAACAACTAACACAAACAAAAATTCACATTATTATCATCCCCAATCTCTAACTGTAAAAATAACGCAAATTAGAGCTCAAATCAAAATTATTTTGATTTAGTCCAGAAAACAAGAGCACACCCTGTCTTTTCCTCACCTCGGCAAAGAGAACCAATTTGCCCTGACACTTGACGGCAAAATCGACAGGAAAAAAGCACACATTTTTCCCCCCGATGTGTAGTGCATAACACTAAGGCTTGTCTTAAAAACAACTAACACAAACAAAAATTCACATTATTATCATCCCCAATCTGTAACTGTAAAAATAACACAAATTAGAGATACGGCCACCGTGCACTTCACCGACTGCGTCAAACAGCATGCGTGCGCCACTGTTAGACGAGGTGGCCGAGTGGTTAAGGCGATGGACTGCTAATCCATTATTCTCTGCACGCATGGGTTCGAATCCCATCTTCGTCGACTTTTCTACAAAACTCTGTTCCTCAGAGAACTTTGTAAACTCACGTTACTGTCTGTGTTAGTCAACCGTCATTTATTTGCAAGGCTATTTTAATGGAGGGTCCAGGGAATTTTTACACCATAAATAGGCACAGAGTCGCATTCATGGCAGTTCCACAAGTTGGAAATAAGCACCATTTTTCCCATTGATACCTATAGCATAACAATAATGCTTGTCTTAAAACAACTTATTCAAACAAAAATTCACATTATTATCATCCCCAATCTGTAACTGTAAAAATAACGCAAATTAGAGCTCAAATCAAAATTATTTTGATTGAGTCCAGAAAACAAGAGCACACCCTGTCTTTTCCTCACCTCGGCAAAGAGAACCAATTTGCCCTGACACTTGACGGCAAAATCGACAGGAAAAAAGCACACATTTTCCCCCCCGATGTGTAGTGCATAACACTAAGGCTTGTCTTAAAAACAACTAACACAAACAAAAATTCACATTATTATCATCCCCAATCTGTAACTGTAAAAATAACACAAATTAGAGATACGGCCACCGTGCACTTCACCGACTGCGTCTAACAGCATGCGTGCGCCACTGTCAGACGAGGTGACCGAGTGGTTAAGGCGATGGACTGCTAATCCATTGTGCTCTGCACGCATGGGTTCGAATCCCATCTTCGTCGACTTTTCTACAAAACTCTGTTCCTCAGAGAACTTTGTAAACTCACGTTACTGTCTGTGTTAGTCAACTGTCATTTATTTGCAAGGCTATTTTAATGGAGGGTCCAGGGAATTTTTACACCATAAATAGGCACAGAGTCGCATTCATGGCAGTTCCACAAGTTGGAAATAAGCACCATTTTTCCCATTGATACCTATAGCATAACAATAATGCTTGTCTTAAAAACAACTTATTCAAACAAAAATTCACATTATTATCATCCCCAATCTGTAACTGTAAAAATAACGCAAATTAGAGCTCAAATCAAAATTATTTTGATTGAGTCCAGAAAACAAGAGCACACCCTGTCTTTTCCTCACCTCGGCAAAGAGAACCAATTTGCCCTGACACTTGACGGCAAAATCGACAGGAAAAAAGCACACATTTTTCCCCCCGATGTGTAGTGCATAACACTAAGGCTTGTCTTAAAAACAACTAACACAAACAAAAATTCACATTATTATCATCCCCAATCTGTAACTGTAAAAATAACACAAATTAGAGATACGGCCACCGTGCACTTCACCGACTGCGTCTAACAGCATGCGTGCGCCACTGTCAGACGAGGTGGCCGAGTGGTTAAGGCGATGGACTGCTAATCCATTGTGCTCTGCACGCATGGGTTCGTAATCCCATCTTCGTCGACTTTTCTACAAAACTCTGTTCCTCAGAGAACTTTGTAAACTCACGTTACTGTCTGTGTTAGTCAACTGTCATTTATTTGCAAGGCTATTTTAATGGAGGGTCCAGGGAATTTTTACACCATAAATAGGCACAGAGTCGCATTCATGGCAGTTCCACAAGTTGGAAATAAGCACCATTTTTCCCATTGATACCTATAGCATAACAATAATGCTTGTCTTAAAAACAACTTATTCAAACAAAAATTCACATTATTATCATCCCCAATCTGTAACTGTAAAAATAACGCAAATTAGAGCTCAAATCAAAATTATTTTGATTGAGTCCAGAAAACAAGAGCACACCATGTCTTTTCCTCACCTCGGCAAAGAGAACCAATTTGCCCTGACACTTGACGGCAAAATCGACAGGAAAAAAGCACACATTTTTCCCCCCGATGTGTAGTGCATAACACTAAGGCTTGTCTTAAAAACAACTAACACAAACAAAAATTCACATTATTATCATCCCCAATCTGTAACTGTAAAAATAACACAAATTAGAGATACGGCCACCGTGCACTTCACCGACTGCGTCTAACAGCATGCGTGCGCCGGTGACCGAGTGGTTAAGGCGATGGACTGCTAATCCATTGTGCTCTGCACGCATCGGTTCGAATCCCATCTTCGTCGACTTTTCTACAAAACTCTGTTCCTCAGAGAACTTTGTAAACTCACGTTACTGTCTGTGTTAGTCAACTGTCATTTATTTGCAAGGCTATTTTAATGGAGGGTCCAGGGAATTTTTACACCATAAATAGGCACAGAGTCGCATTCATGGCAGTTCCACAAGTTGGAAATAAGCACCATTTTTCCCATTGATACCTATAGCATAACAATAATGCTTGTCTTAAAAACAACTTATTCAAACAAAAATTCACATTATTATCATCCCCAATCTGTAACTGTAAAAATAACGCAAATTAGAGCTCAAATCAAAATTATTTTGATTGAGTCCAGAAAACAAGAGCACATCCTGTCTTTTCCTCACCTCGGCAAAGAGAACCAATTTGCCCTGACACTTGACGGCAAAATCGACAGGAAAAAAGCACACATTTTTCCCCCCGATGTGTAGTGCATAACACTAAGGCTTGTCTTAAAAACAACTAACACAAACAAAAATTCACATTATTATCATCCCCAATCTGTAACTGTAAAAATAACACAAATTAGAGATACGGCCACCGTGCACTTCACCGACTGCGTCTAACAGCATGCGTGCGCCACTGTCAGACGAGGTGGCCGAGTGGTTAAGGCGATGGACTGCTAATCCATTGTGCTCTGCACGCATGGGTTCGAATCCCATCTTCGTCGACTTTTCTACAAAACTCTGTTCCTCAGAGAACTTTGTAAACTCACGTTACTGTCTGTGTTAGTCAACTGTCATTTATTTGCAAGGCTATTTTAATGGAGGGTCCAGGGAATTTTTACACCATAAATCGGCACAGAGTCGCATTCATGGCAGTTCCACAAGTTGGAAATAAGCACCATTTTTCCCATTGATACCTATAGCATAACAATAATGCTTGTCTTAAAAACAACTTATTCAAACAAAAATTCACATTATTATCATCCCCAATCTGTAACTGTAAAAATAACGCAAATTAGAGCTTTAATCAAAATTATTTTGATTGAGTCCAGAAAACAAGAGCACACCATGTCTTTTCCTCACCTCGGCAAAGAGAACCAATTTGCCCTGACACTTGACGGCAAAATCGACAGGAAAAAAGCACACATTTTTCCCCCCGATGTGTAGTGCATAACACTAAGACTTGTCTTAAAACAACTTATTCAAACAAAAATTCACATTATTATCATCCCCAATCTGTAACTGTAAAAATAACGCAAATTAGAGCTCAAATCAAAATTATTTTGATTGAGTCCAGAAAACAAGAGCACACCCTGTCTTTTCCTCACCTCGGCAAAGAGAACCAATTTGCCCTGACACTTGACGGCAAAATCGACAGGAAAAAAGCACACATTTTTCCCCCCGATGTGTAGTGCATAACACTAAGGCTTGTCTTAAAAACAACTAACACAAACAAAAATTCACATTATTATCATCCCCAATCTGTAACTGTAAAAATAACGCAAATTAGAGCTCAAATCAAAATTATTTTGATTGAGTCCAGAAAACAAGAGCACATCCTGTCTTTTCCTCACCTCGGCAAAGAGAACCAATTTGCCCTGACACTTGACGGCAAAATCGACAGGAAAAAAGCACACATTTTTCCCCCCGATGTGTAGTGCATAACACTAAGGCTTGTCTTAAAAACAACTAACACAAACAAAAATTCACATTATTATCATCCCCAATCTGTAACTGTAAAAATAACACAAATTAGAGATACGGCCACCGTGCACTTCACCGACTGCGTCTAACAGCATGCGTGCGCCACTGTCAGACGAGGTGACCGAGTGGTTAAGGCGATGGACTGCTAATCCATTGTGCTCTGCACGCATCGGTTCGAATCCCATCTTCGTCGACTTTTCTACAAAACTCTGTTCCTCAGAGAACTTTGTAAACTCACGTTACTGTCTGTGTTAGTCAACTGTCATTTATTTGCAAGGCTATTTTAATGGAGGGTCCAGGGAATTTTTACACCATAAATAGGCACAGAGTCGCATTCATGGCAGTTCCACAAGTTGGAAATAAGCACCATTTTTCCCATTGATACCTATAGCATAACAATAATGCTTGTCTTAAAAACAACTTATTCAAACAAAAATTCACATTATTATCATCCCCAATCTGTAACTGTAAAAATAACGCAAATTAGAGCTCAAATCAAAATTATTTTGATTGAGTCCAGAAAACAAGAGCACACCCTGTCTTTTCCTCACCTCGGCAAAGAGAACCAATTTGCCCTGACACTTGACGGCAAAATCGACAGGAAAAAAGCACACATTTTTCCCCCCGATGTGTAGTGCATAACACTAAGGCTTGTCTTAAAAACAACTAACACAAACAAAAATTCACATTATTATCATCCCCAATCTGTAACTGTAAAAATAACACAAATTAGAGATACGGCCACCGTGCACTTCACCGACTGCGTCTAACAGCATGCGTGCGCCACTGTCAGACGAGGTGGCCGAGTGGTTAAGGCGATGGACTGCTAATCCATTGTGCTCTGCACGCATGGGTTCGAATCCCATCTTCGTCGACTTTTCTACAAAACTCTGTTCCTCAGAGAACTTTGTAAACTCACGTTACTGTCTGTGTTAGTCAACTGTCATTTATTTGCAAGGCTATTTTAATGGAGGGTCCAGGTAATTTTTACACCATAAATAGGCACAGAGTCGCATTCATGGCAGTTCCACAAGTTGGAAATAAGCACCATTTTTCCCATTGATACCTATAGCATAACAATAATGCTTGTCTTAAAAACAACTTATTCAAACAAAAATTCACATTATTATCATCCCCAATTTTTAACTGTAAAAATAATGCAAATTAGAGCTCAAATCAAAATTATTTTGATTGAGTCCAGAAAACAAGAGCACACCCTGTCTTTTCCTCACCTCGGCAAAGAGAATCCCATCTTCGTCGACTTTTCTACAAAACTCTGTTCCTCAGAGAACTTTGTAAACTCACGTTACTGTCTGTGTTAGTCAACCGTCATTTATTTGCAAGGCTATTTTAATGGAGGGTCCAGGGAATTTTTACACCATAAATAGGCACAGAGTCGCATTCATGGCAGTTCCACAAGTTGGAAATAAGCACCATTTTTCCCATTGATACCTATAGCATAACAATAATGCTTGTCTTAAAAACAACTTATTCAAACAAAAATTCACATTATTATCATCCCCAATCTGTAACTGTAAAAATAACGCAAATTAGAGCTCAAATCAAAATTATTTTGATTGAGTCCAGAAAACAAGAGCACACCATGTCTTTTCCTCACCTCGGCAAAGAGAACCAATTTGCCCTGACACTTGACGGCAAAATCGACAGGAAAAAAGCACACATTTTTCCCCCCGATGTGTAGTGCATAACACTAAGGCTTGTCTTAAAAACAACTAACACAAACAAAAATTCACATTATTATCATCCCCAATCTGTAACTGTAAAAATAACGCAAATTAGAGCTCAAATGAAAATTATTTTGATTGAGTCCAGAAAACAAGAGCACACCCTGTCTTTTCCTCACCTCGGCAAAGAGAACCAATTTGCCCTGACACTTGACGGCAAAATCGACAGGAAAAAAGCACACATTTTTCCCCCCGATGTGTAGTGCATAACACTAAGGCTTGTCTTAAAAACAACTAACACAAACAAAAATTCACATTATTATCATCCCCAATCTGTAACTGTAAAAATAACACAAATTAGAGATACGGCCACCGTGCACTTCACCGACTGCGTCAAACAGCATGCGTGCGCCACTGTTAGACGAGGTGGCCGAGTGGTTAAGGCGATGGACTGCTAATCCATTGTGCTCTGCACGCATGGGTTCGAATCCCATCTTCGTCGACTTTTCTACAAAACTCTGTTCCTCAGAGAACTTTGTAAACTCACGTTACTGTCTGTGTTAGTCAACCGTCATTTATTTGCAAGGCTATTTTAATGGAGGGTCCAGGGAATTTTTACACCATAAATAGGCACAGAGTCGCATTCATGGCAGTTCCACAAGTTGGAAATAAGCACCATTTTTCCCATTGATACCTATAGCATAACAATAATGCTTGTCTTAAAAACAACTTATTCAAACAAAAATTCACATTATTATCATCCCCAATCTGTAACTGTAAAAATAACGCAAATTAGAGCTCAAATCAAAATTATTTTGATTGAGTCCAGAAAACAAGAGCACACCCTGTCTTTTCCTCACCTCGGCAAAGAGAACCAATTTGCCCTGACACTTGACGGCAAAATCGACAGGAAAAAAGCACACATTTTTCCCCCCGATGTGTAGTGCATAACACTAAGGCTTGTCTTAAAAACAACTAACACAAACAAAAATTCACATTATTATCATCCCCAATCTGTAACTGTAAAAATAACACAAATTAGAGATACGGCCACCGTGCACTTCACCGACTGCGTCTAACAGCATGCGTGCGCCACTGTCAGACGAGGTGACCGAGTGGTTAAGACGATGGACTGCTAATCCATTGTGCTCTGCACGCATGGGTTCGAATCCCATCTTCGTCGACTTTTCTACAAAACTCTGTTCCTCAGAGAACTTTGTAAACTCACGTTACTGTCTGTGTTAGTTAACTGTCATTTATTTGCAAGGCTATTTTAATGGAGGGTCCAGGGAGTTTTTACACCATAAATAGGCACAGAGTCGCATTCATGGCAGTTCCACAAGTTGGAAATAAGCACCATTTTTCCCATTGATACCTATAGCATAACAATAATGCTTGTCTTAAAAACAACTTATTCAAACAAAAATTCACATTATTATCATCCCCAATCTGTAACTGTAAAAATAACGCAAATTAGAGCTCAAATCAAAATTATTTTGATTGAGTCCAGAAAACAAGAGCACACCCTGTCTTTTCCTCACCTCGGCAAAGAGAACCAATTTGCCCTGACACTTGACGGCAAAATCGACAGGAAAAAAGCACACATTTTCCCCCCCGATGTGTAGTGCATAACACTAAGGCTTGTCTTAAAAATAACTAACACAAACAAAAATTCACATTATTATCATCCCCAATCTGTAACTGTCAAAATAACACAAATTAGAGATACGGCCACCGTGCACTTCACCGACTGCGTCTAACAGCATGCGTGCGCCACTGTCAGACGAGGTGACCGAGTGGTTAAGGCGATGGACTGCTAATCCATTGTGCTCTGCACGCATCGGTTCGAATCCCATCTTCGTCGACTTTTCTACAAAACTCTGTTCCTCAGAGAACTTTGTAAACTCACGTTACTGTCTGTGTTAGTTAACTGTCATTTATTTGCAAGGCTATTTTAATGGAGGGTCCAGGGAATTTTTACACCATAAATAGGCACAGAGTCGCATTCATGGCAGTTCCACAAGTTGGAAATAAGCACCATTTTTCCCATTGATACCTATAGCATAACAATAATGCTTGTCTTAAAAACAACTTATTCAAACAAAAATTCACATTATTATCATCCCCAATCTGTAACTGTAAAAATAACGCAAATTAGAGCTCAAATCAAAATTATTTTGATTGAGTCCAGAAAACAAGAGCACACCCTGTCTTTTCCTCACCTCGGCAAAGAGAACCAATTTGCCCTGACACTTGACGGCAAAATCGACAGGAAAAAAGCACACATTTTTCCCCCCGATGTGTAGTGCATAACACTAAGGCTTGTCTTAAAAATAACTAACACAAACAAAAATTCACATTATTATCATCCCCAATCTGTAACTGTAAAAATAACACAAATTAGAGATACGGCCACCGTGCACTTCACCGACTGCGTCTAACAGCATGCGTGCGCCACTGTCAGACGAGGTGGCCGAGTGGTTAAGGCGATTGTGCTCTGCACGCATGGGTTTGAATCCCATCTTCGTCGACTTTTCTACAAAACTCTGTTCCTCAGAGAACTTTGTAAACTCACGTTACTGTCTGTGTTAGTCAACTGTCATTTATTTGCAAGGCTATTTTAATGGAGGGTCCAGGGAATTTTTACACCATAAATAGGCACAGAGTCGCATTCATGGCAGTTCCACAAGTTGGAAATAAGCACCATTTTTCCCATTGATACCTATAGCATAACAATAATGCTTGTCTTAAAAACAACTTATTCAAACAAAAATTCACATTATTATCATCCCCAATTTTTAACTGTAAAAATAATGCAAATTAGAGCTCAAATCAAAATTATTTTGATTGAGTCCAGAAAACAAGAGCACACCCTGTCTTTTCCTCACCTCGGCAAAGAGAATCCCATCTTCGTCGACTTTTCTACAAAACTCTGTTCCTCAGAGAACTTTGTAAACTCACATTACTGTCTGTGTTAGTCAACCGTCATTTATTTGCAAGGCTATTTTAATGGAGGGTCCAGGGAATTTTTACACCATAAATAGGCACAGAGTCGCATTCATGGCAGTTCCACAAGTTGGAAATAAGCACCATTTTTCCCATTGATACCTATAGCATAACAATAATGCTTGTCTTAAAAACAACTTATTCAAACAAAAATTCACATTATTATAATCCCCAATCTGTAACAGTAAAAATAACGCAAATTAGAGCTCAAATCAAAATTATTTTTATTGAGTCCAGAAAACAAGAGCACACCCTGTCTTTTCCTCACCTCGGCAAAGAGAACCAATTTGCCCTGACACTTGACGGCAAAATCGACAGGAAAAAAGCACACATTTTTCCCCCCGATGTGTAGTGCATAACACTAAGGCTTGTCTTAAAAACAACTAACACAAACAAAAATTCACATTATTATCATCCCTAATCTGTAACTGTAAAAATAACACAAATTAGAGATACGGCCACCGTGCACTTCACCGACTGCGTCAAACAGCATGCGTGCGCCACTGTTAGACGAGGTGGCCGAGTGGTTAAGGCGATGGACTGCTAATCCATTATTCTCTGCACGCATGGGTTCGAATCCCATCTTCGTCGACTTTTCTACAAAACTCTGTTCCTCAGAGAACTTTGTAAACTCACGTTACTGTCTGTGTTAGTCAACCGTCATTTATTTGCAAGGCTATTTTAATGGAGGGTCCAGGGAATTTTTACACCATAAATAGGCACAGAGTCGCATTCATGGCAGTTCCACAAGTTGGAAATAAGCACCATTTTTCCCATTGATACCTATAGCATAACAATAATGCTTGTCTTAAAAACAACTTATTCAAACAAAAATTCACATTATTATCATCCCCAATCTGTAACTGTAAAAATAACGCAAATTAGAGCTCAAATCAAAATTATTTTGATTGAGTCCAGAAAACAAGAGCACACCCTGTCTTTTCCTCACCTCGGCAAAGAGAACCAATTTGCCCTGACACTTGACGGCAAAATCGACAGGAAAAAAGCACACATTTTTCCCCCCGATGTATAGTGCATAACACTAAGGCTTGTCTTAAAAACAACTAACACAAACAAAAATTCACATTATTATCATCCCCAATCTGTAACTGTAAAAATAACACAAATTAGAGATACGGCCACCGTGCACTTCACCGACTGCGTCTAACAGCATGCGTGCGCCACTGTCAGACGAGGTGACCGAGTGGTTAAGGCGATGGACTGCTAATCCATTGTGCTCTGCACGCATGGGTTCGAATCCCATCTTCGTCGACTTTTCTCCAAAACTCTGTTCCTCAGAGAACTTTGTAAACTCACGTTACTGTCTGTGTTAGTCAACTGTCATTTATTTGCAAGGCTATTTTAATGGAGGGTCCAGGGAATTTTTACACCATAAATAGGCACAGAGTCGCATTCATGGCAGTTCCACAAGTTGGAAATAAGCACCATTTTTCCCATTGATACCTATAGCATAACAATAATGCTTGTCTTAAAAACAACTTATTCAAACAAAAATTCACATTATTATCATCCCCAATCTGTAACTGTAAAAATAACGCAAATTAGAGCTCAAATCAAAATTATTTTGATTGAGTCCAGAAAACAAGAGCACACCCTGTCTTTTCCTCACCTCGGCAAAGAGAACCAATTTGCCCTGACACTTGACGGCAAAATCGACAGGAAAAAAGCACACATTTTTCCCCCCGATGTGTAGTGCATAACACTAAGGCTTGTCTTAAGAACAACTAACACAAACAAAAATTCACATTATTATCATCCCCAATCTGTAACTGTAAAAATAACACAAATTAGAGATACGGCCACTGTGCACTTCACCGACTGCGTCTAACAGCATGCGTGCGCCACTGTCAGACGAGGTGACCGAGTGGTTAAGGCGATGGACTGCTAATCCATTGTGCTCTGCACGCATGGGTTCGAATCCCATCTTCGTCGACTTTTCTACAAAACTCTGTTCCTCAGAGAACTTTGTAAACTCACGTTACTGTCTGTGTTAGTCAACTGTCATTTATTTGCAAGGCTATTTTAATGGAGGGTCCAGGTAATTTTTACACCATAAATAGGCACAGAGTCGCATTCATGGCAGTTCCACAAGTTGGAAATAAGCACCATTTTTCCCATTGATACCTATAGCATAACAATAATGCTTGTCTTAAAAACAACTTATTCAAACAAAAATTCACATTATTATCATCCCCAATTTTTAACTGTAAAAATAATGCAAATTAGAGCTCAAATCAAAATTATTTTGATTGAGTCCAGAAAACAAGAGCACACCCTGTCTTTTCCTCACCTCGGCAAAGAGAATCCCATCTTCGTCGACTTTTCTACAAAACTCTGTTCCTCAGAGAACTTTGTAAACTCACGTTACTGTCTGTGTTAGTCAACCGTCATTTATTTGCAAGGCTATTTTAATGGAGGGTCCAGGGAATTTTTACACCATAAATAGGCACAGAGTCGCATTCATGGCAGTTCCACAAGTTGGAAATAAGCACCATTTTTCCCATTGATACCTATAGCATAACAATAATGCTTGTCTTAAAAACAACTTATTCAAACAAAAATTCACATTATTATCATCCCCAATCTGTAACTGTAAAAATAACGCAAATTAGAGCTCAAATCAAAATTATTTTGATTGAGTCCAGAAAACAAGAGCACACCATGTCTTTTCCTCACCTCGGCAAAGAGAACCAATTTGCCCTGACACTTGACGGCAAAATCGACAGGAAAAAAGCACACATTTTTCCCCCCGATGTGTAGTGCATAACACTAAGGCTTGTCTTAAAAACAACTAACACAAACAAAAATTCACATTATTATCATCCCCAATCTGTAACTGTAAAAATAACGCAAATTAGAGCTCAAATGAAAATTATTTTGATTGAGTCCAGAAAACAAGAGCACACCCTGTCTTTTCCTCACCTCGGCAAAGAGAACCAATTTGCCCTGACACTTGACGGCAAAATCGACAGGAAAAAAGCACACATTTTTCCCCCCGATGTGTAGTGCATAACACTAAGGCTTGTCTTAAAAACAACTAACACAAACAAAAATTCACATTATTATCATCCCCAATCTGTAACTGTAAAAATAACACAAATTAGAGATACGGCCACCGTGCACTTCACCGACTGCGTCAAACAGCATGCGTGCGCCACTGTTAGACGAGGTGGCCGAGTGGTTAAGGCGATGGACTGCTAATCCATTGTGCTCTGCACGCATGGGTTCGAATCCCATCTTCGTCGACTTTTCTACAAAACTCTGTTCCTCAGAGAACTTTGTAAACTCACGTTACTGTCTGTGTTAGTCAACCGTCATTTATTTGCAAGGCTATTTTAATGGAGGGTCCAGGGAATTTTTACACCATAAATAGGCACAGAGTCGCATTCATGGCAGTTCCACAAGTTGGAAATAAGCACCATTTTTCCCATTGATACCTATAGCATAACAATAATGCTTGTCTTAAAAACAACTTATTCAAACAAAAATTCACATTATTATCATCCCCAATCTGTAACTGTAAAAATAACGCAAATTAGAGCTCAAATCAAAATTATTTTGATTGAGTCCAGAAAACAAGAGCACACCCTGTCTTTTCCTCACCTCGGCAAAGAGAACCAATTTGCCCTGACACTTGACGGCAAAATCGACAGGAAAAAAGCACACATTTTTCCCCCCGATGTGTAGTGCATAACACTAAGGCTTGTCTTAAAAACAACTAACACAAACAAAAATTCACATTATTATCATCCCCAATCTGTAACTGTAAAAATAACACAAATTAGAGATACGGCCACCGTGCACTTCACCGACTGCGTCTAACAGCATGCGTGCGCCACTGTCAGACGAGGTGACCGAGTGGTTAAGACGATGGACTGCTAATCCATTGTGCTCTGCACGCATGGGTTCGAATCCCATCTTCGTCGACTTTTCTACAAAACTCTGTTCCTCAGAGAACTTTGTAAACTCACGTTACTGTCTGTGTTAGTTAACTGTCATTTATTTGCAAGGCTATTTTAATGGAGGGTCCAGGGAGTTTTTACACCATAAATAGGCACAGAGTCGCATTCATGGCAGTTCCACAAGTTGGAAATAAGCACCATTTTTCCCATTGATACCTATAGCATAACAATAATGTTTGTCTTAAAAACAACTTATTCAAACAAAAATTCACATTATTATCATCCCCAATCTGTAACTGTAAAAATAACGCAAATTAGAGCTCAAATCAAAATTATTTTGATTGAGTCCAGAAAACAAGAGCACACCCTGTCTTTTCCTCACCTCGGCAAAGAGAACCAATTTGCCCTGACACTTGACGGCAAAATCGACAGGAAAAAAGCACACATTTTCCCCCCCGATGTGTAGTGCATAACACTAAGGCTTGTCTTAAAAATAACTAACACAAACAAAAATTCACATTATTATCATCCCCAATCTGTAACTGTCAAAATAACACAAATTAGAGATACGGCCACCGTGCACTTCACCGACTGCGTCTAACAGCATGCGTGCGCCACTGTCAGACGAGGTGACCGAGTGGTTAAGGCGATGGACTGCTAATCCATTGTGCTCTGCACGCATCGGTTCGAATCCCATCTTCGTCGACTTTTCTACAAAACTCTGTTCCTCAGAGAACTTTGTAAACTCACGTTACTGTCTGTGTTAGTTAACTGTCATTTATTTGCAAGGCTATTTTAATGGAGGGTCCAGGGAATTTTTACACCATAAATAGGCACAGAGTCGCATTCATGGCAGTTCCACAAGTTGGAAATAAGCACCATTTTTCCCATTGATACCTATAGCATAACAATAATGCTTGTCTTAAAAACAACTTATTCAAACAAAAATTCACATTATTATCATCCCCAATCTGTAACTGTAAAAATAACGCAAATTAGAGCTCAAATCAAAATTATTTTGATTGAGTCCAGAAAACAAGAGCACACCCTGTCTTTTCCTCACCTCGGCAAAGAGAACCAATTTGCCCTGACACTTGACGGCAAAATCGACAGGAAAAAAGCACACATTTTTCCCCCCGATGTGTAGTGCATAACACTAAGGCTTGTCTTAAAAATAACTAACACAAACAAAAATTCACATTATTATCATCCCCAATCTGTAACTGTAAAAATAACACAAATTAGAGATACGGCCACCGTGCACTTCACCGACTGCGTCTAACAGCATGCGTGCGCCACTGTCAGACGAGGTGGCCGAGTGGTTAAGGCGATTGTGCTCTGCACGCATGGGTTTGAATCCCATCTTCGTCGACTTTTCTACAAAACTCTGTTCCTCAGAGAACTTTGTAAACTCACGTTACTGTCTGTGTTAGTCAACTGTCATTTATTTGCAAGGCTATTTTAATGGAGGGTCCAGGGAATTTTTACACCATAAATAGGCACAGAGTCGCATTCATGGCAGTTCCACAAGTTGGAAATAAGCACCATTTTTCCCATTGATACCTATAGCATAACAATAATGCTTGTCTTAAAAACAACTTATTCAAACAAAAATTCACATTATTATCATCCCCAATTTTTAACTGTAAAAATAATGCAAATTAGAGCTCAAATCAAAATTATTTTGATTGAGTCCAGAAAACAAGAACACACCCTGTCTTTTCCTCACCTCGGCAAAGAGAATCCCATCTTCGTCGACTTTTCTACAAAACTCTGTTCCTCAGAGAACTTTGTAAACTCACATTACTGTCTGTGTTAGTCAACCGTCATTTATTTGCAAGGCTATTTTAATGGAGGGTCCAGGGAATTTTTACACCATAAATAGGCACAGAGTCGCATTCATGGCAGTTCCACAAGTTGGAAATAAGCACCATTTTTCCCATTGATACCTATAGCATAACAATAATGCTTGTCTTAAAAACAACTTATTCAAACAAAAATTCACATTATTATAATCCCCAATCTGTAACAGTAAAAATAACGCAAATTAGAGCTCAAATCAAAATTATTTTTATTGAGTCCAGAAAACAAGAGCACACCCTGTCTTTTCCTCACCTCGGCAAAGAGAACCAATTTGCCCTGACACTTGACGGCAAAATCGACAGGAAAAAAGCACACATTTTTCCCCCCGATGTGTAGTGCATAACACTAAGGCTTGTCTTAAAAACAACTAACACAAACAAAAATTCACATTATTATCATCCCTAATCTGTAACTGTAAAAATAACACAAATTAGAGATACGGCCACCGTGCACTTCACCGACTGCGTCAAACAGCATGCGTGCGCCACTGTTAGACGAGGTGGCCGAGTGGTTAAGGCGATGGACTGCTAATCCATTATTCTCTGCACGCATGGGTTCGAATCCCATCTTCGTCGACTTTTCTACAAAACTCTGTTCCTCAGAGAAATTTGTAAACTCACGTTACTGTCTGTGTTAGTCAACCGTCATTTATTTGCAAGGCTATTTTAATGGAGGGTCCAGGGAATTTTTACACCATAAATAGGCACAGAGTCGCATTCATGGCAGTTCCACAAGTTGGAAATAAGCACCATTTTTCCCATTGATACCTATAGCATAACAATAATGCTTGTCTTAAAAACAACTTATTCAAACAAAAATTCACATTATTATCATCCCCAATCTGTAACTGTAAAAATAACGCAAATTAGAGCTCAAATCAAAATTATTTTGATTGAGTCCAGAAAACAAGAGCACACCCTGTCTTTTCCTCACCTCGGCAAAGAGAACCAATTTGCCCTGACACTTGACGGCAAAATCGACAGGAAAAAAGCACACATTTTTCCCCCCGATGTATAGTGCATAACACTAAGGCTTGTCTTAAAAACAACTAACACAAACAAAAATTCACATTATTATCATCCCCAATCTGTAACTGTAAAAATAACACAAATTAGAGATATGGCCACCGTGCACTTCACCGACTGCGTCTAACAGCATGCGTGCGCCACTGTCAGACGAGGTGACCGAGTGGTTAAGGCGATGGACTGCTAATCCATTGTGCTCTGCACGCATGGGTTCGAATCCCATCTTCGTCGACTTTTCTCCAAAACTCTGTTCCTCAGAGAACTTTGTAAACTCACGTTACTGTCTGTGTTAGTCAACTGTCATTTATTTGCAAGGCTATTTTAATGGAGGGTCCAGGGAATTTTTACACCATAAATAGGCACAGAGTCGCATTCATGGCAGTTCCACAAGTTGGAAATAAGCACCATTTTTCCCATTGATACCTATAGCATAACAATAATGCTTGTCTTAAAAACAACTTATTCAAACAAAAATTCACATTATTATCATCCCCAATCTGTAACTGTAAAAATAACGCAAATTAGAGCTCAAATCAAAATTATTTTGATTGAGTCCAGAAAACAAGAGCACACCCTGTCTTTTCCTCACCTCGGCAAAGAGAACCAATTTGCCCTGACACTTGACGGCAAAATCGACAGGAAAAAAGCACACATTTTTCCCCCCGATGTGTAGTGCATAACACTAAGGCTTGTCTTAAGAACAACTAACACAAACAAAAATTCACATTATTATCATCCCCAATCTGTAACTGTAAAAATAACACAAATTAGAGATACGGCCACCGTGCACTTCACCGACTGCGTCTAACAGCATGCGTGCGCCACTGTCAGACGAGGTGACCGAGTGGTTAAGGCGATGGACTGCTAATCCATTGTGCTCTGCACGCATCGGTTCGAATCCCATCTTCGTCGACTTTTCTACAAAACTCTGTTCCTCAGAGAACTTTGTAAACTCACGTTACTGTATGTGTTAGTCAACTGTCATTTATTTGCAAGGCTATTTTAATGGAGGGTCCAGGGAATTTTTACACCATAAATAGGCACAGAGTCGCATTCATGGCAGTTCCACAAGTTGGAAATAAGCACCATTTTTCCCATTGATACCTATAGCATAACAATAATGCTTGTCTTAAAAACAACTTATTCAAACAAAAATTCACATTATTATCATCCCCAATCTGTAACTGTAAAAATAACGCAAATTAGAGCTCAAATCAAAATTATTTTGATTGAGTCCAGAAAACAAGAGCACACCCTGTCTTTTCCTCACCTCGGCAAAGAGAACCAATTTGCCCTGACACTTGACGGCAAAATCGACAGGAAAAAAGCACACATTTTTCCCCCCGATGTGTAGTGCATAACACTAAGGCTTGTCTTAAAAACAACTAACACAAACAAAAATTCACATTATTATCATCCCCAATCTGTAACTGTAAAAATAACACAAATTAGAGATACGGCCACCGTGCACTTCACCGACTGCGTCTATCAGCATGCGTGTGCCGCTGTCCGACGAGGTGGCCGAGTGGTTAAGGCGATGGACTGCTAATCCATTGTGCTCTGCACGCATGGGTTCAAATCCCATCTTTGTTGACTTTTCTACAAAACTCTGTTCCCCAGAGAATTATGTAAACTCACGTTACTGTCTGTGTTAGTCAACTGGCATTTATTTGCAAGGCTATTTTAATGGAGGGTCCAGGGAATTTTTACACCATAAATAGGCACAGAGTCGCATTCATGGCAGTTCCACAAGTTGGAAATAAGCACCATTTTTCCCATTGATACCTATAGCATAACAATAATGCTTGTCTTAAAAACAACTTATTCAAACAAAAATTCACATTATTATCATCCCCAGTCTGTAACTGTAAAAATAACGCAAATTAGAGCTCAAATCAAAATTCTTTTGATTAAGTCCAAAAACAAGAGCACACCATGTCTTTTCCTCACCTCGGCAAAGAGAACCAATTTGCCCTGACACTTGACGGCAAAATCGACAGGAAAAAAGCACACATTTTTTCCCCCGATGTGTTGTGCCTAATACTAAGGCTTGTCTTAAAAACAACTAAAACAAACAAAAATTCACATTATTATCATCCCCAATCTGTAACTGTAAAAATAACACAAATTAGAGCTCAAATCAAAATACTTTAGATTAAATCCGGAAAACAATAGCACACCTTTTCTTTTCACACTTGAAGGCAAAATGGAAAGGGAACTTTTACACCTTACATATGCCAAGAGACGCACTCATGCCTTTTCCTCACCTCGTCAAAGAGAACCATTTTGCCCTGACACTTGACAGCAAAATCAACAGGGAAAAAGCACCCTCCCCACTGCCCCCCGATATGCACAGCATAACACTAAGGCTTGTCTTAAAAACAACTAACACAAGCAAAAATTCCCATGATTAGCATCCCCAATCTGTAACCGAAGAACTAACACAAACCAGGACGCAAAACACAATTATTTATGATTCATTGAGAAAATGATAGGAGACCTATTCTAGACACACTTGTAGGCAAAATTGACAGGGAATTCATTTATTTCATGCGAGGTAAGGAGAACTAAGTATACATATCCAGCATTGGAGTGCATCAAGTTTAGCAAAGTTTTCAACATCCTTGGTTAATGTATCATTTACTACATCTCTTATTTCTAGGAGTTTATTGATATGATCCATAAAAATCATTCAAAATGATCATTGTAATTTCTGCTCTTCTTTCAAGTTTTAGATTTGTAAAATTTGAATATTAGCCTTTTGCTGAGTTGGTCGATACGGCCACCGTGTACTTCACCGACTGCGTCTAACAGCTTGCGTGCGCCACTGTCAGATGAGGTGGCCGAGTGGTTAAGACTGCTAATCCATTGTGCTCAGCACGCATGGGTTCGAATCCCATCTTCGTCGACTTTTCTACAAAACTCTGTTCCTCAGAGAATTTTGTAAACTCACGTTACTGTCTGTGTTAGTCAACTGTCCTTTATTTGCAAGGATATTTTAATGGAGGGTCCAGGGAATTTTTACACCATAAATAGGCACAGAGTCGCATTCATGGCAGTTCCACAAGTTGGAAATAAGCACAATTTTTCCCATTGATACCTATAGCATAACAATAATGCTTGTCTTAAAAACAACTAATTCAAACAAAAATTCACATTATTATCATCCCCAGTCTGTAACTGTAAAAATAACGCAAATTAGAGCTCAAATCAAAATTCTTTTGATTAAGTCCAAAAACAAGAGCACACCATGTCTTTTCCTCACCTCGGCAAAGAGAATTAATTTGCCCTGACACTTGACAGCAAAATCGACAGGAAAAAAGCACACATTTTTTCCCCCGATGTGTTGTGCCTAACACTAAGGCTTGTCTTAAAAACAACTAAAACAAACAAAAATTCACATTATTATCATCCCCAATCTGTAACTGTAAAAATAACACAAATTATAGCTCAAATCAAAATACTTTAGATTAAATCCGGAAAACAATAGCACACCTTTTCTTTTCACACTTGAAGGCAAAATGGAAAGGGAACTTTTACACCTTACATATGCCAAGAGACGCACTCATGCCTTTTCCTCACCTCGTCAAAGAGAACCATTTTGCCCTGACACTTGACAGCAAAATCAACAGGGAAAAAGCACCCTCCCCACTGTCCCCCAATATGCACAGCATAACACTAAGGCTTGTCTTAAAAACAACTAACACAAGCAAAAATTCCCATGATTAGCATCCCCAATCTGTAACCGAAGAACTAACACAAACCAGGACGCGAAACAAAAAAAATGATAGGAGACCTATTCTAGACACACTTGTAGGCAAAATTGACAGGGAATTCATTTATTTCATGCGAGGTAAGGAGAACTAAGTATACATATCCAGCATTGGAGTGCATCAAGTTTAGCAAAGTTTTCAACATCCTTGGTTAATGTATCATTTACTACATCTCTTATTTCTAGGAGTTTATTGATATGATCCATAAAAATCATTCAAAATGATCATTGTAATTTCTGCTCTTCTTTCAAGTTTTAGATTTGTAAAATTTGAATATTAGCCTTTTGCTGAGTTGGTCGATACGGCCACCGTGTACTTCACCGACTGCGTCTAACAGCTTGCGTGCGCCACTGTCAGACGAGGTGGCCGAGTGGTTAAGACAGCTAATCCATTGTGCTCTGCACGCATGGGTTCGAATCCCATCTTCGTCGACTTTTCTACAAAACTCTGTTCCTCAGAGAACTTTGTAAACTCAAGTTACTGTCTTTGTTAGTCAACTGTCCTTTATTTGCAAGGATATTTTAATGGAGGGTCCAGGGAATTTTTACACCATAAATTCATGGCAGTTCCACAAGTTGGAAATAAGCACCATTTTTCCCATTGATACCTATAGCATAACAATAATGCTTGTCTTAAAAACAACTAATTCAAACAAAAATTCACATTATTATCATCCCCAGTCTGTAACTGTAAAAATAACGCAAATTAGAGCTCAAATCAAAATTCTTTTGATTAAGTCCAGAAAACAAGAGCACACCATGTCTTTTCCTCACCTCGGCAAAGAGAACCAATTTGAACTGACACTTGACGGCAAAATCGACAGGAAAAAAGCACACATTTTTTCCCCCGATGTGTAGTGCCTAACACTAAGGCTTGTCTTAAAAACAACTAAAACAAACAAAAATTCACATTATTATCATCCCCAATCTGTAACTGTAAAAATAACACAAATTAGAGCTCAAATCAAAATACTTTAGATTAAATCCGGAAAACAATAGCACACCTTTTCTTTTCACACTTGAAGGCAAAATGGAAAGGGAACTTTTACACCTTACATATGCCAAGAGACACACTCATGCCTTTTCCTCACTTCGTCAAAGAGAACCATTTTGCCCTGGCACTTGACAGCAAAATCAACAGGGAAAAGCACCCTCACCCCCTGCCCCCCGATATGCACAGCATAACACTAAGGCTTGTCTTAAAAACAACTAACACAAGCAAAAATTCCCATGATTAGCATCCCCAATCTGTAACCGAAGAACTAACACAAACCAGGATGCAAAACACAATTATTTATGATTCATTGAGAAAATTATAGGAGACCTATTCTAGACACACTTGTAGGCAAAATTGACAGGGAATTAATTTATTCCATGCTAGGTAAGGAGAACTAAGTATACATATCCAGCATTGGAGTGCATCAAGTTTAGCAAAGTTTTCAACATCCTTGGTTAATGTATCATTTACTACATCTCTTATTTCTAGGAGTTTATTGATATGATCCATAAAAATCATTCAAAATGATCATTGTAATTTCTGCTCTTCTTTCAAGTTTTAGATTTGTAAAATTTGAATATTAGCCTTTTGCTGAGTTGGTCGATACGGCCACCGTGCACTTCACTGACTGCGTCTAACAGCTTACGTGCGCCACTATCAGACGAGGTGGCCTTGTGGTTAAGGCGATGGACTGCTAATCCATTGTGCTCTGCACGCATGGGTTCGAATCCCATTTTTGTCGACTTTTCTTCAAAACTCTGTTCCCCAGAGAATTATGTAAACTCACGTTACTGTCTGTGTTAGTCAACTGGCATTTATTTGCAAGGCTATTTTAATGGAGGGTCCAGGGAATTTTTACACCATAAATAGGCACAGAGTCGCATTCATGGCAGTTCCACAAGTTGGAAATAAGCACCATTTTTCCCATTGATACCTATAGCATAACAATAATGCTTGTCTTAAAAACAACTTATTCAAACAAAAATTCACATTATTATCATCCCCAGTCTGTAACTGTAAAAATAACGCAAATTAGAGCTCAAATCAAAATTCTTTTGATTAAGTCCAAAAACAAGAGCACACCATGTCTTTTCCTCACCTCGGCAAAGAGAACCAATTTGCCCTGACACTTGACGGCAAAATCGACAGGAAAAAAGCACACATTTTTTCCCCCGATGTGTTGTGCCTAATACTAAGGCTTGTCTTAAAAACAACTAAAACAAACAAAAATTCACATTATTATCATCCCCAATCTGTAACTGTAAAAATAACACAAATTAGAGCTCAAATCAAAATACTTTAGATTAAATCCGGAAAACAATAGCACACCTTTTCTTTTCACACTTGAAGGCAAAATGGAAAGGGAACTTTTACACCTTACATATGCCAAGAGACGCACTCATGCCTTTTCCTCACCTCGTCAAAGAGAACCATTTTGCCCTGACACTTGACAGCAAAATCAACAGGGAAAAAGCACCCTCCCCACTGCCCCCCGATATGCACAGCATAACACTAAGGCTTGTCTTAAAAACAACTAACACAAGCAAAAATTCCCATGATTAGCATCCCCAATCTGTAACCGAAGAACTAACACAAACCAGGACGCAAAACACAATTATTTATGATTCATTGAGAAAATGATAGGAGACCTATTCTAGACACACTTGTAGGCAAAATTGACAGGGAATTCATTTATTTCATGCGAGGTAAGGAGAACTAAGTATACATATCCAGCATTGGAGTGCATCAAGTTTAGCAAAGTTTTCAACATCCTTGGTTAATGTATCATTTACTACATCTCTTATTTCTAGGAGTTTATTGATATGATCCATAAAAATCATTCAAAATGATCATTGTAATTTCTGCTCTTCTTTCAAGTTTTAGATTTGTAAAATTTGAATATTAGCCTTTTGCTGAGTTGGTCGATACGGCCACCGTGTACTTCACCGACTGCGTCTAACAGCTTGCGTGCGCCACTGTCAGATGAGGTGGCCGAGTGGTTAAGACTGCTAATCCATTGTGCTCAGCACGCATGGGTTCGAATCCCATCTTCGTCGACTTTTCTACAAAACTCTGTTCCTCAGAGAATTTTGTAAACTCACGTTACTGTCTGTGTTAGTCAACTGTCCTTTATTTGCAAGGATATTTTAATGGAGGGTCCAGGGAATTTTTACACCATAAATAGGCACAGAGTCGCATTCATGGCAGTTCCACAAGTTGGAAATAAGCACAATTTTTCCCATTGATACCTATAGCATAACAATAATGCTTGTCTTAAAAACAACTAATTCAAACAAAAATTCACATTATTATCATCCCCAGTCTGTAACTGTAAAAATAACGCAAATTAGAGCTCAAATCAAAATTCTTTTGATTAAGTCCAAAAACAAGAGCACACCATGTCTTTTCCTCACCTCGGCAAAGAGAATTAATTTGCCCTGACACTTGACAGCAAAATCGACAGGAAAAAAGCACACATTTTTTCCCCCGATGTGTTGTGCCTAACACTAAGGCTTGTCTTAAAAACAACTAAAACAAACAAAAATTCACATTATTATCATCCCCAATCTGTAACTGTAAAAATAACACAAATTATAGCTCAAATCAAAATACTTTAGATTAAATCCGGAAAACAATAGCACACCTTTTCTTTTCACACTTGAAGGCAAAATGGAAAGGGAACTTTTACACCTTACATATGCCAAGAGACGCACTCATGCCTTTTCCTCACCTCGTCAAAGAGAACCATTTTGCCCTGACACTTGACAGCAAAATCAACAGGGAAAAAGCACCCTCCCCACTGTCCCCCAATATGCACAGCATAACACTAAGGCTTGTCTTAAAAACAACTAACACAAGCAAAAATTCCCATGATTAGCATCCCCAATCTGTAACCGAAGAACTAACACAAACCAGGACGCGAAACAAAAAAAATGATAGGAGACCTATTCTAGACACACTTGTAGGCAAAATTGACAGGGAATTCATTTATTTCATGCGAGGTAAGGAGAACTAAGTATACATATCCAGCATTGGAGTGCATCAAGTTTAGCAAAGTTTTCAACATCCTTGGTTAATGTATCATTTACTACATCTCTTATTTCTAGGAGTTTATTGATATGATCCATAAAAATCATTCAAAATGATCATTGTAATTTCTGCTCTTCTTTCAAGTTTTAGATTTGTAAAATTTGAATATTAGCCTTTTGCTGAGTTGGTCGATACGGCCACCGTGTACTTCACCGACTGCGTCTAACAGCTTGCGTGCGCCACTGTCAGACGAGGTGGCCGAGTGGTTAAGACAGCTAATCCATTGTGCTCTGCACGCATGGGTTCGAATCCCATCTTCGTCGACTTTTCTACAAAACTCTGTTCCTCAGAGAACTTTGTAAACTCAAGTTACTGTCTTTGTTAGTCAACTGTCCTTTATTTGCAAGGATATTTTAATGGAGGGTCCAGGGAATTTTTACACCATAAATTCATGGCAGTTCCACAAGTTGGAAATAAGCACCATTTTTCCCATTGATACCTATAGCATAACAATAATGCTTGTCTTAAAAACAACTAATTCAAACAAAAATTCACATTATTATCATCCCCAGTCTGTAACTGTAAAAATAACGCAAATTAGAGCTCAAATCAAAATTCTTTTGATTAAGTCCAGAAAACAAGAGCACACCATGTCTTTTCCTCACCTCGGCAAAGAGAACCAATTTGAACTGACACTTGACGGCAAAATCGACAGGAAAAAAGCACACATTTTTTCCCCCGATGTGTAGTGCCTAACACTAAGGCTTGTCTTAAAAACAACTAAAACAAACAAAAATTCACATTATTATCATCCCCAATCTGTAACTGTAAAAATAACACAAATTAGAGCTCAAATCAAAATACTTTAGATTAAATCCGGAAAACAATAGCACACCTTTTCTTTTCACACTTGAAGGCAAAATGGAAAGGGAACTTTTACACCTTACATATGCCAAGAGACACACTCATGCCTTTTCCTCACTTCGTCAAAGAGAACCATTTTGCCCTGGCACTTGACAGCAAAATCAACAGGGAAAAGCACCCTCACCCCCTGCCCCCCGATATGCACAGCATAACACTAAGGCTTGTCTTAAAAACAACTAACACAAGCAAAAATTCCCATGATTAGCATCCCCAATCTGTAACCGAAGAACTAACACAAACCAGGATGCAAAACACAATTATTTATGATTCATTGAGAAAATTATAGGAGACCTATTCTAGACACACTTGTAGGCAAAATTGACAGGGAATTAATTTATTCCATGCTAGGTAAGGAGAACTAAGTATACATATCCAGCATTGGAGTGCATCAAGTTTAGCAAAGTTTTCAACATCCTTGGTTAATGTATCATTTACTACATCTCTTATTTCTAGGAGTTTATTGATATGATCCATAAAAATCATTCAAAATGATCATTGTAATTTCTGCTCTTCTTTCAAGTTTTAGATTTGTAAAATTTGAATATTAGCCTTTTGCTGAGTTGGTCGATACGGCCACCGTGCACTTCACTGACTGCGTCTAACAGCTTACGTGCGCCACTATCAGACGAGGTGGCCTTGTGGTTAAGGCGATGGACTGCTAATCCATTGTGCTCTGCACGCATGGGTTCGAATCCCATTTTTGTCGACTTTTCTTCAAAACTCTGTTCCTCAGAGAACTTTGTAAACTCACGTTACTGTCTGTGTTAGTCAACTGTCATTTATTTGCAAGGATATTTTAATGGAGGGTCCAGGGAATTTTAACACCATAAATAGGCACAGAGTCGCATTCATGGCAGTTCCACAAGTTGGAAATAAGCACCATTTATCCCATTGATACCTATAGCATAACAATAATGATTGTCTTAAAAACAACTAATTCAAACAAAAATTCACATTATTATCATCCCCAGTCTGTAACTGTAAAAATAACGCAAATTATTGCTCAAATCAAAATTCTTTTGATTAAGTCCAGAAAACAAGAGCACACCAAGTCTTTTCCTCACCTCGGCAAAGAGAACCAATTTGCCCTGACACTTGACGGCAAAATCGACAGGAAAAAAGCACACATTTTTTCCCCCGATGTGTAGTGCCTAACACTAAGGCTTGTCTTAAAAACAACTAAAACAAACAAAAATTCACATTATTATCATCCCCAATCTGTAACTGTAAAAATAACACAAATTAGAGCTCAAATCAAAATACTTTAGATTAAATCCGGAAAACAATAGCACACCTTTTCTTTTCACACTTGAAGGCAAAATGGAAAGGGAACTTTTACACCTTACATATGCCAAGAGACACACTCATGCCTTTTCCTCACCTCGTCAAAGAGAACCATTTTGCCCTGGCACTTGACAGCAAAATCAACAGGGAAAAGCACCCTCACCCCCTGCCCCCCGATATGCACAGCATAACACTAAGGCTTGTCTTAAAAACAACTAACACAAGCAAAAATTCCCATGATTAGCATCCCCAATCTGTAACCGAAGAACTAACACAAACCAGGATGCAAAACACAATTATTTATGATTCATTGAGAAAATGATAGGAGACCTATTCTAGACACACTTGTAGGCAAAATTGACAGGGAATTCATTTATTCCATGCTAGGTAAGGAGAACTAAGTATACATATCCAGCATTGGAGTGCTTCACGTTTAGCAAAGTTTTCAACATCCTTGGTTAATGTATCATTTACTACATCTCTTATTTCTAGGAGTTTATTGATATGATCCATAAAAATCATTCAAAATGATCATTGTAATTTCTGCTCTTCTTTCAAGTTTTAGATTTGTAAAATTTGAATATTAACCTTTTGCTGAGTTGGTCGATACGGCCACCGTGCACTTCACCGACTGCGTCTAACAGCTTGCATGTGCCACTGTCTGATGAGGTGGCCGAGTGGTTAAGGCGATGGACTGCTAATCCATTGTGCTCTGCACGCATGGGTTCGAATCCCATTTTTGTCGACTTTTCTACAAAACTCTGTTCCTCAGAGAACTTTGTAAACTCACGTTACTGTCTGTGTTAGTCAACTGTCATTTATTTGCAAGGATATTTTAATGGAGGGTCCAGGGAATTTTAACACCATAAATAGGCACAGAGTCGCATTCATGGCAGTTCCACAAGTTGGAAATAAGCACCATTTATCCCATTGATACCTATAGCATAACAATAATGATTGTCTTAAAAACAACTAATTCAAACAAAAATTCACATTATTATCATCCCCAGTCTGTAACTGTAAAAATAACGCAAATTATTGCTCAAATCAAAATTCTTTTGATTAAGTCCAGAAAACAAGAGCACACCAAGTCTTTTCCTCACCTCGGCAAAGAGAACCAATTTGCCCTGACACTTGACGGCAAAATCGACAGGAAAAAAGCACACATTTTTTCCCCCGATGTGTAGTGCCTAACACTAAGGCTTGTCTTAAAAACAACTAAAACAAACAAAAATTCACATTATTATCATCCCCAATCTGTAACTGTAAAAATAACACAAATTAGAGCTCAAATCAAAATACTTTAGATTAAATCCGGAAAACAATAGCACACCTTTTCTTTTCACACTTGAAGGCAAAATGGAAAGGGAACTTTTACACCTTACATATGCCAAGAGACACACTCATGCCTTTTCCTCACCTCGTCAAAGAGAACCATTTTGCCCTGGCACTTGACAGCAAAATCAACAGGGAAAAGCACCCTCACCCCCTGCCCCCCGATATGCACAGCATAACACTAAGGCTTGTCTTAAAAACAACTAACACAAGCAAAAATTCCCATGATTAGCATCCCCAATCTGTAACCGAAGAACTAACACAAACCAGGATGCAAAACACAATTATTTATGATTCATTGAGAAAATGATAGGAGACCTATTCTAGACACACTTGTAGGCAAAATTGACAGGGAATTCATTTATTCCATGCTAGGTAAGGAGAACTAAGTATACATATCCAGCATTGGAGTGCTTCACGTTTAGCAAAGTTTTCAACATCCTTGGTTAATGTATCATTTACTACATCTCTTATTTCTAGGAGTTTATTGATATGATCCATAAAAATCATTCAAAATGATCATTGTAATTTCTGCTCTTCTTTCAAGTTTTAGATTTGTAAAATTTGAATATTAACCTTTTGCTGAGTTGGTCGATACGGCCACCGTGCACTTCACCGACTGCGTCTAACAGCTTGCATGTGCCACTGTCTGATGAGGTGGCCGAGTGGTTAAGGCGATGGACTGCTAATCCATTGTGCTCTGCACGCATGGGTTCGAATCCCATTTTTGTCGACTTTTCTACAAAACTCTGTTCCTCAGAGAACTTTGTAAACTCACGTTACTGTCTGTGTTAGTCAACTGTCATTTATTTGCAAGGATATTTTAATGGAGGGTCCAGGGAATTTTAACACCATAAATAGGCACAGAGTCGCATTCATGGCAGTTCCACAAGTTGGAAATAAGCACCATTTATCCCATTGATACCTATAGCATAACAATAATGCTTGTCTTAAAAACAACTAATTCAAACAAAAATTCACATTATTATCATCCCCAGTCTGTAACTGTAAAAATAACGCAAATTAGAGCTCAAATCAAAATTCTTTTGATGAAGTCCAGAAAACAAGAGCACACCATGTCTTTTCCTCACCTCGGCAAAGAGAACCAATTTGCCCTGACACTTGACGGCAAAATCGACAGGAAAAAAGCACACATTTTCCCCCCCGATGTGTAGTGCCTAACACTAAGGCTTGTCTTAAAAACAACTAAAACAAAAAAAATTCACATTATTATCATCCCCAATCTGTAACTGTAAAAATAACACAACTTAGAGCTCAAATCAAAATACTTTAGATTAAATCCGGAAAACAATAGCACACCTTTTCTTTTCACACTTGAAGGCAAAATGGAAAGGGAACTTTTACATCTTACATATGCCAAGAGACACACTCATGCCTTTTCCTCACCTCGGCAAAGAGAACCAATTTGCCCTGACACTTGACGGCAAAATCGACAGGAAAAAAGCACACATTTTTTCCCCCGATGTGTAGTGCCTAACACTAAGGCTTGTCTTAAAAACAACTAAAACAAACAAAAATTCACATTATTATTATCCCCAATCTGTAACTGTAAAAATAACACAAATTAGAGATACGGCCACCGTGCACTTCACCGACTGCGTCTAACAGCTTGCGTGCGCCACTTTCAGACGAGGTGGCCGAGTGGTTAAGGCGATGGACTGCTAATCCATTGTGCTCTGCATGCATGGTTTCAAATCCCATTTTTGTCGACTTTTCTACAAAACTCTGTTCCTCAGAGAAATTTGTAAACTCACGTTACTGTCTGTGTTAGTCAACTGTCATTTATTTGCAAGGATATTTTAATGGAGGGTCCAGGGAATTTTAACATCATAAATAGGCACAGAGTCGCATTCATGGCAGTTCCACAAGTTGGAAATAAGCACCATTTATCCCATTGGTAAGTATAGCATAACAATAATGCTTGTCTTAAAAACAACTAATTCAAACAAAAAATCACAATATTATCATCCCCAATCTGTAACTGTAAAAATAACGCAAATTAGAGCTCAAATCAAAATTATTTTGATTAAGTTAGAAAACAAGAGCACACCATGTCTTTTCCTCACCTCGGCAAAGAGAACCATTTTGCCCTGACACTTGACGGCAAAATCGACAGGAAAAAAGCACACATTTTTTCCCCCCGATGTGTAGTGCCTAACACTAAGGCTTGTCTTAAAAACAACTAAAACAAACAAAAATTCACATTATTATCATCCCCAATCTGTAACTGTAAAAATAACACAAATTAGAGCTCAAATCAAAATACTTTAGATTAAATCCGGAAAACAATAGCACACCTTTTCTTTTCAAACTTGAAGGCAAAATGGAAAGGGAACTTTTACACCTTACATATGCCAAGAGACGCACTCATGTCTTTTCCTCACCTCGGCAAAGAGAACCAATTTGCCCTGACACTTGACGGCAAAATCGACAGGAAAAAAGCACACATTTTTTTCCCCCGATGTGTAGTGCCTAACACTAAGGCTTGTCTTAAAAACAACTAAAACAAACAAAAATTCACATTATTATCATCCCCAATCTGTAACTGTAAAAATAACACAAATTAGAGCTCAAATCAAAATACTTTAGATTAAATCCCGAAAACAATAGCACACCTTTTCTTTTCACACTTGAAGGCAAAATGGAAAGGGAACTTTTACACCTTACATATGCCAAGAGACTCACTCATGCCTTTTCCTCACCTCGTCAAAGAGAACCATTTTGCCCTGACACTTGACAGCAAAATCAACAGGGAAAAAGCACCCTCCCCCCTGCCCCCCGATATGCACAGCATAACACTAAGGCTTGTCTTAAAAACAACTAACACAAGCAAAAATTCCCATGATTAGCATCCCCAATCTGTAACCGAAGAGCTAACACAAACCAGGGCGCAAAACACAATTATTTATGATTCATTGAGAAAACGATAGGAGACCTATTCTAGACACACTTGTAGGCAAAATTGACAGGGAATTAATTTATTCCATGCTAGGTAAGGAGAACTAAGTATACATATCCAGCATTGGAGTGCATCAAGTTTAGCAAAGTTTTCAACATCCTTGGTTAATGTATCATTTACTACATCTCTTATTTCTAGGAGTTTATTGATATGATCCATAAAAATCATTCAAAATGATCATTGTAATTTCTGCTCTTCTTTCAAGTTTTAGATTTGTAAAATTTGAATATTAGCCTTTTGCTGAGTTGGTCGATACGGCCACCGTGCACTTCACCGACTGCGTCTAACAGCTTGTGTGCACCACTGTCAGACGAGGTGGCCGAGTGGTTAAGGCGATGGACTGCTAATCCATTGTGCTCTGCACGCATGGGTTCGAATCCCATCTTCGTCGACTTTTTAACAAAACTCTGTTCCTCAGAGAACTTTGTAAACTCACGTTACTGTCTGTGTTAGTCAACTGTCCTTTATTTGACATGATATTTTAATGGAGGGTCCAGGAAATTTTAACACCATAAATAGGCACAGAGTCGCATTCATGGCAGTTCCACAAGTTGGAAATAAGCACCATTTATCCCATTGATACCTATAGCATAACAATAATGCTTGTCTTAAAAACAACTAATTCAAACAAAAATTCACATTATTATCATCCCCAGTCTGTAACTGTAAAAATAACGCAAATTAGAGCTCAAATCAAAATTCTTTAGATTAAATCCGGAAAACAATAGCACACCTTTTCTTTTCACACTTGAAGGCAAAATGGAAAGGGAACTTTTACACCTTACATATGCCAAGAGACGCACTCATGCCTTTTCCTCACCTCGTCAAAGAGAACCATTTTGCCCTGACACTTGACGGCAAAATCGACAGGAAAAAAGCACACATTTTTTCCCCCCGATGTGTAGTGCCTAACACTAAGGCTTGTCTTAAAAACAACTAAAACAAACAAAAATTCACATTATTATCATCCCCAATCTGTAACTGTAAAAATAACACAAATTAGAGCTCAAATCAAAATACTTTAGATTAAATCCGGAAAACAATAGCACACCTTTTCTTTTCAAACTTGAAGGCAAAATGGAAAGGGAACTTTTACACCTTACATATGCCAAGAGACGCACTCATGCCTTTTCCTCACCTCGTCAAAGAGAACCATTTTGCCCTGACACTTGACAGCAAAATCAACAGGGAAAAAGCACCCTCCCCCCTGCCCCCCGATATGCACAGCATAACACTAAGGCTTGTCTTAAAAACAACTAACACAAGCAAAAATTCCCATGATTAGCATCCCCAATCTGTAACCGAAGAACTAACACAAACCAGGACGCAAAACACAATTATTTATGATTCATTGAGAAAATGATAGGAGACCTATTCTAGACACACTTGTAGGCAAAATTGACAGGGAATTAATTTATTCCATGCTAGGTAAGGAGAACTAAGTATACATATCCAGCATTGGAGTGCATCAAGTTTAGCAAAGTTTTCAACATCCTTGGTTAATGTATCATTTACTACATCTCTTATTTCTAGGAGTTTATTGATATGATCCATAAAAATCATTCAAAATGATCATTGTAATTTCTGCTCTTCTTTCAAGTTTTAGATTTGTAAAATTTGAATATTAGCCTTTTGCTGAGTTGGTCGATACGGCCACCGTGCACTTCACCGACTGCGTCTAACAGCTTGTGTGCACCACTGTCAGACGAGGTGGCCGAGTGGTTAAGGCGATGGACTGCTAATCCATTGTGCTCTGCACGCATGGGTTCGAATCCCATCTTCGTCGACTTTTTAACAAAACTCTGTTCCTCAGAGAACTTTGTAAACTCACGTTACTGTCTGTGTTAGTCAACTGTCCTTTATTTGACATGATATTTTAATGGAGGGTCCAGGAAATTTTAACACCATAAATAGGCACAGAGTCGCATTCATGGCAGTTCCACAAGTTGGAAATAAGCACCATTTATCCCATTGATACCTATAGCATAACAATAATGCTTGTCTTAAAAACAACTAATTCAAACAAAAATTCACATTATTATCATCCCCAGTCTGTAACTGTAAAAATAACGCAAATTAGAGCTCAAATCAAAATTCTTTAGATTAAATCCGGAAAACAATAGCACACCTTTTCTTTTCACACTTGAAGGCAAAATGGAAAGGGAACTTTTACACCTTACATATGCCAAGAGACGCACTCATGCCTTTTCCTCACCTCGTCAAAGAGAACCATTTTGCCCTGACACTTGACGGCAAAATCGACAGGAAAAAAGCACACATTTTTTCCCCCCGATGTGTAGTGCCTAACACTAAGGCTTGTCTTAAAAACAACTAAAACAAACAAAAATTCACATTATTATCATCCCCAATCTGTAACTGTAAAAATAACACAAATTAGAGCTCAAATCAAAATACTTTAGATTAAATCCGGAAAACAATAGCACACCTTTTCTTTTCAAACTTGAAGGCAAAATGGAAAGGGAACTTTTACACCTTACATATGCCAAGAGACGCACTCATGTCTTTTCCTCACCTCGGCAAAGAGAACCAATTTGCCCTGACACTTGACGGCAAAATCGACAGGAAAAAAGCACACATTTTTTCCCCCGATGTGTAGTGCCTAACACTAAGGCTTGTCTTAAAAACAACTAAAACAAACAAAAATTCACATTATTATCATCCCCAATCTGTAACTGTAAAAATAACACAAATTAGAGCTCAAATCAAAATACTTTAGATTAAATCCGGAAAACAATAGCACACCTTTTCTTTTCAAACTTGAAGGCAAAATGGAAAGGGAACTTTTACACCTTACATATGCCAAGAGACGCACTCATGCCTTTTCCTCACGTCGTCAAAGAGAACCATTTTGCCCTGACACTTGACAGCAAAATCAACAGGGAAAAAGCACCCTCCCCCTGCCCCCCGATATGCACAGTATAAAAATAAGGCTTGTCTTAAAAACAACTAACACAAGCAAAAATTCCCATGATTAGCATCCCCAATCTGTAACCGAAGAACTAACACAAACCAGGACGCAAAACACAATTATTTATGATTCATTGAGAAAATGATAGGAGACCTATTCTAGACACACTTGTAGGCAAAATTGACAGGGAATTAATTTATTCCATGCTAGGTAAGGAGAACTAAGTATACATATCCAGCATTGGAGTGCATCAAGTTTAGCAAAGTTTTCAACATCCTTGGTTAATGTATAATTTACTACATCTCTTATTTATTTCTAGGAGTTTATTGATATGATCCATAAAAATCATTCAAAATGATCATTGTAATTTCTGCTCTTCTTTCAAGTTTTAGATTTGTAAAATTTGAATATTAGCCTTTTGCTGAGTTGGTCGATACGGCCACCGTGCACTTCACCGACTGCGTCTAACAGCTTGCGTGCGCCACTGTCAGACGAGGTGGCCGAGTGGTTAAGGCGATGGACTGCTAATCCATTGTGCTCTGCACGCATGGGTTCGAATCCCATCTTCGTCGACTTTTCTACAAAACTCTGTTTCTCAGAGAACTTTGTAAACTCACGTTATTGTCTGTGTTAGTCAACTGTCATTTATTTGCAAGGCTATTTTAATGGAGGGTCCAGGGAATTTTTACACCATAAATAGGCACAGTTCCACAGGTTGGAAATAAGCACCATTTTCCCACTGATACCTATAGCATAATAATAATGCTTGTCTTAAAAACAACTTATTCAAACAAAAATTCACATTATTATCATCCCCAAACTGTAACTGTAAAAATAACGCAAATTAGAGCTCAAATCAAAATTATTTTGATTAAGTCCAGAAAACAAGAGCACACCATGTCTTTTCCTCACCTCGGCAAAGAGAACCAATTTGCCCTGACACTTGACGGCAAAATCGACAGGAAAAAAGCACAAATTTTTTCCCCCGATGTGTAGTGCCTAACACTAAGGCTTGTCTTAAAAACAACTAAAACAAACAAAAATTGACATTATTATCATCCCCAATCTGTAACTGTAAAAATAACACAAATTAGAGCTCAAATCAAAATACTTTAGATTAAATCCGGAAAACAATAGCACACCTTTTCTTTTCACACTTGAAGGCAAAATGGAAAGGGAACTTTTACACCTTACATATGCCAAGAGACGCACTCATGCCTTTTCCTCACCTCGTCAAAGAGAACCATTTTGCCCTGACACTTGACAGCAAAATCAACAGGGAAAAAGCACCCTGCCCCCCGATATGCACAGCATAACACTAAGGCTTGTCTTAAAAACAACTAACACAAGCAAAAATTCCCATGATTAGCATCCCCAATCTGTAACCGAAGAACTAACACAAACCAGGACGCAAAACACAATTATTTATGATTCATTGAGAAAATGATAGGAGACCTATTCTAGACACACTTGTAGGCAAAATTGACAGGGAATTAATTTATTCCATGCTAGGTAAGGAGAACTAAGTATACATATCCAGCATTGGAGTGCATCAAGTTTAGCAAAGTTTTCAACATCCTTGGTTAATGTATCATTTACTACATCTCTTATTTCTAGGAGTTTATTGATATGATCCATAAAAATCATTCAAAATGATCATTGTAATTTCTGCTCTTCTTTCAAGTTTTAGATTTGTAAAATTTGAATATTAGCCTTTTGCTGAGTTGGTCGATACGGCCACCGTGCACTTCACCGACTGCGTCTAACAGCTTGCGTACGCCACTGTCAGATGAGGTGGCCGAGTGGTTAAGGCGATGGACTGCTAATCCATTGTGCTCTGCATGCATAGGTTCGAATCCCATCTTCGTCGACTTTTCTACAAAACTCTGTTTCTCAGAGAACTTTGTAAACTCACGTTACTGTCTGTGTTAGTCAACTGTCCTTTATTTGCAAGAATATTTTAATGGAGGGTCCAGGGAATTTTTACACCATAAATAGGCACAGAGTCGCATTCATGGCAGTTCCACAAGTTGGAAATAAGCACCATTTTCCCATTGATTGTCTGTGTTAGTCAACTGTCCTTTATTTGCAAGGATATTTTAATGGAGGGTCCAGGGAATTTTTACACCATAAATAGGCACAGAGTCGCATTCATGGCAGTTCCACAAGTTGGAAATAAGCACCATTTTTCCCATTGATCCCTATAGCATAACAATAATGCTTGTCTTAAAAACAACTAATTCAAACAAAAATTCACATTATTATCATCCCCAGTCTGTAACTGTAAAAATAACGCAAATTAGAGCTCAAATCAAAATTCTTTTGATTAAGTCCAGAAAACAAGAGCACACCATGTCTTTTCCTCACCTCGGCAAAGAGAACCAATTTGCCCTGACACTTGACGGCAAAATCGACAGGAAAAAAGCACACATTTTTTCCCCCGATGTGTAGTGCCTAACACTAAGGCTTGTCTTAAAAACAACTAAAACAAACAAAAAATCACATTATTATCATCCCCAATCTGTAACTGTAAAAATAACACAAATTAGAGCTCAAATCAAAATACTTTAGATTAAATCCGGAAAACAATAGCACACCTTTTCTTTTCACACTTGAAGGCAAAATGGAAAGGGAACTTTTACACCTTACATATGCCAAGAGACGCACTCATGCCTTTTCCTCACCTCGTCAAAGAGAACCATTTTGCCCTGACACTTTACAGCAAAATCAACAGGGAAAAAGCACCCTCCCCCCTGCCCCCCGATATGCACAGCATAACACTAAGGTTTGTCTTAAAAACAACTAACACAAGCAAAAATTCCCATGATTAGCATCCCCAATCTGTAACCGAAGAGCTAACACAAACCAGGGCGCAAAACACAATTATTTATGATTCATTGAGAAAACGATAGGAGACCTATTCTAGACACACTTGTAGGCAAAATTGACAGGGAATTAATTTATTCCATGCTAGGTAAGGAGAACTAAGTATACATATCCAGCATTGGAGTGCATCAAGTTTAGCAAAGTTTTCAACATCCTTGGTTAATGTATCATTTACTACATCTCTTATTTCTAGGAGTTTATTGATATGATCCATAAAAATCATTCAAAATGATCATTGTAATTTCTGCTCTTCTTTCAAGTTTTAGATTTGTAAAATTTGAATATTAGCCTTTTGCTGAGTTGGTCGATACGGCCACCGTGCACTTCACCGACTGCGTCTAACAGCTTGCGTGCGCCACTGTTAGACGAGGTGCCCGAGTGGTTAAGGCGATGGACTGCTAATCCATTGTGCTCTGCACGCATGGGTTCAAATCCCATCTTCGTCGACTTTTCTACAAAACTCTGTTCCTCAGAGAACTTTGTAAACTCACGTTACTGTCTGTGTTAGTCAACTGTCCTTTATTTGACAGGATATTTTAATGGCGGGTCCAGGGAATTTTAACACCATAAATAGGCACAGAGTCGCATTCATGGCAGTTCCACAAGTTGGAAATAAGCACCATTTATCCCATTGATACCTATAGCATAACAATAATGCTTGTCTTAAAAACAACTAATTCAAACAAAAAATCACATTATTATCATCCCCAATCTGTAACTGTAAAAATAACGCAAATTAGAGCTCAAATCAAATTTCTTTTGATTAAGTCCAGAAAACAAGAGCACACCATGTCTTTTCCTCACCTCGGCAAAGAGAACCAATTTGCCCTGACACTTGACGGCAAAATCGACAGGAAAAAAGCACACATTTTTCCCCCCGATGTGTAGTGCATAACACTAAGGCTTGACTTAAAAACAACTAACACAAACAAAAATTCACATTATTATCATCCTTAATCTGTATCTGTAAAAATAACACAAATTAGAGCTCAAATCAAAATACTTTAGATTAAATCCGGAAAACAATAGCACACCTTTTCTTTTCACACTTGAAGGCAAAATGGAAAGGGAACTTTTACACCTTACATATGCCAAGAGACGCACTCATGCCTTTTCCTCACGTCGTCAAAGAGAACTATTTTGCCCTGACACTTGACAGCAAAATCAACAGGGAAAAAGCACCCTACCCCTGCCCCCCGATATGCACAGTATAACACTAAGGCTTGTCTTAAAAACAACTAACACAAGCAAAAATTCCCATGATTAGCATCCCCAATCTGTAACCAAAGAACTAACACAAACCAGGACGCAAAACACAATTATTTATGATTCATTGAGAAAATGATAGGAGACCTATTCTAGACACACTTGTAGGCAAAATTGACAGGGAATTCATTTATTCCATGCTAGGTAAGGAGAACTAAGTATACATATCCAGCATTGGAGTGCATCAAGTTTAGCAAAGTTTTCAACATCCTTGGTTAATGTATCATTTACTACATCTCTTATTTCTAGGAGTTTATTGATATGATCCATAAAAATCATTCAAAATGATCATTGTAATTTCTGCTCTTCTTTCAAGTTTTAGATTTGTAAAATTTGAATATTAGCCTTTTGCTGAGTTGGTCGATACGGCCACCGTGCACTTCACCGGCTGCGTCTAACAGCTTGCGTGCGCCACTGTAAGACGAGGTGGCCGAGTGGTTAAGGCGATGGACTGCTAATCCATTGTGCTCTGCACGCATGGGTTCGAATCCCATCTTCGTCGACTTTTCTACAAAACTCTGTTTCTCAGAGAACTTTGTAAACTCACGTTACTGTCTGTGTTAGTCAACTGTCCTTTATTTGCAAGAATATTTTAATGGAGGGTCCAGGGAATTTTTACACCATAAATAGGCACAGAGTCGCATTCATGGCAGTTCCACAAGTTGGAAATAAGCACCATTTTTCCCATTGATACCTATAGCATAACAATAATGCTTGTCTTAAAAACAACTAATTCAAACAAAAATTCACATTATTATCAACCCCAGTCTGTAACTGTAAAAATAACGCAAATTAGAGCTCAAATCAAAATTCTTTTCATTAAGTCCAGAAAACAAGAGCACACCATGTCTTTTCCTCACCTCGGCAAAGAGAACCAATTTGCCCTGACACTTGACGGCAAAATCGACAGGAAAAAAGCACACATTTTTTCCCCCCGATGTGTAGTGCCTAACACTAAGGCTTGTCTTAAAAACAACTAAAACAAACAAAAATTCACATTATTATCATCCCCAATCTGTAACTGTAAAAATAACACAAATTAGTGCTCAAATCAAAATACTTTAGATTAAATCCGGAAAACAATAGCACACCTTTTCTTTTCAAACTTGAAGGCAAAATGGAAAGGGAACTTTTACACCTTACATATGCCAAGAGACGCACTCATGTCTTTTCCTCACCTCGGCAAAGAGAACCAATTTGCCCTGACACTTGACGGCAAAATCGACAGGAAAAAAGCACACATTTTTTCCCCCGATGTGTAGTGCCTAACACTAAGGCTTGTCTTAAAAACAACTAAAACAAACAAAAATTCACATTATTATCATCCCCAATCTGTAACTGTAAAAATAACACAAATTAGTGCTCAAATCAAAATACTTTAGATTAAATCCGGAAAACAATAGCACACCTTTTCTTTTCAAACTTGAAGGCAAAATGGAAAGGGAACTTTTACACCTTACATATGCCAAGAGACGCACTCATGTCTTTTACTCACCTCGTCAAAGAGAACCATTTTGCCCTGGCACTTGACAGCAAAATCAACAGGGAAAAGCACCCTCACCCCCTGCCCCCCGATATGCACAGCATAACACTAAGGCTTGTCTTAAAAACAACTAACACAAGCAAAAATTCCCATGATTAGCATCCCCAATCTGTAACCGAAGAACTAACACAAACCAGGATGCAAAACACAATTATTTATGATTCATTGAGAAAATGATAGGAGACCTATTCTAGACACACTTGTAGGCAAAATTGACAGGGAATTCATTTATTCCATGCTAGGTAAGGAGAACTAAGTATACATATCCAGCATTGGTAACAAAAATAAATAAAAATGAGACAGCGCTAGGTAACTAAAAAGCAGCAACCTATTAAAAGGGGATCCCTCAAACCCTTTAGAGCTAGATAAGTAAAAAATAATAAAAAGGCTGCGCTTACGATAAAAGCAGACACAGTGTAAAGTCCAAAGGGAGGAAAAAGTCCAACTGGT
Organism: Pelobates fuscus; assembly: GCF_036172605.1. Taxonomy (NCBI): domain Eukaryota; kingdom Metazoa; phylum Chordata; class Amphibia; order Anura; family Pelobatidae; genus Pelobates; species Pelobates fuscus. The sequence continues at coordinate 129,608,716 of NC_086317.1, forward strand.
GTGTCCTTACAGGAGGTCTTTGCTGGTGGTGTCCTCTACCAATGTAGTAGTTCCTCTCATATGAAAGACAAAAGGGAAGAGATGGACAACCAATAGTGTAGTTTGCACAATACTGATGTGGATAGAAATAATAATAATAGTTGAGAACTCACATTTACCAGAGCTACTGTCCTAGCTCTGGAATAAAGCGCATACAGCGGTATAATCCCCGCTTATGGGATTTAAATGGGTTCCTCTCTGTGTTCTTGGTGTCCAATTCTCAAAAAGATAAAAAGAAACATCCGATAGTGCTCACTGTTTGGCAAAGTGAATAAAATAATAAAAGGGTATACTCACAAACCAAGAGCAGACCGACTGCTCTGTGTAGACAGCTTTGGTGGATTGATCCCCACCTAGGATTTCTTTAAAATGCAGGAAACTTCCAGGGTTTTTATCAAGGTGTAATAAAACCAATAAAGATTAAAAAGCCAGGGTAAAATAATTAAGTTTCTATAAAAAAGATATTTTGGCACAAACAAATGTCCAAAAAATACTTTAATATATTATAAAAACACAAATATAAATATCCATAACGCGTTTCGTCAGAGACTTTTTCAAATGGATTAACAGAAATTACCTGGCTAATAGATGTTATATAGGAGCATAACTGGTTTAAATTTGGCGCCAAAAATTGGTCTGACCAATCAGAAATAAGAACATATTAAAAAGCTTTAAAACGTGTGTTTAAAATAATCATATGTAGTTTATAATAGTATAACTTATTCCTGATATTTCTGAAGAAAAACGAGGGCAGGAAAGTATAGATTTAATCCTTTAAAGATAGTCATGTGACAAGGTACTTCCGCATTTTCGGAAGTTTTAGCCGCAATGTCTTATGGGAGTTGTAGTTAAATAAAAAATTTTTTTTTTTTTTTTTTTTTTTTTTTTTCCCCAAAACGGAAGTTAAACCGAACTGACTCATGGGAAATGTAGTTATAATCCCAGAGTCAGTGAAAACTGGCCAATAATAATTGCTTAAGGGAGTTAAACACTGCAGTTAAAAACTGGATGAATGATAAGAGATATTAAAGGAAATAGGGACTAAAATAATTAATTGGATAAAAACAAATAGTTTTTAAAATAAGAGCAAGTTATTTTGCAGTAAAATGGAAGTTAGGAAACAGCTTAAAATTATAAGTCTATATGGAAAACATTAAGAACATATACATTTAAAGGTACAGGCATAGTTAAACATACAAAATCATAAAAAGTTGTGTAAATCAAAATCTGCATTAAGACCATGGGGTATAAGAGTCTGAAGATTATACACCCATTCCATCTCTGTTTTTCCAAGCAGCTTTTTTATATCACCTCCACGCCAGGAGGTGGAACATTTTTTTATACCAATGCATTTTAGTAGGCGTGGGTCTTTATTGTGCATAATGAAATGTTTGGATACTGTATGATTTAAGTATCCATTTTTTATATTCCTGCAATGTTCGCTCAGTCTTATCTTCAGGCACCTTGTGGTCATCCCCACATATTGGAGGCCACATGGGCACTCAAGCAGGTAAATCACATTTTTTGTGTTGCAGCAAATAAAATCATAAATACTATACACTTTTTTTGTCCGATTCGACATAAAATTTGTGACTTTGGATGGAATAAAATTATCTGTAGTTTTACACACAATGCATTGTTTACATTTATAGAAACCTTTCGTCTGGGGAAAAAAGGATAGATTTCTGGGAGGAGATTTTTTAGTAAAATTTGTAGTTAAAATAGATTTAAAATTAGGTGCTCCTCTGAAAACAATATTTGGATGATTGGGTATGATGGGATTAAGTATTTCATCGTGTTTCAGTATATGCCAGTGTTTTCTTATTATTTTTTTGACATCATTATTTTTGTTATTAAAATTAAAAATAATTGGGAGTGCTATTGGTTCGATATTTTCTTTATTTTTGTACGTCAGAAGTTCTTTTCGTTCTTTTTGTTTAACTGTATTAATTGTAGTATTTAGATCTGACTCTAAATATTTTTTTTCCATAAATTTACTTTTTAAAAAATCTGCTTGCTCATTAAAATCAGTGAGTTCAGAACAGTTTCTACGAAGGCGTAAAAACTGACTTTTAGGGGCACTCTCGAGCCAAGGCTTATAATGGCAGCTTGATCTGTCTATAGCCGTATTTACACATACTTTTTTGAAGAACGTTTTTGTTTGAAGTTGTCCCTTGTTAATAAAAATATTGAGATCTAAAAAATTAATGGATTTATTGCTAAATTCATGTGTAAGAATAATACCCCTATCGTTATTGTTTAAATGATTAATAAAATCAATAAGATGGTGCTCTGGTCCATCCCAAATAAAAAAGAGGTCGTCTATGTATCTGAAGTAAGAGACTAGGTTTGCCCGCCATTGGTGGTTGCCCCAAATGGCTATAGATTCCCAGTCAGCCATAAACAAATTGGCATAACTGGGGGCAAACCTAGTCCCCATAGCAGTACCTCTCTTTTGTAAGTAAAATGAATCTAAAAACCAAAAGTAATTATTTTTTAAAATAATATTGATACCTTCTATTATAAAATCTATTTGAGTGTCAGGAATCCTAGCTTCATTAGTTAAAATTTCTTTTATAGCTCGACAACCAATGTCATGAGGAATAATGGTATACAAAGACTGTACATCACAAGTGACTAATATAAAACTGGTTTTCCAAGTAAAATCATTTAAAAATTTTAAAAGCGACATAGAGTCTTTTAAATAAGATTTCATGAGTTTAACCGAAGGCTGGAGAAGGATATCAATATATTGGGAAAGGTTACATAAAAGTGAACCAATCCCTGAAACGATTGGTCTACCTGGGGGGTGTTGTTCATTCTTGTGAATTTTGGGAAGAAAATAAATAACAGGGGTGATCGGAAATTCTATATTTAAAAAGTTAAATTCATGTTTATTTAAAATTTCTGAATTTAAACCTTTATTTAAAAAATTAAGTAAAATAGTTTTAATATTTTTGGTAGGATCTGTTAAAAGTTGTTCATATACATTTTTGTCTTTCAATTGTCTATGGGCTTCATCGATATACATCTTACTGGACTGGATAACTACTCCACCGCCTTTGTCGGCTGATTTAATGACGATATCTCTGTCTTTTTGGAGTTCTTTAATTGCCTGTCTTTCGGCATGTGTAAGATTATTAGTGTCATATTTTTTATATTTAATTTTTTCTAAATCTTTGTGAACAAGTTTCTCGAATAAAACCAAAGGAGCCGATTTAAAATGAGAAGGATAAAACTTAGATTTTGTTCTGAGATGTGTATTTAAAAAAGGACTTTTGTCTGTCTTTGGAAGGGGAGGTGAGACGGGTGGGGTTGGTAGATTAGATTCTTTGTCATTTTTACTTATAAAGAATCTTTTTAGTGTAGCCTTTCTCACAAATTTATTTACATCAAGGAAGGCTTGAAATGAATTAAAAGATGAGGTAGGGGCAAATTTAAGGCCTTTACTTAAAACGGACAATTGTGCAGCTGATAAAACTTTTTGAGAAAGATTAAAGATGCCATTATGGGAATTGGTGACAGGTATTATTGTCTTTCCAATCTTTCTCTTTTGCTCCCGTCTTCCACTTCGTCTTCCTCTAGGCTTAGAATTCTTTTTTGGGAGCGTGATGGGTGTGGTGTCTGGGCTAGTGCAGGCTGGTGAGTACGTATTTCTAAAAAATGGTCATCGTTGTCAAGGTCTGAATCGACTGATAGCAACTGGTACCTATTAGTGTGATTTGGGATAGTGGGTGATTTGGAATAATTAAAGTACTCATTTTGATCATTGGTGTACCTAGATCTTTGTGGTTTCGGTGAAAAATTAAAACCAGAGGAATTATGGTATCTTGGTGATCGGGGTGCAGAGTGATCATTGGTGTACCTAGATCTTTGTGGTTTCGGTGAAAAATTAAAATCAGAGGGATTATGGTATCTTGGTGATCGGGGTGCAGAGTTATAATTTTGTTGAGGGAATTTTCTTTGTTTATGTGAGGGTAATTGATATGTGTTGGTTTTATTTTGATATGGTAATTTAGAAAAACCATGAGATTGGTGAGGGAAAGTTGTTTGGGGCCTTTTTGCGGGTGGGGATTGGGGATAGGATCTCCGTGTGGTGTAATTCTGATATTTGGAAGGAGGTTGGTGTAGCGTATTGTTGTAAGAGTGGGAATTGTTGTGCGTATAATTTTGGTAGTTTGGTCTAGAGGAATAGTTCTCTGAAGTGTACTTTTTTTTAAAATGGTAAGTTCTCACTTGTTTATTTGAATAATCGGTTTTGTCTCGAATGTATTTTTTGATTTTCAGATGCTTTGTGTCAACTTCAACCTTTTCAATTTTATTTTGAATTAGTACGGAATTTTGTTTATAAGCCTTGGTTTCGGTAAATGGTAGGAGTTTCTCTCTAAGTTCGTTTATCTCAATATCTAAAATAGACAATTTTTTACTTTTTTTAATTATTAACGTTTCCATTAAACCAAAAGTGCATAACTCTAATTTGTTGTTCCATTCCTCCATGAACTCAAGGTCATCTTGGTCAGAGGTGGGTAATTTTAAAAGCCTTAAGCCACGGGGGGTAATTTGCTCATCTATATATTTTTTAAAAGTGGCAATTTCCCATTTGAGCTTAATTTCTGTGGATAGGGCTTTTTCTAATTTCATAAACAAATCTTGTTGGTTGGAGTGATGAGGAATTGTTTGTATGGAATTAATCACCTCTGTATTAAATACATTATTAACATCAATTGTATATTTGTTCCTATATTCAAAGATAGACATATTGTAAAAAAAGTTAGAAAGCAGCTATCCCAAAAGGGAAATTAAAGAATGGTAACAAAAATAAATAAAAATGAGACAGCGCTAGGTAACTAAAAAGCAGCAACCTATTAAAAGGGGATCCCTCAAACCCTTTAGAGCTAGATAAGTAAAAAATAATAAAAAGGCTGCGCTTACGATAAAAGCAGACACAGTGTAAAGTCCAAAGGGAGGAAAAAGTCCAACTGGTGTGTCCTTACAGGAGGTCTTTGCTGGTGGTGTCCTCTACCAATGTAGTAGTTCCTCTCATATGAAAGACAAAAGGGAAGAGATGGACAACCAATAGTGTAGTTTGCACAATACTGATGTGGATAGAAATAATAATAATAGTTGAGAACTCACATTTACCAGAGCTACTGTCCTAGCTCTGGAATAAAGCGCATACAGCGGTATAATCCCCGCTTATGGGATTTAAATGGGTTCCTCTCTGTGTTCTTGGTGTCCAATTCTCAAAAAGATAAAAAGAAACATCCGATAGTGCTCACTGTTTGGCAAAGTGAATAAAATAATAAAAGGGTATACTCACAAACCAAGAGCAGACCGACTGCTCTGTGTAGACAGCTTTGGTGGATTGATCCCCACCTAGGATTTCTTTAAAATGCAGGAAACTTCCAGGGTTTTTATCAAGGTGTAATAAAACCAATAAAGATTAAAAAGCCAGGGTAAAATAATTAAGTTTCTATAAAAAAGATATTTTGGCACAAACAAATGTCCAAAAAATACTTTAATATATTATAAAAACACAAATATAAATATCCATAACGCGTTTCGTCAGAGACTTTTTCAAATGGATTAACAGAAATTACCTGGCTAATAGATGTTATATAGGAGCATAACTGGTTTAAATTTGGCGCCAAAAATTGGTCTGACCAATCAGAAATAAGAACATATTAAAAAGCTTTAAAACGTGTGTTTAAAATAATCATATGTAGTTTATAATAGTATAACTTATTCCTGATATTTCTGAAGAAAAACGAGGGCAGGAAAGTATAGATTTAATCCTTTAAAGATAGTCATGTGACAAGGTACTTCCGCATTTTCGGAAGTTTTAGCCGCAATGTCTTATGGGAGTTGTAGTTAAATAAAAAAAAAATTTTTTTTTTTTTTTTTTTTTTTTTTTTCCCCAAAACGGAAGTTAAACGGAAGTTAAAAACTTCCATTTTACTGCAAAATAACTTGCTCTTATTTTAAAAACTATTTGTTTTTATCCAATTAATTATTTTAGTCCCTATTTCCTTTAATATCTCTTATCATTCATCCAGTTTTTAACTGCAGTGTTTAACTCCCTTAAGCAATTATTATTGGCCAGTTTTCACTGACTCTGGGATTATAACTACATTTCCCATGAGTCAGTTCGGTTTAACTTCCGTTTTGGGGAAAAAAAAAAAGAAAAAAAAAAAAAAAAAATTTTTTTTTTTATTTAACTACAACTCCCATAAGACATTGCGGCTAAAACTTCCGAAAATGCGGAAGTACCTTGTCACATGACTATCTTTAAAGGATTAAATCTATACTTTCCTGCCCTCGTTTTTCTTCAGAAATATCAGGAATAAGTTATACTATTATAAACTACATATGATTATTTTAAACACACGTTTTAAAGCTTTTTAATATGTTCTTATTTCTGATTGGTCAGACCAATTTTTGGCGCCAAATTTAAACCAGTTATGCTCCTATATAACATCTATTAGCCAGGTAATTTCTGTTAATCCATTTGAAAAAGTCTCTGACGAAACGCGTTATGGATATTTATATTTGTGTTTTTATAATATATTAAAGTATTTTTTGGACATTTGTTTGTGCCAAAATATCTTTTTTATAGAAACTTAATTATTTTACCCTGGCTTTTTAATCTTTATTGGTTTTATTACACCTTGATAAAAACCCTGGAAGTTTCCTGCATTTTAAAGAAATCCTAGGTGGGGATCAATCCACCAAAGCTGTCTACACAGAGCAGTCGGTCTGCTCTTGGTTTGTGAGTATACCCTTTTATTATTTTATTCACTTTGCCAAACAGTGAGCACTATCGGATGTTTCTTTTTATCTTTTTGAGAATTGGACACCAAGAACACAGAGAGGAACCCATTTAAATCCCATAAGCGGGGATTATACCGCTGTATGCGCTTTATTCCAGAGCTAGGACAGTAGCTCTGGTAAATGTGAGTTCTCAACTATTATTATTATTTCTATCCACATCAGTATTGTGCAAACTACACTATTGGTCGTCCATCTCTTCCCTTTTGTCTTTCATATGAGAGGAACTACTACATTGGTAGAGGACACCACCAGCAAAGACCTCCTGTAAGGACACACCAGTTGGACTTTTTCCTCCCTTTGGACTTTACACTGTGTCTGCTTTTATCGTAAGCGCAGCCTTTTTATTATTTTTTACATATCCAGCATTGGAGTGCATCAAGTTTAGCAAAGTTTTCAACATCCTTGGTTAATGTATCATTTACTACATCTCTTATTTCTAGGAGTTTATTGATATGATACATAAAAATCATTCAAAATGATCATTGTAATTTCTGCTCTTCTTTCAAGTTTTAGATTTGTAAAATTTGAATATTAGCCTTTTGCTGAGTTGGTCGATAAGGCCACCGTGCACTTCACCGACTGCGTCTAACAGCTTGCGTGCGCCACTGTCATACGAGGTGGCCGAGTGGTTAAGGCTAATCCATTGTGCTCTGCACGCATGGGTTCGAATCCCATCTTCGTCGACTTTTCTTCAAAACTCTGTTTCTCAGAGAACTTTGTAAACTCATGTTACTGTCTGTGTTAGTCAACTGTCATTTATTTGCAAGGTTATTTTAATGGAGGGTCCAGGGAATTTTTACACCATAAATAGGCACAGAGTCGCATTCATGGCAGTTCCACAAGTTGGAAATAAGCACCATTTTTCCCATTGATACCTATAGCATAACAATAATGCTTGTCTTAAAAACAACTTATTCAAACAAAAATTCACATTATTATTATCCCCAATCTGTAACTGTAAAAATAACGCAAATTAGAGCTCAAATCAAAATTCTTTTGATTAAGTCCAGAAAACAAGAGCACACCATGTCTTTTCCTCACCTCGGCAAAGAGAACCAATTTGCCCTGACACTTGACGGCAAAATCGACAGGAAAAAAGCACACATTTTTTTCCCCGATGTGTAGTGCCTAACACTAAGGCTTGTCTTAAAAACAACTAACACAAACAAAAATTCACATTATTATCATCCCCAGTCTGTAACTGTAAAAATAACGCAAATTAGAGCTCAAATCAAAATTCTTTTGATTAAGTCCAAAAACAAGAGCACACCATGTCTTTTCCTCACCTCGGCAAAGAGAATTAATTTGCCCTGACACTTGACAGCAAAATCGACAGGAAAAAAGCACACATTTTTTCCCCCGATGTGTTGTGCCTAACACTAAGGCTTGTCTTAAAAACAACTAAAACAAACAAAAATTCACATTATTATCATCCCCAATCTGTAACTGTAAAAATAACACAAATTATAGCTCAAATCAAAATACTTTAGATTAAATCCGGAAAACAATAGCACACCTTTTCTTTTCACACTTGAAGGCAAAATGGAAAGGGAACTTTTACACCTTACATATGCCAAGAGACGCACTCATTAGTGATGTACCGAACTGTCCGCCGGCGAACAGTTCCCGGCGAACTTAGCGTGTTCGCGTTCGCCGCCGTGGGCGAACACATGGGCGGTTCGATCCGCCCCCTATTCGTCATCATTGGGCAAACTTTGACCCTGTGCCTCTCGGTCAGCAGACACATTCCAGCCAATCAGCAGCACTCCCTCCCTTCTACACCCTCCAACCTCCCTCCCAGCATCCATTTTCGATTCATTCTGAAGCTGCATGCTTAGTGAGAGGAGGGAAAGTTTAGCTGCTGCTGATTAGATAGGGAAATTGATAGCTAGGCTAGGGTATTTAGTGTCCACTACAATCCTGAAGGACTCATCTGATCTCTGCTGTAAGGACAGCACCCCAAAAAGCCCTTTTTAGGGCTATAACATCAGGCTGCTTTTTTTTTTTTCCTGTGTAATGTTATTGCAGGTGCCTGCCTGCCAGCTTCTGTGTGAGGTTCACATTGGATACTGTGCCTACTTGCCCAGTGCCACCACTCATATCTGTTTTAACAATTGGTTAAGCTTTAGATTTAAAATAAATAATTTGTTTTCACTGTAATAGAAGAGCAGTTGCCTGCCTGCCAGCTTCTGTGTCAGGTTGGATGCCTTGCCCATTTGCACAGTCAGTGCCACCACTCATATCTGTTTTAACAATTTGTTAAGCTTTAGATTTTAAATAAATAATTTGTTTTCACTGTAATAGAAGAGCAGTTGCCTGCCTGCCAGCTTCTGTGTCAGGTTGGATGCCTTGCCCATTTGCACAGTCAGTGCCACCACTCATATCTGTTTTAACAGTAGCTTAAGCTTTAGATTTTAAAGAAATCATTTTTTTTCACTGTAATAGAAGAGCAGTTGCCTGCCTGCCAGCTTCTGTGTCAGGTTGGATGCCTTGCCCATTTGCACAGTCAGTGCCACCACTCATATCTGTTTTAACAATAGCTTAAGCTTTAGATTTTAAAGAAATCATTTTTTTTCACTGTAATAGAAGATCAGTTAGTTGTCTGCAAGCGTCTGGGTGTCAGGCCTACTTCAGCGTGTGCTCTGCAGACCTGTGCCAGCGTGCTTTGACAGTTGCCAATCATATCTGGTGTCTCTTTAGCGTGCTTTTACAAAGATAAAAGGTTTCCAGTGTAAGCTAATAGCAGCCAGTCAGTGTCCTTCAAGCGGCTCTGTCAGGCCTTCCTTCAGCGTGTGCCCTGCACAACCCTGCCAGCGTACTTTGACAATTGCCACTCATATCTGGTGTCTCTATAGCGTGCTTTTACAAAGAAAAAAGGTTTCCAGTGTAAGCTAATAGCAGCCAGTCAGTGTCCTTCAAGCGGCTCTGTCAGGCCTTCCTTCAGCGTGTGCCCTGCACAACCCTGCCAGCGTACTTTGACAATTGCCACTCATATCTGGTGTCTCTATAGCATGCTTTTTCAAAGAAAAAAGGTTTCCAGTGTAAGCTAATAGCAGCCAGTCAGTGTCCTTCAAGCGGCTCTGTCAGGCCTTCCTTCAGCGTGTGCCCTGCACAACCCTGCCAGCGTACTTTGACAGTTGCCACTCATATCTGGTGTCTCTATAGCGTGCTTTTACAACCAAAATTTTGTTTCCACTGTAATAGAAGAGCAGTTGCCTGCCTGCCAGCTTCTGTGTGAGGTTCACAGTGGATACTGTGCCCTCTTGCCCATTGCCACCACTCATATCTGTTTTTACAATAGCTTAAGCTTTAGATTTAAAAGAAATCATTTTTTTTCACTGTAATAGAAGAGCAGTTGCCTGCCTGCCAGCTTCTGTGTCAGGTTGGATGCCTTGCCCATTTGCACAGTCAGTGCCACCACTCATATCTGTTTTAACAATAGCTTAAGCTTTAGATTTTAAAGAAATCATTTTTTTTCACTGTAATAGAAGATCAGTTAGTTGTCTGCAAGCGTCTGGGTGTCAGGCCTACTTCAGCGTGTGCTCTGCAGACCTGTGCCAGCGTGCTTTGACAGTTGCCAATCATATCTGGTGTCTCTTTAGCGTGCTTTTACAAAGAAAAAAGGTTTCCAGTGTAAGCTAATAGCAGCCAGTCAGTGTCCTTCAAGCGGCTCTGTCAGGCCTTCCTTCAGCGTGTGCCCTGCACAACCCTGCCAGCGTACTTTGACAATTGCCACTCATATCTGGTGTCTCTATAGCGTGCTTTTACATAGAAAAAAGGTTTCCAGTGTAAGCTAATAGCAGCCAGTCAGTGTCCTTCAAGCGGCTCTGTCAGGCCTTCCTTCAGCGTGTGCCCTGCACAACCCTGCCAGCGTACTTTGACAATTGCCACTCATATCTGGTGTCTCTATAGCGTGCTTTTTCAAAGAAAAAAGGTTTCCAGTGTAAGCTAATAGCAGCCAGTCAGTGTCCTTCAAGCGGCTCTGTCAGGCCTTCCTTCAGCGTGTGACCTGCTCAACCCTGCCAGCGTACTTTGACATTTGCCACTCATATCTGGTGTCTCTATAGCGTGCTTTTACAACCAAAATTTTGTTTCCACTGTAATAGAAGAGCAGTTGCCTGCCTGCCAGCTTCTGTTTGAGGTTCACAGTGGATACTGTGCCCTCTTGCCCAGTGCCACCACTCATATCTGTTTTTACAATAGCTTAAGCTTTAGATTTAAAATAAATAATTTTTTTTCACTGTAATAGAAGAGCAGTTAGTTGTCTGCAAGCGTCTGGGTGTCAGGCCTACTTCAGCGTGCTTTGACAGTTGCCAATCATATTTGGTGTCTCTTTAGCGTGCTTTTACAGAGAAAAAAGGTTTCTAGTGTAAGCTAATAGCAGCCAGTCAGTGTCCTTCAAGCGGCTCTGTCAGTCCTTCCTTCAGCGTGTGCTCTCCAGAACTGTTCCAGTGCACATTGCCAATCATATCTGGTGTCTCTATAGCGTGCTTTTAAAACCAAAATTTTTTTTTCACTGTTATAGATTGAATAGCAGTTACTTGTCTTCAAGCGGGTGTGTCAGGCCTACAGTGTGTGCTCTGCAGAACTGTTCCAGTGCACATTGCCAATCATATCTGGTGTCTCTATAGCGTGCTTTTAAAACCAAAATTTGTTTTTTACTGTTATAGATTGAATAGCAGTTACTTGTCTTCAAGCGGGTGTCTCAGGCCTACAGTGTTTGCTCTGCAGAACTGTTCCAGTGCACATTGCCAATCATATCTGGTGTCTCTATAGCGTGCTTTTAAAACCCAATTTTTTTTTCACTGTTATAGATTGAATAGCAGTTACTTGTCTTCAAGCGGGTGTCTCAGGCCTACAGTGTGTGCTCTGCAGAACTGTTCCAGTGCACATTGCCAATCATATCTGGTGTCTCTATAGCGTGCTTTTAAAACCAAAATTTGTTTTTCACTGTTATAGATTGAATAGCAGTTACTTGTCTTCAAGCGGGTGTCTCAGGCCTACAGTGTGTGCTCTGCAGAACTCTTACAGTTCACATTGCCAATCATATCTGGTCTCACAGTAGCTTGCACTTATAGTACCACTAATCCCAAAAAAATGACAGGCAGAGGCAGGCCACCCCGCAGGGGCCGTCGTGGTCGTGGTGCTGTGATTCCCTTTTGCCCTAGAATAATGCCCAGTTTTCAGAAGCCACGTACCCTGAACTTGAAAAGTTCTGAGGACATAGTTGACTGGCTAACACAGGACACCCAATCTTGTACAGCCTCCGCTCGGAACCTTGACGCACCATCCTCCTCCAGCTTAGCTTCAGGCACCTCTCAAGATACCACTCACCCGCCTGCCGCCATCACCAAAACTAGCACCACAGCCGCTTTACTTGGTATGTCAGAGGAGTTATTCACACACCCGTTTGAAGAAATGAGTGATGCGCAACCATTATTGCTAGAGGATGTAGATAACAGGGATATGTATCAGGCAGGCAGCATTAAACACATGGAGGTACGGTGTGATGATGATGATGTTGTACCCGCTGCTGCTTCCTTTTCTGAGTTGTCAGATACAAGCGAAGCGGTTGATGATGACGATGCGTCCATGGATGTCACGTGGGTGCCCGCTCGGCAAGAAGAAGAACAGGGTGAAAGTTCAGATGGGGAGACAGAGAGGAGGAGGAGACGAGTTGGAAGCAGGGGGGGGTCGTCGGAAGGAGCTAGTGGCACAGTCAGACAGCATGCATTGGCACCCAGGGTCAGCCCGACAGCACGCCAATCAACGCATGCTGTGTCCACCACCAGAATGCCGTCATTGCAGAGCTCAGCAGTGTGGCATTTTTTTTGTGTGTCTGCCTCGGACAACAGCGATGCCATTTGCAACCTGTGCCAAAGGAAACTGAGTCGTGGGAGGTCCAACACCCACCTAGGTACAACTGCTTTGCGTAGGCACATGATCTCACATCACAAACGCCTATGGGATCAACACATGAGTACAAGCAGCACGCCTACTCTAAGCCGCCATCCTCCTCCTGGTCTAGCATCTTCAGCCATGTCAACCACTGCTGTCCTTCTTGCCCCCTCTCAACCATCCGCCACTCCGTCTCCCGCCTTGAGCAGTTCCCGCTCATCTGCCCACAGTCATGTGTCTGTCAAGGACATGTTTGAGAGTAAGAAGCCAATGTCACCAAGTCACCCCCTTGCCCAGCGTCTGCCAGCTGGCTTGTCCGAACTATTAGCCTGCCAGCTTTTACCATACAATCTGGTTGAGTCTGAGGCATTCAAAAAATTTGTAGCTATTGGGACACCGCAGTGGAAGGTACCCGGCCGGAATTTCTTTTCAAAAAAAGCCATTCCCCAACTTGTACTCGATTGTGCAAAAGGAAGTCATGGCATGTCTGGCACACAGTGTTGGGGCAAGGGTCCATCTGACCACTGATACCTGGTCTGCAAAGCATGGTCAGGGCAGGTATATCACCTACACTGCGCATTGGGTAAACCTGCTGACGGCTGACAAGCAAGGAATGCGTGGCATTGCAGAGGAGTTGGTGACACCGCCACGAATTGCAGGCAGTCCTGCTGCCACCTCCTCTACTCCTCCTACTCCATCCTCTTCCATAACCTCCTCGGCTGAGTCCTCTTGTGCTGCTGTGTCTTGCTCCACATCAACGGCACCCTCCCAGCTCCCCAGGTACTATTCCACATCCCGGATATGGCAGTGTCACGCCGTCTTGGGTTTGACTTGCTTGAAAGCAGAGAGTCACACCGGACAAGCACTCCTGTCCGCCCTGAACGCACAGGTGGAAAAGTGGCTGACTCCGCAGCAACTGGATATCGGCAAAGTGGTGTGTGACAACGGAAAGAATTTGATAGCGGCATTGAAGTTGGGCAAGTTGACACATGTGCCGTGCATGGCACATGTGTGTAATCTGATCGTACAACGCTTTGTGCATAAGTACACAGGTTTACAGGACCTCCTGAAGCAGGCCAGGAAGGTGTGTGGCCATTTCAGGCGTTCCTACACGGCCATAGCTCACTTTGCCGATATCCAGCGGCGAAACAATATGCCAGTGAGGCGCTTGATTTGCGACAGCCCTACACGTTGGAATTCCACACTCCTAATGTTCGACCGCCTGCTCCAACAAGAAAAAGCTGTTAATGAATATTTGTATGACCGGGGTGCTAGGACAGCCTCTGGGGAGCTGGGAATTTTTTTGCCACGTTACTGGACGCTCATGCGCAATGCCTGTAGGCTCATGCGTCCTTTTGAGGAGGTGACAAACCTAGTCAGTCGCAACGAAGGCACCATCAGCGACATCATACCATTTGTTTTCTTCCTGGAGCGTGCCCGGCGAAGAGTGCTGGATCAGGCTGTAGATGAGCGTGAAGAGGAAGAGGAAGAGTTGTGGTCACCATCACCACCAGAAACAGCCTTATCAGCATCGCTTGCTGGACCTGCGGCAACGCTGGAAGAGGATTGTGAGGAAGAGGAGTCAGAGGAGGAATGTAGCTTTGAGGAGGAGGAGGAGGAGGAGCAAGACCAAACACAACACGCATCCCAGGGTGCTCGTTGTCACCTATCTGGCACCCGTGGTGTTGTACGTGGCTGGGGGGAAGAACATACCTTCAATGACATCAGTGAGGAGGAGGAACGGGAAATGAGTAGCTCGGCATCCAACCTTGTGCAAATGGGGTCTTTCATGCTGTCCTGCCTGTTGAGGAACCCTCGTATAAAAAGGCTGAAGGAGAACGACCTGTACTGGGTGTCCACGCTACTAGACCCCCGGTATAAGCAGAAAGTGGCGGAAATGTTACCGAATTACGAGTCGGAAAGGATGCAGCATTTGCAAAATAAATTAAAAAGTATGCTTTACACAGCGTATAAGGGTGATGTCACAGCACAACGGGAATCTAACAGGGGGAGAGGTGGAAGTCATCCTCCTCCTCCTCCCACGACCACGCCGGCAAGGACAGGACGCTTTAAAGACGTGTTGTTGATGGAGGACATGCAGACCTTTTTAAGTCCTATGCATCGCCACAGCCCTTCGGGATCCACCCTCAGAGAGCGACTCGACCGACAGGTAGCAGACTACCTCGCCTTAACTGCAGATATCGACACTCTGAGGAGCGATGAACCCCTTGACTACTGGGTGTGCAGGCTTGACCTGTGGCCTGAGCTATCCCAATTTGCGATAGAACTTCTGGCCTGCCCCGCTTCAAGTGTCCTGTCAGAAAGGACCTTCAGTGCAGCAGGAGGTATTGTCACTGAGAAGAGAAGTCGCCTAGGTCAAAAAAGTCTAGATTACCTCACCTTTATTAAGATGAATGAGGGATGGATCCCGAAGGGATTGACACTGGGCGATACATTCGATTAAAAAAGGCCTGATGAGATGAGCTGCCTTGGGCTAAAAATGGTCCACACGCTGCTGTATTTTAGCTCTGAATGACGTTTGACTTGCGTGACTTATCCGCCACCAACTAGGGTTCAAGACGCCATGTTTTAGGGCACTTTCTGCCTGTGAAACAAACATCAATTTTTCTGGCCGCTGCTACAGCAGCGGCTGCAACAATACCAAATTTTTCAGGCATGTGTACATGCCTAATTTTTAGGCCCACTGGTGCAGCACTGTGGCTTCAAAAACCAAACAAAAAAAAAATCCTCCAGGATGGCACCAATATACCAGTGGTCTAAGCATCTTCCCACCTTGGCCTAAAAAGGGGAGGTGATTCAACAATTAAAAATCTCTGCCATTTACACGTCCACTGATAGGAGACGCGGAAGGTATTAAACTGATATGAACAATACTAAACTCACCACTCCTATCTGGTGGCACATTAGCTTGCCCACGCAGTGCCACAAATTTCAAGTAAGAGGACCGACCAAGCATCTTCTTCCATCTCCCTGTTACATAAATCAATGCCATATCCATAGAACTTGTAGAGAATATCCAGGATAGTTTTACAGGGCCAAATCATGTCGCCTGTTGAAAGAGGTGACCTTGCTCGGGTCCCAGGTGTGCGGTTCCTAAAATGGCTGCCATATACATGTCCTCTGATAGGAGACGCGGAAGGTATTAAACTGATATGAACAATACTAAACTCACCACTCCTATCTGGTGGCACATTAGCTTGCCCGCGCAGTGCCACAAATTTCAAGTAAGAGGACCGACCAAGCATCTTCTTCCATCTCCCTGTTACATAAATCAATGCCATATCCATAGAAATTGTACATAATATCCAGGAGAGTTTTACAGGGCCATATCTTGTCGCCTGTTGAAAGAGGTGACCTTGCTCGGGTCCCAGGTGTGCGGTTCCTAAAATGGCTGCCATATACACGTCCACTGATAGGAGACGCGGAAGGTATTAAACTGATATGAACATTTACTAAACTCACCACTCCGAGTGCTGTTATTTATTTAATTTTTTTGTGGTGAGGCTTTACAGTACAGAGTGCTTCTCCGCAGGACATGTTAACTCACAGGCAGCTGGCTCATCAAGGAACCAGAGCAGCTTGAACGAGGTGACCTTGCTCGGGTCCCAGGTGTGCGGTTCCTAAAATGGCTGCCATATACACGTCCACTGATAGGAGACGCGGAAGGTATTAAACTGATATGAACAATACTCCACTCCTATCTGTAGGTCCGTCCCATTGTGATTTATGCCCCCCACCCACCGCGCAGGGATGGGGGCCGGGGGGAGGAAAGTAGGCCCCCCCATTGTGATTTATGGCCCCCACCCACCGCGCAGGGGTGGGGGCCGAGGGGGGAGGACAGTAGGTCCCCCCATTGTGATTTATGGCCCCCACCCACCGCGTAGTGGTTGGGGAGGACAGTAGCTCCCCCCAGTGTGTATCATGGGCTTTGAGGACAGGTGTCAATCCATACCTGCCAAGTTGTCAGGATCGGGACAGGGATCCAACACGCAGAGTACAAACAGTAGCCAGATACGTATACCGGACCTTAGAATGGCCGGACTAACGTAAGTAGTACAGTATAGAATGGTCAAAGACAAGCCGAGGTCGAGGGTAACAGAAGACAGGTAGGCGAGAGACAAGCCGAATCAAGGGTAACAGAGATAAGCAGAGTAAGGTAAACAAGCCGGGTCAAAACCAAAAGGGATAATAGAATACACAAGCACTGAGTGACTAGAACAAGCTAGAACCACGACAGGGCAATGAGCTAATGAAAGAAGCTCTGTTAAATACCCTGTTCAGAGCAGTAACCACGCCTCCGAGGCGTCCTGATTGGTCCTGCAGCAATTGACTGACAGGTCGTTCCGGGGGAGTGTCCTGATGACTACTTCCTACCTAGATGCTGTAAAAGGCAGTCACTCCCTCGCGGCCGGCCTAGCATGACCGGATAGACCGCGGGGAAGGGAGCCATCAGACCATCTGGATGGAGGAACAGCTAAGTCTCTACCTCTTTCGGAGGTAGAGACCACAGGTACCCTGACAGTACCCCCCCTCTCAGATACGCCCACCGGGCGGAATGAACCGGGACGAGATGGGAAGCGAGAGTGATACGCCCTGCCGAGACGGGGAGCATGAACATCCTCCTGAGGTACCCAACTCCTCTCCTCAGGACCATATCCCTTCCAATCAACCAGATATTGTACTCTCCCCCGGGAGATTCGAGAATCAATAATAGAGTTAACCTCATACTCCTCCTGACCCTCCACCTGAACGGAGCGAGGAGGGGCTATTGTGGAGGAAAATCTGTTACATATGAGTGGTTTCAGCAATGAAACGTGAAACGAGTTCGGGATGCGTAAGGTATTAGGAAGAGCTAAACGATACGCAACTGGATTGATACGGGTCAGCACCCTGTAGGGTCCAATATAACGAGGAGCGAACTTCATGGAGGGCACTTTTAAACGGATGTTCCTCGTGCTCAGCCATACCCTATCACCTGGAACAAAGACCGGAGCCGCCCTTCTACGTTTATCAGCGTGTTTCTTGACCAACATAGAGTTGTGCACAAGGATTTGTCGAGTTTGATCCCACAACTTCCTCAAATTGGCAACATGAACATCAACCGACGGCACACCCTGGGAAGGAGAATCCGAAGGAAGAATAGACGGATGAAAACCATAATTCATGAAGAAGGGGCTTGAATGAGTAGAATCGCAAACGAGATTGTTGTGTGCAAACTCCGCCCAAGGAATCAAACCGACCCAATCATCCTGGTGTTCAGAAACAAAGCATCGTAAATATTGTTCAATTTTCTGGTTGGTACGTTCAGCAGCTCCGTTAGACTGAGGATGATAGGCAGAAGAAAAGTTTAATTTAATACCAAGTTGAGAGCAGAAGGACCTCCAAAAGCGGGAAACAAATTGGGAGCCTCTGTCCGATACAATTTGAGAGGGTATCCCATGTAGGCGAAAAATCTCCTTAGCGAATATCTCTGCCAATTCGGGAGAAGACGGGAGTTTAGGCAGGGGAATGAAGTGTGCCATCTTAGTAAACCTGTCAACCACGGTGAGGATAACAGTCTGTCTTTTAGAGATAGGTAGATCGACAATAAAGTCCATGGCCAAACAGGACCATGGTTTTTCTGGAACCTCCAAGGGTTGCAGGAATCCACATGGAAGCGTATGGGGTTGTTTGGTTTTAGTACAAACTTCACATGCAGCGATGAACTCCTCAATATCCCTCCGTAAAGCAGGTCACCAGAAGTCCTTAGAGATCAACGCGTAAGTTTTGCGAATACCAGGATGTCCCGCCATCTTGCTATTATGTAAACACTGTAAAAGTTCCAGTTGAAGAGCAGGAGGAACGAAATGGAGTCTGTTTAGGTGCTAGATGTTGCAACTTAATGATCTCGGCCAGTAATGGAGAATGAATCCTGAGATTCGTATTAGCAATGATATTGCCTTTCGGAACTATAGAAGAAAGAACTGGTTTAGGTACAGTAGAAGGTTCATATTGGCGAGATAATGCATCGGCTTTAGAGTTTTTAGAACCAGGTCTGTAAGTCAGTACATAATTGAAGTGAGTCAGGAATAAGGACCAACGAGCTTGTCTAGAGGATAAGCGCTTAGCCTCCCCAATATAGGACAAGTTTTTGGTGGGCCGTCAAAATCGTAATAGGGTGTAGGGTCCCCTCCAACAAATGTCTCCACTCCTTTAAGGCTTTAATGACTGCTAACAGTTCCCTTTCCCCGATGTCATATCTGCTCTCAGGCCCAGAAAATTTCTTAGAGAAGAAACCACAAGGGTGTAACGGTTTATCCACCCCTAACCTTTGAGACAGAACAGCCCCAACTGCTGTCTCAGAGGCATCGACCTCGAGCAAGAAAGGCAGAGTCGTATCAGGATGGACTAGAATGGGAGCCGAGGCAAAAAGTTCCTTGAGAGTCTTGAAAGCACCCAGAGCTTCCTTAGACCAGAACTTAGTATCAGCCCCTTGTTTGGTCATATTGGTAATAGGCGCAATGATAGAGGAGTATCCTTTAATGAAGCGCCTATAGTAGTTGGAAAAACCAATAAACCTTTGGATAGCCTTGAGTCCTTTGGGCAAGGGCCAGTCTAAAATAGATTGAAGTTTTACAGGATCCATTTTAAAACCTTCCCCAGAAATCACGTATCCAAGAAAGTCTACCTGAGACTGATCAAAACTGCACTTCTCCAATTTGCAATATAGACCATGTTGCAGCAGCTTGTGTAATACCTTTCTGACCTGTCTATGGTGAGTCTCAATCTCCTTAGAGTGTATTAGTATGTCGTCCAGGTAAACAATAACACAATCATGCTGAAACTCCCTAAGTACCTCATTAATCAAATCTTGAAATACTGCAGGAGCATTGCATAGTCCAAATGGCATAACAGTGTATTCGTAATGGCCATACCGGGTATTGAATGCCGTCATCCACTCGTGACCTTGCTGGATTCTCACCAAATTGTAAGCCCCTCTGAGATCTAACTTGGTGAAGATTTTGGAGCCCTTAAGACGATCAAATAACTCGGTAATCAGTGGGATAGGATAGGCATTTCTGACAGTTATTTTATTCAAGCCTCGGTAATCGATACAAGGTCTCAGCGTGCCATCCTTCTTCTTAATGAAAAAGAACCCAGCCCCGGCCGGAGAAGAAGACCTCCTGATGAATCCCTTTTCTAAATTCTCCCGAATATACTCCTCTAGAACCGAGTTTTCCTGAACAGACAAAGGATATACATGGCCCCTCGGAGGCATAGTGCCGGGTAGAAGCTTAATCTTACAGTCAAATGACCTGTGTGGAGGCAAAGAATCGGCATTCTTCTTGTCAAACACTGCCCTTAAGTCTAGGTAAAGGTCTGGTATTTGTCTTTCTGTGGACTGAGTAGGATTCTCCGGTATGTTAATATTAGCTAATGGAGAAACCTTGCACAAACACCGATCCTGGCAGCCCTGGCCCCATGAGAGTATCTCTCCTAACTCCCAATCGATAATAGGGTTATGTTTTTTCAACCATGGGTACCCCAGAACTATGGGAACGGAAGGAGACGAAATGAGCATAAGAGATAATTTCTCCACGTGTAGGATACCAACATTTAAATTAATGGGTATGGTCTCACGAAAGATAACAGGGTCTAGTAGTGGTCTACCATCAATGGCCTCAACGGCCAAAGGTGTCTCCCTTAGCTGGGATGGGAAATTGTTCTTACTAGCAAAGGCTTGGTCGATAAAATTCTCAGCAGCACCGGAATCTATCAATGCCATAGCCCTTACTACTTCCTTCCCCCAAGTTAAGGAAACTGGTAGCAGAAGCCTGTGATCTTTATAATCAGGAGTAGAGGACAAAATAGAAACACCCAAGGCCTGTCCTCTAGAGAGACTTAGGTGCGAGCGTTTCCCGGGCGGTTAGAACAGTTCGAGAGTAAATGACCCTTGGCTCCACAATACATACACAAACTCTCTCTTCTCCTGTGCTGTCTTTCCTCCTCAGAGAGGCGGGTATACCCTATCTGCATAGGTTCAGTAAGCAAAGATATCGTGGAGTCAGGACTTGGAACAGCGGGAGCTAACCTAAAAGAAGGTCTCTGGTTCCTCTCTCGAGTGTTCTGTCTCTCTCTTAGACGTTCATCTATACGAGAGATGAACGAAATTAAATCCTCTAAATTCTCAGGGAGTTCTCTGGTAGCAACCTCATCAAGGATTACATCAGATAGGCCATTCAAAAATACATCCATATACGCCTGCTCATTCCACTTGATTTCTGCCGCCAGAGACCTGAACTCTAGTGCATAATCCACCAGTGTTTGGTTCTCCTGTCTCAGGCGCAACAGTAATCTGGCTGCATTAACCTTTCTACCTGGAGGGTCAAATGTTCTTCTAAAAGCAGCTACAAATGCGTTATAGTTATAAACTAATGGATTATCGTTCTCCCATAGTGGGTTGGCCCATCTCAGAGCTTTCTCAATGAGTAGGGTGATAATAAATCCTACTTTTGCCGTATCTGTAGGATAAGAGCGAGGTTGCAATTCAAAGTGGATACTAATTTGGTTTAAAAAACCACGACACTTCTCAGGAGCCCCACCATAGCGTACTGGGGGGGTAATGTGAGAAGAAGCACCCACTGTGGCTACCTCTAGACCTGAACCGACAGGAGAAACAGGGGTATTACGTATCTCCTCTGGTGGGTTATTGGCACAAGCTAATAGAGCCTGTAGCGCAAGCGCCATCTTATCCATTCTGTGATCCATGGCTTCAAACCTAGGATCAGGAGCAGCCAGCTGACTGTTTGTACTTGCAGGATCCATTGGCCCTGTCGTAATGTCAGGATCGGGACAGGGATCCAACACGCAGAGTACAAACAGTAGCCAGATACGTATACCGGACCTTAGAATGGCCGGACTAACGTAAGTAGTACAGTATAGAATGGTCAAAGACAAGCCGAGGTCGAGGGTAACAGAAGACAGGTAAGCGAGAGACAAGCCGAATCAAGGGTAACAGAGATAAGCAGAGTAAGGTAAACAAGCCGGGTCAAAACCAAAAGGGATAATAGAATACACAAGCACTGAGTGACTAGAACAAGCTAGAACCACGACAGGGCAATGAGCTAATGAAAGAAGCTCTGTTAAATACCCTGTTCAGAGCAGTAACCACGCCTCCGAGGCGTCCTGATTGGTCCTGCAGCAATTGACTGACAGGTCGTTCCGGGGGAGTGTCCTGATGACTACTTCCTGCCTAGATGCTGTAAAAGGCAGTCACTCCCTCGCGGCCGGCCTCGCATGACCGGATAGACCGCGGGGAAGGGAGCCATCAGACCGTCTGGATGGAGGAACAGCTAAGTCTCTACCTCTTTCGGAGGTAGAGACCACAGGTACCCTGACACAAGTGACCCTATGTAGGGGGAACAGTCCCTATTCTGCTCTGTGTCAGTGTGTATTATGGTCTCTGTGGACGGGGAACAGTCTCTATTCTGCTCTGTGTCAGTGTGTATCATGGTCTCTGTGGACAGGGAACAGTCTCTATTCTGCTCTGTGTCAGTGTGTATCAGGGGCTTTCAGGACAGGTGTCAATCCATACCTGCCAAGTGACCCTATGTAGGGGTAACAGTCCCTATTCTGCTCTGTGTCAGTGTGTATCATGGTCTCTGTGGACGGGGAACAGTCTCTATTCTGCTCTGTGTCAGTGTGTTTCATGATCTCTGTGGACGGGGAACAGTCTCTATTCTGCTCTGTGTCAGTGTGTATCATGGACTCTGTGGACAGGGAACAGTCTCTATTCTGCTCTGTGTCAGTGTGTATCAGGGGCTTTGAGGACAGGTGTGAATCCATACCTGCCAAGTGACCCTATGTAGGGAGAACAGTCCCTATTCTGCTCTGTGTCAGTGTGTATCATGGTCTCTGTGGACGGGGAACAGTCTCTATTCTGCTCTGTGTCAGTGTGTATCATGGTCTCTGTGGACGGTGAACAGTCTCTATTCTGCTCTGTGTCAGTGTGTATCATGGTCTCTGTGGACGGTGAACAGTCTCTATTCTGCTCTGTGTCAGTGTGTATCATGGTCTCTGTGGACAGGGAACAGTCTCTATTCTGCTCTGTGTCAGTGTGTATCAGGGGCTTTGAGGACAGGTGTCAATCCATACCTGCCAAGTGACCCTATGTAGGGGTAACAGTCCCTATTCTGCTCTGTGTCAGTGTGTTTCATGGTCTCTGTGGACGGGGAACAGTCTCTATTCTGCTCTGTGTCAGTGTGTATCATGGTCTCTGTGGACGGTGAACAGTCTCTATTCTGCTCTGTGTCAGTGTGTATCATGGTCTCTGTGGACAGGGAACAGTCTCTATTCTGCTCTGTGTCAGTGTGTATCAGGGGCTTTGAGGACAGGTGTCAATCCATACCTGCCAAGTGACCCTATGTAGGGGGGACAGTCTCTATTCTGCTCTGTGTCAGTGTGTATCATGGTCTCTGTGGACAGGTGTCAATCAATATCTGCCAAGTGACCCTATGTAGGGGGAACAGTCTCTATTCTGCTCTGTGTCAGTGTGTATCAGGGGCTTTGAGGACAGGTGTCAATCCATACCTGCCAAGTGACCCTATGTAGGGGGGACAGTCTCTATTCTGCTCTGTGTCAGTGTGTATCATGGTCTCTGTGGACGGGGAACAGTCTCTATTCTGCTCTGTGTCAGTGTGTATCATGGTCTCTGAGGACAGGTGTCAATCCATATCTGCCAAGTGACCCTATGTAGGGGGAACAGTCTCTATTCTGCTCTGTGTCAGTGTGTATCAGGGGTTTTGAGGACAGGTGTCAATCCATATCTGCCAAGTGACCCTATGTAGGGGGAACAGTCTCTATTCCGCTCTGTGTCAGTGTGTATCAGGGATTTGACTATCTTTATTCAGATTCAAAAATTACAATTCCAGGAAAAATTTAACAAACATTTACAAGAACATGTTATGCACATCATAGAAACAACGTAAACCTCTTTAAAGCCACAAACTTAAGACAAAAAATACGTACACACAATGTATAAGGGTTTGAAAGAATATTCTGAATCCTAACATGTTTACTTTATCGTTTGTTTGATTTTTGTGAACCATATATAAACTACAAGCAGCGTGAAAACTATAAAAACTCAAGTGGCCATGCTGATCAAATTAAATAGTATGCTTTATACAGCGTATAAAGCACAACGGGAATGTAACAGGGGAAGAGGTGAAAGTCATCCTCCCCCTCCCACGACCCCGCCATATCTGCCAAGTGACCCTATGTAGGGGTAACAGTCTCTATTCTGCTCTGTGTCAGTGTGTATCATGGTCTCTGAGGACGGGGAACAGTCTCTATTCTGCTCTGTGTCAGTGTGTATCAGGGGCTTTGAGGACAGGTGTCAATGTTAGGTGATTTCTGCCCTTTATAGATTAAAAGCAGACTCTGCATCAACTGTGCAATTTTCCATGGGAGTTTTGCCATGGATCCCCCTCCGGCATGCCACAGTCCAGGTGTTAGTCCCCTTGAAACAACTTTTCCATCACTTTTGTGGCCAGAAAGAGTCCCTGTTGGTTTTAAAATTCGCCTGCCCATTGAAGTCAATGGCGGTTCGCGCGGTTCGCCGGTTCGCGAACATTTGAGGAAGTTCGCATTTGCAGTTCGCGAACCGAAAATTTCGGGTTCGCGACAACACTAGCACTCATGCCTTTTCCTCACCTCGTCAAAGAGAACCATTTTGCCCTGACACTTGACAGCAAAATCAACAGGGAAAAAGCACCCTGCCCCCCGATATGCACAGCATAACACTAAGGCTTGTCTTAAAAACAACTAACACAAGCAAAAATTCCCATGATTAGCATCCCCAATCTGTAACCGAAGAACTAACACAAACCAGGACGCAAAACACAATTATTTATGATTCATTGAGAAAATGATAGGAGACCTATTCTAGACACACTTGTAGGCAAAATTGACAGGGAATTCATTTATTCCATGCTAGGTAAGGAGAACTAAGTATACATATCCAGTATTGGAGTGCATCAAGTTTAGCAAAGTTTTCAACATCCTTGGTTAATGTATCATTTACTACATCTCTTATTTCTAGGAGTTTATTGATATGATCCATAAAAATCATTCAAAATGATCATTGTAATTTCTGCTCTTCTTTCAAGTTTTAGATTTGTAAAATGTGAATATTAGCCTTTTGCTGAGTTGGTCGATACGGCCACGTGCACTTCACCGACTGCGTCTAACAGCTTGTGTGCGCCACTGTCAGACGAGGTGGCCGAGTGGTTAAGGCGATGGACTGCTAATCCATTGTGCTCTGCACGCATGGGTTCAAATCCCATCTTTGTCGACTTTTCTTCAAAACTCTGTTCCTCAGAGAACTTTGTAAACTCACGTTACTGTCTGTGTTAGTCAACTGTCATTTATTTGCAAGGATATTTTAATGGAGGGTCCAGGGAATTTTTACACCATAAATAGGCACAGAGTCGCATTCCACAAGTTGGAAATAAGCACCATTTTTCCCATTGATACCTATAGCATAACAATAATGCTTGTCTTAAAAACAACTTATTCAAACAAAAATTCACATTATTATCATCCCCAATCTGTAACTGTAAAAATAACGCAAATTAGAGCTCAAATCAAAATTATTTTGATTAAGTCCAGGAAACAAGAGCACACCTTGTCTTTTCCTCACCTCGGCAAAGAGAACCAATTTGCCCTGACACTTGACGGCAAAATCGACAGGAAAAAAGCACACATTTTTTTCCCCCGATGTGTAGTGCCTAACACTAAGGCTTGTCTTAAAAACAACTAACACAAACAAAAATTCACATTATTATCATCCCCAATCTGTAACTGTAAAAATAACGCAAATTAGAGTTTAAATCAAAATTTAAATCAAAATTAAATCAAAAGTGACCACAAGGTTAAATTTCCAATCCACTCCAATAAGATTCTAAAGGAGAAAATAATAAATAACAAAATTGCTAATAAAGTTCTTTTGTTATTTATTATTATTTTCTCCCTTAGGATCTTATTGGAGTGGATTGGAATTTTAACCTTGTGGTCACTTTCTATTCAAGTGACACCTTTGGTTCTCTACTATTTATGCACCAAAATGTTTCTGCTTTTCTTATCTCTCGTCAGCGCTGGTGTCTCAATTACAAAATGACCCAATGCGCTGAGCTATGTAATATATAAATGTATAAACAATGAACAAGGACAACGTATACCGAGCTGTAGAATGGCGGGACTTAACATAAATGATAATAGTCAAAATACTCGCCGGGTCAGGGACACAGAAAGAGAAAGATCGAGAAAACAGTTAAAGGTCAAGAATACCAGAATTAAGGAAAACCAAAAATGCAACCAAAAGTAAACTACCAAAAAGATCAAGAACAAGAACGCACTCTCTGACAACCAGCTAGTGGAAACCACGACAGGCCACGGACTAAATGCTAATTTGGATTTAAATTACCCTCCTAAGGTTGTGATTTACTGTACATTGCCTTTGACCCCAAAACATGCGTGTCATTTTTGTAATGCGCACGCACGTCTGCGCCATCTTTGATCATTATAGTGCCGCACCAGCTGTGGATTGCTCCACAAGGGTGCTGGGTGGCAAGCTGACTTGCCTCAGGTAAGTCATTTATTTTACTTATAGCATCACCGCACCAATCGGATCCGGCCATGCTGTATCAAGGCAAGGGTAACGTGACAACCGGGAATACTTAAAGAATCACACCACACAGATGTAGTATCAATAGGCATTCAAAAATGTATTGCATGGTACATTATAGATATAGGGCACAGTTGTCTTGGGATGTATACATTACCATCATTATCAGCCAATGGCAATTAGTACACATACATAAAATCAAAAATAACTGCAATATTTCTGTAGAAGAATGGAATAGAGAATTTGGCAGTTTAAAGCAGGAAACATGAGGCTGTGGTTAAATTGTAACTTACAACTTAAGACAGGTCAAAAGGACACGTCAAACAAAGTGAAATATTTCAACATTTTGTCATACCAATTTTATTCAGGTCAATCAAACTTGACGCTTTCAACTCCCTCTTTGTTCACAAACGTGAACACAAAAATAGGCAGATATGGATTATGGGTAGGTGAGTGGGAAAAGGGTCATCAGGCTACAACCAAGAAGACCAGACGCACCTAGGATACCAGCATCAGATGTTCATATAAATCTAAGGTGTTACAGTAAGCAGTTAACTACTAAAGGTTACCATGAATACAGAGCGAAAAATAATCAACAAGTGTGCAACAATTTTTCTGTCAATATTGTTTAGCCAATTATCAATATTATTTCTTGCAGGATTTAAGTAATAGAAAATAATCATTTCATTAGTTGTACAAAGGCAAAAATGGCAACAAAAAGTGGAACAATAATTCCCCATAGTACCTTTTTTGCTATTCCACCAAACTTAAACAACTAATGTAAATGTCCAATCACATTATCAAAAAGATGCAACCCGATGGGAGGTAAAGCAAAATCAAGACATATAAAATGTTGCATTTCTACACTCAGGGAAGGTAGAAATATAATCCACTTCTTTATGCAAGTGGTTTCTTACAAGTTCAAAATCAGTGGAATCTAACCTTGACATACTCAACGTACATCAAAACCACACATTCTATATCTATCCTTGGGTCTGCTAACACTTCCTCTCTCTCTGGCTCACTCTATAAAAAGGAAAAACTGATGCTTAATAGTTCAGCATAGTTCAAAAAAAGGAAAAATAAGCCTTTCAAAAAATATTTGAAAATAAGTTTATACACCATAGGTTGTGTTCCATAAATGTCTCTTAGTAGCAAGATGGCTGACAACAAGCCAATAACAGCTTCCACAAAGTTCCTGTTCCAAGTACTTCCTGTAGTTGATGGATGTTCACCACAATGCTCTGTTCAACACTCCAAATGTCAAAAGGGTTATTACAGAACCTGCAACATTAAACAGCACTTTAATTTCAGGCTTTCCAGGTACTTCCATGCAAAGTTTATGTCCTCATAAGTAAGCATCTCAGTTTCTGCGGCCTGCATGGCTTTTTGACAAACAGACACAATTGCAAAATAGTTAGTAGAAGGTTAGCCAGAGGAGATTGGTGAGCAGTTCCCAAGAATCTCGCTGCACAACCACTCCAGAAGGGTTCTAGAATCATACAAACACAAGGTTCAATACAACATGAACAATTCCAAAAAGGATACATATATCATCATCAATCAATCAATTACGTACATAATAATAATACAACATATCAGCTGGATACTGAAGGGTTAATGAATAGGAATTACTCCTATAACGATAGGAGAATGTGTGAGCAGGCTAAAGCTTGTGTGCTCAGAATTACTGGTAACGGCCATGACAATTACTAACGTTTACATAATTTCCCTTTGGAATGCTTTTGTATAGATGAGAGAAGCATTCACTCTTCATAAACTCTTAATTGGACAGGATGAGTACTAAAACACTTTCTCAAGCAATTGACTACCAGATTAAGTCTATACATAATCTTAACATATACTTACAGTGATAATTCCCAATAAAACTTAGTTCCTAAACTTAAATCTTGATTTGATAATCCCACTTAATTAAATTAATAATCCCAAATAATTCAACACTCTTAAATTAACTTTCAAAATTATAACTTTACAAAACACTTATATATCAAATGTCAAAAACATAAAAACATCTAAATAAAAATATTAAAACATTTTCTACACTATTAAACCATATAAAAATTCAGAAATTCTCCAACTATTAATTAATTTCTTACTACAAAAGACTAACTTCTGGCCTTTGTTCCCAATAATGAACAGTGCTAGGGCGAGATTGCACCCCTCATGCACAAACTGCCCCACATACACACACACTGCACCCCTCACACACACACTAACTACATCCTTCACAAACACAATGCACCCCTGTACACACACACTGCATCCCTCGCACACACACATACACTGCACCCCTGTACACACGCACACTGCACCCTCACACACACACATATTGCACACACACACACACACAACAGCCTCTATCCCGGTAGACCCCAGGTAAGTTGTCAAACTGTTTTTAAACAGTTTGACTACTTACCCTGGGAGGACACTACGGCACTACTGGCACCATAACCACTACAACATAATGCAATGGTTATTGTGCCTGGATTGTTTCTTTAAATAATCTACCAGTGACACTCCCAAGATTAGGGCCCAGTATATGATGCAGCGCTGTACATATATACAACCTAGAAAATTGTATTGACTTGGGGTGCCTTGGAAAAATATTGAAATATTAAGAGCGCCTTGAACCTACAAGTTTAGGAACAACTGGGATATAGTATCCAACAGCCAAATGCATAGAACATTTTTAAGCTGGTATCTCTTTCGATATTATAGCTTGCAATACAATGAGTCATTGTATGCTTTAAAAAAGCACACTAACAGCATTCCTCCATATCAACTATTTTACTTGCTACACTTTATTTCAGGGTTTTTTTTGTTTTTGTTTTGTTTTTTATTTCATGCCTTCTGCTTTTACAATGGGTATCCAAACCACATATTGACACATTCACCTTTACACACAGAATACATTTTTACCAACTGCAGTATTCATTAGATCATGAATATTTCAGTAATGTATACCATTATATCAATATTTTATATCTAATTGTCTACTTTTGTTTACTTGTATTCTCTTAACCCCTTAAGGACCGTCCTGTTTTGGCCATGTTGTACGTTAAGGACCAGAGCGGTTTTAACACTTTTGTGGTGTTTGTGTTTAGCTGTAATTTTCCGCTCTCTCATTTACGGTTCCCATACAAATTATATATTGTTTTTTTAAGAACAAGAAGAGCTTTCTTTACATACCATTATTTGTATCATGTCATATATTTTACTTTAAAAAAAATAATAAAATATGGTGGAAAATTGAAAATAAAACATGTTTTTGGACTTTTACTTGAAAAATATTTTACTTATCTACAAAAGCTAATGAAATAAACTGCTAAATAGAATTAAAATTTGGTCCTGAGTTTAACCCCTTAAGGACACATGACATGTGTGACATGTCATGATTCCCTTTTATTCCAGAAGTTTGGTCCTTAAGGGGTTAAAAACACCCAGTGTTTACATGCTTTTTTGCTCTTTTTTTGCAAGTTATAGGGCTATAAGTACAAGTAGGAAATTGCTGTTTCAATATATATATTTGTAAAATTTATCAATAGTGACATTGTAACACTGTTATCTGTCATAAATCCCTGAATCACACCTCACATGTACATATTTTTTTAAAGTAGACAACCCAGGGTATTCAATATGGTATGTCCAGTCTTTTTTAGTAGCCACCTAGTCGCAAACACTGGCCAAAGTTAGCATTTATATTTGTTTGTGTGTTAAAAATGCAAAAAACACAAACTACCCCTAAACTGCAACAGAGACCACCAACACCCTCCCTAATACGATGGGACGCAAAACGAAAAAACCATACATGGAAAAAAACAACCCGGGACTCACCATAGGAGACATGTGGAGACAGGCACGAGGAGCAAGCGAACACAACATGGCGGCGCTCCATGGAGGCTGCTCTGATTTCTCCGACGACCTCTCAGGAGAAGATTACTTACCGGCCCCCAGGGCAGGAAGGCCCCCACATCCGACCAACGTCGATACAGACTCCACACTAGTGACAGTGTCGGTCCTCAAACAAATACTCGCGGACCACCATAACGACTTCCATAAGGATATCACTGCACTGAGAGGCGATCTCAAAGGAGTGACAACCCGACTAAATACAATGGAGGGCCGTATGGAAACTAACGCAAGGGACATAGGAGAACTCAAACGCACCGTGCAAGAGCTGCAACTACAGCAACGCTCACATGAAAGCCGCATGGCCGAGCACGAAGACGCCAGTCGGCGTAACAACCTGAAAGTCAGGGGACTCCCGGAAGATCTCTCCGAAGCAGAACTACCGACGGTTGTTCAACGCCTGCTCACACTGATTCTGCCACCAGCACAAGCAGACCGCATACACCCCAAATCGCCGAAAGCACCCGGGGCCACCCGGGACATCATAATTGCATTCCGAAACAGAACGGACAAAACGGCTGTACTGGACGCCCTGCAAGGCAAGACACCCCTACAATTTGATAACAGGGCGCTGAGCTTTTATGCCGACCTTTCCAGCGGCACCCTGGCGTGGAGACATTCCCTCCAACCTCTAACCGCACTTCTCCGCCAACAAGGCCTCAGATACCGCTGGAAACCATCCCACACTCTCACCATCCAGCAGGGATCGGTCACTCATCAGATACGGGACATATGCGAGGCGGCACCGCTCCTGCAAGTACTGGGCCTACCTACAGACTCCCTCAAGCAAACAGGCCAGAAAAGCCCGACATCCCCACGGCACAGTTGGGACCCGACTAGAACTGTCCCATTCGTGCCACAAGGACTCACACCCGACCCATACGTCGCTGTAACCACATGAACTAGGCCAGGGGCCAGACCGTCCAACTAACGGGGCTCGGCTGCAAGCTCTCCGGACTTAGAAATGGACTTCCCACTGTAACTACCAATATATAGTAGTCTGAATGTAAGTGGCCCACAGTTAATACGACACTTGATGGCATATAGCATGACGACCCCCCTGGACTACCATGCATGGTCCAGAGGAACCACATTCCTTATAATCCCAGTTCAGCCTGGCCCAATAGCACAAGATGTCGCACAATAGCGACTTAGAATTAGTTCTCACACATATAGGAGGGCACTCACTTTCATTGCCAAAAATGTATTTATTTATTTATTTATTTTAGTATTATTATACTTTACTTAGACGTCTTAAACTGTTATCCCTACTCCTCTGCCCTCGGGCGACCCCCCTCCAGGTCCTGCTGTCAGCAGAAAAAGGGGGCCCGGGGGTAGAGGCCTGTCAGCTTTCTGACGGGACTTACCGCTTCTTGTACTGCCTTATTTTATTTTATTTTATCACGCACAATCTGTAGCACATGTTAACAAAGCGCACCGTTCTCTCATGCACCACATGTTTCCTGCTGCACTTACCCAGCTCGCTCCTTTGTTATATTTTTTCAAAACATTTTGTCTCTTGAAAGACTTAGACCACAGTTCAAAACCGAGGTTTTAGCCTTAGGAGATAAAATCAGCCCAGAGCTGTGCTGTCTAGGTATGAAATAATTAGTAAGGACACATTGAGCTATTTTCATAACTAGCCCTTAACAAAGCTGGAATAGCTGGCCCTTTCCCACGAGCGGGGGCAACCAGTTTTCCTAACAAGCAGTACACCATTCTGATGGAAAATTTCCAAGGCAAACTCTCAAACTACCGAGCATAGCACGGCGGGCCAAAGTGGGGTGCATGTCAGAGACTGTGGCCTTGAATTGCCAATTTTGAGTTAACGTTAAATCAAACTCTTAACCTCATTATCATTTTAGTCCCTAAATTATTCACAAATTATTACTTTGCCTGTTGTACCTAATAGCATAAAGTACAAACTCTGTCCTCCTAACTCCAACTGCAGCACCAATAATGAGTTCTACAAAAGCTCATATATCTCAAATCCGTCTTAAATTACTCACAACCTAATGGTGCTCATCTTACGTACCTACCCTGCTCTATCACCGCCTGACTAGCTAGACCTCTAGGATTGCAATGGGATCCTGGTACTGCCCCTGATTGATTGTCTAACTTTGCCCTATACAATATTCCTTTAGTATGCCTTCTACTACCTGATTTTCTTGCCCAATATGCTGGACACAATTGCCTTGACCTGTCTCAGTGAGACACTCAAACGCAAGTATTAAGCAGTAGCTCACCTTGCACTCACTGTGCATGCCCAAGATAATCTAGCTTCACAAGAAGTTTATTGTGTTTATATCGGGTTTCTCAAGCGCATTAGCGCCACGGTTTAACGTTGTTTTACTAATACAAATAATGAGGTACTGCTAATAGTTACCAACCTACCAAGCTATGCCTCCATATATTGTACCTTGCATTCTTCATTGTATGTACTGTTCCTGTTACCTCAACATTCATAGCTTAATTTCTTTTTTTTGTACTTCGTAGCCAGATTTCGCTCTGCAATACACATGTTCATGCAATCTTTACCATAGCATAGGCGACCCTGCAATGTGGAGCGTCCAATAACTTTAATCTACTTCATTTTATTTCACCCACCTATATTCTGATAAATCAACTGTTTAGTTCAGCATGCTATTAAAATAAGAAAAATGTGCAAACTATCATGCCACTGTTTAACTTGTATGACAACTGAAACACGCTGTTGTGGTGCTGATTGAAATGTTGTAACCACCTGCACAACCAAAATAAAGAATTTAAAAAAAAAATGCAAAAAACGCGAGGGGCGGAGCATGATCATTGAAAGAAGCATTCGCACTAACTAAGAGCTCCAGGCCTCAAACGGAGAAATAAAAGAAAATCACCCCAAATAACATACCCCATACACAAAAGAAATACCCCCTGGACGTCCAAAACATCATGGGACGTAAAACGAAAAAAATAAACCAGGAAAAACCCACCTCAGGGCCACCAATCTGTCTCCTGGAGAAGGGCGCGAGACGCAACTGGGCCAAACATGGTGGCGCTTCACGGAGGCTGCTCAGACTTCTCCGATAACCTTTCCAGAGAAGAGTACCTGCCGGCTCCCATACCGCGGCGACCAACACAGTCAAGCGAGATAGACCCGGACTCAGCGCCGGTCACCACAGCGGTCTTGAAGCGACTGCTCACTGACCTTCAAAACAATATACTACAAGATGTCACTGCCCTACGGGGCGACCTCAGGGGGCTGACAGGTCGCATAAGCAAGCTAGAAAGCTCATCCACTACCAACTCCCAGGACATTGGCGACCTCCACAAGGCCGTAAACGACTTGAAATTACAACAGCGGAAACTCAACCAACTCTTAGCAGACCAAGAGGACACAAAGAGGCGGAAGAACTTAAAGGTTAGAGGGATCGCTGAAACGATAACCGATGCTGAACTGCCACATGTCATTACACGTCTGCTCATAAATATATTGACACCCACACAAGCCAAACATATTATCCCGGACAATCTCTTCAGGATTCCCAAACCGCCAAAAGCGCCAACCTCAGCTTCAAGGGACGTGATAGTCACTTTCCGCAAAAAACAAGATAAAACAGCAATCCTTAACGTGCTGCGGGGCAAAACGCCCCTACATTTCGAAAACATGGCACTAACCTTCTTTGCCGACCTGTCGAGCGACACCCTGGCATGGCGACGATCTCTCCAGCCACTCACCACGATCCTCCGCAGGCACGACTTCAGATACCGCTGGAGGCCTTCCCGCACACTTACCATCCAACACGGGTCGGACTCCCACCAGATTCGTGACTTGGGAGATACAGCAGTGCTACTGCGGGCCTTGGGACTGCCTCAGGACTCACTAACTCAGACGGGTCCGCAGAGTGCAATCTCGCCAAACCACACTTGGGTCTCGTTCGTCCCACAGGGGCTAACACCGGACCCCTACGTGGCAGTCACTACCTGAGAAGCAATGGGCGACTGCAAAACTGCTCACTGGAGCGATGTCTGTCCCTACTCGGACTGTATCAGGCCAACATACAAGTTTAACCAGCATGGATTTAATTATAGCACCTGTTTCGTTTTTAGAACCAGAGGGGTTTGTTTATTTGTTAACTGTATGTATTCACTTTAATTTCCCTTCTTTGTTTTCTTTGTTTTACAAAACATACCGTACTCTCCTGATTAATCAGACGTTACATGCACCAGTTACTTAAAATGCCTAGCATAACGTGCTTACTCCTGTCTACACGACAGGTTTGGTTAAAGGGGATAGCTTGACCCGTCCCCCTTGTCAATCTGTCTCCCCACCAGATTCCCACTACTGCACTAACACGTCAGGCTGGTCTCACTACCCATACCTGTATTGAGACATAAGTAGCCCAAGTAACGCACTATAGCAAAAGGACACGTCCCACAAAAGTCTCACCTGCATGAACATGCCCACCCACCACAACATAGAGGCAGCCTCTATTAACAGCGAGCTTAAACCCAGACTGATACCAATCACCCTGCATCACCCACTATCGACCCCCTGCAGCGCCAGGTCGGTTACTTCCACAAATAGGCTACCAACAGACGTAACAGTCCCAGGATAGTGAGCGTGGAGCTAGGGACTGCCAATATACAGAAATATAGCAGAGCAACCACTTACTACCCTGTACCCAACCTGAACTAACCCACTTTGGGACAGCTGGGACATTGAAGCCGAATATCACCATGAAAGTCTGAATGGGTATAGGGTGGTGGTCCATGACATTGGGGCGGGAGAGACACACATCTATTACTACTCACTAACTCTGCCACACATGTAGGCTGCACTCACCAATAAAGCATAGTGGCCGTGACACATATCCCCTGCAGAGTATAACATTCCTGCAACACCCAAAGCTTATGAAGCTGCAAAGGTTATAATCCCTTATGTTTAGCGCACCCTGAAGGGTCACAACCTCTAAAATGCCTATACATTGCCTGATTTTATTTTAGAATGTTTATAATGTTACTTGACGTTTTATCAGCTTGTAAGAAAATGTTAAATAGCCTGTTATCTAGCCAGCGATTAACATGACAGCATATACTTATGTTCTGGCCTATAGTTCAATTCTGATCTCTGACATATGCGAGGCCATATAGTGCATATTATCATCTAATGTCTTTAACTGCTTGAATACCGCACATGCATTGTTCTATTATACCTGCTACAAAAAGGAGGCTACCTTTAGCTGTAGTTTCTTTCCCTTGATTGCATGTGGGGCTCATATGAACTCCCACTGTTATATTCTGATATGTATCATTTAAATGCCTCAATAAAATAAAGAATAATACAAAAAAAAATTGCTAACTTTGGCCAGTGTTTGTGACTAAGTGGCTACTAAAAAAGACTGAACATACCCCATTTGCAATACCTTGGGTTGTCTTCTTTTGCAAATGGTATGCCATACTGGGGGTAATTCTTATTCCTGGGCTATCATCAGGGCTGGACTGGCCCACCGGGATACCGGGAAATTTCCCGGTGGGCCACGGCACCTGGGGCTGGGCTAGCGGCGGGGGCAGAGCCTAGTGTGTGGCGGGGCGGAGCTTTCTTGCAGTGGGGGCGGAGCTTGATGTGCGGCGGGGGCGGAGCTTGCTGTGCGGCCGGGGCCTGGTTAATGCAGCATGGGAAGCAGGAAGGAGTCCCTGCTTCCCCAACGCCCAGCTTCCAGGAGCTCCAAGCAGGAAGTAAGAAGCAGGTCAGTGTGCCTGTGTGTGACTGCCTGTGAGTGTGTGACTGTGTGTGTGTGACTGTCTGCCTCTGTGTGTGTGTGTGTGTGTGTGTGTGTGTGTGACTGTGTGTGTGTGTGTGTGTGTGTGTGTGGCTGTCTGCCTGTGTGTGTGTGTGTGTGTATGACTGTCTGTGTGTGTGACTGTCTGCATGTGTGTGTGACTGTGTGTGTGTGTGTGTGTGACTGTTTGCGTGTGTGTGACTGTCTGTGTGTGTGACTGTCTGCCTGTGTGTGTGTGACGGTCTGCGTGTGTGTGTGACTGTGTGTGTGTGTGTGTGTGACTGTCTGCGTGTGTGTGTGACTGTCTGCCTGTGTGTGTGTGACTGTCTGCATGTGTGTGTGACTGTCTGCGTGTGTGTGTGACTGTCTGCGTGTGTGACTGTCTGCATGTGTGTGTGTGACTATCTGCCAGTGTGTGTGTGACTGCCTGTGTGTGTGTGTGTGTGACTGTGTGTATGTGACTGTCTGCGTGTGTGTGTGACGGTCTGCATGTGTGTGTGGCTGTCTACCTGTCTCTGTATGGGTGGATGCTTGCCTCGGAGTCAGTGACTGTCTGCCTTTGTGTGTGTGCATCTGCTAGTAAGTGAGCGAGCGAGCTTGTGTGTGTGTGTGTGTGTGCGTGCGCGCGCATCTGCTAGTGAGGGAGCCTCTGTGTGTGCGCGCCTGCTAGTGAGTTTGTGTGTGCCAGTGAGCTTCTCTGTAGTGAATCTGTGTGTTAGCGAGCTCTTCTGTAGGGAGCATGTGTGTGTCAATGGGCTTGTCTGTAGGGAGAGTGTGTGCGCATCAGTGAGCTTGTCTGTAGTGAGTGTGTGTGTGTGTATCAGAGTTTGTCTGTACTAAATTTGTGTGTGTGCCAGTAACCTTGTCTGTGTGTGTCATTGAGATTGTCTGTCAATAAGCCTATTTGTGTGCATCAGTAATATTGTCTTTGTCTGTGTGTGAGTATACTTTACTGTAAATTGTAATTACCCTGAAAGAACTAATATTTTGAATTATAAGAAGAAATGTATCAATAATATATATATATATATATATATATATATATATATTCAGGGCATGACAACCATAACAGTTGTCATGGGCCCAGCGGTCCTGGGGGGCCCGGACTGCTCAGGTCGTCCCGGGCCACACATTAGCTATGTGCACACATATATGGCAATTAACGCTATATATGTGTGCACTGCAGGCCCCCCGCTACCTGAATTCTGCAGGGGGCCCAGCACACTTGAAATATACTGCCCAGCTACTCTGCTCTGTTGAAGTCTCGCGAGCGACGCGATCGTCAGAGCGTTGCCACGGGTTACCATGGCAACGCTCTGCACGGCTCGCGAGACTTCTACAGAGCAGAGTAGCTGGGCAGTATATTTCATGTGTGCTGGGCCCCCTGCATAATACAGGTAGCGGGGGGCTGCACCATGCTTCAGGACTTCTGGCTCCAGGGCTCCAGCCAATGTGATCTCCCCCCTCCATGGCCACAGGTGAGATACAGGGAGGGGGGAATAAAACATTACTATTAATGGATGGAAAAAAAACTGTAGGCTTTTCCCCCCACATTTTGCAGCCCCATACATTTACACACACTATTCACTAACATTTACACACACTATACACTAACATTTACACACACTATTCACTAACATTTACACACACTATACACTAACATATACACACACTATTCACAAAAATGTACACACACTATTCACTAAAATTTACAAACACTACATCCTTACACAAACATACACTCTGCAGTCACTACAAACACACACTACATCCACTACACAAACACACACTCTGCATTCACTATACACATCGCATTTAATACACACAAACACTACATCTACTACACAAACACACATACACACCCTGCATTCACTATAAACACACACTACATCGACTACACAAACACACACTCTGCATCTAATATACACCTCATACATTACACAAATGTACAATCTGCATCCACTATGCACACTGCATCCGTTAAACACACACCGCATCCACTTAACACACAAACTCTGCTGTGGCGGAACCCACCTCGCCACTGGACATTGGAGGGGCCTGGCTGCCTGCCTCTTACCTGCTGACTATGGCCCCTGGAAAATTGGTACACTTAAAGATTTATATTTGGGCATATTGTACTGTATATTGCTGCTACTGGCCCTTTTAACAGCATCTATGGACACATTGGGACTTTTGGGACTACTGTCCCTTTAAGACTGTGAAGCATGTTCTAGTGTGCTGCCTGTAATATTGTATATGTATTCATGTGTTAAGTTTAGCCTGGGTGATATGTATGCAGCATTCAACTGATTGTTCGGTAGAATCACTCCATTCATTATATTGAGTGAAACTACCGAACAACCAGACCACCCAGGAATAAGTGTGCCTCCAACAATGTTGCAAACGGGTAATTGGCAATCAGTGTAATGTGTCCTTTGTCCTCTGGGTGGCCGCCATTCGGGAAACAAACACGTGGCGGCGGCCATCTTAAACTACCGAACAGCGGTGTTTTGCCGTCGAGTGTCTGGAACTAAAATCGGACACTTGACTAGGCAAACACCGCTGAGACCTCCATACTTCCAGAAATTCGTATGGAAACTACCGAATGACCCGCCGTTCGGTAGAAAGAACCCCATAAACAAGGGAATTCATTCAAACCCTCTCCAGGCTCTATAACACAGGCAATTCGCCTGTTTTCATTCCCTTGTTTGTGACCGACCGCAGGGCCAAAATGCATGGAACTGTTTTCGGATACTTTACCCATGCGGTCGGTCAAATCTTTGGAACCCCATATCTCACGAACCATTCATCCGAATTACTTGAATTTTGGATATGTTGTCCCCCTGAATAAGGGCTATCCAGCGATGCTGGATTTAAAGGTGTACCCCCGGGTTTTGGGGTACATCCAGAACTTGGCTGAAAAAGTGTACCTGATAATTGAGTTTAATGTTATCTGAGGGGAGGGGATGTGTGGGCTGAACCATGTATGTGATTGGTTATTTTATGCCTCCCCCTGGGTGTGGCCTGTATGTGGATTAGTGTAATAAAAGCCAGGCTGGATGAGCCAGTCCAGAGTTCCTGTTTAACCCTCAAAGTGATGTGTCGTCTCATTATTGGGGGGAAGGATTTATTGAGTGCTGTTCCAGTTGACTGCTAGGAGTACAAGCCTATTCGTATGGTTCCTATTCAATGGTCTACAGCATTCATATGCTTGGGAGAATTTAAAAGGTTTCTCGGATTCGGTGATTGTGGTGTCTGCCAGAGTGCTTGGAGTCCTCAGGAAGCACTAGGAGCATCCATTAACGGAGGTACCAAGTCGGGGTGCCAGGTGATCCGTTACATTGGTGGCAGCGGTGGGATGGCGTCCTAGTGTGAGGTAAAGCAGCTCAGAGACACTGTTTGGATTTACAAATTGAGGGCAACGCTAGCAGTCGTGCAGCGCCCCTGGGAGCAGACAAGTATGGAAGGTTCTGGCTCTGGAGATGATTGGCTGGCCGAGGTGAGGCAGCGAGTGGCCGAGTATGGGGATGATATACCCATGGAGACACGCCGGGTGATCTGGAACCAGGTCATGGCTGAGCGAAACACAAGGCTGGACCGAGAATTCCGGTTGGCGAAAGAGAGGAAGTATGCTCAGCAGCAGGAGCGTTACAGCAGCCGAGTAGAGGCTGCATCCGAGGAGGTTAGCCGTCTTTCCCTGAGGCGGCGGGAGGAACCCGAAGTGGGGGTCCTCATAGACTGGTCCTGTGAGGAACCACAACAGGCAGGTAGAGATGGGACCAAGGTCTCTCCACCGGGATGCTGGGCAGTCGGCCCAGATCCCCAGCGGCAGTGTGAAGTGCAGGGAGAGGAGAGCAGCGTCCTCCCTCCCCAGCGGCAGGCTGAGTTACAGGGGGCAGAGGTAGTTGGTCCTACCCCCCAGCAGCAGCGTGATTTTTTGGGAATAGAGAGCCCAGTCTCCGTTCCCCAGCAGCAGGACACTGAATTGGGAGGAGAGACAGTCGGTCTCCCTCCACAAAGACTGAAAGTAGGCATGGGAGAGGAGATTGTTACCTCCTCTCCCCAGCGGCAGATCATCAATGGGCAGAGTGTTCTAATGGGAGAGGAGATTGTTACCACCTCTCCCCAGCGGCGGATCATCAATGGGCAGAGTGTTCTAATGGGAGAGGAGCTGGTTACCACCTCTCCCCAGCGGCAGCTTAATGTACCAGGGGGAGACTGTAAGCCCCACACCAGCACAGATGGGACCGTGGTCTCTGTGCCCAAGTTACAGGGAGCTGAAGGGGCCGTCCTCCCTCCCCAGTGGCAGTGTGATTTGTTGGGAATTGGGAGCCCAGTCTCCATTCCCCGGCAGCAGAGTGTCCAGCAGGGAAGAGAGAGCCCAGTCTCTTTTCCCCAGCAGCAGGACACTGTATTGGGAGTAGAGACAGTCGGTCTCCCTCCACAGAGTATAGAAGTATGTAGGGGAGAGGAGCTTGCTACCACCTCTCCCCAGCGGCGGATCAGTAAAGTGCAGGGAGAGGAGAGCAGCGTCCTCCCTCCCCAGCGGCAGCCTAACACACCAAGGGGAGACAGTAAGCCCCACACCAGCACAGATGGGACCGTGGTCTCTGTGCCCAAGCTACAGGGAGCTGAAGGAGATGTCCTTGCTCCCCAGCGGCAGTCTACGGTTCAGGGAGAGGAGGTTGTTATTCCCTCTCCCCAGCGGCAGCACAGCTCACCAAGGGGAGACAATAAGCCCCACAACAGCACAGAT
This sequence comes from Pelobates fuscus, assembly GCF_036172605.1. Classification (NCBI taxonomy): domain Eukaryota; kingdom Metazoa; phylum Chordata; class Amphibia; order Anura; family Pelobatidae; genus Pelobates; species Pelobates fuscus. The sequence continues at coordinate 129,649,613 of NC_086317.1, forward strand.
GGGACCGTGGTCTCTGTGCCCAAGTTACAGGGAGCTGAAGGAGCCGTCCTTGCTCCCCAGCGGCAGTCTACGGTTCAGGGAGAGGAGTTTGTCATCCCCTCTCCCCAGCGGCAGCTTAGCACACCAAGGGGAGACAGTAAACCCCACAACCGTGCAGATGGGACCGTAGTCTCTGCACCTACACCACTGGGGATAGGGACAGTCGGTCCTAGTCCACAACAGCCAGACAAAATATCGGAAGGGGAGACAGTCGTTTTTCCCCAACAACAGCTGTGTTCAACCAGGGGAGAGGACACCCTGGTTACTTTTTCCCCAAGCCTTGGACTTACAACTGGACACGAGTGGCAGGGGGCCATCTGGACAACTACCCCCTGTAAGGACAGCCAGCCGACTATCAGAGCCCCAGACCGACTGGAGGTCTGGAGTCTGGATAGTCTAAATGGGAAAGGGGAGAAATGTGACGGAACCCACCTCGCCACTGGACATTGGAGGGGCCTGGCTGCCTGCCTCTTACCTGCTGACTATGGCCCCTGGAAAATTGGTACACTTAAAGATTTATATTTGGGCATATTGTACTGTATATTGCTGCTACTGGCCCTTTTAACAGCATCTATGGACACATTGGGACTTTTGGGACTACTGTCCCTTTAAGACTGTGAAGCATGTTCTAGTGTGCTGCCTGTAATATTGTATATGTATTCATGTGTTAAGTGTAGCCTGGGTGATATGTATGCAGCATTCAACTGATTGTTCGGTAGAATCACTCCATTCATTATATTGAGTGAAACTACCGAACAACCAGACCACCCAGGAATAAGTGTGCCTCCAATTACAGTTTGCAACAATGTTGCAAACGGGTAATTGGCAATCAGTGTAATGTGTCCTTTGTCCTCTGGGTGGCCGCCATTCGGGAAACAAACACGTGGCGGTGGCCATCTTAAACTACCGAACAGCGGTGTTTTGCCGTCGAGTGTCTGGAACTAAAATCGGACACTTGACTAGGCAAACACCGCTGAGACCTCCATACTTCCAGAAATTCGTATGGAAACTACCGAATGACCCGCCGTTCGGTAGAAAGAACCCCATAAACAAGGGAATTCATTCAAACCCTCTCCAGGCTCTATAACACAGGCAATTCGCCTGTTTTCATTCCCTTGTTTGTGACCGACCGCAGGGCCAAAATGCATGGAACTGTTTTCGGATACTTTACCCATGCGGTCGGTCAAATCTTTGGAACCCCATATCTCACGAACCATTCATCCGAATTACTTGAATTTTGGATATGTTGTCCCCCTGAATAAGGGCTATCCAGCGATGCTGGATTTAAAGGTGTACCCCCGGGTTTTGGGGTACATCCAGAACTTGGCTGAAAAAGTGTACCTGATAATTGAGTTTAATGTTATCTGAGGGGAGGGGATGTGTGGGCTGAACCATGTATGTGATTGGTTATTTTATGCCTCCCCCTGGGTGTGGCCTGTATGTGGATTAGTGTAATAAAAGCCAGGCTGGATGAGCCAGTCCAGAGTTCCTGTTTAACCCTCAAAGTGATGTGTCGTCTCATTATTGGGGGGAAGGATTTATTGAGTGCTGTTCCAGTTGACTGCTAGGAGTACAAGCCTATTCGTATGGTTCCTATTCAATGGTCTACAGCATTCATATGCTTGGGAGAATTTAAAAGGTTTCTCGGATTCGGTGATTGTGGTGTCTGCCAGAGTGCTTGGAGTCCTCAGGAAGCACTAGGAGCATCCATTAACGGAGGTACCAAGTCGGGGTGCCAGGTGATCCGTTACATCTGCATCCACTGCACACATTCTACATCCACTATACACACACCAGAATCAATACACACTGCATCCCTGTGGGCTGACTCGGGGGCGGCAGGGGAAGCACTTTATATATATATACGTGTGTAATTTAATTTTAAGTGCATTTTTATATTAATATAAGTATATATAAATATAAAAATACACTTAGTTTGACTTTATGTATATAAGATATATATATACATATTATATATAGATGTTATACATGTATATATATATCTTATATATATATATACATATATATATTTTTTTTACACTGATAGCTTGTTTTAAACTTTTTTTTTATTTTACAGATGCAGGGAGACTGCCTGTCAGCACACACAGTCCCCCTGCAGGCAGATACACAGGCACCTATTGCGGCTATGTGATCGAGACTGTCTGGGTAGGCAGGCAATCCCCTTAGACCTGGTGAAACACTGATCGCCACCAGGGGAATGACAGCGTTCAGGTAAGTACCCCAATACCGTTATGACGGTTCAGGACCGTCATCGGTCCTCAAGGGGATGTTTCCGATGACGGTCCTGAACCGTCATCGGTCGTTAAGGGGTTAATCACCTTATTATACTTAATGCGCCTTAGTATGAATTAGAAAGAAGGGGTACCTTTATATAATACTCTTTTCTTAGATTTTTATTTTTTTGTGTTACACTTGTATTGACCAATTGTAAGATCTATACCCTGTTAATAACGTGTCTTCTTAAATGATGCTACATATAAACATTGAGCAAATATTCGGAAAAGGTGACACAGAACTGGTATCAGTTATGTTCTTCTGGCCTCATATATTCAACATATTTATGCTGTGCCATGTTAAAATGGTTGTGAAACCTTGGAGTTGACCGGTCAAGTTGAGTGTCCAAGGGCCGTACAAATGCATATTTTACTGTCCATGATTTTCTGATCCAGACTACAAGTGACTAAAACCACAATCCCAACACACATGGAGTTTACAGTTGTGATCAAAAGGAATAAAATGTTCAGCATCTTCTTCAACAAATTTTGTCCACTTTCACAATTTAAAAGAACATATAATCAGAGACATTTTAGTGGGAACCTCTTTTTTTAACCCAAAAGGATGCATTTCCTTAAAGAACAAGGACCACTCTATGTTCTACTAACATATATGGCATTTGCTGCAAATAGTCACCATAGTCACAATTTTGCAACAACCTGTATTGTGTGACCTATATTGTGTGACCTATATTGAAGGGTTGGAATCCAACATCTACTATACGTTCAGGTGGTATAATGGAAGTGTTCTCTTGATCGTGTGCAGATTCAGTTTCACTTTGTCTAGACAAAGCATCAGTGTTGAGGGCACCTGGTCTAAAAGTTATAATGCAATTAAAGTGAGAGAAGCAACAGCCATCTTGCTATTCTATATGAGAAATGTTTAGCCTCGCTTACATATGCCAATTTTTTTATGATCTGCAATGATTATTATGGGTACCTTAGATCCTTCTACTAAATTTCTCCACTCTTTTAGGGCATGGATAGCAAATGATTTCCTGCTCCCAATGTCATATTTGATGTATTCAGGACATATTTTTTTGGAGAAAATGCCACAAAGATGGGGTTCGGAGCTAGGCTTCCATGCAGGACAGACATGTCATGCCTGAGCTCCTGAGAGTCTAACTGATTCTGAGGTGATATCCCTCAGTTAATGAGCTGCCACGTTCACACAAGGGCACAATCTGAATTGGGGGATCTCTGCTGACTACTTTGTTACTAATTTATTTTTTATTTTTTCATATTTAACATTGCACATCTGATTTTTATATCTTACGTGAAGTCTGCAACTGGGACAGTCCACAATGAGTCTATAAGCAAATGTCCAAGAACTCAGGGAGGGCCTGACAGTTTCGGAATGGTTCCTGACGCACAAACCTCAACAGACAGACTTAACCTCGTAGCTTGCGGTGAGTAGCTGTAGACAGTCCCTGTGATCCACTTGTTAGGTTCTCTTCTGTTATTCCACCATGGACCACTCCGGCAGAAGTCTGGACGGGGACACTTGTGCTGGACACTGGCTCTTCATCATGATCCCTCCATAGGCCCCACTCCTTGATTTTGTGGAGCCTCACCTCCAATTCCATAATCATACAAAGGGAGCCGTTCTTCCATATTAGGAGCTTTGTTGGGAAAGCCCCAGCGATAAGGGATTTTGTGATTGCAGAGGGTCTTCGTTGTGATAATGAATTCTCTCCTTCTGGCCATTGTTGAGGAAGACAAATCAGCATAGAGGTTCAGATTTTGATACGGCTCCGGTAACTCTTGCATCTTCCTGGGGACGTTTAGTAGGGCTTCCTTTAATTTATAGTAGTGGAAGCGTGCCACTACATCCCGCGGTGTGGCAGCTGTGAAACAGGCAGGCCTTGGCAGGCGATGAGCTCTATTCAGCAACCACACTGTGTCCTCTAGTTCTGGTACAAGTGAGTGGCACAGTGCTTTGATGTAGGTCAGGAGCTGGTGTGCGGTTACGGAATCTGCAATGCCGCGAAAGTGGACATTGTTCCGATGGGACCTATCCTCAATGTCAGCCAGTTTGCCTTTCAACAGCATGTTCAACATGTTCCTCTTCTAAGCTCTGGATCCTATCTGTCATGTCGTTATGTGCAACGCACAATTCTTCTGTTTTATTTTCAAGATGGTTGGTGCTCTCACCCAAATCAGTTGTGGATAGAGGCTGTAATTAGTTGGAAATCCTTCTGGATCGTTGTTCTGAGGTCTTGAAGCATTTTGTATATGCTCTTTTCCATCACGGGTTTGTCCCCTAATGTGTCTGGTGTAAAATCCGGTTCTGAAGGGTCTACCCAAAACAGCGATTGTATGGCTGAGTCGGCACCATCCTGTTGCGCTTTGTGGAGGTCTTTTCTCCACTGTCGGAATGGCTCATTGATCGTCATTTGCTTTGACAGTGACATATGCAGTATCTGGGCACTCTGCTTTTGTTGGAGTTATGTTTTTTCTGAAAAAATCTGTGCTTATATGTAGCTGTGAGCCAGGTTAAATGCGGAGCCCTTACTCCATGCGACCGTCCTAACCGGAAGTCAGCCACACCCCCGCTGACTACTTTGAACCTGAATCCCTATGTATATTTAAACCAATGGAGGTCATTTAGTAACTGCAATGGCCATTGGAGGGAATGCCCGCCTGCCAACATCAAGGTAGGCCCCCCTAGGCTGGTACTACACTGACCTTTCACCTTGCTTCCTTGAGCTTCTGGCAAAGATATCTCTAATGAGACAGAGAGGGTTATTTTTTATATACACCCCTATATACTTATTAACCCTTAATAGGGAACACATGGGATGGGTGGCAGCATTGTAACATAAGTTTTGATAAGTTTTCAGAGAAGTTTATGACACCAATAGTAAATATCTTTGAAATTTGGAGGTCATTACAAGGACATGCCTCTAGGTAGGTAACATTTGGTACTCCATATGTTGGTGACTACATCTCCAAATAATGCTGTTACAGCCAAAATGCTGGCAGAGCATCAGGGGAGATGCAGTCCAAAACATCTGGAGTGCCAAAGATTGCCTACTCCTTCTCTAGTGTGTCACTAGAGGGATGTTTCTGACAAAATGTAGACATTACTGTTTTTCAAAACTGCAATGTTTTACATTGCCAGACCCAGGGACAGGCCCTGTGCACAAAACCAGTTAATTAAGATAAAGTGGTTTTGGATCTTAGATTGTCCCTTAAAAATCAAAAACCCTGACCCTACTTAAAGATGAGCATAAGCAGAATTTACGCTTCCTAGCATTTATATAGCTTCAACATATTTTGAAGAGCTTTAATATTATACAATGGGGATGTTTCAGAGCATGTAATTAACATACAGAATGTTAACAGAGAATAGAGGTGAAGAAGTTAAATACTTTGATATAGTATTATTTTATATGACGATAACTGTGCCTTTTCCTTTTTTTTTTTCCTTTTTGATATGAGCCACTGGTGTATTTGATTTGAAGCCAGCGGTAGAACTACCATCAGTGCAGCTGGTGCTCTGCTCTGGGGTCCATGCAGTTAGGTCCACCTAATGTCAATGTGTCTTCAGGGGCCTGGTCAGCACTGCGGCTCTTTAATGATGTCAGCACTGGGAGGAAGTGACTGCAGGGCACTTCCTCCAAAATAATACAGACCACATGGAAGAGAGACAGAGAGAAGGGAAGCACAGACTGGGAGAGCCTCAGCCTCCCAACAGCCTCAGCCATCTGATTGGAAGGGAATCCACCCCACTGCACCCAAAAGGTAGGAAACCAGAAGGTGGCTAGAAAATTTACATTATGCATGTGTGTCTGTATGTGTATATTTGTGTATATCTGTGTCGGTGTGTATGTGTGTGTCGGTATGTGTATCTGTGTATCTGCATGTGTGTCTGTATGTGTATCTATGTCGCTGTGTATCTGCATGCGTCTGTGTATTTGTGTTTGTCAGGGTTAGTATCTGTATGCTTGTCATTCTGTGTATCTGCAGGTGTGTCATTCTGTGTATCTGTGTATCTGCATGTATGTCAGTGTGTGTATCTGTGCATACATCTTAGCTTTCAAATGCTAATACTACATACAGACAAACACCTATATTCAAAGTCAAAAAAACTACACACAAGCAAACCAATGCTTTCAAATGGCAACAGTACATAAAAATACTAAACACAGGTACAGGTACTCCCGTATATTCATACACATACTTCCTACAAAAACATGCTTACAATCAAACAATAAACACTGCCAGTGCTAAACACAACCCTGTATGGGCAAATGTTAGATTGTGAAATGGCCATCCTTTGCGATAAGGGCGCAATAAAAAAAATTTGCGCCGGGGCCCTCTCTACTTTAGTGCCACCACTGTTTGAAACACTTGCTCATATTTATACAGTCTGTTTTTAATTTGTAAAACATTATCACACTTTGCTACATGGTAGAGTATTCAGAGAATCAAAAATTTTGAAATTAACATTTGAGAAATTAAAACAAGATTATATGTGCTTGGGGATGTATATGTCAGTTCCAATATAGGCCAAAATAAACATATGTCCAATATGTACATGTAGATAAATGTGTTTACACTCTGGTTTTATATTTTTTTCATGCAAATCAAAATCCCTCTTCACAATTTCTGTGATGGCTTTCCAAGAGATAATCATATTTAGTCATGTTTTTATAAATTTATGAAAGCTATCACATTTTAAAAAAGAGAGAGATTATGACCATAGATCATCTGGAGTCCTGTGAAAGATCAGACGCATGCTCACACACTGTTCAAACATTATATGTATTGGTACCATTTTCTATCTATAAGAGGTCATGAATATACAAAATGTATACAATAATAATAAAAATTCTGATAAAAGGAAAAGTCATCCAAAATAAGATGTAATAAAAATTCCATTACACATCATAGGGTGGTCTCCATGGAGAGAACTATGTGCTTGAAAACTAGTCGACCTAAATAAGAGCAACCAATGGGATCCAATAAAACAGATTTATTGTGATCATTGGCCAATTCTTAGACATAATACGGACCTGGCTAATCATCTACCACCTTTTCCCAGCATCACAGCACGCAGATCCAAAAATGTAAAAGATAAGTGGGTACATAGCCACATGGAACCTGTCTCGGCTCCTCGAACTTGGCTCACCACCACTAATGGCACCTATAGGTGTGGACAGTGTAAGGCATGTGATTTTGGCAAACCATCCAAAATCATGGAATGTACCCAAACCAAAACACAATTTTCTATTAAACAATTCATAAACGGCAGTTCCACTAAAGTAGTCTATGTGATCAGCTGCAGTTGTGGGATACAATGTGTAGGCAAAACTTATCAGCAGTTTAGAAGACGAATTCTACAACATGTCAATACAGTTACTAATCTTAACATCACCAGTAGCCAACCACATCAGGAAAGAACATAATAACGAAGTTTCCAAACTGATATTTCAGGCACTTGAAATCATCACTCTTAATTTCAGAAAGGGAAATTTTAACTTAAAATTGCTGAAACAAGAATCAAAATGGATACACTTGTTCCATACATTTGCACTCCGAGGTTTAAAGGGGAATTTAACTTTACCCCCTTTATTCACACTTAACCCTCATACTGTGTACAACTCTTAAGCTTTCTATAGACCTTTTCCAACCATCTGTATATATAGTTGATAATTGTCTATTCTATACTGAAGTACATATTTCCAGAACCATATTAAGTACTACTTGGTCTATATCTAGAGCAAAAAACACCCTTCGGTGGGTCCCCGCTCCAAACTCAAGCTGGTTTTAGCTCATCTTGTGCTATTACAGAGAGAACATATCTGAAGCATATCAGACTGGTCCTACCCATACGGGCAGTCCAGATCCGAAATACTTCACGGCGTTTATTAGGTTTTTTTAGTACTATTCCAATTATCATTACTATGTAAGTTGCATGCTGTACTGATGGTCAGCGTGGTTATCATACACCTTTTGCTATATTAATGGCTCTCTATATAATAACAACCACAAAAGCTGTATATTCAGAGAATTTTACGTGCAGTACTACAAAAAAATTGGGTATCTTTTGTAACGGATCGCCTGGCACCCCGACTGGGTACTTCCGTTGAAGGATGCTCCTAGCGCTTCCTGAGGACTCCAAGCACTCTGGCAGACACCACAATCACCGTATTGGAGAAGCATATGAATCCTCTCAAGCCTCTGAATGCTGTAGACAGTTGAATAGGAACCATACGAATAGGTTTGCACTCCTAGCAGTCAAACTGGAACAGCATGCAATAAATCCTCCCCCAATAATGAGACGACACTTCACTTTGAGGGTTAAACAGGAACTCTGGACTGGCTCATCCAGCCTGGCTTTTATTACACTTGTACACTTACAGGCCACACCCAGGGGGAGGCATAAAATAACCAATCACATACATGGTTCAACCCACACATCCCCTCAGATAACAGTAAACCAAATTATACGGTACACATTTTTAGCCAAGTTCTGGATGTACCCCAACAGGGGGTACACCTTTAGCCCTTATTCAGGGGGACAACATATCCAAAAATCAGGTCATTCGGATAAACGGTTCGGGAGATATAGGGTTCCAAAGATTTGACCGACCGCATGGGTAAAGTATCCGAAAACAGTTCCATGCATTTTGGCCCTGCGGTCGGTCACAGACAAGGGAATGAAAACAGACGAATTGCCTGGGTTATGGAGCCTAAGGGGGATTTGAATGAATCCCCTAGTTCGTGGGGTTCTTTCTACCAAACGGCGGGCCGTTCGGTAGTTCCCATACGAACTTCTGGAAGTATGGAGGTCTCAGCGGTGTTTGCCTAGTCGAGTGTCCGATTTTAGTTCCAGACACTCGACGGTAAAACACCGCTGTTCGGGAGTTTAAGATGGCCGCCGCCACGTGTTCATTTCCCGAATGGCGGCCACCCAGAGGACAAAGAATACATTACACTGTGTTGCAAACGGTAATTGGAGGCATACTTATTCCTGGGTGGTGGGTTGTTCGGTAGTTTCACTCAGTATAATGAATGGAGTGATTCTACCGAACAATCAGTTGAATGCTGCATACATATAACCCAGGTTAACTGAACTCATTATAAAATATGTAATATTAAAGGCAGTATACTGTAATATGCTCCACAGTCTTAAAGGGACAGTAGTCCCAAAAGTCCCAATATGTCCATGGATGGCCCTTAAAGGCCCAGTAGCAGTAATATAAACTATTACATGCCAAAATATAGTTTTTCCAGTGCAAAATGTCCATGGGCCATAGTCGCAGGGCAGGAGGCTAGCAACCAGGCTTCTACAGTTCACAGTGGCGAGGTTGGTTTCGCCACATCTTTAATCTATTGTGTTCAAAGATAAACGGTCATGTATTATTCGTTTTTGACAGATTAGTATTCATGGCCCATTATTTATTATCATACCTGACAGGATTTTGTCGATATAGATTAAATATTATCTTGATTGTATTGTATTGTATTTCATTTTTTAGAGTATACAATGTATATACAAAAATTGATTATATCAGCTAGAATAGCTGACTTGGAATCAGTTAGGATCAATGTCCTTATCATACAGAATATTGCTTCCACTGTCCTGTAAAGCTATTACTTTGTGTTTACAAAGCAAGAACTACAACTATCGTTTAACCCCTTAAGGACCGGCCATTTTTTGCGATGTTTGTACGTTAAGGACCAGAGCAGTTTTAACACTTTTGTGGTGTTTAGCTGTAATTTTCCGCTCTCACATTTACGGTTCCCATACAAGTTATATATTTTTTTTTCACGACAAGAAGGGCTTTCTTTACATACCATTATTTGTATTATGTCATATATTGTATTTAAAAAAAAAAAATAAAATATGGTGAAAAATTAAAAAAAAAACATGTTTTTGGACTTTTACTTGAAAAATCTTTTACTTATCTACAAAAGCTAATGAAAAAAATTGCTAAATAGATTCAAAATTTTGTCCCGAGTTTAAAAACACCCAGTGTTTACATGCTTTATTGCTTTTTTTTGCAAGTTATAGGCCTATAAATACAAGTAGGAAATTGCTGTTTCAATATATATATATTTTAAATGTATCAATAGTGACGATCTGCCGAGGGGAGACTGCCCGGGCAGACAGGCAGTCCCCCTGGACCGGGAGGAGAGCTGATCACCGCCGTGGGACCGACGGCGATCAGGTAAGTAGCCCCAGACCGTTATGACGGTTCAGGACCGTCAGCGGTCCAAACGCACGTTTTACCGCTGACGGTCCTGAACCGTCAGCAGTCCTGAAAGGGTTAAGGCTTTAGGTATACAAAGTCATTACAATAGTGTTAACCGCTGATCTCAAACAGCTATATACTGCACCCTTTCATATTAAATTTGTACATATTCCAAATATTCCCTGACACCATCAGCTAACTATTGATGGGTTTATTATCAATCAAATTTATCGCTTAATGATTCATATCATATTTTTACATTGGTCCCTAATTGATGATAACTGCATAATACAGTAATTGTATGCCCCGTATCATGTTCATATTTTATCATTCTTTTTGATTTTCCTTCTTCACTGTATGTCATGAAACATGACTAGGGCTCCTGTATAGTACTTTCACAATATTTACCCTTAGCATTCTTTCGTAAATTCCTAGATTTGTCTTTGCAGTGTATTCACGATCTCCTACTCATTAAACAAAACCACTCCTCCTGATACACTGCTAGATGATTGGTACGTTCAAATACACTTGATCCAATGGGATCACTGTATCCCTTATTTAAACTGGCAATTGTCAGTTTCCCTGTTCTCTCTGATGAGCTAAATAGCGAAATGCGCTTCAGAGAGACTAGGGGCACTTCGCCCTTACTAGCAACCTTAATGTGCTGCTACCAGGCATTCTAAGATATCTTTGTGCAATTCACTATTTATTAACCTAGTGCTACCAGGCAACATTAGTTAATGTGTTTGAGAAATCTACTAACGAACAGCATATCTTTACAATGGCTTTCTTGAGCCATTGCTTTATAGATAGGCGGATGATTGCTGATTCTTATATATATAGGTGAATCAGCTACCTTGATCAAATATGTGAGTGCTTCTCTATTGATTATTAATACACTATCCTCTTTATATTCTGGAGGGGGCTCTTTGATTATGACCAGTACAGGGCGAGCTTTTGTTAGTGGGCATAAGAGGATCCCTCGAAGGCACAATAGGGTGAGATAGTTTATTCCCTGTATATATTTTGCTTGCTAGTATCTATCAACTCTCCCTTGTTATACCCCTCCCCCCAACAGGGAGCTAGAGTGTATAAATGGCACCATATTGCATTTATCTCTACATAGCAGCATGCTAACAGTTCAATTGAGCAATCTTTGTATCATAACAAGACATTAGCAACATTGTATCTACGAAACATCGTAGTAGTACTCAGTGATACTGTTGCCAACAGCATTCCTGCTAATTATTGGATAATATAATAAACACTCTCTAAATCAAGGAAAGTATATATATATCTCATAATATCTCTTTGCACGAACCTGCTTGTCAACTGTGTAATTATTTAGATAATCATTACGAAAGTAACTGCATATTTGATTTCATACTGGGAGATATAACAAATATCCTATTATGCTATAGCTTTTTTTGTTGCTAGTATCAAGTAGCACATTACCCTTAGTGCCATATTAGCATAGATATAGCACAATACTACTATAGACATAGAGGTCTGATACTAGACATGTGCAATTCGTTTCGTTCCGAAAGTCAATTCGGATGAATTTCGGGCAATTCGGACATTCAGATACTTCCGAATGTCTGAATAGCTGAATTGCCAAATTGCCGAAGTTCCGAAATTCCGAAGTTCCGAAATTGGCGAATTTCCAAAGTGTCGAAGTTCCGAAGTGCCGAAGTTGCCGAAATTCCGAAGTGTCGAAGTGCCGAAGTTCAGAAGCACAGTATTGCCAAAGTACCAATATACCTACCCAGTAGAAGTATGAAGACTGTTACACTGTATACAAGTTTAAATAAAAAGTATACAAACATAGCCAGGATTCAGCTGTAAGCATTTGCAACACTTACAACAATCAAGTAACACACATTCATATAAAATGTAAGTTACTTAGCCAGTCAATGAAATGACAGGAATGAATAAGTAGATAACTCCCTAATTATCACGGTATTAGGGAGCTATCTACTAAAAGGCTGAAAGACCTAAATTGGTCTTTCAGACAAATTTACTAATACTAAGTAAAGATTACTTAGTATTAGTAAATTATGCCCCTACTCGCTATACCGCGAGTAGGGGCATTTCTATTAAACAGTGAGCAGCCTGGGGCTGCTCATTGTAAAAAAAAAAAAGTTTCCCCCCCTTCCGAGCCCCCACCCGTGCTGCGCGAGTGGGGGCTTCTAACCTGAAGGGGGGACCTATTGCCCCCCTCGGCCCCCACCCCTGAATGGCGGATGGGGGCCCTAAAGTAAAATAAGGGGGGATATTGTCCTCCCCTCGGCCCGCAACCCTGAGCGGCGGGTGGGGGTCCTAAAGAATAATAAGGGGGGACCTGTTGCCCCCCCGGCCCCCACCCTTGAGCAGTGGGTGGGGGCCCTAAAGTAAATTAATGGGGGGGACCTACTGTCCTCCCCCCGGCCCCCACCCATGAGCGATGCGTGGGTGCCCTAAATTAGACTAAGGGGGGGACCTATTGTCCCCCCCAGCACCCACCCCTGAGCGGCAGTTGGGTGTCCTAAAGTAAAATAATGGGGGGGACCTATTGTCCTCCCCGTGGCCCCACCCCTGAGCAGTGGGTGGGGGCCCTAAATACCAACCTATTGTCCTCCCCCTGAGCGGTGGGTGGGGGCCCTAAAGTAGAATAAGGGGGACCTATTGTCCTCCCCCCTGGCCTCCACCCCTGAGCTCAGGGTCGGGGGCCGGGGGGAGGACAATAGGTCTCCCCCCTTATTCTAATTTAGGGCCCTCACCCACCGCTCATGGGTGGGGGCCGGGGGGAAGACAATAGGTCCCACCATTAGTTTACTTTAGGGCCCCCTCCCACCACTCAGGGGTGGGGGCCGGTGGGGAGGACAATAGCACCCCCTTATTTTACTTTAGGGCCCCCACCCTCTGTTCAGGGATGGGGGCTGGGGGGGTTGTAACGTATCGTTTTGCACACAAGAGGTTAAAAACCGTTTGGGCGATATTCCCCTTTCCAATGCACAGGCAGCTACTGCAAGCACCAGTCTCCCGAACTGCAAACTACACAAATCCTCCAAATCCCGAACAGGAAACACATGAACACTGGAAACAGCTGAACAGGAAAAGCATACAATCAGCTTACACTCCTGGCAATCAGCATACAATCCAATTCCCCCCAAGAACGAGACAACACTTTGTTTTGAGGGTCAAGCAGGAACAGATTTACTGGGGCTACCTGCCCGGCTTTTATGCAGGTCTCCCACCTGGTGGACACTCCCCTAGGGGACCAGATGGGAAACTGGGAAACATATTGGACACTTACCAATCACAAGCTTACAATCCCACAATGCATCACAACCCCTCCTCTCTGTCCTGGAGATAATTGGGAAGTAATCCAATTATCTCCAAGGACAGAGGGAAAACTTAATTAACCACATGGCAGACAAAGGACAATAAAATATATAAAATACATACTGTTACATTTATCACATAGAACATACACATTCTACCTATCCCCAGATAGCTTAGATCTGAGCTCACATTGTTACCGGATGGCGCTAAGATCACATACATACAGTTCAATCGCCATGGAGTCAAAGTCTTTCATACAGTCTTTCAGTATACGCTGGGCTCCATGGCATAGCTATCTGGGGTAGCATGGCTTTAACAGTCCGCAGAAAGGCATGAACCAGCCTTTCTGCAGGGAAAAAGAACAGTGTTAAACATGGGGCCATAGTCCAGTGGCAGGAGGCGGGCGACCAGGCTCCTCCAGTGGCCAGTGGCGAGGTTGGTTCCGCCACAGGGGTGGAAACTTTTTTTTTACAGTGTTTACTAGACATGCCCATACTCACGGTATAGCGAGTAGGGACAGAATTTACTAATACTAAGTAATTTTTACTAAGTACTAGTAAGTTTGGCTGAAAGACCAATTTAGGTCTTTCAGCCTTTTGGTAGATAACTCCATAATACCGTGGGAATTAGGGAGTTATCTACTAAGCGGCTGCAGGAGAAGTCCCAAAGTGCCGAAGTCCCAAAATTCCAAAATGCCGAAGTTCCGAAATTCCGAAGTGCCGAAGTGCCAAAGTTCCGAAGTGCCGAAATTTCAAAGTGCCGAACCAAAGTTCTGAAGTTCCGAAGTTCCGAAGTTCCGAATTGCCGAAGTCCCGAATTTCAGAATGCCGAACCGAACCGAAAATTGTCCCCATGCACATCCCTATCTGATACCTCTCTTTCATTGATTACCTATTTTGTATTTTTACCATAGTGTATTAAGGTGCTAGTCTATATATTCCCATACAAGCTATTTTAGCCATTGTATATACATTTTTTCATTAATTATTGTTTGTGTTTTATGTTATTTTATATATACAGTTGCAAGAAAAAGTATGTGAACCCTTTGGAATGATATGGATTTCTGTACAAATTGGTCATAAAATGTGATCTGATCATCATCTAAGTCACAACAATAGACAATCACAGTCTGCTTAAACTAATAACACACAAATAATGAAATGTTGCCATGTTTTTATTGAACACACCATGTAAACATTCACAGTGTAGGTGGAAAAAGTATGTGAACCCTTGGATTTAATAACTGGTTGAACCTCCTTTGGCAGCAATTACTTCAACCAAACGTTTCCTGTAGTTGCAGATCAGACGTGCACAACGGTCAGGAGTAATTCTTGACCATTCCTCTTTACAGAACTGTTTCAGTTCAGCAATATTCTTGGGATGTCTGGTGTGAATCGCTTTCTTGAGGTCATGCCACAGCATCTCAATCGGGTTGAGGTCAAGACTCTGACTGGGCCACTTCAGAAGGCGTATTTTCTTCTGTTTAAGCCATTCTGTTGTTGATTTACTTCTATGCTTTGGGTCATTGTCCTGTTGCAACACCCATCTTCTGTTGAGCTTCAGCTGGTAGACAGATGACCTTAAGTTCTCCTGCAAAATGTCTTGATAAACTTGGGAATTCATTTTTCCTTTGATGATAGCAATCCGTCCAGGCCCTGACGCAGCAAAGCAGCCCCAAACCACGATGCCCCCACCACCATACTTCACAGTTGGAATGAGGTTTTGATGTTGGTGTGCTGTGCCTCTTTTTCGCCACACATAGTGTTGTGTGTTTCTTCCAAACAACTAAACTTTGGTTTCATCTGTCCACAGAATATTTTGCCAGTACTGATGTGGAACATTCAGGTGCTCTTGTGCAAACTGTAGACGTGCAGCAATGTTTTGTTTGGACAGCAGTGGCTTCCTCTGTGGTATCCTCCCATGAAATCCATTCTTGTTTAGTGTTTTACGTATTGTAGATTCGCTAACAGGGATGTTAGCATTTGCCAGTGAATTTTGTAAGTCTTTAGCTGACACTCTAGGATTCTTCTTCACCTCATTGAGCAGTCTGCGCTGTGCTCTTGCAGTCATCTTTACAGGACGGCCACTCCTAGGGAGAGTAGCAGCAGTGCTGCACTTTCTCCATTTATAGGCAATTTTTCTTACCGTGGACTGATGAACAGCAAGGCTTTTGGAGATACTTTTATAACCCTTTCCAGCTTTATGCAAGTCAACAATTCTTAATCGTAGGTCTTCTGAGAGCTCTTTTATGTGAGGCATCATTCGCATCAGGCAATGCTTCTTGTGAAAAGCAAACCCAGGGCAGGGCAGCTGTAACCAACACCTCCAATCTCATCTCATTGATTGGACTCCAGTTGGCTGACATCTCACTCCAATTAGCTCTTGGAGATGTCATTAGTCTAGGGGTTCACATACTTTTTCCACCTGCACTGTGAATGTTTACATGGTATGTTCAATAAAAACATGGCAACATTTCATTCTTTGTGTGTTATTAGTTTAAGCAGACTGTGATTGTCTATTGTTGTGACTTAGATGATGATCAGATCACATTTTATGACCAATTTGTGCAGAAATCCATATCATTCTAAAGGGTTCACATACTTTTTCTTGCAACTGTAGTACTATCTGTATCTTCGTGTGTGTTTTTTCTTGTTTCTTTTTGTCTGATTGAACTTTTTAGTTTACTGATTAAATGTGAAGTTGTAAATATGCTTTATTTGTAAATGTTTTCACTAGTTTTAGTTACCTCCTCCATCCCACTCTGTTCTCTTTTATATTTACATGGGTTTTCCCCCAATAAGGAGGGGTTGTAACTGTTTGGCTCCATTCTTTTTATTTCTTCCTCCTATCCTCCTAACATTAATTATAATGGCCCCCAATATCTTAAGTAAAAAGGTTTTTCTTTTCTTTTCCCTTTTTTCCCTTCACCTTGAAGATTGATGGAAATATGCAAGAGGATAGGGAGAGATTGAAAATCTTAGTGAGAGGGAGGTCAAAAGAAGGAGAAAGAGTGCTGGTGAGATACGAGGGAATAAGATTGAGGGAACAGGTGGTGGAGCGGGATGATCGGAGACCTTTTCAACCATAGCAGGTTGGCATTTGAGCATAACACAGCAGAGGGAATGGGGTTGGGAGAATTATTTGTAGTGGGGGATAAGAGATGAGATATATTACCTGAATGTAGAAAACCTCTCAGTGACGTGAGTTGCAAAGTTTGTGGCAGACAAGGTGGCTTCCCTTAAGATATAGGGCTCAATTTAAGATGACAAGTCCCAAGTCTCTAGTTAATGCTGCTCACCCTACCTATCCTCCCTAATTCATAGGTATGTCCTATCTAGGATCCTATGTCTGCTGAAGACCTACGTCTATTCTCTGTTTGTACTCCTACCTCTGATGCTTGCCTTCAAGACTTCTCTACCATTCCTGTGGAACTCCCCTCCCTTCTCCGTTAGACTTTCACCCAGTGTCCATTTCTTCAAAAACTCATTGAAAACTCACTTCTTCAGGAAAGCATATCAATTAAATTGTTAACAGCTTTACCTCCCTGCACCCTGATTCCTCTCATGCAACTATCAACCCAAAAATAAAACACTAAGCCCGCAGTGAATACTTTTCTAGCAACCTACTTTTCTACTCTTACCTTCTGTGTCACTATAACCCACTCCCTCTAGAATGTAAGCTCATTGAGCAGGCCCCTCAACCCCTCTGTCTTGTTACAATTATGTGTCTGTTAGTCCACCCATTATACAGCACAGTGAAATTTGATGGTGCTTTATAAATAATAATAATTAAATGGAAGTTAGCTCTGAAAACTGAGTTTGGCCTGGTTCTCACAGTGGATGTGCCTCCAGATGCTGTCAGGAAGGCAGTGTATTTACCCCCGCAATGTAACCATTGACATATCTGCTAAATGTTTTAAATGACTAAAAAGATAAACGCACTCAGCAAAGAGCAAAGAAAACAGTGAGGTCCCTACCATGAGACAACCTGCTTGCCATCAAGCCTAAGATCAAATCTAACAAGTTACCGTTTGTATGTACCTACTCTACCTTTTCCCCTAAGATCCAAAGAATACCTACTACAACTTCACAAGCAGATAGAACACCTTTTCAGGGACCCCCCCTTAATTTGCCCAAAAAAGAGGCCGTACCATAAGGGATATGGTTGTCAAGGCAGACTCATTTAAGCCACATTCACAGACACCAAGGTTCTTATCAAAGCCAGTACATGGTACATACCCTTCCTTGTCATGTAATCACTGCAGTGGCAGTATTAAAGTGAAATATGTACCCACCCTAGGACAGGCAAGAGTATTCAATTTAAAGACTTCATTACATGCTCGACTGCTTTTGCCGTATATCTACTGAAGTGTCTCTGTGGGTTGGGCTAAGTTGATGAAACCATTAACTTGTGCTTCACAATTTACTACACTTCTATTCCTCTTTCTGTCCTATGCTCCCTACACCTATTACAAAATGTCTGAGACTCTGACTCCCACCCATTAGTCTGGCTCTCCCTCTATGTTTGTGAATTTTTATTGTATATGGCAATATATGCCTTCATATAGGATTGCTGTATAAGAATTTACCTACCCTCTAATAATAGTTTTTTTCGATTTGTGTCTTTTGCTGAATTGACATGGTGTGACATTTTTCTTTCGAGTTTTGTTTTGTTTAGTCATTCCATGCCACTGTAGTGCTCTCTGTTGGTCCAGCCTAGTGCTGAACCTGTGTACCTTCTTTCCTAGCATCTCATGACCGTGAGTCACATAGCCGGAACCAGCAAGATGCAGGGGGATCTTGGATGGGAGTCCCCTTCTTCTCATTCACTTTGGGACTTGGTTTGGGAGTGTAATTTCACTTTTTCTTATAAAATGGTGAGTGTTACATTGATGTTTAAGGAAAAGGTGCATTGATAAAGGGTTTTGCTCGAAACGTTTGTATAGATGCTTTTTCTTCAATTAAAGCTGTAGCACGTGTTGCACATACTTTTGGTTGCACTTCCTTCCTTTTTTCTAAATTTTGTTTGCATATATCACTATAGGAGCCACAGTGTGGTGAAGTAGCCGCACCTGTACTTTGTTGTATTACCGCCTATTTGGAGTACTGTAGTAACTTCAGCCTCTATCTTTTTTCATGTGCTAAACGTTTTACATTGCAGAGTTAAAACTTAAAGGGATTCTATAGTGTTAGGAATATGAAGTTGTATTCCTTACACTATAGTTACCTCTGGTCGCTACCACTACCTCACACCCCCACTCCCCAGCATGTAAAGGGTTAAAAATCACTTTGTTTACTCACACACCGATCTCCCTCAGCTCTAGGTCGACACTCTGCCTCCTTTGATATCATCTGATGGAAAGGCTAATGCACATGCGCGGCAAGCCCCACTAGTGCATTAGACCCTCCCCATAGGAAAGCATTGCTTCAATGTTTTCCCATTGGGATTTTACTGAAGTTGGATGTTCTCATGCAGAGTGTGAGGATATCCAGCATTAGTTAGGTGACCAAAAGTCGCTTAACCACCAAAAAGTGCCTCTAGTTGCTGTCTGATAACATTGCAGTTTTTAAATGAGCTGAAGTGGTCTGGGTGCAGCCAGACAACTTCATTGAGATGGAGTGGTCTGAGTGCCTTTAGTGGTCCTTTGCATTCCAATCCAATGCTTTCCTATTGTAAGCATTGGACAGGCTGAAATCGTCAATCCAGATATTTTATTTTTTCCATTTAAAGTTTTTTATTGGTTTTCGTCATTCAAATGTCATGAACATAAATATCCAACATAAAGCGTAAAACTGGTAGGGGGGGGGTAAGGGGTACAGAATAGAAGTGGGAAGGGGAGGGTAAGGGGTCCATATCAGACTTTTTACAACAAGGTGTACAATCGCATTTGTTAAGATACATTGGTTGCCTCTTATCTTGTACCCGCACACAGTCGTGATCCTTCTACATCTCTTAATTTTGCCTATAGTTTCGGTTCTGTCTCTATCTTGTGTCTTCTCCCCCGTCCTTCTCTAGTGGTTGGCCCTGGGACCTTGTCTTGTCCAGTGGTTTGGTTGTCGGGAATCACCCGTAATTTCCCATAGTCTCCATGCTTCCGTGGCCGCGTCAGTCAGGGGGAGAACCCCTCTATAGCGGGATTCATATAGTTGTTGTGTGTCAACGTCCCTGTAAACCTCTGTCATGTGTGGGGATCTACGCTTTTTCCATAGTCTAGCTGTCGCCCTCCGGGCTGTCAAGAGGATGTGAAATGTTTGTTTTTGTACCTCTTTAGGTGTGTTGTCTGGCATGTGTAGTAGCAAGAATGCTAGGGGTGTGTGTGGGAGCTTGACTTGTGTAGTGCTTCGGAGCAGTCGGACAATGTCTTGCCAGAAGCCGGCCACCCGATCGCACTGCCACCATATGTGGAGTACTGTTCCTTCACTCTTGCCACATCTCCAACACACCGGAGACGAGCCTGGGTATAGCTTCTGTAAGCGAGCTGGTACCATATACCACCTGTATAGAGTTTTCCTATATTGTTCCAAAAGGGTTTCTGATTTGATTAGTTTTTTGGTTGCCACTATTGCGCGTTCCCATTGGTCTTTACTTATGTGACATTGTAGGTCTTGCGCCCAGTGTTTGGCTGGGTTGGAGTCTGCAAAGTGTTGTGTGTGTCGGAGAAGCTGATAGCACCAAGACAATGGTTTAAACGTTGGTGCCCATGAGCCTTCGGTGGTCATCTGTTCCCATTTTGTCATAACGGGTAGACTGTCGTCTGAGGTGGAGGGTTTGTCTGCGTGTTTGTGTAGAAACGAGCTTAGTTGCATATGGGAGAATTGAGAGGCCACCGGTACGCGGTATTCGTCCTGTAGGTCTGGGAAGGTTTTGAGTTTGTTATGTTTGTGCATTTGGTATAGGTGCGTGACCCCATTTTTTGTCCAAGGCTTAGCATTGAAGGTTGGGATACAATATGTGAGAGTGTCGAGCGGGGTGGCCGGTGATAGCAGAGTATGGGAAGTCAATTTGTGTCGGATCTTGTCCCAAGTGTTTATTGCTGTTTTTATCTGTGCTGGCATCTGTGGCACTTTTGGTCTAAACCGATGCGGAAGCCACAGCAGGGTGGGTACGTCAAAGGGCTTAATCGCTAGATTTTCGAATTGCACCCACTGCGGTACAGTTGTGTTTTTGAAATGGGGAAGAAGGGTTGCCAGCAATGCTGCTTGGTAGTATGTCCTAATGTCCGGTAGGGCTAGGCCCCCCTGTTTCGCTGGCGCTCGTAGTAGTGTTCCCTTTACCCGGGCCCTTTGACCCCCCACACAAATCTATTGATGTCTTTTTGTGTTTCTCGGAGGTAGGATGCGGGTACCTGGATCGGTAGGTTACAAAATAAGTATTGGAGCCTAGGGAGTATGGACATTTTGATGGTTGCTACTCTCTCTGTCCATGTCAGAAACATTGTGCCCCATTTCTTTAGCAATTGACGACAGTCTCCCTACACCTTAACATAGTTGGCCGAGAGGGTCTCTGCGGGGTTTTTCGTGAAGGTCAGTCCTAGATACTTTATTGAATCTGTTCTCCACTCAAAAAGGTAGTTCTTTTTGAGGACAGTCAGGGTTTGTTGGTTAATCTGCACTCCCAACGCCTGTGTCTTGCTGGCATTGAGTGAGTAATAAGACATCGTACCATATTACCTGATGAGATCTAAAATGAGTGGGGTCGATTGTTCAGGTTCAGTGACACCTTCAAACTGGGTTTTTTTTTTTTTTTTTTTTTTTTTTTTTTTTTTCTTTTCTTTTGGATCAACAGCAAAAAACAGGTGTGAGGAAGGCTGAACTTGATGGACGCAAGTCTCTTTTCAGCTATCTAACTATGTAATATGTAACCTAGGAGGATGTCGTCTGCAAATGCGCTAATTTTAATATCCTTACCGTGTAGCTCTATGCCTTTGACACCCTCCTGGTTCCTAATTTGGACCAATAGTGGTTCTAGGGCCAGGACGTATAATAGCGGCGATAAAGGGCATCCCTGTCTCGTACCATTTGTCAGGGGGAACGGGTCTGAGAGGAAGCCAGATTGTAGTACTCAGGCCGTGGGGCCTGCGTACAGGGCAAATATCTGTTTGATAAATTCGGCGGGGATGTCGTATTTTAGAAGTGTGTGCTCAAGAAATGACCAGTTCAATCGGTCAAACGCCTTTTCAGCGTCGAGGGCTAGTAAGAGCCCACCCTGTCCCGACCCCCTCAGTTGTTCCAGCACCAAGGAAAGTTTTCTAGTGTTGTCTCTGCCCTGCCTGCTCTTGATGAAGCCTGTTTGGTCGTCTCCTATGATAGTTGGGAGGATGTGTGCCAGTCTGTTGGCCAATATCTTAGCGTATATCTTCGCGTCTGTATTAAGGAGGGAGATAGGTCTAAAATTTTTGCAGCTGTCTGTAGGCTTATCTGGTTTCGGGAGCGTTACTATTGTGGCCACTAGCATTTCAGGGGGGAGGGATCCTGTTTCTGTCGCTGTGTGGTATACCCTGAGTAAGTGTGGGGTTAGTATATCAATGAATGTCTTGTAATAGCTATTTGAGAAACCATCTGCGCCCGGGGATTTGCCCGAGGGCAGACCCTTAATTACCATCTGGATCTTCTGTATGGAGATCGGTTCGAGTAAGGCGCTCACTGAGTTTTGGTCTAATTTGGGGAGTTCAATACCCTGTAAATAGCTGTGAATGGATTGTGTTTCTGGCGCTGCTGCGCCACCACTGGAGTCTAGATTATATAGCTGTTTGTAAAAGTGTGCAAATTCCTGCACTATGTCCATGGGGTTTATGAGTTTGTCTCCCGTGTGCCCTATGAGAGATGGGATTCTATTGGCGGCTTGTTTAGTTCTGAGTCTGTTGGCCAAGTATTTGAAGAGCCCTACCACTATGACGTATCTCCCTTTAGGATCTACGTAACTGTGTTGCAGAGTGAAGGCGATCTCTTAATGCACTAAGATGGCAACCCCTTTCGTCTTTGTTTCCGATAGGGCATGATACTGTATGGGGTATAGTTTTGTGAAAAGATATGGGGCTATGGGGCGTCTAAAGTGCGTTTCTTGGAGACATGCGATATCAACCGAGTTTTTTTTGAGGTCTTGTAACAGCATTCTGCGTTTTCCCGGGGAGTTTAACCCTTTAACATTATAAGACACGATTCTCATAGTGTTGTGGATACGTTTGGTGACACCAGTGGTGGTACCTGTGTCTGTAGAATTACGTTCTCTTCCTCACACACAATGTTTCGGTGAATGCCTTTGTGCGGCAGTTTGGTGTGTATGTCTATTGGAAAAGTGATATGGAGGCAAAAAAGGGGGATGGGGTAAGGTCAACCTTTAACTGCGTCTGTTCTGTAAGTATGAGGGAGGGGGGAACGGAGGGCAAAGCCCTGTGAGGCTCCTCTGGGTCGAGCCTTTTTGCGGCGCCCAAGGGTCGCCCGCAGTCTAGGGGGGTGGTGGTGTTTGGACTTCCGGTGGGGAGTGTATCCCTATGACAAGCACACGCTGGGGTATCTTGCGTTTTTTTTTTTTGTTTGTTTGTTTTCTCCTTCTCTCTCTCTTTCCTTCAATCTCTATACCCGTGGGCCTCCGGTGTCCCGACTCCCCAGCCTTTAGTGTTTGGGCAGTGTCAAGGTCTAACCGAGAATACATCTCGTTGTGTACCTGTCTAGTCTGCATGGGAGGAGGTCGGTGGGCCCCAGTATTTACCCACTTGCTACCCACGTGTATCATTAAAATAAGAAAATACGGAGTTACATAGCATTAAATACAACAAGATAACTGATAACTTGGATATGTATCTTACATATACCGCAAGATTATGTAGTCTCTTTAGCGGGGTGTCCGCTCCTGGGTCAGGCGGGAAACTTTCGTTAGGCCTGCTTTTGGTAGTTCTGCCAGTGGGATTTCCCAGTCTCCGAGCAGCTTTATGCCTTGCGATGCTGATGTGATGGAGTGGAGGGAGTCTTCGTGGTAAATTAGCAATTTGGCCGGATATCCCCACCTGTAATTTATTCCTTGGTTACGCAGTGAAAGCGTGATTTGGGCCACTGATTTGCGGTATTGTAAAGTCTCTGCCGAGAGGTCGGAGAAGATTTTGATGTTGGAAAAGTTATCTGGCATCTCTCTATTTCTGTTTGCCTTGATAATCCTTTCTTTGGCATGGAAGAAGTGAACTCTTGCTATGACGTCTCGCGCTGCCGTGTTGGGTAGATGGCTAGGTCTCCTGAGACGATGCGCTCTGTCCAGCAGCAGTTGGTCTGGGTGTAGTTCGGGGGTCATCTGTTGGAACATGTCTTGTAAATACGTTTCCAGGTCCGCATTTGTCACTGCTTCTGGTATCCCCCTAAATCTGAGGTTGTTCCTCCTAGACCTATGTTCCAGGTC
The DNA here is from genome assembly GCF_036172605.1 of Pelobates fuscus. Taxonomy (NCBI): domain Eukaryota; kingdom Metazoa; phylum Chordata; class Amphibia; order Anura; family Pelobatidae; genus Pelobates; species Pelobates fuscus. The sequence goes on from NC_086317.1 coordinate 129,673,863, forward strand.
TGCTAGCTTAAGTTTTTGAGCTGTTATTACGTCTTCCAGTTCACTTATTTTATCAGCCACACTGTTATGAGCCGTGGAAAAATTCTCCATCTTGGATTCCAGATGCGCAGTGCGGGTCCCTATGTCCTGCAGGTCTTTCAATAGGCAGGCGAATTTTAAAACCCACAGGGACTCTTTCTAACCACAATAGTGGTTGAAGGGGGGGGAGGAGACCTACTCTCCTCCCCCCCGGCCCCCACCCCTGGGTTCGGGTGGGGGCCATAAAGATAATGAGGTGGGGACCTACTGTCCTCCCCCTATCCGGCCCCCATCCCTGGGCGGCGGGTGGGGGCCATAATGATAATGAGGGGGGGACCTACTGTCCTCCCCCCGGGCCCCCACCCCTGGGCGGCGGGTGGGGGCAATAAAGATAATGAGGGGGGGACCTACTGTCCTCCCCCTCTCCGGCCCCAACCCCTGTGCGGCGGGTGGGGGCCCTAAAATTAACAATAAGGGGGGACCTATTGTCCCCCCCTGGCCCCCACCCCTGAGCGGTGGGTGGGGGCCATAAAAATAACAATATGGGTGGGACGTATTGTCCCCCCCCGGCCCCCACCCCTGAGCGGTGGGTGGGGGCCCTAAAAATAACAATTAGGGGGGACCTATTGTCCCCCCCGGCCCCCACCCCTGAGCGGTGGGTGGGGGCCCTAAAATTAACAATAAGGGGGGACCTATTGTCCCCCCCTGGCCCCCACCCCTGAGCGGTGGGTGGGGGCCATAAAAATAACAATATGGGTGGGACGTATTGTCCCCCCCCGGCCCCCACCCCTGAGCGGTGGGTGGGGGCCCTAAAAATAACAATTAGGGGGGACCTATTGTCCCCCCCGGCCCCCACCCCTGAGCGGTGGGTGGGGGCCCTAAAATTAACAATAAGGGGGGACCTATTGTCCCCCTCAGCCCCCACCCCTGAGTGGTGGGTGGGGGCCCTAAAAATAACAATTAGGGGGGACCTATTGTCCCCCCCGGCCCCCACCCCTGAGCGGTGGGTGGGGGCCCTAAAAATAACAATATGGGGGGACCTATTGTCCCTCCCCTGGCCCCCACCCCTGAGCGGTGGGGGGGCCCTAAAAATAACAATTAAGGGGGGACCTATTGTCCCCCCCGGCCCCCACCCCTGAGCGGTGGGGGGGACCTAAAAATAACAATTAGGGGGGACCTATTGTCCCCCCCGGCCCCCACCCCTGAGCGGTGGGTGGGGGCCCTAAAATTAACAATATGGGGGGGACGTATTGTCCCCCCTGGCCCCCACCCCTGAGCGGTGGGTGGGGGCCCTAAAAATAACAATTAGGGGGGACCTATTGTCCCCCCCGGCCCCCACCCCTGAGCGGTGGGTGGGGGCCCTAAAAATAACAATATGGGGGGACCTATTGTCCCTCCCCCGGCCCCCACCCCTGAGCGGTGGGGGGGCCCTAAAAATAACAATTAGGGGGGACCTATTGCCCCCCCGGCCCCCACCCCTGAGCGGTGGGGGGGCCCTAAAAATAACAATTAGGGGGGGACCTATTGTCCACCCCCCGGCCCCCACCCCTGAGCAGTGGGGGGGACCTAAAAATAACAATTAGGGGGGGACCTATTGTCCCCCCCGGCCCCCACCCCTGAGCGGTGGGTGGGGGCCATAAAAATAACAATTAGGGGGGACCTATTGTCCCCCCCCGGCCCCCACCCCTGAGCGGTGGGTGGGGGCCCTAAAATTAACAATAAGGGGGACCTATTGTCCCCCCCGGCCCCCGCCCCTGAGCGGTGGGTGGGGGCCCTAAATACAAAGGGGGGGGACCCTAGTCACCCCTCCCCCCCAAATTTTTTTTTTATCTACCTACCTACCCCCCTCACCCTAAAAATAATGAGGGGGACCTTTAACTAAAAACCTGTAAAAAATAGATAAAAACAACTTACCATTCAATTTTTTCTTTCTTCTACAATCTTCTTTTTTCAGCCCCAAAAAAGGCCAAATAAAAAACCATAATAACCGACGCAATTAAAAAAAAAAAAAAAAAAAAAACGACCGCACAAAAAAATAATTCATCTTCACCCATGGAGGGCTCCGCGCAGACTGAGCTCTGCAGGGCGGGGGAAGGCTTATAAAGCCTTGCCACGCCCTGCAATTAGGCTAAGAACACTCTGATTGGCTGGTTTAAGCCAATCAGAGTGCTCTTTGTCATTTTACACAGCGTGGGAAAATTCCAAAGAACTTTCCCACGTGTGTAAAATGACACAGAGCACTGTGATTGGATGGCTTGAAATCCATCCAATCACAGTGCTCTGTGTCATTTTACACAGCTTGGGAAAATTGAACTTTCCCACGCTGTGTAAAATGACACAGAGCACTGTGATTGGATGGATTTCAAGCCTTCCAATCACAGTGCTCTGTGTCATTTTACACGGCGTGGGAAAGTTTTTTGTGTAAAATGACAAAGAGTACTCTGATTGGCTTAAACCAGCCAATCAGAGTGTTCTCAGCCTAATTGCAGGGCGTGGCAAGGCTTCCCCCACCCTGCAGAGCTCAGTCTGCGTGGAGCCCTCCATGGGTGAAGATGGATTCTTTTTTTGTGCGCTCGTTTTTTTTTTTTGTTTTTTTTTTATTGCGTCGGTTATTATGTTTTTTTATTTGCCCTTTTTGGGGCTGAAAAAAGAAGATTGTAGAAGAAAGAAAACATCGAATGGTAAGTTGTTTTTATCTATTTTTTTACAGGTTTTTAGTTAAAGGTCCCCCCCTCATTATTTTTAAGGTGAGGGGGGTAGGTAGGTAGATCATTTTTTTGGGGGGGAGAGGGGTGACTAGGGTCCCCCCATCCTTTGTATTTAGGGCCCCCGCCCACTGCTCAGTGGTAGGGGCCCGGGGGGGACAATAGGTCCCCCCCTTATTGTTAATTTTAGGGCCCCCACCCGCCGCTCAGGGGTGGGGTCCGGGGGGACAATAGGTCCCCACTTATTGTTAATTTTAGGGCCCCCACCCACCGCTCAGGGGTGGGGGCCGGGGGGGACAATACATCCCCCCCATATTGTTAATTTTAGGGCCCCCACCCACCGCTCAGGGATGGGGGCCGGGGGGGACAATAGGTCCCCCCTTATTGTTAATTTTAGAGCCCCCACCCACCGCTCAGGGGTGTGGGGGGACAATAGGTCCCCCCTTATTGTTCATTTTAGGGCCCCCAACCACCGATCAGGGGTGGGGTCCGGGGGGGACAATAGGTCCCCCCTTATTGTTCATTTTTAGGGCCCCCACCCACTGCTCAGGGGTGGGGGCCGGGTGGGACAATAGGTCCCCCCTTTTTGTTCATTTTAGGGCCCCCACCCACCGCTCAGGGGTGGGGGCCGGGGGGGACAATAGGTCCCCCACTTATTGTTCATTTTTAGGGCCCCCACCCACCGCTCAGGGGTGGGGGCCGGGGGGGGACAATAGGTCCCCCCTTATTGTTCATTTTAGGGCCCCCACCCACCGCTCAGGGGTGGGGGCCGGGGGGGGACAATAGGTCCCCCCTTACTGTTCATTTTAGGGCCCCCACCCACCGCTCAGGGGTGGGGGGCGGGGGGGACAGTAGGTCCCCCTTATTGTGATTTTTAGGGTCCCCACCCCTTTTTTTTTTTTTTTTTTAACAGTGAGCAGCCACAGGCTGCTCACTATTTAATAGACATGCCCCTACTCGCGGTATTGCGAGTAGGGGCACAATTTACTAATACTAAGTAATTTTTACTTAGTAATAGTAAATTAATAGGGGGCGGACCGAACATCGCATATGTTCGCCCACCGTGGCGAACGCGAACAAGCGATGTTCGCCAGGAACTATTCGCCACCGAACCGTTCGGGACATCACTAGTGACTGGTCATCAGTGCTCATTTCTGGGGAGGCGGTGGATAAAGGAGAGCCCTCCCGCGATCTTGGCTGGCTGCCATCTTTTTCGGCGGTTTCCCGCGTTTTTTGCGGCGTGGCTCTCACTTGGAAAAAGGATGCTTTGTCCGCCTTCGTGGGCTTGGGTTTCGATCTCTGAGACATGGTGGATGTTTGTCTTCCGATCTGCTGTTGCTGGCACTCGGTAGCCCGGTTATTTTAGTGCCCCGTGTGTCTTGCGCGACGGGAGCTACTCCAGCATGCGACCGTGCAGCTCGAGCGCTAAACCACGCCCCAATCCAGAGAGATATTTGGGGTATATCTGCTAAATAGTGCTTTTAATGTATTTTATATTTGGGTAGTGGAGTGTCCCTTTACATACCTTAGTACCCAGGTAAGCTAGTGCCAGCAAATGACTGTGACACTGAACATTTACTGTTTATGTCAGGCACATTTTCATTTATGACATCACTTCATGCATTACTACCATCACTGTATGCACAATTTGAAATCCACCAATTTAAAGGGGTTGCCTAAACTCAGTAAAGGTTATTTTACTACACCAATACTATACCAATATAGCTGTGATTTCAGTTTGGCTTCTTTTGACTAAAATGTTAAATTCACTTTTAAAGTACTATGAATTCTAACAATTCAAATTTTAGGAAATAACCCTGCGAGTGAATTTCATGGATTTTTTGAGATCTTACGTGTTGTGATCAATAGAAATAGGTCAGTTGGTAGCTTTTCATATTAAAGCAATCTTTCTTATAAGTTAGTATAATGTACAGGAAGTGGAGCGATATAGAGTAGATAAGCCCCTATCACCAAACAAAATAAATTTATACTTAGACTTTGCTGTATAGGACTCAGATTTCATATACAACATGCAAAAAAGAAAAATCAACAAGAGATCATAGTACAGATCTGCATAGACTGGTATAAATTCATATACGTATATATGATATAAAAATAACAATTTATTGTGTACAATTTATAAAAAGCAACTAAAATACAACTAAGTAGCAGTGCAAACAAATTCCTGCTTACTGGAAACGGTGGTGAGCATAACGGTATGTGTTCCCGTTTGCTCACATCAAGACTGTCCCACACTGGGTGATGTCTCCTGAATCACATGGGTTGGATGGAGCTCCTGTTGTGAAGGTCGGGTCGGCAGGTAAGTATAAGCTTGTTCCCTCTTCCGTATTCCCGGCTCGTGTTTAGGCTCCGCCTCCTCTTTTACGTGATTACGTGGCTGTCTACGCGTTTCACCGTTCTCGGACGGCTTCGTCAGGACGTAATGCGCTGGAGTCAGTCTTCACTGATACGAGTTTTTATACGATCAATCTAATGCCTAATTGGCTTCATTTCTTTTCCAGTCCACATTTACATATATATGGTGTCCCAGACAGATCAATTGGATTAGCAAGCACATCCTATTGTTAACGGAAGGCTGCTTTTCCCTCATCTCTTATGGGAATTTAACTCCTTATATACTTATATCTTAAAGAGCATTTGTATTTATTATATTACACATATAGACTGATTAACATATTTAAAACAAGATTAAATTAAAACAAAATATTTATACACAGTCAATAAAAATATATATAAATTATATTTACAATTCAGCATACTTTATATGAATTTCTTTTTTTACTGCAGCATATTTTCCTTTTGCTACATATCTTATAGAGAAAGAGAAAATGAGAATACATATGTTAATACAATTAAACTTTCAATTTGTTTTCTTTTTTTGACAAATAGTTTTCTTTCTTATTCTTATATAATCTCCTATAAGGAGAAATAGAAACAAAAGGCAATATCTAACTTTCAACGTGATCATTAATATTTCACCATTGTGTTTCCTTTTGCCATATCGTGATCTAGTTAACATATCGTGATCTAGCTCCATTATATATATACACTCTTAAAGTGATATAATAGAATCTCATCAGTACACATGTAGATAACTATATCCTATATTACATATAGAGTTTGGATATATATCAATTTGTAGCCCTCAGGAATCTAAGAAATGGCAGATCTCGAAATCATTATTTAGTCCGTTGGGAATGAAGGTATTGAGTTCAAATATCCACCTCATCTCCATTCGGCCTAGATTTTGAATAGGATTGCCTCCTCTCCAATTTTTATTTATCTGTTGGATTCCCATAAATTCCAAAAGGGAAGGATCAGAATTGTGGAACTCTTCAAAATGTAGGGAGACTTGATGTTGTTGGAATTTTCTCCTAATGTTATATGCGTGTTCACAGATTCTAATTCTCAATTGCCTAGTAAATTGGAGACGTTGTTAACAAAGGAACTTAAAATCAAATTAGAAATGGCTACTTTAGAAAAATATATTGCAGACAAAATAGTCCCAAGAGGCTTAAGATATAGGAAGCTCCCTGCATTTGATAGAGAAGATGGGGAATTCATGGACGAGTGGTATGCCCTAATGGAGAACCTTTCTTTCCAGACAATGACCTTTATCATCAAGCGCAGACAGCTTACCCTACGTAAACTGGATAGAGATATTCTAGAACTTAAGAAGGAATGTGAAAAATTCAAAAATGAGAAAGAGTTTATAGACAAAACATATGTGATTGGCGAAAGAATTGACAAATTAGAACATGATGTGATATTAGTTAAACAGAAAAAATACTATCGTGACCAAAAAGACTATATGACCAAAACAGCTTACACCAAGAAATATGAAAATGGAAATGTACACAACAAATTTACAAGAAATGGAAATAATAAATTCCATTTCAATAAAAACTTGGGATCCCCATATAAGAAAGAATATAGAAATTACAATAGTCCCCAGAATCCTCCAGTCAATGCCTCTAGGGGGTTTAGAGAAAGCGATTTTAAAGGAAAACAGACAGACTCCTATAAATTCCAAAAGTGGGAAACACAGAAAAGAAAATTCCATAGTCAATATAAGGGACAGAGACAGGATAGTTTCAATATACCCACTAGAAATCGTTTTGAACCTCTAGGAAAAACAAATGAAAATCCAATTACCCCTTTTTTAGAGAAACGAAGGAGAAATTGGGAACCGAGTCCTCCCTCTATGTACAACAAAAGAATGAGAAGGAGAGAAGGAGAAAATGTAGAGGGGGAAAAAGAACTAAGAGAGGTATAAAAGATAATGTAGCTCAAATAGAACCAGTGGGCATTTTTAATTTATCAAATAAACAATTAAACCAGGCCCACATTTCACTACTCAATAAGGGCCTAAAGTTTGCCCCCACAAGGGATCTGGATAAATTCCAATTTTATGTGGATCTAAATAAATTTACGAGAAACCTCTGTCTAAAAAAGCATTTTAACACTAGGAATACTGAAACATCCACAGTTTTGGATATACAACGAGAATTGACGGGTGGAGATGTAACACACACTTCATTAAAAGAAAGGTCTCTAGAAAAGAAAGAGTGTATATATATAATGGTGCTAGATCACGATATGTTAACTAGATCACTATATGGCAAAAGGAAACACAATGGTGAAATATTAATGATCATGTTGAAAGTTAGATATTGCCTTTTGTTTCTCTTTCACCTTATAGGAGATTACCGTATATACACACACACACACTGCACTCATACATACACGCACTGCACTCATACATACACGCACTGCACTCATACATACACGCACTGCACTCATACACGCACTGCACTCATACACGCACTGCACTCATACACGCACTGCACTCATACACACTGCACTCATACACACTGCACTCATACGCACACACTGCACTCATACGCACACACTGCATTCATACGCACACACTGCATTCATTATATACACACACTGTAAATAAATATTCAATTAATATATACACACACACAATGCACTCATACACACACACTGCACTCACACTGCACTCATACACACACACTGCACTCATACACACACACTGCATTCATACGCACACACTGCATTCATACGCACACACTGCATTCATACGCACACACTGCATTCATTATATACACACACTGTAAATAAATATTCAATTAATATAATTTTTTTAGGATCTAATTTTATTTAGAAATTTACCAGTAGCTGCTGCATTTCCCACCCTAGTCTTATACTCGAGTCAATAAGTTTTCCCAGTTTTTTGGGGTAAAATTAGGGGCCACGGCTTATATTCGGGTCGGCTTATACTCGAGTATATACGGTATATAAGAATAAGAAAGAAAACTATTTGTCAAAAAAAGAAAACAAATTGAAAGTTTAATAGTATTAACAAATGTATTCTCGTTTTCTCTTTCTCTATAAGATATGTAGCAAAAGGAAAATATGCTGCAGTAAAAAAAAGAAATTCATATAAAGTATGCTGAATTGTAAATATAATTATATTTTTATTGACTGTGTATAAATATTTTGTTTTAATTTAATCTTGTTTTAAATATGTTAATCAGTCTATATGTGTAATATAATAAATACAAATGCTCTTTAAGATATAAGTATATAAGGAGTTAAATTCCCATAAAAGATGAGGGAAAAGGAGCCTTCCGTTAACAATAGGATGTGCTTGCTAATCCAATTGATCTGTCTGGGACACCATATATATGTAAATGTGGACTGGAAAAGAAATGAAGCCAATTAGGCATTAGATTGATCGTATAAAAACTCGTATCAGTGAAGACTGACTCCAGCGCATTACGTCCTGACGAAGCCGTCCGAGAACGGCGAAACGCGGAGACAGCCACGTAATCACGTAAAAGAGGAGGCGGAGCCTAAACACGAGCCAGGAATATGGAAGAGGGAACAAGTTTATACTTACCTGCCGACCCGACCTTCACAACAGGAGCTCCATCCAACCCCTGTGATTCAGGAGACATCACCCAGTGTGGGACAGTCTTGATGTGAGCAAACGGGAACACATAACGTTATGCTCACCACCGTTTCCAGTAAGCAGGAATTTGTTTGCACTGCTACTTAGTTGTATTTTAGTTGCTTTTTATAAATTGTACGCAATAAATTGTTATTTTTATATCATATATACGTATATGAATTTATACCAGTCTATGCAGATCTGTACTATGATCTCTTGTTGATTTTTCTTTTTTGCATGTTGTATATGAAATCTGAGTCCTATACAGCAAAGTCTAAGTATAAATGTATTTTGTTTGGTGATAGGGGCTTATCTACTCTATATCGCTCCACTTCCTGTACATTATACTACAATATTCTATATCTGGTGAAGGGAAGACCTGTGGAAGTGTGGTAGCTGCTCTGATTAAATTGCACATAACTATATGTCTAAATAGCTCTAAATTTTTATCTCTATAGAGCTTGAATACATTTAATGCTCCAGTAAAAGTAATTTATTTCTTATAAGTTAGTCAGTATGACTCAGACCAGTGTTTGACTAATGCAAAACACATTTGATATTTATATCTCCTTGAACTGTCACAATGAAAATCATGGCTTAGGCCCCTATATCGACTTAACAATACACTCCAAGCACCATAACCACTACAGCCGGCTTTAGTGAGTATGGTGCCGGGAGTGCCCTGGAGCTCCCCCTCCTCCCTTCCCCCTATTGTAAATAGTAAAAAGTAGTTGTGGAGGCAGGGAATGTCGTCCGGTGGACACCATATGAGAAGTCAAATTAACCAAAATCAATTTGACTGCTTACAATGTTGTTAGCTGTTGTAGCTCTGGTGCCTGGAGTTTAACATAATTTAGACTGTGTGGGTTAATCACTAAAAATTGCTAGGGGTTTATTCGCTAAATTTAGAATTTAATTGAAAACCGAATACAACATTTAGGAAGAAACAGCTGATCTAAAAAAAAAAAACTGTCCAACTCTACAATTGTGACAGTCTGGCCAATTTAGCCTAAATGCTGCCATTCAGATTTCAGTAAGCTAAAATGATCTGTTTAGTAAATGAAATTCGAAATTTAACTAAAAAAAAATCCCCTTTATCCAACGTTGCATTCTTACTTAGTCTACTTGTTTGCAAGCCAAAAACACTACCACTTGCTGATTAGTAAACCTCCTAGGCTATCCTACTTCATTTAGCAAGTAGGTTCTAATACAGGGTTTCCTAAAGGTAGATCCCCAGATGTTGTAGAACTACAACTCCCATGTCTTTGTATGCTTTTAGAATGTTAAGGCATCGTGGAAGTTAAAGTTTTAAAATAACTGGGGCTCTACCTTTCGGGCAACCCCTGTTCTAATGTGACCACATCTCCCTGTTTAGTGAATAATTCCAATAAACGTTCTGCTTTTAGTAACTTACCTTCTTCCTGCTCAAAGATAAGTAAATACTAGAAACACTGAAAACGCTCTAAGAAGAAATATCCAGGATTTGGAAAATCATTTTGTGGTGTCCTTGAATGCTGGTGACAGCAAATGGCTCTGAGTGTGAATTCACCATGTAGATAAGTGACATTCCTGTGTTACATCACTTTGTGAAGTAATGTCACCAGTATGACATCACTGCATCTAACATTCCATCAGCTTAAAGGGACATGTTAAGCAACATTTCCACTAAAGCTCATGCCAATAAATGTTTAGGAGTGTAGTTCCTAATTTTTTGTCAAGGAGTTTGAATGCAGTTTGGAAAAAAAAGAAAAAAAACAGGGCTCTTACCCCAGCAACCAGAGCTCCAGGATTCATACTTAAGGGGAGCACATAAGGGGCCAGGGACAAAAGAAGGGGGGCACATACATACACACACAGGTCTCGACAAATTCCAGGTCGCCATAAGGACTAGACATTTTGCCCTGGCGCCTCGCATTTGTCAGCCCTTTGCTAAGCCGCGTAGGAAACATTAGAGCCAGCCGCCGCGGGGAGCATGGAGACGGTGGAGGGAGCAGTAACCATCCTGCAGTTCCTCTCTGCTCCCTTGCGCGCTGTTTAGTGACATGACGTTACTCCATCTCCGGCATCACTTCAGAGTGTGCGCAGGGGAGCAGAGAGAAACTGCAGGAAGACTGGGAGTAGACACACTGGATGCCAGAGAAAGATCCACTCAGCTCTCCCAAAGGCTGGGTGGATTTAAATAAAAATAAAAAAGTGTGCTCCCACCACTCCATCCATATGTCCTTTTTGGGCCTATTTGTCTATTTTGTAATCTATTTACTTACATGTCTTTGTGGTCTGCTTTGTGTAGGTGAGATCATTATGCGCATGAGGTGATGTAGATTAATTAAGAAATAAACAAATATGTTTAGAAATCTATCTGTTCCTGTCCAAATCTGAGATGATTAAATTGCGTATACGCAGAAGTAAATTCACACTGACACACGGAGTTCAGGTTAAAATAACTTCGAGAAAATTTAATGGCATCTGAGCAAAAGTGGGCTCGCAGACCCTTATAAGAGCAAAATTACATCATCATTGATTATTGAGATATCAGTGAATAAACATCATTAATTGGATTAAATGTTAAGTGGCTATGTCAGTGTCCACCCATCAATATTATTAATTGGATCAAGAACTAAGTGGTTAGCTAGGTGTCCTCCCACCGGGAGGTGGTATTGTTCTGGACACGGGTGTGGACAGATGGCTCAAGCGCCATCTCTCCCAGCATGAGGCTTACTCGGTGGGAAGGGGGGCTTGAGCGTCATTTTGGGCAGTTAGTGATGTCAGACTCGTGGTCAGGTGCAGGGTTCTTTTATGAATAGAACATTTCATTAGGCCTGCTTCACATGGCCTTGGCTCTGGCCTTGGTTATACTTTGTTGCATGTTACAGGAGATTCAATAATTACGGAGTCAGCTATGTCTTTATAGGAAATACAGTCTCTATTCATTACACTAAGTGCTGTTGGGAAATTCTGTCATGTAATGTAGTTTAAAATGGAGGATCTGTCAGGTAATGTGGGTTAAGATGGAGTTAGTGCAAAAATTCAACACAGGTTCAATACAGGTTTTTAATAATTCTACATCAAAGGGAAGGCCTTAACAAACACAAATCAACAATTCAGACCAGGAAACTTGAGCTCCCATTGCCTGATCACTTTATTCGTTTTGGACACTCAATTTCCCAAACACACTTTCAAATTATTACTCCACGACGTGTTGGTGATATGACTAAGGGGCTTCTCTGGAAAGATATATATTGGATACATTAGACACTCTCCATCCACACAGTCTCAATAGGGAATTCTATCTACACTATTTTTTCTAAAATATACATATCACTTGTACCCTATATACCTCTTTGTTTGTTTCTCTACTTAGCCATTATATGACATAGCATTTCCATGTTTGGCTATACTATTTCATTGTGTCTGTTAATTGTGTTTTGGATATTCTAATTTTGATGCCTCGTGCCACTGCAAAACACTCTTTCAGTCACTTTACAGGCCAGTTTTTTTTTTAGTTTTTTTTGTCTGCCTCTGTTACCTTCCTCTTTTATTTCATTTTATTCCATTTTTCTTATGGTGTCCTGTGATCCTTCTTATTATGATGTAGATTAATTTAGAAATAAACAAATATGTTTAAATATCTATCTGTTCCTGTCCAAATCTGAGATGATTAAATTGCGTATACGCAGAAGTAAATTCACACTGACACACGGAGTTCAGGTTAAAATAACTTCGAGAAAATTTAATGGCATCTGATTAAAAGCGGGCTCGCAGACCCTTATAAGAGCAAAATTACATCATCATTGAATATCAAGATATCAGTAAATAAACATCATTAATTGGATTAAATGTTAAGTGGCTATGTCAATGTCCACCCGTCAATATTATTAATTGGCTCAAGAACTAAGTGGTTAGCTAGGTGTCCTCCCACCGGGAGGTGGTATTGTTCTGGACACGGGTGTGGACAGATGGCTCAAGCGCCATATTACCCAGCACGAGGCTTACTCGGTGGGAAGGGGGGCTTGGGCGTCATTTTGCGTAGTTAGTGATGTCAGACTCGTGGTCAGGTTCAGGGTTCTTTTTATGAATAGAACATTTCATTAGGCCAGCTTCCCATGGCCTTGGCTATACTTTGTTGCATGTTACAGGAGATTCAATAATTCCGGGGTTAGTCATGTCTTTCTAGAAAATACAGTCTCTATTCATTATACTAAATGCTGTTAGGAAATTCTGTCATGTAATGTAGTTTTAAAATGGAGTTAGTACAATAATTCAATGCAGGTTCAATAAAGGTTTTTAATAATTCTACATCAATTATATGCAGCCTTTCCCTTATTGCTATGTTCATTAGTGTGATACTGTTTCCATTTAGTCTGTTACTTTGTTACTATTTTATCTGCTGGTTTGTTACACTATCCAATGTAGCTACATCTCGCAGTTCAGTGTCTTCTCTACTGGTCTCCACATATGCCTTCCTTTCCTGCTTTTTATTTTGCTAATCTAATTCGTTTATAGCTATGTCTATTAGTGTGATAATGTTTCTATACAGTATTTTATTCTGTAACTATTTTATCTGCTGGTTTGTTACACTATCTGATGTAGCCACGTCTCAACGTTCAGTGTTTTTTCTACTGGTCTTAGCAGATGGCTTCTATTTCTGCTTTTTATTTTTATCATTCCTATTTGGATCCTCTGCTTTCATCTGTCCTCTCATAGTTTTTTTTTGTTGGTTGCCATAGTTATAACCCTCTCTAAAGGCAGTTTTCGCAGTCTGCACCTGGCGGCAATTTTTGGCCGTTCCTCCGGCATACACATACACGACAACTATGCTTTGTAATATATTTTTTCTTACCTACTTCTAGTTGGGGATCTCATGTATATACTTGTGACATATCTCTGTACCCGATATTGGGTAGGATTTTTTGTAAGTTTTTGGGGGGAATCTTTTGTATGTATATGCTTGTATAATTATTACACTTTGCTATTTGCTTTTTGTTTATCCTATTCCAGCCTGGTTTATCTGTATACTCATGTTTTTGCTGGATTTTCACCACAATGCTCTTGCACCAACCCAATTATAGAGAGAGTTATTTCAGAGCTTGTGGCAATTGACAGCGGGACTCCAACTACAGTCACCCCACCCTTGGAACAATACAGATGGAAAGGTGTGATACTTTGGTAGTCATCCACATATTGAAGCAGGGCAGAGCCAAACAGGGAGCCCATGACCCAGGGTACTATAACTGGGCTATTATATGACAGTATATATAAGTCCGTAGCTGATTAATAAAATCATTATCTATCACCTTAGAGGATAGGGCTATTCATTGCTTTTGACACCTAAGATATGTGCCAAAGAGTATAGAGGTGTTTTTGATAAATAAAACACAAATTGACAAAAACTGTTGGGACAGACAAGGCACTTTGCAATGGAAGACGTGAATCAGGATTTGATTAGTATCATTTTGTGGGGCCCCCTCACGTAATGTGCAACAAGCGTTTTTCTTGCATAGTCTCAACAATTTCTCTTTTGACGGCTGTACAGCATTTAATCTGTTTTAAAAACACTAAAGGCTTGCATTAAAAACATGCAAATAATTTTCACTTTACTATTTAAATTCATAGACAATAGACATATCACAAAACACACCTAATTATTACAAAACATAGAATTCATACTCAACAAACATTGCAATATAACTCTTGTTGTCATCCCACAAAACAGAAAACAAGACATAGAAGATACACCGAATAGCGGTGGCAATGCAAAAACCACATTCATTAATGTTCAAATGAACTACAACTAATCCCCCAAAAAGTTAATAAAATAAGATAATAAAGTTCACACTCTGTGTCCTTCATAGGAAAAATGGAACATCACAATAAGATACAAGTTAGGTTTCTATGTTTGGGGCATATTCATTTATTTTTCTACAAAAGGTAATTAATATAAATTAACCACGCTGCAGATGAACTCCTGCAGATGAACAAAAAATAAATTAAAAAAAGGGAAGTCTGATATTGCAATCACAACTTCTACTGCATTCTGTAGATTAGACCACAGAGTGGTTAGACCAACTTCAACTCCCATTGCTCGCGAGAAACAGTTATTTAACAGGTTATTAGCCTGAAATTTCTACCTATGTCTACAGATTGATTGAAATATGTTTCAATATGTAAAAACAACACAGCAACAGGAATACTCCACATCAAATATTCTATTTGCCAGTTAAGCTGTGCACTTCATAATTGGTATCCAAACCACACAAATTAACACAGTCACCGTTACACACAGACAACATGGGTAGCAACTTGTAAGGTGTACCATTTCATGTGATATCTAATTTTTGCTAATATGCAGGCTCACTAAATGTCGCTAAACACAAGACTGAAAAAAATCAGTTACCGTCAATCACTTTACTAATTTAGTAAATGGGTAGATGCAATTCCTATGCCCAAAGAAAATTCCCAGACTGTCGCTAAGATACTGTGTAAAGATATTATCATCCACAATCATCTGGTTAGAAAGGATGAATAGAACTAAATAGAAGGACAAACTGAGAAAGGGAACAGGTTTGACTTTCCATAATTAGCCTGATCGCTTACCTGTAGTCCTTGAAGAAATTAGGATAACAATATACCGTCTTTGTACCTAGAATTTAACTTTCGAATTTGAGCATTCACAGTGGGCTTCAAAAAGAGGACATCTCCTCATGTAAAAAGCGCCATATAAAAAGCTTTATTAATTATTAAAAAGTGTGCTTACATAATTGGTGCTTAAAATAACTCTAATATTGCTGCTGTGGACCGTGCTGAGAAGAGATTCGACTCCACTGCAGGCTCTCTCTCCTATTCTTGGCATCTCTTGTTGGAGATGTCAGTCTGAGTTTGTTGCTGGCCAAGCTCTTGATAGTGTGGTTATACAAGGAAAAGCTGCAGCATAAAGAAGTCTCTCTGGGTTGAGCAGAGGAGCCCCAACACTACCTATTGAAGATTTGTATTTATCTGTTCATGTCACACCTACTGTTTGTGAGAAACATTGTATTTTTTTCTTTTATATTAACATTTCAGACCATGAACTATTGCAAGATAAAGGATGCGGTATAGTGTCTAAAGTATTTAATTTCTCAAACATTTCTAGAAAATGAATTAAAAAATGAAAAATAAGAATTGTGTAAATATTTTAATATTTAAAGGGACACTATAGTCACCAGAACAACTACAGCTTAATGTAGTTGTTCTAGTGAGTATAGTCAGCCCGAGCAGGCTTTCTGCTGTAAACACTGTCTTTTCAGAGAAAAGGCAGTGTTTTCATTGCTGCCTAGTAGGCATGTGCATAGGGAAAACTTTCGGTTCGGTTCGGTATTCCGAAATTCGGGACTTTCGTAATTCGGGACTTCGGCAATTCGGCACTTTAACACTTCAGAAATTCGGCAACTTTGGAACTTCGGCACTTCAGCACTTCGCAACTTCGGCGCTTCGACACTTTGGAAATTCGGCAACTTCGGCAACTTCGGCACTTCAGCACTTCGGAACTTCGCAACTTCGGCGCTTCGACACTTTGGAAATTCGGCAACTTCGGCAACTTCGGCACTTCAGCACTTCGGAACTTCGGCACTTCGGCACTCCGACACTTCGGAAATTCAGCAACTTCGGCACTTCGACACTTCGGAATTTCGGAACTTTGGAATTTCGGGACTTCGGCACTTCAGGACCTGTTTTGCAGCCGCTTAGTAGATAACTCCCTAATTCCCACGGTATTAGGGAGTTATCTACCAAAAGGCTGAAAGACCTAAATTGGTCTTTCAGCCAAATTTACTAATACTAAGTAAAAATTACTTAGTATTAGTACATTTTGCCCCTACTCGCTATACCGTGAGTAGGGGCATGTCTAGTAAATAGTGAGCAGCCTGTGGCTGCTCACTGTTAAAAAAAAAAAAAATAGGGTCCACCCTTTAATCTAAAGGGGGGTCCTATTGCCCCCCCCACCCCTGCCCCTGAGCGGCGGGTGGGGGCCCTACAGTAAAATAACCTAATGTCCTCCCTCCTGGCCCCCATCCCTGAGCGGTGGGTTGGGGACCTGAATTATAATAAGGGGGGGACCTAATGTCCTCCCCCTGGTGCCCACCCATTAAGCCATCCAATCAGAGTGCTCTGACAGGTAAATGAAGAGACTGACAGGTAAGTCTCTACATTTACCTGTCACAGCACTCTTATTGGTTGGTTTGAAATCCACCAATCAGAGTGCTCTGTGTCATTTTACACAGCGTGGGAAAGTTCTTTGGAATTTTCCCACGCTGTGTAATTTGACTCATAACTCTCTGATTGGTGGATTAAGTAACCAATCAGAGAGTCAGGGGTGGGGGCCGGGGGAGGACAATAGGTCCCCCCCTATTAGTATTTAGGGCCCCCACCCACCGCTCAGGGGTGGGGGCCGGGGGGGACCTTAAGTCCCCCCACCTTTTTACTGTAGGGCCCCCACCCACTGCTCAGGGGTGGGGGCCAGGGGGAAGGACATTAGCCCCCCTTATTATTATTTAGGGTCCCCACCCACCGCTCAGGGGTGGGGGCCAGGGGGAAGGACATTAGGTCCCCCCTTATTATAATTTAGGGCCCCCACCCACCGCTCAGGGGTGGGGGCCAGGGGGAGGACATTAGGTCCCCCCTCATTATAATTTATGGCCCCCACTCACCGCTCAGGGGTGGGGGCCAGGGGGAGGACATTAGGTCCCCCCTTATTATAAGTTAGGGCCCCCACCCACTGCTCAGGGGTGGGGGCCAGCGGGAGGACACTAGGTCCCCCCCTTATTTTACTGTAGGGCCCCCACCCGTTGCTCAGGGGTGGGGGTGGGGGGGCAATAGGTCCCCCCCTTTAGTTTAAAAGCCCCCACTCGCGCGTCGCGGGTTGGGGCTCGGGAGGGGGGCCTTTTTTTTCCACAGGCTGCTCACTGTTTAATAGACATGTCCCTACTCACGGTATAGCGAGTAGGGGCATTATTTACTAGTACCAATTTAGGTCTTTCAGCCTTTTAGTAGATAGCTCCCTAATACCGTGGGAATTAGGGAGCTATCTACTTATTCATTCCCGTCATTACATTGACAGGCTAAGTAACTTACATTTTATATGAATGTATGTTACTTGATTGTTGTAAGTGTTGCAAATGCTTACAGCTGAATCCTGGCTATGTTTGTATACTTTTTTTTATTTAAAATTGTATACAATGTAACATTCTTCTTCTTTCGCTGGGTAAGTATATTAGTACTTAGGCAATACTGTGCTTCGTAACTTCGGCACTTTGACACTTTGGAACTTCGGCAACTTCGGAACTTCGGCACTTCGACACTTCGGAAATTCGGCAACTTCGGAACTTCGGCAATTCGGCAGTACCCGAATGTCCGAATTACCCGAAATTCGTCCGAATTCATATTCGGACCGAAACGAATTGCACATGTCTACTGCCTAGGAACACCTCTGGTGTCAGTCACTGAGACAGCCACTAAAAGTGCTTCCTTGGTAAGTACTGCACAACGTGCAGCAAATGATATTCCAAACAAAATGTGCTTGTTAGTGGAGAGGGTAAAGTGTCCACAAGCATTGATTCCATGTTTATAAGTCTTTTCAGGAATCTTTTGGCATGGTCCTTGTGTCTATAGTGTGACATCCATCATAAAGACACATTCTGGAGTTGAAAAAAAGAATCCCTAAAAAATTGGAGCATTTTAAAATGTGTCAACGTCTCCAAACAGTTAACACAATTATGCATGCTATACAAATTGGAAAGCATGAATGTTGGATGGGGATGGGGCCAGAAAGTAAGTGTGGTAATGATATAAAGAGTACTGAAGCTAGGCTGTCTAAGTTCAGAGCTCAGACTGCACAGTCAGGGCCACATATATAGAGTGAATGTGCCTGTGTGAGTTGAGCACATGTCTGTGTGCACATATATGTGTATATGGATATAGCTGTAATCAATATTATTCAACTCCCGTTACAAATCAGGTTTATTGACAAAATGTACAAAATTTCATCTGTTTGCAATAAACAACGAATACTTCTTGTAATTTTCCCAAATTTAAGAGGAAATTAATTTTAAAATGATTTCTCCATTCTCAAAATTATTCAACAGTTTGAAAGGGGCTGAATAATGTTGATCACAACTGTATATCTCTGTGTGTGTGTACAGCAGTATGTACTTGTAACAGTTCGGATATAGGGAGCAGCATGTGCAGTAGTGTGTGTAACAGTGTAGGTGTGGCTACATAATAGTATGTATCTGCCATGATTTATTGAGATGCCCATTCTGGTACCAGTCCCCCCTCTCTGATAGAGATTGCTGTGTTCAGTTTGAGAGGGAATGACCATGCATTAATCAGGCTCTCTCAGACTTAACACAGTGATCCCAGAGTCCTGCAACCTCAGAGATGGCAAGGCATTAGGGGCAAAGTAGACAGGCACAGAGTAATAGACAGAACTTGGGAAGTCCATAACAGACATACATCTGTAGGCAAAATTCAGCCCTCTGCACAGTGCAATTGTCTACTGATATCTTCACACCTCTGATGTTAAGTGCATTTCTTTGGTGTCTCCAGAACCGGGAAACCAGAGGACACAGGACAGGGACACAAATTGGTTATTGTCCAGCAAAATCAGAGCTAGTGGGAGGTTTTATATTATAGTTCAAGTCTCAGACTGATTTACTTTAGAACTGTTATACTATGATCATAGTTAAACATTGTTCCCATACTAAACCTTTAAGCTCATGTGATCTTTCTTCTGGAACCTAAAAATCTGTAGTCAACAAAAAATGATTCCTTAGCAATCAGTAAAATATTTTATAATGTGAAATTGCTAAACCCCTTGGAAAAAAAAACTGGCATTACAAATAAATATATACACCATTTATTTAATAAGATTAAAAAGTAGAGACAGTGTTACTTGCTGCTCTATTTCTAGATATTTTGAAGAATTATGTCTTTCATTTTATGGTTCAGTTTTTGCTTATTGTATATGAGTAAACATTGTAAACATCTTGTCACAGGGAGCGAGAGAAAGGTTAAGGCACTTATTAAAAACAATCCTTCTAGTCTGTCCTCTCATTCAGCCTGTGCATCTGGTGACTATGAGATGAGTTTGTTAAATGAACACTATAGTGCTAGGAATGCAAACACGTATCCCTAACACTATAGTGTTAAGCTAACTGTTTAAGTTCCTGGCATCCTGTGTGGAGTTAAAAGGTGATTTTACTTATCCTTTCTCCCTCGCCACACCAGTCTCTCTGCAGCTGGACCTGCCTCATGAATCCTGATGACAGTTGCATATTTACCACTCTAGGGGGCCCGACCGTATCTGTGACCCCTGCGACCGTGGCATGCCGGCATTACTTCATGGCCGGTGCATAGCCGTGGTTGCCGTATGACCGGCTTTAGAGGAGCTCTGCACTGTGCTGCTCCACTCCTTAAAATATCTGTGTGTGACATGTTCAAGCTTTTCGACAGGAAGTGTTTACTGAAGGGGATGGAATGAGACACTTAGAGGGGTTGGGAGAATGAATGAGAAACATGGAGGGATTGGGGAGGATGAGACACATGGATGGGCTTGGGGGGATGGGACACATGGAGTGGCTGAGGGGCACAATGAGACACATGGGAGGGAATGATACACATGGAGGGGCTGGGGGAGAGAAGGAGGGGCAGGAGGTAAGACACATGGAGGAGCTGGGGGAGGAGAATGAGACACATAGACAGGATGGGGTGGTGAGGGCATTTTTCGCACTCGGGCCCTATGATTTCTAGTTACGCCTCTGCGTAACTAGGAACATAAGAAAGTATCAGGAGGCTATTGCACATGCACGCTGTGCCAATCAACATCTCCTCATAGAGATGAATTGAATCAAGCAGAGCGTGGAGATGCTGAACATAGTTGCACAATGTGCTGAACTAAGATAGGAAGCATCTCTAGTAGCCATCTTGAGTGACTGCCACTAGGGGTGTGGCATTGGAAACACTGCTTTTTCTCTGAGTTTATAACTTTAGAGATTTACAGAACCCAACACTACACATTCTCATGTATTGAGGGTTTCTACTGCCTAACAGCTACTTCCTAGTCTTTGGGCAGAGATCCCTGGAGGAACATGAAAACCATGAGGAACTTTAAAAGTTTTTGTTTTGTTTTGTGTTTGCAATATAAAATGGCATGAACTGCAGACTCGAGTGTCCCTGTGATCCTATGATAAGAAAGGCTATAATAATTTTGCTTCCTTGTTGGTATTTAAAATATTATACAACATTATTTCATTATCCTCAAACATCCTTAGAAATATAGACACTAAAAAGTGTATTGTGGTGAAACAAGCATCTACTATATTGCCATATGGCAATCTATTAAATGAAAATTAATCTCTAGTGGTCCAGTGGAGCTTTATAATCCAAACACATGATCTATCAGGTGCAGATCACTTTAAATGCTCAGTTCCTGTGATTAGTGAGTGACTGACTCATCACCGAGTACCGAACCAGGGTGTGATCTGCAGGAATTTTTGACACACACCAGATTTATTAAATCTAAATTTATTGTTTTACTCTGTTGCTTCTTGTATGCCCTAATTGTTCTGTTGTAGAAATATTAAATTTTTTTTCTGTGACCATAAGGATTTATAAATAGAAAAATGTTTTGTTTCCCTTTTCTTATTTCCACCATTTTAAATTTGACAGTCTTCTACAATGGAAATCTTTGCAAAAACTGTAAACAAATCTCACTTTTAGAACATTTAAAAAAAAATACAAACAAATTAATGAGGGAATTTAATCATGACTTTCCAGAACACTTAGCTAAATCTATCCCAGATAACTAAATCGTACCACCCAACTCTGGCAATCCAAGAATCGGCATGCCAGTGGGAGGCAGGTAAAGGGGGCCAAGCCAGGCTGCCTATCAATCCAACTGGCCATCCCACCGACAGCATACCCTGCATACCCTGCAAGCTCTGTTTCAGTACTCTCTGCAAATTCTTAGTGCCCTGAACATAGCACAAGCGCATCTAATGATGCGTTTGCACTGTGCTAATTAGGGGCATCAGGGAACTACAGTCAGGTCCATAAATATTAGGACATCTACACAATTCTAATCTTTTTGGCTCTATACACCACCACAATGGATTTGAAATTAAATGAACAAGATGTGCTTTAATCCCATTTACAAGAAGCAGATAAAAGGTCCAGAGTTCATTTCAAGTGTGCTATTTGCATTTGGAATCTGTTGCTGTCAACTCTCAATTTGAGATCCAAAGAGCTGTCACTATCAGTGAAGCAAGCCATCATTAGGCTGAAAAAACAAAACAAACCCTTTAGAGAGATAGCATTAGGTGTGGTCAAATCAACTGTTTGGAACATCCTTAAAAAGAAAGAACGCACTGGTGAGCTCAGCAACACCAAAAGACCCGGAAGACCACGGAAAACAACTATGGTGGATGACCGAAGAATTCTTTCCCTGGTGAAGAAAACACCCTTCACAACAGTTGGCCAGATCAAGAACACTCTCCAGGAGGTAGGTGTATGTGTGTCAAAGTCAACAATCAAGAGAAGACTTCACCGGAGTGAATACAGAGGGTTCACCACAAGATGAAAACCATTGGTGAGCCTCAAAAACAGGAAGGCCAGATTAGAGTTTGCCAAACAACATCTAAAAAAACATTCACAGTTCTGGAACAACATCCTATGGACAGATGAGACCAAGATCAACTTGTACCAGAGTGATGGGAAGAGAAGAGTATGGAGAAGGAGAGGAACTGCTCATGATTCAAAGCATATGGCTGCCAATGGAATTGGTTCTCTTGTATTTATTGATGACGTGACTGCTGACAAAAGCAGCAGGATGAATTCTGAAGTGTTTTGGGCAATATTATTTGCTCATATTCAGCCAAATGCTTCAGAACTCATTGGACGGCGTTTCACAATGCAGATGGACAATGACACGCAGCATACTGCAACAGCAACCAAAGATTTTTTTAAGGGAAAGAAGTGGAATGTTATGCAATGGCCAAGTCAATCACCTGACTTGAATCTGATTGAGCATGCATTTCACTTGATGAAGACAAAACTGAAGGAAAAATGCCCCAAGAACAAGCAGGAACTGAAGACAGTTGCAACAGAGGCCTGGCAGAGCATCACCAGGGATGAAACCCAGCGTCTGGTGATGTCTATGCGTTCCAGACTTCAGGCTGTAATTAACTGCAAAGTATTTGCAACCATGTATTAAAAAGTGAAAGTTTGATTTATGACTGTTAATCTGTCCTATTACTTTTGGTCCCTTTAAAAGTGGGAGGCACATATACAAACTGTTGTAATTCCTACACCGTTCTCCTGATTTGGATGTAAATACCCTGACGTCATATTCCGGTTCCCGGCATCACTCTGCAGCTCTGGAGGGAGCTGAGCAGAGTGCTCAGGGGAAAGTGCTCCCTTGCCAGCCGCCCACCCGCCCAGCAGCCACTGGACCCCCGGGGAGAAAGAGAACCCCCCCCAGCATTCCCAAAGGTAAGGAGGCTGGGGGGGTTAAAAAAAATGTGTTAATGTGAGTGAGTGTATGTCTGTTAGTGTGTGTGTGTGTGTGTGTCTGTTAGTGTGTGTGTACGTGTCTGTTAGTGTGTGTGTGTGTGTATGTGTCTGTTAGTGTATGTGTGTGTGTGTGTGTGTGTCTGTTAGTGTGGGTCTGTGTGTGTCTGTTAGTGTGTGTGTCTGTTAGTGTGTGTCTGTTAGTGTGTGTGTGTGTGTGTGTCTGTTAGTGTGTGTGTGTGTGTGTGTCTGTTAGTGTGGGTCTGTGTGTGTGTCTGTTAGTGTGTGTCTGTGTGTGTCTGTTAGTGTGTGTGTGTCTGTTAGTGTGTGTGTGTGTCTGTTAGTGTGTGTGTGTGCCTGTTAGTGTGTGTGTGTTCCTGTTAGCGAGTGTGTGTTTCTGTTAGATTGTGTATGCGTATCTGTCAGTGAATGTGTGTGTGTGTGTGTGTGTGTGTGTGTGTGTGTATTTAGAAGGTGGGGCGGGGGGAAGGGTTGGGTGGGGATGGCGTGGGGGGAATGGAGGGGGGCGCCTGAGTTTTGTCCTGCCTAGGGCAGCACAAAACCAGGATACACCACTGCCCTGAACCAGTAGTTATAAAAAATTGCAGCAAACCCCGAGTGGGCTGCTGCATCAGTGCAAATAACAGGAGAGTGATCGGTCAGTGGGGGAAGGAACATGGATATAAGTAACGCCTTCAAATTACTACCGATCCATCAGTCTAGTATGAGGCTGGAGTCAGTGCATCAAGAGCCACCACACACCGACGGATCCTGGACATGGGCTTCAGATGTCGTATTCCTCTTGTCAAGCCGCTCCTGAACAACAAACAATGTCAGAAGCGTCTTACCTGGGCTAAAGGAAAACGGACCTGGTCTGTTGCTCAGTGGTCCAAAGTCCTCTTTTCTGATGAGAGCAACTTTTGCATCTCATTTGGAAACCAAGGACCCAGAGTCTGGAGGATGAATGGAGAGGCACACACTGCAAGATGCTTGAAGTCCAGTGTGAAGTTTCCACAGTCTGTGTTGATTTGGGGAGCCATGTCATCTGCTGGTGTTGGTCCACTGTGCTTCATTAAGTTCAGGGTCAATGCAGCCGTCTACCAGGAGATTTTGGAGCACTTCGTGCTTCCTTCCGCAGACGAGCTTTATGGGGATGCTGACTTAAGTTTTCAGCAGGACTTGGCACCTGCCCACATTGCCAAAAGCACCAAAGGTTCAATGACCGTGGGATTAATGTGCTTGATTGGCAAGCAAACTCGCCTGACCTATACCCCATAGAGAATCTATGGGGCATTGCCAAGAGAAAGATGAGAGACATGAGACTGAACAATGCAGAAGAGCTGAAGGCCGCTATTGAAGCATCCTGGTCTTCCATAACACCTCAGCAGTGTCACAGGCTGATAGCTTCCATGCCACGCCGCATTGAGGCAGTAATTGCTGCAAAAGGGGCCCAAACAAAGTACTGAGTCCATATGCATGCTTATACTTTTCAGAGATCCGATATGTCCACTCCTTGTTTTATTAATTGCATGTAATATTCTAATTTACTGAGATTGTGGATTTGGGGGCCAAATGTGATGTAATTTATTTTATATACAGGAGATAAAATCAGTTCCTTCTATTTTGGCTACTAAAGATATAAGTGATTAGAAGGTAAATTAAAGGGACACTATAGTCACCCAGACCACTTCAGCTCAATGAAGTGGTCTGGGTGCCAGGTCCCCCAGGTTTTAACCCTTCAGATGTAAACATAGGATTTTCAGAGAAACTGCTATGTTTACATTGCAGGGTTAATCCAGCCTCTACTGGCTGTCTTCCTGAAAGCCGTTAGAGGCGCTTCCTGCGACACTGGATGCAAAATTCGCAGCCAGCGTGCAGAATGTCCATAGGAAAGCATTGAGAAATGCTTTCCTATGGACTGTTTGAATGTGCGCGCGGCACTTGCCGGGGGAGGAGAGGACACCAGCACCGAGGGAGCCCGGTGCTTGATTAATGTAAGTACTGAGGGAAGGGGGCACTGAGGGTGGGGGTTCCTAAGGATACTATAGTGTCAGGAAAACAAGTTTGTTTTCCTGACACTATAGTGATCCTTTAAAGATCTCTGTGTGCGCAAATCAACTTGCTGGGTTTTTATCTGTATCACTTGTTAAGTGTAATTTTACCACATGACAGGAGGCTTCATATTTGCATAACTCTCTTTGCTGAAAATCTACAGCAGCACAGAAACAGAACAACCAATCAGAAAAAAAATCAATAGGTATACAAAAGGCTCTGTCTATGACATCACTTCCTCTTTCTTTGCTGCTCCAGCCTGGCACAGGTCAGAGTATTTTGTCTCTCCTGATTGCTTCTCATTTAAAAGATTGTTTTGTACTTATTTTTCTATTCTTTACTTACTCTATACTCCCTGGCTCTCCTATACCTGTCCCTACTTATATTTAATGGTTATTTTATGGTTATTTATTTACATTGTTATGTATTGTTATTCTATCCTGCTCTACCTGGTGTGTTTCCCCTCACTGCGGGCAGTACTGCGCCCGCACCGCAGACCCTTTAGGGGATCAGTTAACTGTATTTCTCTAACTGTATAGGGACGGGTTGGAGGGAGGCTGGGATGCTTACTCTGTGGTATTTCGGCGGGCCCGCGACTAGCTAGGGCTTTTCTGATATTTGCGCACAAACGGCGGGTATCTCAAGATTCACGGCGGCCATTTTTCCCTCTACTTTTACAGATCGGGAATCACCCTATCTGCACCTTTAGCATTGTATTTTATAAGGATTTGCAACACACTGTCTAACCTGTACACAGCTAAGATCAACTAAAGATTCTCCTCTATATGTATACTGAATGATTAAACACTGTCTGTCAGTTTACAGTACTACAATACCACTCCACTTGCTGGATATGGTTTACATGAATAATTATTACGGAAACTGGGTGTATATCATATTACCCTTCACAGGGATATATATATATATATATATATATATATATATATATAGATAGATAGATAGATTTACTGTACCTAATGTACATTTCTGAAAGTGGATGTCCTCTGGGTTTTCATGGCACACCACCTGGGGTGACCCCCCCAGATATGCATGCAATGCCTGTAATGTGCCAATAATTAAAACGTGGATGTTCTCTGGGTTATCATAGAACACCCCCTGGGGTGAACCCCAGCCAAATGCACAAGGGTCCTGCGGACGCAGACCTTATGGGGACAAGCCCCCACACGCTTCAAGAATACCTCAGATTTTTCACGTGCATACAGCTCTGGCATACGACTGTGGTGAACCCAGCTAAACCCTCACAACCACCAGACAGTCACGCCTGCACCACGGCTCTCAGTAGCTATATTAAACTGATAGAGGTGATCCCTCTAAACTTGGCACTAAATTCATACACTCAGACAAATTCAGGCAATTCAGGCCATCTAACCTGGGCGATCCCCAGTTGTACCAGGAGACTGGCACCCCTATGTGCTGCCCTCCCACCACTACCCCCTCACAACAGGACGAGAACGAGTCATGGAGGACACTTAGCAACCGACCCAAGATTTTCAGGCAATGATAAACGCTGCAGTAGCGGCTTCAGTGGGGAAGGCTCTGTTACGAGCTCTGCCCCAAACCCACGTTGACATTAGTTCCCCAGACTTGATGGAGGTCTCGGGCTCAGAAGTCTCCAAGTCAAAGCGGCAATGGAAGGGCTCCAGCACCCCTGCCACTAAGGTCAAGGGCAAGACACCCATCAAACGGAAAAAGCAGACGGAGCACCTGGAACCCAAACCCCGTCCACCACCATCTTCCGACGAGGAAGATTATTACCCACCGCGCACACTGGACGTGGTAGATGAGTGGCACGAGGACGACTCACCATCAGAGGAAGAGGAATTGAAAGACCTACTTCACACATCCTCGAAGTACATTAGGGAAACTAAACTTGGTGAAGACGGCCGAGGCAGCCCAAGCGATACTAAAACCGGAGTGGCCGAAGATGGAATGTTCCTGGATAAACAAGGGACCCCACTCTTCGACCCTCACAACATCCGACACCCACGGTCTTTAGAGTGGAGCCTCCCCAACCACCTAGCACGTTTCATGCACTATTGGCTGCGCAAACCCTTGAAGAAGAAGGTTCGCACACGACTCAAGGCCGAATGCCCCAGACCACTGCTACCAGACAAAGCGACAGTTACTCCTGAATTCGACACCACTGTGGTACTCTTTATGTCACGCTCAGGGCAGGACCCTCGCAAAGGCGTGGAGAAAGGCCTGAAGGCGGCACAAGATAAAGTACTTGACTTACTCGGCCCAATTGCAAAGATGCTCTACTTTGCGGATCTGGCACTCAACCAGGGTACACAACTCGACCCTAACTCCATCCAAGAATGGGCTCAATGCTCAATATGCCTCCTGGGCAACGCAAATGCGGAACTATGCGCCGAAAGACGCAAAGCTGCACTGATCTGCATGGGCAACAAGGTCTTGGACTTAGGATCAAAATAATTCGGCCCATACGCAAAGGGCCTACTTTTTGGCGAATCGTTCATAGCAGAACTCAAGAAACATGTGAATGTATTCACCACCCTAAATAAAGCCCAAACCTCACTAAAGCAGGTTTTCCGTGCCTCTACTGGAAGAGGTGGTTTTGGGAGGGCTGGTTGGCAGCGGAGCCGAGCCACCAGCTACTTCTGGTCAACAGGTTCCAGATCGTACCCACAGTCATCACACTTCTTCCCATCTACTGCACAGAGGACTTCGTCCTACAGAGGCGCAGATAGAGACAGAGGCTTCAGAGGACAGGGACGCGGTTGCTTCTCTACTGGTGAGTCCACGTCACTTCAAGATGGAAGGAGTTCATTTTCTACAAGACCTTCTCATCGAGAATGACTGGTTTACACATCTGGACCTCAAGGACGCACACCTGTCGGTACCCGTTGCCCTAGACTGCCGTCGCTTCCTCCGATTCCGGTGGAGAGGACAAACATGCCAGTTTACATGTCTGCCATTTGGCCTCAGTTCGGCTCCGTGGTGTTTCACGAAGCTGCTAAAGCCAGTGATGGCTCACATTCAGACTTTGGGCATGCGATGTTTAGTGTACCTGGACAATTTGCTAATTTTTTGCGAATCCGCTTCCAGGCTACGATTGCAGACGAAATTTGTCGTTCACTTTCTGGAATCTTTGGGTTTCGTAGTGAACAGACAAAAATTGTCTCTCTCTCCTTCCCAGTCGGTTCAGTTCCTCGGCTTCAATATCGACTCAAAGAACTGCGTACTGCATCTTCCCACAGCAAAGATAGCTTCTATAAGGAAAGAAATCAGATGTGCCCTACGGATGGATATGATTCCTCTCAGGATGCTCGCTTGGATTGTGGGACTCCTTTCCTCCTCCATGCAAGCGATATTCCTGGGACCGCTACACTACAGGGCCATGCAGCGACTGAAGGCGAGATACCTATGCACCGGTCACTCGTACGACCACTGGATTCCACTGTCAACAGACATAGGGATGGAACTCTGATGGTGGCTACTTCACATACAAGCTTGGAATGGCAAAGCAATCCTTGGCTCTTCCCCGGATTGAACTTTTGTTCAATGAGGCACAATAGGTCTCCAGCATTGTTAATATAAACTCAAATCTTATCTAGTCATCTACACATATTAATAGGGTTATTCACATAAGTGAATCTCTAGGTCAAAATAGCTGAACTAGAAAATGTCTCTGTCACCTGTGCTTTCAGTTTGACTACTCTGGCCTTACATTTTTAATTCCATTGAACTCACCTTAAATCTCACTTTAGTTAATATATAATTCTGTACGGTTCATTCATATTATATCAACAGTTTTTGAGAAAGAGATATCCAGAAATCTTAGCCTCAGCAAGTGCTCTCTAAAAGCCTAGACTTTATAGTTCACTATATTTAAAGCTGTACTGTAATTTTTTGGTAGGTAGGGACAATTTTTCTCTCACATAATTTCCCATTTATTGTAAAATGTGCAAACAATTGAAGCCGTTTGGGAACGTTCTATGCACAATGTTAGCTATGACGGATCCTGTAGCTCTTCCATAGAGTTTTTTTTACACTTCATGAGGTTTGATGTCATATTATCTTTAGGGATATTTGCTATACTGAGAAGTGGAGCTGTTGTTAATTTATCAGGGAATTTGAAATAGCCAAATTTTAAGATTTCAGATTTGCTTGGTCAATCTTCAACAATTCATAGTTTAGTGAATGACCCTGGATGTTTTTCATCTTTAAGCAATAAAACTTTGGAGAGACATTTGTTTCTCAAGTGGAAAATATGAAAGTCACTTTGAATTCACAATTATAGTCTTTGGGAGAACTGCATCTTTAGAGTTCAAGGCAACTCCTCTTTCCTCCTCAGCCTAGAAAGACAAGGCATTAGGACTTTGTAGCTACTTCTGTGCTTTCTCTCTTCAAAGAAGAAAGAGCCCAGCAGCACAAAAAACGGTTTAGGGAACAATAGGACAAGGATCTACCTCTCCCATCGAAAACATGACTGCTGACCCATATCCAACCCCCACCATTGCCCCCAATAACACACTAGACACGTTTTAACCCCTTAAGGACCAAACTTCTGGAATAAAAGGGAATCAAGACATGTCACACATGTCCTGTGTCCTTAAGGGGTTAAGCCACAGCTTTATTAAAACATAACATAACATTGTTAAACCTGTCAGCTGTTGGGTGCGAGCCCAACAGACAGTTTTCCATTATACTCTTGAAGAGCCCAACACAGTTGTCACTAGCCAACAGCCCTGTGCCGACTGTAGTCTCCCCAAGGTGCCACTGCGTCATACTCCTTCCTTCGACTGCGCTGTCCAGGGAATCCGCCAGCTGTGACAATAAAGAAAAAGCAAAGAGAGACCACACAAACACAGCAAAAAACCAAGGAGGGAGGGCGGGAATTTCAGTCAGGGTCCCTCAACTGCTCGTGCTGACTGGTAAGTCCCCTCCCCTCTGCTCCACATAAAACTCCTCCATTTTCTGCAACATTGTTTCAACCTTTAATACCAGCCCACAATCCATGGGCATCAGTCATTCTGCCCCTTCCCTATTTGTCCAGGGGGAAACTTGACTGCTGACCCATTTTTAACCCCCACCGTTGCCCCCAATAACACACTGGACAACTTTAAAGTGGATAAGGGCATCGGCCACAGCTTTATTAAACCATAACATAACATTGTTATACCTGTCAACATTGTTATACCTGCCATTATACTCTTCAAGAGCCCAACACAGCTGTCACGAGTCATCACCTGTACCGACTGTAGTCTCCCCAAGGTGCCACTGCATCATACTCCTTCCTTCAGCTGCACTGTCCAGGGAACCTGCCACCGCGATGCCGCCCAATCACACGCTATGCCTCGACGGCATTGCGTCCCCCCGCCGACAGCGCAGCGTCAATGCCAATCTGCAACCCAACATTAAAAATATCCAGTCCAAGTGACGCTAAATTAACTCCATCCTGTCACATAACATTTGAGTTCTCACCTTCCAGTTAGTATTGCCTACTACGCTGCCGTCAAGCTTTCTGACAAAGCGCAAAATGGTCATATTGATTTTACGCCTGCAACGCTTCAAAGCTTTACCATTCCCACTTAATCTCCAAACAGGTCGAGGCACCATATCCGACCAGATCAGAGTCAGGTCTCGAAACAGCGTGAAACAGAGCGCTATATCAAGCCGCATTGCACGAATGAGAACGACCGACAACCGTTGGTCGATATCATTCCTGCATGCAAAACTAGCGTAATTGGACCAGATATGCAGCAGCTAAGAGGTGCGCACTCTGCATACAATTGGTCCCAACACAACCCCCTCAACACCCACCAATGTACCCTAACAGTTTGGTAAGGGAACCCCAAATTGTGGCTATTTGTTCTTCCACCCTCTAAGCTGCCCAGTACACATATGAATGACCCACAATCCACACATAATGAGGGACTTCTCCTACGAGACAAATTACATCTGTTAGAACATTCATATATAACTACATAACTGTCATGGAGTAACACTTCCGGGTTCGGCACTCAGCTGTGAGGAGCCGGACCCCGCACCCCTCTGACACAGCTCTGACGGTATTTAGGGAGACTGGGCCAGAGAGAGGGGGCTTGGTGATTGGTTGTATGAGCTAACGTGTGAGCTGCCTCCGCGAGACTGCGGGCTCCACAGGCTCAGGTACTGGGAGCTACTTCCACCAGACTTACCTCTCCACAAGCTGAGACAAGCCGTTCCAGCCTTTGAGCAAATGCAAGGATTGCTACATGCCATAAAGGATTACAGGAGAATGGATACTTTGCTACTTTACAAGTGGACCATATGTCTGGACTATTGGAGGACTACCCATATAAACCTTAAGTATATCTGTCAGCTATTTGTCTACAATATCATTTATTAATGAACTATTGCTTGCTTACTCTAATCTTCATTGCTACAAACTACTAATCTCATGAAGGACAACTCCCATCATGCTTAACATGAAGGACAACTCCCATCATGCTTAATCACTATGAACTGTTCTTGCTTTGCAAATACTTTCAGTGCTTCAAGCTACTAATCTCATCAAGGACAACTCCCATCATGCTTAATCTATGAACTGTTCTTGCTTTGCAAATATTCTTAGCTACTTGATTATTGTTCCTATTGAAGATTAATCTCATGAACTTAAAGAATGTTACTTAATGCATCTCTGAAGAAATACTAAATAATGAACTTTGTGTTGTTGAATACTTGCACCTCTTCTTATTGGATTATTGCCTAAATGCAATTCATTTAAGTTTAACACTTATTAAAACTTTGGTTGAATCAAGTTACCAGTGATTCTCTCTTTCTTAAAGCTACAGTATTAATACTTAAGGATTCTCCATTTCTTCACTATTGTAATTAGGGAGTTTACAAGCTGCAGTTGAGTTCCAACCCAAATCCCCCCTAGTAGCGTAACAATAACATTACAACAAGTGTGTACGCACATAGAGCTGAAAACAACCCGATTCCCAATGACCCAGTCGCTTTAAAGCTTCCGCCGGGAGCCCCAGTAAGCTGGCCTAGGTAACTGCTCCTATCCTAAACAAAGGTGTTGAATATTGCCTGGGGTTCCCACCCGTCCAGATAATACATTTACGCAGGACTCTGGAAAATATAAAACGGCTCAAGGATGAACTGTTCTGATAAACCAACAGTGAGCCTCCTTGACCTCCGCGAACCAACAAATATTCCTGTAACAAATGACCTGGACAGAAGGAAACCCCTGTAAAACCAATACGTACCTTCTCACCCCTACCTAACCGATGCATCTTGGAACAACGAATACCCAACAGAACACCCTGTGAGGATACCGAGATATCAGAGAGCAGCATCGCAGCTGGTGCACTAGCCCTAGGTGCTACCAGCTCCCCTATATGAAGGCCACCAAAAAAAGCACAGAGAAAAGACCACGCGAAACAGTAATACCTCGTAATCTGAAACACAAACCTGCGGCAGGAACTCTAGCAGCTGAATAAGCATGGCCCCAGAAATAGGCTGATGTTTGTCCGGGCAACGACCTTTCTTCCATCCTTTTAAAACCCGCGCTATGCAAAATGCCTTGGTAACATCCAACCAATGTACAACATGGAACATAAAGGAGAGAGCAGATGAGGACCGTTCGGCCATTGCAGCAGACTTACCTGCAGCACACAAGGATTCCAAGAATGAAAGTGTCTGCAACAATCTACCTGCATCTGATGAAACATCCTGATTCCTAACTAGGGCCCACCAACGACCCCAGACCACACTACATGCCTCCGCCGTAGACTCTGCCAAGGACCCCCATATCAAGTGCCTCAGATGTCTGAAACCAGGTTCCACAAATAAACCAAGCAAGGGGTTTCCATCTGCGCCACCTCCGGAGCCAACTCCCAAAACCGGTCTCACTGAAACCAAGAAAGAGAGCTAGCAATGACATTGGCCACACCTGGAACATGCCTATAATCCATACGGTACATGTTAGGCTATATGTAGCCCTA
The DNA here is from genome assembly GCF_036172605.1 of Pelobates fuscus. Taxonomy (NCBI): domain Eukaryota; kingdom Metazoa; phylum Chordata; class Amphibia; order Anura; family Pelobatidae; genus Pelobates; species Pelobates fuscus. The sequence continues at coordinate 129,707,159 of NC_086317.1, forward strand.
AACGCCTGAGCAATGCCAAGACCGGAGGGGACCCATATGTAGACCGATCAATCACATGGACCAAACTCATGTTGTTTGTGTAAACAATCACTTTCCTGTTTGCAAAGTCCAAACCCCACAAGTAAACCGAGACCACAATGGGGAACGGCTCCAAACATTTTAGGTTACCCGTCAGCTAGGAGCTACGCCACCCAGAGGGCCATGCCGCCACACACCAATGGCCTTGAAAATACACACCATACCCACTTGACCCTGAGGCAATTTCCTTTTCCAGTTTATCTGCCAAGAAATCCTCTTTTCTCAAAACCCAATGCAAATTAGCCACACAGGACAACAACTCAGAATGGACAATAGGAATCCAAAAACCGTAAGAAAACCCATTGAGTTATATCCGCGCTTCCCACCGCCTAGGGTACCGCTCTAGCCACGGGCGCATCTGTGGTGCCTAATCATTAAATTCATGAAGCACCAATATCAAAAAGCAATAATCAATTACCCTAAGGTTTTTAAAGATATTGGTGGGCACCAAAACCCTATACGGGATGAGTAAATTGAGTATTTGAGAAAGGGAAAGACACTGACATCAAGTACTTGTAAATAACTACTAGAAACAGACTTAATCAATAAGTAATTACAGCTTAAGGAAACAGCTTAAAGAAACAGCTTAAGTATACATCACCATAAGAGACGCTTGCTGCACTCGACTGAGAGAACTTCTGGCAAGGCAAGGAGACTGATCTACACATCAGCTGTCTAGAAGAGGACCCTCTCTTACTGGGAATCAGCAGAACCAGCAATACGCATCCATATTACAGGTGGGTGCCAAGTTTTCTTGTCTTTTATAACATTCTTAATAATCAATGGGATGAATAGTCTGTACTTTTCCATCAAATCCCCTTATCAGTGGAGCCCAGAAAAGACCTTGCAAGTGTTGGATGGGACCTGCAGCTGGCCAGGCTGTCCAGCCCCACCAACAATGCCATGCCAGATCTGTGCGGTTAATTATCTCTTATCTAAAAGCTAGCTACGTTCTCATAATATTCTCGTGATGGTATGCATGTCATTCTGGTGCTGTGTTTTGTGGTTATTAACATTTTCAGTACTGTGTACGGGCACTATCTATAATAGTTTAATTTGCTCCATAGTTATTAATCAATCATTCTTAATTAATATGGAATATTATTATCACAGCATCCTTGCGACGTTCACCAGAATCTTCCAGTAGAGGAATGTTGTCCTTACTGGACCTGGCTTATCTTTCTTGAAGCATCTAAGGGCCGGATGTACTCTTCCGCAATGGGAGCATTCGTGCCGGAATCTGCAGGAGCCATACCACCTGCAGTGGCTCTCATTAAAGAGCCAACAAACTCTTTTTCCCTGCCCTGCTGATGCACCACTTGGGCGCTGGCAGCGCCTGGAAAGAGGGCAAGGCAACTCAGCGTCATCAACAGTAGTCACAAGCTACCATCCTCCACTCCAAAGTCCAGGTCTCACATAGCCCCGTAGACCTTGTACGGACCCCAAATTAAATCAAAATAGCTGAACAAGGCAGGCGTTCTATTTGGAAAACTACCTGACAGGATACTGGCAAAAACCCCTGCAGACAGTTCTCAAACATCCGAGGTAGCTTCTTACCCTTCTCACCATCAGCCATGTCTCCACGCCATGGTCTATGTACAGATTCCTGGTCTGGAGGGACCAAGGACAGCAGGTCCACATACTCACCCTGCACATTCTTGTTCCTGTCATCCCTGGGCATGTGCAACCCCAGGGGAGACAGCTCACAGCCCGGGAGACTAGGGCGCAAATACCTCACCGCACGCTCCCTACCCTCTGAAACCCGTGCAGCACCACCCTCACCAGAACCAGTACCATGGGAACAGAGTTCCCCCCAGGGAACCTAGCCAGCAAAGCCCTTAATAAAGTGGCAACCTCCTCCTGCCTCTGCCTAACCTGTCCCAGCTTGTCCCCTAGCAGCCCTGCAAGCGCTTCCCAGGCACTAGCGCAGTACACCCTGTTCCAAATTAGTATGAAAATTATATTTTTATAATTTACCTAAATAATTGATGTAAATAACAGTCAGCATAATTCTCATGTTATCAACTATTAAGAGTACAATTCAAATTTTATTGAACAAACTTCCTAATGATAACAGTATTTTTTTTAAACATAAAAAACTTACAATGCACTCTTCCAAATTATTACACACAGTAAGTTTCAAAACATTTTATAGGTTGTAAAGAACTGAAAATTGTCATTTGTTGTGTTTGCAGCATATTTACTGAAATCAAAAGCTATTTCAATCAAACTTATAACAACATTTTAACTTTTTAATAGAGATGTCCCGAACAGTTCGCCGGGACATGAACACGCGCGATGTGTCGGTCCGCCCCCTATTACGTCATCATTGAGTAAACGTTGACCCGGTACCTCACAGTCAGCAGACACATTCCAGCCAATCAGCAGCAGACCCTCCCTCCCAGAATGTGTCAGCTGACTGTGAGGTACCGGGTCAAAGTTTACTCAATGATGACGTAATAGAGGGCGGACCGACAAAAGTTCGCAAACTTTTTATGTTCGCCTGCGAATGGTTCCCGGCGAACTGTTCGGGACATCTCTACTTTTTAAACATTTTAACAGGTCACGTTACATTTTAACATAGAACCCCTTATTTGATAGCAGCTTCCCAAGTCTTGAATCCATTGAACATGTGAGTTTTTGGACAGTTTCTGCTTGAATTTGTTTGCAAGATGTCAGAATAGCCTCCCAGTGCTGCTGTTTGGATGTAAACTGCCTCCCACCCTCATAAGGCTTGAGGATGCTCCAAAGGTTCTCAATAGGATTGCGGTCAGGGTAGGATTGAGGCCACACCATGACTTTCTCTCCTTTTATCCCCATAGCAGCCATTGATGCAGAGGTATTCTTTGCAGCATGAGATGGTGCATTGTCATGCATGAAGATGATTTTACTACGGAAAGCATAGTTCTTCCTTCTGTACCAGGGAAGAAAGTGGTCAGTCAGAAACTCCACATACTTTGTAGAGGTCATCTTTACACCTTCAGGGACCCTAAAGGGGCCGACCAGCTCTCTTCCCATGATTCCGGCCCAAAACATGACTCCACCACCACCTTGCTGATGTCGCAGCCTTGTTGGAACAGGGTGGCCGTCCACCAACCATCCACTACTCCATCCATCTGGACCATCCAGGGTTGCACGGCACTCATCAGTGAACAGGACTGTTTGAAAATAAGTCTTCATGTATTTTTCTGCCCAATGCAGCCGTTTCTGCTTGTGAGCATTGATAAGTGGTGGCCGAATAGAAGGTTTATGCACAGTTACAAGACTCTGGAGGACTCTACACCTTGATGTCCGTGGGACTCCAGAGGCACCAGCAGCTTCAAATATCTGTTTGCTGCTATGTAATGGTATTTTAGCAGCTGCTCTCTTGATCTGATGCATGGATCTGGCAGAAATCTTCCTCAATGTGCCTTTATCTGCACAAACCTGTATGTGCTCTGAATCAGCCACAAATCTCTTAATAGTGTAATGATCACGCTTAAGTTTTCGTGAAATATCTTATGTTTTCATACCTCGTCCAAGGCATTGAACTATTTCACTCTTTTCGGCAGCAGAGAGATTCTTTTTCTTCCCCATATTGCATGAAAATGGTGCTCTGCTTAATAATGTGGAACACCCTCCTTTAGTAGTTTTTCCTTAAATTGGGCTCACCTGGCAATCTAATTATCACAGGTGTCCGAGATTGTTTTCAGTGATCAAAAGAGCCCTGAGACACAATGCCATCCATGAGTTAAACTGAAAAACTAAATATTTAATCTTTGTGACACTTAAATAGAATTTGCATAATAATTTCACAAAACGATAGAAGGAACGTAGAGAGAAAGGACAGGAAAGATACGTAGAAATAATCCTGATAGAGTGGGTTTCCCTCAATCTGGAGGGAAACTAAAATGGGAAAAATATTCTAGCAGATAGCTAATTCCCAACAATAAAACTTAGCTTTTAATTATAACTAAATAAAATAAAAGTAGCGGTTGGTATGTTGACCCACCAAACAACAAATATAAATATATATACGGTATATACTCGAGTATAAGCCGAGTTTTTTAGCACATTTTTTGTGCTAAAAAACCCCAACTCGGCTTATACTCGAGTCAGAGTCTGTATTATGGCAATTTGCATTGCCATAATACAGACCGGGGGAGAGGGGGGCTGGCAGAGCTGTACTTACCTGTCCTGCAGCTCCTGTCAGCTCTCTCCTCCTCCGCGCCGTCAGTTCAGCACCTCGGTCAGCTCCCAGTGTAAATCTCGCGAGAGCCGCGGCTCTCGCGAGACTTACACTGGGAGCTGACAGAGGGAGCTGCACGGACGGCGCGGAGGAGGAGAGAGCTGACAGGAGCTGCAGGACAGGTAAGTAACGCTCTCTGCAGCCCCCTCTCCCCCCCCACTGAACTGCCAATGCTGGACCACCAGGGAAGGAGCCCCCCTCCCTGCCATGTATCAAGCAGGGAGGGGGGACGAAAAAAAAATAATTAGGGATAATAAAAAATTATAATAATTAAATAATAAATAATACAATAATAATAATTAAATTAAATAAATAAAAATAATAAATAATAATAATAAAAAAAAATAATAAAAAAATTAAAATAATAAAAAAATTAAAATAAAAACTTGCCCACCCCCCACCAAGGCTCTGCAACACACACACACACACACACACACACATACACACACACTGCATTCATACACACACACACACTGCACACACACACACACACAGCACTCATACACTGCACTGCACTCATACACTGCACTCATACACACACACTGCACTCATACACATGCTGCACTCATACACACACGCTGCACTCATACACACACGCTGCACTCATACACTCACGCTGCACTCATACACACACACTGCACTCATACACACGCTGCACCCATACACACGCTGCATTCATACACTCACACTGCATTCATACACTCACACTGCATTCATACACACACACTGCATTCATTATACACACACTGTAAATAAATATTCAATTAATATATTTTTTTTAGGATCTAATTTTATTTAGAAATTTACCAGTAGCTGCTGCATTTCTCACCCTAGTCTTATACTCGAGTCAATAAGTTTTCCCAGTTTTTTTGGGTAAAATTAGGGGCCTTGGCTTATATTCAGGTCGGCTTATACTCGAGTATATACGGTATATAAAAAAGTGGAGACAGTGGAACAAAACAGTAAGCCACTGTGACTTACAAAGTCGAAAGGGCTATACTTTTAATGATACAAAGCCCGAAAGTGTATACAGCAGTGTGAGCTGCTAACTAAATTACTGCTACTGAGTATATATAGCAGAACGTCTGTTCAAGCGGTATGATCATTAAATAGATGAGCTTGCCATTTTCAAAACACTATTTAGAGACATTTTAGTGGTAAAGTAGCTGTATGGGTATAATTAACAGATTTACCAAAGCACTTATGTCAGATTACCAGACTGCCTGCCGAGGTGCTAGTGAACTGACATCACGGATTAACTCGCTAATAAAGATTATCGTATATGAGTGATCCGTTATTGATACACTGTTGTATGAGACATAGTGACAACAGAGTATAAAGTTAGAAGTAAATTGAGTAGTGTGAGCTGCTGTACCGGCTGTACCGGCTCCTACTGCTGAGTTATTTTACAGAGCGTGGTGCAAGCGGTCTGTAATGAAATAAGCTTGCCGTTTATAATGCACATATATACAGACGTTTAGGTAGTGAGTAGCTGAGTCGGTATATTAGCCAAATTGACCAAACAACTTTTGGCAGATTCTCAGACCGCTAAACCAAGGTTCTGAGAGAGACCGGTAAATTTGCTGTATTTAAATCGCTAATACTGGTAAAGCGTGAAAGGATGACTGAGCTCCTGAAAAGCTCAAATACAAAACTGATAATCAAACGGGAGGGGGAGAAACTGCAGATAATATGGTGTATAATAAGGGAGACTATCTGCCTATCACTGGTGACCCTAGCAACTCGTGCCTTCGAGGACACCCCTTAGCAAAAAGCCTGATTTCTCCTGATCGCTAGTGCAGTAATATAAAGTCCCAACCTCCCAGCAGAAAGCCGAAATAGGCTAAAGAGAAATTTAGCTGAACTTGCTTCTAGATAGAGTAGATGAGTCAGTGTTGCCGTATGTCTAACCCTGTTAGAAAATCATGACAGGGATAGAAGGTGACACTGATGATGCAGTGTGCTGGATAACACCAGGTGAGAGCCCCTGACGTACGTTTCGCCACTCTGGCTCTTCGTTCCCCTCTGAAGAACGACGGCGATCGGCTAAGTACATAATACCGTTATGATGGTTTAGGACCGTCACCGGTCCTCAAGGGGATTTTTCCAATGACGGTTCTGAAACTGGCAAGGTCGTGAAGGGGTTAATCACAACAGTAGTAGATGGACTAGGCAAGATTTCCCATAGCAAAGCAGGCCTTGTCTTCAAAGTCTCAGGAGTACTGATCTGCCAGTCTTGATAGATCCCAACAGCAATGGTGGTCATAAGTGTAAGTATTCTTCCCTCTGATTCTGGTGAGAAGTTAGGTACATATATGGAGAAGTTGGGCCAATTCCAGAGTAGTTGGTGCAGGAGAAGTAGCCTTCTCTCCTGCTTAGTGATTGAGATATTTTGCACCTTAATAACTCTTTTCAGTGTTTTACCACTTGCATCGAGTCAATATAGACTAAAAGCTCGTTGAGCAGGGTACTCTTCAACCTATCATACCTGTAAGTTTTTTGTAATTGTCTTATTTTTTGTTAAATCTCCCCATTTTATAATATTGTAAAGCACTACGGAATCTGTTGGTGCTATATAAATGCCAAAAATAATAATAAAAATAAAGTGTACTCAGCATAGTAAGTTCACCAGTAAAGATGGGTCTCATGCAGGGCTATTTACTTTTCATGAAAATTCAATATTAGGCAGAATGCCACTAATGCTTGCAGAACTCCAGTGACTTGTGTTGGGTCAACTTGCTAGTCAAGTTCCGCTGTCTGGATTAATTTAAAGCAACTTAAAGCAACTTTATATGCTTTTTAAATATTTTTTTATGCACGCATACATATATTAATTAAGAAATGTATTTTTGTGTATATTATATTTCCTTAAGGAATTTTTTTATCGATTAGATTTTATATTCTGCATTTAAATTCATTATTTGACTTATTTATAAAATATATATATATATATATATATATATATTAATAAATAATTTATATGATATTTAATTAGTTTATAAGCTACTAATTATTACTATACAGTTTTTTCCATAGGATGTATTTAGATTTTACTGGATTATTTCATTACTTTTTGTTTTATAGATTTAAGACACATTCAGATGTTAGTCACCATATAGAACCATTTCCTTGTTTTAATTAGTATTTATTATAATTGTGCTTTCGTTATTGCCGTCAGTATTAAGAATATTGGCATCTTCTGATTTAGTTAAATTATGCATATTTCAAAACGTAATATATTGACTGGCAAAAGTATTTTTCTTTTCAGATAGTTTTTGAACTGTATGCATGTTTCTCTACTCTTGACTACCTGTCTACTCACTACCGAGACATGTCAGTTACATTAAGCATGTTCACATAACATAAAAATGTGCAATTATCCATGCCACTGTTTAGCCTGTATGTTTCTGTGTACGCTGTTGTGGCATGTTGAAGATGATCTGTACTCACCTGCACAACAAAAATAAAAAATAAAAAAAGGAAAAACAACTTAATCTTCATTATTAAAGGACAACAATGTCCTTTTAATTAATTAATTAATGAAACATAAAGCAAGAAAATCAGCAACAACACAGTACATTTAATACAAAAGCAGTAAAGACTGTTTTATTATGTGCATATTAACTGAAGTATAAATTTATGTTTTGGAAAAAAAAGTAGCACTTGAAATAACAGATGTGTACAATCTAAAAACAATTGTGCAATAGTTAAATCGACACTGTCACCCTGCCCACCGCTACCAAATGAGTATTTCATAAAGACATAATCTTCATGAAATACTCATATTGGCTGTGTTGGAATTTCTATGACCTTCCAATCGGATCAAAAGGTATACAAAAACAGTAGGTACTACTTTGTCTCTGTATTTTTCCTACACCTGACAATCTCCCTTACAAATATATTAGTTGTGTCTATTAAGAACCTCACAGTCTTGTGGGATCCTTCATAGACCTCAATGCTGTTTAGCAGTGATGTCAGCTCCTGGTGCTTCACAAGAGAACTGGCTAGAAGTAGATGGCAGCACCCACGAGGGACAGGTTCAGGAAAGTAAAGCTCACCTTTCTTTGCCCCTCCCCCGGGCAGCCGGGCTACCAGTGACAATGTCACCCCTGGGGGTTCTTCAATTCATCTGGTTACAATTAAGTGTCTGTTAGTCCACCTGTTATACAGGATGTTTGAACACAAAAAATAAAAAATACTAGTTGTTCAATGATTTAAAAAAAAATCTACTTCTTATTTTACTTTTATGCTGACAGCAGATTTTATGGTATATTTTACAAATGTCAATAGGCCCTTAATGTCTGCAATTCTTGAAATTTAAATCATTTTTATTTGATTTAAAAAGTCAGCAACTCCCTAACGTACAATGGTTTGACAAGCCTGGAGATCTAGGGACAAATAACGTCTTTGAATATCCTTTCAACTAGTGTGACTGTCCTTGGAAAGAACATAGAGGTGTTTGTTACTGTTTTGTTTCACATGTAATTTTATACACTTTATACTGATATTACACAATAAAACATTTATGCATGCAAGCATTATATATATATATATATATATATATATATATATATATATATATATATATATATATATAATAGGTATTATTTTTTTCTGTTTTTGTATTGACAATACCCTTCCAATAAAATTGATAAATTGAAAATAGACAAGGACGTGACAAGCCTCAATCCAAGATAGATGTTTGGACTTTCTCAGCTTTGTATCAGAATGGGAGTTTATGCATTAACCCCAGCCTAGTCGTGATATGGGCAGAGAGAAAGCCACAGTCAGGTACAGGACCGGTTTGAGACACCCAATACTGATTATACACTTGTACTCACCAAATCCCTCAAGGTCTACTCCATCGGACCCCGAGTTTGTTCCCCATTTGAGCCAGTAGCCCCTACGTCTCAGAGTAATTCACCAGGAGACCTGGCTAACAACTTTTAGGCTGTTCACTCCATCACTGCCATCACTGATAACCTAGAGGATGCTGAAAGTCAGATTGTCAAGAATTTCTAGAACCCAATACACCACCCTTGTTTATAAGTGGCATAGGTAAGATAGAATAGGAGAAAGAAGTGTATTACTGGACCTTAAAGTAGCCAGGTTCAATGCAAACCAGAATAGTCTTCTGTAAGCTAAGTACTGGGAGAAAGAGAGTAATTTTAACAATAAGACAAGTCAAAGGTCAGGGACAGCAGAATAGAAAAGGGTAAAAAAACAAGCCAAGGTCAAGTTAGCCAAAAAAACTTGTATACTGTAACTAAACCCTATTATTTTTGCCAAGGTAAGATGTTTTTTTACAAATAGCTATTACATTCTGTGAGCTTTGAAATAGCTGTTTAGTGAATGAGTGAGTGCGCTGGATATTTAGCTAGAGCCAAAAAATATTAAACAGAAATAATGTGCACTCAGAACCCCCGCTAAAGAAAAACCAAGACAGGGCACAGTACTGAGTGTGGAGTTAGGAGGCTTTTGATAGGTTGGTGTCATTTTTGTAACACCATTTGGTGAGTGTGCATTGTTGTACTGATGATGCAAGCATGTTCATGTCAATGATGACTAAGGAGAGTCTGGAGTCATATAAGGACATGTTAATGACATAGCAACATGAATCACTAAGTGGCATGGACTGGCGCCGTGACACAGGTCCAGGCATAGATGTCCAATACTGACTATTTCTTAGCAGACCACAATACACTACTGTCCAAAGAAATGACAAATTCATGACACATTGTGGAAAATGAATTGGAACCTTTCTATTGCAATTATCCTAGTCTGTTATAACATCTTATAAATATTATAAACATTGATGATTCAGTTGGTAATCTCCCCTTTTAAATTTTTACTTCATAATGTTTTAGCTTTTATGTTTGTCATATGAGGCTTGTCATCGTGGATGTATTTTATATCAGTAATTTTAGTAGAACAACATCAGAAGAAAACATTATATATTTTCTGCGGTATATCTTGTTGTCCTAGGATTTTCGTCTGTTTTTTGTGTATATTCTTGTAGAATTCACTAAACCAGTAGCCCCCTCAGATCCATAATAAGCTTAGACTGTCCATAACAATGTTTTATACAACAAAGTTTTTTTTTCCAGATCTTGAAATAATAGCTTTCTAAAGAATAATATAATTCGAACAGTGTCCAACACACAAAAACAAACCACCTGCTGTTATCTAGGTGACCAATGTGGTTTAATTTGGGCACCAGAAGGTGTAACATTGATCTAAACAGTATTAAATGTATCTGGAACACTATTCAGTTTTTAACATTATTCTCTGTTCGTACCCACATCTCTGATGCCCGCCTTCAAAACTTTGCTAGCACTGCCCGTTTGTATGGAACTCCCTTCCCTTATCTGTTAGACTCTCAGTCATTCTCAGTTCCTTCATAAGATCATTAAAAACTCACTTCTTCAGGAAAGCATATCAATTAAACTGTTAATAGTTTTTCCTCCCCGCACCTTGGTAACCCACTCTGCATCCTCTCCTGCAACAGTGTCATCCAATAAACTAACCCTTCACTGTAAACTTTTCAAGTAACCTACTTTTTCTCATACATGAAACACATCTTACCCTTACCTCTTGTACCACTTTACCCCACTCCCTCTAGAATGTAAGCTGGTTTGAGATGGACCCTCAATACCCTCTGTTCCTTACGTCCAGCTCGTCTTGTTGCAAATACATGTCTGTTAGGCCACCTATTGTACAGTGCTGCGAAATTTGCTGGTGCTTTATAAAAAATAATAACTATGAAATTAATTAAAAGTATGATGTGAAAAAAGTGCAATACCTTTTTAGACCTTTTCAGAGGTGCATAAGTTCCAGAGGACCTGTGTGTCATCAGTAAGAGACAACTGAGATTATATATACCATTATATACTTTTTAATGTTATCGACTGTGTACTGCAAAACTATGTAGAAAAAAATAAATAATATAATTTAAATGCATTGCTGATTCCACATTTTTCAGTGTAATCCTGTATTTGGAGAGCGTCTGAAATTGAAATTTGTAGTGCTGAAGATAAGCAAAGAGATGCATTTTTCATGACTCCTGAAAGCTTGTGTCTGTTTTGCTTGACATGTTATAACTCTCCTGTTTACGAGGGATGAATGACTATGGATATACTGTTTCTCTGTAATGGAACAAAGATATCATGAACACAATGATAGCGCGTCTGATTTCTTTTTCTTAACCCCTACTGCACTAAACAAGGAGCACATTATAATTCATTGCTTTATATGAAAAGTATGCAAATAGTAAAATCTGCATATATCTAGGATTCAGGATGTAATATAAACCAATATATTTTCCCACCTGCGTGGGTTTATGAATGACATTTATTTATTTAAAGTGGCACCTCGAGCACCATGACAACCTTTACTCTTTAAATATCATTATGGTGTAAGGAAGGCCCCTGTCGCTGTGCTGTGTCACTACACACAGTTGCTTATTGCAGCATCAACTTGCAAAAGCACCATAAGCTCAACTCCTCACTCAGAGATGTCACAGAATGGTGTGCATGCTTCCCACTATTTTCCCAAATATTTACATATTATAATATGCAGGACTGGAGCATACTTTGAAAGTCTCCCTCTCCACTGTCACAGCTTTATTTATATATATGTATTAGTGACACATGTATGCACACTGATACACATATACACGCGAACACATTTGTGCATACTGACATGCACACACACTGACACACATGCACACACCTATACACATACTGAGACACATACACAGGTGTACACATACACATCCATAAACCAAAAGACCCAAGGCACACAACACACATATATACACGACTCACCCTAACTTGGAGTTAAGCACTGTCTCCTCCTGGGCACCAATGAACCTTGCTGCAGCCCTGCCTCTATTTCAGTGCCAAAACCTCTGCTGGTGCTGGCACAACTGGAAAGCACCCCATGCAACCAATTGGGCATTGCCATGTCCCCTGGCACACCTTGGTCCTGGTGAGGTAGCCCTGACTGCACTACTGGTACCCCATGCATTATTGGTTTACATGTATCAGCCACTTCTGAAAATGAGAATATTTCATTGCAGGATGCTGTACAACTTATCGATAAAGTCCATAAAAAAAAGAGAGGGTCAGCTCCTAGCTGACATATCCTTCAGCTCCTAGCTGACATATCCTTTTAATTTATTTAAGGTTAAATATATTTGTTTGCCATGTCATTACACTCTGATACCAATACCATTTCTACATTCCTCCAATGAAATATTATCATATGTATAGATTAGTATAAATATATTTAGCACCTTTTTCCAGTTTGAGTAATGACTGATGTGTAACCACAAAAAAAGTATACTGTGTGGGCAGTAGAACCATCATGCTCTATTTGTAATTTTGGCCAGTGTTGGAATCATACATTGATCAACCACAACATTAAAGCCACTGAAAGGTGGCTGACTAACATTGCTTATATCAATACAATGGCACCTGTCAAGGTCTGGAATGTATTTGGCAGCAAGTGAATAGTCAGTTCTTGAATCTCCTGTGTTGAAAGCAGGAAAAATGGGCAAACAAAAGATTTCAGTGACTTTGACAAGGGAGAAATTGTGATAGTTGGATGACTGGCTCAGAGCATCTCCAAAACTGCAAGTCTTGTGCGCTGTTCCTGGTATGCAGGGGTTATTACCTACCAAAAGGTCAACTGTCATGGGGGCCCAAGGCTTATTGCTGCATGTGGGGAGTGAAGGCCAGCCCAACTGGCCCTTCTGCAGCTGAAAATGCTGGAAAACATAATGCTTGCCATGATAGAAAGGTGTCAAAACACATAGTACCTCTCAGTTTTCTGTAAGAAGGTTGCCTTGTCTCATGACGCATGTTTTCTTTTAGATCAGGTGGATGGACTGGTCCGTGTGCGACATTTACACGGGGAAGAAATGGCAGCAGGATAGAAAGAAGGCAGGCTGTCAGAGGCAGTGTAATGCTCTGGACAATGTTCTGCTGGGAAACCTTGGGTCATGGCATTCATGTGGATGTTATTTTGACATGTACCACCTACCTAGAGATTGTTGCAGACCACGTACACCACCTCATGGCAACAGTGTTCCTTAATAGCAATGGCCTCTTTCATCAGTATAACCCACCATGCCAGACAGAAAAAATGCTCAGGAATGGTTTGAGTAACATGACAAAGAGTTCAAGGTGTTGCATTGGCCTCCAAATTCCCCGGATCTCAATCCAATTGAGCATATGTGGGATGTGCTGGAACAACACATCTGATTCATGGAGGTCCCACCTCACAACTTGCAGGACTTAAAGGATCTGCTGCTAATGTCTTGGTGCCAGATACATTTTCAGAGGTCTTGTGGAGTCCATGCCTCAATGCATCAGAACTCTTTTGGTAGCACAATGGTGACCTACATGATATTAGGTAGTTGGTTTTAATGTTGTGGCTGATTAGTGCATATGAAGTAATAATTTTATTTTGAAAATGTAATATTTTACAATCTGTACACTTCCTTCGGATAAGGTTCAAAGATGTACCCCTCAAGAGAGATGATTAATTTAGTAAAAGGAATGCAACGTTTATAATAGGAATGTAGTTATGAACCATCCAACCAGTTTTCCCTTAGACTGAGCTTCAGGTTCAACACTCAGTGTGACTCTCTGATGGACCCTTTGGCTTTACCACAACTTAAAATGAAACAGTGAAGTCAGACAAGGCTAAGTCACTGGCAGAGAGTTAAGGATAGTTGATAACAGAACAGAGATCTGCAAAGGTAGCAATCAAAATAAATAGAAACAAATTAAAGATCAACACAGACATAAAACATGTCATAAAAAATGTCAGAAAGAAACATTAATAAAACTGGAAGGAGGTAAGTTGAATCATAATTGTAAAATACCGAATCGTGATAATGACCCACACATAGCTACATTGTCATCCAGACATTGACTGTGAAAGTGGTGACTATGTATAGCTATGAACCAGCTATAACACCTCTATGCAGCTGTGTATTTACCACGAGGCTGACAAGGCATTTGTCATGGGCAGCACTTTCAGGGGGCAGCAAAAAAAGCCGCCACCTAAAAGCCCTAGCAAGGGCCTGGTGGTATCTTCTGATGTAGGTGGACGGCGAGGGAGCACTGAGCTCTGCCTGCTCAGCTCCCTTGTGCGCACCGCAGTGATGCCGGAGTCGGAATATGACGTCACTCCGGCTCCAGCATCACTGAGAGGGAGCTGAGCAGGAGGATCAGAGCTCCCTCACCGCCCGCCTGAATTGTGCACCTGTCTCCTCAACCGCCAGCCAGCCCAGCCAGCAGCAGCTCCACTGGACCACAGGGAAAAATCCAAAATGTTGTATCTGTTAGAGTGTGTGTGTGTGTCTGTTAGAGGGTGTGCCTGTTAGTGAGTGTGTGTGTCTGTCACTGAGAGTGTATGTGTTTGTCAGTGAATGTGTATGTGTGTTTGTTGTTGAGAGTGTATATGTGTTTCTCAGTGAGTGTATATGTGTGTCTAACAGTGTGTGTATCCGTGTCTGTCACTGAGAGTGTGTGTGTGTCACTGAATGTGTGTGTCTGACACTGAGTGTATATATGCCTGTCAGTGAGTGTGTATGTGTGTTTGTCAGTATGTATCTGTCAGTGAGTATGTGTGTGTGTGTGACACTGAGTGAGTGTGCATCTGTCAGTGAGTATGCATGTGTGTCTTGTCAGTGAGTTTGTATGTGTCTGTCAGTTAGTGTATATGTGTGTCTGTCAGTAAATGTGAGTGTGTGTGTGTGTGTAACTGTGAATGAGTGTGCGTGTATGCTTGCGAATGTGTATGTTTCAGTGAAAGTGTGTGTTGGTTAAACAGTGTGTGTGACAATGACTGTGTATCTGTAAGTGAGTGTATGTCAGTGCATGTGTCTGTCAGGAAGAGAAATTTGGAAAGGGGGAGGGTTGCCTGAGGTTTGTCATGCCTAGGGCAACACAAAACCAGAATACACCACTGCCTCTATGTGCATTTAAAGAGCAATGGGCCAGGGATAAGCCCAGTTTTTGTCAAGTAGCATGGAAGTATAGATGATGCAAAGACATAGCAGATGGAACATTCAATGATGCACGTGAGACAGCTACATGCAGATTAAAATGGAATTCTGTCATGTAATGTATAATGGTGTCGTTTTAAAAATAAATTGCATTTTAAGCATCGGTGTGTTTTTTTTCACAGGATCTGATATAATAAATCTTGACGTGACATCTATTACACTGTATTGTTATCTCTTCGATGAGTCAAACATCATAATCACATAGACTGAGGGGAAAACTGGGAACAGCATTGGCCAATTAACGGGCAAATTCCATTCCTTTCCCTTTTATATTCAACACAAATAAATAATCTACTTTTAAAATAAAATGTGTTCACATTATAATAGGTAACAGATTTTTCTTCCCCAATACAATAAAATTATCATTAATGTAAATAGGAGCTGTACAATAAGTCATGCAATAATCATGCAAATAATGTCCTTTCTGATGACAAAGCTGTTTGGTAGAAGATAGCTGATAAGTATTCTAGAGGTGGATGTATGCAAGTAATCCACACAAAAGCTATTGCAAGCTACTTGCCATGAGAGGCAGTGACACATTGTTAAACTTTAATTCTAAAGGGGCACTCAAGGCACCATAATCACTTCAGCTTATTTACTAAATCTAAGTACATTGGTTATACCAGAGTTGTGTCAGGTTATAGTGCCAGGTCCCTGTTCCTTCAGCCTTATGTTCAACAAATGTTTAAAAATGATAAAATAAGGTTTTAAAGTGGAACTGACTCTCATGATGTACAGAGACTTGCACCGATTTTGCACTCAATATAATGACTGTCTCTGCCTATGTGATGATCTTGTTTACATTGCATGCCTCCCCTCAGAACCAATCACTCAGAATCAATATGGAGACAAGGACAGTTACCAGCGCTCACTCCATAAAAGTAGCATCTACAAGATCCTCCATCTCAGTACTTACATTGGTATGAGTTGGTATATGAGCTGGGAAATGTAATTCCTTACTCTTTGAAATACTCTTATTATTTATAAATGAGTCCAAAAGAGGATCTGAAACAAGTTGGTGGACATCAAACATAATAACTTCGACAGGTATGAGATGCTCTTCCGAGAGACCACTAAACAGAAATGCTAAATCCAAGATGACAGTGATTATAAACATATTGGGCCCTGTTAACTTTAACTTGCTGAGGTAAAGTTGCCAAACAGATGATTTTATTTTGACTTTAGAAAAATTGGTTAAATGTTTAAGTGTTTATGTGTTTTTTTTTTTAAATGTTTCTACATGGTGATGTTGAAATATTGGAATAGTTGTTAAGACTGCATGATTTTGATTTAAAACATAAAAGTACATTTACATTGATAACTATAGGTCAAACATCTGGAACGTTGATTTAATTGTCACCTTCTACATCTAGTGCATTGAAAATGTAATGGATAATGATAATATAGTAATAAAATACCTGGCAAGGGAGGAGCTCTTGTTGTGATGAATAGTTCTATATATAAAAATTGGACTAAGAGGTAGTTGGCAGATAAAAATCCATATATCAAAGTGAACATATACATTTGTGTAATTGAACACACTTGCACGTCTGTAACGGACCGTTTCTGCATAAAAGGGGAAAAATCCGTTTAGGCGATAATCCCCTTTTCTAGAGACAGGCACAGCTACTGCAGAACACCAAACTCCCGATCTGGATACGAAATAACACTCCGAACTGGAACAGCTGAACAAGAAAAGCATACAATCCGCTTACACTCTTGGCAGTCAGCTTACAATCCAATTCCCCCCAAGAACGAGACGACACTTCATTTTGAGGGTTAAGCAGGAACTCAGGACTGGCTCCTCCAGCCTGGCTTTTATTACAATAATCCACATACAGGCCACACCCAGGGGGAGGCATAAAATAACCAATCCGAGATATGGTACAACCCACACATCCCCTCCCCTTAGCCTGAGAGATAATCCACTTATTATACAGTTTAAAACATAACTTTTACACAATATCTGTAACTTCAAAACCATACATCATATTCGCATAAAAATACATATTCACAATCAATCCATTCGGGGGAACAACATACTCAAAAATTGCATGAATCAGACCAGGGGTTCAAAAGTTACTAAAAGTATCTTTTGGGCCCTGGCTTGCAGCATGGCACAATCTGGCTCAAACAGAAGTAAAACATCCCCCACAATGCATCCCGGCTTCCTCCCTTCTGCCCTGGAGATAATTGGAGAAGTAATCCAATTATCTAGGACTAGAGTCAGACTCCATTAACCACATGGTTGCAAAAAGACAGTAAAAGACATAAAATTACATACTGATACATTTAACACATAAAACACACATTTCTACATATCCCCAGTTTAACTGAACACATAAATACCTACATAATATTTAAGACAGTATTACTGTGATATGTTACGAAGTCTTAAAGGGACATTAGTCCCAAAAGTCCCAATATGTCCATCGCTGATTTTAAAGGGCCAGTAGCAGCAATATAAATTATTACATGCCCAAATATAGTTTTTCCAGTACAATATGTCCAGGGGCCATAGTCGCAGGGCAGGAGGCTAGCAACCAGGCTTCTCCAGTTCACAGTGGCG
This sequence comes from Pelobates fuscus, assembly GCF_036172605.1. Taxonomy (NCBI): domain Eukaryota; kingdom Metazoa; phylum Chordata; class Amphibia; order Anura; family Pelobatidae; genus Pelobates; species Pelobates fuscus. The sequence continues at coordinate 129,725,114 of NC_086317.1, forward strand.
AAGTTGGTTTCGCCACAATTCTCCCCTTTACCAATTAGACTAACAGGGTATCTGACCTCCTGCCGGTCAGTGCCCTGGTTAGTCCAGCAACCCACCCACAAAACAGAAACAGTAGAGCAGCCCACCCACAATAAATAGTTACTACACCTGGGTGAGGGAGGATCTTGTCCGGGTTCAGGTGCCTCACCACGGCTGTGTGGGGGGCTGGTAGGCTGCCTTGGTGGGTTGCTGAGGGGGCAGAGACCAGCAGTACTCTGTCCTGTTGCCAGCACTACCACGGGAGTAGTCTGGTTGGAGCCTGGTTGCTGGAGACCGACTGTCTCCCCTTTGGATATATCGCTCGGTGGCTGGGGAACAGGACCGACCGTCCCTACCCCTGGTGCTGTAAGTGCAGAGACTACGGTCCCATCTGCACAGCTGTGGGGCTTAACATCTCCCCTTGATGGGTTAGGCTGCCGCTGGAGAGAGGGTGTAACAAGCTCCTCTCTCTGGATGGTAAACTGCCGCTGGGGAGAGGGGTTAGCAGGCTCCTCTCCCTGGCACTCTCTCTGCTGGTGGAAAGGGGAACCAGCTGTCTCCCCTTTCATTCTCTTGTCCGGCTGCTGGGGTGCGAGACTGACTGTCTCTGCTCCCTGCAGGACACACTGCCGCTGGGGAGGATGTACGACACCATCAGCTCCCTGGGGAGGGAGGACGCTGCTCTCCTCTCCCTTCACTTCACACTGCCTTCTTGGCATATCACTTTGCTGCTGGGGGGCAGGAACAACTACCTCTGCCCCCTGTAACTCAGCCTGCCGCTGGGGAGGAAGGACTGCACCTTCAGCTCCCTGGGACACACACGGCCGCTGGGGAGGATGGACGACACCATCAGCTCCCTGGGGTACACACTGCCGCTGGGGAGGGAGGACGCTGCTCTCCTCTCCCTTCACTTCACACTGCCTTCTTGGCATATCACTTTGCTGCTGGGGGGCAGGAACAACTACCTCTGCCCCCTGTAACTCAGCCTGCCGCTGGGGAGGAAGGACTGCACCTTCGGCTCCCTGGGACACACACGGCCGCTGGGGAGGATGGACGACACCATCAGCTCCCTGGGGTACACACTGCCGCTGGGGAGGGAGGACGCTGCTCTCCTCTCCCTTCACTTCACACTGCCTTCTTGGCATATCACTTTGCTGCTGGGAGGCAGGAACAACTACCTCTGCCCCCTGTAACTCAGCCTGCCGCTGGGGAGGAAGGACTGCACCTTCTGCTCCCTGGGACACACACGGCCGCTGGGGAGGGAGGACGCTGCTCTCCGCTCCCTTCACTTCACACTGCCTTCTTGGCATCTCACTTTGCTGCTGGGGGGCAGGAACAACAACCTCTGCCCCCTGTAACTCAGCCTGCCGCTGGGGAGGGAGGACGACACCATCCGCTCCCTGGGTTACACACTGCCGCTGGGGAGGATGGACGACACCATCCGCTCCCTGGGGTACACACTGCCGCTGGGGAGGAAGGACTGCACCTTCTGCTCCCTGGGGCACACACTGCCGCTGGGGAGGATGGACTACACCATCAGCTCCCTGGGGTACACACTGCCGCTGGGGAGGAAGGACGGCACCTTCTGCTCCCTGGGACACACACTGCCGCTGGGGAGGATGGACGACACCATCAGCTCCCTGGGGTACACACTGCTGCTGGGGAGGAAGGACTGCACCTTCTGCTCCCTGGGACACACACTGCCGTTGGGGATCTGGGCCGGAATTTAATAGTTCTACATAGTCCATCTCCAGCCCTTGTTCCATGGCAGCGAAACGGCGGAGGTCTCGTCCCAGTCCAATAGATCTCGGGCCCTGTAACATCTCACTCCGGTAATGCACGATAGCCCAGTACCGTGACTCTGCTGGACTGCCGAAGTCGGCGTCTTCTGTTAGGGCCTTCCACAACAGGCCAGGGCTAGTGTAATGATCCCCCTCTGGCTGGATGCCCTCTGCCCTCCACGTCTCTGGCTGGACAGTGCACCACCACAGTGCCCGGTATGAGACGTCCAGGCTCAGTTCCCTTTCCACGAGGTACTCAAGTTGTCTTACCCGCTCCCCTCCGGGTTGGTCCCCCAGAAGCGGCATCCGCCAGGCCATTTGTTCCTCCAACAGGTATGCGGCACCAGGAAAGCGCTGCTGCCGTTGATACTGGACTTCTTCCCGGGCATCATACCATAATCTTATCCGGGCATTATCTCTCCATTCTAATTCACTCTCTTCCTCAGGTGTGTGTGTTGCCCAGCTGTGCGTGTTGCCCATTTTCCCAAAATCCTTCGTAGATAGGGGCGCTGTACGGGTACTGGCGTTGCCCTCACTTTGTAATCCAGGAATAGTGTTGTCTGTAGCTGTCCCTCTGGTTGTAGGAACGATCCCGCCGCTTGCCACCAATTGTAACGGACCGTTTCTGCATAAAAGGGGAAAAATCCGTTTAGGCGATAATCCCCTTTTCTAGAGACAGGCACAGCTACTGCAGAACACCAAACTCCCGATCTGGATACGAAATAACACTCCGAACTGGAACAGCTGAACAAGAAAAGCATACAATCCGCTTACACTCTTTGCAGTCAGCTTACAATCCAATTCCCCCCAAGAACGAGACGACACTTCATTTTGAGGGTTAAGCAGGAACTCAGGACTGGCTCCTCCAGCCTGGCTTTTATTACAATAATCCACATACAGGCCACACCCAGGGGGAGGCATAAAATAACCAATCCGAGATATGGTACAACCCACACATCCCCTCCCCTTAGCCTGAGAGATAATCCACTTATTATACAGTTTAAAACATAACTTTTACACAATATCTGTAACTTCAAAACCATACATCATATTCGCATAAAAATACATATTCACAATCAATCCATTCGGGGGAACAACATACTCAAAAATTGCATGAATCAGACCAGGGGTTCAAAAGTTACTAAAAGTATCTTTTGGGCCCTGGCTTGCAGCATGGCACAATCTGGCTCAAACAGAAGTAAAACATCCCCCACAATGCATCCCGGCTTCCTCCCTTCTGCCCTGGAGATAATTGGAGAAGTAATCCAATTATCTAGGACTAGAGTCAGACTCCATTAACCACATGGTTGCAAAAAGACAGTAAAACACATAAAATTACATACTGATACATTTAACACATAAAACACACATTTCTACATATCCCCAGTTTAACTGAACACATAAATACCTACATAATATTTAAGACAGTATTACTGTGATATGTTACAAAGTCTTAAAGGGACATTAGTCCCAAAAGTCCCAATATGTCCATCGCTGATTTTAAAGGGCCAGTAGCAGCAATATAAATTATTACATGCCCAAATATAGTTTTTCCAGTACAATATGTCCAGGGGCCATAGTCGCAGGGCAGGAGGCTAGCAACCAGGCTTCTCCAGTTCACAGTGGCGAAGTTGGTTTCGCCACAACGTCAAATTGAAATATTTCTGAGATTGAGTCCGAAATATCTGAGGATGTAAATGGTGCATGTGAAGAAGGAATCTTTGATCAAGCTTAATTAAGATTTCCACAGTAGATCTATTCAATCATGCTAACAGTTAACATATTACCAACAAATGGTTACTTGTCCTTATTTGAAGAATAAAATCTAAATTTGGTGGATGAAATGGATTTCTTCCAGAAAATCAAGATAAGTTTCCTTGAACTAACAGACATACTGGTAAGCTTAAATACCGTGCACCTACATACCACCATTGATAATAGAGATATGGCTGCTATGGACCGTGTGTTTGACCAAATATGATATACAGGAAACTACTGAATGCAGTGCTGGAGAGAAATTACTTTCATTTCAAGACATATATATTTTCTACTAAATAAAGGGTAGGTCAATGGGCAAACACCAATGTCACTGTCTTTGTGTGATCCCGAAGAACACCAAACCTATATACTTGAGTTATAACGGAGGTTTTTTTTTTAATTTTCAGTTCTGAGAGGGATTTCAAACACAATCAAATCTACAATTATAATGAGAAACTGACTTTTTTTAAAATACAGTGCTGTCAGATCCACAGAATTTAAATATAATGTTAACCCCTTAATGACCAAACTTCTTAAGGGGTTAAAGGGACACTATAGTCACCAGAACAACTACAACTTATTGTATTTGTTCTGGTGAGTATAATCATTCCCTTCAGGCTTTTTGCAGTAAACACTGTCTTTTCAGAGAAAATGCAGTGTTCACAATACAGCCTTGGGATACATCCACTGGCCACTCCTCAGATGGCAGGCTATAGGTGCTTCCTGGGTCAGTGCTGCACAGTGAGCAGCACTGCCATTCAGTGTCTTCACCCTCTGCATGCAGATACTGAACTTTCCTCATAGAAATGCATTGATTCAATTCATCTCTATAAGGAGATGCTGATTGGCCAAGGCTGTGTTTGACTTTTGCTGGCTCTGCCCTGATCAGCCTCCTTGACAGTCTCAGCCAATCCTATGGGGAAGCATTGTGATTGGCTCAGATTACCACTTCTGATGATGTTAGCAGACAGCATGCAGTTTCAGACAGGGGCAGCAGCTGCAGATTTGAGACAGGGGCAGCAGCTGCAGATTTGAATACATAGTTACATAGTTACATAGCTGAAAATAGTCTTGCGTCCATCAAGTTCGGCCTTCCTCACATTTGTTTTTTGCTGTTGATCCAAAAGAAGGCAAAAAACCCAGTTTGAAGCACTTCCAATTTTGCAACAAGCTAGGAAAAAAAATCCTTCTTGACCCCAGAATGGCAGGCAGCCATTTGAGTGCCCAGTCCCCCAGTCTATCAAAATCCCTCTGCAGCAAAGTAATATCTTGCTCACATTGTATTATTTTACAGAGTTTTGTGTCATCTGCAAACACTGGAACATGACTTTCAATGCTGTCTTCAAGATCGTTTATAAACATGTTAAATAGAAGGGGTCCCAGAACAGACCCCTGAGGGAGACCACTTGCCCCCTCTGTCCAGCTTGAAAATGTACCATTAATGACAACTCTTTGTACTCTTTTTTTTTTTTTTCACCGTTGACAACATTTTGAATTACAAATCAAAATGAGCATTCTTGTTCATTTGGTTCGTGATTTGACTACATTTTGGCTCGGAGTTCGGGAATTTGGATGATCACTCAATTGGCCCAAATATGGACATATTGTAGTTCAGAATGAATAAACTCTCCAAGCCTAATATCCATGTATCTATTCATGAACTTGGAAAACAATTTGGTATTTGTCACTTTTAAACTGATAAAAGTTAGACTAAGCTGAGCCATATAATTCTGCTGTCACCATTTTTTTTAACCTATTTACATTTTGTTAAGCATCGGTTTTGTACTCAATATTTATTTTTAACATATATGCTGGATTTTTGTCCCTTATTCTATAACAGGGGTCTGTACAAATATACTGGGTTAACACGAATATAGGGCTTATTCCTTAACCCCTTAAGGACCAAACTTCTGGAATAAAAGGGAATCATGACATGTCACACACGTCATGTGTCCTTAAGGGGTTAAAGGAACACTGTGGCACTCAAAGGTTTATCACACACTTTATTCCAGCCCCAAGCTCCCCTCCTTCGGTTTCATCGCACAGGTGAACCTAATGCTAATGTGCGGCAAGTGCCACACGCACAATAGGCCTTCCCCATAGGAAAGACAATGGATCTCCTTATGCAAAGCGTGAGGAAGTCCAGCGTCGTTTCATGAAATTAAACTTGGTGAAACAGCCGGAAGCGCGTCTAATGGTGTTCTGATAAAAAGCCACTAAAAGCAGTCGTAACACTGCAATAAAAACATTGCCGTTTCTCAAATCTTCAATGTTTTTAGCTGCTGGGTTAAGAGGATAGGAAACATGCACCCAGACCACTTCCATGAGATGAAGTGGTTTGGGTGGCTATAGTGTTCCTTTAAGTAATTAGAACAACAGAGACAGACTGAAAAGCCAAGAAAAAAAGTATTCATATAAACTCTCACTAATGATTAACTCAATTAATCCTGCAAGAATCTTCCGGTCAAATGAAGCCCAATGTAGAAGTCAAATTAAATTACATCCCATACAAAATATATACTTTATTAATTAGTATTTACACTCTGTACAATTGGGGACAATTCGGGCAAAATACAGATACTCTGTCTCAAATAAAAGGCAAATAAAAAAGTGAAAAACAAATATTGTTGCACTCAATATTCTACATGTTTTAAACGCAAAACAACATTTTGTACACATGGTGCAAAAATTGCAACAAAATTGCAAAATATACAGCACAATTAGTTATTAGAAATCATACCATTTATTTTTTTATCTACTGTTTTTCAATTCAGTTTAGGAAGCAAATAACATGTATTTTGTGTATAAGCATAACATAAATATGTTTTAAAGAAACAGACATAACAAATTAAATTAGGATACAAATTATTGCATGATAAATAATCCTCTAATTTAGTATAGGAGTGTCTATATTGTATATTGCATCATGTTTATTCCCATTTATAGTTTTAGATTTTGGAGAATATGTTTACATTTATCACGTATATACTTCACACATGTTTCTTTCCCTTCTTAGCAGCACAAGGCAATATTTGACCAGAACTACAGCATGGAATAGAAAGTTGGTAAGATGACAGGCTGCTGTAGGAAATGCCACAATCACAAATCCTTTCTTCCTTATCTAGCTGGCTCCATACTGCCTGTGCACCCTAGTATAAAGCGACAATACGTTGCTCTTCTTTCTCTGTCAAATGCTATGTCAGCTGCTTCTCTCAGAACTGTCAAACGACGCAGCTCAGAGGATGAAGACATCTGAAAAATTTCATATTTAAGGGTTGGAAAAAGGAGCTCAGGAATACGAATTCTGCAACATCTGGCAGATATGTGTCAAGTTCAATGAGATACAAAGCAAACTCTTGATAGATAGACAGACAGACACAGACAGACAGACAGACAGATACACAGACAGGCAGACAGACAGATAGATACACAGACAGATAGACAGACAGACAGATAGATCTATCATGTACTATGAGAAAAACACGCCATTGAGGAGTACTGGGTACAGCATTATAAACCAGACTGATTGCCAATTAGAAATGTCTCCAGAAACCCTCAATGGCATTATTTTAACTTTTTTTTCCCCTATACACATTTTGATGATTATGCTTCTACTTCTCATTACAGAAAGAGGAGAAACAGGGCACTTCAGGTACAACAACCAGCTTGCTATAGTGGTTATGGTGCTTGGAATGTTCCTTTAACCCCTTAAGGACACATGACATGTGGGACATGTCATGATTCCCTTTTATTCCAGAAGTTTGGTCCTTAAGGGGTTAATGGTTAGTGTTAGTGTAAAGATTAAAGTTTAGTTAGAGTATAGTGCTAAAGGATAACTGTCATCACAACACTGTTGTTTTTTTTTTTATATAATGATCCTTTCATCTAGTTCAAAGGAAATTGATTCTTTGTTAAATGAAGTTTATGTAAAATAAAATGCGAAAAATGTCATCTCTACCTTTCGTATATAACAGCATCCTTCCGCCATATACATACACCTTGGGTCAGACAGTGTTTCAATGGGACAGCTAGTGGGTCTGATGATGACACTGCACTGTTCAGGCAGTAAAACAGGGAAGACCATGGAGGCCTTCAAGCACTGTCTGACCCAAGGTGCATATATATATATCTAAATGATTACGTCATATACTAAAGGTATGGATGAGGTTTTCCATATGATTTTACATAAACATCATGTAACACAGAATCTACTTGAATTCACAGCTTGATAAACTTGATGAAAGGCTCATTAAATTAAAAAATAGTGTCAAGGTGACAGTTGTCCTTTAAGGCATTATGATTAGTGTAGTGTACTGGGACATACATGATAGAAAACTACACTTGAGTATGTTTGGAACCACATTTAGCTCCAATTTCAGCTATACACATTTTGAGATACATCTCTTCCTGCTTTGTACATATTGCTCCTGCATTTTTTGATAATTTTCCTCAAGCTCAGGTACATTGAATAGGACTTGCTTGACTTGGCTAAATGCATTTAGCTTATTTGTATTAAACCAACGCAGTGTATATTTTTCTATGTTTCAGGGTAATAATTCTCCAGAAAGGTGTGAATTTGGATTGTCAGTGGTGTTGTGTTTGTGGAAACTGTGGGTGGGCTGTTTGTATTATTTGTATGAGGGGGGTGCTTATTCTGCAGCTCTGTGTATATCTCTGTGCAGCTCTGTGTATATCTAGCATTGAGGATGGCTGCCCTGGAGTCCAGTAGGGACTGGGCTGGGCAGGTACAGGACAAGGGCAGGAACTGCAATAGCAGCTGTAGTGTGCTCTACTCCCGTGTGGATTCATGTTCACAAGTGCGGGTGGGAAGTTTTATGAGATTGTAGTTTTATGCTACAATGGATGAATTCAGAATTATCCCTCACCACCTGCAATCACAGCTCGGTTGGCACCAACAGATATCTGAAGTCCCACTGGGACCAGGGCCTGGCAGCCTTGCGTGCCGTGCAAATGCACCTCGAGTGTCATGCATGCCTGCCTTTAAACAATTTTCAATAAGTTTCACACTGAATTAGTGTTTTTGGCTTCTCATAGCCTTTGGCTCTCGAGTTCAGTTAACCTTTTGATGTACAGTGCCTTGCAAAAGTATTCACTCCCCTTGCCATTTTTCGTGTTTTGTTGCCTCACAACCTGGAATTAACATGGATTGTTTGAGGATTTGCATTATTTAATTTACAGAACATGCCCACAACTTTGAAGCTTTTTTATTTATTTTTTATTGTGAAGCAAACAACAAATAGGACAAAATAACAGAAAAAGTCAATGTGCATAACTATTCACCCCCCCTAAAGTCAATACTTTGTAGAGCCACCTTTTGTGGCAATCACAGCTCCAAGTCGCTTTGGATAAGTCTCTATGAGCTTGCCACATCTTACCACTAGGATTTTTGCCCATTCCTCCTTGCAAAACTGCTCCAGCTCCTTCAAGTTGGATGGTTTGCGCTTGTGAACAGCAATCTTTCAGTCTGACCACAGATTTTCTATTGGATTGAGGTCTGGGCTTTCCAACACATTTACATGTTTCCCATTAAACCACTCAAGTGTTGCTTTAGCAGTGTGTTTGGGGGTCATTGTCCTGCTGGAAGGTGAACCTCCGTCCTAGCCTCAAATCATGCACAGAGTGGTACAGGTTTTGCTCAAGAATATCCCTGTATTTAGCACCATCCATCTTTCCCTCAACTCTGACCAGTTTCCCAGTCCCGGCTGCTGAAAAACATCCCCACAGCATAATGCTGCCACCACCATGTTTCACTGTGGGGATGGTGTTCTTTGGGTGATGTGATGTGTTGGATTTGCGCCAGACATAGCGTTTTCTTTGATGGCCGAAAAGTTTAATTTTAGTCTCATCAGACCAGAGCACCTTCCTCCATACATTTTGGGAGTCTCCCACATGCCTTTTCGCAAACTCAAAACGTGCCATTTTTTTCTTTGCTGAAAGTAATGGCTTTCTTCTGGCCACTCTGCCATAAAGCCCAACTTTATAGAGCGTATGGCTTATTGTAGTCCTATGTACAGATACTCCAGTCTCTGCTGTGGATCTCTGCAGCTCCTCCAAGGTTACCTTAGGTATCTGTGCTGCCTCTCTGATTAATGTCCTCCTTGTCCGGTTCATGAGTTTTGGTGGGCGGCCATCTCTTGGCAGGTTTGCTGTTGTGCCATGTTCTTTCCATTTGGTTATGATAGATTTGATGGTGCCCCTGCGGATCATCAAAGATTGTGATATTTTTTTATAACCTAACCCTGACTTGTACTTCTCAACAACATTGTCCCTTACTTGTTTGGAGAGTTCCTTGGTCTTCATGGCAGTGTTTGGCTAGTGGTGCCTCTTGCTTAGGTGTTGCAGCCTCTGGGGCCTTTCAAAAAAGGTGTGTATAGGTAATGACAGATCATGTGACACTTAAATTGCACATAGGTGGACATAATTTCACTAATTATGTGACTTCTGAAGGTAATTGGTTGCACCAGAGCTTTTTATGGACTTCATAACAAAGGAGGTGAATACATACGTTCATGCCAATTTTCTGTTTTCACTTTTCACTTCACCAACTTAGACTATTGTTTTCTGATCCATCACATCAAATTCAGATGAATAAAACATTAAACTTAAGGCTGTAATGTAACAATATAGGTAAAAAGTCAAGGGTGTAAATACTTTTGCAAGGCACTGTGTACATTTATATAAGTGACCCTGCATCCTAACAAGTGCCTTCTGGAGATTCAAGATTCTGTTTTGCTGATTTATAACACATCTGAACATTGCTACTTTGATTGTTATACAATTTGTGGTTCTGCTTTATTTCTATGTTACATTATGTACTGCTATTATACGACACAGTATAAAATGTAATAAAAAAAATGCCATAAAAATGTCCAAGTTATGTGATTTGGGATGAAAAAAAAAATCACATATTTGATTAATGGAATGTTACAATAAAAACGCAAGGTGACATTTTATATCTTCCAGGTAAGCGTATACCTTACAAAAACTGCAGTCAAAAATAACTCATATAATAATTATCATGTGTTCTACTAAATTTGCTTCCTGGTAAGTTATCTGGTAGATATAAAAATCCATAAAAGTCCTCTGCTACCATCTGCTGGTCAAAATATAGTTTATCAGGTTAACTTTCAAGTCTGATTTTTTTGCTATTTAAACATCAGGATTTTCTACCCAGTTTGGTAAATATGTATTTGGTGTAAGTGTTGCAGTTCTCCTGATGTACATAATATGAGCTGTGGGGAGATATGAAGAACACACTAATTTTTTCAAATACATTTATATCCCCCTTTTAAAAAGCCCTTTAATTTAAAGGGAAACTATAGTTACCAAAACAAATTTAGCTTGTTTTGTGTATACATTATGCCACTGCAATCTCCCGGCTCAACTATTTTCTATTTAGGACTTAAATCACTTTTGTTTCTGTTTATGCAGCTATAGCCATACCTCCCCTGACCGTAACTCTCACAGCTTGCAATCAGTTGTTAACTTAGTTTAGAAGGTTGTATCTATTACTGTGTAAATTGAACATTAATCACACACAGCTGGCTCTTGTAGGGTCTAGAAGGCTATTAAAAAAGCAAGAGATAAGCAATTCTAAATGAAACAGAACTTGCAATAAATGAAGTTCAACCATTAGATGACTCTTTACATGAAGTGTTTAGGATTTATTTAATGCTTGGGTGTATTGAAAAGTAAATAACGTCAGAACTATTGGGTGATTATACTCTTTGAGTGATATCCGTTTGTAAGTACCTGTGAGTTAATTATAATGAGTCTGATTAATTAGCATTAGATAACTCCTTAATTGTGTGTTAGCTGCTCTACTAATGCCTTGCTAGATGCCTTACTGCTAGAGTCATCATCTGACATCATGTGTAAGTTACAAGTGTTATATCTTCTATTACCTTATTCATCATTCTTATTCCCTTGTCAGAACTCATGTCAGTACAGTATGTACCCTGCTGACTTTGTTTAATTTTTCAGTCCCCATTCTCCCATCTCATGTTCAATCCCCTATCTCTGGATCTCCAATAGGCAAGATTTGTTTCATTTTTGTGGCTTCTTTTTTTACTAGATTTTTTTTACTAGTTTTTTAGTAACTGCCTGCCAACCACATTGTCCCTTATCAAGTTCCCAATCACATTTTATGTTTCTAGTGGTACCTGTCCTAACCATTTCTTAATTTCCCTTAACTTATTTTTACTTCCTATTCTTCCTCTCACTTCTTTTAATTAAACATTTGCAGCCATTACCCATATTTACCAAACCCTTTCATTGGTCCCTTAAGCTTTACTGCTTACCTGTGATGATAACAGGATCTGCTCCTCTTCATGATATAAGAAGCCACGTGAAGAGAAGTAAGAAAGAAGGAAAATGCTCACTTACAACTCTGAAGCCATCCTAGGTAATTTGGACTGTTGCTTAAAGGAACACTATAGGGTGAGGAACACAAATATGTATTACTGACCCTACAGTGTAAAAAACATGTTAGCCCCCATTAAATAACTAGAAATAACTGGAAAACTCACCTTATTTCCAGTGCTGCGTGAGATTGTCGGCACTGGCTCTGCCCGCGATCCACTTCCTTAGCTTACATAATCAGAATTGATGATCTCAGCCAATCACAATGCTTTCCCATAGAAAAGCATTGGATTGGCTGAGATTGTCAATTCTAATGATCTCAGCCAAAAAGACAGACCGGGAGTGGAGACAAATGCAGACCTGGACAATCAGCATCTCCTCATAGAGATGCATTGAATCAATGCATCTCTATGGGTAAAGTTCAGTGTCTCCATGCAGTTGCCAAAGAGCCTCAAAACCTTAATGAGTTGGAGAGGATCTGCAAAGATGAGTGGGACAAAATCCCTCCTGTGATGTGTGCAAACCTGGTGGCCAACTACAAGAAAGGTCTGACCTCTGTGATTGCCAACAAGGGTTTTGCCACCAAGTACTAAGTGGAAGGGGTCAAATACTTATTTCACTCATTGACATGCAAATCAATTTTTAACTTTGTTTTTTCTGGATTTCTTTTTTGTTATTCTGTCTCTTACTCCTAAAATACACCTACTTAAAATTATAGACTGATCTTTTCTTTGTCAATTGGACAAACGTTCAAAATCAGCAGGGGATCAAATACCTTTTTCCTTCACTGTACAGAGAGACAAATAATGCGGTATATTCAGGTACTAGCCAATGTCATGATATGCCAATACTATTTAGATGTGTTGCACCCATAGGCCACAGTAGATATCTGTAGGAGGTTCTGTGAGAAACATGCTCCCTTGATAAAGGCTTTTTTTTGTGGTGTGTATTTTGCTGTTTTTTTGGCATCCCATGTTTTAGTAGATCTGGCCTGATAACCTCTAATCCTGTGTATTTCTTGCATTGCTACATTTTATTTTGGTCATGTTTTTTTCTGTGATGTACAGATAAATAGCAGTATTATTATTCAATGACCATTACTTATTTTGATATTGCTTTTGGGCATCACATGTATGTGGTTTATACAATAAAGTTGATTTATTTGTATTGGTTGTGCTCCTCACTCTGTATTGAATATGCTTGAATATACTGTATTGAATATACATATGGGAATATGACCATTGAGTGAGCACCCTGACTCTATATTTATGGTTACTGAGATATTTTGTGCTAATATCCATATAGTGTGACTGCCTATCTAATTTGGTTTGTGTCTGTGAGAAGCATGAACAGAAATCACCAAAAATAAAAGAGAGGAGAAAACTGAAAACTACACTGCACAGTAATTAAAAAAAAAAAAAAAATATTCTATATACATGAATTTACCATATACTACATATTATTATTGTGTGTCATAAAATGTTCAGGGATTGGCAATTCCATTTTTTATTTTGAATAGTGGATTTATGTTTACTTAATCTTTCTCATATATTTTTTGTGGTCTCCCCCACATAAAGGAGACCACATGGACGCCTAAGTAAATAAACTACATGTGTAAAATCACGTTTAAAATCCTTTAATGTGATACTTTCTCTCTCAACTTGGGTGCACAAATATATCCTCCTTAATCACTGAATTATAACATTGGGTTTGTTTCTAGGCATGTTATTAAATAGCAGCTGTTAGGCATTGTTAGTATCAGCTGGCTAAATAACTTCTGCACACCATACATGTCTGCCTTTATTCATATGAGCCAACACCAGTGTTTATCTTTCGTTTAGATTAAAGGACCACTATAGTGCCAGGAAAACAAACTCGTTTTCCTGGCGCTATAGTGCCCTGAGGGTGCCCCCATCCTCATGGCCCCCCTCCCGCTGGGCTGAAGGGGGAGGGAGGGGGTTAAACACTCACCTTTCTCCAGTGCCGGGCTCCCTCGGCGCTGGGGACTCTCCTCCCTCTTCTGACGTCATCGGCTGAATGCGCATGCGCGGAAAGAGCCACACGCGCATTCAGCCAGTCCATAGGAAAGCATTCTCAATGCTTTCCTATGGACGCTGGCGTCTTCTCACTGTGAAAATCACAGTGAGAAGCGGGGAAGCACCTCTAGCGGCTGTCAATTAGACAGCCACTAGAGGCTGGATTAACCCATTTGTAAACATAGCAGTTTCTCTGAAACTGCTATGTTTACAGCAGGCAGGGTTAATCCTAGATGGACCTGGCACCCAGACCACTTCATTAAGCTGTAGTGGTCCTTTAAGTCCACCTCTATAGTGGTCCTTTAAGTCCACCTCTAGTGATTGTCAGTATGGCTGTCACTAGAGGCACTTCCGTGGTGTGCTCTTTCTCAATGCGGCCCTTCCTAGCCATCCCCACCTCCCTCTGTTTTGTGCATTCAGATTATTAGGTTTTTTTTAATGTAAAGCCCTTCCTTCTTCATCCACCCTACCCTCCCCAGCTCAGAGCACATGTGTGCGTTCTGAGCCAGAGAGAACGGTCCAACCAAATGCTTCTTTATGACAGGCATTTGACTGGACCACAGATAGCGTGGCATGATGTCAGATGGGGCATGGAAACCAGTCTGGGGAGTTTTGCCTGGCGCTGGATTCTGGATAAATTTTAACCACCTTTACAGACAAAAAAGGGGAGGTGAACAATTGTTATAATTCCCAAGAGTGCATTATTAGAAAAAAAAATACTTTTTGTGATAACGTAACTGTCATGAAATGCACATGCGTTGGTTTCAACATGTCTTTATTGCAGAGTTTAACTAGAGGTCAGACATCATCTTCAGGCTCTCAGGCTCAGGCTCTCATCACATCTCCCTCTTTTCAATAACAATACTTTTTAAACAAACAAAAGAAATAAACAGAATAAGAAATTCCTATACTATAATAACTATACTATGTTGGACATTGGGGTAGACTATCCTAGTTCACAGTGACTCTGGGATTATTCTGCCTATTCTTCAAGTCACTATTCTAAGTACAGTGCTAATCTGGATAGCGTGCTGGAAGCTTCACAACTCTTCCAATTCATTTTTCAAAGACCTTCCTTGTCCTTGTGAGAGTGGTTGTGACTCCACTGGAGATAGTGCTGTATCCACACCGGACTCTTGTCTCGAAGGTGGTACATTTCTCATGACCGGGTTTTTCGCTGCTGTGTTCCAAAATTCTTTGTTTCCTTCACGTGTTTGTGCAGTGTAATTATGTGTGTGCTTATGTTGCTGTCCCCTCTCAGGTCCAGTGGGGAATGCCCCTGAAATATGTCAGCAGAAACCCCTTGCATGGGGACTTGCATAAAAGGCCAGCTGTGGCTCCCATTAAAGCAGTTCCAGTTTTATCCTCAACAGTAGGAATCTGTCGCTCTTACATCAGCTGTGCAGGGTTACATCCTATGGCTTTAATGGGGATCACCCTGTAGGCTTGGAGGGTCAAGTAAGGGTGTGGTTACTTCAACACAAACTTGGTGGTTTGAACCGCTCTCTCAGCCATCCCATTTGCCTGGGGGTAATGCGGACTGGAAGTAAAGTGAAGGAAATCATACTCTCTACTGAAAGAGCTGAACTCCATGGAAGTGAACTTCATCCCATTGTTGCTCACCAACTCCAATGATATACCCCACCTGGCAAACATGCTTTCAAGGCCCCGCAGGCAGTGGGGTAGATATTTTACGCTCTCTCCTCTGTGTATGCCAACGTTTGTGTCAAAAAGCCCATCTTAATATGTGTTTTGCAATGTCACCGCTGATTCTAGGCCACCACACTGTCGTGATTGCTCTTTCTCTACACTTAGAAATCCCCAAATGAGGCCATCATGAATTTGACTTAACATTTCTTGCCTCATACTGGTATGTATGACAATACGGTCTTGAAACAGCACTAAACCATCTAGTTCTGTGTGATTCACTCTCTCTGAATGGAAAACACTCAGCGGTATCCACACGGCTCGACTCTCGGGCCAGTCACTCTTTATGTAGCTAATAACTTTTTAGAGATCAGTATCCAGACTTGTATCTCTTTTAATCTGTTCCAATTTCCCAGATGAGATAGACTTTGCTGCCAATATTGAATCCACATACACCTTAACATCCCATTTTGTTGATGACTCTTCATCAGCACCCTGCGGGGAGTATCTGACACCACCAGTTGCTTCCCTGGCATATGCAGATGCTGCTGTAAGCGTTCACAGTCCCAAACTCCAGCCAGGCACCTCTTTTTCAATCTCGGCATATCTTGTTTCTGCTGCTGTCAGTGTACGAGATCAGTAGGTAATGGACTGTAGATTGCCTGCATTTAGTTGCAACAGGGCTGCTCCTAGGCCCTAACTGCTAGCATCTGCACTAACCACTGTCTTTTTAGAAGGGACATAAAACCCTAGCACGGGGCAGACTTCAACATTGACTTGACCAGTGCAAAGGCCTCCTCCTGTTGAGGTTCACAGGTCCAAGCAATTCTGTAATAGGATGTAACACTGAGAATAATTCTGGTAGAAATTTGGCCAAATAATTCACAAGGTCCAGTATTTGTCTCAGTTCAGTTACATCAAAAGGGCTTTTCATTTTCTCAATTGCGAGAACTTTACTGGCATCTGGAAAATGCCATTTCCACTAATAATGACCAAAGTAGCAGAGTTTCATTTTCCCAAAGTGACATTTATCTTTGTTCAACTTCACTCCAGATGCTCTTACTGATCATTCTCTTCTTGAGTGGACCCATAGACTAGGATGTCGTCCATGTCTACTACAGTGCACTTATGGTCACTCAGGAGAGAATTCATCTTCCTTTGGAAGATCTCAGAGGCAGAAGATTTCCCAAAGGACGGCTGTAGAAACAAAACTGACTTACCGGTGTAATAAATGTAGTCAGCTTGCAGCTTCCTGGGTGTAGGGGTATTTGCCAAAATTCACTGAAAGCATCAAGCGTAGAAAATAATTTAGCCCCTGACATCCTTGGAGCTATAGTTTTCAATGTCAGCAGCATATGTCTCTCCCTCTTTACAGCCTCATTCAGGTATTTTAAATGTGAATTTTCCAGTTTTTCTTAGGCACAATGGGAGCACACCCATCAGTTGCTTCAGTGACCTCTTCAATAACATCCATACACTTCATTCTCATGTATCTCATTTGTTGCTTCAACATCTGGCAAAAGTGAGAATGGAATTATACGAGGTGTAGCAATACTGTATGGGATCGCAGTCTTTAGCTGTATTCGGATTAGCTCAGAATTCAACAGGCCAAGATCTCCAAATGTTCTCTGTGACCTCATGCATTCTTGCAACAAGCCCCAGACTGCAGGCTGTGTTCTGGCTAAACACATTGTCTTCTGATTACATACACCCACAGAGTGATTTTTTTTTTTGCTGGTACTGTGTGGGGATATTTATGGGATGATAATAGTAAACAGTTGAGAATTGCCCACTATTTCAATTCTCCAGATCCCAAAGATCGTTATCGTGTAAGTGAAATGTATTCCATATAAATAAAATCACAATTTGTTATAAAAATAGATACAATTTATTGTGACAAATTAAATAATAATAATATGTAACATGCGTGACAATAATCAATGAATATTTAGTATAACATCAGTATGCATACAATGGCAATGGTTAACATAGCAATTGTCAAGACAAGATTTATGATGGGCTCAGAGACAAAGAAAAACTTTCTTTCACACAGCTTGCAGCGTAAGGCCATACAACTTTAGCTAACAGTTAGAATAACCCTTTCAATGCTGGTTAGGTCCTTCTAGGCATATATTATCCTATTTCATGTAATTTTAATTAACACAACATCTAAACCAGCTCATTAGTCATTTCCTGGAACCATCCAATAAGAGTAATCTACCATGTTCTATAAGCAGAATTTTAACTTGCCTAAACAGATATCTTATCTTATTTTAGAGCAAATCAATACACCTGGATAAATATCACGATATGCTAACATGTGATATGTCACATTAATACATAATTATTCTAATTCCATCTGCAGAATGGAATGGTTATAACTATATATTTCTTAGTTAACTAAGATTTCTAAATATCGAATCTGACCGTGATTTATCCAGTCATATATCATGCTATTAGAATTTTTTTTTATTAAATTAGATTAATTAAATGAGACCAGTATAATTACCAGTTGAGTAGACATTCTCATCAGATGAGTAGGTAGTCTCAGGAACTGAATGGATGTGTGATTGGTGTGCAAGAAATTCTGAGTGCCCTGGAGTGGATATCTGTCATGGATTTCTCTGCATGGCCGAATCTGAAACCCAAACTCCAACTCACTTCAACTCCGACTCTTTGACTTTGCCTGACTCTTTGACTTAGCCTGCTTCCGACTGCCTTGCCCCCGACTGCTCACTCTCTTGCTTACCCCTCTCTTCTCTTTGTCTTAACTTTTTAAAGGGAACGATTCTCTGTTCGTCACTAGGTGATAGACCAATAGAAAACTGGAAGTGTGGTTACCTTCCAGATAGCAATTTAAGTATTTGGTCTATAGAGGGCAGTCTCGTCCCACTAAACATTCCTATCCAGGAAAGAGTTAACTTTACCTGGTGGCTATTCTGACGTAATTTAGCTTATCTTTATGGTTGCCATAATTGTAAGTTTACTTGTCAGTTCAAAGCATTTGTCTCAGTCTTTGTGTCTCCAATTCCTGCTGTAATTTCTAATATGACAGTTCGTAAACTAAGTTTCACCTTTCACTTACAATGGGAATCTTAAAATTTAGAAAGTTAAATTAATTACTAATCTTCTCTGTCACTAATGTCTGGGTTTAGAATTATTTCTATTCCATTAACATCTAGACAGTCTTCCATCCCCCTGTCTCATTTCTTATCACTTGGTTTGCATATACAATGCATTCTTTAGCTCCGGCTAGGTTAGTCACAGAAAGGATAGAAATGTGTGTCTTTGTTAGCTTGAAATCCAAAATGGAGTCTGCTCTGTTCAGAGTGATTCAGGCAATATACACTTTTAATTTCTATCATAGCACAAAATGTCTGCCGATATAAATATCCTGACAACTCACTGCTTGCAAGAAATTGCCTGACACAATCAATGCGACCTCCAGGGCTGTGAACTTTTATTATAACATTCTCCAGCTGTGATCATCGTGGCAGTTTCATGAACGTTGCAAAAGGAATTACGGTAATGTCCGCTCCCGTATCAATCTTAAAAGCAATCCTTACATCCATCCCTGTTTGAGTAACTCACCAATCCTCATCAGAACCAGATTGTTCATTCACAGACCCTACAAAGGACACCTCTTGTTTCGCTTGGTCCAGATAGATTTCCTTAATGAATGCTGATTTGCAAACCACCTAAAAATGGCCAATTCAATTGCACTTCCTGCACCTTGTCTTTAGCAGGGCATAACAGCCTTGTTGCGTGAGTGCGGTTACATCGCGTGCAGCAAGCCTGTTGCACACAACCGCCTCTGAGCCTTTGGTCTGCTAGTCACACTCTGACTGTTGCTTGCAGTTCTCCTGGACTGCTGGAATTCTTGTACCATGCTTTCAGATCTAATCTCTGCAATTTGCTTCTTCACCAGATCATTCTGGCAGGCCACTTGTATAGCCTCATTAAGTGTCAACTAAGATTCAGTTGCAGTTTCAGTGAGACTTCTAAATATGCAATTCCCATTCCAATTCTGTCTCTGATCTGCTCCTCACTGGCAGCACCAAACTCACAGAACTATGTCAATTCATAAAGGCTACGCACAAATTATTCCACAGATTTGTCCCCATGCTGGGTACGCTCTTGAACACAGGTCCTCCCATGAATTACATTTCTCATTGGCACTGATTGTATTGTAGACAGGCTCCACATCTTTCCCCATAGAACATAAAAGAGAATTAACTTGTACTTCACCACTCTCCTTATTCAGGTTGGATGCAATCCTAAGGTGCGCAAACCACTGGCGCCAGGTAGGCCATGCTGCAGGCTAGAAAAATCAAATGGCTCAGGTGGAGTAAACGTAGACATCTTCACAGATTAACAAAGAGATGCGCAGGTTAGTACTTCTGACACCATGTGATGAAATGCATATATCACGGTGAGCTGGTTTCAACATGTCTTTATTGCAGAGCTTAACTTGGGGCTAGATCACCATCTTCAGCAGCAGCATTAATTTGATCAATTACAGTTAGTTCACCCAGCCTCCAAGGGCACCTGCCTCCTTTCTGTGATGTCACTCAGACTCTCATCATAGCAACCCTTTAAACCCAGGTCACCATTTCATCAATGCTCAATTATTGAGTCTCAAGCAAACCTGTTGTGCTTGTGTGTACCGGTTCGCTTTCTGCCTCAGCTCCAGTAGGCCCTAAGTTACCTATTTGATATTGACTATTGACCATGGCTTTACTCTCCTGACATCACTACCTTACATTTAACCCCTTTGTACTGGTGCTTAATTCATTCTTGTACAGACTTCTTGGCTTAACCTATAACGGATCACTCCTAAACCCTGCTATACTGTTGCTTATATATTTAGACTGATCTCCTGGCTTACAGCCTTGCTCATGGTAAACTAACAATGCTCACTTCTAAATCCTTTCAATTGCTCTGTTAGTCTAATGGAAATCCAGGCTTATTAACTTGCTTATGGCAATATGGTCAACTCACAAGCTACGTCCTCTGCTCTGACGCCCCTGATGTCACCAGATGTAAATTATCAGACCTTGACTTTACTACCAGTACACATCAACAATGTAATACATTGTTAAACTTCTCTTGGATTGAAACATTGCTGTTAAAATCCTCGTTAAAGTATAATATGTTTGCTAAAGCTTCATCACTGCTATTCCTGTATATATGGACTCTAGTTAAAAGTATACTACAGAGGAACTGTTTCCCTGAATTATCTACTGTCTCACACTGGCCTCTGGATCATAGTTTTTGAAGTGATAATCCACATCCAAGTTATTCTGATTTCAAGTACAGACAGTACAAATTAGAATGATCTCATTTTTAGTTGCTTATATTTAAACATTCAGCAAACAAATGTAATTTAGTCAATTTTATGAACGCACTTGTTTCTGTTTATTCAAGTGCTTCTAAAGTAAAAATCTTTAAATTATTCTTAAAGTTACTGAGTCCATCCATTATAGCAAGTTACAATAGAAAAATCACCAAAACACGTGACAACCTATGCTATTTCCATGGGTTCCCAAATGTTTAAACAGGCAGATCATACTCATCATGCCACAGGCAACTGTCCATAAAAACAGTAAAAAATAATCAAGGCACAATGTATTACTGGATTTTGTAAATGGTGACAATTAAACACAATTCATTTAACGTACACAGACATTTAAATGTAGTAATACCCCAAAGTCAAATACAAAATAAAAAGGTTATTTTAAAACCATATACATAGATTATAGAAGATTCAATGGAATTACATTGGAAATGAGGACATTAATAATGTAAGTTCCTTAAGGACTCAGCCATCTTTTAGTAAGTATTTAGCTAGCTTCAAAGCCATTCTGGATCTAATTATTGTGAATTTAAGCTGGTTGAAATGTATAATAATTTATTACCATGGGACTTGTATGTACATGTTTAAATTCTAACTTTTACAGACCACTTTATTCCAGTGCCAACATGATACACATCACATTGTGTTTTGTCATCTGTTTTGGATTGCTGTATTTTTGTTTTTAACTTACAGAATTATATTTGGTGTAGCGCATATTTTGAACATTAATCAAGACTTTTAGGTTTTCTTCTAAAACAAATGAATACATATATGAATTGCAATCACCTTATACAGACTCACCCAATGTCAATATTACCAACGCCAAATATTGTATGAGAAATTAAAGCATCATATTGACCAAATAAGCACGTGCCTTCATTTTTAGAAGAATCCTAATTCATCCAAATTAATAAATTCATTCAATTTAAAAAAAAAAAAAAAGAATGAATGAATGAAATAGTTTATCAGCAAAATGAATGTCAACTTGAACAAATCAATTTAATTAATATCTGCCTGTAAACTGGGTAGGAAAGGAGTAGGAGATTGTATTTCTTGGCTAATTAGCTTCTTCATTTGCATGATGTACATCAAGGGTACCCAAAAGGTAGATCTCAGATGTTTTAAAACTACAGCTTCCATGATGCTTTGCCATTCTAAAAGCATGAAAACATCATGGTAGATGTAGTTCTGGGGATCTACATCTGGGCATCTACCTTTCGGGCACCCCTGATATGCAGGGTGCAGTTGGTCCATTTGTTTTTCCAGAATTCCCTGACCAATTCTTACACAATATAGCTGTGGCTGATGTTAGCGGACATTCACTAAATGTTGATTTAGCCTAGCCTTTTTGTATTTTTTTGTTGTAATAGGTCTTTTTTATTGACCTTTTGAGTAAGCAGTTTTTTATTTATTTGTTTTTTTTAACAAAAACTTGATAGTGTCTACGGTCTTAAATTTTTAAATAAAGAAGGCTAGTGTGTGTTTTGTTTTGCACTAAAGTATCAGTTAGTCAAGCTGGTAAGCTGTCAAAATGCAGTCAGGTTGAAATGTTTTATATTTTATTTAGTAGTCCTGCACATAGGTAATGGAGATGTGGAGATTTTTTTTTTAATTATATTTGATTTACCAAGAGCTTTTTTTGTAAAGCCTCTTTATCTTTTAATCATTTTTAATTTCTCTAGCTTCAGTGTGCTTAACTGTTCCTAGATGTATTCATTTTCACACAGCAATCAGTAAAAATACCTGGTTGTCAGTGTTTTACATTAAAAAAGAAAATCAGCTGTTCTAGCTATAGATAGCTACTATTGTTACACAGTCATTGTCATTCAATGCTAATAGTTGATTTTAATTCAGATTATTCATTCATTGAATTCAATTTAATAAAATTTTGGTTTCTAAAAAAGATCCTTGATTGTACATGCTCAGGGTGCACTGTTACAAAGAGAGCACTGGAAATCACACAGTTGCACAAGACATTGAAGATCACCCAAGTTCAGTCGATATAAACTTCTTATTCCATTTTTTTTGTGTTGAACACACATAAGCTTTTCACTGTACTTCTGTAACATGCATGCCATTTAGAAACATACAAATATAAGGCCTGCGCTTGAACTCTCACTACTCCTGTGCGGTAGTAATGATTATAGTACACTTTAGCCCCAACACATACAAGAAAAAACAAAGAAAAAAAGTTAATTGTGCACTATCCCAAATCCCTATGCACATTTAAATAACTTGAAGTTTTTTAGTATCACTCCAACGGCCATTTCAGTGTAAGCTCACCTGCCACGTCAAGGGAAAACCTTTTAGGTGAGTCCTACACTAACAATTCCCCTTGCTGTCTTCAACTAATGGTAAAATCTACTCCAGTTAATACACAAAACATAATAAACATAATAAGCACTAGGAATGTCAACTTAAAATATAAAAGTTAAAATATAAAATGACAGCCTCAACCCCTTATTGAGAAGAGAAACAGGAAAATATTAAACACAGTACAGGTTGCACCAAATTACTGAGTCCAAAGAGCCCAATTTATCCTGCAGATATTCTTAATTGGTAACCATCAGCACTCCAAAATGCTTGTAGATATATGAAATCAAGTAGAAAACAAGACACACAACAGAGTTATAGGGCTAGCACTCACATTTAGTAGAGCTATAGACCAACTCTAGATAAAACAGCATACCGCGCTACAATCCCCACTGATGGATACGTAGTTCTATATACTAATCTCACGGCATACAGATTAATATATGAAATAAAATATAAAAGCAAACAATAGTGCTTTACTGTGTTAAAATCAATAAACAGTAAAATAAATGGTAGTTTACTCAAAATTAGACAGTAGACACTACTCAAGAGTAAGTAAGTATGATCCCAACCATGGATATAATGTAGAGTAAACTTTCCAGAGATAAGGTACAGTCAATTCTTCAGATATAATTGTGCCCTGAAACAATAAAAAAAATAAAACTACTTAAAAGCAAAACAAGTGTGCAAATGATCAGACACACTGGTAGGGTGAAAGACAAATACACCCTGTTCCAAATTATTATGCAAACGATATTTTTCTCATTTACCTAAATAATTGATATAAATAACAGTCAGCATAATTCTCATGTTATCAACTATTAAGAGTACAATTCAAATTTTATTGAACAGACCTCCTAATGATAATAGTATTTTTTTAAAACATAAAAAACTTACAATGCACTGTTCCAAATTATTACGCACAGTAAGTTTCAAAACACTTTATAGGTTGTAAAGAACTGAAAATTGTCATTTGTTGTGTTTGCAGCATATTTACTGAAATCAAAAGCTATTTCAATCAAACTTATAACAACATTTTAACTTTTTAAACATTTTAATAGGTCACGTTACATTTTAACATAGGACCCCTAATTTGAAAGCAGCTTCACAAGTCTTGCATCCATTGAGCTTGTGAGTTTTTGGACAGTTTCTGCTTGAATTTGTTTGCAAGATGTCAGACTAGCCTCCCAGTGCTGCTGCTTGGATGTAAACTGCCTCCCACCCTCATAGATCATTTGCTTGAGGATGCTCCAAAGCATCTCAATAGGATTGAGGTCAGGGGAGGATGGAGGCCACACCATGACTTTCTCTCCTTTTATCCCCATAGCAGCCATTGATGCAGAGGTATTCTTTGCAGCATGAAATGGTGCATTGTCATGCATGAAGATGATTGTATTATGGAAAGCATAGTTCTTCCTTCTGTACCAGGGAAGAAAGTGGTCAGTCAGAAACTCCACATACTTTGCAGAGGTCATCTTTACACCTTCGGGGACACTAAAGGGGCCGACCAGATCTCTTCCCATGATCCCGGCCCAAAACATGACTCCACCACCGCCTTGCTGACGTTGCAGCCTTGTTGGAACAGGGTGGCCGTCCACCAACCATCCACTACTCTATCCATATGGACCATCCAGGGTTGCACGGCACTCATCAGTGAACAGGACTGTTTGAAAATTAGTCTTCATGTATTTTTCTGCCCAATGCAGCCGTTTCTGCTTGTGAGCATTGGTTAGTGGTGGCCGAATAGAAGGATTTTGCACAGTTGCAAGACTATGGAGGACTCTACACCTTGATGTCCGTGGGACTACAGAGGCACCAGCAGCTTCAAATATCTGTTTGCTGCTATGTAATGGTATTTTAGCAGCTGCTCTCTTGATCCGATGCATGGATCTGGCAGAAATCTTCCTCAATGTGGCTTTATCTGCACGAACCCGTCTGTGCTCTGAATCAGCCACAAATCTCTTAATAGTGCGATGATCACGCTTACGTTTTCGTGAAATATCTAATGTTTTCATACCTCGTCCAAGGCATTGAACTATTTCACTCTTTTTGGCAGCAGAGAGATCCTTTTTCTTCCCCATATTGCATGAAAATGGTGCTCTGCTTAATAATGTGGAACACCCTCGTTTAGTAGTTTTTCCTTAAATTGGGCTCACCTGGCAATCTAATTATCACAGGTGTCCGAGATTGTTTTCAGTGATCAAAAGAGCCCTAAGACACAATGCCATCCATGAGTTAAACTGAAAAATGAAATATTTAATCTTTGTGACACTTAAATAGAATTTGCATAATAATTTGGAACAGGGTGTATACTTTAAACAGGGTGTATGCTAAAAACATATGTGTTAAAAAAACAAACAAAAACAACGCGTTTGCCAGAGAGGCTTCTTCACGTGTAAGTGTAAACTACCATTTATTTTACTGTTTGCTTAAAATCTACTCCAGTGCCTGGACTTTTTGCTAATCCTTCTGGTGAGGAACAAATCAAATTAGGTCAATCGGTGGTTCAGCTGAATTCTATATCTCCGAAGCAACGCATGGACATATAACTAACCAAACTACTAACGCAATGTACGAGCATGTTTGTTTGCTTCAGGGTTCAGTGTTTTGCATGTGGCAGTAAAAAAAAGAGATGATTGGTAGCTAGAGGAAAGTCACTAAATGCTGATTGAACAGAGGAGAAAAAAGAGGAGCAGTAAAAAAATATAAATGTATATATTAATATATTAACCCCTTAAGGACCAAACTTCTGGAATAAAAGGGAATCATGACATGTGTCCTTAAGGGGTTAATAGTGTTTAAGTATAGATTTTTTTTTAACTAATTCTCCTCTTTTTCCCTATTGGCTACTTCTAATTTTTTTATTGGTGTTCTGCAAGATATATGCATAGTATTTGTATTATGTCTATATTTCATGCCCTTTTTGGTTCATCAGAACATTCATCAGAACAAGCCAAACCATCACATGAACGTGTGTGAGAGGTCCCAAACTAAATTTAATTTTTTGATAAAAGGTGTTTGCACCTCTCTGGTGTATCTCAATTGCCGGCAATCAGTATAGAAGTGAACTTCCTACTCGAAGGGGGAGAAAGTGAGCAGGCCTCCAATTTCTAACTGTCTGCCTGGTGGTGTCAGCCGACGCGGTGTTGTATGTCTTGAACAATATGCCTTTTACACTATAAAACACCAGGGAGATTTACCTAGTGTGGGTGCTGCTTCTCCACAGTGGAGGTCAGGGTTTCTGGTTACTGGGCTGGAAGGGCATTGTCTGGAGAGTGAAACAGGTGTGTGGGTTGCCAATTGGCCACTCATTCTTATTTTTCTATTCTCTAATTTATTTTTATTTTATTTGCAAGTGTAATGTCTCTTTGACTTCCCTAATTGTTTTTCTCTATTTTTTATTTTCTCTGAAAGTAGTGGGATGTCACTTCTGCTGCTTTGTGTCCCCTTGTCTGGCTGCATCGATGGTATGGCATCCTGCCAATCTTTCCAGTCTGAAACACCCAGTACACTGTATTTCCACACTGGAGGACAGGGTGCCAAATACGAGCTGAAGGTGTGGAGTGGCAGAAGGATACCCTCTTCCAAATCCCAATCCAGATTATTTAGACATTTATGAAAACTGCCCTTTTTTGCTGATTCATTTTTTTTTTTTGTGAAGTGTATAATCTAATTTCTCATACCAATGAAATACAATATTTTGGCTATTATATTTTCAAAGGAACACTCTAAACACCATAACACATGCTGCAGTAGTTATGGTGCCAGGAGTGCCTTAGAACCCCCAGATTAAATGGTCAAAATGTTTTATATCTGTTTTGCTTTCTTACCTGCGGTCTGCCAAAAGTTGCTACATACCTCCACTACAGCCTACAAAAGGCTGGAAGCTCACTGTCTGAACTAAATCAGGTGATGGCTCATTGGCTGAGTGTGATCATCTGACACTGCAAGGTTTAGCACTAGAGAGCTAACAGATGCTCCTAAGCAGGAATTACCTCTTCTCTGTTGGCTGTAGTGGAGGCAGGGAGCAGCACCCAGGGGATTCCATGAAAGAAGCCAACTTTTTCTAAACCGGTTTGACTACTTACAATGAAGTTGACGCCATTTGATTATACATGATATTGGCTATGGCTGTTAATTAGATGCTTTCAGGTAAGGCGACCACATTGCTGATTTCTAAAGGGAGGAATTAAAATGCTGCATACTGCAAAGACATAATCATTACTTTATAGCTGACAGCCCACAGTCTTTATTCCATTCAGTTCTACTCTATACTATACATTTTATATAAATATTTCTTTAAAATCACAAGTATGAACGTCATATGTTCAGATTCAAAATTGAGTCAAATTTTAAGCAGTTCCAAAAGCTTTAGAATTCAGCAGTAGTTAATCAGATGTTCTAAAACCAGTAACTCTAACAAAATCTAAGTATCTTATGGGATGATTTCCAATTCAAATAAATAACACTGAACATCCAATATTAAATCAATTTCATACTCAAAGAGTTACATACTTTTTTACTAAGTCATCATTAATTGTTACTGGTGAGCATGTGCAGATTTTCAAGATAGGAGAGTTTTTTTAAAATTAATTTGAACATGCAAATAAGAAGAAACTTAGATTACATCTGAATAGTAATTACTACTTGAATCTCATTTTGAATATAATATATATAATACTTTATTCACAGCAAATGCAGTCAGACAGATGGTGGAGAATGACTGCAGAAGACTGAAGGGAGAATATATATATATATATACTGTGAAGAATCCTTGCACTCAAGGTCAATGTATGTATACTTGCCGGGTGCTCAGCCTGGGACTTTAATATCCAGAAAGTAATAGAGATGGCTGCACTCACGGTCTCCAATAAAATTCTTCTTTATTTAGCAAGATTAAAACATGGGATCAACGTTTCAGTCCCTATATGGGACTTTCTTCAGGATCAATATTGATTCTGAAGAAAGTCCCATATAGGGACTGACTGAAACTTTGATCGCATGTTTTAATCTTGCTAAATAAAGAAGAATTTTATTGGAGACCGTGAGTGCAGCCATCTCTATTACGAGAGAGAGAGAGAGAGAGACATTAGAATATATTAATAATATATACAATAATGCATTTTTTTTTTCAAGAACTGAACCCTTTGAATAACTTTAACTTGCACTGCACAATAAATCAGATTGAATTCTATCAATTCTTACCTAATCTTCTGAGTCAGGGCTGTCTTACCAGCATTATGGGTCCCCGGGCAAAAGCAGTGCACTGTGGCCCTGCCTAGAAAACCAGTCATAGGAAGGAAAATATAAATTATCAATAAAATGAAGTTTATATTTATTGGTACCTCCAACTAAATCAGTTTTCAAACATTAAAACATGCAGTACAGCAGAGATTAATGCACACAAACGTTTAGTAGTTAGCAGGGGAGGTAACTGTTAAAAATGTTAGAAGAACTGCCATAAACTGTTAAAATGTTAGTTCGTTTAAGAACTTTATTATAGCTTTATGGCTTCAAAAGATTGTGTGTTGAAGATTTGTGCCCGTGCGTTAAGACAGCCCTGCTCTGAGTGCGCCAAGGAAATTAAAGACAGTGAGTGCAGAACTCTAGGAAATGTTATACATATATATATATATATATATATATATATATATATATATATATATATATATGTCCACCAAAAGGAGCGCCCTCAGCTAAATTTTAGTTTCAATAGTGTAGATGCTGTTACTTATAATTACCTATTGATGATTAAGTCCACACATGAACTTTCATCAGTTTAAGTGTATACAATACAAATTTTCTAGGCTAGATTCAAGTGAAAAGCAGACTAAAAGACAGGCAAACTCTGTGCCAAACTAGCCCAGAGAAAACAAAAATCCAGATCATGGATTGAGAAACCCACAACACAGATCTGAGAGTGTCCAAACTATGAATCCAGTTGGCTTCTCTTTTCAGAAGTTCCTTGGCCCAATCATCACCCCTAGGCTAACATGGAACATGGTAAAACCCCATGCATGTAAGTGAGCACAGGAAGTTACTGGCCTCTGGAAATGTCTAGCCAGAGTAGTTATTGTGGGGGCTAGGTGGGCATTCCTGATGGCAGATCTATGTCCACGTAGATCAAGTCATTGTTGGTTTTTCCAATATATGCCAGTCCACAAAGGCATACAGTGATTAGATGCCCATAAAGCAATACAGCGGACCTAACCTCTAGAAAATCAACCTCAGATTCTAAAGTACCAACTAACCAGACAACTGCTAGCACCCCAGTCTCCACATCAAGAAACAGTGTGTCTATTTTAGATCCTGGTCACAGACTTCACAGAGAACCGATTCTGAGCACTTTAAAAGGTGGCAACACAAAAGGAGGAGGAAGATATATAATTATTGTTTTTTAGAGAGCTAAAACGATTTAGGTGTGAGAGAATGGGATAAAACCCACTACCAAAAATTGCACAGCTATTTACCAAATATGTAAATGTTATGCATTAATAATACAATGTTACTATACACTTTAGTGTTTAAATCTCCAAAACACATCAATTACCATAAAATCAAACCTATAAAAAAGTGATAAAAATCAACATTTAGGTGTGAGTTCCCACACAAAAGGAGGAGGACCACTCGTAGGTGACAGAAGGGGCACTTACATTACAAGAAGAGGGGGATTTCCAAGATCTAGCAGGCGGAATTGGTACCTGTTTTAAACCTGTCAAGCCTTCCTGGCCGAAGAAAATGTCAGAAATGTCAATTTTGAGAAAAGGACTATATTTTTTCTCCACTCAGGGCCCTACGAAAACATTAAATAAGGATAGATAAATAGATAGATAGATAGATAGATAGATACATGGATCTATATATAGCTTTGAATATAATTATATTTTTATGCTTTATTTATAAAATGAGAGTATAGGTATAAACAATAATTTCTAGTTATTTGTCACACAGAAAACATTAGTGAACTTCATAGATGTTAAATTTAAATTGATATTATAAACTACCTTGTACAGAAATTATGCTTTAAATTCGAATCTTAAAAGTGAAGGTCTTTTGCACTAAAGATCATCACGTCTATATTTAGTAATACAGAGCATTGGCTACTATATTCCCCTTCTTGGATAATATAGGGCTATTCTCGCTGTATGCTACATTGTTGTTTGACATTTGCTCAATTCAGTTCATAGAACAGGGCATGATCTGTTCAATATCTACCAATACAGTTGCTTAATTAGTTTCAAAGTCAAATTTACCTAAGCATCTTTCATGCTCTGCTTGTCTGTTAATATTCTTTCTCAACTGTATTCATATATTGGGTGTGAGTTCCGAAGATAATTGGTTTATAAACTGCAGCTTTGATCAGTAAGCCGAATGTGTCTGAAATTGGGTTCAAATATTTAGCAATATCTGTAATTCCAATATTTAGTAAATACATAATAAACCCAACGCACACCAATAAATATTGCACATAAAAAATATTTTATTAAATGATGAAAAAAAGCATACATCAAAGTTAATATGCAAGAATGCAAACAAAACCTTTAGAAAATATGTACCAAATATATGACCCCATGAGACTAACTGTAAAGTGCTCTTAGTACAAACCCACTAATAAGGGTTACATCCAATATACTGACCAGAGTTGGAGACCACAAATCCATGACGTTTCAGCGTGAAGCCTTCCTCAAGAGTTAATCTCCCTTGAGTATCCCTTTAACCCACCAGTTGAGTTGAGCCATACCATTGTATGCAATAATATTTACTAAAGGCATATACACGTGCATTTTAGTCATTGCAACCAAATAAGTACATCTCATTTATTGCAATCCTGTGTCTGCATTAAAATCAGCAATTTTCACATGTAAATCCTATATAAAGCATAGGATTCATATATTTATCAAGCACTGAATCTCAGCTGGATTTGCTCTGAACAAATCCAGATGGCAGTTTCTCAAAATAAATTAACCTGCAACTTGCAGGTGAACCGACAGAATTTTGCTATATTTTCACATTAAGCCAGTAGGCAAATTATGGTTAGAAATTAAAGAAACACATTCAACTGTAATGTATTTTAACAGTTTAGTAGATACACCTCCAAAGAAAACATGCATGCATTTACAGTGAGGGAAAAAAGTAATTGATCCCCTGCTAATTTTGAACGTTTGCCCACTAACAAAGAAATGATCAGTCTATAATTTTAGGGGTAGGTGTATTTTAACAGTGAGAGACAGAATAATAATTTTAAAAAAATACAGAAAAATGCATATCAAAATATAAATTGATTTGCATGTCAATGAGTGAAATAAGTATTTGATCCCCTATCAATCGACAAGATTTCTGGTTCCCTCTTAAAGGGAGTGCTCCTAAATCTCAGTTCGTTTCCTGTATAAAAGACACCTGTCAACAGAAGCAATCACTCAATCAGATTCCAAACTCTCCACCATGGCCAAGACCAAAGAGCTGTCCAAGGATGTCAGGGACAAGATTGTAGACCTACACAAGGCTGGAATGGGCTACAAGACCATCTCCAAGCAGCTTGGTGAGAAGGTGAGTAGCTGGAGCGATTATTCGCAAATGGAAGAAACACAAAATAACTGTCAGTGTTCCTCGGTCTGGTGCTCCATGCAAGATCTCACCTAGTGGAGTTTCAATGATCATGAGAACGGTGAGGAATCAGCCCAGAACTACATGGGAGGATCATGTTAATGATCTCGAGGCCGCTGGGTCCATAGTCACCAAGAAAACAATTAGTAACACCCTACGCCGTGAAGGACTGAAATCCTGCAGCGCCTGCAAGGTCCCCTAGCTCAAGAAAGCACATGTACAGACCCCTCTGAAGTTTGCCAATGAACTTCTGAATGATTCAGAGGAGAACTGGGTGAAAGTGTTGTGGTCAGATGAGACCAAAATCGAGCTCTTTGGCATCAACTCAACTCGCCCTGTTTGGAGGAGGAGGAATGCTGCCTATGATCCCAAGAACACCATCCTCACCGTCAAACATGGAGGTGGAAACATTATGCTTGGGAAGTGTTTTTCTGCTAAGGGGACAGGACAACTGCCCTGCATCAAAGGGACGATGGACGGGCCATGTACTGTTAAATTTGAAAATGGGTTGTGGATGAGTATTCCAGCATGACAATGACCCAAAACCCACAGCCAAGGAAACAAAGGAGTGGCTCAAGAAGAAGCACATTAAGGTCCTGGAGTGGCCTAGCCAGTCTCCAGACCTAAATCCAATCACATCTGTGGAAGATGTTGAAGGTTCGAGTTGCCAAACGTCAGCCTAGAAACCTTAATGACTTGGAGAGGATCTGCAAAGAGGAGTGGGACAAAATCCCTCCTGAGATGTGTGCAAACCTAGTGCCAACTACAAGAAACATCTGACCTCTGTTATTGCCAACAAGGCTTTTGACACTAAGTACTAAGTCAAAGGGGTCAAATACTTATTTCACTTATAGACATGCAAATCAATTTATAACTTTTAGACATGCATTTTTCTGGATTTTTTCTTTTGTTAGTCTGTCTCTCACTGTTAAAATACACCTATCATTAAAATTATAGATTGATCATTTCTTTGTCTGTGGACAAACATTCAAAATCAGCAGGGGGTCAAATACTTTTTTCCCTTACTGTATTTCTGCTTTTTTTTTCTCTGAGGGTATAACTAAAATAGCTTGCAAAAGTTTCAATTATTATCTGTAGCCTTTGAAGGAGCATTCAGCCTGTGTTAGAGCATACTCCAATCAGATGCTTTCCTACGCTTCTCAATGAACTGTAATACGGCTTATTGAGAAGCATGATCTCTGAGGAATTAATGGAAGTGGATGTAAGCCTTGCTGGCCGGCTGTTTGACAGCCTGGGAGTTGTTTCTAAATCAATGGTTTTCAAAAAATGTGTATATATCTGATTATGCATTTAAATTTGCAGACAAACGACTCTACAAATAATAAACAATAAATACTGTATATTTCTAAAATGTAAGATTACAAAAATCAGACTTTCACTTACAAACATGGAGCGGATATAGTACCACTCTCAATGTTCCGGCTAATGACTCCCCACATCTTTAACACCTTTATTTAAAATCACTGTTTGATTGCATCCAGATGGGCTTAAATTCACACTATTCATGATAATTCAGAGTACGTCCTGCAAAATCCTGACATTAAATAGTAGGATCGTTGTATGAATTTTAGTGTCCAAATACCCCAGAATAGTAGTTTATTTGTTTATTTTTGAATTAATTAAACCCCTTAAGAATGGCGGCCGTTCTATGCTGTCCTTTTTTAGGCTGTCCTAAACGCCGGCGGGCGGCATAGAACGTCCCCGCCATTCCCCCAACGGCGGTCACAATCCTGGGGTCTGCCTGGGAGCTCAGAAATCCCCCTTCCACCTGTGCCCATTACAGCCCCTATCCTGCCTATTTCCCTCTGATAGCACATTCTCACACTGCAGGCACTACGGACTCTATCCTACTGCCCCCACTACAGCTCCTATTCTGCCTGCACAGACTACAGCCTTTATACCCTTGCACAAACTACAACCCCATTGCCCCCTGTATCCATTACAGCCCATTTCCCACCCTGCATGCACTACAGCCTCAATGTCCCTTGCACCCAATCTAGCCACTATTACCCCTATAGTCATTATCCCTTCTGCTCCCACTACCGCCCCTATTACCACCCACAGAGCACCCATCCCTTCCCCACTCACTACAGCCCATTTCTCCATGCACCTACCACAGCCCTTATTACTCCTTGCACAATTTACAGCCCGTATTACCCCCCTTTGGCCGCCATCCCTTCTGCACCCACTATAGCCACTGTTACCACTACAGCCCCTATCCCACATGCACCTACTACATCCCCTTTCCCCTTCCATCCAATAGCACTGCATCCACTACAGCCTGTTTACCCAATATATATCCCCTATGCCTTCTGCACCCACAACAATCCCTATACCCCTGCACCCAATAAAGCCCATATTACCTCCTGCACACACTACTGCTCCTATAATCCTCTAGAACCACTACAGTCCCTGTAACCCCTAAGCCCAAAACATCCCTTTCACCCACCCCCTATACCTCCCTGAACCCACTGCAGCCTATATCACCCCTGCGACCACTACCAGGGCCGGCCTTAGGGGTGTGCGAGCTGTGCGGTCGCACAGGGCGCCATGGAGCAGGGGGCGACATGCGCCCGACACAGCTCACACATGGCCGGCATTTTTTAAAAAAATTGCGGTGGGGCGGAGCTTACCATGCGGCAGGGGTGGAGCTAAAAGAGCCGGATAACTGCTGCAGGGGAAGCAGGAAGGAGTCCCTGCTTCCCCACCAAACAGTCTCCAGGAGCTGCACTGCCTCCACAATGAACTCCGCAGGTAACTGTGTGATTGTCAGTGTGAGTGTGACTGTCTGTCTGTGTGTCTGTATGACTGCCTGCCTGTGTGTCTGTATGACTGCCTGCCTGTGTGTGTGTATGACTGTCTGCCTGTGTGTGTGTATAGCTGGCTGCCTGTGTGTGTGTGTCTGTGTGTGTGACTGTCTGCCTGTGTGTGTGTGTATATGACTGCCTGTGTGTGTATGACTGTCTGCCTGTGTGCGTGTGTGTGTGTGTGTGTGACTGTCTGCCTGTATCTCTGTGTGTATGACTGTCTGTGCCTGCGTGTGTGCCTGTCTGTCTGTGTGTATGTATGACTGTCTGCCTGTGTGTGTGCGTGACTGTCTGCCTGTTTGTGCGTGACTGTCTGACGCTGTGAAGATTTTCCGCACAGAGCGCCTAAAGGCCTAAGGCCGGCCCTGACCACTACTAACATGATCTAGTGGTGGACATTGTACGTGCGACCCCAGTTTTGACTGTGGTATCTTATGTGCCCCCACTCCACCGTGTATTGTTCCTAGAGTCACCACTGCTGACAGGGCAACAAAGATACTGTCCTAAAATGAACATCACATTGCAATGTGTGTATCACCTGCTACACATATTGCACTCACAAAATATTTGATCATTATCCAACATACCAAAAATAAATCTTAATAGTGATCACTGGAAATCTTGGAGTCTTGGGCATTATAGTATTTTGAAATAATAGCACTGACCGATACATAAATATATGGTCCTGTTATAAATCTATAAAACTGTGAGCTTTAATTATACAATTATACAAAATGGTTGCATTATAGCACATTAGAACAATCAGACACTAAACAGGTCAATTATATATTCATTAATTTGGTAATAGTGATGTCCCGAACAGTTCGCTTACAGTTCGCTTAGTTCCTGGCGAACATAGCATGTTCGTGTTCGCCTCGGACGGCGAACATATGCGATGTTCGGTCCACCCCCTATTCGTCATCATTGAGTAAACTTTGACCCTGTACCTCACAGTCAGCAGACACATTCCAGCCAATCAGCAGCAGACCATCCCTCCCAGACCCTCCCACCTCCTAGACAGCATACAATTTAGATTAATTCTGAAGCTGCATTCATTTTTTTTTGTGTTTATTATACATTATCCTCCATAGCCAGTAACCTGTGTTTATTATACATTATCCCCTATAGCCAGTAACCTGTGCTTATTATACATTATCCCCCCATAGCCAGTAACCTGTGTTTATTATACATTATCCCCCATAGCCAGTAACCTGTGTTTATTATACATTATCCTCCCATAGCCAGTAAACTGTGTTTATTATACATTATCCCCCCATAGCCAGTAATCTGTGCTTATTATACATTATATCCCCCATAGCCAGTAACCTGTGTTTATTATACATTATCCCCCCACAACCAGTAACCTGTGTTTATTATACATTATCCCCCACAACCAGTAACCTGTGTTTAGTATACATTATCCCCCCATAGCCAGTAACTTGTGTTTATTAAACATTATCCCCCCATAGCCAGTAACCTGTGCTTATTATACATTATCTCCCCAATAGCCAGTAACCTGTGTTTATTATACATTATCCCCCCACAACCAGTAACCTGTGTTTATTATACATTATCCCCCCATAGCCAGTAACCTGTGCTTATTATACATTATCCCCCCCATAGCCAGTAACCTGTGTTTATTATACATTATCCCTCCCATAGCCAGTAACCTGTGTTTATTATACATTATCCCTCCCATAGCCAGTAACCTGTGTTTATTATACATTATCCCCCCCATAGCCAGCAACCTGTGTTTATTATACATTATCCCCCCCCCCATAGCCAGTAACCTGTGTTTATTATACATTATCCCCCATACTCATTTATCGTTGGACCTAGGCAGCATGATGTCTTAGGCCGGCCCAGAGAGTGAGTGAATAATATAATATATATGTTCAGAAACATATTAGTAATATATGTAAATCGGGTTCATGTAAAGAGGGTGAAAAGGTATTAAAGAAAAACACACTTATTGCATCAAAGTTACAAAGCCAAACTTTTAAAAGCTTTCCTCATTTCTTTCTCGGGATGAGGAATATATTGGTTGTAGACTGAGGATTTCCATCTGCCCAATCTTTTAATAATATGCACTGGAGTGTCAGTGTTGAAGGAGACTGAAGCTGCCCCTATTCTTTTTTTTCATATATAATCTTTATTATGCCAACATCAGGAATAAGCATACAGTACAATCAGTTTTGGTTACACTGGTTTTACAAGATATGGCAATGCGGACATTACGGTCATACGTTTGGTACAGGTTATATAACAGGAAACGGTTACTGCACACGCAGTCCAACAAAAATTTGACAGCTATCTGCTCTTGAGCTGGTTCGGCTTCTTGCCGAGGCTCGGACTTTGTGCAATTGGTGATGCGTTGGCCATTTTTTTGGGGGGGGAACAGAAACAGAAGAAGGGGGAGGGGGGAGAGGGATTAACTTGGAATGGAGACTTGGAGTCCCTAGCCTTACTACTCAATGCTTGCACATGCTAGGTAGCCCACATTAACAATTTTTTTTTTTTTTTTTTTTGTTTGCTTGTCTTCGGGTACTAGAATATCAGTTTGACATATCCGGTTAGTGGCCAGTGTGTCCTGATGCATGGGGCATTGTATTGGTTGCTGGGCCTATGGCGTAAGGTTCCAACTTGCCCATTCTTTGTCATACTTAGTCCCCTGACCCTGAACTCTGCTGGCCATACGTTCATAAGAGCTGATGACATCCATTCTCTCTATGATTGCCACCATGGTGGGTATCGCTTTGCTCTTCCAGTTTTGGGCCAGAAGAATTTTTGCTACGGTGAGTATGTTTACTAGCACTTTCTTGTGGGGATGCAGTGGGAGCCCAGGCACCATGTGCAACAGGTAATGTTCTGGTCTCAGTTGGATTAGAAGACCGGTCGTGTTCGCAACAAGATTCTGTATTTGTTTCCAGAATGCACCCAGTGCCTGGCATTTCCAAAACATATGTAGCATGGTACCTGCACCCCCCTCACACCGCCAGCATAGCCCGGAGGAACCCTTGTAAATACGCGCCAACTTGTGCGGTACCAGGTACCATCTCATAGCTATTTTGCAATATGCCTCCCATAACGAGAGGCTTTTGGAGGCCTTCTTTGTGATTGTCATCGCCTCATACCATTGTGCTAATGTCAGCTGGACGCCCAGCTCTCCCTCCCATTGTGTCATATATGATCTTGTTTCACCTGATTGACCTTCTAGTAGGGCATTGTAGCACATGGACAGGGGTTTCCCTAGTTTAGTAGACAGGACCTGAGCAGGTAACAGAGGTAGGTCTTTTGGCAATTCGTTTGTTCTGCTCGTCTGGGGCAGTGAAATGCTTTTTGTCCTAAGATAGAGATACATGTCCCTTTGTGGGAGGGAAAATGTGCGCTGGAGATCGGGGAACGGTTGGATCTCGCCTCCTTCTAGTAGGTCCTTAACTTTATGTATGCCCTTTGCTGTCCAGCTCGCTATGGGTAGGTCAGGGGAAAATATGGACATGACCTCAAGTGGCGCTTCCCTGAAGAGCAGGTGTGGGTCCACGATAAGGTGGCTCCACGCCCGCCACGAGCTCATCAGGAAGCGGGAGCAATGTGATAAATACGCCAGATCATGTTGAACGGGGGCCCTGGTCCACAG
This sequence comes from Pelobates fuscus, assembly GCF_036172605.1. Lineage (NCBI taxonomy): Eukaryota > Metazoa > Chordata > Amphibia > Anura > Pelobatidae > Pelobates > Pelobates fuscus. Next base: position 129,763,474 of record NC_086317.1, read on the forward strand.
TATGCGGGACGTATTGTGTGGATGTAGGCAGGCATCTTCCAATGTTAGCCACAGTGGCTTTTGGGAGCTATCCTTGAGTCTCAAGATATGTACACCCTGTGCTAAGGACGTGGCCCTATAGTAGGTTTTGATATCCGGCAGACCCAGGCCCCCCTTGGTGAAGGGGAAGCCAAGGTTGCGCTGGGCTACTCTCGGGGGTTTTCGTTTCCAGACATGTGCATTGATGACCGATTGCATTAATTTGATCAATTTGGTAGGGAGTGATATTGGAAGCGTGCGGAAGAGGTACAAGATATGGGGCAGAGCCATCATTTTAATTGTATTTACTCGGCCCAACCAGGAGATCTCTAGATTCTCCCATTTTTCCAGGGTCGCTCTTAGTTTGTGTATGACAGGGAAGTGGTTCTCTTTTGGTATGGCTTGGTGGTTTTTTGTCAGTTTAATCCCTAGATACGTGAGGGACGATTTGCGCCAATCGAAGGTGTATTTGGAGGTGAGGTGCGTCAGTGTTGGATGTGGCAGGTTGATTGGTAACGCTTGTGTCTTAGCGGTGTTGTTCTTATAGAGCGAAACTTCTCCGTACTCTCTGAGAAGGTCTAGGAGGGCTGGGATGGAGCTGACGGGGTGCGTTATGAACATGAGTATGTCGTCGGCAAATAAAGCCAACTTCTGTATGCCGCCCGGGGTTGACAGGCCTTGGATCAGTGTACTATCTTTTATGATTCGTGTTAAGGGTTCGAGGCATAAAATAAAGATTAGTGGCGATAGTGGGCAGCCCTGGCGGGTGCCATTTCGTATGGTGAAGGGTGCTGACAGGAATCCGGTGCTAAAGACCCTTGCCGACGGGCACTGATATAGAGCCAGGATACTATTTGTGACGAAACCAATCTCGCCACATTATATTGGAGGAGCCTGGTTGCCCGCCTGCTGCCTTTGGACTACGGCCCCTGGACGTATTGCTCTATAAAAACTATATTTGGGCATGTAATAATGTATATGGCTGCTACTGGCCCTTTAAAATCATCTATGAACAGATTGGGACTTTTGGGACTACTGTCCCTTTAAGACTGTGAAGCATATTCTAGTGTACTGCCTGTAATATTGTATATGTATTCATGTGTTAAGTTTAACCTGGGTGATATGTATGCAGCATTCGCTGATTGTTCGGTAGAATCACTCCATTCATTATATTGAGTGAAACTACCGAACCAGACCACCCAGGAATAAGTGTGCCTCCAATTACAGTTTGCAACAATGTTGCAAACGGGTAATTGGCAATCAGTGTAATGTATTCTTTGTCCTCTGGGTGGCCGCCATTCGGGAAACAAACACGTGGCGGCGGCCATCTTAAACTACCGAACAGCGGTGTTTTGCCGTCGAGTGTCTGGAACTAAAATCGGACACTTGACTAGGCAAACACCGCTGAGACCTCCATACTTCCAGAAATTCGTATGGAAACTACCGAATGACCCGCCGTTCGGTAGAAAGAACCCCACAAACAAGGGAATTCATTCAAACCCTCTCCAGGCTCTATAACACAGGCAATTCGTCTGTTTTCATTCCCTTGTTTGTGACCGACCGCAGGGCCAAAATGCATGGAACTGTTTTCGGATACTTTACCCATGCGGTCGGTCAAATCTTTGGAAACCCATATCTGCCGAACTGTTCATCCGAATGACTTGAATTTTGGATATGTTTCCCCCCTGAATAAGGGCTATTAAAGGCGTACCCCCTGTTTTTGGGGTACATCCAGAACTTGGCTGGAAAAGTGTACCGGATAATTGGGTTTAATGTTATCTGAGGGGAGGGGATGTGTGGGCTGAACCATGTATGTGATTGGTTATTTTATGCCTCCCCCTGGGTGGGGCCTGTATGTGTACTCATGTAATAAAAACCAGGCTGGGTGCCCCAGCACCTCAGACCACTGCTTGACCCTCAACACGGAGCCTTGTCTCGTTCTTGGGGGGATTCACTGTATGCTGTTGGAGATTTGACTGCTAGGAGTGTAAGCTGATGTCTGCTTTTCCTATTCATCTGCTAGCAGCTATTTGTGAGGTTCCAGCTGGAGTGCTACCTTATTCACCTATATCCAGTTCGTGAGTTTTGGTGCTTTTACAGTAGCTGTGCCTTTTTGGGAAAAGGGGATTATCGCTTAAACTGGGTTTTATCCTCTTGTAAGTGAAACGGTCCGTTACACTATTAATAAAGTCCTGTGGGAGGCCCATCTTAGTCAGAGTTCGTGTCATATATCCCCAGTGCAGGCGGTCGAACGCCTTTTCGGCATCCAACGCCAGCACCAGGCCTTGCTAAGAGGAGTGGCTTGCCCAGTCAATAAGATTTAGGAAGTGGCGGGTGTTATCCCCCACCTGTCTGCCTGGCACAAGCCCTGCTTGTTCAGCAGAGATGAGCGTGGGAAAAAGTGCTTTGACCCTTGTTGCCAACATTTTGGCATATAATTTAGTATCCGAATTGAGGAGCGAGATTGGTCTCAAATTGGCACAGTGTGTGGGGGGTTTGTTAGGCTTTGGCAAAGTAACAATAAAAGCTTCTAGCATTTCTTGGGGCATTTCACCAGATTCTTTGATAGAATTGAACAGTCGTAAGAGGTGTTGGGCTAATTGATCCGTGAATTTAATGTAATAATAATTTGAGAGGCCATCTGGGCCCGGGGATTTGCGTTTAGGGAGAGATTTTATGGCTGTCCTGAGCTCTTCTTCAGTGAAGGGACTGTTTAATTTTGCACTAAGGGCCTGGGATATACAGGGGAGGGTGACCCTTTCCAAAAAGGAGTCTATTCCGGCCTCAGAAGGTTGGTGAGTCCCTGGGTCTGTGTGGAGTTGATAAAGTGAGGCGTAGTATTCCGCTAATGAGTTCACTATGTCCTGGGGGTTATAAAGCTTGTCTCCGTGCCTAGAGACAAGATAAGGGATCTTGGCTTGTAGGTACTTTTGTTTCAAGCGGCCAGCTAAAAGCTTACCAGCTTTGTTCCCTAGCGAGTAGTGAGTTTGTTTCAGATATCGCATATGTTTTTCTGTGGTTTGTAATTGCAAATCTCTGAGTTTGGTCCTGAGCGTTTGTAGTCGCTTGTGTGTTTGCTTGGATGGGTTCGATTTATGGTCAGCCTCAATGTCTGCTATGTCCTGAGTGATTTTAGTTTGTATCGAGTGTGCTGCTCTCTTCGTGTTTGCACCTAGCTTTATGAATTCCCCTCTCATAACCACCTTGTGGGCTATCCATTGTGTAGCGAGTGTGGTTTCGCAGCGTTCGTGAATTGTAAAGTATGCATCTAGGGTCTCGCGTAGATGTTCGAAATGGCGAGGGGTTTCCAGGAGGGCCTCGTTGAGGCGCCAAGCTCCCCGACCTCTCGCTGGGTGTGGAATTTTCATCGTTATTATCAGGGGGGCATGGTCGGACCATGTGATGGGGCCAATGTGCATGTCAACGGCATGCGGGAGTGTGCTTCTGTCAAAAAGGCATAGATCTATTCTAGAATAGGTCATGTGGACAGGGGAGTAATATGAATAGTCCCTTGCACTCGGATAGAGGTTGCGCCATACATCATAACGTTCTGAAGAGTGCAAGAGATTCACTAAGTGTCGGCCAATAGATAGTGATGGTTGTTTCGGAGGTCGATTATGGGCCCTCTGTGTGTCAACGTGCGGGTCAGGTGTGCAATTAAAGTCTCCACAGACAATGGTGTGCCCTGACTGGTATTGATCTAGTTTACGAAACGCCTTAGTTAAGAAGTCCTTCTGTGTGTCGTTCGGGGCGTACAGGGAGGCAATCGTCATTTGGAGGCCATTGAGGGAGCCCACCAATATGAGCAGCCTGCCGTCTTTACTGATGTATTGTTTGGAGGGCGTAAAAGCCCAATCCCTATGGAAGTAAAGCGAGACCCCTTTGGATTTTGTGTTGGCCATGGCATGGTAGGCCTGAGGGTATTGTTTGACTCTAAAGCTTGGTGGTTTGCGTATGCTAAAGTGAGTCTCTTGTAGACATACTATAGCCGCCTTGGATTTGGCCATTTCTTGGGCAGCCAGCCGGCATTTGTGAGGGCTGTTGAGACCCTTAACGTTCATGGAGAGAATTTTTAGTGTGTTATCCATTTGGTGTGGCTAGTGGAATGCTAGACCTTAAGAAGGGTGTTTGGCTTGATGGTGGCATAGCTCGGCTCGGGGGGGACATGGTAGGGAGAATAAGGGTGAATACTGGGGGGAACATAAACAACAATTTCTTAACAAAACTAAAGTATGTACATAGCGCCCTCATTACGATCGGCGCCTTCTCCGGGTGAGACGCAGGCCAGCACCTCGTGCTAACGCCAACGCTCATCCGTGGGGTGCGCTCGGTGGTGGGAGCGGGGTGTGGATGACTTACATGGTAGTGATGGTGACACAGCCCTCTCATGTTATTCATCGCTATTTTCACATATACATTACATTGTTGTAGTAATAAACAGTTTAGGTATTAAGCAGTAGAGCAACACTCCCAGGACCCCTCCCCCCGCCATCGTCATACGTAGACAGTTTTCAAAAAGCGGCCCAATATTAATTTGACCATGTACATTTTCCCCATGTATGAGTAGTGGATCGCATATCACATAGTTACGTGGGTTGGGTGGCACCGCATCCCCCAAACATCTTTTCGGCAGAGGAGAGAGTCCCAGGAGCGCAGACTTTTATGCTTTGGTCGGCGATCCCGCCATCCGCCATTCTCCTTGCTGTCGTGGTGACGATGCAGTAGCGGCCGCTACCGTCGATTGTGTTGGAAACAGTCCCCATTCTCTTATGAGGCGCATGCCCACCTCCGGTTCATTTACCATATGTTTTTTTCCATTTTTCCATATGAGTACTTTCGTCGGGTATCCCCATCTGTACGGAATGTCGTGGTTCCGCAGCGTCTTCGTCACTGTAATGAATTCTCTTCTTCGGGCCATCGTTGAGGCCGACAGGTCTGCATATATATTGAGGGTAGTGTATGGATCTGGTAGCTTGTCTATTTTGCGTGATGCTTGTAGTAGAGCGTTCTTAGAGGTGAAATAGTGAAATCTAGCAACCACATCACGAGGAGTATCCTGTGCTAACCTCGGTGGTCTTGGGAGCCGATGGGCTCGATCCAGGAGCCATGCTCCTTCTGCTATGTCAGGTTGCAGAGTTGCGCACAGTCTTTTAATATATGCGGGGAGTTCTTCTGTGCCCACGCTTTCCGGTATCCCGCGGAACCTAACATTATTCCTGCGGGACCGGTCTTCCAAGTCAGCTAACTTACGTTTAAGCTGAGTTTGTTCTTCCAGTAAGTGCTGCACTGTGTTTGCCATTGCGTTCTGCTCAGTGCACAAGTCCTCTGTGCGGGCTTCTAGCTGGTTGGTGCGTTCACCCAGGTCAGAGATCTCCCTCTTGATCTCGTTAGTCGCCCTCTTGAGGTCTGATTGCAGTGTGACACGAAAATCCTGCAGCATGAGGTACAGCCGCTTCTCCGTTACCGGAGCTTCTGTGTATGGGCTGGAGTCCCCTTCGGGATTTGGTGAGCTCTCAGCACGCTGCGAGCAGGCCTGCCCGTTGTCGCCATCTTGTGCGGGCCGCACGCGGTCTTTTCTCGCGGGTCGGATCGGATACGTTAACTTCGTTTGTTTGGCGGGGGCCATCGTGGGGGCTAAGTTTGCAGGTTAGTAGTCACTGGAGGGCTGTGCGTGATGGGATTAGGTAGCTTGGAAGTCATCCAAAGCACGGAGCTCTCACTCCATGCGACCGCTCGTGTCGGCAGTTAGCCACGCCCCCCAAGCTGCCCCTATTCTAAAGGAAAGACCCGAGACATGGATACAACCCAATCTTAGGAGTAGTGTTCTGATGTAGAAGATGAATTTAGCCGTAGTCAGAGGGATTCAGTGAGAGTAGTGGTGAAATGTGTGTGGCATGACTGAGTGTGGGTAAGTAAGAGTCAAGTATTTTAACTGGGCACTAGTTCTAGGTGGGATAAATTGGTATAGCGGATGGATGAGTAGTTTGGTTCGTTTTAGAGGTTTATAGAGAAAGTATATAGTGATCATGATTTTTAGCGATATACAATATTTTTAAGGTGGTCCCAGTGCCACCACTCACATCTGGTGTCACAATAGCTTGCATTTAAAAAAAAATAAAAAATATTTTTTTTTGACTGTAATATAATAGCACAGTGTCACACCAGTGCAACTCATATCTGGTGTAACAGTAGTGTACATTAAAAAAAAAACCTAGAAATTTGACTGTGAAATAATAGCAGTCAGTTTCCTTCACACGTGTGCGTTTCAGGGCCTGCAAGGGCACAGTGCCACACCAGTGCAACTCATATCTGGTGTAACAGTAGTGTACATTAAAAAAAAAAAACTAGAAATTTGACTGTGAAATAATAGCAGTCAGTTTCCTTCACATGTGTGCGTTTCAGGGCCTGCAAGGGCACAGTGCCACACCAGTGCAACTCATATCTGGTGTAACAGTAGTGTACATTAAAAAAAAACCTAGAAATTTGACTGTGAAATAATAGCAGTCAGTTTCCTTCACATGTGTGCGTTTCAGGGCCTGCAAGGGCACAGTGCCACACCAGTGCAACTCATATCTGGTGTAACAGTAGTGTACATTAAAAAAAAAACTAGAAATTTGACTGTGAAATAATAGCAGTCAGTTTCCTTCACACGTGTGCGTTTCAGGGCCTGCAAGGGCACAGTGCCACACCAGTGCAACTCATATCTGGTGTAACAGTAGTGTACATTTAAAAAAAAATACAGGGGGCTTGTTGTCACCTTTCGGGGACCCTTGGTGTTGTACGTGGCTGGGTGAGGACAAGGAACAGGAGGACAAGGAACGGGACATGGCTAGCTTGGTATCCAACCTTGTGCAAATGCAGAGTTTGCGGTTGTGCAAATGGACTGTTTGCGGTGCGTTAAACGGGGAGTTTGGTCTGTCACTGTGAAGCGGGCGTAACGCTTACACTACCTGATCGATACAACATCATACCTGATGTTTTAAAGCACGTTATTCCAAACAATTTAGGAATGTTAGGTGATTTATGCCCTTTATGGATTAAAACCAGACTCTGCATCCACTATGTAATTTTCCATGGGAGTTTTGCCATGGATCCCCCTCCGGCATGCCACAGTCCAGGTGTTAAAAGGACACTGTAGGCACCCAGACCAACTCCCACTACCCTTAACCCTGCAAGTGTAATTATTGCATTTTTTTATAAACTGCAATAATTACCTTGCAGGGTTAAGTCCTCCCCTAGTGGCTGTCTATTAGACAGCCACTAGAGGGAACTTCCTGCTCTATAGCACAGGTTTTCTGTGCTAGAGCGTCGCTGGACGTCCTCACGCTGTGTGAGGACCTCCAGCGTCGCTCAATTCCCCCATAGGAAAGCATTGAAAATCGCTTTCAATGCTTTCCTATGGGGTGCGCTAATGCGCATGCACGGCATTGCCGCGCATGCGCATTAGGTCTCCTCGGCCGTTGGGCGGGATCAGTCTCGCCCACCGGCCGACGTAGGTAGAAGGTGGAGCGGCGGGGGAGGAGCAGGCAGCGACGTGGGACATGTCGCTGCCTCAGGTAAGTCACTGAAGGGGTTTTCACCCCTTCAGCAACTGTGGATTGGGGGGTGGGAGGGAGAGGAATCCTGCAGTGCCAGGAAAACTGATTGCTTTCCTGGCACTGGAGATTCCCTTTAATCCCCTTGAAACAACTTTTCCATCACTATCAGGGGCGGACTGACAGGTCGGGCAGATCGGTCACTGACCGAGGGCCCGAGTCAGTCAGGGGCCCGGCAGCAGCCATGCTTCTGCTGTGGAGATCAAAGATCTCCACAGCAGAAGGAAGTTAAAGAAAGTGCTGTAAGAAGGTTGCAGGGGCCCATAATGAGTCGAAGGGCCCCTGCAACCCATCAATCCCCCCACTCCACTCAGTGAGAGACCTGGCAGCATTATACCAGCTCTCACTGCCAGGTCTCTCTCTCCCTGCTCCGTGCTCCGTGTTCAGTGTGAGGATGGGAGGTGGCAGGAAGTGACATCACACCCCCCTGCTTCCCTCTCACACGGAGCACACTGACAGCATGGATGGAGGGTGAGAAGAGGAGCCTGGCCTGACAAGTGCTGCTGGAGGAAGATGGAGGGAGAAAACCATCAGATTTTACAGGTAAGCAGGCACTTACTCACACTGCCCCACCCCCCCCCATATATACACACTGCCCCCCCTACACACACTGCCCCCCCCATACACACACTGCCCCCCCATATATACACACTGCCCCCCATACACACACTGCCCCCCCATACACACACTGCCCCCCATACACACACTGCCCCCCCATACACACACTGCCCTCCTCCCCCATACACACTGCCCTCCTCCCCCATAAAAACACTGCCCCCCATATACACACTGCCCCCCATACACACGCTGCCCCCCCATACACAAACTGCCCCCCCATACACACTGCCCTCCTCTCCCATACACACACTGCCCTCCTCTCCCATACACACACTGCCCCCCATACACACACTGCCCCCCCATACACACACTGCCCCCCCCCCATACACACACTGCCCCCCCCATACACACACTGCCCCCCATACACACACTGCCCCCCCATACACATACACTGCCCCCCCATACACAAACTGCCCACCCATATACATACACTGCCCACCCATATACATACACTGCCCACCCATATACATACATATATATATATATATATATATATACACACACACACTGCCAACCTATATATACACTGCCCACCTATATATACACTGCCCACCTATATATACACTGCCCACCCATATACAAACTGCCCACCCATATATACACACTGCCCATCCATATATACACACTGCCCACCCATATATACACACTGCCCACCCATATACATACACTGCCCACCCATATACATATATATATATACACACACTGCCCACCTATATATACACTGCCCACTTATATGCATACAATGCCCACACACATATATATATATATATATATATATATATATATATATATATATACACACACTGCCCACCTATATATATACACACACACACACACACACACTGCACACACTGCCCCCACCCATATAAACGCATACACTGCCCACCCATATATATACGCATACACTGCTCAACCCATAAATATATACACACACACACACACACAGACACTGCCCACCCATAGATATACACTGCCCACCAATATATATACACACACACACTACATACACTGCCCACCAATATATATACACACACACTACATACACTGCCCACCGATAGATACACACAGACTGCATACACTGCCCACCGATAGATACACACAAACTGCATACACTGCCCACCCATCGATGCATACACTGCCCACACATATACACTGCATACACTACCCACCCATATATGCACACACTGCCCACCTATATATACACACACTGCATACACTGCCCAACAATACACACACACACACTGCCCACCCATATATACACATATATATATATATATATATACACACACACACTGCATACACTGCCCACCCATATATATATATATATATATATATATATACACACACACACTGCATACACTGCCCACCCATATATATATATATATATACACACACACACACACACACACACTGCCCACCCATGTACACACACACACACACACACACACACACTGCCCACCCATGTACACACACACACACACACACACACACAGCATACACTGCTCAACCCATAAATATACACACACACACGCAGACACTGCCCACCCATAGATACACACACACACACACACACACACACTGCCCACCCATATATACACACTGCATACACTGCCCACCCATAGATAACACACACACTGCATACACTGCCCACCCATAGATACACACGCAGACACTGCATACACTGCCCACCCATAGATACATACACGCACACACTGCATACACTGCCCACCCATAGATGCACACACGCACACACACACACACATTGCATACACTGCCCACCCATAGATACACACACATTGCATACACTGCCCACACATATATGCATGCACACACAGACTGCATACACTGCCCACCCATATATGCATGCACACACTGCCCACCTATATATACACACACGATGCACACACTGCCCACCCATATATATATATATATATATATATATATATAAATATACACACTGCCCACCCATATATATATACACACACGCTGCATACACTGCCCACCCATAGATACACACACACACACACTGCATACACTGCCCACCCATATATGCGCACACACACACTGCACACACTGCACACGATGCACACACTGCCCACCCATATATACACACACACACTGCCCACTCATATATACACACACACACACTGCATACACTGCCCACCCATATATATATATATATACACACACACACTGCCAACCCAAATACACACACACTGCACACCCATATATACACATACACTGCCCACCCATATATACACACACACTGCATACACTGCCCACCCATATATTCACACACTGCCCACCCATATATACACACACACTGCATACACTGCCCACCCATATATACACACATACTGCCCCCACACACACACACTGCCCCCACACACACCATACACATACATACATTGCCCCCATACACTGCCCCACACACATACACTGCCAACCCACACACACATACATTGCCCCACACACCCTACACATTCACTCACTACACCCCCCCCACACACACACACACTGAACCTTTCACACACACTGCACCACTCACACACACCACTGCTCCTATGCCCTACTACAGCCTCATGTCCCAGCAGACCCCAGGTAAGTTGTCAAACTGTTCTCAAACGGTTTGACTACTTACTTTAAAATTATTTTTAACATTTACTTAGTCCATAAAGGACCACTATAGGCACCCAGACCACTTCAGCTCAATGAAGTGGTCTGGGTGCCAGGTCCCTCTAGTTTTAACCCTGCTATGTTTCACTAAGGGTTAATCCAGCTTCTAGTGGCGGTCTCACTGACAGCCGCTAGAGGCGCTTCCGCGATTCTCACAGCGAGAAGACAAGCTGGACGTCCATAGGAAAGCATTTAGTAATGCTTTCCTATGGGCGGTTTGAATGCGTGCGCGGCTCTTGCCGCGAATGCACATTCGAATCTGACGTCGGCAGAGGAAGGAGAATTCCCCAGAGCCGAGGGAGCCCGGCGCAGGAGAAAGGTAAATGGCTGAAGGCAGGGGGGCCCTGAGGGTGGGGGGGAGGACATAATGACCCTATAGTGGCAGAAAAACGAGTTTGTTTTCCTGGCACTATAGTGCTCCTTTAATATTTTGTCTTCAAAGGGCCCTGGATCTAATTTTGTCCGGGGGCCCAGAAGGCTGTCAGTCCATCCCTGATCACTATTGTGGCCAGAAAGAGTCCCTGTGGGTTTTAAAATTCACCTGCCTATTGAAGTCTATGGCGGTTCGCTGGGTTCGCCCGTTCGCGAACATTTGCGGAAGTTCGCGTTCGCGAACGGAAAATTTCATGTTCACGACATCACTATTTGGTAATTCCAATGGCAGTTTAGGAAATTGTTTATCTAAGAAGATATAACATGATTAGTTTATAGTAATCTCTGCTGCTAGAGAATTATATACATTTCCAGAGAAGAATTTATTGTTTGAAAAGGCAAAGATTATTTTACAACATTCTTGTAGCAAGGGTGGCCTTATAATGTGGCAATTGCCCTTCTGGCTGCTTTTATAGGAAGCAAATTAAACACAGAAAGAATAAATAGCTAGATATATAGACAGTATTTTCACTGTAAATGGTTGCTGGTAATCATTTTGTTCGGCTTTGTGTTTAGTCTGATATGATGCACTTGTCACGACTGAAAAGACTCAGGCAGCAGGGTACCTACCATGCTATTTGTGAAGGAAGTGGTCTTCAGGGAATGCTTTATGTTCATCTATACATTAGTGCTGATTTAGCATCACAATATTTAGATTGTATCCACATATAAATATTATGCATATATTTTGCAGTACACTAATAGGTACATTGTCCTGCCATTTGGTTCACATATTAAAGGACCACTATAGTGCCAGGAAAACAAACTCGTTTTCCTGGCACTATAGTGCCCTGAGGGTGCCCCCACCCTCAGGGTCCCACTTCCGCCAGGCTGAATGGAGAGAAAAATCTTACCTTTCTCCAGCGCCGGGCTCCCTCGGCAAGAGCCGCGCGTGCATTCAGCCAGTCCATAGGAAAGCATTCTCAATGCTTTCCTATGGACGCTGGCGTCTTCTAACTGTGAAAACAGTGGCGTACATACCAGGGTCGCGGCTGCGACCGGGCCCGGCCCACCAGGGGGCCCGGCCGCCCCTGCGACCCGGTATGTACGCTCTGGGCCAGCCTCTTCTCCTGGGGGGCCCAGGAGCCGGCCACCTCCGGGCCCCCCGAGGCTGGCCCTCCTTACACCCGGCGGCCGGCTGGTGCGCGAGGGAGCACTCTCCCCTGAGTGCTTCCTCTTCAGCTCCCTCGCGCACCGCACTGATACCGGAGCCGGAAGATGATGTCATCTTCCGGCGCCGGAATCAGTACGCGGCGCGCGAGGGAGCTGAAGAGGAAGCACTCAGGGGAGAGTGCTCCCTCGCGCGCCCGCAGGACCAGCCAGCCCGCCGGGTGACCGGCCCCCCCAGGAGCCCAGCAGCACCACTGGACCCCAGGGAATCCCCTCAGCACTCCAAAAGGTAAGGAGGCTGGGGGGATTAAATAAAAAAAAACGTGTAAGTGTAAGTGTGTGTGTGCGTGTGTGTGAGTGTTAGTGTGTGTGTGTGTGTGTGTGAGTGTTAGTGTGTGTGTGTGTTAGTGTGTGTGTGTGTGTGTTAGTGTGTGTGAGTGTGTGTGAGTGTTAGTGTGTGTGTGTTAGTGTGTGTGTGCGTTAGTGTGTGTGTGTGTTAGTGTGAGTGTTGGTGTTTGTGTTAGAGTGTGTGTCTGCTAGTGAGTGTCAGTGAGTGTGTTACTGTGTGTGTCTGTTACTGAGTGTGTTTGTGTGTGTGTGTGTGTGTGTGTTAGTGAGTCTGTTTGATGTCTGTTAGTGAGTGTGTGTTTGTCAGTGAGAGTGTATGTTTTGTAAGTGAGTGTGTATGTATGTCTGCCGCTGAGTGTGTCTTTGTCAGTAAATGTGTGTGTCTGTTAGCTAGTGTGTATGCATTTGTTCGTGAGAGTGTGTGTGTGTCTTCAGCACTTACCTTTCTCCAGCGCCGGACTCCCATGGCGCTGGGGATCCCTCCGCCTCTCAGCTCCGAATGCGCATGCACGGCAAGAGCCGCGCACGCATTCAAACCGCCCATAGGAAAGCATTACTCAATGCTTTCCTATGGACGTTCAGTGTCTTAAAATGGCGGAAGCGCCTTTAGCGCCTGTCAGTGAGACAGCCACTAGAGGCTGGATTAACCCTCAGTGAAACATAACAGTTTCTCTGAAACTGCTATGCTTTCAGCTGCAGGGTTAAAACTAGAGGGACCTGACACCCAGACCACTTCATTGAGCTGATGTGATCTGGGTGTCTGTAGTGGTCCTTTAAGTGTGTGTGCATCTGCATGCACTGGCGTACATACCGCGGTCGCAGCCCTGCAACCCCTGCGACCAGGTGCCCGCCGCCATGTGTTGCTGCCCCGGCCCGCGCAGAGTAAGCGCGAGGGGGGGGGGGGGCACGGATCAATTTTCGCACTGGGGCCCCATGGGTCATGTGTACGCCACTGTGTGAAAATAACAGTGAGAAGCGCGGAAGCGCCTCTAGCAGCTGTCAATTAGACAGCCACTAGAGGCTGGATTAACCCTAATGTAAACATAGCAGTTTCTCTGAAACTGCTATGTTTACAGCAGGCAGGGTTAATCCTAGATGGACCTGGCACCCAGACCACTTCATTAAGCTGAAGTGGTCTGAGTGCCTATAGTGGTCCTTTAAATGAGAAGTAACCACTAGAGGGAATTAGAGGAAGATCATTAAAAATCACAACAAAACTTTATGTTATCAACTTATTAAATATATAAATATAGATTTATTTTTACTGCTCTTTCTTTTTTTTCCCCCTCTATTGGTCATTTCTAACTTGATCTGTGAATAAAAAATGTTTTGTTGTTTTTTTTAAAATCAACATTTAGAGGCTGTCCCCTAACCATCAATCATCATTTTTTTCCATCAATCATCAATTGTTTTAGCTACACAGGCAGAACTCCAATCACAAAACAAACAAATTGTTTATCCATTGTCCATTTCAGTTGTTTCATGATATGTCCATATAGCGCTTCGAAGTTACAGATCAACCAGTCCAAAATTCAGATAAAATGCAAACTGAATGCATGTCTCCTGCACAGAACCCTTCCCCTTTGCAGTGAGTGGAAATTACTTACTGTAAGTTAGGGATAGGATCACTCTCCTGATATGCAGATGATAGGTGATGTCTGCTGGTTACTTTGATTGGAAAAAGGAATATGTAATTGATCTAGCAGAGGTCCTTGTAAGTCATATTTCAGGCATCTATTTGTTGAAACATCTACCACACTCACTAGGTCCTTATTTCTATCCAGTGCTCTTCTTCGTAGTTAAATCACCGGGAATAACTTTTTTGTACAGATGGGAACTTGTCAGCATTGTGATACTGGATTGCATTTATAGGTGGGATCAGTCTGATATGTAAACATAAGTGCCCTTTGTAATGACACAAGTGGGTTGAAACAAGACATTGACATGGTCAATGACAAATCACAGGCAAACTACTACTTTTTGCCAGTTCTTCATGTCCCCATATACTATATTCTGCTTTATGATTTATAGATATTTTCCCTCTACAGTTTCAAACAGGTAGGGACACCATTAAGTGATTTCAATATTAGAGTCAAGCTTGATTTTGCTTGACGAACTGTTCCTGAGGCTACAAAATGACACATATTAAGTTTGAATTTCAACTTGGATTTTTTGTATGTAATTTTATAGAATAGTTAATAAAGGTTATATTTTAAATATAATTAGGCTGGATTCCTTTGGATCTATTAAAATGTTTTATATTCTACTAACTGGGTTTATGCCATCTTATATATTCTACTAACTGGGTTTATGCCATCTTATATATTATACCAACTGGGTTTATGCCATATTTTCTCCAGCCTTAATGATTCTCTTCCTTCAAATTATTTCTGTAAATTAATCTGCTTTATAATAAACAATGTAATAGGATGCAATTGTCAGATATCATTCTTTACCAAAAAACATATTGCATACATTATGCAGAGAACATAACACTACTTCCGTCAGCCTGGCTTTTTCTTATAGTGCATCCTGCTGCCATCTCTTCATCAGATAAATGACACACACAAAGCCATCCATCAGATGTAAAAGAAAACATGATTCATCAGACCAGGCTACCTTCTACCATTGATCCATGGTCCAGTTCTGATGCTCATGTCCCTCTGAAGACGCTTTTAGTGGTGAACAAGGTTCATCAAGGGCACTCTGACCAGTCTGCGGCTAAGCAGTACCATATGCAGCAAACTGTGATGCACAGTCACTGTGTATTATGAAACCTTTCTATCATGGTCAGCAATTTGAGCTACAATAGCCTATGCTCTCAACACACATAAATGAGCCTTGGGCACCCATGACCCTGATGTTTGTTCACCGGTTGTCCTTAATTGCACAACTTTTGGTAGGTACTAACCACTGCATTATGGGATCACCCCACAAGACTTGCAGTCTTGAAGAAGCTTTGACCCAGTCATCTCACCATCACTATTTGGCTCTTGTCAGAATCACAGATTTCTCCGCTTGCCCATTTTTCCTGCTTCCAACACATGCAATTCAAGAGCTAACTGTTCACTTGCTGCCTATATATTCCACCCATTGACAGATGTACTATTTAATCAATTGACAGGTGTACTATTTAATCAATTGTACAATATAATCAATGTTTTTAATTTGGTTAATGTTGTGGCTGATAAGAGTAGGTCAAACTGATGTTAATGTGTAAATCATTAATGTGGATAGAGGATTTATACTTGTCTCCATTACCAACCAAAATCTGTCCAGCTTGTGCATGTTGTGGGCACACAACACACAAACAACTTTGACAAGCTTCAGTCTCCTCCTCCCTGTTAAGTCTGAGCACAGGGTACCCTATGCACAATAACATTTCGTTTTAATGATACAGTTATTAAGGTTCTCAAAGTAGTAGTTCCCAAGGCAACTGCCAACATTCCAGCTTTTGTCAATGCTTCAAATAGAACACTAATTGTAAAGTGCTTAAATCCTGGAACTATCAAGTACCTTCAGAACTGGTCTTGACTGCCGTCTAGATGAACTGTACAACCCACCCACTGCCTCCCTATCCCAATGAGACACAAGAGACCGTATTAAGTTGGGTAAGGGCAACGGCCACAGCTTTATTTATTCTTTCCATGCCAGCAACATAATCATACTGTCAGCTGTTGGGGTGATTGCCCAACAGACAGGTCTATCCCCACAAACCATGAGTCCAGAGCAGCCTGCCTCCGCCATCAGCTCCCAACAGGCTGCGACTCCCCAAGCCTCCTCGGCAACTTCATCACTTCTGCCTGCGCTAGCCAGGACTCCCGCGTGCTGTGACAAAACAAGAAAAGACAAACCAACAAGCACCAGAAAACAAATCCACATTCCTTCAATACCCAAATGTCCTAGGGGCGGGAGGGCGGGAAAGTCATGATCCCTGCACTTCCAAGAGCTGACTGGTAAGTCCCCTCCGCTAAGTGTCCTTATAACTGTCCTTCCATCTTGCAACTATGTATCCATCTATACCCCTCCCTTCTCCTACTCCTTCAAGACTCCTTAGCCTAGCTGCAGTCATGTCCCCCCTTCCTTGTCAGTCCAGGGAGGTGTCTTGACTGCTGTCTAGATGAACTGTACAACCCACCCGCTGCCCCCCTATCCCAATGAGACACAAGAGACCGTATTAAGTTGGGTAAGGGCAACGGCCACAGCTTTATTTATTCTTTCCATGCCAGCAACATAATCATACTGTCAGCTGTTGGGGTGATTGCCCAACAGACAGGTGTATCCCCACAAACCATGAGTCCAGAGCAGCCTGCCTCCGCCATCAGCTCCCAACAGGCTGCGACTCCCCAAGCCTCCTCGGCAACTTCATCACTTCTGCCTGCGCTGGCCAGGACTCCCGCCACCGCGATGACGACTTCCCTTCACGCCTCCTGCCGTCATCGCACCCCCCGCCGACAGCACAGCCTCAATCCCACTCTGCAAACCTGTGTTAAGGATGTCCAACCCTATGGCATTTAAGTGGACCCCATCCTTCCTCATCAAGTTCTGGTTCTCACCTTCCAGCTCCACGTGTCAGACGACCACCCCGCCCAGCCGCCGTACAAATTTCCCTACTGCAATATTAAGCTTGCGCCTGCTCTTCTCCAAACCGCGAGAGTCCAAAACCAACGGACCCCGAGGCATTGGTAAAGAGATCCAACGCAGCATTGGAGGTGGCCTCCCTCAACCAGCAAGAGTGCCCATTGTAACGTCGCAGGAAGGAGCTCCACACTGCCAGATCCGCCCGGAGGCGCCTCGTGATCTGAATGTAATGGAAGGGTTCCCTCACCCCCACCGTGGACAAGGACAATCTGCGACAAAATGCCTGACCCATCGGTAAAACCCGACATGCGAAAACCAAGTGCCCCAAAAGGCATTTGACGCAACTGAACCTTCTTGGAACCCTTGACCAAGTCCACCAGCCGAAGCAACCCCTCCAACTTCTCCTCAGGGAGCCGGAAAACCATGCTCTCGGTATCAATTTCAATACCCAGGAATGAAAGGACCAACAACGGGCCGACTGTTTTTTGTTCGGAAACAGGAACTCCGAACTCCAATGCCACCCGCCGGAAGGCCTGTAGCAAAGCAATACAATCCTGGGAACCCGACGGACCGACAAACAAAAAATAGTCCAGGTAATGGGTCAAGGAACCCAAACCCGAAACTCTGGACGTGACCCACTCCTAAAAGGAAGAAAACAGTTTGAAATAAGAACAAGAGATAGCGCAGCCCATGGGCATGCACATATCATAATAGAAGTAACCGTTCGCAAAACACCCTAACAAGTGAAAACAATCCGGATGAACTGGCAACAAACGAAAGGCTGACTCAATGTCCGATTTAGCTAATAACGCCCCATGACCGGCCCGCCAAAGGAGGAGCAATGCCGAGTAGAAGGACGCATAACGCACCCTGCACACATCCCTGTCGATGTCATCGTTGACCGACGCCCCAGAAGGGTACGAGAGATGGTGAATTAACCGAAACTCTCCCGGATCCTTTTTGGGTACCAGACCCAACGGAGACACTCGCAGGTTGTGGAATGGGGGGGAATCAAAGGGGCCGGCCATGCGGCCCCGGTGAATCTCCGTCTCCAACTTTTCTTGTAATAAACCCTCTTTTCCCCGCGTGGACCGAAGATTACAGGCAAACTGGCCCTCGTCCGACAGCACAAAAGGAATCCAGAAACCCGTTGTGAAACCGTCGAACAAAAGGCTCGCAAAGTCCCGCTTAGGATACTTGCCTAGCCACGGACGCATCTTTTCCATGCTCACCGGAGTCCTCGCTGCGAGGAACGTCGTCCCTACCAGAGCCCTTGGCGGCAGACGGTCTAACCTTCTTGAAACAACGGAGAGCCGGGTGGGCTCCCCCGCAGTGGGCACACTCGTGACGGAATCTGCAGGAACTAAACCACTTACAGTGGCTCTCGTTGAAGAGCCAACAGACTCCCCCTTCCTCTGACCTGCCGACGTACTCGAAGGGACGCCGGCAGCCCCCTGAAAGGGAGAGGGTCAACACGGGGTCATCAGTAGCAGCCACAGGCTGCCGTCCTGCACCCCAAAACCCATACCCGGACACGCCGCCATCTTCTGACGGAATTGCTGGTCGTATTTGAACCAGCATTGCCCCCCATAAACCTTGTAAGCGCCCCAAATTAAGTCCAAATAGCCAAATAGCGAGGGGGCCCTCCCTGGGAAGCGACGCACTAGCACGCTAGCAAAGATATTAAATCCTTGCAGCCAATTACCGAACGTACGCGGGATAGCCTTACCCTTCTCGCCATCCAATTGTTCACCACGTCGCGGTCTGTCCACAGACTCCTTGTCTGGCGGAACGAGGGAAAGGAGATCCACATACTCACCACGAATAATCTTCTCCTGCACCTCAGATGGCACATGTAAACCTAGCGGGGCCAGTTCACACCCCGGGAGAAAGGAACCAACCCCTACCCCTTGACCCTGCAAACTAACTTGACCCTGAACCCCTAGACCACTGCCCCTGGCTTGACCCTCCACTAAAAGCCTCAGCAGGCACAACACCTTGCTATCCTGTCCTAATCCCCCTGCAGAACCCCAGGCGCCAGCGCATGCCAACTCACCAAATGAGGGGAGGCGCAGGGGCCGTCCTCCATGTATCCATCTATACCCCTCCCTTCTCCTACTCCTTCAAGACTCCTTAGCCTAGCCGCAGTCATGTCCCCCCTTCCTTGTCAGTCCAGGGAGGTGTCTTTCTACATTTAATAGTGCATCACATTGATTTGGTTGTTCCTGGTGGAATCTGAATATGCCATCATGAGTAATTACGAAGGTTCACAAAGCAAGTATCATTCAATTATAATTAATGCTCATAGAATTGCAATTTTACAGTTTTTCTTTTGTGGAAGATTAGGAATAACATGTAAAATGACAATAGTTACAAGTAAACACAATATATGAACAATTACTAAAAACATGAAGATTAAGAAGAATGCAGAAAGTATTTTTTTTCTTCACATTAAATACTTATTTTATAAATTTGATTTGAAGCAATTAATCATACACAGGGTTATTCACTAAAGTGAAACCTGTTAGAAATTGATAGTGAATTTAAATGGAGAATTTTTCAAGTTCAGCTATTTTGGCTTTCCAAGTAAACCATACTTCCAGTTCAGCTACTCTAACCTTAAATTTGAAATTCACTTTGAATTTACACTTTGGTGAATAACCTTCTATATATGTGCATTATTTCCTTTTCTATATAGTTATAGATATGCGTTCACAGAAAACATTTGAGTAGAGTGCATGTAAGGAGTTAATTGCTGATACCATAAACTAGATAGAAGGTTTGCAGGATTGTTGGCCAACTAACTGTATGGTGTAATGGGCCAAACAACAGAAACTGAATGGATGTTGACTTATGATGGAAGTTGAGCATGTGATAGTTCCCAAGGAAAGGAATGAAACAGCACACTGCATGGGACACAAGGACAGAATAAAGACCAGAAGCAGCATCTGATAGAAGGAGCCTGGCAGGAGGGGAAACAGATGGGTTGGCAGCAGTGAGAGCAGATGGCTTGGCAAGGGCGAGGATTAGTCCGTACTGAGAACAAAGGATGGTCTTTGAGTGCTTAGAAAACAACATTTCTGTGTAAGCTCTAAAATAACAGCCCCAGCAAATGCAGCTTGCACCTTAAAAACAAGTATGGCTATGCATATGTTATTGCATGTTGGATGCCAGTAACGTATCCCTGGTGAGCTAGCCATCAAAAACCCAAAAGAAGAATTTCAAAATGCCTACTGTCTGCTGAGTCTTATGCCAGACAATCAGGACATGTTTTGAACATACAGTTTACCATTAGCTTGACTATGTCTCATCCAGAACTAGATTTTCACAAATCTTTGCCAGGCCCATTGGTTCATGATAGTGTTCTGCTCCAAATAGAAAGATGAGGACATGTAGAACTAGGATTAAAAACTGTAGAAATTCATAATTATATTTTGTTCTCCTTGCATCAATCCAATAAGTTTGTAATCTAGTCAATGCTTCTAATTAATTTGGATTAGACAAATCTAGCTGAGAATGCTAATAATTAATATCTGCCAGTACAGCTATAATTTTATCAAGGCTGGAGTTTTATAGCAATCTAATGATGAATTCAAAACTAATTAACAGTATTCATTTCTATTCAACTGATGTGCATAAAATGTGCAAAAAATGCAAATTTGCAGGTAAGTATATTTCTTTTCTTTTTTTAAATAAAATTGGATTACTTTTAATTCTATTAGTCTTATTCAGATTCTTTTTTGTCATTTTTAGCACGTTTTTCCATGCTGCAGGAAACTTCACAGATTGGAAAAAAAATTTATGAAAAGCAAAACCAATAATTTTTTCAGATTCAGAATATTTTCAACAAAATGCAAACAGGTAATCAATACAGAAATTAAACTGTTATAAACTCTGACCTCTGCACCTGGCAGTCAGCATAAAGAATGCATAGAATGAATAAGAGAAATTAAACAATGTTCTATGTACAATATTTGCCCTTGCTTGTCTGAACTGGTTTAGGATGTAATTTAGTTTATCTCTTGTATACATTTAAAAGAAACCTGAGCATTTTGTGAAAATATTGGATAACAAGTTATAGATGATTTTCAATGCTTTATTGAATGAGCCTTTGCAATAATCATGCTGTCTAATCAGCATCTTGATATGCCACACCTGTGACGTGGGTGGATTATCTCAGCAAAGCACAAGTGCTCACTAACACAGATTTAGACAGATTTGTGAACAATATTCACCAGTGGGGTACCTCAGGGATCTGTACTTGGACCCATTCTCTTTAATATTTTTATTAGTGATATAGCAGAAGGTCTTGATGGTAAGGTATGTCTTTTTGCTGATGATACTAAGATATGTAACAGGGTTGATGTTCCAGGATGGATAAGCCAAATGGCTAATGATTTAGGTAAACTAGAAAAATGGTCAGAGTTGTGGCAACTGACATTTAATGTGGATAAGTGCAAGATAATGCATCTTGGACGTAAAAACCCAAGGGCAGAGTACAGAATATTTGATAGAGTCCTAACCTCAACATCTGAGGAAAGGGATTTAGGGGTGATTATTTCTGATGACTTAAAGGTAGGCAGACAATGTAATAGAGCAGCAGGAAATGCTAGCAGAATGCTTGGTTGTATAGGGAGAGGCATTAGCAGTAGAAAGAGGGAAGTGCTCATGCCACTGTACAGAACACTGGTGAGACCTCACTTGGAGTATTGTACGCAGTACTGGAGACCGTATCTTCAGAAGGATATTGATACCTTAGAGAGAGTTCAGAGAAGGGCTACTAAACTGGTTCATGGATTGCAGGATAAAACTTACCAGGAAAGGTTAAAGGATCTTAACATGTATAGCTTGGATGAAAGACGAGACATGGGCGATATGATAGAAACATTTAAATACATAAAGGGAATCAACACAGTAAAGGAGGAGACTATATTTAAAAGAAGAAAAACTACCACAACAAGAGGACATAGTCTTAAATTAGAGGGACAAAGGTTTAAAAATAATATCAGGAAGTATTACTTTACTGAGAGGGTAGTGGATGCATGGAATAGCCTTCCAGCTGAAGTAGTAGAGGTTAACACAGTAAAGGAGTTTAAGCATGCATGGGATAGGCATAACGCTATCCTAACTATAAGATAAGGCCAGGGACTAATGAAAGTATTTAGAAAATTGGGCAGACTAGGTGGGTCGAATGGTTCTTATCTGCCGTCACATTCTATGTTTCTATATTTGAGAGAAATAAACCTTTTGTGTACATAGAACAAGTCTTAGATCTTTGAGTTCAGCTCATGAAAAATGGGGGCAAAAACAAAATTGTTGCGTTTATAATTTTGTTCAGTGCATGTACTATTTTACGTAAAGTTATTCCACAAAGTAAAGGTAAAGTGCAAGAATTGGACCAAAAATTGTATAGAATATTGGAATCTGATTTTAACCAGGTATTGTGTATCATGGCAAAGACTTTGTATTCAAGGGACAGTATAAGTACCAAAATAATTAAATGTTATTAAAGTGAGTTGGGGCATAGAAGCTGAGAAGCTGCACTGTTTACTAGTTGACACAAGCTTGAAGTTTCTAAGCCTATAACTGGCTGCACCCAGTCAACTAGCCACTAAAGGCTCCAGACTGAAGTAGATTCAATAATGTAATGTTCTGCATCAGCATGCAAAGTATGATATCACTGGACGCTGTGCATAACCAATGTTTGTCTGTGCATTGGATTGCCTTGCTCCATCTGTGTGTCTTCAATGTTATGAGATGCAACTAACTGGACAAACAAGCTTTTATGTATTACTATTTTTACACACAGGGCCCATTCTTTTACAATTATAAAGGGAAGCTTATTAGAGTGTTTTTTTTAATAAGCTTAGTTGTTCTTAAGTTTCACAATGATGTATACTGTATTCACATGGCAGAAGAAAGAGTGTTGAGATGGAATGACAACACAGAATTACTTCCCTGTGATATGACTTGGATATGCATTTGCTTAACTAGATTCTATTTACTATATATTTAAATAGAACTTCTTGTTGAATAGAATAACATTTTCAGGAGACGGTTTGGTTGAGAATTTAATCCAGAATTTACATGAGAGATCAGGGTTCAGCCACTTATGATATACGTGACTCATGTTGTAATTTGGCATTGCTTTGATGTTTTACCAGGGGTTAGTTCATATAGCATTTTTTTTTGTTGCAAACACCATTGAGAACAAACCATTTTAAGAAGATTTGTTACAATATAAAAGGGTCTGAAGCTTACTTTTATTTAGATGGTGGTGTCCTCTGCAAAATGGTGCATTGATAGCATAGGAGAATAGAAAGGGAAAAGGATAAGAAACCAAAATAAATTTTCCAAGCAATCCCCTTTGAGTTTTTGCATTGACTAAAAATTAGGATGTAGAAGGCATGAAGGCAAGCCAGGCACTATGTGAAAAGGTCTGAAGCGATATAAGCAGTTTTTGTGTATATAGATCATGTCTCTAAAGCTTCACTGCTAGGAATTAAATCACTTTGGTTTCTGTTTATGCAGCCCTAGCCACACCTCCCCTGGCTGTGACTGACAAAGCATGCGTGAAAGCAGAATAGTCAGGGTCTAGAAAGCAGGGCTGCCAGCAGAAATTGCGGGGCCCCTGACAGCAGCTCAAGGTCTGGGCCTATGGGGCCCGCACCCGAGTCCACCTACAGGACCCACCTCAAAGTCCGCCAACAGTGCTCACCTCTAAGGATGGAGTGTGTGTGTGTACTGAATGTGCTGTGTGTGTATAGTGGAAGTAGAATGTGTGTAGTGGATGCAGTGTGTATAATCAATGCAGATTGTATGTTTGTGTAATGTATGTAGTGTTTGTGTGTATTAGATGCAGATTGTGTATTTGTGTAGTGGATGTAGTGTGTGTACAGTAAATGTAGTGTGTATAGTGACTGCAGAGTGGGTATAGTAAATGTAGTGTGTGAAGTGAATTCAGTGTGTGTATAGTGTCTGCAGAGTGTATTTGTGTAGAATGTGTGTGTGTGTGTGGTGATTGCATAGTGTGCGTATTGAATGTAGCATGTGTGTGTGTGTGTGTGTAGTGAATGCAGAGTGTGTAGGTAACTAGTGACTCC
Source organism: Pelobates fuscus (assembly GCF_036172605.1). Classification (NCBI taxonomy): domain Eukaryota; kingdom Metazoa; phylum Chordata; class Amphibia; order Anura; family Pelobatidae; genus Pelobates; species Pelobates fuscus. The sequence goes on from NC_086317.1 coordinate 129,787,955, forward strand.
AGAGTAGGTGGGGGGAATGAAGTGTGTGTGTGTGTGTGGGGGGGGTGGCGTGGGGGGTAGAAACGTAGTGTGTATAGTGACTGCAGAGTGTGTGTAGTGACTGCAGGGTCACAGAATGTGTGTTTTTGTTTTGTTTTTTTACATTTATATGAATATTTTTTTTATTTTATTCCCTGGTGGTCTGGTGGCATGGTGGAGGGAGCCACCGAAGCACATAACAGATAGGGCCCAGCACACGCCATCTTAACCCTCCAGCAGCTCCTCTGACTCTTGTGGGTCTTGCCTGTGTGCCGTGCGGAGTGTTGCCATGGTAACCCATGGCAATGTTCTGACAGCCGCAGAACTCACGAGAGTTAGAGGGAGGATCACCTGGAAGATTTAAGAGAGCATGTGCTGGCCCCCCTCTTCCGTGTACAAGTAGCTGGGGGCCTGTGGTTCACATATAGATGGCGATAATCCTTATCTATATGTGCACATAGTGAATGTGAGGCCCTGGACTCCCAGAGCAGTCATGGTTGTGATGCCCTGATGGCGGCACTGCTAGCAAGCTATTAACAAAGCAGGACATGAGAAATTCTAACAAACAGAATTTGCAATAAAAGAAGTTTAAACATTAGATGTCTCTTTACAGAAGTGTTTAGGAAGGGTGTTTAAGAAATGCAGGGTGGTGTGACAAGGGCTGTATAAAAGTGATTTAACTCCTAACTGGCAGAGAATTGAGCAGTGAGACTGCAGGGACAAGATCCATACACCAAAACTGATTCATTGAGCTAAAGTTGTTTTGGTGACTATAAGGTCCATTTAACTCACACACCCAGGTCATTTCAAATCATACTAGCAGGGCCAGATTAAGAGCCCAGTGGGCCTGGTGCTGACAATTATTATGGGCCTATTTACAGAATCTTATCAACCAAAAACACTAAAACAATCATGCCTCCCAAGCATCATATATCTGATAGAGATGGTATTGGAGGGAAACTCAAAGGATGCAGCTATACGAAAACACATTCTTTGCTAATCTCTCTCTAATTTATGCTTTCATCTTTCAAGTAAATCCATACCCCCTAACAGCAGTGTCCAGTGAAGCAGGAAGTCAATGGGCGGGGTAAAAGGGTGTGCCACTGGCATGCGAATCACATGGCCAGAACTGCCAAAAGGGGCGAAGATGCTCAAAAAGGGGACATGTCTGTCCAAAGAATTGGAAGGCCAGCCTGGCATGAATGCATGTCCGGCTGCCCACCAATCATGCAGGCTGTCCAACTAAGGGCATACTATGCAGGCAGCACCCTGAGCTTTACATAAATGCGTCTAATGATGTGTTCGCTCTACGCTTTCTAAGGACTGTCCCCTAGCACTCACATGTCCACTTGTCTCCTTACCGTCTTACTAGCAGGCAGAAGCTCCTGGTATATAGTCTGGGACAGAGAAAAGGTGTATGCAGTGAGTGTAGAAGAAAGGGGACATGCCACAATGTTAGAGAGACAAAGTCTGCATTATCTAAACTAATTTTATTGTCATCCTGTCCACACAAGTCTTGTTCCCATGCATCTATCTTAAGCTTCCAAACTTAAAGGGACACTATAGTCACCAGAACAACTACAGCGTTTTGTATTTGTTCTGGTAAGTAGAATCATTCCCTTCAGGCTTTTTGCAGTAAACACTGTCTTTTCAGAGAACATAACTCCAATGGCCACTCCTTAGATGGCTGCTGAAGGTGCTTCCTGGAAAAGTACTGCCTAGTGTGCAGCACTGCCATTCAGTGTCTCCACCCTCTGCATGCAGACACTGAACTTTCCTCATAAAGATGCATTGAATCATTTTTTCTTTATGAGGAGATGTTGCCTAGTTGACAGTCAAGCATTGTCATTTGCTCAGACCACCACTTCTGATGATGTCAGAAGACAGTGTCAGTTCAGAGGCAGAGCCTGCAGCTGCAGACTTGAATACAAGTAAGATTTTACTATATTTAGGGAGGCAAAAGAGGGCCAGGGGGGCTAGAGGTTGGTTTAAACATAATACATAATTGTGTTCCTGACCCTATAGTGTTCCTTTAAGCAAGAGTATGTGAAGAGTAGTTAGGGTTGCCACCTTTCTTGGAAAAAAATACCAGCCTTAATCATTTGTATAATTAATTAGTTATGTGTGACATCACATGATGTAAATCACAAGGAGTGACACAAGAGAAAATTCTGTAAAATCACCAACAAAAGACTTACAGTTTGATTCTGCTGTATAGATGGATTGCTCCCAGTGTCTCCCTGTCTCCCAGTCTCGCAAGTCACACAGTCTCTCAGTGTCCCTATTGTATCACAGCGTCAGTGTCCCTACGTCGCCCAGTCCCCCAGTCTCCCAGTGTCTCAGTGTTCTCATTTCTCCCAGTGTCCCCATGTCTCAGTGTGTCCCCATGTCTCGTGGTATCTGTGTCCCTATGTCTCACAGTGTCTCAGTGTCCCCATGTTTTCCAGTGTCCCCAAGTGTCTGTGTCCCCAGGTCTCGTGGTATCTGTGTCCCCATGTGTCATCCAGTGTCCTCATGTGTCCCCTAGTGCCTCAGTGTCCCCATGTCTCCCTGCTGCCATTCCCCCCATCCCTCACTTACCTGAGCTGTAGATCTGCTGTCTGGATTCTCTGTGCTGTGTAGCTGCTCCCCCACAGATTAGTGAGTAATAGAGAGAGGCAGGGAGGGATATGCTGTAACTTCCTATAACTGCCTCTCTCCACACACAGTGACCAATACTGGCCGGTGCTGGTATTGCAGAATAATCTCTGTTTATACTGAGAAAAATACCTGCATTTGTATTGCCGGTATTACTGCAATACTGGCACAGCCAGGCAGCCTCAAATACCGGCTGTGCCAGTAAAATACCAGTCAGGTGGCAAACCTAAGAGTAGTGTGTAAAAAAAATATATATATATATTTTTTTTTTTAAATGGGCCTATTCCATGGGCCTGGGCCTGGGCCTGGAGCTGCAGCTCCATCAGCCCCTATGTTAATCCGGCCCTGCATACTAGGAGTAGGTTCTAAAGCTTAAAAAGAAGCTGGATAACACCAGACCTAATCACCAAAACAGTGGACTCTTCAAGCTCATCATATACACAGACTAAACAGATGACAGATAACTAGGATACAAAAGCCTCTCCTCCCCTGCATATAGGAGGATGTGTGACAGGGACCCACCCCTATTCCTTACCGACTTCTTCCCCACTACCCCCAAAGAGATCACATATCCGACCTCACCCATCAATAACCGCCACACGAAGAAATAAAACCAAAGATTCACGTAAACCTTAACACTGCATCAGACATCCATGCCTAGTAAGGCTGGAATATCTGCTTATTTGTTCTTTGTTTATAAGTTTGCCTTTTTGATTGACTAGCTGGGACCTGCGGGCCCCACTGGGACACAACAAAGATCTCATACCAGAGACCTACGAGTATAACACAATGCTTATTCAGAAACGATAGAGGCCTGTGCACCTCAGCTTACATTGCCTTACAGAGGACCTGTGTGTCCCACTTATACCTAAGCCTTTCACTGTTATGTGAAGTTATGAAACATGAAAAATACAATAAAAATAAAAAATAAAAAAAGAAGCTGGAAATATTGAAATCTATAAATATATTTTAGATAGTATATACACAAACAGGGTTAGTTGTCAGGAATTCAAAGAAAGTTTTACATTTAAGGCCACACAAGCCAAACTAGAAGCTACTGTGACCTTTAATTTTAAATTCACTGAATTTCTGACAAAACTTGCTTTGGTTTGAACTTTTTTTTAATTTGGCAGCTGTGCAGAGCTAAGTGCTAGCCAGCTGCCATGTAAGGTCCAAATTCCAGCTGGCCGGCAGCATTTAGTTCTGCTGAAATCAAGACCTAATTCAGGCTGACTTCTTCTATGCAAAATTTGTACATTGATAAATAGCGTAAACATTGTACAGATTTTGCACTCAGAATGGCTCCAGATGTGCGCACGCATGCTTCTCTTAAGTGAATAATCCAGTATGTTTTACCTTCACATTTATAAATTGGTATAATTTAGGTATATTCAAACAACAAGAATTTGCTAATGATGCAATGGGGTGGTCAACTTGGTTTTTCAACAGCTGGTATGGCACAGATAGATGTACAATTTTCAGCTTCGGGAGATGCACATTTATCTCTTATGGTCCTGTGTTTCAAAATTGGTGCTCGACCACTAATCAGTGCTAACCTCTTCTGATAAGTATACATTTAATATTTATTATATGTTGCATGCAATTAACTAAGAAGTGGTCATAAAATAGTGTGAGCAAATCATGAGATGTGCTTATGCTACACAAACTGCAGAGAGGGCATTCATCCCCATGGACAGTGCACTTCATCAGCGCTCTGAGCATGTGATGCCCTAATCAGGGCAGGCCAATGTGATGGCCGTTCAGTTCAGTGTACACTCATGCCAGGCTGACATGCTCCTTTTTCAGACAGGGCCACCCTCTTATTGCCAGGCCCAGCTAGGGTTGCCACCTTTCTTGGAAAAACTACCAGCCTGCTAATTTGTATAATTAATTATGTATGCGCAACATCACATGAAGAAAATCACAAGGCGTGACATAAGAAAATATTCTGTAAATTTACAAAAACATTACTTACAGTTTGATTCTGCCGTATAGAGGGATTGCTCAGCAGTTTGGGGAGATTAAACCTCAGTGCTAAATCAATGGAACAAGCAGCAGGTTGTGTTTCACATCCCTGTCTGCATCATATACAATATATACATGCACAAATACACAGGATTAATTCACTAAACACCAAGTCGTAATGAATTACAATCCGAATTACAAAATGTAGGTTAAAATAGCCTAGCTAGGCTGAATTGGAGAATTTTATCAGATCAATTATTTTTGTCTATAATTTTCAAAAAAAAAATTTCTTTTTTTTTTAAATTCTTTATTTTTATTCGTGCATGGAGTAACAGTAAAGCGTACAGCGCCACAACAGCTGCTGCAAGCGGTTTGTCATCATTTCAACATGTGGCTTGTTAAACAGCACAATTTTTTATGTTTTAGAACATGAAAATAACAAGATGTAGGCAGTTGCATAGAAATACAAAGCGTGGTAAACATGCGATTTGAATTGTGAAACACTCTGAATTATTATGTCTAAGGCAGTAAGACATGATAGGGTTACAGGCTCGCTTCGGTAGACATATGTGCCCCTACAAAATATGTGGACGTACGCTGTCTCACCTATGAGGCAGAAAAATATACAGGTAGCTTGACTTTTTAAGCGAGTTACAAACGTGGGTTAATGGTGCTAATTTAACCAGCTGGGTGTGCAGTGCTTGAGGTGCAGGAACAGGTATGTTAGGAAGGATGTATGCACAATTTTGACATCAACACTGTCAATATTAACAAGCTGAACAGAGCTTATTGTTTGCGTTAGGATATGCTTGATTCGATTTTTAGAGTATATCATGCCAGGCCATACGAGTATAAAACATTGCTAGCTGGGCTTAGGTTTAGACAGGGATAGCTAGTAACATAGTACGGTTACAGTATACATATGTAGGCCATGACGTGAAAAGCTTAAAGCAGGGTAGCGCATAGCCTGACAGAAGTTCTCAGTAGAATCAAAATATAAATACAATCTATAACTTGCCTATAATATATAGCATGCCTAAACATCGCTTTTCTCCCTAGGTGCCTGCCCTGTAAAACATTACTATGTCCAGCTTGTTAGTCAAAATAGCCGTCCTACGCATTCTAGGCATGGGTATTAACTAAACATTTAAGAAAAGGCCGAGCAGGGAGGCCAGCGGTGCCGGAGCATTAAAACATTGTATGAGGGTAACAGTTAAACACCGAACTTATTGTTGGCCTGTCAGCATTAACCCCCTAGGAGGCCCGTTTGGAGTGATAATGAAAGGCATTAGTAATCGAGTGCCGAATATTGGTACATCGGCTATCAGGGCTGCTGGGAGCATCATATGTAAGGAAAAGAAAATAATAATGTGAACGGAAAAAATAGTAAGCGAACATAAGGAACATAAGGTAGAATGTCTTAGGCCGTTCAGCCGGCTCCCATGGAGGGAAAGACCCGCCGTTTTTCCTGCTCAGAAGTGTATGCAGCCGCTCTGATACTTTCTTTGTGGATGTGTCCGCAGGGATCCAGGTCGTGCTGTGCCGGGTGCTGGGAAGGAGGCTTGGTGATGCCTTAGTAGACGTCGCTTTCATGGAGGGCTCGCTTGTGTGTGGTCGCCTGCAGGTACCTGTGTCGCCTCGGGAGGCTGTACTGGGGCCGCGTGGGGGATTTCCCCTCAGGCAGCGTTGAACCGCCGGGCGGATCCACTTCGCCGCCGCTTTCACCGCTTGTTGGAAGGGCTGTCTCTTGGCCCTACACTTCTCCCAAAGGTACGTGCGAAGCTTTTCAAAGAACACTGTTATGTGTTCGGGTGGCTTGTGCAACTCGTGCCTCGTTCTGCGCTGCTTCTGCGCCGCCATTTTAGCTTGGCCCTGGTGGTCCCTCGTGGACAGGGCTTGTGTCGCTTGGGTTGTTTGCTTCATGGGGCTATTCGACCCCTGCGAGGACCGGGATATCCCCCGCCGGTCCAGAGGGGGGGGGGGCAGCAGGGCTGCAATGTGCCCATTCCTGGGAGCCCGTCCAGTGGCAGGAGGTCGGCCATCTCCCCCGGGTCCCAGACTTCGCTCAGGTTTAGGCCGCATAGCTGGATCGGGTTTGTCTGCGGTGCACCGGTGCCGGTTCGGTACCATTCAGTTGCTCTCGTCGTGCTGTGTACGTTTCTGGTCACCGTTTGCCGTTGGTACTTTTGGGTCACTCGATCGTGGCTTTCTTGTGCCTGTCTTAGCTGGAGCTCCTAAAGCGTGCGACCGGCCATGTTTGCTGCCAGGCCCCGCCCCTCAAATATTTTAATTTACTACATTTCACAGTTTAATTATTAAACCTTTGTACTTTATTCACTAAACTAAAGCATTTGGTGTAGAAAATTGAAAAGCAAGCTACAATGTTAAGGATAAAGTAGTGGATTTAAATAAAATTCTACAGTTCCACTATAGTCACAGTATGCATAATTGTACATACCTGTATATACTCGAGTATAAGTCGACCCGAATTCTAAGCCGAGGCCCCTAATTTTACCACAAAAAAATGGGAAAACTTTTTGACTCGAGTATAAGCCTAGGGTTGGAAATTCAGCAGCTACTGGTAAATTTCTAAATAAAATTAGATCCCAATAAAATTTACATTAATTGAATATTTATTTACAGTGTGTGTATATAATGAATGCAGTGTGTTTGTGTGTATATAATGCAGTGTGTGTATATAATGCAGTGTGTGTGTATTTAATGCAGTGTGTGTTTGTGTGAATGCAGTGTGTGTGTTTGTGTAGTGTGTGTAAACTGGGTGAGGGGAGGGCATTTTTCTGCTTTCTCTGCATAGACCAAGTTTTGCACCTCGGTCGCCAAAACAAAACACTAAACTATTCAAGGGACACCATACGCACCCAGACAACATTAAAGCGGCACTGTCAGGCCGAACTTACCTTTCCTCAATCTCTTCCTCTTCTCCCCCTCTCTCGGGATCTGTTATTCTTTTCTTCCTGTCTTATTTAGTTTTCTTTAAAATTATAAGACAAAGTAGGGACTCTTTGCCTTATGGAGGATTCCTCCGCTTGGGGGCCGCGTGGGGGATTTCCCCTCAGGCAGCGTTGAACCGCCGGGCGGATCCACTTCGCCGCCGCTTTCACCGCTTGTTGGAAGGGCTGTCTCTTGGCCCTACACTTCTCCCAAAGGTACGTGCGAAGCTTTTCAAAGAACACTGTTATGTGTTCGGGTGGCTTGTGCAACTCGTGCCTCGTTCTGCGCTGCTTCTGCGCCGCCATTTTAGCTTGGCCCTGGTGGTCCCTCGTGGACAGGGCTTGTGTCGCTTGGGTTGTTTGCTTCATGGGGCTATTCGACCCCTGCGAGGACCGGGATATCCCCCGCCGGTCCAGAGGGGGGGGGGGCAGCAGGGCTGCAATGTGCCCATTCCTGGGAGCCCGTCCAGTGGCAGGAGGTCGGCCATCTCCCCCGGGTCCCAGACTTCGCTCAGGTTTAGGCCGCATAGCTGGATCGGGTTTGTCTGCGGTGCACCGGTGCCGGTTCGGTACCATTCAGTTGCTCTCGTCGTGCTGTGTACGTTTCTGGTCACCGTTTGCCGTTGGTACTTTTGGGTCACTCGATCGTGGCTTTCTTGTGCCTGTCTTAGCTGGAGCTCCTAAAGCGTGCGACCGGCCATGTTTGCTGCCAGGCCCCGCCCCTCAAATATTTTAATTTACTACATTTCACAGTTTAATTATTAAACCTTTGTACTTTATTCACTAAACTAAAGCATTTGGTGTAGAAAATTGAAAAGCAAGCTACAATGTTAAGGATAAAGTAGTGGATTTAAATAAAATTCTACAGTTCCACTATAGTCCCAGTATGCATAATTGTACATACCTGTATATACTCGAGTATAAGTCGACCCGAATTCTAAGCCGAGGCCCCTAATTTTACCACAAAAAAATGGGAAAACTTTTTGACTCGAGTATAAGCCTAGGGTTGGAAATGCAGCAGCTACTGGTAAATTTCTAAATAAAATTAGATCCCAATAAAATTTACATTAATTGAATATTTATTTACAGTGTGTGTATATAATGAATGCAGTGTGTTTGTGTGTATATAATGCAGTGTGTGTATATAATGCAGTGTGTGTGTATTTAATGCAGTGTGTGTTTGTGTGAATGCAGTGTGTGTGTTTGTGTAGTGTGTGTAAACTGGGTGAGGGGAGGGCATTTTTCTGCTTTCTCTGCATAGACCAAGTTTTGCACCTCGGTCGCCAAAACAAAACACTAAACTATTCAAGGGACACCATACGCACCCAGACAACATTAAAGCGGCACTGTCAGGCCGAACTTACCTTTCCTCAATCTCTTCCTCTTCTCCCCCTCTCTCGGGATCTGTTATTCTTTTCTTCCTGTCTTATTTAGTTTTCTTTAAAATTATAAGACAAAGTAGGGACTCTTTGCCTTATGGAGGATTCCTCCGCTTGATCAGCTCTGACCAGCGGAGGAGCAAAGTGTGCTTCATTTCCGCTGGTCAGAGCAATTTTCCCATAATCCTTACCTTTCCTCTGTGTTCCCGCGATGCTTCCTGTCATTTTAGACGAAACTGCCGAATTGCGTTCTAACTGAATGAGAACAGTATGTTAGTTTGTTTTAGAGCGCAATTCGGCACTTTGTTCGGATCGCAATTTCATTCGAATGAATGAAACTCCGATCCTATTCATTGCTGTGGCTGCATCTTGCAGCCGCTTAGTAGATAACTCCCTAATTCCCACGGTATCAGGCAGCTATCTACTAAAAGGCTGAAAGACCTAAACTGGTCTTTCAGCCAAATTTACTATTTAAGGTAAATTAGATCTGTTTGAAAGTGAAACCAGTTTTTTTTTTTTACAGAGAAATTGCAGGGGAATGATCTATACACTAAAACTGCTTTATTTAGCTAAAGTAATTTAGGTGACTATAGTGTTCCTTTAACAATGGTTTAAACACTCATTGATATATGTGTGTATACATCAGGGCCGGTGCAAGGATTTTTGCCGCCCTAGGCAAAATAAAGATTTGCCGCCCCCACCCCCCCTCACTGTAATCTTCCCCCCCTCCCTCCAATCTTCTCTCCCCCTCTCCCTCCAATCTTCTCTCTCCCCCCCCTCCAATCTTCTCTCTCCCCCCCTCCCTCCAATCTTCTCTCTCCCCCCCTCCTTCCAATCTTCTCTCTCCCCCCTCCCTCCAATCTTCTCTCTCCCCCCTCCCTCCAATCTTCTCTCTCCCCCCTCCCTCCAATCTTCTCTCTCCCCCCTCCCTCCAATCTTCTCTCTCCCCCCCCTCCCTCCAATCTTCTCTCTCCCCCCCTCTCCAACTCCTCTATATACCCTCCTACAAAACGTTCAAATCCTACTCCCACCTTCACCTCCTTTCTATCCATCTGCTCCTAGCAGCTGGTGATGTCTCTCTAAGCCCCGGTCCCATCTCAGGAAACTCACCACATACTTACCCAAAGATCCGCACTAATCTCATACACATCTCATGTTCCTCTAAATTCTCCTTCAGTACTGCCCTCTGGAATCCACGCTCTGTTTGCAATATTACAAAATCCACTGCTGTCCATGACTTCATCTCTCGTTCAATTGATTTACTAGCCTTAACAGAAACATGGCTCTCCCCCTCTGACACTGCTACCCCTGCACCTTCGACGGTCTTCAACTTACCCACAACCCAAGAAACTCTGAATGTAAAGGTGGTGGTGTAGGGTTTCTCCTCTCCCCTCACTGCTCCTTTAAACCTCTATTCCCCCTCTTTTATATCATTTGAAATACATTCAATTCACCTTTCAAACCCTTCTATGCTAACATTGCTGTTATTTATCACCCCCTGGTTCCCCTCTTCTCTTCCTTGACCACTTTGCTGCTTGGCTACCCTATTTCCTCTCTTCTAATATTCAATCCCTAATTCTTGGGGACGTCAATATTCCCATTAACCCACCTTTGACCTCTACAGCCTCTAAACTACTTTCAATTACTTCCTCCCTCGGGCTATCACAGTGGGCTAATTCTTCCACCCATGTAGCTGGCAATACCCTTGACCTAATCTTCTCTTATGCATGTACAGTATCTAATATCTGCAACACTCCATTTCCTCTCTCCGTTCACCACCTCTTATCGTTTGCTCTCGTGCACCCGCTCACCCAACAACCTCCGCCTAACCCCCCTCAACTCAGGAGGGACCTTAATTCTCTTGATCTCCAGCAGCTGTCAGCTGATATTGATTCACAACTGCTATCCATCCCTTCCCTCTCCTGTCCTTCACTGGCCATCTCCGCATATACAGTCAGGTCCATAAATATTGGGCCATCGACACAATTCTAATCTTTTTGGCTCTATACACCACCACAATGGATTTGAAATGAAACAAACAATATGTGCTTTAACTGCAGACTTTCAGCTTTAATTTGAGGGTATTTACATCCAAATCAGGTGAATGGTGTAGGAATTACAACAGTTTGTATGATGAGGTTTAAGATGAGGTTTAAGAAAAAACTTAAAAAAAACGTTATTAGAAATACCTCTCTTGTAAGTCTAGAAACCAATATTAAAAATATAGTGGTAAAAACTCTGCATGATAAATATAAAATTAAAATCAGAGATTTATTAATAGGGGTCAAACTCAAGACTATTAGCACATTATGTAAAGAATTGGATCTTTCAAATCCTCAGTATTTTTCTTGGATAAGAATTAATAATTATAATTATTATACAGAGAGGATGATAATGGAGTACATGAGCATCCAAACAATTTTTTTAATAATAAATCTTAACCAGGTATAATTAAGATGATCCATAGAATAATGTTCACCCTAAAACAAGGGGAAATATCAAGAGCGTTATTAGCATGGCAAAGTGCACTGCAAGTGACCATCGATAGCAAAGAATGGGTAAACAGTCTCATGTCTTTTAGGAAAGCCACGCATTTAACATTACAAGACACACATCTAAAACTGAATTATAGATGGAATTTAGTACCTACCATATTAGCAAAATTCAAAAGCACATATATAATAATATAATATTAGAATATATTATGCTGGAGATGTGGGGATCAAAATGGTAGTTATTTGCATATATCATGGGAATGTAGTCAGATAATTGATGTCTGAAAAATGATTTTTGTTGTTATCTCTGAGATATTGAAAATAAAGATAGCTCCAACCACAAAGAGGGCATTGCCTTATATGTATTTGGGAGAATTCGAATCTAAGGATAGATATATGATTATACAAATCTTTTTAGCTATGAAAAATTCTAAAGCGCGAAACTGGAAATCAAAAGACAAAATATGTTGGAATATGGCTAGAAATCAGGTAAAATCTCAAGGAGATTTGGAAAGGGGATTTTATATGAATTATCATACATTGGATAGATACAACGTCTTATGGAGTCCTTGGCTAAATAAGTATTAACACATTTAAGAGGGCAATGAAGAGCAAGTGGAAAAATAAGAAAGGAAAGAGAAAGGGGGATAAAGGGATAGAGAAAGGAGAAAGTAAGATGGCATAAAAAATGGAAATGACAAAGAGAAAAAGAGTAACTGTAGCTTTTATTCCTCACCGTATGGAGCAAGAAATAGGAAATAGAACAAGCAATGAAATATAGTTAGGGAGTTATTTTATTTTTTTTGGGTGTGTATGAGTGAGTGATAATTTGTGTTTGAGGCAGAAATAGAAAATTGAAATAATAAAGTAAAGGTAGCACAAAATATAGATTGATATTAACAAATGCTTAACATGGTATGAAAGTAAAATCTAATATTGAAAGATGGAGATACTCATACCTAGCAGTGATGTTAAAAAAAAAAAAAAAGTGTATATATATATATATATATATATATATATAATGTGTCTAGGATTTTAAGTTTTTTTTGGTAGGTACAGGTCACAAAACACAAGGAGTAAAATAAATGTTTAATGTGGAGCGATTTTAGAATTTGGTATGTTTGTCTTGTAAGCTTAATAGCCATAAAAGAAAACAAAATTGCCCCACAAAAGTATATATTTATATAAAGTAGACATCACAGGCTATTTACCAAAGGTTATTTTGACACTTTTTATATAGCCATTATATCTCTGCTAAATATTGGAGTAAAATGTTTTTGTTTTTTGACACACAAACTTCTAACAAAGAACTTCTCATGTGTATTTTGTAAAGTTGGTGTGTGCTATTCCTGTACAAAACTTTATTTTGTGTTCAGCTACATCTGCTGAGTACAACGATACCCCCATTGTATGTCTTTGGCACAATTTTGTGAAGCTACAGTGCCATATAGGAGACCTGACGATTCCAGTATTTACAGTAGAATTTTGAGAGATGGATTTGATGGGCCTATGCTTCAATTTGGGGTATTATAGCAGTTTGACTGTCCCAAAAAAAAAAAAAACCCACAAAGGCCTACCATTTGTAAAATAACATCCTCCAGGGTATCTCATATGGTGCCTTAACATGCCCCCATTTTTTTCACCAATATATGTCAAAGTTTGTGGTAAAAAAATAATTTTAGGCATTTTTACATACGTATTACATTGCTATACATTTTGTATATTTGATATGTGCCACTATGATCAAAGCCTCAAAATTATGCTCAGCTACGTCTTCTGAGTAAACCGATACCCCAAATGAATGTCTTTGGCACTATTTCGTGAGCTACAGTGCCATATAGCAGATCTGTCCATTTCAGTATTTACAGTAGAATTTTGAGAGATGGATTTGATGTGCCTATATTTCAATTTGGGGTATTATAGCAGTTGGACTGTTAAAAAAAAAAAATCCGCAAAGGCCTACCATTTGTAAAAGTAGACACTCCAAGGTATCTCATATGGTGCTAACATGCCCCCATTTTTCCGCCAATATATGTCAAAGTATGTGGTAAAAAATTATTTTTGGCATTTTTTTTACATACGGATTACATTTTTGCTGGGCAGTTTGCATATTTGATATGTGCCACTAAGATCAAAGCCCCAAAATTATGCTCAGCTAAGTCTTCTGAGTAAAATTATACCCCCAATGAATGTCTTTGGCACCATTTTGTGAAGCTACAGTGCCATATAGGAGACCTGTCCATTTCAGTATTTACAGTAGAATATTGAGAGATGGATTTGATGGGCCCATGTTTCAATTTGGGGCATTATAGCAGTTTGACTGTTAAAAAAAAAAGCACCCACAAAGGCCTACCATTTGTAGAAGTAGACACCCCAGGGTATTTCAAAAGGCATATTTTAAACCTTAGCATAGGGTAATTTTTTTGTTAGTTTGTACCAAGTCTAGTTGCAATTAGCATTTTTTTCTGCCTTTTGACACACACTTTGACATGCTACTGTATATTTTGCAATTATTTTATGTGCTACGGCAGTATAACACCTAATATGTTGGTCAGCTATGTCCCCTTAGTGCAACAATACCCCATGTGTACCTTTTTCAGGGATATGTGGATGTTGAAGGGGCACATTGGAGACCAAGCCATATCAGTTTTTACCGAACCTTTGACGCTGGGCCTATGTGCAATTTACAAGCATCTTAGCAGGTTTTAAATTCAAACTACCCCACAAAGGCCTATCATTTCTTAAAGTAGACATCCCAGGGTATTTTAAAAGGTATATTTTAAACCTTAGTGTAGGATATTTTTTTTGTTAGTTTGTACCAAATCTAGTTACAATTAGCATTTTTTCTGCCTTTTTGACACACACTTGTAGATGTTATTGTATATTCTGCAATCCTTATTTATTTTATTTATTTATTTCTGGCATTTATAAAACACCAACAAATTCCACAGCTCTGTACAATTGGGAAAAGACAAACACAATAAGAACAAACCGATACAACAGGTAGAGGACCCTGCCCGTGAGCTTACAATCTTAAGGTTAAACTGGGGAGAGGAGACAAGAGGTAGCAGAGGGATTTGTATGTGATAGCAGATAGAGTTAATAGTATAATAGTAAGTGTGCTACGGCAGTATACCACCTAATATGTTGCTCAGCTAGTCTTAGTACTGTTATGGGCAAATGCAAATATTACAAGTTTTAAAATGAAATGTTGTATAAAAATATAAAAAATATATATATATATATATATAAAATTATGGCTAAGATATCTGTATGGTTAGCCCTACTAAGTTCTATGCTTTAAGACATTATAGTGGTAAATAAGGGAACCGCCAGCGGTTACAATTGGCGACCACGAAGGGACTTGTACTTGGAAGCTTTAACTATAAAATAACAAATACCTAGGTAACCTCTTATACGTAAGAGAAGACACAATACTTTGTCATGGCACAAGTCTTGAAATATCAAGAATCTAATGAGCTATTTGTAGCCCAGACTCAGAGAGAGATCTTCATCATTAGAGATTATTTTAATGAGAACTTGTACAAGGCACTTTGAGTTCAGGTGCCAGGTACATCGTAATTAGCATACAATGCTGAAATATTGTGGATCTTAATATCATAAAAGAACAAATATACATATTTGGTAAACTCCCTGATATGCCTAATACACCAGCACAGCATGGCCCATTAGTTACAGGACAGTGGATTGCAGGCAGAGGGATATGTTCTCTTTGTAGCTGCGTAGTATGCATGCGCAGGAAAAAGATTAATGCAAAATGTTGTCAAAAGAAAAGTGATAAGACAGAGTGATGAAATTCCAAGAAATTCCAAGTCTAATTCCAAGAATGCAAATTAAATTGCATTGTAGCTTAATGAAAACATTCATGCAACAGACAGACATGACTTTTAATTATTGCATTACTGCGTTCTGGATTCCAATGTCCACTATATATGAAAAGTTTTATAAAACAGTGATAATTTCCATACTGTCAGTTATGCTAGCTGTTGATTGAAAATCAGGAATTATAACAGCATAATTATTTTTGGAGTCTGGAGTTTCCAGCCAAGGTTGCGGAGATAGGAGACATGTAAACATTCCAAGGAATTGAGAAGTCGTTGGTTTATATTCCAAATTATGAACAACATTATTACATACAGCCATAAAGATAAGACATGGCTTTTAAATACATTTAGTGCAGTATGATGCAGTACACTGCAGCATATATTTTATATAATATATGATAACTAGCTCATATTTTTTCCTTAACAGAGTTGAAATTATACTACCCTCCTAGAAAAAAAGGGCAACGTGGTTATACACCCTTTGCTTCTCTAAATGCTCTGCAAAAATAAATATTTATAAAATGATTAAAAATAATATATATATGTAAAATAAATCAGGGCAAAATAAAATTGTAACTATACAGGATCTCTGATAACTTTTAAACTGAAATTATTAAAGGCTTATTTAAAATAAAATGTTAAATACATTTACAGCTTTAAATGTGACCAAAATATTCTAAATGATGTGTTAAGCAGCCAGCTCAATTCACTAGAATTGCATAAGTATTTATACTATTTAAAGTGCACAATTCCTGCACATAATGACTTTGCTTACTCAGGTACAGTCTTTAGTCTATTGCAATGGCAGGATTAAAATCCACCAATTTTAAAAGGGAAAGCTTACTTAAATAAGTGGTACTATCCCAGTGTACATGTATTGCTAGCAGTAAGGAAATTAGAACAATGATATTGTACTACTGACTGTAATCAGATCAGACCCATGTAATCTTATATGCTCTTATACTTTATGTCTAATATATTTGTTTGTATGCCAGACTGCAGCTTCATATGGCATTTTAGCAATAATCTTCTATTGCGTTTCAGATATTCACAAAGTCTATCCACCTTTGTAATTAACACATTATGTGTTTATTTTTTTACCATTAATTATAGTATCTGTATTAGATTACACATTGTCACTGACAGATTTCTGATACAGGGAAAAAAATAGCATGATTGCTTTAGTAATTATAATTTTTCTGTCCATGCACCACATTCCTGGAAGTCCAGAATATAGCAAAAATCCTTTGTCGTTTGATTCTATGGAGCCATTTAAAGTTTTGATTGGTATAGTTATACCAAAAGAGCAAGGAGTACATCGGTAGATCACATCTGCAACAGAACCATTACAGATTCCTTGTTGTATCAATGTCTCTGTGTTTATGTTTACAGGAGTTCTTTGCTTTGCAAGTAAATAATATGTAGAGCTTAACCCCTTAACGCCGTTACGGCGTTCTATGCCGTCGCGGCTTTAAAGGGCTTTAAAGCCGTTGCGGCGGCATAGAACGCCGTAACGGCCTGCAGCCCAGGAGGTCCGGCGGTACTCACCTCCGCCGCGATCCTCTTCTGGGGGGCTGCCTCAGAGCCCAGGCAGCCCCCCCACAGCAAATCAGGCCCCCGGGGGCCATGTGATCGCTCTCAAAGAGCGATCACATGGCCCCCTATAGCTGGCTGTGGATCTGCCAGCAGGGGGGCTGTCTGAAATATCAGACAGTCCCCCTGCTGGTGGGAAGAATTAAAAAAAATAATTAGACATGTGTAAAATTAAAATAATTGCATTTTTATATATATAATATATGTATATATATTATATATATATAATATATATACATATTATATATATGTAACGTCATGCGTAATGTATTTTAATAGTAATATTAGTATATATATTAGTATTAAAATACACTTAGAGTGACGTTACATATATATAATATGTATATATATTATATATATAATAGATATATACACATATATTCTATATATATACATATAATTACAATAATAAATAAATAAAATTATTAAATAAATAAATAAAATATTGAAACAAAATTTAAAATAAATTATATATTCATATGTAATTTTATTCTAACTGTATTTTGTCATTAAAAAATATATATTGGTAACAAAATACACTTAGAATGACATTCTATATATATCTATCTATATATAAAATACAAATAACCGCAAATATATAGAGAGAGATAAATACATATAATTACATAATAGATTACATTAGTATACACGTAGAATTTAAATACCTATAAATGCATATATATTAAAATTCTACGTGTATATTTAAGTAATCTTTTAACATAATTATGTCATTTGATTAATTAAAATTTGATTGACATGCCTGACAACACAGGGAGAAAGTGCAGAGAATTTATTTCGCAAGCACTATATTTGACCCTGTAACTCTCCAAGACATCATAAAACCTGTACATAGGGGGTACTGTTTTACTCAGGAGACTTCGCTGAACTCAAATATTACTGTTTAAAACTGGTAAATTATATTACAACGATGATATTTTAAGTAAAAGTGAAGTTTTTTGCATTTTTTACAAACAAACGGCACTTTTATGGACTATATTATTGTTGTAATATGTTTTACTGTTTTAAAACACTAATATTTGTGTTTAGTGAAGTCTCCCGAGAATAACAGTGCCCCCCATGTACAGGTTTTATGGTGTTTTGGAAAGTTAGAGAGTCACATATAAGGCTTGCATTTCATTTTTTTCACATTGAAATTTGCCAGATTAGTTATGTTGCCTTTGAGACCGTATGGTAGCCCAGGAATAAGAATTACCCCCATGATGGCATACCATTTGCAAAAGTAGACAACCCAAGGTATTGCAAATGGGGTATGTCCAGTCATTTTTAGTAGCCACTTAGTCACAAACACTGGCCAAATATTAGTTTTTTGCTTTTTTCACACAAAAACAAATATGAACGCTAACTTTGGCCAGTGTTTGTGACTAAGTGGCTACTAACAAAGACTAAAGATACCCCACGTTCAATACCTTGGGTTGTCTACTTTTTAACATGGTATGCCATTATGGGGGTAATTCTCATTCCTGGGCTACCACACCGTCTCAAAGGTAACATTACTAATCTGGCAAATTTCAATTTAAAAATGGAACGTTCTATATTTGACCCTGTAACTTTCCAAAACACCATAAAACCTGTTAATGGGGGGTACTGTTGTACTCGTGAGACATCGCTGATTACAAATATGTGCATTTTTTTGCAGTAAAACAGTACTATGACATTTACAGCTAAAATGTGAGGCGAAACTACAATTTTTTTTTAAAAATTAACATTTCTCACAGTTTTTTTAATTTTATTCATAATAAATTAGGTTTCATATATAAATATTTGATATGGAATGAAAGCCCTGTTTCTCCTGAACAAAATGATATATAATACATGTGGGTGCATTTAATATGAAAGATGGGAACTACGGGTGAACAGACATATAGCGCAAATACCAGTTTTTGTTTACGTTTTGTTTTGATCAGAACGTGCACTATTGACTCCGTCCTGAAGGGGTTAAGAAAAGCTGCAAATGTCCCGTGATGTCAGGTTTCTGAAAGATTTTGCTGGCCTTTTATATTCCATTCTCTTGGCAGTGCATCTGCTCTTAGTAGGCCTGTGTTGTTATTATTTATTAATTGCATCGAGGTTTCTTTCGTTAATTGAAATGTTTCTGCCGAATTCAAATTCATATGCCACCAAATGTCATTGTAAAGTTCATTGTTACAGAATATTGTTCCAGGATGGTTTTTCACTCCAGTAGGAAATCTATATTCCTCTTCTGCTCCTTCCTATTAACCACTTTTTCTGAGTTGTAGTTAACAATCTTTGTCTTGTACTGTGAGGTGCTTTGATAGTCAATCAGGTTTTCTCAGTACCGTGTTCCATCTTGAGAAACAGCTGGGTGTTGACAGTTATCAGCCTGTATTTCTTTTTCCGGTCATCTTCTGTCTGGAAGCATAATAGCAATGTCCAGAATTAGCATAGCACTTCTTTTCAGCATGAGAAGGCTGTTTGCGGTAGTCATTCAATGATAAACAATATGGCAAAGTCTTTTCTTGCATCACCTTCATAGGTGCAGCCAAAGTCTTTCACAAGCATCTGTCTCGTCTTTTTCTGATTTCAGCATGCTTTGCCATCATCGTTGAGTCCATTATTAGGATTTGTAATAGTCCAATCACATCTTTCTCATGTATGATCGGTTTTTGGAATGATCTCAATAGGTTCCTTGTGAAATACCAGTGTAGGTCACATTAGCAATCATTTCACTGTGAGCTGTGTCTCTCCTTTTGAGATGGTTCTTGGAGGTAGTCCTCACGATCACAGAACTTGTATAGTGTGCAGTCCGATTCAGTTCAGGTGCTTCCTGCTTGTTAACATAATCCCAATGCAGTTTTAAAACGACAGCTAGGGTTGATGTTATGATAATGCTACAGATTGTAAGAAGGAGACACCATAACCAATTTTCTAGCATCCTTTTGCTTGTATCTTTGCATTTCTTTCTTACTGTATAAGATAATTCAGGTTCAGTCTGTTTTCTCCAGAGTCTTTCTTATAATGATGTTGATGATTCATTTTTCATACATTCCATGTTCACTGTGAATGTATCACGTCTGTCTGTTCATCCTTCTCCTTCACATTTGCAGGTTCAGATGTCAGATCATGATTCAGTCTGTTACGTGGCTATGATTCTGGTGGCTTTTCTGTCGTCCTCTGTTTGTTTTATCTTGTCATCTTTAACAGCATCCATTGCATCAGTCAGTGGTTCTGTGAACGTCCTGGAAGTATTTAGCAGGTTGTAAAATATCAAAACTTACTGTTCTCTGTTGGCTCTGATTGTTCTCTGTAGTAAAAGTTCTCGCAGTCACCCTCTCCAGGACAAGCTGGCCAACAGTAGGAAATAGGTGGTGGTGCATGGTGAGGTGGGCTGGAAAAAAAATCCCTAAATTTCTCTAATAGAACCAATGGTTCTAAGCTCTCCCTGGTGCAGAAATATGATTGTCAGTGAAAAAACATGTAACATTTCATATGGTGTCTCACCATTTGTATCATCAGGTATGTTGTGAATGCTCATCTGTACCATAGGAATAAATAGATACCACTGTGTGGGGCAAGCAACTAGTAACTTGGTTAATAATCATTTAACCTCAGCATTTTCCCAGACCACAACCCCACTACTTTGGGGGTGGCTGAGGCACTGAAATCCCAAAGTAACCCAAATGTGGTTGCCCAGTTTTAGGTTTCCTTTGCAGTAACTGCAGGACCAAATGGATGGTCCTGGGATTATCAAATGCATACTAAGGAAGTGAGACTAGAAAACGTGGCATCAGAGGTTGCACTTCGCACAGGATATATCCAAGTAAACCTGGTATATGCATCAACACATACAAAAACATATTTATAACCATGAGATGTTGGCAAACTTCCAATATATAGTAATTCAAAAAGTACGTTAGATATTAATATTTCAATAAACAGTACATCAGTAATGTGGCAATAAGCAAATGCTTATGATTACTAAACACATGAATTACAGTATTTCCCATATTGGACCACCAATATTCCTTTTCAGGAGTTAGTAGTAGATTACCTCTCTCTATAGGAGCTTGTCCTAGCCATGAAAAAGCTTTTGGGGAAGTCTATCTTTCCTCTATAGGAAGAACAACCAACATATTACCTTCAATGGTTATTATGTAATTAACCCCTCTAAACGATAGGAGTATTTATGTGGATACCAGGTGGATAAGGTCTGGATATCCTTGCAAGCATAAACTCTGCATCATGACTGAGAGATAGGGTATGCTTTTGTGATCCAGTGACCACAGAAAAGCGTTGGTAGACACATTGCATCAAAGTGCCTGTTAATGACCAACTACATGAGGAGAGGGACCATGCTTTGTCATAAGCATGTCCATACACGTATTACAATGCCAGGCTTTCAATTTGTTTCCACAAAGCAACATGCAGTTGTGGATATAAACACACAACGTATCGTAAGAAAAACTATTTGAACACCAGACTGAGACTCGAGATCAGTTTACAGTGGACCAAAATAGATAAATGAAATCCTATCAATTAATATACTTTCAATATACTTTCTTTAAATTACTTTATCCTCTGTATTAACTATGAAATATTAAAGTTAAAACAATAACATTTAAAAGCCAATTTTTAGTGTGCATAGGAATTACAAGGCCGTTCGTAGTGTGAGATAAAGAACAGCTTTTTTTTTAAATCCGAATAGTCTGTGAACACAAAATGACCTTGCGCTGAAATTTCACTTGCAGGGGAAAAGAAAAACAACTTTTTTCTTTTCTTTAGTAAATTAATTAATTAGTTAGAACCTCCCTCAAAGTCCCGATGACTTTGCAAGAAACATGTCGTCCTTAACCCCTTCAGGACGGAGTCAATAGTGCACGTTCTGATCAAAACAAAACGTAAACAAAAACTGGAATTTGCGCTATGTGTCTGTTCACCCGTAGTTCCCCTCTTTCAAATTATATGCACCCACACTTATTATATATCATTTTGTTCAGGAGAAACAGGGCTTTAATCTATCATTAACTATTCATATATGGAACATCATTTATTATGAGTAAAAGTAAAAAAAATGTGAGAAAATAAGATTTTTTTTTAAATTTGCATTTCCGTCTGACATTTTAACTGTGAATGTCATAATACTGTTAGGTTTTACTGCAAAAAAAATGCACATATTTGTAATCAGCGATGTCTCACGAGTACAACAGTACCCCCCATTAACAGGTTTTATGTTGTTTTGGAAAGTTACAGGGTCAAATATAGAACATTACATTTTCAAATTGAAATTTGCCAGATTGGTAATGTTACCTTTGAGACGGTGTGGTAGCCCAGGAATGAGAATTACCCCCATAATGGCATACCATTTGAAAAAGTAGACAAGCCAAGGTATTGAAAGTGGGGTATGTTTAGTCTTTTTTAGTAGCCACTTAGTCACAAACACTGGCCAAAGTTAGCGTTCATATTTGTTTTTGTGTGAAAAAAGCAAAAAACGAATATTTGGCCAGTGTTTGTGACTAAGTGGCTACTAAGAAAGACTGGACATACCCCACTTGCAATACCTCGGGTTGTCTACTTTTGCAAATGGTATGCCATCATGGGGGTAATTCTCATTCCTGGGCTACCATACGCTCTCAAAGGCAACATAACCAATCTGGCAAATTTCAATGTGAAAAAAATGAAATGCAAGCCTTATATGTGACTCTCTAACGTTCCAAAACACCATAAAACCTGTACATGGGGGGTACTGTTATTCTCGGGAGACTTCACTAAACACAAATATTAGTGTTTTAAAACAGTAAAACATATTACAACAATAATATAGACCATAAAAGTGCAGTTCGCTTGTAAAAAATGCAAAAAACGTCACTTTTACTTAAAATATCATCGTTGTAATACAATTTACCAGTTTGAAACACGAATATTTGAGTTCAGCGAAGTCTCCCGGGTAAAACAGTACCCCCTATGTACAGGTTTTATGGTGTCTTGGAGAGTTACAGGGTCAAATATAGTGCTTGCAAATTAAATTCTCTACACTTTCTCCCTGTGTTGTCATGCATGTCAATCAAATTTTAATTAATCAAATCACATAATTACGTTAAAAGATTATTTAAATATACATGTAGAATTTTAATATATATGCATTTATAGGTATTTAAATTCTACGTGTATACTGATGTAATCTTTTATGTAATTATATGTATTTATCTATATATATATATTTGCGGTTATTTGCATTTTATATATAGATAGATATATATAGAATGTCATTCTAAGTGTATTTTGTTACCGATATATATATATTAATAACAAAATACAGTTAGAATGAAATTACATATGCATATATAATTTATATTACATTTTGTTTCAATATTTTATTTATTTATTTTATTATTTAATTTATTTATTATTTTAATTATACGTATTTATATATAATATATATATGTACATCTATTATATATATAATATATATACATATTATATATATGTAATGTCATTCTAAGTGTATTTTAATATTAATATATATACTTATATTAATATTAAAATACACTTTGTATGACGTTACATATATATAATATGTATATATATTATATATATAATATATATACATATTATATATATATAAAAATGCATTTATTTTATTTTTACACATGTCTAATTATTTGTTTTAATTCTTCCCACCAGCAGGGGGACTGTCTGATATTTCAAACAGTCCCCCTGCTGGCATATCCAGCTGGCATATCCAGCTATAGGGGGCTGGCATATCCAGCTATAGGGGGCCATGTGATCGCTCTTTGAGAGCGATCACATGGCCCCCGGGGGCCTCATTTGCCGTGGGAGGGCTGCCTGGGCTGTGAGGCAGTCCTCCCGAAGCGGATCGCGGCGGAGGTAAGTATAACTTACCTCCTGGGGCTGCAAGCCGTTACGGCGTGCTATGCCGTCATAACGGCGTTAAAGCCCACTTAACCCGTGACGGCATAGCACGCCGTAACGGCGTTAAGGGGTTAAATACTGGGTAAGTCTATTTAAACAGTGAAATAGCATTTTTACACTGTATATCATGTTGTCACAGCTATAATGTGCAGTATTACAAACTATTTTATAAGTGTTGTGCCAGCTGTTCATTAAAAGCCAGTGATCTAGCGAGCTATAGAACATTTATTTATTTATTCTTTAAAGCTCTGACCTCAATCGGCAAAGCAATATTGTATTGGTGTCCATTGCAATCTGCTGTCTTACTTGCTGCTCTCAAAAATTCTGAATATGTTCAGAGATTTCTTGGGCAATAATAAATCCCCAAAAAACAACAACTTTGCATTTATGCTAAACCTGCCTGTTGTAAACGTATTCTGTATATTTCTTGACATAAGTACTTGTACTTAAATCTGTTTAACAAAGCTGTTTATATTGTGGTAAAAATATATATATATTTATTATTATTTATTTATTTATTTTAACATTACTTAATTTTTAAAGATACCTGACTATTTAATTAAATATAATTTATATGGCTTTAAGGCATAAAATATCTGCAAATTAAGATTATATACAAAAATGCATGTTCTGGATGTTCCCACAATACCTCTTCTATTATTATAATTTTTATTTTTTATTTTATTAAGTGTGAAATCTGATTCCTTTTATGATGAGCACCCCTCCTCAGTCCCCCAGTTTCAGAGGCCCCTTTGGAGGTGACCACAGAAAAGTATAGATTCTATAAAATAGATATGCGGGGGCTTTGGACAGTAATGTCACCTTAATTATACTTTTCATATAGCAGATATGTGATATGCAATGGGATTTACTATATCAGAGCATTATCACTTTAATTGACACTGCATTTTTTATGCATTATTCTTTATGCATTATTATTTTTCTTTTTTTCTTACATTTTAATGTCTGTTTAGAATATTGCAGGCTTTGCAATATCAAATTAATTTTGCAGTATATATATTCACAATGTTCTTACAACATATTATTAAAATTAGCCTCTTTCAGGCTTGTAGAATATGTGGTGGAACTGAATCCCCATATATGAGATTTGAAACTGTATTTTTATTTCTACTCTGTGCCCTAATCTGTATTTATATACATAATTGCGGCAGCATATTGCTTTTAAAGAAGCAATTATTTCACCCTTCATGTGTGGTTGACTTTTTAAAACCTAGTTTTTATTTTAATTTTTTTATCAATCCGTTTCTTGCAGAGAGAGCAGGCTGCTGAATGCTCTTATTGCCTGGTCTATATACATTTATTTATAAACAACATTGATATTTAATCTTATTTTATGTTTTATGAAAACCTAGTTTATGAAATTCACTGAGATTACATGGGTCTGATCTGATTACAGTCAGTAGTACAATATCATTGTTCTAATTTCCTTACTGCTAGCAATACAGGTACACTGGGATAGTACCACTTATTTAAGTAAGCTTTCCCTTTTAAAATTGGTGGATTTTAATCCTGCCATTGCAATAGACTAAAGACTGTACCTGAGTAACAGCTAATTACCCAGATGAATAATTGAATCATGATAGTTAAAGATCATACGATTACAATAACAACTGCAATAATGAATCATGTTTTAACCTTAACCCCTTAAGGACCAAACTTCTGGAATAAAATGGAATCATGACGTGTCACACATGTCATGTGTCCTTAAGGGGTTAAAAGAAAGTGTAAACTGTTTTTATTAAATCAGAAACTACTCGATATTCGTTTAAGTTTGCAGAGTGGTATAATTAATATAAGTGAAGTACTTCAACAGTTAAAATTTAACTGAAAGACAGGCAGAAACTTTACTTCAACTATCATAAAGTTTATTTATAATGATAAACATATTCAGTCTGCCATAGCTAAGGCCAGTCAATGGAAAGTCAAAGAGTATTATGGATTAACCCGTCCAGGTGATATACATGATGATTATGGAAATTTATTATTTAGGTCACCTATTGCAAACTGGTGAAAAGATGTCAAAGATATAAATTCAACATCCATACCACTCTATGTATATATATTAAAATACACGTAATCAAATATTTTATCGATTTTTCAAATACCAAGAAAATGTTATTTGGTTTGTGATGGTTAAAGGTACATAAAACCACCTATACAAAGGTAGTGTTAAAATATAAATACCTTCAATATTGTATCTGAGTGCTTTCTTAACTCACTTTTAGAAATAATAAGTATCCAAATCATCTTAAGTTACACCCAACAGCCACTGAAAAATATACTTAAACAATTAAGACTCACATTGTTAAGCATCCAATCTCACGAACGTAACTTTCCACAATGGCTGTCAGATCTTGGTAAAAAAAAATAAAAAAAAAAATTTAAGACAATTTTTGGGTGTTTCTGCTATTTTAAGCCACTAATAACTGCAGTTATTATATTTACTAATTGTAACTTAGGGAATAAGTTGTCTTCTACCTAACAGGACAAAGAAATAAAATTGGGGGGCGGGGCCTGACAGCCAAGATGGCCGGACGTGCCTCGTGTGAGCTCGTGTACCTGAGGGCTTAAAAATGAGTACCCTGCAGAATCTACCTAAGCCACCAGCCCATGGTGCCAAGAGAAAGACACTGGACCACACCAGGACCAAAACGGTACCAAACACGCACCGCCTCGACACTCGAGCACACGACCCGGCCATGCGGCCTACACTGAGGCGGAACCTGGAGCCTGGGAGAGGCGGCCGATCTCCCGGCACAGAACCCGCATGCATGCAAGGAACGCACGGAGCCCTGCAACCCCCCCCTTTGGACCGGCGGGGGATATCCCGGTCCTCGTGGGGGACGAATACCCCCAAAGCAAGCCATGACCAACCGCTATCACCGACGGGAACGCAAAGCTATCAAGGCCCACAAAGGAAGGTGCCACAAGCACGACACGCGACTAAACGCCTCCTGGTTAAACCACCCGACTGTGCAATGGAGTTCTACGACCGGCTCTGCACCGGTATGTGGAACAAGCTCCACGCCAAGAGATGGCTCTACAAACAGGTGGTTAAGGCAACGGCGGCATGGATTCGCCCAGCCACCCGGCGCCAATTGAACGGACACCCGCCCCGAGCCCCTAGAGAGGCCCTCAGAGAGGTGAAAAACCAAGATGGCACAAAGCAAAGACATACCTGCTGGCAACTGATGCTGACCCTTCTGCTCGCCAGCACGAGACCCAGGGGTGTAGCCGAATCACTAAAAAAACGGCGGCACGCAGGGCTCTCAGCCAACGGAGTTCACCCCTGCATCCAGACACCCACGCCGACGGCAAAGAAGACACACGGGGACACACGGGGATCCGAACATGGCGGAGAACCTACCCGAGAGAAGGAATCCCATCAAGCTACCTACTCTGCCACCGCTTCAAACCCGCATTCCAAATCCTCCGAGCCGGTATCGGCTGACTGAGAACTGACCCAGTGGTAGACTGTGTCCCCACAGGACTAAATGTAGAGACATTCCAAGGATCCACCACACAGTCTATGCCGAAGCACAGTAAAAGGTGACACCTGGGTCTGCAGCTATAAGGACTCTCCCCACCACAATTGGGTTTAACGCAAAAATTGCATTGTATATGTTCCCAGGTGCTTTGTCTTGACTAGCAGCTATCCCAAGTACTCTTTTGTATGCCTAGCCAGGTGTTTAGAGAGGGAAATGCATGTCAGTTTCAACACCAATTCAACATACATGTGTATTAGCATGCTCATCCACAACCCATTTATTTCCAGGCCCTAACCTACAAGCATCCATCTTGGCCCTCCCTCCCCGAATCCTGATAACTGGCTTGGGCACTGCCGACCAGGTAAAGGCTCAGACAGCCTTGACCTAACTAATCCACTGTTCTTAATACTATAGCTATGTTAATATGTAAATTTCACCCTCTCACGGCAGCTGACATGGCGACGCAGATTCGCATGTCCACTACGAGCACAAAACATAAAGCAACACAGAAAAGTAAGCAAACATTGCTAGGTGATAATCTCTTGTATTCTACTACTCAATTCCATACCTAGCGGTCCATCTATACATTGACTGTAGCTGTCATAATCTTGATCTAGAGAGATCTCTAAATAAGCTTGTTTATATTCCTGTTATTCCTATTTTAAAAAAATTGTGCATCTTACACGTAATGCCTGTTTGCATGTAAACTATGTATCTTACACTCTTTTGTTCATTGCTATTGGGGCATGACAAGCCGTATGTTATTCTCTGCACTACAAAAATAAAGAATTTAAAAAAAAAAAAAGAGAAAATTAATGTCATGTTTCCAATTAGCAACGATTCTAAATATATTGAGAGATTTTGAATAAAAGAGTATTTTTAACATTTAAAGAGAATATAATTTTACATATCATTGTGAACAAAGGTGGTAAATACTGTTTCAAATTATCCTTATTTCTCTAAATCATATACAATGGTTTTATCTCTAAAACAAAACACTAGAAAGATTAACTATGTTACTATTTCATCTATCATTATTATACAAAGTATAACAGCAAATGTAAAGATTTTTCCACAGATTTTACCTGTTAACATTTTTAGCACAACAGCACCTGATGTCATTGAGATGTCTATCACTGAGATGTTACAAAGATTCCAATAGAGCAAAAAGAGGCGTTCTTGAGAATCCACTTCGATTGCTGTATCAACATAACATTTACTATAATGGGATCCATATCACTTAAGACAATGTCTTGGAAATGTTGTCAATTAATTTATTCCGTAAAAGAATATCGGAGAGTATCCAATCTATACACATCATAAACGGTGTAAAAATGTTTCATGAAAAAAACAAAATAAAAAACAAAAGACCAAGACAAATACCAACACAATCACCACTGTGATAACAGATGATGCTGATTCAATATCTGCAACCAATTCTAGCCAAATATTTGGAAAGCTGGACTCTACAACAAATACCCGGGTATTCTACAAACACAACCTCCAGCAATGTATCTAAGGAATGTAAACTTCTACAGGCCTTTAAAGACTTTGGATTACAAATACAATTACTACTTTTAACTTTGGATTACAATTCGTATCTGGATCCATCCAAGAATATCTTACTCTGGAACTTGGCGTTCTTTTCAATTCTTTCCCAGACAAAAGCTTTGCTCATTTTAATCAACCACCTTTACAGGAAAAGATCACACTACGGATATTTTACTGTTACAACAATGATCAAAGACGCTGGGAGCACAAAAAACCTAAAGACTGTTGGAGAACTTTGGTTTACTAATTTAAGGAAGAAATGGTCTACAATGCCCACAGTTTAATGGAGAGGGTGTTATGGGCAAATGCAAATATTACAAGTTTTAAAATGAAATGTTGTATTTCTTAAACTGCGTACTTTGTCTTTAAGAGATATTGCAAACTGACAAGGTGTTAGAAATGGAACATATTGGTTTTCATAGATGTTTCTTTAAGCAATAACCTCAGTGCATATTATGTTTACGCCATTTTGTCCCAGACGAATTACAATAACAATAATGCATAAACAAGCTTCAAGGCTATACTACGACTCTTTCAGTACACAATATACTGTGGTAACCCCAAGTTAATGGAACTTCCCCAAATCCGGGAATCTCCCACGACTGTGCACTTACGTCTTAGTATAAACAACAGATAAGCTATTCAGACTTTGGGAAGCCATCTTGTCCCTTGAACTTGATGGAAGTTCCCCAGGTCCGGGAGTTTCCCATGACGTGTGCACTTGCTTTTAGTTATGGACTTTTTCATATGAACTATGGTGACCCTAAAATGACGACACCTAAGGTATAAACAGGTGTACTTTTTAAATGTTAAGACACAGAGGAGAGACTTGGAGACAGATGCTGCTAAATCTTAAAATGACTGAGAGGCTGACATGATGACATGTTCAGATAGGGTATGTTAACCTAATAATGATATTTGCATTTTTTGATATTTGATATTTAATTTCATCTTATAAACTCTGCTATAATGGATTTTATATTTATATTTTTATATAATAAATATTTAAAAGACAAATCTATTGCTAAGGGTTGTAGATACCTAGAATAGCAAAAAAAATTAACTAAATAAAAAAAAAAAAAATCTATTGCTTCCAAGACAATCCTTATTTTATATTGTATTCTCAATTATTTATATTTGTAAATAGAGGATCTCTTACTAACGATATATTATATATATATAATTATGGCTAAGATATCTGTATGGTTAGCCCTACTAAGTTCTATGCTTTAAGACATTATAGTGGTAAATAAGGGAACCGCCAGCGGTTACAGTACAACAATTTTCCCATGTGTACCTATTTCAGGGATATGTGGATGTTGAAGGGCACATTTGAGACACACCACTTTCATATTTTTCAAAAGTGGATGCTGGGCCCAAGTCTAATTTTAGCAGCTCATGATTGCAAATTACCTTTCAAAGGCCACATCTATTTTTCCATATAAGCAGCTCATCAATTCAAATTATAAACAAGTGCATACTATTTGCTGTGAAAGGGGGAATATTTGGCGTAGTACCCAGTCATCTGCATCCCAGACAACGCTGTCAAGGATTCTGGAACCAAAACACAGACAGACCACAAAGTGAGAAAACACAGAGAGAAAAACCTGTAACACCGGTCCTTAGAATGGCCGGGCTATACAAGCAGAGGTCAAAAGAGTAAAGAGAAATGGAACAACGATTGGACAAACAGAGGTGACATTATAACACGGGAGACAAAGCCAAGATTAGGTAACCAAACAATCAGACAGATGACTAAAATCACACCCCAAAACCGGTCTACTTATTCGGCCTGGGGGTGGAAATTTTTAAAACAGTGGCCAATACATAGGCCAGGCTGAGAGGGGCAATCAGGGCAGTAATAACTGGTCTCAGCTCTTACGCCCCCTATTGTAGCACACCCTGCACCTTTTCTGGAGGGGGGTTTCCTTTTTGGGGGTTGATGGAATCCTGAAGCAGAAGTGACCTGGCTCCACTGATGGTCTCCCTCTGTGGCACTCAAGCAACCCAGAAATGAGCTGAAACTGAAATGATAGAAACGTGCATTTGCATTTGCTCAGCATTTGTCTTTTTAAAAATTACAAAGGCATTGGGGATTGCTGACTGCATTATTTATATTTATATATATATATATATATATATATATATATATATATATATATACCCACTTTTTTTTATACCATGCCCCCGTCTTTTGCATGATCAAATACGGCTGCATCAGTTGATCGGACAGGTCAACAACCCCATATGCCGATTGTAATGTGTTATGCATACTGGCACCCGTTTAATTTCCTCTCTGCCACGAACCGCGACTCCTTTCATCATGGATAGTGGTTAGAATAAAAACCTTTTTATCGCAGTACTTGAGTGCCAGCAGCACATTCTGGCAGAGAGCTGCTGTTTCCCCCATTTTTTTCCCACTAGAGCCTTTGGGAAACCTGTGCGACTCTTCCAAATAGTGCCACAGGCCACGGTCTCAAAGCAGTACGGTATTTTTTAGAAGTAGGATACTATTCTAAAATTTATCAATATACCAGTGATATCCCTTGTTTAGTAATGGCATGATTTGGTCCCAGACAATTTTCCCACTTGTACCTACTATATCTGGGCAACCTGGGGATCAAGGTGGCTGGCTATCCCTTCATTCGTATACACACAGCCATAGCCATAGCCACAGCCACTTTCACACAATTTATAAAAATTGATCCTATATCGGGATCTTTTGGATAGGATGTACTGTTTAAACCCCAGTATCCCCTTAACCCCTTAAGGACCAAGCTTCTGGACTAAAAGGGAATCATGACATGTCACACATGTCATGTGTCCTTAAGGGGTTAAAGTTCATGAGGGATTCATCAATAGAAATATGTTTTTTTGGGGTATAAATAGTGCCAATTATTTTGTTAAAGTGGGTAATTAGAGGGCGTATTTTATATAGAAGATCATACTGCAGATGACCTTTTGGGGGGCACTTCATATTGTCACTAAAGTGTATAAATCACAGTATGTCTTCATATCCATCCCTACTCATTGTCTGGGGGGGAAATTGGGATATTGCAAATGGGGTTTTTAGACCAATACATTCTAATTGAATTGTGGGCTTTTTAATTATCCCCATTAGCATGGTCAGTGCCCAGAATTGTTTCAATTCTGGCACACTGGTTGGGTTCCATCTCTCTTTGCTGGCGATAAAGAGACTTTTGATTGCATGCTAGATACTGCTCACCGTACAGATTAGCCTTGGTGACTATCTCCCTAAAACGCTCATCCCCCAAGAACAGCTGCTTACAATCCATTATAGCCAGACAGGTCAGCCTGTAAGCTAGGATTGGCAGTAAACTCTGGGATGTCTGGTGAAAAACTATTAGGGGGTACCCAGTCATCTGTGCCATGTTCTGCATTAGGGGAATCAGCGATTGCTCCTGGTGGTCCTGCAGTACCTGGAGCACAGTCCTTGTCCCCTGCGTCACTCGCAGAGGCAGTGTCGGTCGCCTCTGAGTCAGCCGCTAACGGGGCATAAGCCTCTTCTGCGCTATTATTCCTAAGCATTATGTATTAAGGTAATAAACTTTAACTAAATAACTAAACTTTATTTTTTTTTACTTTTTTATTTTTCTTTTCACCCCTAACTAGCTGATCACTAAATTCCCCAAATCCCACCCACCCAACTAAATCACAAATGAATAAAATAAAATATTAAAATGTAATCCCTTAGGGTTACTAAAAAAAAAAAATAGATTACAGTAAAGTACTGTGATCTGTATTTTATTATTATAAAAAAAAAAAAAAAAAAAAAAGTGCAAAGGGGATTTGGTACCTTATCTGACAATTTATTCTCTTCAGGGACACAAAATAACAATGATCCGGCTCTCTCCACTTCAAAAACCCACAAAGGATGGAAAGAGGCGGATCTAATATCCCTGCAGCATTGTGACAGCGATCACGTGGGCTGGGACATCGCGATTTGCGGTTGCTGGTGTGCCACTGACTCAGAGGCACCGCGGCGATCTGGGGTTAATTTTAGTGCATGACAGACCGGGTCTGTCATCAGGAGTTAAAGGGACACTATAGTCACCAGAACAACTACAGCTTATTTAATTTGTTCTTGTGAGTAGAATCATTACCTGCAGGCTTTTTGCTGTAAACACTGTCTTTTGAGAGAAAATGTAGTGTTTACATTACAGTCTAGTGATAATTCACTGGCCACTCCTCAGATGGCTGTTAGAGATCCTTCCTGGGTCATGGCTGCCTAAAATGCATCCAAACATTCATTATCTCCTCCCTCTGCATGCAGACACTAAACTTTCCTCATAGAGATTCATTGATTCAATTCATCTCTATGAGGAGATGCTGATTGGCCAGGGCTGTGTTTGAATCATGCTGGCTCTGCCCCGATCTGCCTCTTTGTCAGTCTCAGCCAATCCTATGGGGGAAGCATTGTGATTGGATCAGGCCACTTGTTTGTTTTGTTTTTTTAGGCAAACATCATGCAGATCTACAGCTTCTGGTTTGAATCAGTAAGATTTTGTTATATTTATGGAGGCATGAGGGATCCAAGGGGACTAGATGGTGGTGTTAACACTATAGGTTCAGGAATACATGTTTGCGTTCCTAACCCTATAGTGATCCTTTAAGTGCTTCCCCATCCGTCATTAAGGGGTTAAAAAATGCTTAGATAATTATTTTTTAAAACAGAATATTTAGTAATACAAGGAGAATGTAAATTGACAAGTTGTTGATCCAAGGAGACATCTGATTGCCAGATTGCCATTATGCAGTCAATGAGGAGTTTTTTTTTGTTTTTCTCCTTTTGTGGAACAACTTGCCACGGTGGGGTTTTTTTTTTTTTTTTTGCTTTATGTTGGATAAACAACATGCAAATACAGATTTTAATGGTTAAACTCTATGGATACACTTTATTTTTCACCTAGGTTACTATGTAACTATACTATATAGCGAATGAGACTAGCCTGAGCTAAATTGTTATGTTCTTATCACTGTCCCTCTCCCTACAGTTTTGAAACACTATGAAGCAGAGCCAGATTAAAAACCCATTGTGCTTGTTGCTGACAATTATCATGGGCCTAATTACAGAATCTTATCAACAGATAACAATAAAACAGTTAACCTCCCATGTGTCATGTATCTGGAGGTGGTGCTAGAGGGAAACAGGATATTGCTATAAGAAAATATATACCCTATGCCAGGAGTTGCCAATTCATTTTTCCAGTGGAACCCTTTGACAGAGTGTATCAACAGTGTGTGTGCGACACACATCTTGACTCACAAATAAACAGACTCCGATACACACAGTGACATATAACTACACTTGCACGCACTGCTACACATGAAGTTGCATTTATATCAAAATCAACACAACAAAGGAATTTGAAGATGTATATTCTATATGCAATAGAATAAAGAATATGTAGTTCCTGACAACACTTTGCACTACACAATACTGCTACCCGCTAGCTCTATTATCCATCTCTCTCATTAAAGGACCACTAAAGACATTACAGGCCATTTCAGTGGCGTTTTACTTTTTAATCCTGCTATGTAAACATTGCAGCTTTGTGAAAACTGCAATATTCACATTGCAGGGTTAACACACACCTAGTATGTTTTTCTGACAGTTACAAGAGGTGCTTCTTTGTTTAGAACAGAGTCAAACTCCATTCTCAGTCAAATGCTGATGCTCGAGTACAGATCGGCAGCAAGGAGAGGAACACGGTGAGTTCTAAAAAGTAAAAACGTTTTGCATTCCTAACGCTATATAGTGAATTATTACTACTCTCTCAGCAAAGTAATTTACCTCTGTCCCTTCAGATCAAATGAGTCAATGAGTCAATTGTCAATCAATACAAGACTTATGCCCCGTATAATAAGCTCTTAATTACATAATTCTCTTTATTCAGAAGAAAATAAATTTACAATTATTTGAAATATGGAATGTATAGCTTGCACACAAAACAATTTAGTGTACAATCCTCTGTTCAGGGATACCTGCAAAATAAAAGGGATTTTAATGTTTATCCACATCTACTGGTATTATTTTTAGTTAGAAAGTGAAGAAAAATAAGAATCAAATATCTGCCGCAGGCATCTTTGGGAATCCAGCTTCCTACAAATACAGCCAAATCTGTATTGTAGGGAGGATTCGTGTGCACTGACACATTCATACTGAACAGGTATTCACACCAGCACAAAGTCTATGTAGAACAAGTTCACGTACTAAGTGATTACCAAGATGGCAGAGTTGCTGAGTGGCTAAATGAAGACCTGACAGAGAAATGGGTTTCTCGGCACGTTAAAGACTGGCATTATTACAATAGAAAGATCAGGCTTTGTGCACAAAATCTAATTGTGTATTGCTCTTCATTGATAAACTGAGAATTTTTCTCAAACTGACTGTGGATAGAGAAGGAATGAAAATGACACCCACCATGGCAAACCATTTGAAAAAATAGACAACCCAGGGTATTCAAAATGGAGTATGCCCAGTCTATTTTAGTAGCCATTTAGTAACAAACGTTGACCACAGTTGGCATTCATTTTAGTTTTTTTCATTTTTCACAAATAAACTACCCTTTCACTGATATCATCAGCATTCTGTTTCATTGCTCCTAAACGCTCATATTTGTGTTTAGTAATGTGTCACAAGTACAACAATACCCCCCCATGTCCATGTTTCATGGGGTTTTGTAAAGTTAGTTTTTTTTTTTTTCCTTTTTTCAGATTGAATTTTGCCAGATTGGTTATGTTGCTTCTGGAACCGTATGTTAGCCCTGCAATGAGAATTACCCCCACCATGGAATACCATTTGAAAAAGTAGATAACTTATGATATTAACCCCTTAAGACCGCAGCCAAATGTACAAGTTGTGATCCAAAAAACGTAAACAAAACCTGGCATTTGCGCTATATGTCTGTCCAACCGTAATTCACCTTTCATATTAAAGGACCACTCTAGTGCCAGGAAAGCATACTTGTTTTCCTGGCACTAGAGTGCCCTGAGGGTGCTCCCACCCTCAGGGACCCCCTCCCGCCCGGCTCTGGAAAGGGGTTAAATCTTACCTTTTTCCAGCGCTGGGCGGAGAGATCTCCTCCTGCTCTCCTCCTCCGAGTCGGCTGAATGCGCACGCGCGGCAAGAGCTGCGCGCGCATTCAGCCGGTCACATAGGAAAGCATTCATAATGCTTTCCTATGGACGCTGGCGTGCTCTCACTGTGAAAATCACAGTGAGAAGCACGCAAGCGCCTCTAGCGGCTGTCAATGAGACAGCCACTAGAGGACATAGGTGGAAGGCTTAACCCATTCATAAACATAGCAGTTTCTCTGAAACTGCTATGTTTATGAAAAAATGGGTTAACCCTAGAAGGACCTGGCACCCAGACCACTTCATTAAGCTGAAGTGGTCTGGGTGCCTAGAGTGGTCCTTTAAATGCACCCACACTTGTTATATATCATTTTATTCAGGGGAAACAGGGCTTTCGTTTAACATCAAATATTTAGGCATGGAACATAATTTAATATGAAAAAAATGGGAGAAAATACGAATGTTTTTAATTGTTTTAGTTCTACGTGACATTTTAACTGTGAATGTCAAAATACTGTTTGCTTTTACTGCAATACAATACACATTTGTATTCAGCGATGTCTCTCTCACGTGTAAAACAATACCCCCTATGTACAGGTTGTATGGTGTTTTGGGAAGTTACAGGGTCAAATATAGCGTGTTACATATTTCAGTTTTTTCACATTGAAATTCTTTAGATTGGTTATGTTGCCTTTTAGACCATATGGTAGCCCAGGAATAAGAATTACCCCCATGATGGCATACCATTTGCAAAAGTAGACAACCCAAGGTATTGCAAATGGAGTATGTCCAGTCTTTTTTAGTAGCCACTTGGTCACAAACACTGGCCAAAGTTAGTGTTAATATTTGAAAATGCAAAAAACTAATTTGAACGCAAATTTTGGCCAGTGTTTGTGACTAAGTGGCTACTAAAAAACTGAACATACCCTATTAGCAATATCCTGGGTTGTCTACTGTTGCAAATGGTATGCCATCATGGGGATCATTTTCATTCCTGGGCTACCATACGGTCTCAAAGGCAACCTGGCGAATTTTAATGTGAAAAAACTGAAACGCAAACCTTATATTTGACTCTAACTTTTGAAGACACCATAAAACCTGTAAATGAGGGGTACGGTTATACTCAGAAGACTTCGCTGAACACAAATATTAGTGTTTCAAAACAATAAAACGTATCACAACAATTATATCGTCAGTGTAAGTGCCATTTGTGTGTGAAAAATGCAAAAAATGTCACTGTCACTGACGATATCGTCGTTGTAATATATTTTACTGTTTTGAAACACTAATATTTGTGTTCAGCGAAGTCTTCCGAGTAAAACAGTACCCCCCCATGTACAGGTTTTATGATGTCTTGGAAAGTTACAGGGTTAAATATAGTGCTAGAAAATGTAATTCCCTGAACTTTCGGCCTGGGTTGTCAGGCAGGTGCTGCAAATTGTAATTAATAAAATGACCTAATTATGTAAAATTATTACATAAATATATACGTAGAATTATTATATATATGTGTGTGTATATATATATATATATATATATATATATATGTATATAATTTTTTTTATTATTTTTATTTATATATAGGTATATATAGTGATATATACGTATATACTTATGTATATATATTATTTCGTTCTACATGTATTTTGATATCAATATATATATTAATTTTAAAATACAGTTAGAATGAAATGACGCATGTTTATATATTTTTTTATCTATTTCTTATTTTTTTTATTTTATTTTTTAACATATTTATATATTTATTTATTTTGTATTATATATAAATATATATATAATAAAATGATATATATATTTAATCCATATCATTGTACGTGTATTTTGATTATATATATATAATTATGTATATATTAATATTAAAATACACGTAGACAGTGTATGTATATTTCTGTGTATATGTGTATATATATATATACTTAGATCATATATATAATAAATATATATGATCTAAGTATATATTATTTAATTTTACACTTATTTAACATGTTTTATTTTATTTTCAGTCATTACAGGCACTCCCCCTGCTGGCATGGCTATGGACGGCTATGCCGTCCATGTGATCGCGAGGTCCTCGCAAGGACCTCGCGATCACATGGCCCTGGGGTGGTCAAAGAGGACAGAGGGGGACTCCCTGGGCTCCCAGGCAAGTCCCCCATACCGCGATCGCCGGCGATCGGGTAAGTACATAAGATCGCAGGACGTTCTACGCCGTCCTGGGGCGTTTAGAGCCACCAAAATAAGGACGGCATAGAACGTCCTGCGGTCTTAAGGGGTTAAAAATGGGGTCGTTTTTTTTTTTTTGTAGCCACATAACAAACGCTAGTCAAACATCACATTCTACATTTTTCACACACAAACTGCACTTTTACGGATGATATTGTTGTAATACGTTCTACGGTTTTGAAACACTAATATGTGTTTTCAGTGAAGTCTAACAGAGTACAACAATATCCCAACATGTACAGGTTTTATGGTGTTTTTGAAAGTTACAGGGTTCAATATAGGGTTTGCAAATTAAATTCTCAGGACTTTCTGCCTGGGCTGTCAGGCAGGTCTCAAATTGTAATTAGTAAAATCACAATTATGCAAAAAATATTACATATACACGTAGAACTTAAAAATGTATATACATATTTCTATTTAAACTTTGTGTATATTTATATAATTATATGTATATATTTAAAGAGATGTATAATTGCATTATTTTGATACTGATTATATATACATATACACACACACACAATATCTAATTACAGTTAGGATGGAATTATATATATTAATATATATTTTGGTATTAATTATTTAAATGCATTATTTATATATATATATATATATATATATATATATATATATACACACACACAATTCAAATTTAAGTGTATTTTGATAGTACTACAAAAATATACTAAGTATGAAATTATAT
The DNA here is from genome assembly GCF_036172605.1 of Pelobates fuscus. Classification (NCBI taxonomy): domain Eukaryota; kingdom Metazoa; phylum Chordata; class Amphibia; order Anura; family Pelobatidae; genus Pelobates; species Pelobates fuscus. Next base: position 129,826,849 of record NC_086317.1, read on the forward strand.
ATTATATATATATATATATATATATATATATATATACACACACACACACACGTATACATATATACATACACACGCACACATTGTTTTGGACATTACTAATAACTTATTCCCCATTTCAGGCACTAGGTGGACTGCCCGACCGCCCAGGAAGTCCCCATGCAGGCATTTCCATAGCCCGCTATTGGGACCATGTGATCGGGCCTAATTTGCCTAGGGAGGACTACCTGGGCTGTCAGACAGCCCTCATGATGAAGATCGTGGCGGAGGAAAGTAATTTGGTGCCCCTGGGGCGATTTATGCCGCCACAACGGCTTTAAAGCCCACTAAAATGTGTACGGCATGGAATGCCGTAGTCATTGAGTGCATTATTTCTGTTTGAAACACTACACATACTGAAATATTTGTATTGGTGTGTGGCGGGACATCGCCACTAAGTGCCATGTCCCCTGAGTATTCAGAGGTTTGGTTTTATATTTTGTGTCTCCAATATGTACTGTGATGGTTTTCCCTTGTTAAGTATGTGTTTCCCTTTGTATTTGGCAATCACTTGCCCCTGTCCCATGTGGCAAACCTAGCCAATTACAGGATGTCCTTGTATATATCTTGCTATTACTGCATTGCAGAACATTTAAAAGTTGACAGTTGACTCCCAGGCTTTGTGTCGTGTGGTCCTTGGGAATGGGAATTATGCTGTGTGTCCTGCCTTCTGTATGCTGAATCCTGATTATCAGCGGAGAGCCCGTGGATTAACCCCTGCCGCTCCGCTACAATGGTGTGCCAGGGGCTAGTTGCACCCCCAGCACACATGACAATGGCAGCCCAAAACTTTGTTTTTGGTTGCCAAAGTCAATTCTGTGAAAAAATAAATCTGCTGTCAGCGCGCACAGCACACGGACAACAGACTAAATCTTCCCCCTAGCAATCAGAGCGCCTACACGGGGAAGTTAGCTCTCCCCTTCCACACACTGCATTCCCTCTGGCTCCTTAAAGGATCAGTATAGGGTCAAGAACACAAACATGTATTCCTGACCCTATAGTGCTAAACCCACCATATAGGCTTGTCCCCCCCCCCCCCCCTTAGCCCTATAAAAGTTTAAAACTCACCTTACTTCTAGCGCAGCGCGCATCTGCCAGCGCTGGCTCCGCCCCCTTTGTGACATCAAAATGGCCGATTTTTAGCCAAATCAATGCAATTGGATTGGCTAAAATCGCCACGCGGCAGGGACAAATGCAGTTTTGCCAATCAGGACCTCCTTATAGAGATGCATTGAATCAATGCATCTCTATGAGGAAAATTCAGCGTCTCCATGCAGAGTATGAGGACACTGAATGGCAGGGTTGCTTACTGTGCGGCCCTGAGCCCGGAAGCCCCTCCAGTGGCCATCTAAGGAGTGGCCACTTGGAGGTGGTGTCCCTAGGGGCAATGTAAACACTGCCATTCTACGAAAAGGCAGTGTTTACATGAAGATAAGTGAACGGAGCTTTTATACTCAACTACTAATTCCATTGACACAAGGAATAAATAATGATGAATATATCCTATGCTAACAATATATACGTCCATATCGTACACCTTAGAAAAGAAAAATGTTACTTGCGCTTTCTCCTTAATCCCTATGTATATTTAGACAAATGGAGGTCATTTAGTTGCTCCAATGGCCATTGGAGGGAATGCCTGCCTGCCAACGTCAAGGCAGACCCCCCCTAAGCGGGTCCTAACACTGACCCTTCAGCCTGCTTCCTTGAGCTTCTAGCAAAGATATCTCTAATGAGACAGAAAGGGGTATTTTTTTATATATACACCCCTATACTTATTAACCCTTAATAGGGAACACATGGGATGGGTAGCAGCATTGTAACCAGGCTGTGTGATACAAAGTAAATACAAATACAAAAAGAGAAGTCCTGCGCTTAAGCAGCAAGGACTACAACACACATCAGCCCCAATATATAGTAAAAACCAAAGAAAAGAAAAACGTTACCTGCGCTTTCTCCTTAATCCCTATGTATATTTAGACAAATGGAGGTCATTTAGTTGCTCCAATGGCCATTGGAGGGAATGCCCACCTGCCAACGTCAAGGCAGACCCCCCTAAGCGGGTCCTAACACTGACCCTTCAGCCTGCTTCCTTGAGCTTCTGGCAAAGATATCTCTAATGAGACAGAAAGGGGTATTTTTTTATATACACCCCTATACTTATTAACCCTTAATAGGGAACACATGGGATGGGTAGCAGCATTCTAACCAGGCTGTGTGATACAAAGTAAATACAAATACAAAAAGAGAAGTCCTGCGCTTAAGCAGCAAGGACTACAACACACATCAGCCCCAATATATAGTAAAAACCAAAGAAAAGAAAAACGTTACCTGCGCTTTCTCCTTAATCCCTATGTATATTTAGACAAATGGAGGTCATTTAGTTGCTCCAATGGCCATTGGAGGGAATGCCCGCCTGCCAACGTCAAGGCAGACCCCCCTAAGCGGGTCCTAACACTGACCCTTCAGCCTGTGTTGTAGTCTTTGCTGTTTAAGCGCAGGACTCTTTTTGTATTTGTATTTACTTTGTATCACACAGCCTGGTTACAATGCTGCTACCCATCCCATGTGTTCCCTATTAAGGGTTAATAAGTATAGGGGTGTATATAAAAAAAAAAAATACCCCTTTCTATCTCATTAGAGATATCTTTGCCAGAAGCTCAAGGAAGCAGGCTGAAGGGTCAGTGTTAGGACCCGCTTAGGGGGGTCTGCCTTGACGTTGGCAGGCGGGCATTCCCTCCAATGGCCATTGGAGCAACTAAATGACCTCCATTTGTCTAAATATACATAGGGATTAAGGAGAAAGCGCAGGTAACGTTTTTCTTTTCTTTGGTTTTTACTATATATTGGGGCTGATGTGTGTTGTAGTCCTTGCTGCTTAAGCGCAGGACTTCTTTTTGTATTTATATCGTACACCTTAAGCTAAGATTCTTCTTCCCTTATGTAAAAGATATTAAATCATTGTGACAATAGAATCGGTGGTTATGGTTGCCTATGAATTATGAAACTCTACCCGTTTGATTTAAGTTTGAATCATGTCTCTAGTGTGAACGAACCCAACTTTATGGAAAATGGGGTATGAAAACTATTTTTCAACTATTAAATTGTGACTGTACAGTCCCCCTTGTTACATTAAACATTGAGGCCATGGTCGACAGTGAGATCATTGTGTAAACTAGGATTTTTGTATAGAGTCATATATGAACTAAGAGAGACAATAGGAACTATTTATCAGCTTTGTCACTATCCTATGTCTATTAATGCATTACATTCAATAGAAAGGCCAGTTTAGGGATTTTTCTGTATCCCCTTCTGTATTTATAAACATGAAAGTTTGTGTCAAAGATAGACAATGCCACTTATTACTATTAAGCTAGCATTATTCTGTCCTAATGCTACATCTCAACTTTCTCTATGGATTTTGCAACAGTTTAAATACTGATCAGTTACAAGTAATTATTAATTTTGTTTTGTGTTTTAGTACACTAGCTCAAACACTCTTCTTACAATGATTGAGTCATTATATTGAACGTTACTATGTTCCTCTTCTTTAAATATTTGCCTAAAGTTTTGTACCATTTTACCAAAGAAACCATATGTGCCTATTAGTACCCGGCCATAAAGGGGTTAAATTTTTCTTTTCTCTTTCCCCCGCCCCCCCCCCCCCCCCCTTACGGTTGATAAAAAAAAAATCAACCAATCAGAATAGAGGGCGGGATATTTAAACCACAGACTATTTCGGATCCGGTCCCTTGGAAGAGCAGAGTTTCGGCGAAACGCGCGTTGGGACGCTAACTTAGTAGCTAGTGGGAAGTGGAGTTTTGACAGAGGACAGACATTCATTAGACTAAATCTCTCCAGTAAAACTACCTAGCTTAGATGATCTCTAGATGTTATATTAGATAGCCGGCTGAGATGTTCAGCCGCCGACGTTTTCTCTACCGCTGTGAGTTCAGACTCAATTGCCTCAGAGGTGGCTTAGAGAGTTGGGCGTTGGAGGGTTTACTATGATATTTTAGATATAACCTGCAGTAGGGTTTTTCTACTATTTACCCTCTACTATACCCACGGATGTTGCCACCAGATAAGGGCAACTAAGTCTATCTATATTAACTTTGATGGGCTTTTACATCTCAGCCTTTAGTTCTTTTTATTGATTTATTTTTTTGACATTTTAATCTATTAAAAGTTAAATTTTATTACTGTTAACATGCATTTCTTAGGGTTGCTATTTTTGTACTAGCTCCAGTTGGGGAGGTTTGTATGATTTCTACTTGTCACTCTCCCTCCTACTTGGATTACTAGTATATTTCTTCTTTTTGCTTTATTATACTCACCAGAACAACTACATTAAGCTGTAGTAGTTCTGGTGACTAGTGTCCCTTTCAAAAAAGAAACCCCTCGACATCCAGAGTTGGTGCAATGGTCCAGTCACAGGCTTGTGAGAAGCCTGTGATTGGATTGTGCACGTCAAAAGTGACATCAGAGGGGGGTATCCAGGTGAGTAAAAAGTTGTTTTGCAGGTTTTAATGCCTTCAGAAAATAACTCATTAATAAACAAATTATTTTTTTTTAAGGTAAAAAAGCAAACAAGATATAAGGTAACAAACTTCTGGAACAAAGATTCACAACATGCACCCATCAAACATAGCATCTTATAAGATTGCTTTTGTAGCACCACATGTAAGAGAATATGTAATCTCTTATTACCCACAGGTGTCATTAGATACATTATGTAGGGTGGGCAGACTGACACCTTAAAGCCAAGATGAGCGCACATATTACCTCAATAGTGTCTAAAGACTGTTCAATCCATTGGAAGACATTTTGTCCTTGGTGTTATTCAGTTGTGCATGGTGTGCGTTTCTCTTTTTTTCCCTAACAAGCACAGAAGTTGGAAAAATAGAAAAGTCCTATCCTGGTTTATATATGTTCTGCCTATTCCATTCTACATTTGTGAGTGCAATTTAGCTTTCAGTCTATTATGGTGTTCATTCCATCTGCACCATTTGTAGGTTATTTTTTTTCAATTAAGTCCTCCTCTAACCTGCCCAAATGTCTATCCAATGCAGGTGCACTGAGTAATTGCCTGCCTTTTAAGTTTATCAAACAGGAATTCCAGGACAGGGAGTGCTACCATTTAAAAAAAAAAAAAAAAAAAAGGTATTTATTTTTATATACTTATATACACTTTTTTTTTTTTTTTTTTTAACTCTTTACACTCTGCATGGAGACATTGAACATTCCCCATAGAGATACATTCATTCAATTCATCTCTATGAAGACCTGCTGATTGGTGCAGGGCTTTTCAATGCATGCGCTACAGCTTCCCAAGTCTTACCTATGGGAAAGGATTGGATGAGATCAAATTCGGGTGGGGGGAACTTTAAATAGTTAAAGGGACACTATAGTCCCCTGAACAACTTTAGCTTAATGAAGCAGTTTTGGTGAATAGAACATGCCCCTGCAGCCTCATTGCTCAATCCTCTGCCATTTAGGAGTTAAATCCCTTTGTTTATGAACTCTAGTCACACCTCCCTGTATGTTACTTGCACAGCCTTCCATAAACACTTCCTGTAAAGAGAGCCCTATTTAGGCTTTCTTTATTGCAAGTTATGTTTAATTAAGTTTTTCTTATCCCCTGCTATGTTATTAGCTTGCTAGACCCTGCAATAGCCTCCTGTATGTGATTAAAGTTCAATTTAGAGATTGAGATACAATTATTTAAGGTAAATTACATCTGTTTGAAAGTGAAACCAGTTTTTTTTTTCATGCAGGCTCTGTCAATCATAGCCAAGGGAGGTGTGGCTAGGGCTGCATAAACAGAAACAAAGTGATTTAACTCTTAAATGACAGTGCATTGAGCAGTGCAATTGCAGGGGAATGATCTATACACTAAAACTGCTTTATTTAGCTAAAGTAATTTAGGTGACTATAGCGTTCCTTTAAACACTATAGTGTCCAGAATACATGTTTGTATTCCTGACACTAGTGTTGCTTTAAGTCTTCAAATACAGGAAAAAAAAAAGACTATAGAGCTACTTGTAAACTTGAAATTCTTTGATTATTTGAATTAATTTTCTAATTTAGTCCTGCTCTTTTTTGTTAGCACCAAAGAACATCCTTACAAAGGCATGGGACAGGAAAGAGTTACATGCATACCATCTATTACATTTCTTGCAGGTATTTGTTTAGTACATCACTAACATCCAAATGTACAAATCAGTCAGAACCCACACAGAGAACACCAAATGAACAAAGCATCACTCACCAAGATAATAAAATTGCAGTACCTTTATTTCTTATTTTTAAAAATATATAAGCTGATGTATCACCTGTGGTCCCCTCACTGAGTTGGAACATCACACCATCAGCTCCTATCTAAAATTAGGCCACGGAGTTTATATATACACTTTTTACATTTCGGCTGATGTACTTTAACTGCAGACTCTGTAATGCAGCTTCAGTTCTTGCTTTCCACCGAACCTGTAGGTAACATGCACAGTATAACTGGGTGATCTGATGAGAAATTTTAAGAGAACTCCAAACTGTAGCGAATGGAAATATGGACAAATGCAAAGAGGCAGGCTTATGGTTCAGCAATATGCAAAACATTTACTTTTTTGTTTAAAAACTATAAAGATTTGAGGAGGAAAAAATATAGCATACTAAAATGGCTGAAAGCTATCAAATACAAGAAAGTTGCATTGGTGTCCCTTTCAGTTTACCTCAATCTAATCCAACTTCGTAATATTAAAATGTACCTGACACTTGAGTTTTTCCCACCCATAGAAAATCTTAGCTTAAAATGAAGAAAAACCTCATGTATATATGGCATAAAAAAAAAAAATGTCGCTTGAATTTCAATCTGAAATTTACACCATTGAATAAAAATCTCAAAATCATCTATAACTTCTGTTTTTCTTTTAAATATATAATAATGTTTAACACGCATCAGGTGCCAAGTGCAAATTACAGATCTTATAACAGTGATTAACAGTGAGCTGGAGACACCTATTTGCAGGAAAAAAAGTGTGGATTTAAAAATTTGTGTTTTACACATCACAAACACATATTTGTTAAACACAAGGATCAGTAAATATTAAGACATACTTGGAAGTAACAGTCCCCTTTAATTTAATACGCTAGTAAAAAAGTAAGCATATGGAAAAAGAAAAGACAAACTAGGCCTATCTACTGAAGTGTGTCTTGAATCTTTCAAAATATGTATTTGCGAGACATAAGAATACTTTACATGTCAACAATATTTCTGTAAAATAAATTAAAAATTTATTTTTTATTTGTTCGATATACTTGACAGCATTCTATTCATGGGACTACTTCTCTGCGGTTAATTAACATGGCCATGCTTTCTACACATCCCATGTTTTGCGTAGATATAAACTGTAGGTGCTAAAGGGAATTTTTTTTTTTTTTAAAGAAATATTCCAGTTGCTTAATAATGCTTTTGGAAAGAGTCAATGATATAGACACTCTATAAATTGAAACGTAACATGCGTTTTATAATTTAGGTTTCCCCCACTGTAAGAATGATAATAGAATCCAGCTTTTCCTGTCTCAATATATGAAACAAAATTTGTTTCTGCTTTTCGATGTAGGGGTTCATGAAAAAAAAAATCTCTGCATATCCATTTGTCTGCTCAAATAAATCCAGTATCTTTAAAGTACCTCTAAATTTGCAATGAAATGAGCATTGCAAGGATATTGACATGGGAATAGTGTTCTTTACCTATAAATGGAAAAAAAAATATTTGGTGCATTAAATATATTAATATCTAAAAGTAAAAAATGTGACTAGAGTACTGTATTCCAGATGGCATTCAGTAAAGGGCAAAGGGTAAAACAATCTTCTAGTAGGTTACATTTTAATTACAAACAGATCTTTACTAAGCCTGGTAAATATTGTATTTGTTTGAGATCTAGATTTCATATAGGGAATAAAATAAAATCACTGTTTGGCAATAGTGAAAATTTAAATACAATCTACAACCAGAAAAACAAACAAAATATTTAAAGTGTACAAATGTGAAAATATTAAATTGCAAGCGTAAGAGGACATTTCATGATCAGATTAAAAATGGGAACGGATGGCATAAGTGCAATTTCATTAAAACGATGAATGGGTTTATTGGATTTCTTCTAGCAGACAGTTCACTATTAAGTGGTTTCAGAAGTTTTTGCAATGGTTGCAACAAGAAATCCCCACCAAAAACATCTGTAACAATACACACTTGCTTAAAAACAATTCAGGAAATGCTGCTGCCTTTAGGCAGTTGGAATCTATGTACAAATAAGACACAGTGAGAATAGCAAAATAATTATACATTTGATAAAACTAATTAAAAAAAGGGTAAGGAAGACTGGAGAGACCATGTAAGTCCCTCGGTGCACTAACAATAAAGTTAACAATTTTAAACACTCCACTGGCATAAAATAGGATAAAAATCAACAATATTTAAACCAGTAATTTCATTTATTTTTCCTCATCTCAGATGCAAGACAACAGCAAGTTTGACAGTCTGTTGCCTGAAAATAATGGAATATGATTTTACGGACACTTAAAAGCTTCCTCATATATACATAGCAAAAGAGTAAATGTTCTTGTGACCAAGATAAACAGTTTCCTTCACAAAATATATATCTATATCGGAACCTTGAAGGATAACCCACTCAAATAACCATTTAAGAAAAGCCAAGTGTGGAAAATAAAAAAAAATATATACATTGCTTTTGGAAATGAAGAATGATTTTGGGGAAAAGAAAAGAACCATCATTCAAAAATGCACACTTAAACCTGTACCATGTAATTTTATGTTCAAGCTACAAAGCAGTCCAATGCTGGGGAGAGGATAAAATATTACAGTAAACCGCATGTACTGGTCCAATCTTCATTGAAAGAAATAGATTAACAAGCAACACAATCACTGATTTCACTTGGATATCTGTACAAAGAACTCTTGAGGATATCAAACCAAAGATGATGTCCTTAACATTCACAAAATAAGAAAAAAATCCAAACAAAAACTGAGAAGAAGTGTAGACTCTTTCCCAGGGCCAGAGCCCTTCAAGTCAAAAATAAAAGAAAAATCCCCCACAAAAAAGGGAACAACTAAAAGTGACAGTAAGTTTCCTCCATTTCTCATTTAAAAGAATGTTCATTTTTTTCTGTACAAACATTTGTTGGTCTAATACTGTCTAAAAGCTGCCAGCTTCTCCATGAAGGTGGCTAGTGTAGGCATAATGATATTCCAGGAACACTTAAGTTAGTTTACTTTTTTGTTAAATGTATTTTCTTTTTTTTCCCCATACACAACATTTTTTTTTTTAAAGTTCCATGTCTCCAGATTATTTTATATGCACGGGTCTTTCCTCTGACTTTAGACGTTTCTTGCGTGGCTGTACAAAATCTTCATCTGAATCTTCTGTTATTTCCCCGTCATCGTCCTCCGGTTCAAACTCTGGCAAAGGTTGGAAGGTTCTGTCAGGGTAGATCTCTGGGAGTTTATCCTCAAAGTATAAAGCAACAGCCTTTCCTGCTTGCGCCACTTCAGAGTCATTCTGTGGGGCAAAAAAAAACAAAACAGTTCAACTTGAGCTATGCAGAGACGTTTGTCAACTTGACATTGTTCGGGAAGCTTACCTGCAGATTAATTTCTTGTGTTTCTGCATAAACTTGAACAACTTTCATCATCTAAAAAGGATACCAGAGTCAAAAAAAAATGAAATTCAAAATTTCTAAGCTTTATATTTAGGGTTTTATGACAAAACAAGGTCATAACAAAGAGGAAAAAAAATATAGTTATGACCAAATAGCAATGAGTTTTAAAAAGCTATCACCTGATAACATACATTAAGAGTATTGCAGATAAACTGCAGGATATGGACTGAATAAGCAGTCCAGGTTAATTTTTGTATTATATAGTGAAAAAAAATTAATGGGGGAAAAATTCAAAAGAATGGATTAACAATCACAGTTTTAATCGTAGCGATGTGTTATGATCAACATTTTGCTACTTTACAAACAAGCTTTATAATGCCTTATGATAAAAGGGAGAAATTGGTCATTGTGTAAGCACAAAATAACACTACATCATACTTTTCAGAATAGTTTGAAAAATAAACCGTTTTTAGTCTAAAAGCCAGTAAAACTGGTGCATGTGGCACCAGACTGCCTTGTGAATCACCCAAGCGACTGCCAAATATAAGGCACACTTTCCACTTAAAACATTTGCAGTCTATTGTCCTCCAGAGGAAGCCATTGGATATTATTTTGCAGTTTGTAACTATCTAGGAAATGTTGGGAATACAATTAATTTATTGAATAATAAACAATTTAATATGAACTGATGGCAAATGTGTTTTTCCCTCAAATAACCATGCAAGGGAAAAAAGCAAAAAAAAAAAAAAACAGTATTAGGAATATTGCAATATTCCTCAGTAAATTACAAACAGGAAGTTTTACAGTCAGTCAATCTGCAGAGCACTCTATAATATGCTACAGATGACTACTGAGTGCATCTAATGTTGAGAAATCCCCTATCCCTTACAGAAAATTATGCAATCAGAGGTAGGCAAATCCAACCATTAAATATATTTAATATCTTTACATAAAAGTACATTAAAACAACATGGCATGAACATCTATCACGTAGGAACTTATATTTGGGGACATGCAAAACTAAAGCTTGGAGAGAAGGCTGTAGGATAGGACCTCCGCAGTCAATCTGAGCTGTACAGCAGTGCATCCTAAACCAATCCTCAAGGATCCCTAACAGCCCAGTTTTAGTCTGAATCCTCAATGGAATAGAAGTGTTTTTAAAACTTTCACAGTTGAGTGTTTTGAGAGAGAAAAAAAATGGTTTGAGACACTACATTAAAGTGACGGCTCTCAAACCTGCCATCGAGTGCCCTCAAATGCATCTGGATTTAGAAGTTTCACAATCCTGTCCTAGTGTGGACATTGATAAAGCATAGACTGCAATGGGACATGAGGGCTGTTTTGAGAATCTACTGCTCTAAACGTCTGTCCAATTACCTGCCCCCTGAGGCTATCAATCATCCATGATTTTGGAGCAATCTGCTCCAATAAGGATATCAACAAAATCGGTCATATCAGTGGTTCATCAAGGACAGGGGATTGGACAAACCGCTCTAGAGAGAAAAATGGCACCTACTAAGGTACTACATTAACGTTAGCCTAAAACCAGTAAACTCAAGGACTTCTGAAGTGATGTTGTTGCAACCTCTAAAATGAGCTTAGGCCATGCTGGTCATAAATGCAATTTTAAATGTATCGTGCCAGGCATACAGTCAATTTGATACTATTAATCAGTTGGAAAAGACTTGTGTTATAAAAATGCATGGCAGGTTAAAAAGCAGAAAGACTGTCACAAAGCATGTTTCTTGTTAGCAGATAACGAAAGACATTTGACTTGAACTTGAATATGCCATCTTTCAGTAAAGCAGACAATTTTGACAAATTAGATCTTTAGTTTTAGTGATCTGTAATCTCTTAAATTGCATGTTTTTTAGGGGGAGGGGGGACAAATATTGTTACAATTTCCCATACATTAGACTTGAACTCAAATAACTGAAGGGGGTTTTTAGTTCACAAATAAAGTTAAATACATTATAATAATGAAAGTGAAATACTTTTTTTTTTTTTTTTTAAGTCTCATTATATACATGTGCCAGTGATGTGTGACGAGTAAAGGGCACTAGTGTTCTAGTGATATAAATATAAAAATAAATGTTGAACACATCTTGTTAAAGGTGTTAGTGCAATTAATCATTAATCTCTGCTCAGAACAATCTAATTTGCTTCTGCTGATTGGAACTAAAATATATTGACCAATTTAAGTGTAACATTTTTATTTAATCTATGTAAGTTTAACACTTACAGATGCAGGGCACGAAATAGACATTAAAGGTAATTGCTTATTTACAAAGCAATAACTTGGGAGGCGTGACTTGATAAATAATCCTGCTATACTGGTCAAACTGTAGTAATATGCATTTTTGCTCACACCACAGGGTTAATTTATCCAACATGAATTGTACATTTGATAAAACACAAACAGCAAAAGCAATTTAGGAGTCTGCGGAGATAATGGACTATTAACAAATCAAGTGTTCCTTTAGAAGAGCATGCATCATGCTTCCTTTCTAAATGCAAGAAGAACTGAAAAGTCATAGAATATAAAGGCCAACATACTTCATTGAACCGTTCACAGTTCTTAAATATTAGCCTGACATCTGCCACAAAGTCTTCAGGTGTTTGGTAGTGTTGCGAGTGCTTCTTCTGTAGCTTCTTTTTAACTGTAGATAGATCCATTGGTTTCTTTATAATTTTGTAGTAGTTTGGTATCTGCAACAGAGGAAAAGGTAATTTCAAAAAATTATAAAAAAAATAAAAGATTTTAAATATTGTTTTAAGAAAAAAAAAAAGACTAAGTGCACCCTCACCATGTCATCAAAATAGAAACCCCGCACTTTTTTTTTTTAAAAGCAAGATAACTAAAGAAGTGCTTATCTCATTCACCAAACTGAATGAGAACAAACATAAATCTCCAAGAAGATTATGAAAACTGATCAAGCATAATTTTTTTTTTTTTTTTTAAATCTTATTTAAAAAATATGATGGTTGATTTTTTCATAAAAGGGACAATAGTCACCAGAACAACTACAGCTTAAGGTAGTTGTTCTGGTGTCTATAGCATTCCCCTAAGTGCTATTTAATGTAAACATTGCCTTTTTAGAGAAAATGCAGTGTTTACATTGCTGCATAGGGACACTACCAATGGCAGTAACTCAGGCAACCACTTGAGGTGCTTTTTGGGTCAGTGCTGCACAATGTTCAGCACGGACGTTCAAAATCTCCACACTGCATGGAGGCACTGACCATTCCCCCACGGAAATGCATTGAGTCAATGCATCTCTGTGAGGAGATGCTGACTGGCAAATCGCAGCGTTTTGCCACAAAGTTTTATGAGTGCTAGCTGCGACTGGACCAACACGGCGCTTGTAAAGCGTGAGTAAATCACTTTAACCGCATGTAAGGGGGGCCCAAAAAAGTAAACTGTTATTTAGACCTATAGTGTCAGGAATACACATTTGCATTCCTGACATTATAGTGATTCTTTAATATAGTGGCAGCACAAGTGGGATGAACTTTGTAGTGCTGGAAAAGTAACCTTGTGAAAAAAAAATAAAAACTTAAAAACAATTGTTAACCCCTCCTACTCACCCACTTAAATGTTGCCATTCTAAAAGTTACCTCAGTCATAAGAAAAACACAGAGACGAAACCTGCAGCAAAAATATATAACTTTAATAACAAAAAGCTGTGAGGAAATCTGTACTGCCACTATATTAAGGAAAAAAGAATTTACAGTAAGTAAAATCTCCTTTATGTCCTAGCATATAGGGGCAGTACAAGTGGCATATATAAAAATAAAAATGTTTAAAAAATGGGTAATTTACAAGACGACAGCCTGGAGACAATTTTATACCCGAAAGCAGCTTCTGCGGAATATAGATATGGTGTTTAGCCTATAGTGCTTGATAATAGTATTAAAGAATTACCATGTTGTTGCTTTTTTTTTTTTTTTTTTTTTTTTTTAATATCTTCTGGAGATGCTGCAGCCTTTTCAGACCAAAAATTCATCACTCTGATGGAGTGAGCCTTCAATGGAAAAGGCAATATGAGACCTCTGACCTTATATGCCAACTTAAAGGGCCACTATAGGCACCCAGACCACTTCAGCTTAATGAAGTGGGCTGGGTGCCATGTCCAACTAGGATTAACCCTTTCTTATATAAACATAGCAGTTTCAGAGAAACTGCTATGTTTATAATAGGGTTAATCCAGCCTCTAGTGGCTGTCTCATTGACAGCCGCTAGAGGCGAATCCACGCTTCTCACTGTGATTTTCACAGTGAGAAGGCGCCAGCGTCCATAGGAAAGCATTGAGAATGCTTTCCTATGGACTGGCTGAATGCGCGCGGCGCATGCGCATTCAGCCGATGACGACGAGGAGGAGAGTCCCCCGCCCGGAGCTAGGGGGAAAAAAAAAAAAAGGTAAATTTAACCCCTTCCACCCCCTAGAGCCCAGCGGGAAGGGGGCCCTGAGGGTGGAGCACTATAGTGGACCTTTAATGGTATCTGTCAGCCATCTGGCAATAGTGTGTTTAGATGTCTTTTTTCCTGGATATGTTACATGAAAATTGAAAGACCGGTAATCTGAAGACCCGAAGGCAGTTGGAGTGGTGAAAATAAATTTCCAGAGCTAGTTTGACATCCAGAAGGTGACATTTGTCTTCCTTCTGTGAGGAAGGAGACAAGCAAAATTAAGGAATGATTGGCTGAATAAAATTGGTCTTTGAAAAACTTTAGGTAGAAATTACTGTTTTGGGTGCAAAACTACTTTTTTATGGCGTAAACTGGTATAATCTTCAGAGTAGGAAAGTGCACAAATCTCACCTACTCTCCTGGCAGATGTAATCAGCACCAGAAAAGTTGTTTTGAAAGAAACTTTTTTCAAAGGTTCAAATGGAAACACACACAGCTTTGAGCACAATTGATAAATCCCAAGTAGGCAAGAAGGACTTGCAAGGAGTATGTCGGAGGAGAATAGCTTTAAAAAAAAATTCTAATAATGACTACCTGAGAGTGCTGAAATTTAACGTGTTGAAACACTAAGTCCAGCAGCAAAATCATCTTGCAGAAAAATGTAATAGAAAAATCTATATTCAAGCAGTCATGATTCCTTCACCAATCCCGAAATTTCTTTCATATTCTTGGATTGTAGACCTCCTAGTGGAATGAAGTCATGTGTTCCTAAAGTACAAGCCTTGCAGTAGCCAGGAGTTCAATCTGAACAGCACAAGAGTGTCTTTCGAAAGTTCCTTGTTCTCTAAAATAATGTCTGATGTTGCTAGTTGCAGAGATGATGGCCAAAATGATAGTTCTGTCTGTTCTTATCTTCTGAAGGATCTGTGATAGCGGATCAATGGGAGGTAGCACATATGCCACCCTGAAGTGCCATCTTAGTGATAGGCCATCTAAGAACTGAGGGAAATCTTGTCTGTAAAGGGATGAGAATACTGCAACCTACCTGTTCTTACTTGTTGCCATGAGATCTATATCTAGCAGACCAAATTTCCTTACTAGTTTCGCAAATACCTATTGAGTGTAGATACCATTTTGTTTGTTTCCATTAGGCGCTACTCAAATAGTCTGCTAGGACGTTATACAGTCCCTTGATATGTGTTGTGATGGATTCAGAGTTGTGATGGATGCAGAGTTATGACCTTTGATCCTCTTTGTCTATATAGGAATGTCACTATTGGAGGATGTTGTCGGATATAATCCTGTCAGCTTCTTTTGTAATCCAAAGCTCAAGTGCCAACATTTTTAAAAGGGTTTAATTTCGCTTTATTTGGAAGATTTTGCTGCCTCCTCCACAGACCAAATGCCTTGTCAGAGATGTGTATGCAGATGCGCAACCCAGTCGTACTTTGAGGCTTCTCTTGTAATAATGAGCCATTCCCTGGGTCGGAAAGATAACTCTAGGGACCGAAACCTTGAGTCCTTCCGCCACTTTAGTTGGTTCTGAACTTTTGTGGCAAGACAGAATTCTGCATAGAGATCTTTTTTTGACCAATTTCGCAAAATGTCCCATTGAAGAGGTCTCATATGTCTGTGTTGCCCATTTTACTGCCAGAATGGAGGGAGTGAGAACACCTAGAGTACTTGTAGCCTCCCTGATGGAACATGCTCTGTCTGAAGAAAATATATTGATTTATTGATTCTCTTGATCTTCTATGCAGTCAGATGCAGGGAAAATTATTTTGAATCCACTAAAATACCCACGAACTGAATCTTTGTAGGAGAAGGTTTAGAACTGAATCTTTGTAGTAAGAGAAGGTTTAGACTTCTACCAGTGCTCTGGGTTTGAATGTTGATCTGTAGTTGACTCTTTGATTCGAGGAACCAATCGTCTATGTACAGGACAAAACACCCTTTTTTCTCGGAGCAGGCACTAACAGAATTAGAATCATTGTAAAAAGTCTTGGTGCTGAAGCCAGGCCGAAAAGCAGTGACCTGAATTGGAAATGCAGGATCTTCCTCCCTGACTTGATTGCAAATCTCAAATATATCTTCTTGAGATAACTGCCATGGGCACATGTAAATAGGCATCTTTCAAATACAGAGTTGCCGCTTAGTCTACTTTTTGTAACATGTGGGTGACAGAAAGAATGGTCTTTACACAAAGCCTTTGGTATTGAATGCAACTGTTCACCCTCTTTAGATCTCGTACAGAATTAAATGAAAATTCTTGTTTTGGAACTCTCATTGCCTTTGGACCTTCTCAATAACTCTTTTCTTAAAAGCATCAGGGAAGCTAATAGAAGCGCGTCTGTTTTTAACAGAAATTGATAGGAAGAAACCAGGAATTTTGGCGCAAGTCTTTCCAAAAACTTTATTTTATATCCATCTGCTATTGTGCTTGAAATCCATGGATTTGTTTTTGTATGTTTCCATGCATGCTTGAACCACTGCAGTTTTCCTCCCACTCTAGTGGCATCAAATGACAACTTATCTTGTCTGTTTGTCACTGAACTTCATGTGTCTGTTTTGCCTATGAAAACTGCGAGATCGGTCATGATATTGAAAGAGATGGAAATCTCATATTCCATAGATATTTGTCTTGAGGCAGAGCTTTATTGGTTTCAGACATTTGCTTTAGAGTTCATCTAAACGAGTACCAAAAAATGTACCTATTTCGAAAGGTAATTCGCACAATGCTTATTTACATGCTGCATCTGCTGTCCATGACCTAAGCCATAAAGCACTTCTAGCAACTGATGACAAACCCATAACACAAGCAGACTGCTTAAGTACTTCCTCAGACATATCAATCATAATTAATTTGTCAATCTGATGTTCTTATGCAGATAGGCCAAGTCTTTTTCTAATACTTCCAACATAGAATCTTCCATTGATTATAGCCATAAACTCTGTGCTCTGGCAACTAATACCCCAACCATAGTGGAGTTTCACAGAAAACCTGCCGTTTGAAAAGCTCTTCTGCAGGATGTCACTTTCCATTTATCCATTGGGTTTTTGAGACCTGTTACTTCAATAATAGGGATAGTAGTCTTTTTTAAGAGCTGACCCAACTGAAAGTCCACCTTAGGTAGACCTTCCCATTTCTCATTGTCCAGCAGTTTGAATATTTGTGTAAAATGTTTGGAAATTAGTTCCCTTTTTCTCAGTGTGTTTCCACTCCAGCTGCATCAATTCCAGAAGAAGAATGTATGGGTAAAACATTCTATTTATTTTAAATTTTTTAAGGTAGTCTCCACCTTCCTGCAAATTAGCTGCAACCTCTTTAATAAACGTGTTACAAATAGCAAAAGAGGTGTGTAATCTAGTCAAGTGATTGTGAGTAACTTTCTGTGCAAATATGCTAGTATAATTTTCTTTATAAAAATAGCAGCTGCCACACTAAATGTGTAATTCTCCCACGAACACACAACGTGACAAATTTAGAAAGAATAGTGGAGCGCTATATACTTGGTGTCAAAAACATTCCATGCACTATATATATAAATAAATAAATACATATATACATACACACACACACACACACACCATAAAAGCACTTCGCTCAATTTTCTATTTTGTGCAACGTCAATCAAGCTTACATCCCTATAAATGAAAATAAAGTGCCATGGTGTGAAATCTTTTAAAACAGTTAAAAGTGCATGAATTGCCAATTTAACATTAACAATTTCCAGAGCTATATGACCTAGCTCTGGTATGTATTGCTTGTTGGTCCGTTTTGGGGCGACCACTCACCCTCGTTGGTGTAGTAGCTATGGTGGTGACATTTTCCCCCTTTTCCTCTGGTTGTCTCAGAGTAAAATAGATACAGAATATAGTGTAGATCCACTTATACTTTAGTAAAATAAGTTGAGGATATATAGATTATATATATATATATTATATATATATATCTGACAAAACCGTGACGTGACGCAAGTAAAACAGGAAGTGAGATTGCATACTGTAGATACAAATATCCATTTTGATATCTATCCTAGCTGTTCATATAAGGGTTCATTTGAACCAAGAATAAATTCTTCTGTTCTCGGAAATAGGATTTATGTAAAATCCTAGTTACGGGAAAAATACTGATTTCGAAATGTTCTCGGTATTTGTAAATATCTGGTTTTAATCAAATATGTAATGCGTTATATGACGAAAGATTATAACTAGAAACAGCTGTTTATAACTTGTGAAAAACATATGTAATAAATGCTCATGACCACCACCGACATGAAAATGGGGTATATATGCAACTGACGTGTAATTAAACATTGAATTGGTTATTGAACAAGTCTCTGCTATTCATTTCCAATTTCCAGAGCTCTGAATGAGTTGGCAAATATCCATCATCCACAAAGGGTGATTTAATCCCCAACACATACAATCTAAAGAGGTTTGGAACACACCATCAACCATGAAGAAGGAAGTAGGAATAACGTGCATCAGCTGGAGGAGTTTTACAAGCAATAAGCAAGGTATAAAAGAGAGGATGGAGAACAATAGAGTCTTATTAACCGGACTGAGGAAGCCACAAAACGTTGAAACGCGTATCTGGATCACTAATAATAGACTCTAATATACCATTAGGTATTTGATAGCACTTGTATTGTTTTTGTTTTTATATATTAATGTTTAAATTGAAATGCAGTATTTTTAAACTATTTGGACTCCAGCACTTCTAAAGAAGGGTGTGTGGTCCTTAACCACACTAAGCACCTTTACCGAGCCAGCATGCAGGCTCTACGTCTGTGAGTATGACAATTACCCTTAACTTATTTTACTAAAGTATAAGTGGATCTACACTATAATCTTTATGTTTTTTACCTTGAGACAATCAGAGGAAAAGGTGGGAAATAAAAGTCACCACCATAACTACTACATCAACCAGGGGAGTGGTCGCCCAAAACGGACCAACAAGCAATACATACCAGAGCTAGGTCATATAGCCCTTTAATAAACTTATTTAGCATTTCTGGTGGAAAACCTGAATATGCACTGTGTCTTGGCTGCATTCGTTAGATACAGATAAGGGTGAGCATTCACCAGAGAAAAAACAGAATGAGAAGAGGACCTGTTTCTCCTGCGTCTCTTTATGGATCTGTCCTGGACAGATACAAACTCTTGATTTTTCAGTTGACTAACCATTTCAAATGTCTGAGAGATTGCTGAATACCGTGCCAGAACTGAATTTTCAATCACGCATGCACAGTAGAATTGTTGGAAATTCAGTTGAACGCAAGGCCTCCCCGGCACGCATTCCTCCGCTGTGCGATGGCTCTGTGCCAGCCTACTGATTGGTGCACTGTTGACCGCATACCTGCAACTTGACAGAACTTTTCGGCATAGAATATAGCCAAAACGTGCACTGTAAACTTTTTTAACTGTGCAAAGATCAGATGAGCTGACAATGCCACAACAACATTGATAGGCTCAGTAATAACAAACGGTATAACAATTCAATGTGGCATGCAGATTGAAAGCACAATTTTATAAATAATAAATGAAATGCAGCAAAGTCTAGTATCACACATTTTTGATGTTAAACCCATGCAGGCGTAGCATGTCAGTAGATGGACTTGGTAAATCTAAGCAAGCATTATGTACTGACTAGGGGTGGGAGGCGAGTGCCTTTTTCGAGAGTCCCTGTTGGTTGCCGCGGCGGGAGAGCGGCCTTCTCTCACACTCTAGCCAGGCTTGCAGGCCGCAGATGTCACGTGTGTGAGGCTGACCCAAAAAGCATTGTGTTTGGCATGAATGTGTAGCTTGCGTTGTCCCCTGGTGTCCGGTGGCCGGACTCAGGTCATTAGGTGCTTGTTTTAGTCGATAATAAGTAAGAAACCGCCACCCGGAGCAGGAGCTGCGGTAACGTGCGACTGCTCTGCTCAGAGATCAGGACCCGCCCCGCTCTGTAAACTCTTGAGGTTCCCAGATAGCATCCTACTGCTTGCTGCCCAGGGAGTGATCAGACTGACACCCCCAAGGAACAACCCGCGTGCCTCACCAGCCTAGGAAAAAAACAAACAAAGGTTACCCCCCATATGTTTCGTCGGTGAGACAAGAACGAACTGAGGTGACTTTGAGAATAGCAGCATCTATGGGGTGAGTAGGAGGTTAACATACTATATATATATATATATATATATATATATATTATATATATATTATATATATATATTAATATAAAGATATTAATAAATGTTAATGCCAGCATTCATTTAAATGCACAGCCAGACATTTTTGACAGAGGCCAGAACTCGTTATGTTAATTATTAATTAAAAAAAACTATATAGCAAAAAAAATAAAAAGGTTAACGTTTGCCTTGCTTTTGTTTTACACACTTTTTTTCCCCACAACTCAAGAGTATGCAGTAATATCCTGATTATATGCCAATTGCGCTTGAATAGAAAATTATGGCCATATAGCAAATGGGTGATAACAGATGAGCAAAACGGATAAAATTATTTCACTAGCTACACAAAGAGATATGCACTCTTCCAAAAGAGTATGATTAAAAATGTTAGCTCAAAGTGTGTGTAGGGCCTGTGAAGCTGCACTGGAACCAAAGTCTCTGGCTTCTAATGACCCAGGACATTTTAATTTCAGTCCAGCAACTCCCCAGCAGATTTCAGTCCAGCAACTCCCCAGCAGATTTCAGTCCAGCAACTCCCCAGCAGATTTCAGTCCAGCAACTCCCCAGCAGATTTCAGTCCAGCAACTCCCCAGCAGATTTCAGTCCAGCAACTCCCCAGCAGATTTCAGTCCAGCAACTCCCCAGCAGATTTCAGTCCAGCAACTCCCCAGCAGATTTCAGTCCAGCAACTCCCCAGCAGATTTCAGTCCAGCAACTCCCCAGCAGATTTCAGTCCAGCAACTCCCCAGCAGATTTCAGTCCAGCAACTCCCCAGCAGATTTCAGTCCAGCAACTCCCCAGCAGATTTCAGTCCAGCAAATCTCCAGCAGATTTCAGTCCAGCAAATCTCCAGCAGATTTCAGTCCAGCAAATCTCCAGCAGATTTCAGTCCAGCAAATCTCCAGCAGATTTCAGTCCAGCAAATCTCCAGCAGATTTCAGTCCAGCAAATCTCCAGCAGATTTCAGTCCAGCAAATCTCCAGCAGATTTCAGTCCAGCAAATCTCCAGCAGATTTCAGTCCAGCAAATCTCCAGCAGATTTCAGTCCAGCAAATCTCCAGCAGATTTCAGTCCAGCAAATCTCCAGCA
The DNA here is from genome assembly GCF_036172605.1 of Pelobates fuscus. Taxonomy (NCBI): domain Eukaryota; kingdom Metazoa; phylum Chordata; class Amphibia; order Anura; family Pelobatidae; genus Pelobates; species Pelobates fuscus. The sequence goes on from NC_086317.1 coordinate 129,848,240, forward strand.
GATTTCAGTCCAGCAAATCTCCAGCAGATTTCAGTCCAGCAAATCTCCAGCAGATTTCAGTCCAGCAAATCTCCAGCAGATTTCAGTCCAGCAAATCTCCAGCAGATTAAAATCTAATTGGTTTAAAGTTTCTGTGTCTCTTGCCCCGTCCAAAGTCCCTCTATGTCTCCTCCCAGCCCCGCTAGGTACCTCTCTCCCATGCCCTAATCTGACTCTTTTGCCATTCCACAGTACCTCTGAACACATGCAAAAAATAAAAACCAATAAAAAACATACAGATTACCTCTCTCCCCCATGTCAATCTTGAAAAAGGGTATGTTCTAAAATGTTGGGGGGGGGGGGGGGGGACATGTCCAGCTCTAGGAGGCTTTCTGTATATTTCTGCATATAGTACTTTTGTTGCTTTTGCTGTCTTAAGCCTAGTCACTTTGTTATTTGATTTATATATCACTATTGCATATACTTTGTTTTGATAGCATATAAGATTATTTTCTTGCGTGAACGGATTTATTTATATCTGTTTGCATCAGGACTGGGAAATACTGGGAGAACCTCTAACCGCTGTATTGAGTAACCTTTCACACATTGGGTGAGTTTGTGGCGTTTTAATGATTTCAATGTCATTAATCTATTTATAAAAGAATCTATTCATTAGGCAAAATCCAGAACAAATTGATTCATTCATCCATAGATTGACAAACATTTGATTAATTTAATGCAGGTGAAAGGGATTTGTAATAAGAAAATGTTAAAATATTAAGATGATATCCTATGTACTTATATAGGATTTTTTATGTTTTTATGCATATGTATGATATTCTTGTATTATTACTGCAACATATTTAACAAGTAAAGTAAAGAGAAAAAAAATATGTGAGGCCTGTACTACTGTGAAGTGGCTTTGTCACCCCAAACTTACATTTTTTTCAACTGATTATTCTTCTCTTCCTCTACCCATATCTGTTGTTCTTTCCTTCTATTCTGATATTTCTTGTAAAATAAAAGACTATTCCCCCCTTTGATATATCTTGACAAAGTGTAGAGCATAAGGCAGGTATTACTTCCTTTGTCAAATCCCATTTTCATAAAATACTTAATTGCCCGTCGCACCACTCATGTCTAATCTCACGACTCTTCCCTTTTGCTTTCCTTCTCCGAGCATATGCCCAATACAATTCATTTGACTAAATAACTATACATTACTTGCGAGGCTCTGAACATGGCGGCAGATTAGAAAGACATTCAGCTCCACAATGTCGTAAACATCCTAACAAGCATTTTCCATGTTTTTTTTTTTTTTTTTTAACCAGTCTGGATGTGAGAGTCCTGCATACGTGTGTTAAAAATTGAGTGTGGGGGATCTGCACGCTGAATGTTCCAAGTGGAGGACAGACCATTTTCAGCCACCCTACTAATTTTAATATTACAAATAATAGATACACATACATACTTTCCTGATGAACGTTTATATTCTAAAAATGAAATGGTGACCTAGTTGCTTGATGTATTATTTGCTAAACACACATACATATATACACACTTTTCTTTTTTCCTGGTGGGTGCCAATCACTGAAATTAATTCTTTCAATTGCTGCACTCAGACCTTAAAAAGCAGCAAATAAATTATACATACATGATGGCAGCATTATGGACACACGGTTGTCATGTAGGGCTCTAAATTTCCACTTGCCATTAGCTAGTGAAAATGTGATTCTCCGGAGCAGAAATACTCTCCTGGAGAATATGCCATGGACATTCCAGGCTTGCAGTGGTGAGTAACTTTTAAGGCCTAGCTAGCTGTGTGGTACTTGAAAATTGTAATCCTAATATCATAGATAACTGTGTGTGTTGTGTGCGAATGCGGAGTACTAAATATAGTGCATTAGGGTGCTCGATGGGAAAACATAACCAGGGTTGTCAAATTACCATGTTTTCAAGATAATGATATCACATAAATAATGAATACCACAACACAACCTTCCTAAAAATAATGACTGTAGAATTAAAAGCATCATTTTGAGAACGTTTCATTTGAGGAAAAACTTCTAAGCTCACAAGCAAGGCATCAGTGTGTTTATATTGGAGGATATAGTGCACACTAATAGACAGAAAGACTGTTCGACTTACCGAGGCTGGTACTGGTTCTTGAAATTCTATGCTCAGCTCATGACAGTAGAGATATAGGAGAAGCCGTTCACATTTCTTAATAAAAGAAATAATATATTGTTCAGAGTAGAAAATTTTGAGAAGCAAAACCTCACATGCCCAAATAGCATAGTCTAAATTTAGACAACTAAATGTATTTTCAAGGAATGTTTAATCCAAATTACATATCATTTGAACAGACACCTCTACATATTATGTGTCAGTCAACATTATATTGTTTGTCAATTATTTTACCATTATACATTCAACTATTTAACTGTAAAGCACTGTGGAATATGCTTGTGCTGTATAATAATAATAATGATAATAATAATAATAATGAATCCATATTGTTAACATAAAGTATAGCAATATTGTGCAAGTTCTTACCATATATCATGTACTATGCTAGCTTAGAGTTCCACTAAAAGTATGATGGTAATGCATGGATGCATACGCATCTCACTTGAGAAGGACCCTTTTCATTTAGGAATACAAAATCAACATATAAATTTACTAGCAAATGGCAAGCAAAAGGTATAGTTTACAATTTGGTATTACTATACTAGAGGGGACCTGGTTATGAACAGATTTGTAAATTACATTTACTTGAAAAGAGTTAAAAGGAGATAAACAAGGTTAAAAGAAATGAAACAAGAAAAAAACATCCTCCATAGAAATCCCTGAATATTGAAGACCATGCTAAACCTATTTCAAAGGCTAGTAAAAGTATAGAGAAAAAAAAAAAAAAGTACTGACAAATCTATACTACTTATATGTGACACAAACACTAATGCATTCAAAGCATCGAATAAGCACATCAGAAGTAAGAAAACTCCAAACCAGTTTAACTGGGTACCCTGCCACAGTTTGTAATCCAAATTTCATTTTGCTGGTCAAAAAGCCCTCCAGGTTTTATGCATATATTCAGTTACTTAACTTGCTAATCACTAAATCCTAGAGTAATGTTGGCTTGGAAAGCAGTGCAGAATAAAACATTTTTGAGAAACAAAACTGAGTATATCTTAAAAGAACCTCCATTGCTAAAGTTATTACTTATTTCCTACAGACAAAAAATATATATATTTTTATGTTGATCAATAAGTGTTCATAGTCAAAGATATCTCTTGCCTGCCTTATAGATATCAACACCATTCTATATATCTTAAAGGTTTACTAGTGTGCTGCCACAATAGGATGACATGCACTGTAAACTAGCAAAAATGCAAGTAGAATTTCAGTTGAACATGATGTCAAATTTTTGTAACCTACCCAATCCCTTGAAATTAGGACAGTAAGTCATTGTACACATACCATTTGGTCCACAGGATTTAAACCTTGAACAGTCTTCCCTTTCTTACTGTGTTGAGAATTATCACAATCATATTCGACTTCTGGCTTGTTCAAGTCTCTGCAGAACGTACAGATCCATTCACCACTGAAACCAGAAAAGGTGGAGTGGGAGGAAAAAAATGATAAGAGTAACATCTATTATGCTTTTGTTTTAAATAATATTGCTGATCATTCCTGTAGTGTTATAACATCACGTAACCTCCAATAATACAACTTGTATGTAATAATGACAAAATTTGTAAATAAAATTTATCTATAGGATGTGCTACTTTTAAAAGTGAGAACTTATGTTATAATTGGAACTGAAAAATTGTCACTGTCACTTTCCAATTTCTTGAAGGTCACATACTAACATAGTTTAGGACAGGGGTAGGTAACAATTGGCACTACGTAGTGAACTATACCCCCCTTAATACTTTGCAAGCAGCATGACTGTAAGAGCATTATGTGAGTGTAGACCACAAAACATCTGGAGTGCCGAAGGTTGCCAACCCCTGCACTAGGAAAATAACCAGTAAATATGGTTAAAAAAAAAAAAAAAAAGCTTTCAACATTAGTATAAACAATGTCATTACTTAATTACTAAACCGTGAATATCTTGACAGAGTCAAAATTTAACTATGTCAAAACTTTAAATGAACGCTATAGTGTCAGGAACAAAAACATGTATTCCTGACACTATAGTGCTTGTGTGGCTGTTTAGGTGTCCGGCCATTCTAGAGCCTCTGAAAAGTTAACTTTACCCACCCTTCCTTTCCCCATGCCGCGACAGTCTTGACGCAGCTGGCCCAGCCTGGCCCCACCTCCGTGGCGGAGATTATCGATCTTGATGTTCTCAGGCAATCCAATGCTTTCCCCTATAGGAAAGCAGTGGGAGGCTATTGTGCATGCACAGCAAAAAGCTGCACTGCTCCAATCCGCACACCGCCTCCATGCAGAGCACATTTAACACCTCTAGTAGTCGTCAGAGTGACACATTTTCTCTTTACATTAAGCTGTAGTTCTGCTTACTATTGCGTCCTTTACATTTTTAGACACTGCTAACAGCAAGGAGTGTCCTTGGAGAACTTCTAAATGCAGTCACAATAGATCAAGTGTTGGGACTGTTAGGATCCAGGTTCTGTCTACAAATCCACCTAATCCAGTGATCAGTGAAAATCTGTTGATTTCCATTTTTATTCTACGAAAATCAATCACCTCTTTAAAAAGCATAAGACATTTAATAAAGTAAATAAGCCATACCTGGGAAAGCTAAGGAGTGTTGGTACATGACAAGTCAGGTGAAAGACTTTTGGGCACTTTTCACAACATAAAAGATCTCCTCCATTTTGGCACACTGCACACCAGTCTTCATTTGGATCATCATCTTTATTTGTCCCTTCACCTCCCCCTCCACCTCTCGGTGACCGATGCAGTGAACTACGGACTTGTGATTTTCCATTCAAAAGGCTATTGTGGGAGGACTGCTCACAGCTCCTGTTTGTACTATTTGGCTCTGTTTTAACATGGTTTTCCAGAGATGCCAAGGCTTCCAGATCACTTTCGAGATGTATGTTGGTTGTGAGTGGTGGAGTCAGGCTGCTTTCTGGGCTGCTCAGCTGTTGGGACAACATTAGCAATATATTAACACACATCTCAAGCACTTGCAGTACTGGTTCTTTATTGTTTTATGAGAAGCTAAACAGGCCGAAGAGAAAATACAATACTAGTAAAGATGAAACTGAAACAAACCTGAGAAATATAACTGGTCAAAATAAGTCAACTGTGTAAGCATGAGCTTGATGAAGCACATTGTATGTGCATGTTGAGAAAGACACACATGTGCTTCCCATTCTGGTCATTAAAGGGACACTCTAGGCACCCAGACCACTTCTGCCCATTGGAGGGGTCTGGGTGCTAACTCCCACTACCCTTAACCCTGCAACTGTAATTATTATTTTCACATGCATGCGCATAAGGTCTCCCCCGCCGGCTGGCGCAAGGAAGGGGAGGAGCAGCAGCGACCCGGAACCACCGCCGAGGGACATCGGCAGGGGTCTCAAGTAAGTGACTGAAGGGGTTTTCACCCCTCAGCAACCGGGGATGGGTGGTGGGAGGGAAAAGGGACCTTCAGTGCCAGGAAAACAGATGGTTTTCCTGGCACTGGAGAGTCCCTTTAAGTGGTATCAAGTTTACTTTTTAGGCAAGGAAAATTGTCCACTTGCTCTGAAGGATAAGAATACTAAAGTAATCTTACGTCTTCCCAACATCCCCAATAGCATATTTGTTTGTCCATATTTAATAGAGAGGCAAAATGAAAAATAGGAATAACACAATAACTAAAAAATGCTATCAAAAACAATACCATGGATCAAAAATGTCACTAGTCCAAGCTAGGTGCTTACCACAAGAAATGTTTAGTAAAATTTGAAGAGGCATTGGAAGCTCAGGTACCAGAGCTGCTGAAAGCAGCAATGAGTAGAGAGAAGCAGCAAGGACCTGTGTTTCGGCTGGTTTTAAACACAGCTTCCAGAGGCCAATAATGTAGTGATGTAACTACAGAATGAGACACAAAGCATCTGTGTTTAGAACTTGCTACAACTGCCAATGCCACTAGACAGAATGGATGTGGCCCACCATCAATAAGCAAGTAGGAGGGGAGCACCTGGAAATTATAGAAGGAAAAAAGAAAAGTGGAATTGCATGGGCACAATCTGAAGGGGAGATGAGAAAGTGAAATGGTTAAAGTGGAAGGTGACTTGGCAAAGGGAAAAGTGTGTGCATACACACTTGTACCCTTTGACACTACACACACAAAAAAAAACCAACTCATTTATATATACCCCAAAATTTAAACAGTTATACTACACTTACATGTATCTCGCATTCAAACAAATACACGCCTACATGCACACACTGAACACAGCATATATATATATATATATATATATATATATACCTGTTAATGTGAACCGTGAACCCTGATAATACAACAAATGAACCGTGAACCCTGATAATACAACAAATGAACTGTGAACCCTGATAATACAACAAATCTTACCATGCATGCACTTCGCCGTCCATCTTCAGACTTTTCTTGTTTAACAGTCCCTGAGAAACTACATACTTCCTCTTCCGTTCCTGGTTCCTGCTTAACTTTTACTGGGTCTGACTTAAAGGCAGCATTTCTGTCAATAGCTCTGCCGCTTGAACCGCAGCTGCAAATATCAAAATGCTATTACAAATACTAGACAAATAATATTGTATCAGACATGAGCAGCTTTTTAACCATTCACAGAGAGACACTTAAAATACAGATTTCCCCATAGTTAAGTTTTTCTGAAGCCATGAGCAAAATGTAGATGGGAAGCAACTCAAGTCACCACATTGATTTAATATTTTTGGACAAGCTTTTCAAATTATTTTTGGGTTAACTTAAAAAATAATTTCCCCCCCAAAATATTAAAACTACATTAAAGGATTACTCGATTGCTATTAAAAGGGGGTGGGGACATTTCCAGTGTAAAATGCCCTACCGGTGCCAACCTTCAAATCTGTAAAATAGATAGAGTTTTACTGATCTGAAATATAGCTGACTTTTGCGCTCCTTTCCAACGTCACAGGGGCCATGTGCAGACCAATCCTGTGATCCGTTTCTTCACCTCGGAGCGTGCACTTCAGGCCAACAGTGGGAGGTAGAGGAATTAAAATGAAAAAAATGCAGGGAAACAGGAGGGAGATCAATGTGGGTGGGAGTGAGGGGATTGTGATTTTCTCCATGCAGGTGCATGGCATGCATGCATTGCGCAGAATAGACAGACATTAGTTTGGTGCAACAAGCCCCCAGCACACAACTAAAAATATCTCTGGCTGTGAAGTGTTTCAAGCTGAAACACTGCACATACGGACTTCAACCACCATACCACTTAAATCACTACAGCGCTCATGGTTGTTGGAGTAACCCTTTAAAAGTTTATTCAAACATATTAAATTTTTTATGTATCATTGTTTTAGTATTCATAATTTGTTGCATTTTGACATTTGATATTTCACAGTACACCATTAAGTAAATTGGTTCAACAGGGCTAAACAAAGGATAACTCAACCTAAAACAGTGCTTTAATAACCCACTGTTTTTGGATGGGAAAAAGCCATAACTGGCACAAAGAAACAAAAAAAAAAACGCTGACTGAAACAATGAAAGCACATACAGATTCCAAGTACCATGACCACTGCAAAGCACAAAGGGGAAATAATAGTATTTCCTCTCTAGTTTGCAGTGATTATCTTACAGACAAGTCTGCTTAAAATTGTTTATTCTATGATGTACACTAAATATGCTTTATACGCATTTCAAAAGCATATACATACAGGTAATATATAGACAAATATGGAGAATACAGAAATAATTTAAAGGCGCACTATAGTCACCAGAACAACTATAGCTTAATAGTTCTAGTTGTTCTGGTGAGTATAATAGCTCCCTTTTATGTAAACACTGCTTTTTCAGAGAAAAGGCAGTGTTTACATTGCCCCTAGGGACACCTCCAAGTGGCCACTCCTTAGATGGCAACTGGAGGGGCTTCCTGGCTCAGGGCTGCACAGTAAGCAGCCCTGCCGTTCAGCATCCTCCTGGCAATTTTGATGATGTCACTAAGAGGGCGGGGCCAGGGCCTGCAGACCCGTGGAGAGCTGGAATAAAAACTATTCTAAGGGGCTCGGGGGAGTGGAGGCAGCCACCTACATGGTGGATTTTCACTATAGGGTCAGGGATACAGGCTTGTGTTCCTGAACCTATAGTGATCCTTTGAGCAAAGTGGTTGTTTTAAAATTGGCTTGAAAAATGACTACATAAATGAAATTAGTGGTAACTTTAGAGTCTAGATACTTTGATTTGAGTCAACCAAAAAGAAAAATAATATATACTGGAAGCTATTAAATAAAAGAGAAATCTAAAGCATACTAGGTTTTAAAAAAAGAAAAATATATCATTAAACATTTTCTTAAACTAGGTTTATTCTAAAATTCTGAAATATGCACTACTTCACATCTATATATAAAATGATCAGCGAGTGACATAATAAAGGGATCCTATAGTACCAGGAAATCAAAAGCAGTTTTCCTGGCCCTATAGGGTTATTAGGCCCCCTCTCCCTTGGGGCCCCTTACCTGAATCCAGCACCAATTAATTATTCAAATAACTCACCTTCCTCTACTCCCTGTGCTTGATGTACTAGGTGGTCTCACCGGTGTATGAGAATTGGCCATACCTGAGGGGGGGGGGGGGGGAAACAATACTACAGGTCAACTCCAACCACTTGCTATATATAACAGCTTGGATCAATTAAATGCAAAAATAGATGTTCACCAGACAAAACAACTACTCAGGCATTGCACAAAAGGTATGATATATTGAATACGAGTTTGATCTTGCATAATACAAATTCTTATTATATTTAATAAACACTTTGAATAAAATGTATTCTCCCCCTAAAGGCCTTTTATCTGTGGCCAGGGAGGGGGGCATTAAATTTGTACGGGCAAGTGGCATTGTGTAGGCATAGCGGGGTGCAGGTTCCCTCTCCAACGCTCTTTTAGAGAACTGAAGATTAGCGATTTTATCTGACGGAGTAGCCATGTTGGGTCAAAGTCCACAGTTATCTGACCAACTGCTGCTTAACATGATTCGCCAGCTGCTGAAAGTTCACACAGAGCAATCACAGCAACAAGCAAGTAATATTGAGCAGCACTTGCTTAAATAATATGTCCATTAAGATTGAATTTGTTTAAGGCAAGACAGAAGTGTAACTCAAGGCTTTAGGATAGTAAACTGATCCATATATGCATTTCTAACCATACAAATGATAAATACTGCTGACTACACTGTACTACAAACAAGGGCTATTATCATAAAGGTGAAATAAAGATTTTTATTTAATAGCAGTTTCATTGTTTACGTTTCTTTGCATTACTTGTCAGTAGATTGTTAGCCCAATCTAAATAACCAACATGAACATTTTACCAGGTGGTAGCCATTACAACATGACATATTTGCTAGTTATTCTTCTATTTTATGACTTCACCCAGGCTACACATCCCTGATTATGTAAAACATGAATCACACTTTTTGTTGGTCCCCAGAAAGTGAGAATGTTTAAGTTCATTTTTAAATTTTACCCACTTTATGTGCTACAGTAAGCAAAGTGGGTACAATATTCGTTTAAGTCCATTCCTCTATTTTTCACAGATCTATTTCTTACTGTGCTCTCCCTGTAGAGCTCCCTCATGAGCCCTGAATCAGGCATATGACATCAACCCGGCATTGGCATTAGTACTGGGTGCACACGGGACTTGAGCAGGAAGAGCACAGTGATCCCAGCCCTGCAGAAACCGCAAGCCACCAGGGAAAGGATCCACTCCAGCCCTCCCAGAGCAAAGTAGGGAGGCTAGGTGTACCTCTTAATAACTAAATACGTGTGACTGTGGTGTGTGTGAGAGATTTATGTGTGTGTTTGTATGTGAACGTATGTGTGTATATATATGTGGCTATATGTGTGTATGTATATACATGTGAATGTGTTTAGTAGATTGCTCCCTAATTTTATATCCTTAAATATGGCACTCCATCATAAGGATGAACAAGAGAGTTTTCTACTAAACAATTGAAATATCAAAATTAAGAAAAGTTATTACATATATATACACACACATACATATATATATATATACACACATATACATATATATATATATATATACACACACATACACACACACACACACACACACACACATACAAACATACATATATATGTGTGCCCCAAGGCAATTCCCCTTCGTTCAATGTGGCCCAGGGCAGCCAAAAGGTTAGACACACGTTGTCTACATGGTATTCGTATTCCGTGCAGTAAATAAATTCTTACCTGTTGACCCAGGTGACATGGAAGAGGGTCCTGGGGATGGGTTCATAGTGCTTGTTGGTTGTGGGAGCTGATGTCCAACTGATATATATCTACTTAGTAAATTGTCTAAACTACTGGATCCAGCATCTTCCAGCTAAGAGAGAAAGAAATCAAACAATTGGTAAATCTTTACTTCTTTTAAAATTTACAGGGAAATTGCAGATTAAATTGTAGCCAAAAAGAATACAGAAACCTCTAAGTACGTGTTGTTGCTTAAACTAGGGATGTATAAACACAGACCCCATGGAGCAAATGCAATTTACAAAAGCACAATGCCTGAATTCTACAAGATTTAATATGGCCTACTTCAACATATAATTTACATATAACTCTTTAATAATGTGTTCCTTTCTTTTCAGCCCCAAACATAAACAGAGTTCAAAAGGCATCTTGATAGGCAAAAAAGGCAAGTCACAAATTGTGGCTTTGAGTTCACCAGCTAGCCTAAAATATTTAATGGAGAAAAAGTTAAAGGGACACTAGACACCAGAACAATGACAGCTTATTGTATTTGTTCTGGTAAATACAATAATTCCCTTTAGGTTTTTTGCAGTAAACACTGTCTTTTCAAAGAAAATGCAGTGTTTACATTACAGCCTAGATATACACTGGCCACTCCTCCGATGGCTACTAGAGGTGTTTCCTGGGTTTAGTGCTGCACAGTGTGCAGCACAGCAATTAATTTTCTCCAACCTCTGCATGGAGACACTGAACTTTCCTCATAGAGATGCATAGATTCAATGCATTTCTATGAATGTGATAGCTTATAACATGAGGAGATGCTGATTGGCCAAGGCGGTGTTTGGATTGTGATGGCTCTGCCCCTGATCTGCCTCCTTGACAGTCTCACTCAATCCAATGCTTTCCCGTGATTGGTATTGAGCAACACTTCTGATGATGTCAGCCAAGCAGGCAGATCAGGGGCAGAGCCAGCAGCAGACTGGAATAAAGGTAAGATTATAATATACTGGGGGGTGGGGGGAGAAAGAGAAACATAGGTATAAATATACATTAAAATAATGTAATGCCTTATGCTGTAAAATCCCTTTTGTATTTTGAAAAGACAAGCTCTAAGAAGTTGTCCCCTTTTCAGTTTAAAACATTTAATCAACAGAATGACAACTGAATTTACTATAACATGACTATGCAGGACAAGGGATCTTCAGCTAGGGCTTTAAAAGCGACACTCCTGCCATATTAAAAAGTATAGGTAAAATAACCTTATCTGCCTTAATAAGCATGGTGGGGAGATGCAAACTTCATATAATCAAATGAGGTCAGCAGTAGGACAACGTGTCCCTTGAAGCTCAGTGTACTTAGAGGGGAAAAAAAATACAAAACTAACAAAAGCATATGAAGACAAAATCTCATCTATAGCACAGTGCATTGATTTAATTTACATTTAAGTTTTCAAGTATAATTTCTAGGACATTAAAATTAGAATTTTCATAGAAAACTTCAAATATACAATGGAAAGAAACATTTGAAGTGAAGATTAACTGCAGAATTCCAGATTTAAAACTTTTTCTTTGACTTTAATCACACAACCTTGCATAATACTGCATTATTTTGTGTTTAGCTGATCCATGTGTATATTTGTTTGTCTTATGCTTTTAGAAATAGCAAATTAATGTTTTGTTAATTTTTTTTGTCTGCAATTGCTTTCATAATTAGGTTTGGTGCTAAATCTCTACATGCTTCTCAACCACCAGCAATTAAAAGGATCAATATTTATAACAGAATATCATTAATGTGATAAACACCAACACAACCTTAACTTCGTGAAGCAGTGTCCATGCTCATTTCTCTGCCATTTCTGACTTAAATCACTGCTTATGCAGCCATAGCCAAACCTCCACTTGCCATGAGTCACACAGTGACCATAAAAAGAAAAGATTTAAAAAAAACAAAACAAAAAACACTTTTTACAGCACAGTGTGTTTACGATAGAAGTTCATATCTCCCAGTCTGTTTAGGAGACACTATAAGCACCAAAAAATGTTTAGCTTAAAGGGACACTCCAGGCACCCAGACCACTTCTGTCCAATGGAGTGGTCTGGGTGCCAACTTCCACTACCCTTAACTCTGCAACTGTAAATATTGCAGTTTTCATAAACTACAATATTTACCTTGCAGGGTTAACACCTCCTCTAGTGGCTGTCTACTAGACATCCACTAGAGAGCACTTCCGTGTTTATGACGCTGTGCTATAGCGTCGCTGGACGTCCTCACGCTATGTGAGGACCTCTAGCGTCGCTGAAATCCCCATAGGAAAGCATTGAAAGCATTTTCAATGCTTTCCTATGGGGAGGTCTAATGCGCGTGTGCGGCATTGCCGCGCATGCGCATTAGGTATCCCCTGCCACCGGCCGCGCATGCGCAATAGGTCTCCTCCGCCGGATGACGTAGGCGGGGAAGGAGCGTGGGCGGACCCTGAACCAGCGCCGAGGGACAACAGCGCTGGATACAGGCAAGTCACTGAAGGGGCTTTAACCCATTCAGCAACCTGGGATGGGAGGTCGGAGGAAGAGGGGACCTGCAGTGCCAGGAAAACGGTTTGTTTTCCTGGCACTGGAGAGTCCCTTTAAAAGTATACTCTGGTCACAATATCAACTTCATCTAAATGAAAGCCAGATGGCATTAGTCTTGTAAATTTGAGCTACAGGGAGCGTGAAGTGCTACCGCTGATGTGCTAGAGAGATCAGCTGACGCTTTTAGCCAATCAGTAACTCTCCATTCTTAAAGGTATTGTATGATTTAGAATCCACCTGAGGAGATCTTTGGGGTTAAACCATTTTAGAATCGTTTAATCCCTTAAGATACGAGAGCCCCCAGGCTGAAGCTGTTATAGTGACCGGAGTGTTCCTTTCATGAAGCAGTTTTGGTGTACAGTTTCACTGCTCGATTCTCTGACATTTATAACATTTATTCTCTGACATTTAGAAGTTAAATTACTTTTGTTTCAGTTTACGCAGCCCTATCCGCACCTCCCCTGGCTGTTACTGGCACAGCTTACATTTAAAAAAAAAAAAAAAGTTTCATTTTTAATCACATGGGACAGTCTAACGTGTTTACTTTAGAGATTTTTATCTCTAACTCGGTTAACTGAAATTGAATACCCACTGTAAGCTCCTGTAGGCTATTAACAGAGCAGGAGATAAGAAATTCTAAATAAAACAGACTGTTCAATAAAGGAAGTTTAAATATTAGATATTCATTTACAGGAAATGTGTAGGTGAGCTCTGTATGTCACATTTTGGAGAGGTGTGGCTAGAGCTGTAGAAATGAAGGGATTTAAATCCTAAATGGCAGAGAGAAAGCAGGAGGATAATCCAGGGGTGGGGAACCTTCGGCTCTCCAGATGTTTTGGACTACACCTCCCATGATGCTTTGCCAGCATTATGTGTATAAGAGCATAATGGGGGGTGTAGTCCACAACATCTGGAGAGCGGAAGGTTGCCTATCCCTAATCTATATATCAAAACCACTCAATTAAGTCTAAGTTGCTTTAGTGCACAGTGTCTCTTTAACACCTTTAACCCCTTAAGGACCAAACTTCTGGAATAAAAGGGAATCGTGACATGTCAGACATGTCATGTGTCCTTAAGGGGTTAAAGGGCAACTGTCACTTTAAAACTATTTATTAATTCCTTTCATTAAGTATTTAAAATGAAGTATATGTATAAAAATAAACCATATACATGCACCTTTAATCAGACCGTGTTTGAAATCCAACCGTGTCTATAGTCTTTCCGGTTTCACACTCTGAACAGGAGCATGGTAAACTACAGAGACTGACTGCTGGTTAGCAAACACTGTCTGACCCAAGGTGCATGTAATTGGCTGAATTAGTTTTGACGTGACAATTGTGGTTTAAATGAAACCTAGAAGGCTGCTGTCGGATCTTGCAGACTATAAACATAGGAGAAAACTTGTTCCAAATTAAACACATTGCACAATAAGGGAAGCTAATAAAATAAGTCATTTTCAGGAAGTATTTAGTGAGGCTGTGTGAGTCAAAACCAGGGGAGGTGTGGCTAGGTCTACATAAACAAAAATGTAAAAGGCAGAGAACAGAAAATGTAACACTGCAGGGTATGATTTATATTTCAACTTAAGTTAAAGTTATTTTGGTGTTTAGAGATTCATGTTAAACCTGTATAGGTAATGGACAAAAAAAAAAAAAGGTATTGAACACTGACAGAAAATGCATATAGAATGCTTACATCAAACTATTATATAGCTTTGACAAAATTAAAGTGATACTATAGGCATCAAAACAACAGCTTAGCTAAGCTCTTTTGGTGTTTAGATCATGTCCCCTGCAGTCACACTGCTCAATTCTTTGCTATTTAGTAGTTAAGATCAATTTTGTTTCCGACCATGCAGCCCTAGTTCCACCTCTGGCTGTGACGGACACAGACTGCATGAAAAAAAATGGTTTTATTTTCAATCAAATTTAAAACTTACTTCAGAAGCTTTAATATCCTGCTTTGTAAAATAAACTCTAATCACACACAGGAGACTCTTGTAGGCTTTTGCAGACTACTAAGAGCAGAAAAGTTCTAAATTAAAGATTGTGCAATCAAGGAAGGTTAAATATTAGATCTCTCTAACAGGAAGTGTTTAGCAAATGATTCAATTCCTAAATGGCAGAGAAATGAGCAGTAAGACGGCAGGGGCATGATCTATAAAGTAAAACTGCTTCATTAAGCCTTTAGTATCCCTTCAGGTATAAACTGGTATACAAAATTGATGCAAAAATATTTCTGCAACTTCAAAACTAAATCTAAGTTTCAAATTATCATTAACTTGCATTGCATCTAAATATTTTGAATAAACATGATATTTCACAAACATTAATACACATTTTATGATGTAAGATCTTCCATTACCTATTCCAAAAGCTGTATGCAATATTTTTTCCACCTATACCGGTTCTAACAGGTGTGGCTTAATGTTTACAGATAGGGTGTACCTCAAATTACCAAGAATAGTAATTCAAACACTTGGCATGGGCTAACACTAACCTAACAAACCAGTCTCGTACAGTGTAATTTGTCACACAACCACAAATATTAACCTTCAAAGTAGAAGTTTGTATAGGGTGCA
This sequence comes from Pelobates fuscus, assembly GCF_036172605.1. Taxonomy (NCBI): domain Eukaryota; kingdom Metazoa; phylum Chordata; class Amphibia; order Anura; family Pelobatidae; genus Pelobates; species Pelobates fuscus. The sequence goes on from NC_086317.1 coordinate 129,863,791, forward strand.
GGCCTAATATGGTTGCTACCCAGTCTAAAAACGTATATGATTCCAGATTATAAATTTAATTGAAGTGGCATAACAGGAATAGGATTGTAGATCTGTCTCTTCTAATCATTGTTTCACATTAAGCAGGGAACACGTGTAAGCAATAAACTGTGTGTATGTTCATTCCCTCCCTAAAAATGGAATATCAGGAATGGTGCAAGATATATATATATATCTATATACACACACCATCACAATGTACTCCTGTGTTGCTTTGGTTCTCAAAAACAAGGATCAATACAGCTTGATGCAGTAAAGTCATGAAACAGGAGGGTGTGATTACAGCTTGGAACATAGGGATTACAGGGACACTATAGTTACCAGAACAACTACAGCCTAATGTATTTGTTCTGTTGAGTATAATCATTATATGCAGGCATTTTTATGCAAACACTGCCTAAATTGTGGGTTAAGCACTATAGTGTCAAGAATACATGGTTGTGTTCCTGACCTTATAGTGTTCCTTTAAGGTGCCAAATCTAGTTTAAATAAATATATGAATGAATCCTAATCCAAATATTTTACAGATAAACAAGGTAAACATAAATAGATAAGTAATAGTACATTGCAAAGGAGAGAGTTTTATATTCTGTATTTTCAGAAAAATGCAGGGTCTTAATACTTAAAACTTAAAACTCTTAATACTACCTGGATGGGTGGGATGTCAGGAAGAGAGGGAAGATTCTCTGGGTTTGTTACAGATGGAATAAGTTCTATTGATGTAACAGATGGACTGGTTGGACCACGGTTTGCATTTGCCATAGTCGCTGTAGTAGGGCTTGTTGGGTTTATTGTATTGTTGTGGATGGAGACAACTGGAAAAGGCCCAGCATGCCCTGGGTTAGAATGCTGCTGGAAGAGAGGGGAAAACAATCAGTGATATTGTTATAAATCCAGCAAAGCTTAAAACACATTGCACAACAGCTTAATGTTTTACAAAACTGGCTTGCAGCAGAGCAGGGTATGCCCTGTTTTTGTGTAGTGTACAGAGTTTTTGGGGGTACATTATTGCATCAATAATGTATAACTACTGAAGGAGGAAAAGAACATACATGTGACAGAGGAGGAACAGTTATATTTGCAAAATTGTGAATTATAACTTTAAGCTATTTGGTATTTACATTTCTTAATCAATCCTTTTTTCTATTTAAATTGAATGGCAACGAAATAGAGTAATTTTGTACATTGCCATTGATAATAGCTGTGACTATTCAAATATGCCAATTTCGTATTCTGTTACAAATGCAACTATAATTGTAACTATATGCATGTAGTGCTTTCTAAAGTGTATTCATTTTGATTTTAAAGGGACACTATAGCCACCAGAACAACTACAGCTTGATGGCAGTGTTTATATTGCCCCTAGGGACACCTCCAAGTGGCCACTCCTTAAATGGCCACTAGAGGGGCTTCCTGGCTCAGGGCTGCACAGTAAGCAGCCCTGTCGTTCAGTGTCCCTACACTCTGCATGGAGACGCTGAATTTTCCTCATAAGGATGTACTGACTCCCCCGCGGGAAAGCATTGGATTAGCTAAAAATCTGCAATTTTGATTATGTCATCAAGGGGGTGGGGCCAGTGCCTGCGGACCCATGGAGAGCTGAAAAGCAGGTGAGTTTTAACCCATTCTGACTGGGTTAAGGGGGGCAAGCCACTTAAATGGTGGGTTTTCACTATAGGGTCAGGAATACATGTTTGTGTTCCTGACCCTATAGTGATCCTTTAATATTATGAATTGAGTTTGACACCATGGGAGATTACAGTTAAAAGTTTCTCATCCATTTGTATAAACTTTAGGCAGTTTGCCTATTTATTTTCTGTGGCTTTCTGTATTCTACTCCATAGGTATCAAATTAAGAGAGTCTGACTGCTTCGTTTTCACTTGATTGGATTTTCAAGAAAACAAATGTACCAATGACTATTTGGCTTCTTAAACATCAGATAGGAGAGACCATTTTCCCTTCAGATACTCCGTGCTGGAGCATTGGGCAACTAATGCTGTTAGAAAAACAGAATCAGTGTTAATAGATTGATGTTTTTATTGAAGCAGCAGATTGTAGGCAGATTAGTGGTTGTTGTGAATGCACAAAGGTGCACTCTAGAAAGCTTGTCATTTCAAAAAACAAAAAATGTGTAATCCATGAATACTATTCATAGGGTATGTTTAAAATAGTATGTGCAACATTATCACAGGTAACTTTAAATAATGGAGAACTAACGCTCAAGAATTTAATGGCATTTCTGGTCATGCATACATCCCTGCCATCCGCATATTTTTCCATGCAAGAAAAATAATCAGCCGGCTTTTTTGCTTAATAAAATAGAATTAGTATCACAGCAAGAATATATAACAAATATAAGCACAAAACTAACCAAATGGTTGAAGAGGTAAGAAACAGTATAGAAACAACCCAAAATATCCAGAAACCATAAATAAACCATAAATCCCCATTCTGAAGTTGAGTCTTAAAGGGACACAAAGCACCAGAACCACTGCACCTTAGTGTTCTTGTATACTTTAAGAAAATGCAGTGTTTACATTGCTTCCTAGGGACATATCTAGTGGCCACCAGTTAGCCACTTCCTATTCTAGGTCATTTTTGCAGGACCAACATACTGAATATCCATGTTTTGCATGAAGACGTCAAACACAATCCATAGATGTGCACTGAGCTAATGCATTTATATAAGGTGATGCTGATTGATGCATCACTGACCATCTCAGCTGGGGAGGAGCGGCTGGTGGGACAAGACTAGTGCTGCAATGAACTATAAGGTTAGGGGGACCCTGAATCTAAATAGAAAGGTAAATATTCTAATGTTAGAAATACAAGTTTGTTTTCATAGCGTTAGAATGTTCCTTTAAAGTGTAGGTTCCCTGAAAAGATCTGTTCTATGAGCTTTAATGTGACATGGTTATAAACATATTCACTGTAACTAATAACAGCTCCCAAAACAATGAATATATAATTTATCATACAGATAAATTGTACATTTATTTGCATGAGAAGCTGTTAATATATCCTCTCCAGTGCTGCTGATACCACGACACAGGTTTAAAGCTTAACTACTGGTCCTCCATGAAACAGAAAGCACCTCACATTCACATGGTGCAAACAGGTTGGTTTAATTACCATATCAGCTTTAAATCAGAGAGACATTTTTCATTCCATTACTACAAAATACTGGCAAAGTACAAGATGTACTTGTATACCAGAAGATCATAAGAAAAATAAGTTTATTTGCATGTAAAATAGAGATCGACAGATACAGATTTTTAATAAAACATTTTTAGAGCAGATACCGATACTTTCAGGCTATTAGCCGACAACTTACCGATACCAATATTCTGTATATTTACCATTTTAAAAACAAACAATTTCTGCACAAATCTACTGTTAAATGAACAGGATTGTTTACTTTTTGGCAATTAATAAAAATTAAGTGATAAATGCACAAAATATACATGCCAGTCAGATTTTTTTTTTTTATGTTTTAAAAAATATTTTGTGTTCCTCTCCCCTCCCTGTCCCTTAGTGTTCCTCTCCCCTCCCTGTCCCTTAGTGTTCCTACTGACTGCAGGATTGTCCACCAGAACTGTTACCCGTGAATTGAATGTTCATTTCTCTACCATAAGCTGTCACCAAAGGCGTTTCAGAGAATTTGGCAATCATGAAGTCTCAATCTGACTGCAGTTCATCATCTTAACCGACTTGAGTGGGCAAATGCTCACATTCGATGGAGTCAGGCACTTTGGAGAGGTGTTCTCTTCACGGATGAACCCGGTCTTCTGTACAGGGCAGATGGCAGACAGCGTGTATGGCGTTGTGTGGGTGAGTGGTTTGCTGATGTCAACGTTGTGACAGCATACTCACCGGACATGTCACCCATTGAGCAGGTTTTAGATGCTCTGGATCAGCGTTTTTCGACAGCGTGTTCCAGGTCCTGCCAATATCCAGCAACTTCGCACAGCCATTGAAGAGGAGTGGACCAACATTCCACAGGCCACAATCAACAATCAGCAACCTGATCAACTCTATGCAAAGGAGAGGTGCTGCACTGCTTGAGGCAAATGGTGGTCACACCAGACACGGACTGGTTTTCAGCTCTCCGCCCCCTCCCAGTCCCCCCAATACAGTAAATCTGCACATTTCAGAGAGGCCTTTTATTATGGCCAGCCTAAGGCACACCTGTGCAATAATCAAGCCGTCTAATCAGCATCTTAATATGCCACACCTGTGAGGTAGATGGATTATCTCAGCAAAGGAGACGTGCTCACTAACACAGATTTAGACAGATCTGTAAATATTTGAGAGAAATAGTCCTTTTGTGTACATAGAAAAAGTCTTAGGTCTTTCAGTTCAGCTCATGAAAAATGGGTGCAAAAACAAAAGTGTTGTGTTTATAATTTTGTTCAGTTTAACTAATCTTTTCTCATTTATGTATCTAAAAATGTTTTGTCCCTTTTTTTTTACTGACTGTGCTATTTTCTCTTCAGTGTGTAATTTGGAAGCTCTTATTTGCTTAGAACATTGCTGCCTAATCTTGTAGATCTGTCTATCTTCCTCACTGTTTTTTTTTGTTGTTTTTTAATGACTAAATGCTAACTTTTGTTTTTTTACTATTTTGGCCACTTCTGAGAAGTACCACAATGGTTTCTTTAATTTTTTTATTTTACTGACAAGCCTAATGCAATTTTCTTTTCTCAACCCTCAGTATTTTAGTAGTCCTATCAGTGAATGTTTTCAGCATATACTCCCCATTGTACAGCGCTACAGAATCTGATGGCGCTATAAATAACAAAATAATAATAATATAAGCATGAGTACTGCCTGGCTTTTCAAGACAAGGGATCCCACTTCACCATCTAAAATCTTGAGAATCCACGAACAGAGTCAAGTTGATGTTTTCTATAGCTATACAAGCCCTAAGAGACTTAGAGATATTCTCATGGATTCTACACAGCTTCAAATAGCATACCTTTATTAGGGAAACCTAAAGTGTGAGTGAGCGCTCAAACTATGCAGTGGTAAAACGTCTCTCAGTTGATCTTTGGGCTACTAGAACCCCCAATGGAAGCTTTGTGCTCATCACCTAAACCTACACTTAATTTATTGTGCACTGGTCAGTTGTTTTTTTGCGGACAGCTATACGGATGAAAATTTCTGCCATTTATTTAACTCACAAATGAAGCAGTTTGTGCCAGGTATAAAATGAATAAACGGATGCCTTCTGAGAGCTGTATAACTTTGTATATGATTTAAGATATAATGAAGGTGGCCATGAAAGGCAGTATAAACTGTAAGCGGTCTTCTATTACATTATGTGTCTTTTTTCCCCATGATGAATTGTGGCTGCACATGCATGCAGAGACTTTATGGGTTCTCAGTCAATAACCGTGTTTTCCGAAGTAGTTCTCTAGGTACACCAAAGACTAGGTTTTTCAGTATCCACTTACCACCCTAATTTAATCTTTACATTTCACCCAAAATGTGGGTGCCTTGATGGTCCATTAAATGATTATATTTTTCCCTATAATGCATCAAATTTATCATACATTATGGTTAGGTCAACAAACACAGAGCTCCCCTTTGAAGGGACATTCTAAGCAGTTTTTTGACTCTCTAGCTGCAGGATTCTCCTTTTCTAACAAACTGTTCTGGATGTTGGGCAATCTCCAGCACCTCAGTTTCCATGTGGCCTCTCCTTTAAAGATCATCTAGCTAATACAATAATTGGGGTGGCCCTTACATTTTGATTCATACAAGAGGAAAATAGTAATTTACTTATCAATATTTTGAAATTTTGCTTTGAAATGCAATCCAGAAGAACTAAATAACAAAAGTAAAAGGAAAACATTTACTTGTCTTTGGAGGTGAGGCTGCATCATGGAGTACTGAGGTCCATTGTGACGTGTGATGCCTGGCATACGGGCAGCATTCTGGGCAGCATTCTGTGCCATCCTCATTTGATGTGCTTGGAAGGGTAAGCAGTTCATGTTGTTTCTTTGCATTGCCTGCATGCTGATTAACCTTGGGGGCTTCAAAAAGAGACCTCAAGCTTATTATAAATGCATAAAAGTAAATAATTATGTAAGATAAAAAGGTGGGGGCTGCTGATAGGGATGAGTGGAAAAGCTTAGAGGGAGAGTGAGCAAGAGATGAAAAGGCAGAGAGGGAAGAGTGGGAGGAAAAGTGAGAAAAGCAAAAAGGCATTCTCTTTCTGATCAGGTATGAAGCAGACAACCGAATAGAATGACAAATTAACTACATAATCTCAATGAGTATTTTGCCATAGGTAAGTTAAACAAACATTTCTTCTATTAGACAAGCTGCTTGAGTGTCACAAAGCCCTTCTCACAATCTCTGAACAGATTGAGATAGGGATACCAGAGATTTATACACAAGGGATCCCAAAACCTATCCTGTTATGTTCTGTTCTAAACCTATTTAGCAAGGCTAAAGTGCTCAAAAAAAAAAAAAATATAGAATCGGAATAACCTTTAAATTATAATAAGCTGTTGATACTGGCAAATGTCACTGAGCATCTTGGCAAATGTTCTAGGAACAAACTGACAAGCATGCAGTCTACACACACTTGAGCTTGACACTAAAGCCGCGATAGATGGTAAGGGAGGCATGTATGTTTTGTTAATGAGAAGAATTTTGGAAGGTACAGGTCATTTGGTTCCAAAACCTTAAAGGGACACTATAGTGTTTTCCTGACACTATAGTACCCGGAGGGTGCCCCCACCCTCAGGGATCCCCTCCTGCGGTGCTGAAGGGGTTAAAACCCCTTCAGGTACTCACCCTTTTCCCCCGCTGGGCTCCCTTACCTCTCCTCCCCCGCCGACGTCAGCGGCGCCGAATGTGCATGCGCGGCACTGCCGCGCGCGCATTCAAAGTGTCCGTAGGAAGGCATTTTTCTATTCTTTCCCATGGACGATCTGAAAGACAGCCACTAGCGGCTGGCTTAACCCCAGATGTAAACATAGCAGTTTCCCAGAAACTGCTAGGTTTACATCAGGCAGGGTTAACCCTAGAGGGACCTGACACCCAGACCACTTCATTGAGCTGAAGTGGTCTGGGTGACTATAGTGTCCCTTTAAGAAAATAAGGTTTCAGAAAGCATACAAAACATTACATTAGTAAACAATTACTCTTATTAGAAAAGAAATTGCTCATCCCTTCAATATCAGCGGCAACACATAGAAATAGCACAAGTGACTGCTCATTAAGCGGCAGTAGAGAAAAGGAACATATACATCTCATGAAATTGAAAAATATACATTTGAAGCTAAACAATCAGACAAATCAATTAGTAATGTTATTCTTTGAATAATAGTATATGAAAACCACATTGATAGGGTTTCTGTGTGTACAAAGAGTCTCTTTAAATTAAATCTGAATAATACTCCCTCACTATCTCCTCAATTGCAAACATGACGTTTCCGTTGTACTTGCCTGCTGATGCATCACTTGAGGGGCAGATGGCCTTTGGTGTTGGCCAGGTGGTTGAGCCATTCTCATCTGTTGGAGCTGCTGGTGTTTCTGTGCATACGCCTGCTGCTGCTGCTGCTGCTGCTGCTGCTGCTGCTGCTGCATATGCTGGAGTCTGAGTTGTGCTAGGTTAATTTGTGCCGGAGCTTTATTTACATGGTTGGTTCCCTGAGGAACTTGACCAACAACTACATTAGGAGTATAACCAGTCGTTGGCTTATTTTCAACAACAAGGTTACCTGAAAGAAAGATGGAAACCTGGTTATATGATTACTGAAGAAACTGTAAAATAAAATAGGAAGAAAAAAGAGAACAGTCATACATTATGCGCATGTATGTGACAATACAACGTAGTGATATATCGTGACCAGTGCATTAATCCCAGATAAAGATTAAATGCTGGTGAGTAATGAATAATTCCACTAATAAGCAAAGGTAAGAGGAACATCAAGAATTTAAGAAAAAAAAAAACCAAATTAACAACACTGCAGCTTTATAAAATAGAACAGAAAAAAATAAATAAAAAAAAAACCACCAAAATGTAATGTATCATCACGTAAACAAATATCCATATTTTAATTTTTTGCCCCCCGTGTATCCCCCCTTTTTTCTACTATATGAAGAAAAAAAAAAAAAGAAAACCTGTTGCTTTTGCAGTATGTTTTGTGGCACTGTCCATCTGTACAGTGAAGCGCTGTTCAATCAACTTTGCTTAATTTGGCAGAATCTGATCAGATAATATATCCTTATACACTTCAGAATTAATCTGGCTGCTTCTGTCTTCAGTCAAATCATCAATAAACACTAGTGACCCAGTGCCATTGGAAGCCATGCATGCCCATGATATCACAATGCCTCCATCTTGTTTTACAGATTATGTTGTATGCTTTGGATCATGAGCCGCTCCAAGCCTTCTCAATACTTTTTTCTTCTCATCATTCTGGCACAGGCTGATCTTCAGTTCACCTGTACAAAGAATGCTGTTCCAGAACCTAGCTGTTTTTTTTTTTTTGTTTTTTGTTTTTAAAGATGTTTTTAGGCATATTTTAATCTGGCTTTTCTATTCTTGAGGCTTTACACTTTGTGGTAAATCCTCTGTATTTGCTCTTGTGAAGTGTTCACTTTATGGTAGACTTGGATAATGACATGCCTATCTCTGTTCTTCACTTGGCTGGATGTTGTGAAAGGGTTTTTCTTTACCATGGAAAGAATCATACGATTATCCACCACTGTTTTTCCATGACATCCAGGCATTTTTGTGTTGCAGAGCTCACCAGCGAGTTCTTTTTGTCCTTCCGAATGTACCAAACTTCTAAAGTACCTGCTATCTCTGATGTATTTTCTTTTGGCCTGTTTCACTTACATTGAAAGCTCCTTTGACCGCATGTTGTGGGTTTACAGCATATATATATATATATATATATATATATATATATATATAATTGGTCTAGTTAATACACAGTCACACGTCGGTGTCATTTAACCGCAATTTATTTTTATAATTTTCTGTTACATAAGTAAAGGCTTCTAGGATTCTATATGCATTTTAATAGATAATAACCCTTATTGCAACGTTCGTGTGGGCTACTTTTATCCTTAATGTTTTTATATAGAATTTTTAACCTCTAATTCTGGATACTATTTCTTTGACAGGAAAGATACCAACTAAGCACTATGGACTGAGCAACTCACTTTACTAATTTTCCTTTAAAAGTAGGTGTCTATTTACTGGAACTTACTGCTACAATGCGATATATTTGTGTTAGGGGCTCATGATAGTACAGAGGAAAATACACTGAGGAGTGTAAGATGGTATTAAAATAGCAAGTCGGTTGTGGTGTGCCAGAACCGACGATGAGGTAGGCCTGTAAATAAAGAGGGCCTACGAAGAAGAAATGTAAATAAAAAGGAAAGTTAATAATGAGGAGTGGTGGGAGGATCATTCAGCGCTGACCTCGAATGGTATGGAGCCAGGTAAGGGGTGTCCCTTAAGTAGGGAAGGGGTGTGTCATACGCCCCTCCCACAATTACAGGCCAAACGGCCTTAATACACATATATATTCACCATGTGAAGAAAATTTTCCTTAGGTGTGGATTAGATCACCTTGCGCTGGTTACAAGGACCACTTTGGGGCTGATTTACATGAGTGCAATTTTTTATATATAGACAGAAGGAAAAATAAATAAAAATAAAGAACAGCATGGTGTAGTATTTTGATTACATATTCCATGACGTAAGAGGAGCATACATTGGAGTTAGCCCTAAAAAGTGTTTAAGTGAACTTCACTTAACCTAAACTTTACCTATAATCCTCCACTTAAAAGAACATACTACGCCATCATCTACCCAGTTTGCTCACATTTGTGTCATTCCATACCACTGCAACAAAGAACATTAAAGGTGTCACTCCCACTTCAAGCCTATTCTCTTCACAGGGGTTTGATCCCTAGATTTCAGCTCACAAGTAATTTTGGGATGTAGTCAATACCCATGGAAAGACAGAACATATTTTATAAACAAAAGATTTTACCAGAAAGAATTAAGTTTTTCGCATTTTCAAGTATGTCTTGCTTGCAGAAAATGTTGATGCAAGTTTCTCTATGTAATTAGCCAGAAGTCATGACAGTGATTTGAGGTATTTTGAGATTTGTTTCCACCACTTAAACATCAGTTGTCTATGTAAAATGTTCCTACTCAATGCGGGACAGTTTCTAAGATCAGGTAACTATATCAGCTTATCCCCAATTCAACTAAATCCCTTACCTGGACAAATAACATTGATGGCCCAGTTTTTGAATTTATATGCTGCACATTTCCCAACTAATTAATGACTACTTCCTTCTACATATTAGAAGTATGTACTTTTTATGGGCTGCCCATCAAAAAAAAAAAAAAAAAAAAATGTGATGTCTGTCCAGGAAAATAAAGTAGGTCATGCAATGCTAATTACAATTTTCCTCATTCCCTCAATTTAATACCCCTACTGCTTATGTTTCTACATCACCAGCATAGAGATACAAACTATAATCATACTGAAAAAGTATGCAGAATGACTACCCCCACAAACCAAAATTCTGAAAAAAAGAACAGAATGCCTAGAATGATCAACTGTTCAATAATAACTTTAGTCCTTTGCAGCACCATCCAGTTGATTTGTATCCATTTATTAAGGCACATTTTATTCTTCCTGGAATTATGAGCATTCCTTTTTCATTAGATGGGTGTAGTGATTGGAACTAGTGCTACAACAAGATGCTAGGATTCCAAAGAATCCTTCACTTCGATGCAAATTGCATGCATATCCAACCAAAGTGCAAAGTTTTTTTGTAATACACATTTAATGCAATATCTTTCAGCTGAAAAGATGGTGACATAGGAACATTAGCCAATCTTATTTCTGCTTAACAACTTGAACACTCACACTTCTTCTGTAAAGATACAGTTGTGCTCAAAAGTTTGCATACCCTGGCAGAAATTGTGAAATTTTGGCATTGATTTTGAAAAGATGACTGATCATGCAAAAAAAGTCTTATTTAAAGGATAGTGATCATATGAAGCCATTTA